>NW_027094098.1:2400000-3600000 GCF_029207755.1 Chamaea fasciata
GTTTCCTTAAGCTTCTTTTTTTCTTGTTGTTAATTACCAGTAGTAAGAAAATGGGCAACATCAAAGCCTTGTGTTCACTATCTACTTAAAGCTGTAAATGTGTGAAAGTACAACATGCTTATACTAATTTCATATTCTTCTTAGAAGTGTGAAAGCTAAATGATTTTCTTTTGAAGGTGGTTTTAAAAGAAAGACATCTTCTATTCTGATTTTATTGAATATATAGCTGGGAAGTAGCCTAGCACATGACAAATGGAATTGTAAAAGGGAAGGAGCCTTTATTGTTCTGTCAAACAAAGCAGTAAAAATACACAGAGCACAAAGATATGCTGCCCTAGATGCTGCTGCCAGCTATAAAGCAGGTCCAGAGCCTGTGTCGTCCTGGAGGGTTAGGGAGGCAACATTGCTGGGGTTTGGTTTGGGGTTTTTTGAGAAAATTAAGCTAAGAGTCAGTGAGCAGCATGAAGGAAGAAAGGGCTGATCCCAGTCCACCTTGGCGTGCAGCATCTACAGTCGCTGCTAGGAAACTTCTCGCCCCTTTGTTCCAGTAAATGATTGCTGTGCTTTGTAGTGTGATGTTCCTTGACCCAGGACAGCCACGCTTGGCCAGGATAAGGTCTGAGTTTGAGGCTATGTGATTCCTTTTGGATTAAAGAATCAGGAAAGCAGGTTCAGGATGCAGGATGATGTGTAGGCAAAGCAGTTAACACTCCTGCCTCTGCCCGGTTGTCTCTTCTATAGGAGAAAACAGTTGCTCAGGTACAGTTAAAACCTGCAAGTGCGTATATGCTACTGACAACACCTCCCTTTTGTGGGAAGAAAGGAAAAACTCCCTGAATAGAGTTCTATGAAAAACAAAAAACCAAACAACCAGTTTAGGTATTTGAAATAGTGAGTACCTTGTAATTTCTAAGGACAGTCGGTTGATGTTGTAAACTTTTGTGCTAACAGGAAGCTCTATGAGATAATGACTTGCTACAGTAATTTTTTGAGTCAAACTCCTGGCTTTAATTACGGCTTGGCTCACATGGGAAAGACTTCACTGCTTTCTAGACTATGCCAGGCATGTGTGTCACCAGTCAGACATTGGTTTGGACTGGCTGTGCTTGGTCAAGAGGCAGGAGTGATACCGGAACATAAGTAAGATGGTGTGGAAAGTCCCTGCTCTGCTTTACTGCACTGATTTGGTTTTCTCTTCCTTATCTCTTTTTGTTCCAAATGGGGTGGGGATGAAGAGATATGCCCCCTTTGCTTTGGCTAGCCTGGATTAACACTTCTCTGTTGCATGTCAAATCAAGGCAGCAGCAATCTTGACACTGTTTGACTGAACTGAAAGTTTTGGGCCTACATTAACTTTATGTTCTGTACAAAAACATGGACATATTTTAATTCACAAGAAAGAAGCTGGAAAAGGGTGGGGGGAAACCTCCACATGTTTTTATGTTGCCCAAATCTTTTGAGAGGGGAATACTGAGCATGAAACAAGGGGAACAGGGACAGGCCACAACAGTGCCAGATCAAATTTTCCTGAAGTGATCACATTCCATTCCTCAAGAAATTGGTAATGCTATTCTGGACATCCCCCTGGTTTGCAATAGTGGAGCTTGGAAGGAATCAGGTTTGAGGTATACACATAAAAGAAAGCACAAAGATCACTTCTGATATAACCAGACCTTGCTTTTCACCTCAGATATCATGAGTGTGTTTGAAAGCAGGGGTGAAACCCCACAGGCTCTCTGACCTCCCAGAAATCTTTAGTCTGTGTCTTGCTTCCACCCCCAGGGGAAGAAAACACGTCTCTGACAGTCTGGAGCAGCAGGGCACAGGGTCAGTAGGAAGCTGGGAGCAGTTCAGTTTTGTGACTACTCCCTCCTTCTGGAGCTGGTAACACCTTCCCTCAGAGAGGAGGACTCTTAGGCTTTCAAGATTACTTTAGTCTTCTTAGACTTCCCAGGGCTGTTTCAATTTCAGTTCATCTCTAGAGGTGAAATGATTTAATGGGACAAGATCTGGCCCTGAGTCTGGCTTCCACTCCGTGGAGTGTAGCACCTGGTGTAGGTTCATCTAACCACACTGAGAAGGGCAGGTGCTGGTGTTCCAACAAGTTTAAGCTTTCTGGGTTTGGTTTTGTTTTAAAGAAAGACCCCTCACATATTGGTTTTTCCTGGGCTGCACAGTGTGGGAGAGGCTGTGAGGAACTCCAGAGCAGGATGCCCAGAGATGCGAGGGGACAGATTCCTGTGTCTGTGGGGGCCCCAAACTCACCCGAACTTTCTGGTCTGTAAAGCTGCAGTGCAGTTATAGTTCATGCAGCTTTGTATTTGTATTTCTGAGTTACTGTTTAATCTCTATATGTATTCAAAAATAAAAATATGCTTTTTTCCTTTCCCTATTTCTATTGCCAAGCAAATATAATTAGGAATATAGGCCTAATCCTGCTATTTAAAGTCAGGGAGAGTAGAATTTGAGGTTTGATAGTATAAACACAGCTGATGAATCTGCATATCAATGCGTTTTTGTTTTGTGGTGGGTTTTTTCCCAGTCTGCTTTATATTACCTAATGCTAAATGGCCCCTAAAGTCAGGGGCTTTTCTGTTTCAAAATTTAAAGGAACTTCTCTGCTGATACTTTTTTGCTTTTGTGAAGAAGCTGTATTTCGCAGTCAGTAATTTCAGCTGGGAGCTATGAATATTTACTTCTCTATCCATATGCATAAATATTGTCTCTGTGCAGTAAATATGCGCCTACATATAGACTTTAATTTTTTGTTTGTGGTGCAAGTTAAGCAGCTTCCAGGCTCAGTGACAATGACTGTAGATGGAACAACTTGAGGCATTCATACAGATTTACCACAGCCTTCCCACTAACTCAGTTCCTTTAACTGTTTTAAATTTGATTTTCTTGATGAGAACAATTAAATAAAGGTCACTTGCTGTTGAGAAGACAGCCACTATTTGTAGCATAATTGGAGTAGGTTAAAGTAGAATTCTGAAAGATGGTTGTCTTTAATAGTGCTGTTCAGTCACCACTGGAGATTTGTTACTTGGACTTTGCGTAAAGTAATAAATGGCACAGTTCAGGTGGCCGTTTCACAATGCTGCTGTTACTGCCCTCAGACCCTTTCCAACCTGAAGCTTAGAACCACTGTGATCCTCTGCAGGCAGAGGCAAAAGTAGAATGACTGCATGGGGTCTACTTGGCATGGGAGGACATCTCACTGAAATTCAGACATGAGTACAGTTACATCCACGCTTCCACTCTCCAAGGAGGCTGTTAATTATACACCATCTTAAAAGGTGCAAACATGAAGTGCTGAGGATGGGTGTTTAAGAACCCCAATGAGAAGCAGTTGTGGTTTTCTACAAGTTTAGTTGAAGTTCACATTTAAGAGTGTATGTGTAAACAGCTGCAAAGCTATCGTTGCTGTATAGGCTGGACACAAGGGCTTGTATTGGAAGGTGTTTATAACAGAAGCGGTATTGCTAAAGATTGATGCATTTCATTGCAGATGCGATGAATATGTCACGCAGCTGGATGAAATGCAGCGGCAACTTGCAGCAGCCGAAGATGAGAAGAAGACTCTGAACTCCTTGCTTCGGATGGCTATCCAACAGAAACTGGCCTTGACCCAGCGCCTGGAACATTTGGAACTGGACCACGAGCAGTCCAAAAGGGTGCGCACAAAGTCTGCCTCCAAAGCCAAGGGCAGTAACCCCAGTGTAAGTCACGTTCGGTCCTGTGGAGACAGGTCTGAAGGATCTGTCTTGAACAACCAGGTGTTTTGTAGTGAGAAATACAAAATCTATTGTGACTAGGACACATGTCTAGAAGAACCATATTCTGCATCTTATTTTATGCTGTAACTGTCAGCGAAAATCCCCACTATCTAACGTCACAGTGAGTTGACTTGTACTAGTATGTTGTTGAACCGGGTAATACAGACTGTATTACGGTGGTCTTAACTGTAACTAATGCATAAGTATGGGGATGCTATTAACAAGTTAATGGTGGAAAGCAATTAGCTTTTTCCACAATTAACATGTCTGGGGTTTGCTGTTTATGGTAAGTGTTAAGAGTACATCTGATAGAGTATATATCTGGTGTTACTTACTGTAGTTTGTATAGCACAAATGTGATCCTTTCTCCAGGGTTGCAGCATACTTCAATAAATGCTTTCATAGGCAGAAACAAACAGAAAACCTTCCTTGTTACTGTGGCTTAAGTGGTGAAAAGCAAAGGTTAAAATTAGAGCTATGTCTTGGGAATGCAAAGTGTTTGGAAACTGGAGTCAAACTTTATTTGCCTGTTGTAGCAGATGTTAAATACTTGCTGTTGTATCACCACTAACCAAAGTCCTAAAGCTTTTATAGGCTGTAAAAGCTAGAAGAAAACTTGGTACATTATCTACACTCTGCGTCCCTCTCTTGAGAGGGATAATCAGAAGAAGCTTGCACATTTATATTAAAAATATGCAATGTTAACTCAATCTGATACAAAATTTAAAATGTTAAGAATTGGGATTCTACCTGGTAGACAGTTTCTCTTTAAGAAGTTATGTCCTGAAAGGATCTGTGTGGTCTGGTCTTATGTTGCTCCTTGCAAGCATAACACTTTGGAAAGAACCTGTCTGAGATATCCTGTACAGGAAAGAACCTGTAGCCACACAATATGTATGTGTAGAATTAATGTGACTATGGTCTAGCATTGTTGGTCACAAACAGTTTTTCTCAGCTCTCAGTATTAACCTAAATAGGCAGCATTTCAGAGCTCTTATATTTTTTTTAAGTACACAGAAGATACTGCATTCCATATGCAAGCCATGTGTTTCACAGGGCTCTACGTTAGAGGCACAGGAAATTGATCCAGATCATCCTGCTAATAATGATTTATGAAGTAGATTAGTGCACATACTAATCTTTAAAAACAAATAAACCTTTGTCTGATAGTGAACTTTTAAGGGGCCTTTTTACCCACTTAATTACAATAAGTTTGATAGTATAAAAGTGTACTTTATAATTGGTGCCTACATAAGAGAAAAAGATTGAAAATGTTGCTTCTAAAATTGTGGAAAATTTGTGGAGCACTGAAAGGCATAGTTCTTTGTTTAACCTGGAGTTTGAAGTGCCTAGCCTCAGACTTTATTTTAATGTAAAGCCCTGTTCGTTTTGTACTCTTTCAAATACTTTTATATGCCTGTAGTGTTACTAAAAGAAATGCAAGCCTGTGCTGGTGAGTGCTTGCTAGTGTGGTTCCCAAAGGCATTCTAACCCTGTGCTGTGGTTGTGCTCCCCTGCCCGTCCCTGTTGGTGCTCACAGCTTGCTCCGTGCACACGCAGGAGATTCCCCGGTGCTAACAGAACCTGATAAGAGCATGGCTGGCTTTCCTGCTCAGGGGAAACCATGGGAGATTTTGGCTTCCCGGATATTTTTTAGGCGTGTTGTGGGGAAGTCTTCTAAATTAATATAGTGGGATTTGAAACAAATGGATCTTTGCTACAAAGCTGGGAACCATGGAAATGCTGCAGCCCAGAGCCAGAATTGCATTTATTGATCATGAGAGGAAGGAAAAAACCTCAAGTGGTTCATTTCTAATACATTTCTAAAACATGACTGCTTGGGGTTTAAACAAATTTCAATTCTGGTTTTAGAAACCAGGCCCTGTGTGTCTGTTATTACTTCTTTTAGAAAATACTGAATTCTCCTGAATTTGAGCTTTAATATTGCTAAATAGCAGGCTTGATATTATAGAAGAGACATCTTTTATAATTTTCAATCCTGCTTTTCTCTTTGCTGCACAATCTTCCAAAAGGCCTTTATTCTTCTCATTCCTACATTAAGTACAATTTAAAAATACGTGGTGAAAGCAGGCCTTTGAGTGCTAACTTTCTCTGCTCTAATAGACTCAGTAACAATTCTGCTTCCACCTTAGTAGGGAGCTTTAACACAGTTTTCACTGCTTCCATGTCTCTAGTGACAGTACTTCTGCGAAATACTGATGGCAAAAAGGTAAGCTGGAGAAACTAATTGAATGCATTGTTAGGTTTCTTTTCAAATTAGTTGGAATTTTCTGTAACAATTTTGGTGTTACCAGACAGTGACTATTGCTTTCAGGCTTGGCTCATTCTTTCAGTTCCAAGTATGAGCAATTTTGCTATTAGCCCAATAGCCTTAGTGATCATTTCCATCTTCAGTCATTTCTGCAAATATTCAAAAAAACCCTAAGAGCCAGCCTGACTGCTGTTTGAGTCTATCTCCAGTATGGTTTATCCTGTCAGAAAAAAAAAAAAACAAACCTGAGGAATGGTGTAAAGTGACTTGATCCTGCTGTTGGTATTTTTAGGTAATATTTAAGACTGAGTCTTTTAATTCTTTGGTTAACAATTTCTTGAGATGTTCATTTGCTGTAAGTCTTTTGTATCAGTCTCAATGGGTTGGGGTAAAGCATGGAAAATTCCTTAAGCCATCACCTACCTCTGTAAGCAGGCTCTTCTGAATGATTCTCTGCATAGGCCTGCATGATATACTGACCTGCATGTTTCTGGAGAACCTAAAGCTTCACTGAAAACATTTCTTGCACACTCACTGCTTTTAACTTATGCTTGAAGAGCAAAGCTTTATTCAGTACTTGTAAGAATCCTTCTTTCTGCAAAGCTATTGCTTCCAGGCTGAGCCCACAAAGCCTTGTTCACGCAGTGGGAAGGCATCTGCGAGCTGGAGTGGCTGCTGTTCCCCCAAGCCAGCTAACAGACCCTCAGCCAACTAACCTGCCTGTGCAGCACATGGATGGGGTTAAGTTTTCAGTTGATTTAGAGATAAACACTGATTTTTTTTTTTCCTAATGCTATTTTATTTTTCCATTTTTCAGCTGTAGAGTAGTCCCTGGAGAAGGCCTTTCCAACAGTGCAACAGCATTTCTTAGCCCTCCTCTCTGTGGTTCAAAGTGGTGGCCCATTGCACACAGAATGGAAACCACTGACCCGATCCTAACTTTTGAAAACACCTTTTCCTATATACTACCTGAAACCTTCCCTTACTGCCTGAAGCTATAAAACAAACAAGCTTTACCTATAAATGCTGCTGCAGTAAGAAACCTTACAAGTGCTGAAGAAACCTACTTCAAATGTAATGCTCACCATATTAGTCTGTGCTCTCCTAGAAATGTTGGATGGGGGAATTTACTTCATTGCAGATGGTCATTTTTTACCTGATTGTTAAACCTGTGCACTTTTGATATTTTTTCTTTAGCTTCTTTAATTCCTTATGTAGAAGAGTTTATATAAATGCAGTGGTTTGTGCTCATAGTCTCTCTCCAATTTGAAACTTTTGACTTATGAATTATATATCAGCATGTGGCAGAGATTTGGGGGGCGGTCTAGATTGTGATTAGAAAAGAGTTTCAACGAAAAGCAGAAGCTCTGCTAAACTATGTGCTGTGCTTCAGCATCTTTTTTTAATTAAAATGTTATGCTTTATATGTTTAAATTACTGATTTTTTTAACTGCCATGTTCATTAAGAAATCCAGGGTATTCAAATTCTGGGGTTTTTTTCATATCGTATTATTATTCTTAGGAATAGTTCAATGTAACAAGAAGAAAACTTGACTTTGCTCTGGTTAAAACAGTAATAGGCACTTGAAAAATATTAAATAAGTAGTATTACATAAATTCCAGAATTCCTGGGTTTTAGGAAGTTGAAGTATTATCGATTAACAGAATTTTATACAACTATACCAGTTAAATTCCAAATTGGAATTGTTTTGTTACTTTTTCATTTTATTGTGCCAAATTATGGTACATTTAGAAAGAAAAATTCTAAAGTGGTCAGTGATAGGGTGTTATCTGTCAGCGCCTTTTTGTCACTCATTATTGCCAGTAGTGCCTTTGATCATTTGAAGGGAGACTCTTAGAGTAGCGTAGGCTAAGTCCTGTCACTTAGGAGGAATGGAATGGCTGGTTTGGAATTGGTTAAAGATGTGGAGCAATAAGTGCAAAGTGAACTCCCATTTCGCACATTTTTAATGGTAGGCTTACTATAGAGTTTATATATTCAAGGAATTGTAAAAAATTCTGTTAATCAATGATATTTCATCATGCAAATCCTTGCAAATTCAGGGGTATAGAGGGGAAAAAATTCAAAACCACAAACCTGAATGAACCCGACTACACTTTGGGAACCAGATGGACTCATGTTGAAGAGATGAGCAGTGTATGACACGTTTATGGTTTCAGTCCGGGAAGGCGTCGGGAATGTCGCTGTGTGTGGGCGGTGGCGGGGCAGGAGCCACAGCGCTGTGTGCAGGCGTGAACCGCAGCACATCGGGATCTCCTTTGCATGTTGTATCTAATTGTGATTTCAGCAAACAGAAACAGAGAAGTGCAGCAACAAGCCGTGCCAGGTTCTCACTGGCTTGGTGAGGCTCATGTGGATGATTAAATTGGTACTTGCTGGAGGGGAGCCTTCCCACTTCTCAAAAAAAGTACAAATTGAACTAATATTGACAGTGCAGAAAAGATTTCTGTTTGCTGGAAAGAGCATTATTATTCCTAGATGTGGGGACTTTTATTTCCATATTCTGTTACACTATTGATTCATAAGAAATATTGTTGCATTTAAAACTACTACATTTGTATGTGGGTATTTATTTGAAATGATGTCAAAGTACTGTATTATGTTCTATGTGCATTACCTTTTAGTGGTGGGTTGGTCTCCATTTAACGTCCTGTGTATGTATTCTTGCCAAGTAACCTTTACACAGATCTGAAAAACAAAAAAGTTAAAACTTCTTAAAAGGATAACTTTGTGTTAATTGGATAACCTTAGGAGGAGGGGTGGAAGTCAAAACACTGCTTCCAGATTAATAAAACAGTTTTTAATCTAGGAAAGCAATGTGCCTGCGTAAAGGTAGTCACATTGGCAGGAGCAATAAAAGACAAAAGGAATTGGTGTGTTCTGCCTATTGGTTTTGTGGTGTAACATGGTGCTGGTTTAAATCACCTGCTGAAGGGGTTTTCAGCCGGGGCCCAAATAAATACTGATTTTTATCTGAAAGAAACGGAATACATCACATGAAGTTTTCTGCAGAACTAGAAGATGAATTATTAGTGCTCACATTCAGGGAGCACCATCCTCTCCTATTTCGTGTCATCTTCTTGGATTAGTTTTGGCCTGGATCAGACTGGTTTAATGTGTGTCACTGAATAGCCTTGCAGACACTTGTACTACTGGTACAGGGAAAGTAAGGGTAGGAGTAAGGCTGTGGTGACAAGTTATCCTGAAATTACATCTTAATTTCTCATACACTCTCCAAAACACTCACATACTCTTAGGGCTCCATCCAGCCTAGCCCTGAACGCTTCCCTGGAAGTATTTCCTGGCCTGGCAGTGTTCCCTGAGCACCCTGGTCTAGTGGGAGATGTACCTGCTCGTGGCAGGGGCGTGGATCAAGATGGTCTTTGAAGTCCCTTCCAACCTGTTAGGGATTCTGTGAAAATGCATTAGGTTGATGTTTGTCCAGTAGAATTAGCAAACAAACTCACAAAAGGCCCATGAAGGACAATGCCAAAACTCTGAGGGCAAGGCCGAGGTTTGCCCCATCAATACAAAGATGTTCCTGGATCAATGACTTCATATTGTCTCCTAGAAACATTAAATGTGGTTTTATACTCTTAATTTACCAATTCTTGTGCCCCCAGGTAGGATTCTCAGAACCATTCTGCTGATTGTTTCTCTTACCTGGTAGGAGTCAGCTGCATGACACCAGCACATCAACATAATTTATAGCTGGAGTGCAAGATGCCAGTGTTTCCTTGGGCATGGAAAACACTTGCTCAGGGGTATGCTGTGAACTAGCAGAGCATGTGTGCTGGGATACTTGCCCTGCTTGTAGAGATCTGCATTTTCTATAACAGGAGCTTTACCTGCAGGATGAGCTACAGACGAAACATGTAAATCCACCTGCATGCACGTGAGAGCCGACCTGTGAAACAGTGAAGCAGGGTCATTTGAGAATGCTTTAGTAAGAAAGAAAATGAGAAAACAGGCAAAGGAGAGTATTTACATTAAAAGCTTGTCTAGCGATGGCTGCTGATTAAAACATTAACTTCTTTGACTCTTTTCTGTGTAGAAGAATCCCCTCCCTAAGCCCTGGAGGAAATGTTGCCTCTGCAGAGATGGAGGGTGGGTTCAGCATTCCAGCTGCAGATGTGGCTGGAGTTAAGTCTCTGGGAGAGGAATCTGCCAGCAAATGTCACACTCCTGCTTGCTATGGAGTTAGTAATTCAGCAGTGGTCCTTTGTGTCTTGCAAGTGAGGCTTGAAAACAAATTGCTCACTTCCAGAAAGAGGAACAGGGCAGATTTCTGGATGTACTGAGCTGCCTAATGATCAGAGACCTGGAAGTTCCCAGGTACCTGGTTTTGTGGGATGAAGGCAATCAAAATTAAGACAGAGGTGCTTTTTGGAGATCCCACTAGATAACATGGTAAAATTCAGCTAGACAGATATTTACAGTAGTTTGAGTTTAAAAATATATTCACATTCTTGTGATTTTTAAAGGCTGATGTAGTAGTTGGACCTACAGGATGAGGAAAAAGTATTTTTGCATCTTCAAGAACTTTGAAGAAACAAAAACTATAAAGATCACCTCTGGGAGCTCATAACCAAGCAAAACAGCTAGTTAATGATTATTCTGAGTATATTATTATTTTTGAGGGTTATTTTAAATGTTTATCTATGAAAGCTTCAATCAAACATTCATCAGTCATTGTTGGGAAAATCACTCATATTCAAACCACTCAAAAAATAATTTCATCTGTCCTTTCCCAGGAAGGGAGGGGAAGATGCTGCTTCCCAGTGCAAATGCAAATTTCCCCAAGAAGGAGCTATCACAGCTTTGGCGGGGGAATGTCTTTCCTCATCCTGACTGTTGTCTCAAAGGTAACATGGGGGCTGATCTGCCCCTGACCCAGCCCTGTGACTTTGGGACGTGCTGCTCCTGAAGGAAGCCATCAGCTTTGATCGTTATCAAGTGAAGGGGTTGTAAAATGTCCTAGGTCCAGCAACTGTTTAAAAAACAAAAAACCCATGAAAGCCAGCTAACAAGCTGGATCTGGTCTAGATGTTAGAGTACTTTTGAAGCAAAGGTAATACACTGAGTGGGAGCATGGAATGAAAGCTGATTTTTGTGACTGGGCTGGAGAAAACCTGAGAAAAATTTTAAAATTTGGACCAAATCTATACTGATACCTAACTAGGACAATGTATGTAATGTGTTACTTACAGGTGAAAATTACATACATAAGCGAAGCTTGTAGATGAGGTGAGTTTAAGGCAGGCTGAGGTGAGGCAGTGCATGTCCAGACCTCCACTGGCTTTATGAGAATAAGGATTTAACTAAGTTGCAAATTGCTTTCAGGGCAGAACCCCCAAATACTGTAGCTTTTGACTGAACCAAGTGTCATACTAGGAGGACACTCTGTGTAGGCCAAATGGACCTCTGTGATTCTCTTTTATGTTGCAAGAATTTTGAACAATTTTATATATTTGAAGCATCTCTGTTGTTCCTTTTAAAATGTCAGCAGGTGGACATTTGGGCTGTGAATATCCTAGGCTAAAATATTGTAGCAGGCTTAACAGGCAGGAGAAACTTCCATACTGATGATTTACTCTAGGGTTTTAAAGTAATCGTAAGAGGAAAAAAATGCCAAAAGAGCAAAACTTTTAAAAATAAATTCTCAGTAGCAATTATGTGATTTTAAAACAGCATTTTAAAATCTTTTTTTGAAACTGATCATTTCTGCTTTTCAAACAGCAGTCTATTTGAGGAATTACAATTATCCATTATTAAGTTAAAGGAGAAAATAAGAAACAATTCATTTAACTATACACTTCTTCATATTGCTTGACATAATTTCTTCTGTATCTTCTCCACAAAACTTTACTCCCTATTTTTTACATAGAAATTTTTAGTTCAGCATTGTCTCAGCATTCAGATACATGCTAACTTCAGTTTAGAGAAAACACTCAATATGGCAGTTGCATAATAACAAACATTTTCCCCTTAATTTCTGGTGGTGAGACTGGTCCTAACTATGACAGTTATTTCTAATTATATTGACTAAACATTCAGGCAGCTTCTACTCAGCAATCTCAAATGTGGCTTAGCTTTTTTTCCTCTGTAGCTTCTACCCTGGAATTCAAATTAATGCAGCTCAAAGCTTTATCAAGGGATGAAGAATGAAATACTTCATCCAGCAGTGAAACATCAGCTTCCTGCTATTGCCAGATGAACAACAAACCTTTATTGAGCCACGTATCAGAGTCATAGAGCTGGAGCAGAAATCTCTCTCCTGTTTAGCAGCCCGACGTCTCCATCAGGGAGCAGAGTGCTGACATGCCGTGGACAGTGTTGTAGGGAGGTTCTGTTGCTTGATCTTACTTGGCTCTAACAAGTATCCTAAAATTACCCTGCCTTATTAAGATGGGAGAAGCATTAATTCTTTTTAGCTGGTAATCAAGAGGTTGTTTAGTAACAGGTCTCAAAAATAAGATTCAGTTTGTAAAAGTGAGTTCCTTGTGGTTTTGTCTTTCTCTGTAGGGACAGAATTCCCAGCTACCATCTCTCACCAATACACATAATCACCTAGTTGCTGAATGTCCACAGCAACTCCCTTTGGAAGTCAGCTTGGAGAAATAACATTGGCTGTGGTCGACATGAAGGGAGGACAATCCGTGGTGGGAGCTGAAAAATAGTAAGAAACATAAAAGGGATGTGACCCTTATGCCTGAACATGTAAAACAGAGTTTCTGGCAGCTGTGTGTGATCGGGGAGCAGTTCTGGCAGAGAACAGGAGATGGCAGTGCCAGACAGGGCCAGAGAGAGCCCGAGAGAGCCGGGCAGGGCCTGACAGAGCCAGGCAGGGCCAGGCAGCACCAGCCAGCAGGGCTCATCCGTTCACAGGACCCTCTGCTGCTTCAAGGAAAATGGGAGCTGAGAGCAGATCAAAGCTGATCACGCTTCTTTCACACTAAAAGATTTGACTTTTGTCTCAAGAATTCTCCCCTCCACCCGTGCCCTTCTCCCTTTCATTCAGGTTTGCCGTGGTTACCCATGGTTTTGTACAGCTCACTTCGGATGTATTTCTTGCTCTTTCAGCAAGTCCCTGGCTTGGCAGCGCAAGAGTATGAAGCTTTATAAATGGATACCAGTGCTGCAAGTGATTATCCTGAGTCACATGACAGACAATAAATGGAACCACAGTTGGGAAGAAGTTTTTATTTTTCTCTCCTTTTTTGTTTGTTTGTTTTGAGTTTTGTTTTTGTTTGTTTGGGTTTTTGTTTTGGTTTTTGTTTTGGGGTTTTTTTTGTTTGTTTTTCATTGCTCTTGTAACCCAGTTCACTTCCAGAATATTCATCATTTGTCCATGTGTCACATAACTGTTCTGGGCTTGCACAGGATCTGTTGTGCCTAGAATTTGCCCTGCTTGTTAATTTCAACGCCTAGCAGAAATGGGTTGCGGCAGCAAAAGCTGTCTTTAGCTGTGTGCTAGGTCAGAACTTTGACAGACTGGTTGGCAACCACTGAGAGTTTGGTCTGCACCTTCCCCTTTGCCCATCCATAACCCCGAGTCTGAGAGCACTGCTTCAATCAGCATGGCCAAGGTTTCATCGCAGCTGAGTCCAGCAGCCAGTGGCTCGGCTGGGAGATGTGGCTGCCTGTGAGTATTTCTGCACGTTCTCAGCTCACCATGCACTGGCATTGTCAGCTTGCAGGGGGGCTTTGTGAATTGTTAAAAAAAACAGGCAGGCAATGCTGAGGTTCCTACAGCAGACATCATCCTATTGCACAGAGAGGAACAAAGCTAAAACTACTGAAATCAATCAAAAATCTCATTATGTAATTGATAGCACGGCCACATACATGCCACATACATGCCTCGTTTCATTAGTTTAGGAAGTTTTGCTGCCAAGAGCTGATGTGGAAACTACAGTAATTAGTCCAGTGGTATACCTGCTAAAATGGGTGCAATTTCTCACTAGCAGATCAACCTGCTACATGAAAAGTAGTAAATGATTTATTTAATCAACAATTAAAGGCTATTAGCACTCCTAGAAAGATCTGATTTGTCTCAGACATTTGAAGGTACTCCACCAGAAACTCCTCTTCCATCTGCAGTTCATCTCCAACTGTATTTTTTTAACTTGTGAGTGAAGTCAAATGCTGGAACAGTTGCTGCTGGTTGAAAAGTGTTTAAGCCTTGCAAATGGATTGCTAGTTAAGACCACACCACTTAAAGCCTGCCTTTGCTCATCATAGTGACAGCTAAAAAAATATAGGTATGAAGACAAACAGATAGTCTAACATCTCCTCTCTATTAAGCATATCCAAAATGTCTGCACAAGGTAAAAACTAAATCTAGTATATATTTTGGGAGATAAATATCTAGAAATAAAAGTGATTTGGCTAAAAAGCCACTCAGATTCTGACTTTCAAGGAAGTTCAGGATTTATATAATTGTGTATATATATATATGGGTGTTGGAATTAGATGATCGTTAAGACTACTTCCAACCCAAACCATTCTATGATTCTGTGATTTTAAAAACTTTTTTTGGAAAAAGTCACTTAAGGTATTTGTGCTGATCCATCATACATTCATATCCAATACATTCTGTGCAAGGGTCGGCCCACTGAGTCCTTGAAGACAGGAGATGCAAACTGACTTTTTGGATAAACTGACTCATTTAATAAATGAGGTTTACTTACCTGCTTTCTTGGGTACAGATGTGACCTGAGATCTGCCATGTGACAGAAAACAGACAGGGCAGGAGCTGTGTGGAGACCTTTCCCTTCGCCTCTGCCTAATGACTGCACTAAGCCCAGCCCAGGCTGTGCAGGACTGTGGTGACCGCCCCGGGCTGTAGCACGTGGCTGCAAGGGCAGCTCTGATGGCTGCAGGAGTAACTCATGACACTCTTGCAATCGCCAAGATCCTGGTAACACACAGACCAACCAGGTCTGTGAGTAGAGCATTGATGATGGCTAGTGTGAAACTTTATGAGAACCTTCGAGGACTTTCAAGAAGAGTCATAGAGAATCTGTTTTTAAGAAACATACATCTGTATTCTGGATAATTTAATAATAGATTACAGAAAAATTGTACTAACCATTTTGTTTTGGTTTGGTTTTTTTTTTTCCGAGTAAAGTTTTACTAAATATTTTGGCTTCAGCTAATTTGCTGGATCACCCTTAAGTAACAGAATAATTCCATAACTGATGAAATGTATGTAGAGTGACACAAAAAAGACGACAACTCTTTTTATCAGAATTCAGTGTTTGTTTCTGAACCCATATTAACAGTGACTAGGGTGACAAAAAATCAAGTGCTGGAATTCCCTCTTTCTGTTAAAAAGCTATACCTTATATCTGCCAGACTACTGTGGCATGTATTAGAAGTCAACATTTCTGGAGTAAATTTCTAATCTAGTGCTGCCCAGGAAATAAAACCAGTATTTCCCTCTCCTGTTTGACAGAGATTCCAGTTTTAGTACCTTTCTAATCAAAGCAGCAATCTGACAGAATCTCAGTTTGGCTGATTTCAGGGTGCTGAAAATCTTGGATAAAACCTGCAGTGCCCTTTAGATTATTTAATGTTTGAAAAGTCTTAACTCTAATCCTGCTAATTGTGAAAAGCACTTAGGTACCTCTGTGCTTTTTCCTTTTGAATAATGGGATTTGTGTTCCTGAAAGTCACTGATTGTGAAATGCATCACCGTTCATGCATGATTCAATTCATAAAGCAGATCTTGTTTTTAAGGTAATGCAAAAGTCAGTGTTTTTTAAAAGTGTTTAATTGAATAGTGACAAGGTATAGCTCCTCATTTACTTCATAATGTGATGCAAGAATAAATTATGAACATGGGAGCTGAAAGGATCTTCTGGGTCACTGAGTTCACCCCCACTGCTGCAAATTAATGTGCACATCTGAAAAGCCAACAACTTCAAGTAATTTAAAAATATAAATGCAAACCCACAGTAAACAGAACCTAAGTTATGCACAGAGGTTTCTATAACACTACTGTCATGAATTCAGCCCTGGTATTCTGGCAACAGCCAGTAAACAGAGAGACACCCACTGACAGGTGAGGATTCTGCTGTCTGTCACACATGTTGGCTGTTAGCCTGTGGTCAGCAACACCTCCTCATGCTCATCATCCTCTCTGGTGAGGATGGACAGTCACACATCAAGTGTAGCCTTTCTAAACAATATATTATGAGTCCCCTAGCGATCCACCCTCATTTTATACCCCAGAGACAGAAGTGAATGGATCTACCACCGTTGTAGCTCATTGGTTTTTGTCAAGCAATGGCCACAGGATTATTCTTTTCTCCAGCCCAGCATTTAAAAGATGAAGAATGGCTCTTGTGCCCTCCTTGGACACAGAGGACATTTTCAGCTGTGAACATCAGGCTCCAAAAACATGTGGTGCACTGATCATTCATTAACTGTTGTATCAACCTAATTCTGCTTTCAGAGAGCCCATAAAACAACTCTGAAGTATATCACCTTAAAAAGATCTGAATCAATTTAAATTAAAAAAAAAATCCTGTTAAGTCAGTATATAAAGACTACCAGTGATATTAGAAAGTCCACGACTGGAAATGTCTCAGTGCTAAGAAAAATTGACATTCAAGCCCCAGTAAATATTTAAGTTCAAGTACTTCAGGATGTGCAGATAAAACACTATTCCATTCTGCTTAAAAATCTTAAAAATGCCAGAATTTAAAAGCTGCCACAGGACCTGTGTCCCAAATGGAGGGCTGCTTTACTTTTATCTGCAGTTCCTTATTTCTGTATATTGTTCTTTGGGGTTTTTTCCTCTGAATTTTTGGCTGCTGTGGTAAGTGGGCTTGGTGAATGTGGAATAGACTTGCTTTTGCCTAAGATATCATAAAAAAACCCAAACAAATAAACAACACCCCCCCCCCAACAAACCAAACCCTACCACAGTATGATTTTGGCTTAGAAATATTTTGCCTTGAAAACCACCTTTGATCAATTATTTCTTTCTGCCCTTTTTCCCCCCCCAAATTTAAAAGCAACAGAATAAGTTTCAGTGCTACCGTAAAATTTAATTGTTTTTATTGCATTTGCAATCTCATTGTAAATGAGAAATAAAGCAGTTCTGCTTTATCTGCAAGTGCAAAGGCTCAGCTGCGAATTCATGAGAATGAGATTGCACAAACACTCAAAAGACGTCACAGTAATCTTCAAATCTTAATTTTCACATGAAAAGTAGTCTTTTCAGAAAGGAAAAAAAACTCCAATCAAAATTCCAAATTTATAAATAAGGACTCTGTGCACAAAGGAACTCTGTGTTTGCCATAGAGTGTCATATGATGGCAAAAGATCATGAGGGTCACGCCAAGGATTACATGATCCAGAACAAAACACAACATGCATCTCCTACATGAAAAGCATGTCGGACAAAACCCGTGTATTTGCAAAGCCTTGGCTTTTTGGTCTCCAATTTCTCATTAAATCTAGAAGAGGTTGTTCCTACCCTCATTAAATCTGTATTTCCTGGACATGTAGTGGTAATCCTCATTGAACTGCAATGCCTACCATGAAGGAGAATGACTTTGTATTGAGAGCTCATCTTTTAACAGAATTTTAATGCAATATGACAGGCAACTTTATTATTTTTGGAAAGAAAGAAAATTTTTATGAACTTTGCTAACCACTCACACTCCATTTATTGGCCGTTTACTCTTACCCTTGCACACATGTGCATTAGATACCAAGGGATTGGTATCTAAACAATTAAAACCAGCCCAAGATAAAGACCATATTCAATGGACATTGCCCAGTGCTTCAAAGCTTAAAGAAGTTCATTGTACTGGGCACAAAGCAGAATTCAGAGCTAAGATTTAATAAAACTAAGACCTTCAGGTGTTCAGCAAGGTCCAATTCATTGCAGAAGGTTTCCAACCAGTTTCTAATCTATTTAAGAGAATCTTCAACTTCTTTGAGACTAACACTGTGAATGGCAGAAATGACAGAAATGTTGGTAAGGCAGACTTGTTTCTATTATGACCTCCTTCATAAGACATGAAGGGAAACAGCTCAGGTACCTGAGACTGTTAGATTAGAAGAAAAGGCCTTCACAGAGCTGGATATGTATCTGCTGCCTGCAACTCAATGAAAGGTGGTATCCCATGCTTGTTCCTCAAGAGTCACAAACTCTGCTGTAAATGATCCCGGGATCATTTTGCTTCTCACAGTTTTAAAGGATTGCAAGACTCTCAATTCAGGTGGGAAGAAAGTTCCAGTATTCTGGGGAGGTGTCCCAGCAATTTCTCTTGTCTTCCCAAATCTGCACTGTTTTGCTCTTTTGCTGGTAGTGTCAGACCACCTTCTTCTTAGCTTTTATTCCTTCCAATCCCTAGCAGAGCTGCAAACCAGAGCCCTTCTTTTCTTTGTTGTTTATCTGCTGAAATTTCTCTCTGACTCTACACCATTTACCTTGGTTGGAGACATGGCTTATTTTGCAGATGTAAAGAAACTGACACTGGCCCTCTGTTACAATTGTGCTGGTAAAAAGCAATGGCTATAACTTGCTGAAATTGTTAACTCACTCCAGAATAACTTGACCGATTCTGGTCAGAGATACAAATTAAATGCTGCAGATACCCAGACTGTAGATCCTGAGTGCCTAAAAGGAAAAATGGTCCAATTCTCAAGGAAATCCAAACCAAACCAAAACAACCCCCCCAACAATAACAACAACAACAGAAACAACCCACAAAACCCCCACAAAAAACAAATCAAACAAACAACGTAAAAACCAAACCAAACCAAAATGCTGGCTAGGGTGGGGAAAGAATTTGACAGAAAATAAATATGTAATTTTAAGGGATGTTGGTTATTTGGTGTTCTGGTGCTATATCTAACAAGTTTATATGCTTAAAATAAAGCTTGTCACAGCTTCACACTTTTTAGCACGGACCTTGCTTTCATGAGAGCAAAGAACCTGGGAAATTTCCAACAATTTGTAAGTTTCTTTCTGCTACTGAATCTCCATTATACCTGATAACCATGCAGCAATGATTGGTGAGCTTGGATCTGTCCTGGTGAAAACACTGTAGAGAACCCACCTCACTGTCTTAAAGGACAGGACTAATCTAGGAGAGCCATCTCCATTTTTTTTACAGCAATAAATGCCTGAAATCATTAGTTGTGTATTAAATTTGTGAATGTATATTAATGCTTTAAGGTAGGATCTTGAAAGTAACAGGTTGGATTTTCAAAGTGACAAGAAATCCAGATTGGTTCATCACTGATGAATCTGCTTTCTTACTCCGGTTTATTTAGACCCTAAGAGTAGATTAGAGTTGATCTAGAACAGCTACTTCTTTTATTCTGGACGGATTAGTCCACAGAAATTAATTTTGGGAATGTCACTGCAAAACCGTGTTTCCATTCCGCCACACTATTGAAGTGCTCAACAGTATATTTCCACACTAACGCCTGCATCAATATTGGATATTTCAGGGGGAGGGTAAAGAGCAATGAGGAACTACTGGGTAATAAAAAAATAGACTAAAGCCCAACACAGATAACTTTTCATTTCACTGTTTTGCCGTTTTTCCCTGAAGGGAAATGCCTCTGTGAAGACCATTTTACATGTCTTTGTGCTTTCAGAGATAGATTGCTTGATAGGTACTTTTGTTTTTCTCTATTATTTACTCCTTGTGATGAGAAGCTGGGATCTTAAATCTCAGAAAGCTCTCCTTTAAATATGTGCCTCACTTGAAGAGGCAGTGTTTTACCTCTGTGGAAGGAGCACTTCACCAGGGCTAAAAAAGAGAGCATCCCCCTCCAAGTCAGCTGCAATCTCTCCTACCTACAGCGTCCTGCTCCCTGTCCAGGCACAGAGTACTGAGTCAGGTGGGCCTTCGGGACTGAGTATTTAAGAAGGTCTTGCTTCTTGGAATGTTTCTGGGAGGTGGGAAGAGGCTGGCAGGGTTTGGTCCCTCAGACAAAATTCATGTCTGAATTGCTCTCTGACATGTACATGGAAGAAAGGTCGGTCAGAGAAACCACGCACAGCCCGGGGTCTCTCCTGGGCCTCGGCATGTGTCCCGCAGCCGCCCCCAGCAGCTGCACCGAGAAGCTTCTGGCTCCAAGGGCAACAGCCGGTGTAGAGCCTGTAGCCTTTAGGTTTCCCTTTCTATTACTCGTGACGTGATTTTGAGCTTCGCCCTGGGTTCGTCCTCTTTTCTTAGGGAAGGGACCCATAAACACCTTCTTTGTGGCGTGCGGATGCCGAGGAGCTTGGGCGTCCCTTGCTGCCTGCAGCTGCGTCCCGGAGCCCAGCGGTTCACTTGTGAGGAGTGGGCTACCCTCGGTTAGCCCAGGACGGGTCTGGCTCAGCGGGAGCTCCTGCTAGCGCTGCCCAGGGGCCACGCAAGCGGCAGGCGCTGCTTCCCCAGGGCCAGGCGGGAAGAGGGCAGGAAAGGGTCTTCTCCCCCTCCCCTTGGCCCCCGGCCCTAGGGAGGGGCCAGCCCCGCCGGGTGTGCCCGTTCCCAGCCGCTGCCCCCGGGCCGGGAGCAGCACCTGGGCCCCCGGCGGCCGGGGCGGCCCCTCCGGCGTGTCCCGCTGCCGCCTGGCCCGGGCCGGGGCGGGGGCGCATCCCGCCTCCGCCGCCTTCAGGGGCGCCGCGTCCCGCTGGCGGCGCCTCATGGCGCGATGCAGCTGCAGTGGGAGGGAGAGGAAACCCACCCCCCTCGCCCGGCGGCCGCCTTTGTAACCGCCCGGCCCAGCTCAGCGCGCAGCGGCTCGGGGAGCGCCGGAGCTCGGCGGCGGGAGCAGATGGAGCCGGAGGGTAAGGCTACGCCCAGCGCCCCGGCCGCGATTCCGAGGGAGCCCCGCGCTGGCCCGCCGAGTTCTCGGTGGAGGCTGCGGCGGCCGCGGGGAGCGGGGCCGGGAGCGAGGCGGCGCAGGGGTCCCGGCGGGCCGCGGGCGGGGAGCTGGTTCCCGGGCCGGTCCCCTCCAGGTGTGCGGGCCCCCCTGCCCTGCCCTGCCCTGCCCTGCCCTGCCCTGCCCTGCCCTGCCCTGCCCTGCCCTGCCCTCCGCGCCCCTCGCCGGCCCGCGGGCGGGCGCTGCCCCGCGCGGTCCCGCCGGCTCTGCTGGCGCCAGGGCCCCGCTCCGCCCGCGCCCTCGGCGGGGAGCTCGGGGGTCGGGCCGCTCTGCCGGGGGAAGGTGGGGGCCCAGCGGAGCAGCCCGCACGGACCCGGGGGCGCCCTCCACTAACTTTCTTTCTTTAATTGATTTTTTTTGTTTGTTTGTTTTTTTTCGTTCCCTGCCCCCGCGAGCGGCTGGCGCGGTTCCGATGCAAACCCATCGCCGGCGGGGCCGGCCCGCCCTCCCCAGGCTGGACCCGCAGCGGCGCTGGCCGCGCTGCCCACGGCCTCCCCAGCGCCAGCTGCGGGCTCACCCCGAGCTGCCCCCGCACACACACCCTGCCCCCGGCGTCCCTGTACGGCTCACAATGGCCAGGGAATCCATGTTTGAGTAACTGCAGCACTGAGCTGTGGAAATATGCATTTTAGTTCTCCTAAAACCACACGAAATCAGTGCTGTTAAAACATTCATTTCAGTGAGACTGCTGCTAACTGTGGAGATTAAATTTATTTCCTGCCAATCCATATTTATCCACTTATGAAATGCTGAGGGGTTTTTTCCCCTCGCTCCTTTTTAAATACCTTTTGGAACTTAGTACTCTAAACGTGAACCATTTCCAGTTGCAAATTGGAAATCGCTGAACCGTAATGGTCTGCTGTGTTTAGCTGTCTGTTTCTGTAAACCCAGCATTCTTGTGAGAAAAAAAAAAAAAATAAAAGAAGGAAGGAAGGGGGGGGAAAGCCCTAAAACCCCTTATGAGATTCGTATTTAGAAAACTGGCCACATGGATCGTAGCTGTTTTTTAAACCTCAGTACCTGTGTCACATTTTCCATTCCAAATATTAAGAGTGGTTTAACTATGTTAAAGGGGTATACGGTATACTACCTTAGTTCCATTGCAAGCTTTAGGGAATTTTAACACAAAGGAAAATAGCGCTGCAACATAAAAGAATCTTGCAGTGCCTGATATGCAGTGGCACCAAGGAATGGGAGCGACTATTGGCAACGGTTAATGACCAGAATTGGTTTTGTTGAGAAGCATGCGGAATGGAAAGGGGTTGTGCATGGTGGCCAGTACATTGATAGAAGTATTCTTGCATTCTTTAGAAGAAGTTTATCTTTCATAGAAAGCTGTTTTTCACAACACTCGGAGGATGTTTTAGAGTTCATACTCCATCTAGCAGATGTGTTTATAATATCCCTTGAAATAAGCAAGCTGAGTTGTTCCTGATTTAGTTCACTTGTGACCCAATTCTATATATTGTATGTGTTCTTACCTTAACAATGCTAAAGAAAAATGATAAGAAATTATATTGAGCTTGAAGGAACTCCTTTTAAAGAAATAAATTCTTATTTTTAAAAAGTGGAAAATTTCTGCCCTGCTTCTTGGGTAGGTAAAAGCTGGATCAACCTAGGAAAGGTTATGGTGAGTTGCAGAGCTACTGAAGTTCCCCACCTGCTCTGGATCCAGAGATAGTCAGGCGATCTGACCTCTGGCATGTCCTGAACTCCTTGGGTACCAATCTTCAGTACATTAATTTTTAGAGGCTGGTCTTCCCGCACGGTTTGGAGCCTGCAGTAGCTGAAATGCCCATATCAGCAGCCTCCTGCTCTGTCAGTGAAGGAGCCAGGGTTCTCATATCAGTTGCTTGTAGATTGCATCACAAGCAATACATAATTGCAAGATCACTTGCTTGACACTCTGTATGTGTGTGTTTATTATATTGTTGAGTGTGGTTGTTGAGTGTGGTTGATGCTCTTTGGTAAGATGCACATAGTCCTGTCTGGAATTGTTCCTGAATGGAGCTGGAATTGCTGTTGTCCAGTCTCATTTGGCACAGCTTCTTACACTTAAATATACGTCTAAAACTCTTGCTGAAAGTGAAGCCGGTACTTTCTCTTTCCGGAGGACCTTTGCCTCTTGCTGAGTGTGCAGATCTCAGTGGAAGTGGGATGTTGAAACCTTGTGACACCAGGAGCGACAGACGTGGGAAGTCTGAATCCCAGGTGATGGTTTTTCACTTGTGCATTGTTTGCACTGCAGTGTTTTCAAGGCAGTTTTTGTGGCTGGGTTTTCCAAAATATTCCAATGGTTTTATACTCTGAGTTCCCTGATCAGGTTCAGTATGTTTGGTTTTGAGAAAGCTTTGTTCTCAAACAAGCTATGTGAGATGGAGTGATGTGGGCGGCGCAGCCCTCTGAAATATGACCTAAAATCCCACTGTTTCCTAATGATTTTCAATGAAAAATGTACAGCTAACTTCTGCAGGAGGTTTTGGAAACAGCTTTGTCTTCCCATGTATCTGTAAGCTCAAAGAACACTGAATGTTCCTGACTGAAGATCAATAATTATGGATGCATGTGGTTTTTCCCAGATTGTCTGGTCTTTTTTTTTTTTTTAAGGGATCTTGATAAGATTATTGGAGATCAATAATGGTTCCTACTTTGGTCAGTGAGTGTGACCCAGTGGTCTGTGTGAGAATGGAAAGGACAGGGAGTGTACCAGGGAGTGTACATGCAGCAATGATGTGATTAATGCTTTAATTCCTCTGACTGTGCACTGGTTTATACTAAAGCTATGAACTTGTGAAATGCTTTTGAGTAAAATTAATTTTCTTCTTCAAGATGTTTTGTTTAAATTTACATTTTAATTTTTAAATTTAATTTTTTCATTTACCGAAAACTCAATTTAAAACTAGAAGAGGTGACTGGTAAAACCTAAGTAATGAGTATTTCTAGCTCCCTGGATACAGATGTTGTGTTAGACATCTGAGCCATTGATTGTGTAGATGTTAACTTGAGTTGAGTGAACAGTGGCAGATTAAAAGCAATAATAACTACTGTGGTATCCATTTGTATTGGCATTATCAAATTTTAATGTGAAATTTGATATTTCACTTGAGAGACAGACAGTGACTTGTGATTTTTACATAATGATGAATATTGATACTGTTTTGAAAATATATCTCTTGTTCCGAATTCTCTGAACTAGCTGAAAGTTCCTTTTAAGTAAAAAAATAACATGACTTCATATATTTCTCAGATGTGGGAACAGAGTACATGACGTAGCCTGAGCTAAGGTGGACTTGGACATGAGTGAGAGAGAGGAGAGGGAAAATAGGAGCGAGTATCGTTGAGCTCCTTTCCGTGATGTGACAGCTCTGGAGCCATGGTGCATGCCTGTCATCAGCTCTCAGGACTCTTGTTTTTTGTTTTTTTTTTGTCCTCTGCCAACCCCTTTGAACGCGCCATTGAGAACTGAGCCTGGCACCCCGAGCACAGACCCCAGACCTCCATGGTGAAAATCCATGTGAAGTTGAAAATAGATGTCTGCAGCTCAATGTTGCATCCTCTGGAGCATTTGGGAGGCAGTCAAGTCACAGCATGGAACGCTGGCTGGTTTGGAGGTTATGTGTGGTGAAATTTGAGACGCCTTTGTTGGTGGAACAATAGTGAGGTACACTGCAAAGTGCTTGCAGGGGAACTATTTTTCTCCTCCCTCTACTCTCCCCGCTCCCATTCCCAGCCAGCTCCTAAAAGCAAGAGTTACTATAGCTAGATTTGCATTTCACACTTTGCAGTATCTTAAAATTTTATGGGTCTTTGGGTTTTATTTCACAGTTTGTGACTGTTCATTCTATCTGTGCTGCCTGTTGTTAGGAGTTCCCGATACTACAATCAGGAGTAAAGCACTACAATACCGAGTGCTTTACCTGGGCGCCAGGCGGGTTCTGTGCCAGCCTGTGCAGAGAAGATGTGCTGGTGCCGGTGGTGCCACCTGGAGTGACAGCCTCATGCTCATCTCTGCTCCCTTGGTGGTGTGCCTGTTGCCTTTTCTGGCAGTGCTCTCCAGGTCCTTCTATGAGAAATACCTAGGCCTGCAGTTGTGGTCTGGCTTCTCAGGGTTAACTTGTTGAGTTTAAGTGGTGTTATTTAAAGCACATTGCCTCTGTGATCCCTGACCACTACCTCACAAAATGCTGTTGCCCCTGCCTTTTCTTCTGGTTTTACTGACTTCTGTTGCTATTTTTGTCTTTCTGTGAGAGTTTATTGGTATTACCTGCTTTCTAGTTTTCTGGGTTGCACTTGTCTTGCTATTTGCCTGGGGTTAAGGCCCTTGTGTGGGACAGAAAGCCAATGTTTTAACTGCTGTGAGAAGGCTAGGTGAAAATTGAGGTGGAAGGCTGAGAAGAGGAGGTTGTTGACATAGCAGAATCTCAGTCATGTCATGCAGGACTCCCTGCAGGGTCCTTGAGGGGCTCAGCAAAGTGAGTTCATCAACTCCTCCTCTATAGTCCCTCCATTATCAAAGGGATGAAATTCCTACCTTGAAGCCAGGCCGTTTGAATAACCTTCCAGATATGGACCCAATACTTTTGTCCCTCAGTCTTTTTTCTCTCCCTCTTAGTATAATTTATTTTGTGGTTAGGAACTCTAAAAACCAACTGCTTTTTCAGAGTTAACCATCAGCATTAAAAAAGTTGCAGGAGTGCTAAAATGGGTTTTTTTCTCCTTTATTAAGAAGCTTGGTACTGACTGAACGGCGTAATGTGTTTTAGTGGTGGGGCCGGCAAGTCTGGCTTTACTGTCACATCGTACCCCCAAGAGGCATCATCAGTCCCTCTCTGTACTTGTGTAGGACACCAACAGCCTGAGAAGGATGTTTTGTGTCTTGAAGAAATACGTCAAGTGTTACCAACTTTGGTGTCTTAAATGCTGGTGACTTTCTAGAGAGCTTAGAGTCACTGAAGGCAAGAATAATAATTTCTAAATTTTAAAATTTTGTAGGCCTCTAGAGTACATTTAAATGTGCTGGAAGTATTGATAGCTGTTCAGAGGGCACTCTTGAGGTTGGATCAGAAGCAGTCATTGAGCTGTCAATAGCCATGTAGAACTAACGGTCTTCAAATCTGTTGTTAGTCATAGGAAAAATGCATCTTTTGGGATGGCAGAACCTTCAAGGTACTAACAGGGACAGAACAGACCACTGGCCATTGCTGTTAGAGGTGAGGAGCTCTGAAATGCTCCTCATACATTTCAGCATGGCCATGAGCAATTGCTTTACTGTAATTGCAGTTTAAAATCCTGAAATGTCCCCTTCTGAAGGATTGTTCTAGTTCTTTATTTCTTCTTTGTTCATCTAACTTGATGCTGCTTCATAGAAATTCTTTTGTTTAAGGAATATTCAAGGGGAGAGCCTCTTTATGCTGGGCTGTTGAATGAATCAATTACACGTGGTATTTGCCATTTTTCTCTCTTCAAGCCTTTTGAATAATCTCTGCTGAAGTATACAGAACCACTGTTAAAAAGTGTAGTACCTTTATGGTTAATTTCTGGTACTCACTGAGCTGGTTAATTAATGTGAATGGCTAAAACACTAACACAGAGTCCAAAGTTGACACTGGTTGGATGTCAGCCTGTTATGGGAAGCCCAACCTCTCTCTATCCTTGGGATGGAGCATTTGGATCCAGTGTGTGCAAGCAGCATGCACATCTGTACACGGCATCGTGGCAATCTGGATGGAGATTTTTTGAGGATACCAGTCTTGATATTAAGGAGTCTAATTTCTGAAAGTCCAAAGAACCCAGTAGTCCCAGTATTTTTTGAAAGACAGGGTGACATCTAAATATCACTTGGATGTCAGAGGTATCTCCTCTTTGTTTCATACTTCTGAAAAGCAGGCAGTATTTTATACTTCTGAAATACAGGCAGGTGTCTGACTATAATGAAGGAATTTAACACTGGGCTCTAGTTTTCTTAAACTCTTGGCCTCTTTTTTATTCTTTCTTTTCGGGTTTGCAGGCTCTGAGCAGAAAATCTCTCTTGGTAACTTAACCCTGAGCAAATATTTACATTCATGAGATACTTACAACAGTAATCATTTTGAGCCTTGAGGCTGGAACAGGGTGAAAGTTAATGTACCAAACACTGGGACAAGGAACTGTGAAAGGAAGACCGAAGAAACCTCCAAACATGGGTTTGCCATGTTTGATAGGAATCACCTGCTAAGTGTAATTTGGTTGGCACTTTCAGAACGAGTACTATGGAGATATTGTGTTTTCTGCCACTGGCCCTGTGTGTTTAATGGGGGCTTGTGATTTGAATTTCACCCACTGCTTTAAAAAGCTGAATAAAAATGTTTGTGTGAAAACTGAAGGGAATGAAGTAGTAGAATAGAAGACTGAGATAGAAAAAAGGGAAGAAGTGAGTACAGTGCAAAAAAAATTGATAGGGGCTTAGGAAGAGTTTTTGAAGAAAGAGGGTTTTAAAGTCAAAATTAGCAAGTAATCTGAAATTTGTCAAAGAGGAAACCTGTACAAAATGCTCTGGGAGATTAACCTGTGGGCATTGCAGAAGTAAGGGAAAAGTCCTCCAGGGTAACACCAACAGAGAGCGAATAAATACAGTAAAGGAAGGAGCGATCTCTCTGCAGAGCAATGAATGTGAATACCTCCAGATCTCAGCTTCCCATGGGCTTAGTTTTTTTCCTAGATTATACTTAATTTTTCCCAGATTATGATACAATCAAGCATCATGCCCAGTGCTGGCTGCAGTGTTTCTGGGAAATACAGGGGATGAGAGTGTACTCAGTTCTCACATCCTTTGGGAGAGAAATATGCAAGGTTCCTCAGGGAGGCTCTCAGTGGGGGAAAGAGCTTCCTCACACAAGCCCACCTTGGCCATGCCTTTGGAGATGTGTTTGGAGCCCCAGGGATTTGGTTGTGGTCTGGCCCTTGGGTCAACCCACTGCAGCTCCATGTTGCTGCTGGGGAGCTGCCAGGAGAGCAGGGGTGTGTGCACCTGCATGGGAGAGCTGAACACATAACCCAGTGCACGCTGGGCATTGTATTCCCTCTTAAATTGGATGGAAAAGGGGATTGTGCCCCCGTAGGTAAAACTGTGTTGTTGGTTGACATGGTTGTACTGGAGCTGTGGCTGAACCTACAAAAACTGACAGTGATTAGGGCCTGACCCCCAGACTGCAGTAGTGTACAGCTGCATCTCGGGACTCTTAGGGGTTTGTATTGAAGTAACATATATGGGTTTTCTATTTGAATTTTTCCCCCCCATTTTTTTCCTTTTTTTGTTGAGTATCTGCAAAGCCCCTGACTGGGGGTAGATGAATTTTGCCTGGAGGAAAACCTCAGCTATTCCAATTTCCTGTTGGAGCCAGGTGTTCCGCCTCTGAGAGTCGCTCTCACTGGCTGTGGTAGTCATTCATGCAGAGTGAAGTTTCTCATGGAGGAACAAACAGTGCTGCCTGCTGAGCTCTCTTGGATCTGTTTTACTAATTGCTATTGAAATTCTTACAGCCTGTTTCTTGGCTGTAGAAATGCAGAGCCAAATATCAACATTGGGAGGAGAAGTCCCCCTCTAATTACTGTGTGGTTGAGAAATGCATTTCCTAAAATTTTTTCATCTTATGCAAATACAGGCCTTGTTTTGCCCTTCCTAATTTACTGGTGGAAGTGCAAGTGTTCACAGCTAGGGGAGAGTAAGATTTCCTCAAAATACTAAAATAAAAATAATAGTTTAAAAAAATTCTGTCTCATCCATACTGTGTGGAGTTGTTGGAACTGGGTCTTTGATTGGAGTTATGGCTGCTTGATCTTGTTGGTTGTGTAGTCAAAAATGTTTCTTCACTTGGAATGCAGAGCAGATGCTTTTCTTATTCACTTGAAAGGATAGTCTGGTGTTTTGTTGGTATTTCCCAGACCATGCAAGTCCCAAAAGTTATTTTAAAAACTGCTAATCCTCTTCTTAGGACAAAGAAACTGCCGAAGCAAATTTTGAGGATAGGAGAGCTGCTGTGTTATTTGTCCATCTACTTGGGGGTTCTGGCCACAGACTGAAAACCTTTGTAGCAAATGGTTATGGAATAGCTGGCAGCAAGAGGTGGTTTTATTATTTCTTTTCTTTCCCCTACACTCAATTGTTTAAAAATTCCATTGTGTCTTAAAGTTGGAGGGTTCACCGACTCACAGAATTCATGGAAACTGAAATTTTCTTATGGTTGGCAGCAGAATTTCTAGTTGTTCAGGAACTGTATACAGAGTTGTGGCACAGATTTTCCTGTATGTTTGAAGTGTTAAAGTGTTTATCATGACAATGTATCATGAGGGTGGATGTTCCACCCCACTCCTCTTGTAAGGGGTTGCATTTTGGGTTTGAGCTGATTCATTCAAAGCTGTAAGGAACCCGCAGGTGAGTTGCCTCCAGCTGAACAGTGTGCACTGTTTTATTGCTCCCTTTTCTCTCCTCCCTCATTTTGGATTAGGTTTCACCATGGAGAATTGAGCAGGATCTTGCTGAATGATTTTTGGTGACAGCCGAGCCTCTATAGGGTGGTGGTTTCCTCTCTCTTCGAAGGAGGGTCAGAAACCCAGGAGTCATAGGTGCTGCCTATAATCTGGGAGAGGCTTGGTGAAAGGCTCTTAAAAATCTCAAACCGTGAGAACACAGGTTTTAGATTTGGCTATTTGATTCCCCTACATCTGCTTTTGCACCTACATTGCTTGGGTCTCCCAACCACAAAGGTATTGGCTGCTAAGAGTACATTGCAAATCTGCCAAACACATTAGATTATCTTGTCTCCTGTTTCCTCATCTGTTCCATCAGCTTTATTGGATGAACATCAAATTCCTGTTGAGTCCTGGTCATCTGTTTGTCCCACTTCACAATGCCCGAGGAATCCTGGAGTACTACTGATGTGGCTTAGCAACAATCTACCACTTTTTTGCTTTTCCCCAACTGTTCTTGGTCTCTTCCCTCTGACATATTCCAGGTCTTTGGAAGCTCCAGGATATTCCTGATGACATCTTTTCCCAAGATGTTTCTGCTGTGACATCTGCTTGGCTGACTAATAAAAATTAATAAACCTTGAATTACTGCTGTTTGAGCTGAACTTAGCCTTGATCTTCAGATCCTTCTGGAGACCAGATTGCAAAAATGCCCATTTTTGTGCATCATTTTCAGCCCTCTGAAACTTTTAGTTTTATATCCAAAACATTGAGGTTTAGATAGATTGTGTTTGTGGGGTTATGATAATGCTTTGCTGCTGTTTCCCTGATTTTTATTTTATTTAATTTAATCCCCACCCCCCATTGAATTTATGTTCCTCTATCTTGTGATGGAAGAAGTGATCGTATGTATTAAATGAGACTTTTGAGCATGTAATCTCTTGGTGTAGCTTGGAGAATTCTGGTTGTAGTCATACGATAAATAACAAATTCCATCATCGTTGTCATTCTGTAGTACCACAAGGAATCCTTTGGGCACCTACTGAGGAGGTGCTTGACACTAAGAGCTGATTTTTTATTTCACCGAGTAGTGGGGAAAATAATATGAGACTTAATCTAATCTCAATTTGATTAGTAAATCAATATATTGATCTATCTTTTGAAATGCATTAAAGATGTTTAAATGCCATGTGCCTTAGTTTCTAAAAATACTGCAGAATCATCATTTGCAGTAAAGGCCTTAAAATACTTTTTAATGAAATATAATTGTTTTTTCTCTTCAAAATGTTAGTAAGAGTTTTCAAAGGGAGCACAGTTACAGAAGGGAGAGTAGTTCAAATGTGAGTCTGTAACTTCCACTTTGGTTTTGTTTGTTTATTTTTTTAAGATATGAAAATCAGACGATGGTTTATGGATTTTTTTAAAGTTGATGCTGGGGATTGCAGTGGTGTGCCCTTGCTGAGAAGGCTTGTGGCAGACCTTCAAATCTAAATCCTTATTTTTCAGTCTGATGTAGTGATGATTACTGTCATTTATTTCACTTAGAAGCAGAGTATGCTTTTCAGCAACTTTGATATTAAAAGACATTACCCAAAGAAATTTTATAGTTTTCCCCCTGATGGTTCTGCTGCCAGATAGATATATTGAAGGGAGGTCACACTTCCAGGGATTAACACAGGCTGGAGCAAGGTAAAACCTCGTCTGAGCAGAGTAGGCAGAGCTTTGCCTGGGTGTTGCTTCTTGGATGTCTTCTAATGTCAGTGGGTAGCCAGTAGAGGACTAGAGCTGATCAGCCAGTTTGCATGCTCAGAGTTTCCCAGAGAAAGGGAATCTGTTGGAAAAATGCTTTATCCAAAAGGGAGCCTGAACTGGAAATACAGTGGTAATATTCAAGTTACTGTTGGATTTATAATCAGAGTTCTGCTTAAAATGATGTTTCTTAAATATATGTATTTTTAAGTGTTGTTACAGCTGGACAATAGTCTTGTGTAAATGTGTCTACTGAATGAATGTGTAACTAATGTCCAGAATAAAAGAAATGTAATTAACAAGATTTTTCTTCTTTAGGACTCGTTTATCGGTTTATCTTTTCTATGTTAGCAACCTGGTCTAGTGGAAAGTGTCCTGCTCGTGGCAGGGGGATTGGACTGTGGTGATCTTTAAGATCCCTTCCAATGCAAACCATATGTGATTTTATAATTCTATGAATATGCAGAAACTGGAGGTAGATTGTTACACTTCCTTGCTTTGGCACTGACTTGTAGTGGGTTTGGTTTTCAGTGACGAAAATGTTGCTGCATCTTTAGCTGACTCTTCTCCTTACTCTGAATTAGTCTCCACTCCCTCCACCCAGCTGGCCTATTCAAGATGTGGTATAGAGTCTTCATTTCAACTTGCTGATACTGATTAAACTGTAGTGTCCATTTTTTTTTCCCTCTTCCTTTTGGAATACATTAAATGCATTTTTAAGAGCTAGATGTCACAATTGCAGGATTTGAACTAGTTCATTTAAACAAAAAACCTACAAAAACTGGAAGTCTGTATTTTTTCTACATCGTTTGTTTAACGACAGTCAAGATAGAGGCTGGTTTATGCAGGATTTGGTAGCTCAGCTGTGGATTTCTACAGCAGTTTATAGATAACTTTGAAATGTTTGAAAAAGCTAGATAGTGACGGTGTTTGGTTCTGTTGTCTGGCTGAAATATGTAGCATATTCATTAAAGATATTGACATCTCTGGTCTCTTACTTGGAGTTGACCTAGATAGATCAGGGTTGCTGCTTTCTGCCAGTCCCACCCATTGCACCTGTTCTCTGTGTAGTCTGAATACAAGGGCTAAAATTGATTTAAATAGATTTTCTGGTTCTGTTGATTAAATCTAATGTGTTTTTTGCCTTGGGTTTTGTCTTGTAGGGTTGGGATTTTTTTTTTTTCTTTCTTTAAACGAATTGCTTTTTGAGAGAAATCAGGAGTATGACTTCCTTCTTTCCAGTCTGTTTTTCAGTGGTGACAATTGTCTCCTAAACGTTAGGTCTGAGCTGACAGATCCACACTCCATCAGGCAGACCTGCTTCTGAATACATTCCCTGTACACTAACTATTCCAGAAAGTTAATGCAAGCACCTCCGGTTTCTTCCTTCCCTCAGCTTCTGTCATTTTGACCGTGTAAAAAGAGCTATTTGTGTTTAGATTTGATTAGTTTCCCTGTGCTAGTCTCAAAATTTGGAGCACTCCTTAAGCTCTCTTCTGTTGAAGCAACTTGCAGGTAGTCAGCTCTTGCCTTTTAGGGGCTGTCCATGTAAACTCAGCTGAGGTCTGGCCAGCATGGCTAAGGGTCTTCTGACTGGAAAGATACCAAAATCTTTGTTACAAGTACTGTTTAAAGGGTGTTTTTCTTGTTTTACTGGGGGACTTGTGGGTTTGTTTTTGTTTTTTTTTGTGGGAGGAGGGATGTTGTGGTTGGTTTTGTTTGATTTTTTGTTTGTTTGGGATTTTTCTTTTGTTTGTTGTGTTGAATTTGGTTATTTTGTTTGAGTTTTTTTTGTGTGTGATTGGTTTTTAAGAAGACCATCAAAAATAACATAATGTGTTGTATACATGTTGAAATAGCTGCATCCCAGTGAAGGCAAACATCAGATCCTTGGCAGTATGAGCTCAGCTTTAGTTTGCATTTTATGTAGTTGGACCTTTGGATGGATTTTCCACTAGAAAAGAAGCATTATTATCTGAGTTCAAGTGGGCTAAGCCACTACTAAAAGTTGTCTTGCAGTGTTTGTAAATGTGGGCACACCATAGTTTTATGTCACATAGCCAGGAATATTATAAATGTGACGTGTTTCCTGCCTTTTGACATCATGCTTAGTTTCATGGTGTCATGTTTTGGGAATTGTACTCCCCACTCAGTGTTCACACCAAGACTCCCTGAACCATGCTCCACTTGTTCTCTCCCTTGTGGCAGCTGGAAAGGAGAACTGGAGGCACAGCAGATAAAGATCATGAGCTGAGAGAAGATCATTTTACTGAAAACAGCGATGAGGTAAGAAAATTAACAGTAAAGGCAGCAATGGTAATACAGAATGAACAGGAAAGAGGCCAACAATTCCCATGCTCATCACCATGCGGGACCCCTGACAATACCTGACCATGCTATGCTGTGCCACCTGGAAGGGACCCCTTCCCCCATCCTGGAAAATGATGTGAATAATGGAATAATCTCTGGGTTCTACAGTAAAAATCAACTCCATCCTGGCTGGAACCAGGACGCATGGGTTTTTTGGGATGACATTTCAGAAACAAGCACTGATACTCGAGTTTTTAGTGCTGTGGTCAGTCTGCAGTACTAAGCAGACCCAGTGCAGCAGAGGGAAAATACTGACCAGTGTCTCTTTAGGGGAAAAAAAAATTCTTCTGAGCTCATGGGGGTTCTGTATATTCCCCTGCAGTTTGATGCAGCTTTGTAAAAAAATGGATATTTATTTTCCCCAGATTTAGGTCCCAAGTATGCTCAGAGATCTGAACCAAATGTAGAGTTTCCTACAAGTCATGTTATGAGTGTTCTTCATATTCAAATGTTGGGTAATCTCCTTAGATCATCTTTAAAAAGTGTTTGAGGATACAGATTGTAAAGTAATCTTAGTTTAAGATCTGGGATGCTTAACAATTGAGGATTGTCTTCAACGTGTCATATCATTAGGAAAAAGCCCAGGCTATTCTAAAGAGCTTTTCCATTATCATTTCCACTCTATTTCCAGGCTTGGTAGGAGTTTTATTGTTTATGTGGCATGAAAGACTTTGGTCCATAAGAGCAGGAAATGACAGGGAAAAAAAAAAAGTTTGCTGCCTGTTACACCCCTCTGTTCCAATGGGAAAATAAAAGTAGGAACAAAATTTTGTTTTTTCCCCCTTCATTTTCCTCTTTGTCAGAGGGCATGTGTTTATTACAGTGGAAATTGATTGAAGAAGTTCCTTTTGTACTTCAGCTTGTGAAGTACATGGGTCCATCTGGAAAGGCTAGATTTCTTTCACTTTAGGAGATCAGTAAAAATTGCAGCAGTCCAAAAAAAAAAAGAATCTGTCGTTCTTGAGGTAAATATAAGATGTTTTGTGATCAGTGGCTCAGGTGGTTACATGAGGGCAGGGGAAAAATGGGATGCTGAAAAGTGGGGGGATTTGGGTTCTGCCAAAGAAAGGAGCTTTGCAATGGTCTTATTCATTGGGGAACAGTCTAAGCTGTTGGCTCTGCAGCAGTTCTGGGCGTCCTGCAGGCAGTCACAGTGGTAACAGAGGTTGTCTTGGCATCTTAGAGTGGCTGATCAAGTCTGAGAGAAGAAAATAATTTTCTGTATTTCTGACACCAGTGCTCTGCTGGTGTTACAGGAAACTCCTAATTGCTAATATTGTCAGGAATGCTCCCCTGCCCCCTTCCCCCATTACAAACTTGAGTTGTTACTGTGCTGGCAGCCAGCAGTCTTGGCACCAACACCAAAGGCAAAACTAGAAAGACGAGCGTTTAAGGAATCTCTAGGATGTATGTCAGGAAAAGATTCCTTTAGCTAGAAGCTGATATTGTGGTGGAGTTACATCTTTTTGTATTGGATAAAGTAGCATTTGACTGAGCCCTCAGAAGACCACAGATCTCCTTCACTGCAAAAAGTGGGTGTTGTAGGAAACACAAGATACTGCCTGGCTGATTCTTGTAAATCTCTCGGCTTCTTTCCATGCTCCTAAACAGAGGATTTGCAATCCCTAGTGGGGCATGAGGACTCCTCACTGAAGTGGCTTTACTTGGCACTGTGGTAAGACATTCTGGTGCCTTGAGTTGTAACACAACTTAACTTTGGCACCGTTGCTGCCCTGCAGTTTGTGGAGGAGGGTTCCTCTTATTATATATGCAGAGTTTGGAGCTTTTTATTCTTCTAGGACTAATAGCAAGATGATATCTTTACCTTGAAACACCAGGGGTAAATGCATGGTATATTGCTGTATACGGATTTTTTTTTTAATTTTTTTTTTTTTTTTTAATGACTGCATTAACCTCTTTAGCTACCTGGAGTATTTTTAGATTCCACCCAAAACAACTGGGCATGAAACCAGGAGGTTACTGAGAGGTAAGGTGTTGTTCTAGTGTTCTGTCTTTCTCTGCAGTTAAGCAGACCATGTTTTGCACTTGGTTGCTTGACAGTTTCTAATCAGGAGAATCAGAAACTTGTCCTGTTTCAAGTACTGACTTACACTGTATAATTGAAACAACTGACCTTTTAGATGTTAGTATACAGTGCTTACACTTCGACTGAATCAGCTACCTCTGAATTGAGCTTTGAGGTAAGGCTTTCTGGTCTTTGTCAGCTCAGCTGGACCTCTGACAGCAGTTGAGAAAGCCAAGAAGAGGACTGGCTTTATTTCCTCTGACCTCCTGAAGCTTTTTGTCTCTGCCATACTTCATCTTGGTCGGTTGAGGACTTTATTTGGAGCCTGTGAAAAAAGAGAATCAGGTTATTTGAGCTGTCTGGAAAACCCTGTTGGACTTGGTTCAGCTTTAAGGCTGCCCAAAAGCTTGGACTGGATCTGGGCGAGTGTGTTACCAGCAAGAGAGCTCTTTGCATGAAGACCTGGTGGTGTTTTGGATAACGTTTAAGGTTTCAGCTTGATCCAGAGTGCACAGACACATGGTCTCCCTTGCAGCCAGATGGATCTGCTCTTCATCTGTAGCATTGGCCTGTGTTAGTGGCAACTGTGACTTGGGACGCAGAGAGTAACAGTCTCTTACAAACCTTTTCTCAGTGGGTGCTGCCTGCTCGCACTTTCTCCTGGATAGACTGGACTTGTGGTTGCCTTCTCTCTTATGTCAGGTTTGGGTAAAGACTAGATTTGGCTTGTAAGGGAGGAGTATAAACAATTCTTGGAGTGTTTCTGATTCAGGAGTAGTGAGCGGTTATAGTTGACATTGTTCCCCTTAGGGTATGTATAACACAGAGAGGTAAGTCCACCAAATCGCAGGATGTGTTATAGGAATCTTATGGCTGATCTTCTAAATGGCAGAGGTTTGGGCTTCTATTTTTTTGCATCTCTGAGGCCATAGGTAAATATTGTCTCTGTTAAGTTATTTTTTCCTCCCTGGTAAAATTTTTTGTGAGATGTTCTTTGGTGCAGTTCTGTGTCTGTCCACCAGATGACACTTGATGCTTAAGGATGAAAATATAAGTGGTCCTGCATGAAAAATTCTGTATTCCGAAGTTGATTTAGAAAAAAGTTCAGAACAGCTTATTTCCAAAATGTTTTCATGTGGTGCTTGTAAAATCAGAGGTGTGTGTACAAATGATACTTCCCATCCCTGGGAGTGTTCAAGGCCAGTCTGGGCGGGGCTTGGAGCAACCTGGAACAGTGGAAGGTGTCCCTGCCCATGGCAGGGGATGGGATGAGATGAGCCTTGAGGGCCCTTCCATGATTCTGTACTCTTATTTAATAAGAGTTTAGTGGTGGGAGCGAAGACCCTCAGAAGGGTGTTTTCTTACCCTGTTAAACTCATCAGAAGGTGAGTAGTTTTGATATCCATTTATGTGGTGAAGCCCTGGTGCCTTTGCAGGTTTTACCACAATATTGATAGCAATTACAAATCCTCCAAGCTGGGATGAAATAGTTTACAGGCCATAGTATGTGTTTGTCATGTTCTTTGCTGGCCTCCCCTTACCATCTGTTCCCCAAATCCTTTATTTTTCACTTTCACTCTTTTCCACAACTTTTCATATAATGTTCATGGTCAACTCTTTTGTTCCATGTCAGCTTTGTCTCAAAACCCCATAAAAGAGTTAGACCAAAACCACAGAGCAGTAACTGAGACAAACGGAACTTTTAAACTGTGTTCAAAAGAGATTTGAAATTGAACAAGGTGGGAGGGGAGGTTATGCATGCCTAATTAGAGGCAAAGCTCAGTGAGCATGACAGATTTATTGATGATAAACCTCAGTCCTGTTTAAACATCTGTTGAAGCTCAGCTTAATAAGTGACAGCAGATTATTGCTGCCTCAGATGCAGTTCCTGGGTGCCTGTGGGACTCTGGAGGAGCTGCCTTGTGGAGTGTTTGCAGGATGAGTCTCAACAATCCTATCCACTGTGCAAGGTTTACTACAACTGTCCAGAAAATTGTCCGTCTTAAAATCAACTTATTTCATTTAAAAAAAAAAAAAATCCAGAGTATTCTCAAGGTGTACTACTGAAGGGGGCAAAAGATGCGTAAAATTTATTTTCTTTTTAATTAAAGAGGATCTGAACAGCTCCTGAAGGCAGGCAGAAAACTGCAATGTTCCAAGGGCAACAAAATATTTACCTTAATATGAACGTGAAATTACTTGTGTGGAAAATCGTGTTTTACAGGTCGGGGAAGAGTGGAGCAGGACACCAGTGATGGTGTGGTTTTGTTTTAGTGCTGTTGGCATTAACTGAGGGCATATGGGTGGTTTGTTTGACTTCATTTACACACGTTTTCTCACTGTGGGAAACTTGGGAATTTCTTGAAAGTGTTGTTCTGCCTTTTCTATTTTCACTTGTGCCCTACTTTTTTCCCTGTAGTCCAACAAGTCCAAGTTTTGCTTTGTTTCATAACCAATACAGTAGTTTTCCACCTTTTCCATACAGAGATCCTCATTTTTCATATTCATTTAACAACATGGAAGGACATTTCCTTGAGAAAATGTGGGGGGTTTTGAGCCAAGAGTGCATTGCCAAATGTTTGTCTAAAGGATGTCATTAGCATGGAGGGAACAAACGATAACCAGCCCAAATCCAAACCTCTTGGCAGCAAGCTACAACAAAGAGCTTTTTGGATTGTCTTGTGCCAAACATTTAAACCCGTGTGAGAGGCTGTGCTTAAAAGAACAACATTCAAACCAGAAACCCTGGGTGCCATAAAATAGCAAGTTAGTGCAAGACCAGTGCCTTGTTCCTCAGGCCAGGGTGCAGTTTCATGGCTATTTGAAAAATCAAAGGACAAAAGTAAATCCTACTTCTGCAGGTACTGAGCTAGTTCTGGGTCCAGAGCAACTCAGGCTGGGCTCTGGTCACAGTGCCATGCTCAGCGCCCAAAATAGCAGCTGGCAAAATTCAAAGAACTGTCTCTCTTGACTTGTAGTTCTTTGTCTAGGTCCCTTCGGCAAAAACCTGCAAAATCTCAGCTGGGAGGTGTTTGAATGTCTGTAATTGATATACTTCATGAAGTGCATTGGGATTTTTGGGGGGTTTTGAAAAACACCTTTTGTATAATAAGATTATCATTAAACCTGGTTAATTATGATTGAATACATTCCAAAATCCAAGATGAGGGCTCTAAAAACTGCAGGCTTGAGTTGATTTTAATTTTGCAGATCTTTGTACTGGCACCAATTTTGGATCGATGCAATACTGAAATTAATAGGATTTTGTTGGGGTTTTTTTTTGTTGTTGATGAAATTTATTTTTAAATTTGTGTCTGTAAAGCTTTAAGTTTTCCTTTGGTGCAGAGTGAGATGCATGGATTTTCCATGTCAAGCAAGTGTGCTGCTGCTGGTTCCTGGCAAGGAAACAAGGGCATTTGTACTTCTTAGGCCTGGTAGAGAAATGAGCAATTGAGTGAATTGTAACCTTTTTCTTTACAGCAAAGGATAAATTGAAAGGCAAAATTAAACAGGAAGACTTTTGCATTGTTTTTCATGAACGCATGCATATGTACAGCTAATTACAAAAGCTGCAGAATAAAGCTTTGAGTGTTAAAGCTTTTTTCATGAATCAGAAGTAGAGCAATAGTCCATGTGAAAATTGCTGATATAATCACAGGTTCTTTGTTACTGTGCAAATTTTTGCATAGTAATTTGTTTAACACCATTTTTGTTGTTTCTGAATTAATTTGGAAGCTAAGTAAGAGAAAGAAGACCTCTGATGGTCCAGTTGGATGTTTGAGTAGAGGAAAGCAGTGTAGTGTTCTGCCTACTCTGGCAGGAGATGCTGCACTGAACCCAAAAGAAGCCCGGAGGGGATGTCTCCTATTTTACCCCTGTGCTGGGCACTGATGAGGCTGTGCTTCAGATTCTGGGTTCAGTTTTGGGCCCCTCATGATAAGAAAGACCTTGAGGGTCTGGAGTGTGTCCAGGAAAGAGAATAGAGCTGGGGGAGGATCTGGAGCACCAGGAGTGGCTGAGGGAGCCGTGAATGGGGCTCAGGCTGGAGAAAAGGAGGCTCAGGGAAGACTTTGTCTCTCCACAAGTCCCTGAGAGCAGGGGGCAGCCAGGGAGGGGTCACGATCTGCTCCCTGGGAACAAAGGACAGGACAACAGGAAATGACCTCTTCCCCACCAGGGAAGACTTAGGTTGGCTATTAGGGAAAAGCTCCTTCACTGAAAGTGAAGCATTGGACAGGCTGCCCAGGGCACTGGTGGAGTCACCATCCCTGGAAGTGTTCAAAAAATTTTGCTGTGGCACTTGAGAACATGGTTTAATGGTTAACATGGTGGTGCTGGGTTGGAGGTTGGACTTGATGATCTCCCAGATCTTTTCCAGCCTTAATGATTCTATGATTCTATTGCAGGGTTCTGTCACCTTTAGTCATGAAAATAGATGTTAAGTCAATAAAATCCTCCACTTTTTTTTTTTTTTTTTTTTTTCCTAAGGCTGCTGTATTATGGAATTTGGATGGGATGTTTTGGACATCCAATATTTACATTAGATCCTTATGGAAATATGGTTTCTGTTCTTTGGTATAAATCCTTACGTGAGCCCATCTGCCTCTTTCCATGTGCTTACAAGTATCTTTAAAGACAATTTTTAATGGGCTTGTGAAAATCAGTTCAAGGCTCTTCTACTTGTGGAAGAGAAAATCTTTGATCTATTAAACCTTGTATGGCAGCAGTGGGATGACCCTGGTTCAGTGTGCCATGAAGAGGATTTACTTTCTTTGAAAAACTTGAGGTTTTGCTTGGAAGAACTGATTTAAACCTGGTATCTTTCGAATACGCTCACTGCTCAGTGCAGCCGAATCCGTATGGGATAATACTTTTTTTACTGCTTCTTGCATGAAAAGCTATTACAATACTAACTTCTCTGCATGGTGTCAGTCTCTGTGCACTTCTTCACTTTTTTTTTTTCTGCGGAATTGTGCATTCTGTTTGCATTGGGCTATGGCTAATGTACAGATTTGCTTTCTGTAGTGCCAGTGATGTTCTGCCAGTGTTTTAGTAGGGGATTCCCACAAGAATTCCCCTGCCTCTCCTATGTGGAGGAGTTGTGTGCAGCAAGAATACATGTACTTCAGTTATTTACTTTGTGGGGTGGAGAACAGAGGCTCCTATTGACTTCTTTTTGTTTGAAACAATACTGCCAGCTCGCTAACGGGTGCTGAAGGGAGTTAGCCCTGTCCCAGGAGCTGGGTAGGAGTCCATGCTACAGTTCTGTTCCTGCTGTGAAACCTTGGCAACACTTTCCTTTTTTTTTTCAAATTTTCTTTCATTTTCAAGCATTCTTTGTTTGAACTGTGAACAAAGCCTGTTTTTAGTAAGTATTTGTACAGTGCCTATCTTGATGGGCTCTGCTTTCCTTTGGGATTGTTGGGTGCCTTTGTAGGAATAATAAAATTAGAACCAGCCGCTGGTCCAATGAGCGGCTATCAAAGTGCTCTCACCAAGAGCAAGCCCTGGTGTTCCACATCCCTGAGCTTCCAAAAACCTGTGAAATCCCAGGAAATGCAGACAGCAGGTTGCCTACATTGTACATACACGCATATTCATCTGATTGCAGAGATTTATTCTCCTCACTGATAACCCCAGAATGTCACGGACCTGAGCGCAGTGTGCTGCTCTTGTGCACTGTCTGCTATGGGAGCAGTGATAGGGATTCTGGGAAGAAAATTGTCCAGTGATGTTATTTGCAGATAGATTTATATTCATATTTTTCTTAAAGAGATGATACACAAAATTAATCATGTACAATCACTGTAACACTAGCAAACCATGTCTCCTTAGGTTTGAAGTTATTAAAGGGAGCGTTTGTCAAGGTGTATACGTGTACATATATTATGGATATATGCATCCCATATGCATTTATATATGCATATATATATGCATTTCCTGGCATATATCCATATGTTAAAGATTAGGAATTACATGTAAAAAATTAAAAAGAATTGGCCTGGCTCATGCTCTTGCTAAAGCTGTGCAGTGTTATGCACCATTCAGAGCAACTGCACAACTGTAGTTCCCCTTGTACAAAGACTACCTTTGTTTTTTGGGTGAAGTCATGGTCTATTTTAAACCCTGTATTTTAATAATGAAGTTCACTGGAAATTCAAGGAAATGAGACTATGAGGTTTTGTCCTGATAAAAACCAAACTGGAACTTGCAAAGTCAGCTTTGAATAAATGTGTCATAGTTTATGGTTTCAGCTTTCGAGTTTTGTTCTTTTCTAAATGTTTTGGAAGAAATATACAGCTCCCATCAGTGACCTCATGCAAATAAGTTCTATTTACTTGCAAAGCACTTCCTGACAATGAAAATAAAATGAAAGTGGAAAAAGGCACTTCATGCCTTTTATATTTGTTTCTGATAGATTTAGTTGAGTTTAACTTCCAGCTCCCCCTGCTCCCCACTTCACGCTGGCTTGGTTCTGGGTTTTCTCTTGGTGTGGTTCCAGAGCAGAACACTGGGCACATGCAGCCTGGGGATGAAATTCGGAAGTGTTTGTGCTTAGAGGAATAGTCAGCACTGCCTGTCTGTTGTTGATGATGATAACAATAATTATAACGTATTATTAGTACAGTGAAATTTAATACACTTATTAAACATGTGGTATGAAATGGCTGGATCAAATGGGTCTCTAAAGACCCATTCATCTAGCTTTATTGAGGAGTACTTTTTGTTTGTTTGTTTGTTTGTTTGTTTTAGTAGAAAAATTACCCAGTTTAAGTTGGTGAAGTTATTTGGGTGTTTAACTTTTTTTTTTTTTTGCCACCATTTAAACCATGCAAGTGATTTAAACCTCTCTCTATTTTTTACTGCAGGTCTTAATGGGGAGAGTTTCCAAAATAAGTTTCAGAAATTTGTATGACAAGGGAAAAAATTCTGTTCAGTTTAAGACTGAAAGAGCAAAGATGCTGAGTTCTTAAAGGAATATATTTTGGCAGCAGAGATGACTGACAGCAGAGCTACTTCCATTTTCTCAAAAGTTATTTGGTTTTCAAAAGTTTCTTTTGCAACAGAACAGTGATAAAACCCTCTTGTTGTCTTAATGCCTTTTAGGTATCTCCTAGTAGATTGGAATGATCAAGGTTTGAAGTTGCAATGCCCCTGTAGTGATTGCAAATGCAGAGGGGAATAATAATTAATGAACACTCTTTCAAATAGCTTTTTTAAATTGATGTTTCGGAGCAGCCAGGGTCTGTAGGGTAGCACCTATATGCCTTATTAGTGCATATGAGGAATTTTTCTGCTGCTGTATGAGAAGGAAATACTGGGTGTTGGCAGAGGTGGGGTTTAAAATGTTGAAACTTCAGGAGAATTGTGAAAAGTCATCTTTCAAAAAATCACTTTGGTTTCCTTTCAGGTGACTTGGACTGGGTTGAAATACATGACAAACCTGTATGGCTCACAAAAGTACCCTGAGTGTTCTGGCTTCCTGACCAGTTAGCTCTGCACAGGACAAAAATGTAAAAACACCTATTGCAAACCACAGAGTGTCCCTGGGTGTAACGGGGACCTCTATAAATCTCCTTTTCCATGGGCTGGTGTACCATTTCACCTTTAGTGGTGTTATTTGGGGAGTGGATAACATGATGCAGTTGTGCAGCTCTCAGAAAGATTAGTAATTGTACATTTTTTTGTTGGTTATTCAAAAGATATTACTCCATTAAAAAACAAGGCTCTTTTGCTTGCTCCACTGTGGCTTGAGGGATTCATTGCATCTTCTTAGGGTTTTTTTAAATTTATTTTTGGTGTGTGCAACTACTGATAGTATGAATATACAGCAATACAAGTGTCTGCATCAGATATCAGTGTTACAGTTAGGCGAACTGACTTTTGGCAGATGAATGTAGTTGTCAGAACATAAAATATAGGGAAAAGAAATAATAGGTATCAACTCGTTCCCTGTTCTGCTGGGTACATGATTTGAAGCGATAGTTTGTCCTTAACAATGTCGTCTTTTTGTTTTAATTTTTTTGGTAATTTTCTATCTGTTCTTCCAATAAGAGGTTATCAGTCATCTAAAAGCTACCACCAACCATGAGATTAACTCTTCATTTCTTTGCACATGCAGAGTTCTGATAAAAAGCTTCAAGAAGATTACAGGAGGATCATGTAATAATTAATAGCCAGTCATTTGTCAATTTTGTTCCATGTATTTTTTTGCAATGAAAGACTGAAGTCTGTTTTTCTCCTCAGCTTTGCACATCTGATACCTTGCCTTGTTACTAGGAGATGAGCTATGATTTGTATGATGTGTATGTTCCTCTCCTGGAGCACAGTGGTTTTAACCACATAATCACGGGAATGTTGGCTGGTCAGTCTGTTGCTATTTAGCTGTTAGAAAGTCTAAAACAGTGATGCTTTTTTTCTTGTTCAGGGAGGCTTCAAAGAAATCTCCTGGCTGCCCTTTCCAGACATGCCTGAATATGTACAGTTTTTGTATACACATAGAAATAAATATATTCTTCACTTTTAATAATCAATATATTGCTCTCCCTGCAATTTCTTGGCCTTCTGCTCAGCTTCACTGTTTACCTTTGTCTTTTCCTGGCAGCTCTCTTTTAAAGAAAAGAATAATCAATCTGAGCTGCTCCCTGGTCTTGTTGAGCTTCTCTGGTAGTTGATGGTGTGGCTTCTAATCTGGTTTCCTGAGTAAGTGAGATTTATGCATTGTGCTTTCTGTCCCTTCTTACTCCGCAGGCTCATTTCAGAGTGGTCAATAAAAAGGGTAAGGAGCTATACGGCGGGTTTTTGGGGTTTTTTTCCTTTCTGTTTTTCCAAAATTTATTAGCAAGATAGACCAGTCCCTAGAGAGGAGACAAGTGGGCAGAAGCATCAGGATGGCAGCTGCCAGCTGGACAGTGGACATATGAGTTCCTCCAGACTAGCCCTATCCTGCACTGTTTGGTGCCTGCTGGAGCTGGGAGGGGGGCACAGTGGAGAGCTGGCATGGTGTGAGGGGATGTGGCTAGAAACAAGTAAGCCCATGCCAGGTGAGCCCTGCAGAGCTGCTCCATGGTTTTGGGTTGCTCTGGTTTCTGGCTGTTTGGATTTTTAAGCCCTTTTATTCCTACCCCATTGCCTGTGTGTAGCTGCTAGTGTTTTGTAGCACTTTGCTGTGTTTGCATTGGCAGATTTAATTCTGCCCTTCCTTGACTTTGCGGATGAAGTGAGATTTTGCTGTGAGTGAAATTCTTCTGTTGGCGGTTATAAAGACATAATGGAGAGGCCACCTGTGGGAACTGGGGAAAGCATGGAGGGTTGTACTGTGTGAGCTGGGTCACGTGTGATCAGCAGAACTGATTTTTATTGTCATATCATAAAATCAGATCTGTGTTTAATTTGTATTAGGGTTTTTGATTTGTGGCCTTGTAATGTTGAACTCGTATTTGGCTGAAGAGGAACACAGGTGGAAATACGTGTTGGACTGTTTGCTCTCTGCTTCACAGGGACATGGACTTTCCCTCAGGTCCAGGAGGGGTTTCTCAGCTCCTGGGCCAGCAATGTGTCTTCTAGGGATTTTATATGTGTAAATGTAATGTATTAGTTCATCTTACTGCTGTGATGTGTTGCAACAACCATGTTTTCATTTTTTTCTTTCAATTCAGATTGGGGCAGAAATTGCTGCAAGTGAGAGAGGAGTCAGAAAGGGGCCTGGCCTAGGTTAATTCTCCCACCAGTTCTGCCCTGGTCCCACTGGGGTGGGATATCTTGGGTAGAAGATACCAGCCACTTCTCTCGGGGCACTGGGACCTCAGTGGTGTCTCCTTTTCTCTGACATGGGACTGGAGAGATGAGGCAGCTCCAGGGAGAAGGCAGCTGCGTGGGGGCTGGCTGGAGCAGCTGCAGAGCAGCCAGCACTGGGATTTTCAGAAGAAACTCCAAAGCCTGACCGGTTTTTTTCCAGCCTTGTGCCCAGCTGGTTTGTAATTGTTCTCACAGTGTCTGTTCCCCTGCATTACTCTGTTCTTTTATATGGTCCACAAATTGCTTACCTCCTCTCTTTTTTGTCTTAACTTTCTAAACAAGCCCATTGGAAATGGTGAGTAAATAAATAGTGGATTTTGGAGTGGATCCCCTTTAGCTGCTGTGCTTGCAAATCAAAGTGGTCTTTGTCTTGGTGCAGGCTTCTTGGTGTTCTTTACAGAGAGTCTGAGGAGGGAGAAGGACTGTGCCAAGATAGTGCTCTCTATTAATTAACTATTGTTAAAAAACCTTTTTCTGTGTGTTCAGAGACAGTGTTTGGAGAATTTTTTGATGTGCAAAATTAAATTACATTGGTAATAGTCAGTGGTAAACTGATGACTGAAAGTTGCTTTGTCTTGTGGCCAATATTGGACGTGAGTATTGCACATTGGTTGGAGCATTGTGTTAATGTCACTGTAGTGAGCAGCTCTTACCTCTTTCTGAGGTTGGAAAAGACCTCCAAGATCATCAAGTCCAACCTTTGACTGAATCCTATGATGGCCACTAAACCATGTCACCAAACGCCGTGTCTGCTCATTTTTTGAACGCTTCCCGAGTCAGTGACTCCACCACTGCTCTGGTTAGCCTGTTCTAATGTTTAACCATTCTGTTTCAATGAAAGAACTTTACTTAATATCCCAAAAATACTACTAATGATATCCTAAAAATACTAATTAAATTAGTATGAAGTATAATCAGTTTGATGAAATTGTATTGGCTGTTCTCACTGGGGTTTTGGTGCCAGGCTTCCACATCCCATGGGTTATTTTGGTTGGCTTTCCATGGGGACCCTGACAAGACCCAAGGAGAGGGAGAGTGGCAGTGGTGTGAGTCAGGATCTCATGGGGGAGCAGTGTGTCCCTGTGTCCATCCTGCTTTTGTTGATGAACTTTTCTCAGTTCCACAAGGGACAAGAAGACACTTGAGGTGATCTGTTTTATACTGTGTGTGAGAATTGTTTGTAAGAGAAAGGCTACGCTGTGTTTTAATAATAAGGTGATGCTCCTTATCCAGCCTTCCTGAAACTAGTCCTCCTTGCTACAGTCTCAGCTGTGCAACAGGTTCATCTTTGTCAACCAAGTTTTAATTGCAATTGAGCATTAATTCCCATCTGTGTAAATTCCAATAAGTAAATAAATTTTCTTCAGCTTGGAGGCATCTTACACCATACTTGTTTCAACCAGCGTCCCCTCAGCATCTCAGGGAAGTTTCATGCTTTTCAACTGTGTGAAATTTTGGTGCAAATGTAAGGAAGTGCAGGTAAAACTATAGTAGTCATAGTAAAACGCATTTTCTTCTCCTGGGCTACACTCCCACGCAGTCTGGCTTTAGAACATCTCCACCGAGTAGCAGCAATTGCCATCAGCGAAGCCCCCTCCCCTTCCCACATTTATTTCCATGGTAACCCGGAGAAGGCATTCTGCAGCCTCAAAACTACTTTTGCTCTTTCATCATGCAAGCCGGCATTGTCAGGGGCTGAGTGTATTCCTACAGCTTTGAACGATTATTAAAAAAAAAAAAAAAAAAGAAAAAAAAAAAGCCTGAATTTGGCTGGGCAATTTTTATTTGGGAGGCCCTGCAACAGGAAGGAACGGGCAACCTTCAAGTGACCTAGTGTCCGTACATTGCTTAGTAAGGAAAAAACAGTCTTGCTTCATGAATTGATTAACGGGGAGGGTGGGGGCCATCAGAATGGTCTGTGTGGAGGCGAACGCGGGGATTTCCTGAGTGCGGGGAGGTGGGCGGGCGAGGGGCAGATGGCTGGCCGGGCTGGGCTGCCGGGCTGCCGGTAAGCGTGCATGCTGTGATCTGTTCAAATAGCGCTTTCTTGTGCCGTCTGTAGGGCTCTTTCAGGTATCGTGTAGAAAATGGTGTCTTACTAGATGCCTGCTCCTCGACTGTGTTATGCATTAGCCTTTTCCTGGTCTAGAAGTGAGGGGGGGGGTTTGGCAGTGTCGGGCAGTGCTTGCTGAGTGTGAGCGGTTTAGTGCTGGTAGTAAAACATTTGCTCTTTCCGTACGGCTCCATAATGAGCTGTATTGATTTTATGCTTTTTAAAATCCGTGTTTATGCAGCACTTGCGTGAAAATGTTGAGAGGATTTTGTTCTTTTTGAGCCGGGTAAGGCTGTTTGATTGCTCTGGGTGATAACAGCAGCATGTGGAACGCATAGTACTTGGTAAGAGAAAACCAATTGCTTGCAAACAGTGTCTGCAAATGGGAAATGAATGAAATGATGTTTTAAATAAATATATTTTTAGATATTCTGAAAGCAGAAACCTGTCTGGTTCAAGTGTGGTCAGAATCTTGTATGATAAAGGGATTGGATGGATCATTACTTTGAATTTTCTGCTGATGTCTGTTTCCATGTTGTCTGAGTACCTGATTCACAGTGCAGGAAGGGTATTGGTTAAAATATTTCAGAGGTGCTGCCTGATCAAAGGATTTGGTTGCCATTTGATTGGCTTGGGACAAGGTGGCAGGATTTTTTCCCCTTTCTTACATTATTTGGTTGGGAGGGATGAAAATGTAGCTTTTTTCTAAATGTGTCTGAAGTACATAAATGACTGAGAAGTCACCATGACAACATGGGGACCTGGATCAGACTTTCCCTCCATGCTTTTGCTCTTTAATTGTTTTAAAATTTATTTAGGCATTTCCTAAGGTGCTTGAGGGAGCATCTTACAGCTCCCATTGCTACAGGAGACTTTTAATGATATCCAGCTCTTTAAGTAAACGATGTACGCTGGGCTTTTTTGGATTAAGCTCAGTCCAACGTGTGCAGTTTGCTGTATAATTAAGGTGGGATCTAAACAAGGACATGAGCACCTCCAGCAGGAGTTAAGAATCTGCCTTTCTGGCAATTTTGGTGTTGCAGATCTGAAAACTTCCGCTAACCTCTTCTGTGGTCCTGAGGATTCCTGTGTTCTTGTGGTGTTCCCACGTGGGACCCAGAGCCTGGAGATTCCTGAAAGTTATGCCCAAGCTAAGGTGTAAGAGAATCTTTGTTCAGGTGTGCCTTGAGTTAGGGGCGAGCTCAGGGACTACAGGAAAAAAGGCCGATCATGGTGAAGAAACAAACAGTTCTTCCACCCTTCTTTGCTGATGGGTGCTGAGTATACCTCTCAGGGAGGAAGAGGGTTTTGCTGGATGTGTTGCTGGCTGTTCCTCTGCACTTACTGGGACATAGTGAGGCCATGCTGCCTGAGGGGAGTAAGGTTTGTGTTCAGTTTCTTTCTTCATCTGAGGCATTCAAACGTCACCACTTGCAAAGTTTGGAGTGGTGAGCACAGACTGTGAGAAGTTGGACCATGCAGGGCATTCTGAGCTCTCTTGAAGCCCTGGCACTGTTCAGAAGGGAATGAAAGATTCCCCAGGGTAGAGGGGGTGTGCAGGGAAGGCAGTAGCTGCAGCACAGTAAGAGGCTTTGATGGGGAGTTGTGGAGGAACAGCATTTGATTTCTGTCTACTGCCACAGCCGTGGGCACGTGTGTGGAATTAGATGTGCTTATTTTGTGGTTAATATTTTGGGGTGATCCAGCTTGGGAATCTTCTAGAAGAGTATTTACTTTGAGGAGGAGACATCTTACCTGGAGATCTCCCCCTGGCGCTGTCTTTCTGACTTCTCCTGGCAGGTTTTCTAGGGTTGGAGAGGTGTTTGTTTCATACCTGTAGCAGCAACCTGTGTAATTGATAGTGAATTTGGTGGAATAATGAGTAGTACTAGATGTTCTGTGAAGGTGATGTTTCAGTGTCAGCAGAGGAGAGTAATTACATACTTCTCAGTTATCATCATATTTCTTGATTGGAAAAAGCCCCCACTGTAATTTGGGTAAATTAAGGTAAAAATCGTTGCAGTTGTCACTTGTGCCCATCTAAACTTGGAGGGAAAGTATGTCTGTGACATCTTCTGAGAATGTATGGATTTACTTGCCCTTGTGGCAGAGCTGTGAGTGTGTTTCAGTACTGAGGCAATTGAAAAGTAAGTACAACATGATAGTGACTTTCACCTTGTATTATTACACTACATCTAGATATGAGAATGTGAAGAACCACACATTTTCCTCTTGACACCCATTAATCTAAGCTAATATCATCTTACTTGATGCCAAATGGATAATCAAATTACTTTTTTTTAATTTGGAAAAATGCTGAGTTCTCTCTTGTGCTGGAGCTAAATTTTCAAGTAACATTTAAAATGAATTTTCTGCAGCTGTTTAGGATTATCTCCTTTGACGAACTGCATGTCTGTGTGATGTAGCAATTTTTTCCCTTTTTCTTTTAAGTTTCCTGGTGTTATAATTTGGAATATAGAAATGTGCAGAAAATTTAGTCCTCCAGAAATTCATCTCAAGTATCTGAGAATAGATTTCTTTTAAGCCAGAGGCTCAAATAATGAGATAAATCCATTATGAGAAAAACAAGTAAGAGCAAGGGCCTGGTGGAGTTAGTTATAAAGACTTTTGTGGTTACATACCTTGCTTTCAAGAATCTTTCAGTTAGGATACATATCATAATGCTAGAGGCAAAAACTTGAAACTCCTGAATTTAGGAGTAGCTACAAAACAAAACAAACATAAACCCACCCTTTCCCTGCCAAAAAACCCCAACCACAAAAAAACAAAGAAACCTCCTCTTATTTCTAGGGTTGGAGTCAGGCTTGATGCTGTGAGGAAATCAACACCAAAAGAAATCCTTCTAACATATGAAAATGCAGTGGGGATAGGGCAGAGTGACACTGGTGTTTCCATTAGAGCAGTCTTGGTACTTAAAGGTTCTGGTGATGGAAATGGTGCTTTTTTATTCCATCTGCTCTCAGCAGTAGTGCTCTAAGAGCTCAATGACAGTCACCTGAAAACAAGGCATCTGTACTTTGTTTTTCCTTATTAATTTTATTCATTTCTAAGTGGGAAAAGTCTTGGTTTCTGTCTTGCAAAATAAGATTAAATTCATTGGCAGTATTTTATTAGGAGCAACTTTGTTTTGCTGTGTGTCAGGGACTGGCACTAGCTTGTAGTGTAATCCTGCTTTTTGTCCCTTCCTGGTAGATGGGGAGTGTGGGTGTACAGACTGCCATGAAGAACTGCATCCAAAGGTTAAAAATTCTTTCCAACTTACAGGGTCCCACTTTCCACGCCTTCAAAAAAGAGAAGATTTCATCACAGTGGATAAATTCACAATTCAGTGTTAAAATTGAATCTTGCTTTTTGTAGAGCTGTTGTTCTTTGCCTTGCTCCACCCTCCACCCCCCCCCCCCAAAAAAAAAAAAAAGTTTCTGCATATGCCAGTTCCAACAGGAAACCAAAACTGAGCCTTTTCACTTAGGCGTGGGATCAGTTGAAGTTTAATTTCCCCTATAAATGTGATATGGCAGTAAAAAACTCTTGCCACAAAAATTGTAGAGGTCTGGAAAACACACTTCACTGAAAAAGCTCAAGGTCTTGGCCTCTTTGGTTACAAAAGGCAAACTGGTTTAACTTGGGTTATATTTAGTAAGTGAGTGTTAAAAATCCATGGTCTGAGAATGTGGAAAGATCAAGCTGGAGTTATTTTCCTTGTAAAGGTGACTTTGCTTTTAAGAAGAATAAACAGCACCAGTTTTTGAATACTTTCAATACTTCTGACTCCCAATGAAAAAATATTTTGTTGCGGAACAAGAAGTTTTGATATACTTTTTCCATGCCATTGGGTAATAAAAATTGAAATGAAGTGTTTCTGTTTGCTGGCCAATTGCGTTGCAGTAAACCATGTCATCCCTAGGGTTCTGCAGAGTGCAGGACCTGTTACAGCAGCAGCCCTGCTTGCAGTGCCACTGTAGAAGATGCCTCCAAGCCCAGTTCTTTCTGCTGCCTGTGCTCTTGCTGGCTTCCACCCTGAGCACAGCCTTCACACCACTGCCCTATGCATGAGATCAGCTCAATCAATTTCGAGTCGGGTCACAACCTTCTAAGTAAGAATAATGTAATGTCTGTGGTTGAGGGAGCAGTGCAGGAAGACTTTTGCAGTGGGAGGACGTTAAGTGTGGTGTAAAAGCACACCATTAGTCCCACCACCTGTATCTTGCACCTGTGTTAAAACTCTGTCCTTTAGCCCAGGATTTGCCATTTCTTTCTGCTGTTGGGTGTTTGGTCTGGTTTGTTAAAATGTTCTTTTTTGGAAATAACTACTATGAGAAGCAGAATGACAATAGATACAAAATGTGAAGCGCTAGTGCTGCTCATGTGCTGGTCCTACCAGGTCTTAAGTTTCCCGTCCTAAGGAGCTTCCCAGTGCTCTTGTGTTTCTTCTGACCAGCCTGGATGGAAAAATATGAAGGGCTTCAAGACTGGGCCCTCAAAGAGTTAAATACACAGAAGTACTATTCAGTGAATATTTAGGTCATGAAGGACTGAGAGTGGAGAAAGACAGAACATTACTGACAGCCAGGGAGTTTATACTGATAATGGACTGGGCAATATCTTCTGTCATGTAGTAGCACCAGATTTCGACTTTGTAGCTGTACTTTCTGTTATGTTTATGTTCTTAGCTGCATCGCTGTTGCTTTCCAAGAGGTGAGGCGTTCAATAAGTCTCTAAATGGGCTTTCTAGAACCATTACTTGTGTCTTTCATCATGCCCTGCAGCACTAGTTAGAGCTGACTTCCTAATAATCACAGATATTTTGAAGATTACCTTTAATCTTCAGGTAATTAGTTGTCTTTTCTGAGGAAATGGTTACAAAATTCAGTGTCTTCCTGACTTTTTGCAGGGCTCTGACCCATAAATCACTTCTTAGTGACACAGATAGTTCCAGTTTGAAGAGTGGGGTATACAGGTTTTGCCCTGTTCTCGAAGGCTTTGGTTTCTAAGGACAGGGCTTTCTAGTCTTATCTCTCTGTAAAATGTCATTGAACATCCATGGTGTGATCTACATAAGAATTATAATGCTGAGCTCACAGTGCGTGTATGTCCCTGGGGAGAGAGGTGACTTCTGCCTGCTGTCTCTCATGCCCAGATGGTGGTGTCTCTTCAAAGGCTTATTTGCATCCTTTTTGAACACCAAAACTGCTTGAAGCCTTTGCACTTTCAGGTGACTAAACAATCAGATTTAACAATTTGTTTAAATATTTTTTTTTCAAATGTCAAAACCCAGTAATTTTAACTTAACATTATCATGAGTATTTCTAATAGATTACTGAGTGGATTGGAATTTTATGCTGTTAAATCTTATTACAATTTAAGTTCTTTAGTCAAAGAAGCCAGTATATTGTAATGACTTTTATATGGCTTTTATTTTTTTAATTCTGAAAATGTTTTGGAATAAAACATATCTTACTGTACAGAAGGAGGAAATCTAGTATATAATGTAGTTTAGAATGTGTGATAAATTGAATTTTACTTGATATGAAGAAATTTGTATCGTTTTCATGGCTAGAATGAATTCTTTGATGGAACTTTAATCTAGCTGTTGTAATTCTATTACCAGATGAGGTCACTGAACTGAAGTATTTGGAGAACATCCCTGGTTGGGTCTCTTATTCTGAAAACTGCCTGTGTTTTGTGTAGGCTACGCACTCTGGCATTCAAATGTTATGTAATGTTTTTAAACAACAGGTACAGAACTTTAAGATTGGCACAACGTGTGTTGGATAGCCGCTTGTATTAAATGCAAGAGGAACTGGAGGTTGACAAACCTAATGTTTGTTACACTAAGCCCAGTCACATGTTCCTATTATCAAATGTGTCCCCTTGTGGAAGATCAGTAGAAGATGAATGAAGTAGTGCTCAGTAGAGTGCATCTTGTGCTCTGTGCCTTTCTCAACATGTACCTGTAGCAGGGGATGTTGCCTTTTTGTGCATCTGGGAATCCCAAACTGGCTGCTCTGAGGAGGGGAAGTGGGATCTGTTCAGTCCAAGAATGTTTTTTGTAGATATTGGGTTGGGAATGCTGTAGGAGTTGCATTCAAGTATCTGGGCAGGAAAAGAAGGTGCACCATGGTGACCAAGAAGAAATACTCTTGGATCTGTGACCAGAAAACTGGAGAGATTACCTAGGATTTTCAATTTGTTTCTAGCTTTATTCTGATTGTTTTTTCACAAGGCCGGATTGGATGGTGCTCTGGCCGACCTAGTCTAGTGGAAGGTTTTCTTGTCTGTGGCAGGTGTTGGAACAAGGTGGTCTTCAAGGTCTCCTCCAACCTAAACCATTCTGTGATTCTGTGACTGTGCATCCTGCAGGGAAGAAAATACCCGATTCTTCCTGACCGTTAGTACAAATGAGCTTTTTGATTAAAAACCACCTTGAAGCAATTATTTTGCTTGGCAGGTCTGATTTTTCCTTTGCCACAGTCCCATTTTCCCATTCTGAGAACACGGCTTTAGCCAGGGACACTGGAGCTCAGGGCTGGTCCCTCTGAGTGTGTCTCTATGGAGTGTCTGCAGGAAGGCTGAGGGCTGAGGCGGGAGCACAGAAGAGAGGTGGCCCCAGGGCACAGTGGCGTGGTGGCCCCACTGGGGTGAGGGCACAACAGGGCTGTGTGCTGGGCTGTGCAGGACAGGAGGTGCACTTGGCCTAACTTAGAAATTGCCAGAGCTGCAGCCATCCTCTTTGGCTTCTCTGAGGAGAGCTGTCCCCCAGGAGCAGGGCAGGTGGGGAGACGTGGCTGGTGCAGACTTTGTGTGAATTTTTCAGTGCCAGATTTGGATATGGGGGGATGACACGTGAGCTGTAAGCATCTCTGAATTAGCCTCAACTTATTTATGAGCTATGATGACACGGCTTAAGCTGCCTTTTGAGCAGTAACTTTGTGTGATGACAGTCATGAAAGTGTTTTGTGGGGTCTGCCCGTCATATGCAGAAGCTGACCTCAGTGCCACAGGGGAGTGTGGCTAAGGACAGTGCAGCCAGTCGGTGTCATGATCAGTGACAGTCAATGAGTTGGTGTTTATCAGTCATTCCCAGAGTGGAGTGGGGTGGCCAGGGCACAGTCAGACCTTATTACAATCCGTGTATGCATGTGCTTGGTGATTTGGGGGTTTTTTTGGAAGGGCTATGGAGGACTCGGTGGTGTTTGCTGTCACCAGTGTGCTGTCAAGGAAGCAGGAAGTGTCCTAGGCAATTTGGAGATGTATTAACGTTACTGTTTTGTTTTTTACTGATGGATGCTAACTCAGGTCCTCCCTTTACATGTAAAGATAATTTCTCTGGAAGGTGTCTTGTTCCTCTCCTTGTGGTGTTGGCAGCAGTTAAAGCTCTCTGAAGCCAATATGCTATAATAGATCTGAAAAAACTCCCAACCAAACAAAAATTATTTATCCACAACCCATTCTAAGCAACTGAGAGGATTATGATGTCATTACTAAATTAGACTTTTACTGTCAATTATTATAAGAGCTCAAAATTGTAAATTCATTACAAGAGTAATTTATTATCTGAAATAATCTCATAATGATCTTTTCTTTCACTGTTTTTCTTCTACAGTGAAAATTCTTTGCGTTTTTCTTAATAGCATCTAAATTTCTGTAGTGGCTTTTATTTTTAAATCCCTCCAATCATCCTTTCTTAATAATGCAGCTTTGCCAACAAGCATACATTGTATGCATGGATATTTCTCCATTAGTGAAAGAATAACATGGAATGATGATGCAGAAATTATATGAAAACCAGTAATTACTGAAACAGCGACTGCCATGCAGCATGTGCTCTTTATGCAATATAATTTAAAACACAAATATTCAGACATCTTGTGCAAGTGACATAGTAAATAATTACCCATGTTAGCTATACAAGTATATTGGAAAAGGCTAGTTGGCTGTTACATTTTATGTAATGATGGACCACACTCTAAATTTACTTCAGAATTGAAAGCTATCACTTAACCAAGAGAATGTATACTATTTTCACAATAATAATTTGAATGCATATTTTGGGTTAATGGTCTGATTCTGAAATTGTTGCCTGTTTCTGTTCAGCTTGAGGCTCTGATTTCTTATAAAAAAAAAATTAAAAATAATTTCTGGCAGAGTTGTAATTCAATTTTGAGATGAAGTGTGTTGTTTTTTCTTTAGAATGAAGATTAAGCAGTCATTCACAAGGATTTTATTGTTTGTGATTTGTAACTGATCTCCCAGATGATAACTTGTGTTCTTACAGAGTGTCCTTGGTTTTCACATTGTAGTGGCTATGGATTGGGTGAAAGTGCAATTATAGATAACAGGAGAGATGAAATAGCTGCTACAGATACAATGAATTAACTGAAATTTTGTTGGGAAAGCTAATCCTAATTCCTTTTATTCCAGTTTTTCTCTGTACTCTATATTACAGGCCTTTGATCTGGTGTTACTTTCTTTGGAGCTTGTCAGGCTGAAATAAAGGATGCTTTATGCTATCCCATGACTGGGATCCAGAGTACTGGAGCTGGTTCAGTGGTTTGCAGTCTCTTTCACTTTATTTATCTGTGCATTGTTCCCATGGATACCTTTAACTTTTCCCAGGTTCTTTTTCTTGCTCTCACGTTGGATCTTAGAGACTGGATCACAGACTGAGGATGCATTGATCTAAGCTAAGGAGATGGTTGTGCGAGGGAAAGAATGCTCTTTGCTCCTGGTTCCTCCATCTGCAAAGTACGGAAAATGTTTGTGTGTCCCCCCCAGAGCTGGAGGAGTGGCTCTGGGATAACCTGGGTGTGTAGGTCTCTGGAGGAGCAGGGTGCAGAACCTGAGGCTGCAGAGAAGGGTAAAGATTGTGTTCTCTAGTCAGCTGAGAAACCAGTGCCAGTGTAATGTGGGCCTTTGGTCAACACCACAGGCTGCTCCAAGCCTCCAAAAGGTAGAGGCTCACTGAGGCTAGACAGCTCCAAGGCTTTCTTTCTGCTGGATTTGCAGTCACTGTGTGGGATTGCTTTATTGGGAGGATGGATATAAAGAAGAGGCATGGGACTAGGGATGCTTTTGTTTTTTAGCCTCTCAGTGCTGTCCAGGCGCTTAAAAGCTCTTCCAAACTGCAACTGTGCTTTTGTGAGCCCACCTGGCACTTGATCACCCAGTCCACAGCAGAGGCACCACAGCGACCTGTCTGCTTCTCTCTAGTTGCTGCCCGTGTTCAGCTTAGAACAGTCAGAAATATTTTTTTCTGTGTCCTTTTCTCAATAAAGGGCTTATTTTTTGAGAACATTATTTATTGATAATTTACATTGTTATTTTGTCACATTGGTTTTAAAAGGGACAAAAATATTATTTAAAATGTCATATTGTAATATGTGCGTCCATGCCCGGAACTAGTCAAACCAGGTCCTGAGCATTCTGCTCTGTGTGGTCTTGCTTTGAGCAGAGGAGTTGGACTGGGTGATCTCCCCAAGCCCCTTCCAACCTCAAAGACTCTGTGGCTTGGCCATTTTCTGTCGAAGCTTTAAACTTCAAGTAGGGTGTTACTGAGCCACTCTGGGAGCTGAAATATGTTTTCTTCTAGTGATTATTGTGAAATTGTTCTGGATTTTGAAATATGCAGCTCTGCTGTCAAAACAGTGAAAAAATGCTTACTGTGCTTTTCAATAATGAAGTTGAATTTTCTTAATTTCTGCAGTGCGGAGTGACAGCACATTGTGATCACGCAGAAAAGGTATTCCTGCTCTACAAAGATCACTCACGTGGCAAAGAACTGAGCTCAGTTTTACCTACTTTTATTTAGTACCTAAATAGACTTTTAAATCAGCAAGGCTAATTATTGGTTTACTAAAACTAACGAAACAATTGAGGATTATAAAGAGAAAGCCAGTTGGTTGGAACACTGTTGGAGATGAATTATGTTGTCATTAAATCTTAAGTGGAGGGTAATTTTTACTCGTCTTGCTGGTAAAGTGAGATCTTACACGTTGGCAGTGTGTGGCATTAAGAAGATGCACAGGCACATCAAACTGAGCAGAGAGAATCCTTGCATGCTGTGTTTGTCATTAGGAATAACAATTTAATAAGCTTTTAGTAAAAGAAGAAATGAAGCACTTGAAGCGTTTTTTGACATGGTTTTGAATGAAGGCTGATAGGATGTGCCTTCAAATTCCTTTGAATGAAGGAATTTGCTCATAGGACTTGATCGGGCTGTTTCTTGTCATTGTGTCTTTTAAATCACTGGAAGGTGGGCAGTGTAATGCTTTTCTCTCTTCTCCCCTCTTCCAGCAAATTGCCGGTTCTGGGAATTGGAGATCTGCCATCTTTCTCTTTGTTCTTGGGAGAGAATCCCAAAGACAGTAAATCATCCAGCTGCAGGTAACCTGAAAGGAGCAAATTGAGATGGCTTTGGCTGCACTAATTTGTTTGTGGAATAACTCTCTCTAGGTTTTCACAGTAATGGATTGCTCTGGTGTTGAAATGCCTGTGTTAAAGTAGTACAGATGTAAAGTTGCAGGTGTATTATTAGCCTGAAATAGTTCTTTGATTTGCACAATCAGTGTAATTATAAATTAGGACTCTTTCATCATCATGAAAAACATTTTACTTGTCAGGGGAAAAAGAAAAAAGCAAACTGTGTTCATCTAAGAGGAAAGTCTCAGGAATACTGAATAAAAATTCTGCCTGCATCCTTTCATCGTGACCCAGTGTGTGCATCTTAGAGGTGATACAGACACCTGACATCAGTGAGGGCTCTCAGGCTGTCAGGCAAAATGATAGCTTCAGCTTGGGAAATCCGTGGTGAAAATGCATTTATAGTTGCAGCTGCACACTGCACCTCATGCTCAGCTGCCTTTGGCTGGTCTCTGAGGACACTGTAGAGGGATCAGTTTTGTACGGGGTGTTCCCTTCCCTTCTGGGAGACCAGGAGTTGTCTGTGGGTAAGATCCCTGCGTTGTGGAGGATGCAGCCAGACTAAAACTGGAGACCAGAGCTAAAGTGAGTTAATAACCAGAAACATGAGATGCATGGTGAGTTTGAATGGGGAAGAAGCGAGAGGAGGAAAAGATATTTTGAAATGCTGCTGCTGTGCTGAAGGACCCCACAGTGGTGGTGTGTGGGACTTGTCCTGTGAGTCAGAGAAATGCCCTTGCTTCTGCTCACCTGGCTAGAATGAGAACAATGAGGGTAAAATTGTGATGAGAAATACTTCTAATATAACTTAAACTTCCTCAGAGAGAGTTCTAGTCTGTTTCAAGTGCTTACTTTAATTTTCCTCTGCATGTTATTTGCCCAATACTCAATCCTGAACTCAGGAAAAAATTAGGGAGAAAGGTCCATTATATTCTATCTTCAGTGAATCCTTTTGCAAAAAAGCAAAGCAAAGTTAAACACGGTCTTATGAATTAATGAATTCTGGGTTTCATTTAAATTGTAATGAAATATATGAATGAAAACCAATTCTCCTTTCCCCTTCTAAATCAGTCACTTGCAGCAGCTTAAGATGGACTTTGATGGACCCTGGCATCTGCACCTTGGCCAATGCAGGAATTAAGTCCTGAAATCTACTGCTGAAGTCAAACAAGTTGCTTTACATTTCATCATGCAAAAGTAGGACAAGACTTGTATGCACCCAAGAAATGAGTCTGGCTGCTCATCCCTTCTTGCCTCCCTTTCTCTAGCAGAGGAACAGCGTTAGACAGCCCCGTGTGATGGCTGAATCTCCTGATGTGTGCTGTGAGCAGTGTTCTGACAGGGCTTTTGTCTCCTGCAATGTCAGGCTGGCTGACACCTACCCCAGGCTCCTTCTCCTTTACTTTGTCACTCTTTATGCCTCGGTCTTTTTATGTCATCTAACCTGCTTTTCTTACTAGATGGAATAGTCTCAGGGGTTTTTCTCTTCTACCTTTGATCTTGTGTCACAGAAAGTTACTGTGGTGATTATTTTAGCCTAATTAAGCCATGCCATTTGGGGGGAAAAGTCAGCTAAATGCTTCCTCCAGAAGAATGAGGTTTTCACAGCCTCTTTGTTATACTTTATTAGATCATAAAAGTTTGTAACTGCCTTCCATTTATGGGGATTTGATGTTCAGTATCCCCTAACGTCTATTCTCTGTCTATCAATATGAAGAGCAGGCCAAATGTAAATATTGAGAAGACTATGGCTAAATGGAGAAATTTGCTTACCAGTGAACAGTCTCCAGCCCCAGACAGAGAAATTAAGCATGTTTTTTCAAACTGGAAATGTGTTTCCTGTGTGCCTCGTGGGAATGTCATGGGAGGCTTGAAATCATAATGCCAAGGTTTGGGATCAGATGTGTAAAGATACGCCCAAATTCTGAGGTATGATAGAAATGCTAATGCAAAAGTTACTGGTGGGCACCTCTGTCCAAGTCAGCTGAGAGATGAAACCTGAGGCCAGACTGATGCTCTCCAAAGGGATACAAATATAAGCAAAATAAGAAAGAATAACTTTGGTACAAGTTTGTCACAGAACAGCATGAAAGAACTTGAGAGTTGCCACTTGGATAGGTGGGTGTCACTCTCTTCTCCCAGGTAGTAAGTGACAGGACAAGATGCAACAGCCTCAAGTTGTGCTTGGAGAGGTTTAGGTTAGATATTAGGGAAAATTTCCTCACTGAAAAGGTGGTCAAGCCCTGCACAGGCTTCCCAGGACTGTAGTGGAGTGTTCATTGTCACATCCAGCAGCACTGCAGACACAGATCTAGAAATTATAATATTTGCATTAAACCACATGAGAGGACATATATAACTACTTTAAAAAAATCTCCCATGCCCCCAAAAATCCATCAGTCCTCATCTATACTTCAGCAGAGTTTACATTATAAACATTTAGGAGTTTATTAGCAAAGAAATAATTACATATGGAGTTTTCCACTCTTGGGACTTGCATCTATCCAGTGCGTTGACAACAGTGATGCACAGCCAGGAGCTGTTTTCCCACAGCTCCTCCTTCTCTGCAGGAGATGGTGAGGTTGGACTTGTCCCTGGAGTGCCAGCTGGATGAGCTGAGTGCCTTCTTACAGAGAGGTTTCAGTACAACCCTGTCATCTGGGGCTGACTCCTGTGGCCGAGGGGAGGCTGGGGCTGTGCAGCAGACACCGTGTCCTCAGAGGGCTCCATTAAAACACAGTCAGTAAAAACACAAGACCTTTTTTTCTAACTTTGTACCAATAACCCCAGGAGCTGAAGGTAAGTGCTTGCTAACTGCAGTACCACATCCTGTTTCATAGAGGAAAGAAAAATATTTTTGTTTCGGGGCTTTACTGTGCCTGTTGTTAGTCCTGGAGAATATATTCTGTGGTGCTTTACTTTGTTTTCTTTCTCATTCTCCTTTTGAGTGAATTTATTCTGTCCTCAGTATGGCTTTTCTGGTTGTTGCCTCCACTCCTCAGGCCCCCTTGGAATTGCCAGGGTTAGAATCTTGTCCTTCTTCCCATTCAGCTAATGTGTTTTTCCCCTTCACTCATTTTTGGCCAGAATTTGCTTGGCAGTCTGCTACAAAATAAAAATAAAATGAGAAATACCACTTTTCTTCTTTACTAGGGAAAGATGACCTTCCATACAGATAATGATAGATTCTGGGTTTTTTGTCCTGGAAAGGATTTTAAATTTTCACTGTTAGTGGCAAGTTGAGTTGGTCCTGTATTACATCTCGAGAGATGTTTTCATTGCCACTTTGGTGGAAATGATGGGGCATATTGGACTGGCCTTGGAAGGATCCTTGCTTTGTGCTGCCTGTGGGGGATGTGGTGGCCAGCTATACTCAGGGCAACATAAAACCCATAAAAGTAGAAGTGAGTGCCTACTTGATTTTTTGTCTCTTTTTTTTTCCTTGCCCCAGTGTAAAGTTGTATGTAATGACTTTCCAGCAGCAGGATTTCCGAGACGTGCTTGTACTTTCTTTTTGTATTGCCTTTTCTTTACCTTGTCATTGGGGAAGCATGAAGATTTTGTCAGGAATTTGGTTTATACATCTGTGTTAAGTAGTGCTGCAATAAAGAATTAGGCGTTGAAGCTCCTCATTTCTGTCACTCAGAAATCTCCTGACCATTGTAATTGTATTAATGTAAACACTTAAGAATCATTTTTATAGCCAGTTTTTAATAGCAGTTTGCCAGGTAACCTGTGTCTGAGGGAAAGGCCCTAGTGCCCAGGCTGCCCCTGCAATGGTGGGGAACCCGCAAGCCTGTACTGACACTGCATTCCTGCAGAACTGACAGTGCCAGCAGTGTTTCTGGCTGGACAAATGTGGGGCCGGAGCGTGAAGTTTTTAAATTTACATGCTGGATAGAAAATGAGGACTGTGCTGTAGTACCCTGTCTGGGGAGCATTGAGTGGGACAAGGAGTGTGCTTTGTTGTTGTGAGGAAAGGGCTGATGTGGGTTTGTTGAAGAGCTAATTCTTTAAATGAAGGTATACCAGATTAAATGAATAATTAAAATTCTGTAATGGTTTCTTTAAAGCAGTTGTGGAGAAATCCCTGGCTGCAGGATCAGGTGTGAAGTGTCCCAGAGGCAGAACAGTGTTGGAAAAGCTTTTCACATGTACCTGGATTAGGTGCTGTTCTGGACAGGGCAAGAAAAACGAAATTGCAATGACAGATACAGGAACTGCACTCAAATGAGTGTGTAAAAGAGGTTTTTACTCATTTTATGTAAAAACCTGTTCACGAGGAAGAGAAGTCAGAGCTGAAAAGTCCTTTCTCCAGGACACACCTGTTATTCAGATGATGAGAGATGTAAGGTGTGTGCCAGTGCTGGTAAAGCACAGTCGTTATTTGGATTAGCTTGCAGGAATGTACCTTAGGAGAATCTAATGAGAATAAAGGTGGGGTATTTTGATGCAGGTTTATGGAAGATACAATGGCAATGATGTTCAGTAGTGAACTGAAGATGCTATGAAACATCTGTTAGAGAAAAAAACATCTTCACCTAAGGCAGTTAAAATTAGTCCGAACAGGATAAAAGTACACCAAATCCCAAAGACTAGCATTATAGGTCTAGGGAAGCTATTGGTCCTTCTTGTGCTTTACATGCACAAATTTGTTAATTTTAGCGATGTGATTCTTTATGTGGAAAAACTCTATTTTTGTATCTGTATTTCTGTGGTGGTATGAGGTGAGCTGAATATACCAAATTTCTGGCAGCCCTGCTCAGACTGAGCGATTTGTCAGTGTTTGTCAGCATTGCGGTTTTTGTAAGAACCCAAAGCAGCAGCCCCTTTGTGGCTCGCTCCTCAGACATGGAGCCTGCCCTAAAATGCAGCATTCATTCAAAACTTTTGGATTTTGCTTCATCCTTTATCATTTCCTATGGAGATTCTGATGGGAGAGCAGGATAGGGGAAGAAGAAGCTTTGAACATTTTCAAGACATTTGATGTAAATCTTTTAGCAAGCTCCACCCCATGCTGGTAGAATTGCATTTGTTGTTACTTTTGTGGTCCCTCATTATTGCCACTTTTTGTGGTCCCTCATTTTGCTTCTCAAACTGTGAAGCAGACTGAGAGTTTGTGTGCTGAGAACTGTGTTTTTGTTGGTTTCCGTGACATGTTACTGCTGTTACTGACTGTTCTGCAGTAATATCAATCTACATCTAAGCAAAAATCTCTATAAAAATACGAAGGAGGCTTACAAGAGCTAGAGAGGGACTTTTTATGGGGGTATGTAGTGATAGAACAAGGGGGAATGGCTTCAAACTAAAAGAGGTGAGGTTTAGGTTGGATGTTAAAAAGACATTGTTCTCTGTGAGGTTGGTGAAGTCCTGGCGCAGGTTGCCCAGAGAAGGTCTGGCTGTTCCACCCCCAGAAGTGTCCAAGAGCAGGTTGAGTGGGATTCTGAGCAGCCTGGTCCAGTGGGAGGGAGTTGGATCAAGATGGTTTTTCTTTAAGGTGCCTTCCACTCCAAACCATCCTGAGAATCTGTTATTCCACTATCTAGCTTTCTCTTTTCTGTTTCAGAAGATTCAGGCGTCTAAACCATCCACATCCTTTGTGTTGCCTTTCAGATGGTTTGAAACTCAAACCCAGCAGTAATCTCCTGTGAGTTGTGCTTAGCACAGCTCCTCCACGGGCATTTGCCACGTTTATATGCTTTGACTCACCGACCGCAGTGGTGGTCGGAAGAGAGCGGGGGGAGGTCAGTTCCTGTGAGCATGGCGTTTAACTCATGGAATGAAAGCTGCAGCAGGAGCTGTTCTTCTCTTTGGTTGTCCTACAGCTTAAGCAAGTAAGAAAAATGTGTGAGTCTCTGCTCAAGCACAAGTAAGTGATATGCCTCTCTCTTGATGGGGAATTGCAGTCCACGCCAGGTTCTTGCTTGCTTTGGAACGTAACGTTTGCTTGTTTGCATCTGTTTCTGAAAGCTTATGGCAGTAACTTTGCTGTCACTCTTTTTGCCGAATTTGATGTCTTGGAATGCCAGAAAAATGTAAGCTAATGGTTGTCAGTGTCACTGAGTTGGGTTCTGTAGCAGGGCTGTACAGCCCCAGCACACACTGCCTTACACCCCCGCCGAAGTCTCGGCTGGGCCATGGACAGGAGGAAGAGGTGAACTTTATATGGTTTTGAGGAAAATGCTGGAGTTAATAAAGCAGCATAAGAGGAAGAATTTATGTGTGAATATACAAAATAAGGGCCAAAACACCCTATTTGCAGTACCGTAAGTAGCTTGTAAGAGGTTTTAGCCTAGACAAAAGGGGTGTCTGGTGGTGCCACACATTTGAAACCAATGAAAGAACCAACAGCTTTTGTTTTCAGTAAAAAAAGTAAGGTGGCTCACAGCAATGAATCCCAGGAGGAAAGAAACAGGAATTGGGTTTTAATTCCATTTGAAACTTCACAAAATGACACCAACAGGGTAGTCCTTTTTTGTGGCAGTGGTTGAAGAAGAATGGGTAATGCTTAGGGTAACTGGCACTTTATCCCAACTCAGCATGCGGTAGCTGGGCTCAGCGTAGGATGTCCAGGTGGGGATCCCCTAGGGGTGTGGTGCCTGAGGACAGGAGAGGCTGTGCCTCTCCTCCTCCAGCTGCTGTGGGGCACTGTGGACGTGTCTGGATCTGCCAGGATGTTGGTGCTTTGCCAGAGCTGAAACCGGTGCCGTGCTTGTGTCATCAGGCAACACAGCACGGGTTAGAGGGGTCTTCTTATATTTTCTAGAGCTGTCGTTGCTGCAGAGATTTGTCCACTGAGGAATTGGATCGCTGAAGCAATTTTTAAGGAAATACAACCTTGCTAGATTGTATTCCGGTCAAACGCTGGTGAATACCTGCTCAAACACTGGCCTCTGTTTTCTGCACACTGCCCTTTTAATTTTCTTGAATTCAGGCTTTTCCCTTGTGCACTGTTTTAATTTCTGGCTGTGTTGAGCTACTGTTCATGAGGAAGAAGTCCTAGTCCTTCCCCTTAAAAGCTGGCCTGTGGCAGCACTGCTGGTGTCACAGGGAGCTTTTGGTACCCAGAGCCAAGCCATCAGCATAAATTCTGTCAGTGATGGTGTGCTTGCAGTAATCTATTAATCTGCTCTAATAATCTTCTCTGTTTTCACTGCATTTTTCTGTTCAATGAAATTATATTTGAATAGAACCTAGTACTTATAATTTCCTGTTTTTTAGCTGGTAGGATGTTTTAATAGCTGGTCTCAAATCTGCTGAAAAGAAGATTTTTTGTGGTAGAAATGCTAATGAAGCTTCAACCAGCAACAACATACATGGGGAATTCAGGGATTGTATATTTGGGTGGCAGAGATCTGTAAGTAGATTTGTGCCATCTGAATCTATTTTTGACAACAAAATCTGCAGTCTGCATGGCTCAGACTCCAGGGGCTTTATTCAAAAGGTCACATCCTGATTTAATACCATTAATATAAATCCAGGATAATTTAGTTGATGTGAATGGGAGTGCTTTTCATTTCAGGTTTTTGATCTTAATAAGAATCTGGCTGAAAGTAGGTTGCATTTTTGAAGCTAACGCATGTTGTTGAAGACATAACAGAAAGGCAAAGACTGGTTTTCACCTTTAGATGCATCCTTTCTATGTGATGCAGGCCGCCCTCCACTCTGGTGTGGTTCTGGTAAATTCAGCTAGTCCATTTCGAAACAGTAGTAGGGAAAGAATGTTTGTCATGTTTTCTTTGCCCCTTTTTAGTGCATTTATGTTCAGATTTCTAAATTTGATGTGTTTTTCATTTCTGAGTACTACCAGAACCCTATATGTTTATATATTCGTATGCAGCAACATTAAACCACATTCCTTTTTAAACTTTTTTTTTTAACCTTCTCATGACTAGAGGAGGTTAGAAAAGCTGACGTGAAAGTTTTAGGTAGGCTTGCCACAAGTCCAAAAAAACTCCAAAGCAAATACTGCAGGGTCTGTGATGGTTTGTTTTCTGAGTCTTCACAGAAGTGGATCAAGAATGTAAAACTAAAGACCAACAATTGTATTTATCACTTCTTTCTCTGTGTTGCCACTGGATCATATCTTAATGGCATCTTCTAAATTGGGGCCTTTTACAGGCATGTTAATATTTTATATAAGGAGGAGTAATAAATAGGGATAAAATGCAACTTGAGCGATTAAATAAGAAGAAATGGCACTTGTACCATTCCCACCACGTGGAATGTATTTCTGAATCATCCTCATAGCGTTTATTTTATCAAGTAGCATTACATTATATGCTGTAGCATTTGTATTTCTGTTTGGAGAAATTCTTTTGGAATGGTTTTTAACTTTTATATTTGCTCTTTTATTTTGTGTGTCTGTGGTAAAGAAGTAAATAATTAATTAAAGACAGGATTGCTGAAATTCTGCCTGTCTCATCAGTCAGGCAGCTTAATAGGATTATTAAGGCTGGGTATATTGGTTGTAATAACTTGTGGGTGAATGGCACACCCCCTCTCCTTTCCCCCTTCTCTTCCTCACGAACTTGGATGAGTGATATACTTCCAGAAGTAGCACAAATTTTCTTCAGGATCAATAGAACAAAATAAATACTGACTTCTTCCCTTCCTTCCCTCAGGTTGCCCTTGTTCTCCTTTTCAAATCAAGTGCCACATTGATTCCAGTCCCGTGTTGGAAGCATGTGGGGAGCTGCAGCACATCAGCTCAGCGCAATGTCTCCATCAGGCTGGAAGGAAGCCCAAAACCAAAACTGCACTGGCCAAAATGCATCCTCTACAAAAACCCCAAGGCAAGTGGCTTTGTCCTTTGAGAAATTGCACAAGGTTCTATTGCACAGGAAGTATAGTATTTTAAAATTATTGTTTCAATTTGAGTCACAGCAAAGCAGTTACTTTTACGTTGTAATGTATAGCTGGTACGGTTTTACTATCTTCATTTTCCAATGTTAGATAAACCACTTAGAGAAGCCTTCAAGAAGAAATTGATTCAGCAATAACCAGTTACTTTACTTGTCACTCTCTATTTCTTGTCCTGTTGTTATACCTCATGCAGCTGTGGAGTGTAAGTTGAATTTAACAATATTGTTTATATTTTTGATAATTTGTTTTAGAAGCATTTAAAGTATAATAATATCTTATTGTTAAAACCTGGTCTGTTTTCCATTTATTGTAAGAACTATATATGGCAACAGGAAATGCCTAAACGGAGCAAATGTATTTTGAAAATAGGAAGAGGAGGCTAAACCAATCACCTGTGGGCTGTGGTACTTCCACAGAGCTGCCAGCTAATAGTTAAATAGGTGGCAGTCCTAAAGTATGATGGAAGAGAAGCCAGGAAGAAGCATGTTCCAGCTGGTCTCCAGCTGCTCTTCTGTTCTTCCCAGGCTCCTGAATTCTACAAAAAAAGACTTCAGGAAATTTCTTGAAAGAGTATAAATTGTTTTCATGTTTCTTCATCAGTGAAGTGACATGTGGTGTCTCTTTGTAATGCCAGTTTGCCAAGAGCCTGACTCTCACCACCCCATGCTTTGTAGAATTGATTACACTTATGTATGTAATGGGTGCTTGCCTCAAGGGAATTGGGGAGTGCAAAAACATGGAGCTTGAGATGTGTTTGGAACAAAGGAAGCTAAGCCTCAAGAAGATACTAAGTTCAGGGCGCAGCTCAGGATGCAGTGTGTTCTTTGGGAGCAATCCCACAGCCAGTTTTCCTGCCTTCCAGTATCAGTTCTCCCTGTGGGAGTTGCTTTCCCGATATGAAAGCACGACAACATGGGAACCTGTTGCCATGAGTTACTGCCTGTGTATGATAAACCATTTACTCCACAACAAATGGAAGACCTGAATAATTTTTTTAAAAATGACATTACATTTTAATGCCATTTTTTAAAATGCTGTGATAAACGTTGTACCTTGGCCTCCTTGTGAGTCCTGAAGCGGAATGTGAGTGTTCTTACAATACTTGTTTTATTTATACCATATGCAACTCAACGTAGAACCGAAAGAGGAAGGAAATTTTTGAAGACTACTACGCCAAAGAAGAGAGGGGGGAGGGAGAATGAGAGGGAGAAAAGACATGTTCAGCCTGTGGCATTTTGGACCAAGCAAACAGAAGGCACCAAAATCCATACTGAGGCTGGGTTTTGATGGTTTATTTTGGGATGTGGTTATTCTCTCTGCCTTTTGTTCCCCAATATAAGAGATTCAATGGGGTGCCAGAATTTTGGGAAGTCATGGAAGGGGAAGTTCATTAGTGTGATTGAGATGGCAAGCAAGCTTGCAAACTGAAGCGTAAGCTGTGCATCCTGTTTGGTAATGAGGAAGCAGTGCAGTGCTGCAAGCTGCTTGGTTTGTTAGCACGGCTAAACCAGCACTAGAAACACAAAATAGAAGCCTGTCATTTTTCTTTAGCAGCTTGCTTTGGTGTAAGCAATGCTTCAGGACTGCACCTGTGCTGTTTATAAAGAATGAGGAAAGAATGCATACCTCTTGGTCTGGATTTTGTTCCCAGTTTAGGATAAAGAAATTCATCCTAAAGAAGAGATTTATCCTCCTGTTTTTTTCCCTTCTCTTTCATTAGTACCTCCTAAGCCTGTCCATCTCAAACCTGGGCAGGAAAGAATTCCTCCTGCACCATCTCGGCCTTTGCCAGCTGATCCCAAGTCATCAAGGAGCTTAGCACCTGGAGAGGAAGAAATCCCAATATCAGCAGGAGTCAACACGCTCATTGAGAAATTTGAGAGTATTAGGTAAATATGGCTTTGTGAGATCTGCTCTCCTCTCCCTTTTCTGCATTTTTGACTTAGACTATAATAGTAGAAAACTTTAACTGTAATGATCACGTGGAAAAGTCCTCTTGGGATGTTTTCTACTGGAAGTGCGAAACTTCACTGAGGATAAAGTATCCTTTTAATAAAAGCTGCAAATTTTATTTTGTAACACAGTTATGCTTAAGGAGCTTAAGACCTGCTGAATTTGGTAAGATTCTAAGAGAGGCAGGTAGCCTGCAGTCTGCTTTCAGTAAGTTGGCTCGATGTGAGAATTACATCACAGGAACTTGATTGTTATGATATGAAATAACTGAATTTTCTGTCTGTGATACAATAAACATCAAATCTTGCTTCTTGGAGGCAGGGAAGGGTGTAGAGTACTGTGAAACAATGTCATGTAGAACAGCAGCTTTGTATATGAAACTTTGTATGTGAAAGACACCAAATTGGATGAAATATATATATTTTGCTGTAAACTCAACCCATTTTACACACACATGAAATCTTTCCCTGAAGAACAAATCTGCCTGATGGAGCTAAGTGATGGGGTTTTTTCATAAAGAGGGAGATGGAGACAGGCACCGTACTGTGCCTTGGAGTGTTGTCACCTGGGTGAACCTAATGTCTTTCAAAAAGGAAAAGTAGTGCCTTCTCATGCTTCAGTACATCCTCTCTGGCAGAAAATGCCTTGCCACAAAGGCTTGGTTCTGTTGAAGAATGAGAGTTCCTGCTTAAATGAGCCCAGAACCAATTGCTTCTTTTTAAAGGCAATTCCTTCTTCTCCAAACCCTCAAACCAGGCTGTCCTTCAAGGTGATATGGAGAGCACTAAAGGCCCAGTATTCTGGTGGTGCCATTTCGGTAGAATGTAGAGGTGATGTTTTTTCATTGGATGTTGTTGGGTGATCATTATTATTGCAATGTGCACACTCTTGCCTTCTGGGATTGTCAGTGGGGTGCGAAAAAACCGACTTGAATCAAACGACAATCAGACCCTCTCTTTCAGGCCACTTGTAAAACTGGAGTGTTAATATGACTGTGGTGCTTTCTCTCCAGGCAACCTGTACATATTCTTCAAAGAAACCAGTTAAATTTAGCTCTTAAGATGGAACCTGGCCTGGACTCATCCAAGCAGACGAGCTTGTGTGACTGTGACACAGTGGCTTCCAGTGGCTCTTCCACAAATGACAAAACTGAATTGGATGAAGCTGAGCCAAATGTACCGTGCAGCATGGATCTAACTAACACAGACATAATGAAAATTAAAGAGCTGAGCATAGGTGATAACAAAAACCATGAAGACTGCACTGCCATGACTGTGAGCAAAGAGCCCCAAGAAGAGCTTGGCAATAAAGACTCAACTGCAGAACTGAATGGGAGTGGTAAAATTCCCAACAGAGACAGTGGCATTGACAGTCCTTCTTGTAGTGTGGCTGGGGAAACATTCCCCAGTGAAGAAGGGGCAGAGCAGAAGAAGCCCAGTATGGCTGGGAACCCAGGAGAGATGGAACCTGACAGAAAGGGCACCAAACCTTCCTCTGTGGAGCAGAAGAGAGACTCCACGCAGGATGAGGACAGTGACATTGATGAAGGAAGCAGTGAGGAGCAGGAGATAGCAGAAGTGCCAAAGTTAGAGTATTTGGATGTAAACAAGGTAAGGGAGTTCATTGCTATTTAGTGCTCAGAAACCAGTTCCTGACACTGGCAAGAGGTCTCTTGCATCACTTTCATACATTGTTCGCATTATTTGTTTGGTTGGTTTTTCATCAAAGGATCATGATAGTCAGTATTATTTCCTGCTTTACGCAGGCCCTAACTTGTTCCTGACCTAGATTTTTAGAAAGGTTCCCAGCTTGCTTTAAAAGGTTTCATATAAGAGAATCCATCACAGCCAGAGGTAAGCTGTTAAAATCAAATAATTTTGTAGATCAAGACTCTCACCTTGTTTTTGTTGTTTGGGTTTGTCTAGGTTCAGCTTGTTAGAGCATGTTGTTTTCCATGAAGGTTTGTGTTATTCAGAGAGTTAAGTGGATAGTGCATCTTGCAGGGTCAGGACCTTGCATCTGAGTAGAATGGGCAGGATCAGAATCTTGTCTCACACAAAATTTAGGGTATTTTTTTTACCAGAAGCTTGTGCTTTTGTTGGTGTGACCACTTCTTGAGTGCAAAGCAGTTGTTTTAATTGTAGTTATGTCAAATTACTCCTCAGGAAACCTGTAGCTGGAAAAGAGATTTTTCTTTGGTTCCAGACTAGTGTAGTCCAGGCTGTTGTGTATTTGCAGCAGCCTGCAAATGACAGATTCCTTTGATTATCAGCTTATCAAGACAGATATTTTTAGAAGTAGTGCTGTTAAAAGGGATTAGATTTTTCCAGAAAACCAAAACAGAATATTCCAAAATATCTGCAAAATGATCCACTTATTTTTGTGTTTTAAAGAATATGATGAGCAGCTGAAGCTAATGATCTGTAGCTAGTGAAGTGCAGTGTCCACCCCTCTGTACAAATCAGGTGGTTCTGTTGAAATCACCAAGTATATCATGATTTGTGTCTGTCAAGGGCTTGTCCCTTGGGAAATGTAGACATTAGAATGTATTTCTAAGTTTCTAGGTCAATATCTGTGACTATAAAAGAATGCTGAAAATGGCATGCAAGTTCTGGACCTCAGAGCTTGACAAGTGTGTTTATACATACATACATACAGTTACATACCTCAATTATTTTATATTCGTAATGTGTATGTATGTGCATGTGTGCCACTGAAATATTATTTAAAAGATATGTTATTAGTTGCAACAGGCCAGCAAGCAACCATAGAATTGTAGAATTTCCTGAGTTTGAAGGAACCAATAGCAACCATCAAAGTCCAATTTCTGGAAAATAATACATTACATTGAAAAATCTTTAATCTGGTAATTAAATTTACAGTTTGGACTAGGGATGCTGTATCAAACCAACTGTGACAATGGCAAGCTGAACACTTTACCGTATGATTAAGAAGTCCTTTGTTGACAATTACCAACGTTTTGTAAGACATCGATGATTTGATGGCTGTTTTTAAGTCTTGTTCTTAGGTTAAGTGTCCATATAGTAGGAAATAAGGATGACAAAACACAGTTATGAGGTTGTAATTCTCTGAAGCTCACCTGGTGAATTTATGAGAAAGGTATCTCCAGAAGAAAACTTGTTTGTTTTGGTTTTTCTGTATTATACTTCTTCCTGAGGTGCATTTATGTGATGCACTGCAGGTTTTCCCTTGCACAAAATGAAGTTAGAAGAATGGGACTGCCTCACATTTAATTAATCTACAATTTCATTTAAAATGTTATGACCATTGAAAGGTAAATATGTTGCAAATTTGTCTGAAAAATGTGCCTGTCTCTCTGCCTAGCAGAGAGAGCAACTGCAGAGGGAGTCACTCTGTAAAACTGAGCTCAAGCTGAGTCTATTCAGCCCTTGTTTGGTATTTAAGCAGATGTCAGCAAGTTTTCTTGAAATATAAACTGAATTGCAGATGGTGAAGGTCAGGAGGTTAAAAAGCGCCTGTGCTATGTAAAGATTTACTTCTGACTACAAATGTATTTGGTTGGAAATAAGTATTTTTCCAATTCTGAATTCAAACAACTCGAAGGATGCTCTTGATGCCAGCTGGTTACATCAGTGCATTTCATTTGAGTGCTTCTTTGTGCCCAGCAAAACCAGCAGATAAATTCTTTCTCAGTGAGAGATCCTTGTAGTTACTAGGTTTGTCTGGCCAGCAGTGCACTTCAGTGTAAACTTGTAAATAAGGTGTATTTGCTTGGAACAATTTCAAAACTTACTGTGCTGTGATTTTTTTTTTCTCTTCCCCTAAATATTAATACATATTTAAAAGAGCAGGATGTTGTGTAGCATGTTGAAAGAGCTTAAAAGAATATTTGAATTGACTTGGAATAATCTGAGAGGCAGGGCAGAGAAAGTTCATGTCAAAACTTCTCTCATGGCATGTTTGCCTATCTTCAGATTTGGAAAAAGAGGGATTGCTTCAAAGGAAGCATCTTTATTTGATGTTGCTTCAAATAAAGAAAGGCTATTCACTTTCCTTCAATAATACATCATGGAGCTGTGGGTACTTCATGCCAGGTGGCACCTCATTCCATGTCGGATAACTGTGGGTCTGATTTGTTGGAGTTCATGGCTTGCTTTGAAAAGCCTTTGAGGTTTTCAGTTGTACTGCAGTTTGTCTGAACATGTGTGGAGGGTGGGTGCTAAAATATTTCTCATCAACTTTATTTGGAAACAAAATAAGGTGATGTTGAAGAAGCTTAAAGAGAGCCTTTATTTGATATTTTCCAACTGTCTGGTAGTGGCCCACAGGGTTGTATCTAGAAGTCCTTGCCCCGAATGCAAGCTCAGGCTTTTGGGAAGGAGCACTGCTACTGGTGACAGGCCCAGGTGCTTCCTGAACTGGAAATTGCCCCATGTGTTTAATAGACTTCAGCTGAGTTTTTCCTCTGTGGATATTTCTGGTCTTTTGTGAACCTGTGTGAAGGTTACTGCTGACAGTGTGGCGTTGCTTGAGGAAGCAGCCCCTGAAGCAGCACCTCAGTGATTTTCTGTGATGCCCTTCAGTTTTCCCATAGAAATAGTGATTGACTGCACCCAGTCAGTGCTCTCCATTCCAGGAATCATTAATGCACCTCTTACCTTCATTGCGTTTGTCTTTTTATCTGGATCCAGCCCAGTATAGTTTCCCTGCATTTGATCATCCTTGCTGCCCGTTTTCCATGGTTGTATTTCTGAACACAGGCCAGCCAACGCTCTGTTCTGGACTGGTTTCATTGTACGAAGGCACGGTGTTTAAAGTCTAACACTTTAAAAAAATGTTGGAAAGCTCAAGCCTGTATTCTAGTAATTCAGGTATTTTTAATCACTTGGGGAGCGAAGGGTATGTGTAGCTTTTGGCTGAACTGTGCCTGAAGTCGCTGCTTTATAACTGTATTTAGAGTTTTTAAGTAGTCCTATCTGGTTTTATTTTTTTAAAATGAGCTTAATGAAAGGCTTCACTGAGTGATTTGGTTACCTTGCTGAAAATTCTTCCAGGGAATTGATCTGTGTTTAAAGCTGCCCAAAAATCTTAGAAATATGCCATAGAGAGTAATGCTGTGCTGGCAAGGGTAGAAATCTGGCCAAAGAGCCTGGTTTCTAGTTTTCATTTTAGTTACAGGACCTCAGTCCAAAGAGGAGAACAGCTGATTTACAGTCTATTGCCCTGTTTTTCAAATAGGCTAGGCTTATTTCCAGGTTTAGGGGATATTTCTGGTTCTTTTTATAAAGCCATAATGAACTCCAGTGATGTCCTGACCGGCCACTGATTGCATTACTAATTCCTCTTTCAGAAAACAGCATTTAAAATATCTCTGGAGCAAAGTGATCTTTTTGAGAGACGTGGAGTGGATTCTGAAATGTGTTAACCTTTTTCACTTCAGGCTCTTCTGCTGGTAGGGATTTTGGCCACTGACAAGATGAAAAACTGAACAGTTGGTGGAACTTAGGTGTGGAGGTGCAGATGGATTGTGTCATTTTTAACTTTTTTTTCAGTGTACAGAGCCCCAAAAGCTATTCAACATTGCCAATGAGCTGCTCCACACGGAAGAAGCTTATGTTAAAAGACTCCATCTCTTGGATCAGGTAATTCCATTGTGAATTAACTCTTTCCTTTCAGTGAGCAGCAGTGATGTCTCCTGCCCATTGCCTGAGCTATAGCTAATGCAAACGCTGTGTGCAGGTGTAACGTGGAGCTTCCTTGCCCGGCTGTATGCTGTGGGTCCCAGAGGAGAGCCTTGAGCAAGAGGGTTCTCTGAGAAGGAACCAGAGGGTTGGCATGACAGAAAGGGAAACAGGAAAGCAGCAGCCCAAGACACAGACACTGCCAGCATTTGGTTCCTCCCTGGGTGTATGGGGAGAGGAAATCACAGGGACAACGAGGGCACTAAGAAATCTGACTGCTCTTTGATGTGCACAAAGTTTCACTAAAATCAGGCCACGTGTATCAGCCCCATGCCTACAGCAAGCTGTTTTTTTCCACTGTGTTTTGTAATTGTTGCCCATCATGTTTACGCATGGGGATGAAGTGAAACTGGTGTGCTTAGTCTGAACTTTCTTCCCCATAGACTTTGAGTTGATGCTACACATTTCAGGCATTTCTATAATTATCTCAAAGATGAAATCCATGAATGTGCAGGAAAGAAATAAAAATAAGGATGAGACACATTGCTAGCCAAGTGTTTTTTTAAAAATTAGTAGGATAAAAAAAACCAAAAAGCTGTCACCTGGCTAGAAATGTTCTTAGAAGCTGTAACTTGGAGAACCCTTCATCCTAAAACTCTTGGAGCTCTTTGGAAGACTTGCGGTGTTTGTGTTAGATGAACAGAAACTGTTTCTAGACCATAGAAATCATGGGAATGTCTTTCCCTTTTGTTCAGTAGAGTGTATTTTTTCCTACTGAGAAAAACCCAATCACGTGGTTTATTTTGCTTTGTGTAAATAGCAGTAAATGCTTTTCGGGGACTAGATGTTCTTTGCAGCTTGCACTCCCAAATATGACATTTCTGACCTTCTCAGTCATTTCAGCCTTTTTTTTAGAAAAAAATGTTGGTATTGTCTTGTTGCCTTCTGCAGGTTTTTTGCACTAAATTGTCCGAAGCAGGGATTTCATCTGAAGTGATAACAGGCATCTTCTCAAATATTTCTTCCATCTATTGTTTCCACGGACAATTTCTTCTTCCTGAGCTCAAAACAAGAATTACACAAGAATGGTAGGTGGCTGTCATTACAATTATTTAAAAATACATTTTCAAGAAACTGCAGCAACCATAAGGCCTAGTCTAATTCCAAATTTTTTATTGTTTAATGCAGTAGTTATGTTAGTTATTTAATATGTTTGTGTGAAGTCTCTCAAACATTTCTGACTTAAGGAGTAGACCTGAGCACTTAAAATTTCTAGAATACATTGTGAGCATTTTTTCAGTTCAAAGTACTGCCAGAGCTGTTTTCCTTACTGCATTCCCACTCTCCTATTGCAGTACTATGGAACTACAGTACTAGGAAGGAATGAAATTGCTTGTTTTGGCCCCATAGCTGAAACAAGTATTTTCAAATACCAATTAAAATTTGGCTACTATAAAAAGTGGAAGGTGGGACTTGTTGATTTTAGAGGTCTTTTCCAACCCTGATGATTCTGTGATTCTGTATGTTGTAGATAATGCAGAAATGCAGTGATAGGTAGAAAGGTTAACTGTAAGCCAGATCTAGGAAACCCCATTTGAGGGGACACATTGGCTGCAAGGTGTCTTGCAGTGGCAGGTGCACACAGTGCTGACCTTTCCAGGTACCCTAACCAAGACGAGACCAGGGCTTGCTTCTCTCTTGGCTGAGTCCAGTCTTCACACATTCATCAGTGACCAGAAGGAATAAATGAGTCTCAGCACCTCGGTGCCTGACTTGCACTTACACTGTAACAAAGTGGGGGGAAACTGCAGAGTCTGGGAGCAGAACAGGACAGAAGCTTGTCAGCTGGCCAAAGAGGGTCATGCTCAGGCAGCCTGGGGAAGAATGGCCATGACTCTAGAGAGAGATGTGTGGCTACTGCTGCTCCCGCCTGGACTTACTGGCCCCTAGGGATTACCCAGCTGAACTTAACCATCTCTTTGCACTAAAACTAATACAGATGTTTGACTGTGGTAGAAAAGATTATTTTTGATAAGTAAAATTTTCTCACAAGATTTTGTGCTGGGCAGAAGAGATATATAGATGTTCCTTTAATGGTGTGTAGTCAGTCTGCTCTTCACTTAACATGGTGAGGGCAGAAATGTCATCCCTTGTAATCAGGATTCGTGTTTGAAGTTTCATCTAGGATATTGTACAGATTACCTTAAACTAAACTTAGCCTGTCTTGATTGCACGTATGTGTAAGTGCTTGTGCATGTGGGAGACAACTGTGGAAATCTTACAGCTGTGTTTTCTCTCTGAAGATACCATTGATTTCCAGAGGTTTCAGTACTTACCTGTCTCTTTATCACAGGAGCATCAACCCACGGCTAGGAGATATCCTGCAGAAACTTGCTCCTTTTCTGAAAATGTATGGAGAATATGTGAAGAATTTTGACAGGGCAATGGACATAGTGAACACGTGTATGCAGCGGTCCTCTCCCTTCAAAGACGTTGTTCAGAATATACAGGTATGTTGTTAATTGGCATAATAGGACTTGGAGATTGTAATGGTTTAGGAATGATACTCCCCAGTTTAGAGACTCCAAACCCACACTGCCACTCCTTTGCTTCCCCCCTCTGCCCTTTTTCCCCTCCCTCTCCCCCTGGAGCATCTGAAGAGGAGAGCTGGAGGCACAAAAGGCAAAAATCATGGGTTGAAGTAAGAACAATTTACTGGAAACACCAATGAGATAAGAAAACAAACAGTAAGAACAACCATATTAATAATAAAAATTAAAGTGTACTAAAGAGAGTGCAGAGCTCAATCCAGCTGCAGCCAGGTCACCCAAACCACTCCCTCTGGTCAGGACCAGCATCACTCAAACTGCTGCATGTTCCACACTTGCTACACTGTAAGGAACCTTCTCTGAAGCGAGATCCTCTCTTCCAGCCTGGCAAAGAACCTGAGGTCTTATCCAATAGCACTGGGGCCCTGGCCACGTGCCCTTCTGGCTACTGGAAAAAATTGACTCTCTGCTGGCCAGAACCAGGAGTGAGAGATCCTCACTTAATTCAGTGTGTTTAGTTGTTTTCAAGTTCATGACGCACGTTGTCAAGATAATAAGACACTAATACTAAAACTACACAATTTTAGTGGCATTCCTTTCTTCTCGCTCTCTCTTTGGTTTTTTTTTTTGTTTGTTTGTTTTTTGTTTGTTTGTTTTGTTTTGTTTTTTTTTAATATGGCTTGAAACTGACAGAGAGCAGGGTTAGGTGGGATATTGGAAAGTAATTCAGGCTGCCTGGAGAAGCTGTGGCTGCCCCATCCCTGGAAGTGTTCAAGACCAGGCTTGATGGGGCTGGGAGCAACCTGGGACAGTGGTTGGGGGTTGGACTGGATGGTCTTCAAGGTGCCTTCCAACCCAAACCATTCCATGATTCGGTGATTTAAGAGGAGTATCAGAAGTCACAGAATGAAACTTCACCCTTGGTCCAGTAATTCTGACTCTTTTGGATTTGTGTTCCTCATTTCTAACTTTAATTTTTTTTCAATAAATACATTTTCATTCTGGGGTGGCTGTGCGTAAGTGTGGATATATCACTGACAGCATCTGCTGTTTGTCTGGTTGTCCTGAGGCTTCCAAAGTGGCACGCAGCTCTTGGGATCACAGCTCCACAGGAGGATGCTTAACATGGATTTTCATGTGTTTTCTCGTAATTACACAAAAAGCTGTGCAGGGAGAGGGGAAGAGCTCCAGCGATGCTGATGTATATCCAGTTATGCTGATGTATCAAAATGCTCTGTCCCACTCATCCCCTCGGCCAGCTGAAGGGATGCTGGCTCCACCTGAAGGGATGCAGGCTCCAGCACACTCATGAGCATCCCTGCACCAGTCCTGGGAAAGCAGATACCCCTTTGGGAGGGGAGGGCTGGCAAAGAGCGGGTTAAGCTGAGCAGGGAGCACAGCTGCCTGCCCTAAATGGGAGGCTGGGCCAGCTGAGCTGAATCAAGTAATTCCCTAGCAAGCTGGGAGAGGAGAGAGGCCCTGTGTGGAGGTTTAGGGCTGTGTCAGAGTCTCAGACAGAAGTTTGGAGAAACAAGGTTTGGGGGAGGTCCTTTCCTGCTATGTTACTGCTCCACATGGCCTTGTCTTACCCTTTTTCTGCCCGTACCCATCCTGCTCCCACTAAGGGCATGCAGACCAGCACTGTGTTTTGCTGTCCTCAGCCTGTGGCAAGCCATTACTCTCTGCAGGGTAAATCCATTTGGAACTGTTTTCCCTACAGCACAGGCAACTCCCTTAAGTTTCATCTGTCTCTTCCCACTACCGAGCTTCTAACACAAAGGATGTGTGTCACCTGTTGGTCTGCACCGGTTCCAGACCATGGGCAGCTCTGCTATTGCTTGAGCAGAACTCTTGCCAGGCAGTGTGGGCCCTGGCAATGCAGGCAGGAGATGCACGTTGGAAGCCTGCTGATGACAGAATAAATAGGTTATTTAGTCACATCTAAAGAGCACCTTTTGCTCTCTTGCTCAGTGATCATAGCTGTAGGAGGCAGAGATTGGACCCAAAATGCTTAGTCCACTCACCTGATGTATCTCTGCACTATCAAAAGCCACTGATAGTTTTCAACATACCAGCTGAAGTGTGTTCTGATCCTTCAGGGATGCACTGTCTACCTAAGCTGCTAATGGAATAGTGTATATATAATATACAGCTTAAGGCATTCACTGTTACTAGTTACGTTAAATTAGGGAAAGCAGAAAACAAAAATCAAATGTTACTAATAAGCTGATGACTGTGACTTATCAAGTTTAGTCCTCTGAATTTCTGGAAGGATAGCTAATGTTTTTCTCTCAAACATTCATTCCATTATCTCCAGCCTTGCTGTGACAATGGAGCGAGTCAGCAGCGTGCTATGGGCTGGAATATTTATGAGGAAATTGCAGATACTTGAAAGCAGTTCGTTTCTCTGAGAAACGCACAGTGAAATTAACGTGATTGTAGAGGGGTTGTTTACACTAGAACAGACCACATTAGTGGGCTGAGGTAAAATAATGCTGCGTAGAAGAGCTTGTGTGTCTGTGGTTAACCTGCTGCTGTGGAGTCGGATTACATTGCTAGCAGAAACTTCCTGTGTGCTTTAAAGCAAGTTACTGGTTCTTAACTGAGATTTTCATCTCTCTTTTAAACAGAAATATTCTTTTGCTTCGCAGGATCCGATGAAAACAGGTACACTGCGATACTCAGTGCCATTGTACAAAGAGCACATTGGTGCCTTATCAGATGATGTTTAGTGTAATCAGACTCAAGCCTCCTCCCCTTCTTGGTCAAGTGAAAAAGAAGTAGAATTTAAGAGAGCTCTGCCTTTCAAAGCAGTGTGTCTGCTGCTCATATAGTGAGCTCTGGCAAGCAATACATCCCTGGGGGCATTCCAATTTCATGTAGTTGGGAGAGCAATGCTGCACGGGACCATGGATGGGAAGAGCTTTTCTGAGCCTTCTGAGAGATGATAGTTGCATACAGGCAGAAAGTGCCGGACATGAGACGAAGAGTCACACAAAACCTGCCAGCTCTGATATCTGCTGTTGGGCAGGAAGGCTCCAGAGTTTCATCTGGAGAGGCTGGATCCCAGGCCAGTTCCAGGTCCTGTCCTTGGGCCACAGCAGCCCCTGCAGCTCCAGGCTGAGCCAGAGGGGCTGGAAAGGGCCCGGCAGGAAAGGCCCTGGGGGTGCTGGTGGCAGCAGCTGAACAGCTGCCCAGGTGGGGGAGAAGGACCAGGACACCTTGGCCTGTCCCAGCCCTGGGGTGGCAGCAGGAGCAGGGCAGTGCCCATCCCCTGTGCTGGCACTGCTGAGGCCCCACCTCCAGTCCTGGGCTCACAACAAGAAAGAGCTTGAGGGTGTGGAGTGTGTCCAGAGAGGCGAACGGAGCTGGGAAAGGGGCTCAGCCTGGAGAAAAGGAGGCTCAGGGGGGACCTCCTGGCTCTGCACAACGCCCTGACAGGAGGGGACGGGCTCTGGGAACAGGGACAGGGGGAGAAGGAACAGCTCAGGCTGGGCCAGGGAAGGTTTAGATTGGATATTAGGGAAAATTTCTTGATGGAAAGGGTTGTCCAGCCCTGGCACAGGCTGCCCAAGGCAGTGATGGAGTCACCATCCCTGGAAGGATTTAAAAGACAAGCAGATGTGGCATTGTGGACTTGATTTAATGGTGGCTTTGGCAGTGTTATATTTGTTTGGACATGATACTCTCAAGGGTATTTTCCAACCTATTAAGTCTGTCGGATCCATAATGGCTTGAGAAGCTCCTGTACACTCTCTAGCTGCATGTGAATGGTCATTTTTGATTCCCGTTAAACACTAAAGGCAGGAAAAAAACAAACCCTCCTATTCTTGTTTTCTCTCCATTACAGAAACAGGAGGTGTGTGGAAACCTGACTTTGCAGCATCACATGCTTGAACCAGTGCAAAGGATTCCTCGTTATGAGCTTCTCCTGAAAGACTACTTAAAGAAACTTCCAGAAGAATCTCCAGACAGGAAAGATGCTGAAAGTACATGTCAACTCCTCTCTGTCTAAAAGCACAATGAAATCTTGGGCAGTTTTTTCTTCACATGTTCAGATACTTACAACCAGGACTATGGTAGAAATGGAGATCTGAATTAATCAAATTATTGCCAAACAAAGGGATTTTAAATGCTTTTGGAGTTGAGAAGAAAAGGGTTGGAATGCCTGCTCTAGGAGTGAAAGCAGCTTTGCCAAATAACCAGCGACAATACGAAGTTTACCGCACTAGAACATCTAACATTTTTGTTTAACCTGTTGCGTGGCTAAGGACAAAGACAGGAGGACATCGTTGCAGTAGCCAAAGGAAGAATGGTTTTAAATTTGTATTGTATTTAAATGAGTATTTCTTGCCAAGAAAGCCAGATAGCCTCTGTTTAAATGATGAAACAGGAGGAATGGGCTTCTCTTGATTATGAGGAGTTTTTGATCTCAACTAGAACAGGGTCCATATCTCCCTAAGCAGGCAAGCCCTGTTTTACAAAAACAGTCTTAAAAATATGCTTGGGAAGACTTAAGTGAGATTCGTAATAGGTGATTCTGGAAGGTGAAGGTTCTTTGTCACTGTGTGCTTTGGCTCATCTAGATTTTTAGGAGAGAAAGATGAAACATAGATCAGCTGAACAGGCAGAAGTGATTGTGTCTATAATTGCTTATGTATCATCAGCATTGAAGGAAAAACAATACTCAGAGAGGTGAACCCATCCCCCAAGGTGCTACTAAAAGATATAATGTACAGAATGCATAACTGTTGGTACCTTTATTGCAGAGTCACTGGAGCTGATATCGACAGCAGCAAACCATTCCAATGCAGCCATCCGGAAGATGGTGAGTGGCAATTCCAGAATGGAATTGTGATCTGACTGAAACACTTGGCTAAACTGAGGGCCTCCCATTGCAACAGGCTCAGTGTGGTAACTGGAGAGGAATATCTGACTGTCAGTCGGGCTTTAAACATGTGTTGGATGCCCGAGTTCTTTTTATTGTAAATGCAGTTTTCTGTGGCTTGTTGGGTTTAAATTCCACTTCCCTCATTCTTAAGGACCCAATGAGTTGAAAAAGGAAGTCTTCATAAAACTTATTATTTGCTTTTCCTTGAAAACTGTTGGAAGTATTCCAATTAGGCCCATTCACAAGGTGTTCTTGCAGATTTTCACACTGGTTTTTTAGTCCTACTGTTCTTCAACAGAATGAAGGTTGCTTTGATTTGGTCTTGGCTCATCTTAAGTGCACAGAGTGTGCATTTTGCATGCATCAGTAGCTTCAGAAAGCTGTGCTTCAAAAACTGGGCAGTCAGACTGTGGAGATTTTGGACAGTAGCACATGTTTTATATATAGAAGAGCTAGTGTATTACCATTAAAATAAGTGGCCGTTATAGCTGCAGATGTTATCCCTTTGGTGCACCTAGGTGTCTCAGGGCATTTTGTATCAAACAGACCTGAAATGCTGTGTATGTGGCTTAGCACCCATTGAACATTTGGGGGTCCAAGGTTTATATCGGCTTCCCTTACTTCCAGACCATTACTTCTTCCCCCAGCTGGTGGGGACACCATGAGACCACGTTTCCTGTGGCTGCTCTGGGGAAGTAGCCAGTTGATGTCTGTGTATTGTCAGTATGTCTGAAAACACAGTTAGGAAACCATCTGTTTCTATTTGAGTCTGGCATGTTCTCTTGATAAGGATATATTTTGGTGGAAATTTTTCTGGTTTGGGGCCTCTAACAACTTTTTTTCCTGGGGGCTGTGTACAGTATCTCTGCAGATACCAGGAATATGAAATAACTTGCTGGCCCACTGGTTTTTGTGTCAGTTGCTTTTTCTGTTAGTACACAAGAACCCATTGGAAAAGGCTGCTATAATAATTCTGCTGCTTGAGGTCCAAGGCAGATTAAAAGGAAAGTGAGTGCTGTGGCAAAATCTCCAAAAGTTAGTGGACAGTTACATTAATTGTTGGCTGCTTACCCCTGTTGTGGTGCAGTAGAAGAAATAAATCATGCTTCCATTATTTGGTAATGTACAGGTCTCCAACTTGGCCATTGATTTTACTGGACATTGCTTCTAAAGTTCCAAAGGTTAATATTTGGACTTGATGATCTTAGAGATTTATTTCAACCTTTCTGATTCTATGATACATATTTATTGTTGAATAGTAATAAAGTGTCAAATAAATTTATTTCAAAATATCATTAAATGGTACAATCCAAGTATAACTAATCCAGTATGACTAATCCAGAGTGGTGAATAGCACTGAAGAGTATGCAGCAGGTTTTAATATAAATGCAAAGCTGTAGTGGAAGTGAAAGACTGTTTTCTTTCAACTTAAATGCATTTACCACAGAAATTAAACAGTGGGAAATAGACCACACAGAATACTTTTTTAAAATTTAAGTTGCTGGGGGTTTGTACTTGCAGGAAAAGATGCACAAGCTTTTGGAAGTCTATGAGCGCCTGGGTGGTGAAGAGGATATTGTTAACCCAGCCAATGAGCTCATTAAAGAAGGACACATTCAGAAACTTTCAGCGAAGAATGGCACAGCACAGGATAGGTATTTATTCCTGGTGAGTGTTTTAGTTGCTCTTTAATTTTCAGGGTTGTGCTCAGGTTGGATGGGCCTTAGAGCATACTGGTCTAGTGGAAGGGGTTGCTTCTTACGGCAGGGGGTAGAACGAGATAGGCTTTAAGGTCCTTTCAACCCAAACAATCCTCTGAATCTTTGATTCTGTGGGATGTTTCCATCTTCCTAAGCTTAACAACAGAAAGCATTCACCAGCTGGGCCCAGCTACTCCTTCTAAGCAGCAGTTTTCTCTTGTAGGTTTTTCCTCAAGCATTTCCTTCTTTCTTCCATACTGTGCCTTTTCTGATGCCTTGTCATGCCCAAAGGGCTCTTTTCCATCTCCCTCCTCAGAGGCTGAGTTTTTGCAGAGTGCTGCAGGAGGTGATTTCTAGCCAAACCATGTTGCTGCAGGAGATGGCCAGCTCTGGCTGGCACTGGGAGAAGAGCTCTCGTGCTTTCAAGGCAGTCAAATGCAGATTGAGGGGCTGAAGGGAGAAGTGGCTGGCTGACATGCGTCTGTCTGCCCACTTCTTTCGGTAATGATCCATCAGCCCCAGTTTCACCTTAAATCTCTTCTTGAGACTTATGTCTTAGAATAAAACACACCAGAGCCCTAAACTTTCACAGTGCAGGCTGTGTCCAGCATGTAACTGCCTAAGTTAAACTCTTGCCTCATTGCAGTTTAACAGCATGGTGCTGTACTGTGTGCCAAAACTGAGGCTGATCGGCCAGAAGTTCAGTGTCCGAGAGAAGATGGACATTGCAGGACTGCAGGTTTGCATCTCTTCTTTTCCCTTTTTTTAATGCATATGGATTGCTATGAATCCCTGCTGAATCCAAACACGTAACATTATATGAATGTAAAAATATAATAAAATTCTAAAACCTGGCTTTGGATCACTTTGGATCAATGCAGCTTTTCCACTACGAGAAAGACCTTAAGGTGCTGGAGTGTGTCCAGAGAAGCACAAGAGAGCTGGGGAAGGGTCTGGAGTACAAGTCTGATGAGGGAACTGGGGGGATTCTGTCTGGAGATAAGGAGCAAGACCTTCTAGCTTTCTACAACTGCCTCAAAGGTGGGTGTAGCCAGATGAGGGTTGGCCTCTTCTCATGGGTGACAGTATGGGAGGAAGCAGCCTCAAGTTGCACCAATGGAGGTTTAGGTTGGATATAAAGGAATATTTCTTCACTAAAATGGTTGTCCAGCCCTGGCACAGGCAGCCCAGGGAAGTGGTGAAGTCACCATCTCTGGAAGCGTTCAAAAAATGCGTGGATGTGGCACTTGAGAACATGGTTTTGTGGTGAATGTGATGGTGCTGTTTTGATGGTTGGACCTGAGGATCTTAAAGGTCTTTTCCAACCTTTATGATTGTATCTCTTTTTGGGTTTTTTTTGGTTGGCTGGTGTTACGAACCGTTTTAACACATAAGACCAAAGGAAACTAAGCCTCTATGAATAAAGTGGATCGAACCCAAAAAGGTTCAAAATATACCCCAAAACTTGATTAAAACCAAACGAGGTTAGATACTGGTGCCAAAAAGAGTGATGTACTTTATTTAATAGTAAAAGAGGCAAAGAGAAAGAAAGAGAAAAGAAGGAAAGAAATAGGAAAAGAGGTGTGCCTGGGTGGGTGGACTGGGAGAGGGTGACAGGGGTTAGGTGGAAGCACATCACCCTTCCCAGGGTCCCAACAACATCTCGTTGCTCCCCTCCATCTGCTCTTCTTGGTGGTGAGGGTACCCCGCCACCCACTGCCAAAAAGTATGGAATCCAGTGGATTAATAAAGTGGTTTGGGCCAGGTGGGAATGCCCACGTGCTTCCCTCCCCTGGGTAGGGCAAGTTTGACACTGTCCCTTGCAACACTGTGGATCTGTTGCACCATCTCTGGTGCAGGGTCTGGGGACCCCTTTGGGGAAGTCTTTGATGGGCCATGGCTGCTCTCCTTCATGTAGATGCAGCTTTTCCCAGGGTGAAGGGGCCCACAGCTGACCTCTGCACCGCAGAGGATGGGCATTCACTGCCTCTCACCAGAGGCTTTTTCATCATACACCCAAAACGTCTCCTCCCCACACCCTTTGGTGTGAGGGTCTGTTGGAGCCTGGCAGCTGAGAGCCTCGGGGCTGTGGCCTCCACCCCGAAGGTGGTAAGCTGGATCTCTCTGTGAATGTATTCTTCTCCCCTGAGTCAGTTTATTGTATCTTCATCAATGAGCAGTGTAGGGGACTCCATTCAGGGTTCTGGTGGTTTTCTCTGCAGCTTTTGTATGGTTTTGCTGGAACAGGCAAAGGTCTTTCATGAAGTTGTTTAAGACATAAATTATAACATTTCAGTTTCTGACAGTTGGGTTCTTAAAATTTTTATAAGAATCATTCAAAGGGTCGCAGAATAGTGGTGACTGTGTGACATGTTTGGGCTGAGAGCCTTACCTTGTCCCCTGGCTGGGACAGGAGCCACCTTCTCCCCCTAGTGCTGTAGGCGTCTCTTTGGTGATGCAGACCCACAAGTTTTGTAGCAACGCAGGTAACTATGGAAACAGTCCCTTATTCTTTCTGCTTCTATACTTTATTCCAAATGATCCTTTTGACTAAACATTTCAAAGAATGACTGTTCTTGTATGGCATTAAAATGTTGGGAAGACAAGGTCAATGAGTAAAAAGCTGCTGTGCTTTTTATAGGTCCAAGAAATTGCCAAGCAAAATGTGGCTCATACATTTTCCATAACAGGCAAAAAGAGATCATTGGAACTACAAGCCAGGTATGGTTCTTGTTCTGTCTTTGAAGGTTTGTGAATATGGGTGGAGAAATTGTTCTACAGGGCTGTGCTAGTGTGACAGAGCTAAAGATGAGGTGAGCAGCAGAGGTGGGTAACTTAGATACGTAAGAGAATGTTGGTCCTAAGTCAAAGTCTGTTGGTTGCCTTTATTGAATGCTTACAGTGTTTACAGTGGTGCTTGTAGGGCCCACTCTGTCAACAATTCAAGTATTTTTGGCATTTGGTAATAATTAATGTCAATAATTATCAATAATATTTATAAAATAGTGGATAGCAAAGCTAAAAATCTAATGGATATAAAGCTGTAAAGCTGTGAATTGAATTCACTGATAATTCTGTAAGTAGAATGATGATGTTTTCTCTATTTTTCTTTTGTTTTAACAGGACAGAAGAGGAAAAGAGGGAGTGGATTCATGTTAGTACAAAGCACCAGTGATAAGGAGGGCAATCACCATGCAGGCAGCATTTGAAATCATCGTTTTGGGGTTCTGAATTAATGTGGCTGTGCAGGGAAGCCGGGTGGGCCAGTCTGGTGGAGCTGCTCATGGAGAAGTGTGGAGCTCAGTCAGGGTCCCAGTGCTGACCAGCTGGCCCCAAAAGTATCTGGGGGCTCCAGCTGGGCTCCCCTTTCCTGCATTCCTCAAGCCCAGTATGAGAAGAGACTGGGGCAACAGACCTTGTATATTCTTCCAGTTTGACCTGTAGAGACACTGTCTGATGGCAGTCTTAGTTTTTAACTGACACAATAATGGGTTTAACACCAGCACTTAAGGTTCTTAAGTTATTCTTTCATTTATACAAGTGTAAGGGTTTTTCACCAAGTGATAATTCTACCCATCTTCCTATGAGAGAAATTTTTTTTGTGATGCTTCTCATCTTTGCTGACATCTTTGTCTCAGGTCATTCAAGCCACAATAGAAAAGCACAAACAGAACAGTGAGACCTTCAGAGCTTTCAATAGCTCTTTTTCACAAGAGGACGACCATCTTCCTGATTCCTCAGTAAGTACCAGTGCTTCATTCTGCTTGCCAGAACAGTTTTACCAGCAGTTAAAACCTGCACAGCTAACTTTAAAATACGGGAGTCTTGTTCTGGATTGTTATGTGATATTACAGGGCAGTCATCTCCATTTCTTTGGGTCTCAAATGTGTATCAGTCACAGTTACTTAGCCATGCAGATACAGAATAAATTACCCAGGACAATTCAAAGCCAGAGACCCATTAGGCATGTTTTCCAGGCTGGTGGCTTTTTTTGGCAGAACAGGTATAATTCCTCAATGTTATAAGTGCTTAGCTGTCTGGAATGTTATTTGTGTCCCTGGGAAATTTTGTTCATTGCTTTTCCCCATCTTGTCGGAGGTGTATTTTGGGATCTTTTCTTTGATGTTATTTTATTATTAAGTAAGATATTTTTAAAGACTCAGAAGGAAAAATATACATTTAAAAAGGATCTTAAAATATTGTCTTATAGATAGTAAATATATTTCAGAAAATACTCTTCAACTAAATATGTGAAATAGTCTTGAAAGTTTATTGTTTCTCTACAGCCATAAGGAATCACTCCGTGTTGTGTTTGCTGGGAATTTTGTTATAGAAGTATTCACATCAGGACAGTATCTCTCCATTCAACTTGAAAATTATAGTGATAACCTTAGCCACAGGCATTTGCCACAAACTAAAGAGGAATGGGGCCTAGGAGAGCAAAATATTTAGGAATATCGTGCAGCGCTGCCTGTGACTTTATGACTTCAGACATGGCAGATTTTGGAGCAGAGACTGAACTTCGGGAGCTTTTTATCTTCCCCCTCCCCTGCCTCCTAAACTCTTTGTTTGGGTGGGGGTTTTTTTTTGTTTTGGTACCTAACCATTTTTGACATCTCTCCCTGGAGATTCAGGACTGATTTGGTGACTCGATAATCTGGATTTTTTATCTCCCTGATTTTCCAGGGGCCTAAGGGGAGATGCTGGATATGCCTTTCATCCCAGCATAATCAGATTGACAGTGAAGATCTTCTCAACGCTCTGTAGAGTCTAGAATCCTGCTACTGATAGTAGCAATGAGCCATTTTCAGAATCTGACATAGTTTACTTATCCTGAACTATTCATCAGCTAAAAATACTTGGGGAAAAAATTAGAAAAGAATCAATTCATGGCTATATTTTTCAGTTAACTCATGTGTGCATTCAGAGCCAGGATGCTTTGAAGGAAAAAAATCTTTTGCTAATAAGCAGACTAATAAGCACACTTCTGTCTGTGTAATTAAGACACAGCATCTGATCAAGTTCATTATTATTATCTTGCTGTGTAAATTTACTTTGATTTTGCTTCTGTGTTCATGGTGTAGCCACATATTTCTACTGCAGTCTTCATAAAAGCCAAGCAGAGCAGGAGTCTGGTTTATCCCTGGCTGTGATATCAATGCAGTCTGTACTGTAATTTCTTTAATGCCAGAATACTAACCTGCATTTTTAGGAGATTAGCTTCTCTAGATAATCAGCTTTGAAACTGATGTCAGAGCTAAATGTGACAGAAATTGCTGTCATTTAAAATGAGCTGAAAGTATTTCTGTAAGGAAAACTGGACAGATACTGAGAACATTCTAACTGCAGTACACCGCACTGGGTAACATCCACCAGACATATCATCTATGGAATATTGGGCAGCAACTTTAGAGGAAAATGTGACCCTTTTTTTCTCTTGTGAGTCAAGAAATAGGTATGCACTCGTGGATTCCTGGCTAGATCTGTAAAAGCTGCTAGAAATTGGCCTGTAAAAAAAAGAGTCAAATTGTTTTTCCCATCCTTGGCCATACACTTTCTCTGTTACAGTGCTTAGGACTGGTTGCACTTCATGACCAGTTCATGCAACTCTGACCATGCTTGTGTAAATAATATATTTAGAATGCTTTCAGGTTCCTTTGTGGTTTAGTTCCTCCATTTTTATCTGCAGCATTTCCAGGCTACGTGAAAGGTGTTTCTAAAGCCATCTAAAAATGATCCCAAGGAAAAGAACCTCTTTCACCACTGCTTCACCTCAGATGAGTTGCAGGCTCCTGGTGTGGTGACAGACCCAGTTTATGCAGTCTTGGAAGACTGGCAAGGAAAAGTGCTGCAGAGAGCTGAGCTCTGTGGAAGTGGCATCCCTAGGACTTGAGATTGAGAATGCTTCTGTTAGTTAAATCATGAATGTTAGACACTGAATCATCATTATTTCCCTCTGCTGTTTCTTTCCCCATAGATCTGGGGTGGTTCTGACAAACATGTCAATAACTGTATTCTTACCAGATCTGAGACACTGTGAGTGGTAATGGTAACATAACAGGGAGAAGCCCTTTTGAAATCTCTTCCCGTTAAGAGTAGAGGGTATTTGATTTTTAGCCCATTATTCCAAATAAACAGACATGGAGATCTGAATAGGCAACTGGCGAAATTTACTCTTTTCCCTGAATTTGCTGGGAGTTTTCTCAAGCTGTTTTTCAAAGCCTGTTTTTTCTCCACATTTTTCTTTTTCCAAGTCCCATCACATGGGACTTGGAAAGACAAGACCCATGTCTTTTTACTAGGCAGAGTAAAAGCCTGGGTTGATTAGGATTCCAGTGAAAAGAACCCCCTTTGCAGAGGACTGAGGCCCAGATGATGTGAACACCTTAGAGTTACTGGGTTTTTGCAAAGGCAGAAATAGCCGGTTACAGCTGAGTAGTGATGCTTCCCTTAATTCAGTCAAATTCCCTGAGGAAGTGCTCTAGGGTGACATCCCTGGCCCCAGGGAATGCATTTGCTCCTTTCCTTGTTCTAAGGAGTTGATTGATTGTACTAGAATATAAATAGATTCAGTGAGGCATCAGAATTAATAGCTCTTCAATTTGGCCACTTAAACAGAGATTAAACGTTCTTGCTTTAAAATGAAATTAAGCCAGAGTGTCAAAATGCACTGGCCGTTTGGATAACCTTGTAATAAGAGATGTCCGATTGGCAAAGGAAGAATGATCTATGGGAAAAACAGGAGAATTTATCATAAAGAATCCAATAGTTGTAGAACCCCGCGTAAACTAGCAAACTCCCTGTAAATTAATTGCAGATAAGGTGGTTTTCCTTTTAGAATGTAGCCTGTGATTTGGTACTCAATGTACAAAGCTTATTTGCCCTCTATATGTATTGAATACTATTGAATGTATATATATCTGTATGTATGGCATACATATAGGTAAATGAATATTATACATGAATGCTATAGGAATATTTATAGATATACAAACATCTACGTATATTTAGTACATATACATCTCTATAATTGAATGAATGGAGATGCCACTTTGCAGTTATTTAGGGATTGAGATGTATTGCAAAGAAGAGAAACTTAACTGAGTGGTGTTTTAATGGAGTAAATTTTGTTCTCCTCAGAATCAAGTGCTGCCACAGAGCCTTTGTTGGTCTGGCTGGCAGGCTCCAATAGAGGAGTGTCCTTCAAACCAAGGCACTGGCTTTCTGCAGCATGTGGGGGTCAGGCACAGGTTGCACCCAAAGGCGGTTGGCAATTCAGTGCTGTCTGTAAAATCATCCACATCAGAGCTCACCCCATATTTGAGGGTGGCTGAGCACATGTGCACCTGGGCTAGTGGAAGTTGTCCCTGCTCATGGCAGGGGGCTGGAACAAGATGAGCTTTAAGGTCCCTTTCAACTCAGACCATTCTATGAGTCTGTGATCTGATTTTGTGAATTCAAGTGTGCTCACAAGCAAAGAGTTGAGGAGCTGAAAGCAAACTCTTTTTCTTTTGTCTTCCCCCACACCCTTGTCTGTTTCTTTTTTATTGTTGTTGTTTTGGTTTTTTTATTTGTTTTTGGTTTGTTTGTTTGTTTGTTTGGTGGTGTTGTTTCTTTTCAGCGTTTAATATATTTGAGGAAGAATGTACATGTTGAAACTGTTCTGTGTCGTTCTGTTTCTCCTCAGATAGCCAGCACCAGCTCAGTGGAATCAATGCCAGGAGCAGATGGTGGTGGTGCATTAGGAGGGGTGAGTAATTTGAAGCTAATACTTCAGTCAGAGCAGTGTTGGGGGCTGGGTTACGTTTGTTTTGTAGCAGGAAAAAATAATCATACTTCAATATAGGTTTTATAGGGTTTATATCCTGCTGTCTGTGGCTTCAGCTGTGCTGTCATTAGTTTCCTGGCTAAGTTACACCCATAGCTGCTTGCCATTTGCAGCATCAGGGCATTTGAATCCTGCTCATAAGTGTCACAAAACCCAGCAAATAAACTCCCCAACCAGTTTGCTGGCTTAGAAAGCCGACATTATTTTATTCACAGTGCTGGATGCGTGGGGGGTTCTCCTCAAAGCGTGCAGAGACTTCTTAAAGCAATAGAACTCCTTTGGCAGTGGATATAGCTGCACGCACATGAGAGTTGGTTCCTTCAGTTTGTAGCGCTGGGTTTGGAGGGGGGAGCTTTGTGTGGGCTTGCTTTGTTTGTTTTTTGTGGGGATTTTTGGCGGGGTTTTTTTTTGTTTGGTTTTGTGTGCATGTGTTTAAGTTGTGATAGGGAGCTACACTGATTGCTTGAAGGGAGAAGGGCAAAATGATATCAGGAAACCTATCTGATTAATGCTGTTGCATTGTATAACTCAGGATTTCATCTCCAGAACCAAATTTTGAGTAACACGTCTTCCACAGTCTGCTTTCCGTGTTTCTGCTAGTGCAGAGGAAGAGATGATAGTATTTTTGTATGTCTCTGGCCTGTAAAACATTGGCTGCCACGAAAGCAAAATATACTTTCAAAGGTATTATTCATTTTGCTCAGTAAAATGGCTGTGACTGCTGCTGAGTCAAACCCAAGGGTCTGAGTTCTCAATAAGGTCTATTTTGTATCATTCCAATCTCTCTCTTCTAGATGAAAAGATTTTCAGGAAATGCCTAGTGTCAGTTGAATTTACTGAAAATTAGCCTCGACAAGAGCAACCAACCACCCAAAATACCCCCACCTGTAGCAGGAAGATTGGTGCTGTAGGATGTTGTGTATTAGCATGACGATTTTAGTAACAAAGGAGCCATTGAGCAGCTCCTCCAGACCTCTGGCCAAGCTTGGAACCTTTTGGTACAGTGCACAGTGTCAATGCAAAGCTGTTAAACAAGCCAGCAACCTGACCTATGCAAAAAAACACCAAGTTGTAAGTGTTCATGGTTACTGTGATCCATGCTGGTTATTTTTTGTTCTCACTTCATATTTTCGCTTAACAATTTTTCTTTTATTTATAATCAGCTTTGTATTAGCATTTTGTGCCTTGAGTTACAGATGCTGTACTGGTGTGCTACTTAAAAAAAAAAAAAAAAAAAAGATGATTTATAGTATTAAAAAAACCCAAAGCCACATAAAAATTTTGATTGGTCTTAAGTATCTTTGGGAAATGTAAATTTTATTTGTCATTAAATAAAAAACTTGTATCTTTTTAGTTGATTATAAATAGTTGTGTCAGTGATTTACATAGAATATGATAAGTAATTTTCCTTAATTCATGAATTTAAAGAAAAATTTAATTCCTGACATAGACATAAAAATAGAGTTGATTAAAAGGACAAAGTTAAAAATATCCAGAATTGTGTAGTATTGATTCTGGGCTCTAATTTTGCTAAAAATGGATAATATAAATGAAAATAATGAAAAATGTATTAGTTGCAGCTTCAGAAAATATGTATTTTTAGTTCTGACATCCCTTTAGTAACAGCTTCATGTGCAAACCACTTGGTGGTAGTGGTGGCCAGCAAACTGGGAGTGCCTTCCTGCGCTTCCCCAGCCTGCTTGAAAGGCTTCTGGGATTTTCAGCATCCACCTTTGCACAACCAGACTGTGAAATCCTCTTGCAGGGAGGATCATCTGCTTGTCTACAGCATCGTGGTACCTCTTTGCTGAATTGTCTTGCTGCCCTGCACTGGTAGTGCAGGTTATGCTCAGACTTCTGTGTGCAGGAGGAAATATGAGCCTGTGGAAAATGTCTTACACATACTCTTGTGTGTATAATGTTGGCATGTAGAGAAACAAACTAAAAGATTACCAGGTACAAAATTTGCTATATAATATAAAATCATTTTTCATTTATACTAAGCATTTCCAGAAGCACTTGCTGGTGTTCTACCCCATTGTGGGTTGCTCCAAGTTGTTAATTTATAAATGGAAAATACACCTGTAAGAGCATGAGAAGGAAAACAGTTGAAACTGCTTTGTAGCTCATGTGTCTGCTCATGTAAGAGTCTCATCAGACTATGAGTTACATGATCAATATTGGGGCTGAATGTCTTCCTGCTGGCCCAGACAGAATGAAATACCTGGCACAGAGCAGCTGTGGCTGCCCCTGGATCCCTGGCAGTGTCCCAGGCCAGGCTGGACAGGGCTTGGAGCAGCCTGGGACAGTGGGAGGTGTCCCTGCCCATGGCAGGGTGGGACAGGATGGGCTTCAAGGTCCCTCCACCCCAAACCATTCTGGGGCTGAGTGATTCTCCAACTATATAGCAAGTAATAAATAATGGTAACAGCAGTCTCCTAAGCCCACTGGTTTTCTTGCTGTTCCTACCAGTTTTGTGGTGATTCTTTCCTGCATTTCAGAAGCAAAACGGAGGCAACATGGTTCACTAAGCTCAGATGTCTGCTGAGCTAAGAAGGCCAGCCACAGGCCTTCATCTTGCAGTCACATGAGTTGTACCTCTTGCTAGGGTATGTGCTATTTTTCCACCAAAATTTTAAACTTGTTGCTTGAAAAAGCAAGAGGTGAGTGCTGGAAGGGAAGCTTTTCTTGAGACTCCCACCTTGGCCATTCCTCCACCTCCTTGCTGACAGACAGGGAGAGGAGGCTGCTCTGTGGCTGTGAGGAGATGAGTGGGCAGAGAGGGGCTGAGACCACCTGATGTCCCCTCGAGGCCCCTGATGGTTAAGCCAGCCCTCCAGCTGAGGCAAGCAGCAGAGCCATGCAAATTCTTCCCTAAAATGGTGTGAACCCCAAAGAGGATCTTTGTCAGTAGAACTCTATGAACAATTTTTCTTTTTTTTTTTAATTATTATTTTTTAATCATGTACTTGTGCTTTTAATTTCAGAGTGATTCCTCTAGGAAATCTTCCAAATCCAAGCGAGACAAAGAGAAACAGTCTTGTAAGAGCTGCAGTGAGAGCTTTAACTCCATCACCAAGAGGCGGCACCACTGTAAGCAGTGTGGGGCAGTAAGTATCCCAGCACCGGCAGCTCTTGACTTTCTTCTGCTGAGACCTTTGAAGGCAATTTTTTATTTTTTCAGTGCAGGGACTAAAACACATTCTGGTTCATGGCAAGTCATTGACAGAGCAAGGTTTTTGCACTTTTTGCCATGCGAGGTGCAGCTGAGGGTACTACATCTCTTCAGCCTGGAGGAGAGGAGACTGAGAGGAGACTCACCGGGGTCAACTGTTTCCTCTGAGGGAAAGAGGAGGGGCAGACTCTGATCTCTTTCTGTGATCTCTTTCTAAGACCTGAGGGAATGGCCTGAAGTTGTGTCGGGAGGGGTTTAGGTTGCATATTAGACAGAGGTTCTTCCCCCAGAGAGTGGTCAGGCACTGGAACAGGCTCCCCAGAGAAGCAGTCCCAGCACCAAACCTGCCAGAGCTCCAGGGGAGTTTGGACAACACTCTCAGGCACAGGGTGTAACTCCTGGGGATGCCCTGTGAGGGGCCAGGAGCTGGGCTTGGTGATCCTTGGGGGTCCCTTCCCACTCAGCATACTCTGTGATTCTGTGTTTCTTTCCCTAAAGAAAGGTTGGGCAAAAGTGGTTTCCTCCTGCTTGAAAATCCAAAGAAAATCCGTCCCAGAAAGGCAAGGCTGGCTTACTGAAGGCCCTTAGCCATCTCCCCTAAAGCTGTTTATCAACAGCTGAATTCCTTTTTTTTTATTCTGTAAATCATAATCATGGCCAAGATGAGATGGATTTCTGCCAGATGACTTGAAATGTCTTTCAGTGTTAGTAATGTAACTAAAACTAATGTTATTTAAACAACATTAGTCATTTGAAGTAGAGATAAATTTTCAGCTGCTGAGAGGTCTAAATGTATAGTTAAGATCTTTGAAGAAACCTCAGTTTCAGCAATTTAAGTGAAATTGCTGTGAAGGAGGCATTTTTACCCTGGAGTTGGGATTTTCAACCTTCTGGGTTTGTTTTTATTAATAATTGCTTAAACCATGATAAACGTTTCTGGGAGTTTAAAATTTCCCATTGCAAAGTCAGTGTTACTACAGAAATTAAATAATGGCTTTCCCCCAGGAACAGAGAGATATAACAAGAATTACATCTTAAATAATTTCTTGTTAAACCATTGCTTTTTCTGCAATGTCTCGTGGCAATAGCATTCAAACTAAAGAAGTTAATTTGTCTCAAGGAAAGATTATCTTGTTTCTAAAAATGCTGTCTTGCTTTTACTTGGGCAACACTTCCTGAATTAAGGCAGCCCTCTTCATACAGTAATTAAAGTCTTACAGTGAACCATGTAAGAACATACATGTGTGCTGTGGGTTTGTGGTTATTACTGTACAGAAATGTAGGATGGATGTCTATCAGGCTGGCACCCCGGGGACAGCTTCTCTCCCCGGAGCAGGTGTATTAGAGACAAAATTTTAGCATGAAAACAGGTTCTGCAGCTGCAGATCCAGCATTGTTTCCAAGCACTGGCTCCTCAGGCCCAATGTGCCACAGTGTGCTCTTGGCAGCTGAGGCAGACAAATAATTTTTAATGGATAATATATTGGACTGTGTTCTTAAAATAGCTGGTGTGGTTTTGGGTTCCTCAGTTCTCTAAGAAGTCCTTGATTGATGAGGAATGTCAGCCACCTTCACTCTGAAAATCAGTCCTTCTTGGACCATTAAAAAGCACTAATTGCTTCATCAACTTAAGCTCTTTTTGACTTATAAAAGCTTATAAGAAAAGACAAGAAAAGCAAACTTGCATGATGTTAGTCTTACAGTATTCCCCCAAAGACATAAGTTTTCTTTAATTTGGTGTTTTGGCGTATGGCATGGGATCACACACACGTTAATTGTTAATGGAGGTAGATACAGTGAATATTACATTGGTCTCTCTATCCTATGTTTACATTAATTTTCATAGAATTTTGCTTTACTAACAACCATTCTGCAAGTCAATTTCTTTGATAAAGGGTTGTGTTTTAAACATGGCTAATTAAACACCATCTTGTCTGTTGCAGGTGATCTGTGCAAAATGCTCCGAGTTTAAGCCACTTGCAGATAACAGCCGCCACAATCGAGTGTGTAAAGAGTGTTTCCTGCAGCTCCCAGCAAGCCCCTGCAGCCCTGGGGTGGAAGCAGCTGGGGAACAGAAGAAAAGACTAGCTGCAGAGGTACAGTCTCTGGCTAAGAAGCTTTGTGAGGCTTTCTCTTTTTTTTAGTGTATTTATTAAAAACTAATCAAATTGGTTTTCTCTTCTATGCCACGGTGGTATTTAATCCTCTGACCCATAACTCCCACTGAACACACCTGCAGCCTGGATGCTGTTTGTAGATGGTGAGCATTCATCACAGGGTGCTGGTCACACAGGGATGCAAACAGGTTTGGCAGCTAAGCTTCAGCTTCCTAACTTAGGGAAAAAAAAAAAAAAAAAAAAAAGGAAAACCCCTCTGACTTCTTTTTATTATGGTGTATTTCCAGTCTTGAGCTGTGCACAGTTACTTTTCAAAAATTAAGGTCTGTTTTTTCACTTTTGATTCCATGTAGCAACTCTGTTGCTTGGGAGCTTTGTCAGCTCTGTACCCAAACATGCCAAAGATCGCAGCAATAGAGTGGGGTAAAGCTGCAGGTCCACCTTGCTCTGCCCTGAGCTGCCAGGTCTGCAGAGGGCAGAGAAAGTTCTGGATCCAGAGCCTCACCCCATCAAAACCTTCAGATACGGTATCAGATATTCGCCTCTGTGGCAGGGGGTTGGAATGAGATGGTCTTTACAGTCCCTTCTGACCCAAACCGTTCTGTGATAAATGCTCCAGCTGTGCCTACAGATGATGAGCTCTTCGTGGGTGCCAGTACAGTCTGTGGTATCTCATGACAAACTTCACAGCACTGTTTCAGTAGGAAAAATTTCAGGTATGAACCTGCATCTACAGAGGGAAGAGAGAGCCCTGTTAATCTGAAAAGCCAAGAGGCAAACCAGTGAAATGGAACCCATGGCTTTACTTCAGAAAGCAGATTATGGCAAAGAGCTGTAAAAACCCAGGAAAAATGTCGTTTTTTCTCTCCTCTACTCAGGCTGCTAGTTTTATTGTTAAATCTTCGAAGGATGAGGTCAAATACAAGAAAGCCAGTGTACAGAAAGAAAAGATCAGACTCAGGCTTTTTATTTCCCTTCTATTTACATTAAACTTTCTTAGCAAGCTTAGCAGCAACTGAGGAGATTGCCACTTAACAAATGCTATTAGCAGCTGCCAGGAATCTTCAGGAGACTTCTGTGCAAATCCTAATGCAAACAGGAATTTTGATTTTCTTTGTCTTCTATCAGAACACAACAATTTCTTCCAATTTTCTTTTTTGCACTCTGATTTGGCTCCATCCATGCACAAGAGGATCTGTTAATAAACCCTTTGGATTAATTTGAAGTAATCTCCCAGCCTACTTTTCTAAGCAAAAAATGAGCTGCATCATCTTAATTATCATTCTCAATTTGCTGGGTGGAAGTTGAATTTAGCTTCATGTTCCACTGGGAATGGCTGTTCAGCCTCTGCCTCTGTTACACAGAATTATACTATTTCTTAATTGTATATAATAATTATTAATTTTTTTATTTGGTTATGGCCTATCCAACATTTGCCCTCAAGTGCTATTTGACTCTGCACCACTTGAGTATTTTATAATTAATTCTAAGTATTTTTTAGGCTTAAACATAAATGGAAACATCTGTTTTATTTTTTTTTTCCTTTCATCCAGAAGCCAAGCATCCTTGCAGCCGAAAACAGCCTCTTCAGCAGCTACCTCCAGTTCCTTGAAAAAGGGAAGACTTGGTACAAAATGTGGGTTACCATCCCCAAGAGTGAACCTCTTGTTCTGTATCTGCAAGGAAGCAGCCAGGTAAGATGGCATTCACGAGGGTTAACACACAGAAAAAGAAAAGCATAAGTTTAAATATGTTGAGCTGAGAAAGGGGTCAAAGGATTTGGCTTGGTTTCAATAACAGAACTGAATTTCCTATTCTGGATGTGGCAAAAAGCCTCAGAGATTTTAGGTTACCTTGTTACCTGTACTTACTGCTGATACAGTTGTGAGCAAATGTTAAAGCTCTTTGTTTCTCCATTCAAATTTTTAGCAAAAGAGGAGGACAAAAGAAGGATAATTAGGTTATGCTTTAGGTTTTTTAAGGTTTCAGCCAGGTGTAGTCAAGGGGTTTATTACTCTGTCATTAGGGAAAGCACTTACCTGTTAAATATATAGAACGACAAAGGAGGTTGGATATTGCAATTGCTGGAATTGCAATTCAAGCTTTTTTTTTTTTTTTTAAGCCTAATTCTGGGTTGATGGGATAGAAGAATCTGTGAAAATGTAGATGTTCTTCAGCCTGAAAAATTATAAAGCCCCTTGTCATCGCATCATGGAGTCTTATCTTTACTTGAAATACTTACAATGATAAGAGTTCTATGTCTCTAAATGTACTGTTGAAGCTAACTACCATTTGTGTGCGATGAAAGTCAAGGGATAGAAATATCTATACCCAAACTAGAAATATCTGTCATGCTTCCTTAGCACTGAAGAGCAACAATGGTGAAAGGAGATTTCCCATGTCCAGTTTTGTATTTGGCATTTGACACATTCATACACAGCTTTGTTATATCTCTTGCGTGGGATGAAAGAAGGAATGAAACTGAATTTAGCCAGCAATTACCCTGCTGTAGTTGTAGTGATAAGAAGGTTTTCTTTTTTTTAGCATCTGTTTGTGTCTAGGAACATTTGAGGAAATCGATTTTCCCTGTGATTTTTATAAAGCATTTCAGAGTAAAGCTCACCTTATCTGATCAACAAATGTTACACCTTGTTGTTAGAGCTGTGTTCATTTTGCAGCTTGTCAGCAGGAGCTTTAAACAAGGTTGTGTAATGTTTTAAACATAGTGCTCAAAGAGGCTGAAAGCTTGAATTTGGAGCTTCAGCCCCCTTGGCTCCGTCTGTGGTTCCAACCCCACCCTGGGAAAGCCTCCAATTCATCCTGCAGGCAGCGAGCTGCCTGGTTTCCCTCCTAGTCAGTGGGACATGTGTGGCTGAAATGACACATTGGAAAAGCAGACAGCCTCACACGAGGCACTGAAACGAAAGCAACAAATCCAGTCTTTGGCTCTCTCTGGGGTCAGGCTCTGGGGAAAGGAACAATGCTTTAAAAAGCCAAGCAGAGAGAACAGCTTCACCCACAGAACTTTTCAACTGATGCTCAAGCTGTGCCTCAGCCAAGGGCCAGTGCAAGCCCTGCATCCACACAAACCAAGCCAGATTGTCTCACACTTGGGCAAGGAGAGTGGGAACAGAGGGAAAGAAGTTTAAATTCTTTGGCCTTCCTCACACAGAAACAGCGTGTGTTGTCTATGAGGTGGCAGGGGTGAGAAGTTGAGAGGAAGCAACATCCCTTGCACAGTATGGTTGAGAATTTCTCCTACTGCCCAACTGACTATTGAAGTACAGCACAAATAATAACCCATGGACATAAATCACCTGCATTCAGAGCAAACTCAATGATGCTGGATTCTGCAGGGCCCACCTGACAGTCATGCAAAGCCACAGATGGAAGCTGGAGGAGCTTCTCTGCTTCAGTTGCTGTGTACTTTGTCCATGTCCTGCCAAATGTGATCTTGAGCCTCTGCTGATATTATAAGATCCTATTTTTTTAGGGGGAAGGGATGCCTTTAGCACTGATTGTCAATTATGACAGTTAAAATTAGGGGTTAATGTCCTCAACTATTTCAGGGGTGAAATAAATCTCCCAATAAAGTGTCTAGAAAGCAAAAGGACAAGGTTATTTATCTTACATTCCAAAACTAGGATTTACTGTCAGGAATGAGACTATAAACAACAAAAGTTATTCCTTTCTTCAAAGGCCTGCCATTCCCATTTGTATACTTCAATTTGCATCCAACTGCAGGAAAAAATTAGGAAGCATGTCCTATTTCTTGATATTAATCCAACATTCTTGTTAATTCAGATTTACATAGGATACACTAGACTTCTGAGAGAGATCTCTTCCGAAGCTTCATTACTGGTGTCTGAATGTCTGGAATCAGTTGGGAGCCACTCATGTGCTTAAATATTCTTTTCCCAGGCATTGCTCTGTTTTGCACAACCACCTCCGTGGATCTCACAGACCTCTTTAGACCTGCAAAGAAGCATTTCAGTGCCTGAGATGTGTCTTTTGGGAATAATATTGCCAACAATAGCATTAAAGGTCTTGAAACATAGACTAAAGCATGACTGTAGAAGTTTGAAAGTTGGGGGATTATTGTTAAGAAGAACAGAAAGAATAGCTGTCTCTTGGGAAGAAGGAGCAAACCAAGCTGAATCTGGAGCTTTGGACACAGTGAAAGCTTCTTCCTCTGCACCCCTGGCCCTCATGCCAAAGAAGGGATGCTAGTGCAGGTAGAGACATGACTTGCAGATTTAAAACAGCAAGAAAACTGCTCTTTTGTTTTAGACCCTTGTTCCAGGAGAATGAATTAATCCCGAGTGTTTGCAGTTCAAGTCTTGCATAAAGCTTTATGCATGAGGTTGTTTAGCTCTGGGAATCATACCAATTTGATTTGTCCTCAAATGGAGTCACAATTGGTACAGCTGTTTGTCGTGTTTATCTCAGTGAAATTATACGTTTACTTATAAGCAAAGACCACTTCAAGTGTAAGGAGCAGCAGTTTTAAGATAAATTAGTCTTGTCTTTTCAAGGGCTCCACCTGGACCTTCTACCCCTGTTGGCCTTGGAAAATGCACAGCTGCTTGGAAAGCTCTGACATGAAGTTGCCTGAGTGAGACATGCAAAGTTAAGGCTTCCAGGCTAGCTGGAAAAGTAATGGATTTTGAAGAAATATGAAGAGTAAAACTAGTATAGCTAGAGTTAGTATATTTATATATATATATCAGATCAAGCTTGATCCAAGAGAAAATTTTGCTTTATAAAGAAAAAAAATCTTCCACTCATCATGTAAATGTGATTTACTTTTAGAAAATAAGGGAGTAGCAGGGTTTGAAATTGAGCTTAGGGTTTTAGAGACTTTGTGGTTTTTTGTTTTTCTTGCCTGTTGATCCTGATTAGTAGGAGCTTTACCTGGCCCTGCAAAAAAAAAAAACTCTGCCTCCCCTTTTTTGGTCCTGAAGATCTTTGCACCACAGGAGTCTCTCAATGACTTGTGTAAGGTTGGGATTAGATCATGAGTGGATAAAAGTGGAGTTTGGGTAGAAAAAAACAGGGATTTTCTAAGCCCACCCAGAAGGAGGGGGAAAATGCCATTGGTGGGTCACTGTTGTCTAAGAGAGCTTATCCACTGCCAAGATCTGGTCAGTGCAAGAGGCATGTCTGTATGCATGGGTGCCTGGAACAGAGCTGCCTGTGTGGTGGAACTGAGTTGTCTGTTCCCAAATCTTAAACCCTGGGTGTTGCAATGGCTGTAACAGAGCAATAAATACATGCTGCTGTAATGACCTAGATAAATAACCCATTTATGTTGTGCTGCTGAGAGTCAGAGTGAGTGCACAGTGCTTGTGATTGCTGACAGTATTACACATCCACTGGATTTTTATCTACCACTCACTCACTATCTGAGGAAAATTGTTGTAATCAGCCCTAAAGTGAAGATCTTTAAGCACTGCTGGGTATTTTGGTTTGATGAATTACTGGTATCATGCAGTCACACTATGTTGCATGCAGAAATATTTTAAAAAAAAATACAGTCCAACCAGCCAAATCCAGTAGGCTCTTAAAACTAAAACATGAATTTCATCTCTCTTGTAAGGCCTGTAAATCCTACTTACATGCTCAGTATATAGGGCTGGAATGCCTCATGGGTGCATAATAGCCCCTGGATTTGCTGGGCTTCAGGTAGGAGGGAAGGGCTCAGCAGCAGAGGACTTCCACAGATGCCGCTGGTCCCAAAGAGAAGTCTGGACTGGGGGTGGGGTATTCCTCAAGGCCAAGTGCGTCACCTTTTCCTGTCAGTAGTACAGCTTTTCAGAGATAATGTAAATCCCTTCCTTTTGGATCAGGCAGGTACAGACAAAGTGCCAAAGGCAGCATATTAAGGGAGGATGCAAGACCAAAGGCAGACTGCTTAATTTGCCTGTGTCTGCACGTGTTGGGTAGGTGCAACACATACAACTCAAACATCAGTTTGCTCTTAACGGTGCACTTCGTGGCTACAAACAGCATCATTTGTCATTGTCATGGGCAACCTACAATTTTCCATTTGGCAAGTCTAAATGTCTACTCTTCCAAACCAAGACCAGTGAAACAGGCATGGTTGAGCTTGCATGTGCTCTTGTGCATTTGTGTTCATCAGTCCCATGTTTGCTTGCTTGAGCAGTGCCACGTGTGCAGGACCTGCTCTGTACTTCTGCATGGGCAAGACCTTCCTCTTTATAGGGATGTGGCTGTGGTGTCAGGGAATAGAAACTGTGCTGCATTTAGGACAACTGGTTACACTCAAATGGGAACTGAGTGTAACTTCAGTGTTTGGCCTAAAGCTGCCTTAAATCTCCTTGAATAGTGCTCGGTCTTAAAGCAGTTGGACTCTGGCATTTTACATGACAATAACAAGCAATAGATGAATAAATCAAGAAGTCTGTATTGATTCAATAAACTGTGATACATTTTTGACTGTGTATTTCTTGCCCATTTAGTTAATGTATGTGTTTGCATTGATGTGAGCAGTTTCCGTACTTGAATTACTTTAGACAAAGTGTTAGAAAAGTAGGCACTTTTTTGGGCCATTGTTCTCAGAGTTTTGGTCCTCTTCAAGATTTACCAAGTCGTCTGCATTTGGTATGGGCTGACAAAAGAATGACTTGGCCACTTCTCTGTGGGATGCTTCATTATGGGGTTGCAACACAAGCAGCTGCTACAGAAGGTGACAGCTTTGTACAGATGCTTGATGCCTCTGTGATTCAGACTTCGGTTTGGGGATTCATCTTTACAAACACTTTGCTGGGAGCAATTGAAGAGGTTGCTTGGCCATGGCACAGCCTGCCTTGCTAAAATATGTCTTTCTTGAGAACTTAGGAAAGGAGTTGTTTTGATGCTCAAGATGTGACAGTTGGAGAGCTGTATTGCTCCTTAGATCTCTGAGTCAATCTGGCTTTTAAAGGATGGTCAGGAGTTTGAGCATTGGCTTCCTTGACAACTCTCAAAGGCATCATAAATGTCTGAAAATCAAAATTTCTCTGTTCTTTCAGATACTTTTCCCTTGCCCTTTAGTTGTCTTGGTCTCTCTCAGGGTCCAGCTTTGCTTATTTGCTTCCTTTTAACCAATCCTGCAAAATACCCCATGATATTCAAAAGGGACAACACCAAACTCTTCTCAGCTGGATCCCATTGCCTGCACCTAATGCAGAGGAAATTTTGCAACAGACACATGCATAAATTACACGAAATTTTATGAAAATCCCTGGCCGTATTTGCTGAGAAAGGAAATCAGTGAAGTAAGACTAAAGCACCAGTAAGTCATTGCTTTTTGCTGGTTGAAGCTGAGCAGTGGGTGCTGCCTCGTCCCGCTTCCCTGGCTGCGGCGCTGAGCCGGAGCCTGGGGCTGTGTCCGTGCGCTTCCCGCAGTGTGTGCCCGCCCCTCCCGCCCAACCCGCCTCTGCTCCCGAATCCTCACTTTTGTTCTCTCTCCTTTAGGACGGACGAGGCCCACGTCCTATCCCTCTGCCCGGCTACGAAGTCAGCTTACCAGGTTCTGGTGAGAAGTTTGAAGTGAAGCATGTTTTTAAGCTTTGCCAGTCCCATCAAACTCTTTATTTCAGTGCAGAAGATGAAGAGCTGCAGATGAAATGGATGGAAATTCTCACCAAAGCTGCCAAAGGGGAGACTGAGGATACAGCTGAAGGGCTCAGCAACCCATAGAGCAAGTTTCATTTAGTTTCTTTTCCTACACGCTATAAACCATCACTTGAATTTTGTATTCATGGCACTTTGGAATCTGTATGGCTTTATATTTTCATGTGTCTGCATAGGAAATTCAGTGGTTTCTCACCTTTTATTGTACATTTTTCACATACAGTAGCTACCTGCCATATATTATGTTAAAGGAAAAAGTAGTTATAGTCGTTGGTGGTGTCAGTGCTGGTTTTAAAACAAAAGACAAGGAGCAAAGCATTAATTTTAACAAAGGTAATGGAAAACCATCCGTCTTTTGTTTTCCTAAATGTATATTTTCCAGTCCTTTTGATTGCTGTTGAGTGCAGGATGTGTATAGTCTGTGATTAGTTCTATAAATGCTGCCTTTTAAGTTAAGTGTTGTAAAGGCTTGTGCTGGCCACTGACATTCCATTCTCTGCCTCGCCCTCCTGGGAAGGTCTTTGTGATGTGTGAGCAATGTTCTGAGTATTGCTATGTCTCTGCTATTTTGAGATGACCTGTTCAAATGACAAATACTGTAGAAGGGACTTCTAAAAATGACTGCAAATGGTGCAGAACAGAACATTAAGAAGCCTCATTGATTTTAAGCGTTTATTATGTTGATTGCTTTCTTCTGGAACCAATACTTTCCTTCCTTCTATTGGAACCCATTTTGATGTAAGTGAACAAACATTTTTATACTGCAAACTGGGTTATGATCAATAAACAAGAACATTTTTAGTACACACCATACAAAAAGGTGACTTTTTTGTTGTATTGGTTAATTTAAGTGGCCTAGGTTTTATTTATATAATTTGTAAATAATGTTTCATAAGTATTTTAAGAATTTTTAAAAGATCTCAGCTAATTAACAGGATTTAGTGCATAGTGTAAGAGAAATTTGTATGAAGTGAATTTGTAATTTAATTTTCCTGTTCACTTGTTTTTGTCTTATTTTCAAACATTAATGCTTATCTATTTAAATAAAAATTCCTGCAGTTAACTCCTGAGCCACATTTCCAAGGCACAGCAAAGTTTAGGTCACCATTCAATATAGGTTAAAAATATATATAAAGGTCCAAAACAAACAAACAAACAAACAAACAAACTAAAAGGCATGTCTGTTCCTAGTGGTAGTAAGCATGTAGTATCAATCAAAATGAAATAAAATCTGTCACAGTACTGTATTTTTAAATGGTTTGATTTAGCTTTTGTTTCCTCTTCAGCCTTCTATATTTTCTGATATTGATAGAGAGGAAGAAATGCTCCATACAGACAGAGTTTTTTAGGATCGTTGAAAATTAGTGATCTGCATCAGTGAGTATTTTTTGGACCTACAGGAAAGTACTTATCCTGCTTTGGGGTTTGGTTTATTTTTTACATTGGTGAATAAATCATATATCTGAAGTCCATGATGATAAAAAATTAGAGACCATGTATTTGATTATCCACTGGAAAATTTTCCTGAGACTTGCATCTTTCCTCTCCTCCCTACCCACCTCTCCCAACAGTCTACACAGAAAAGATTTCTTGAAGAGTAGCTTTTACCATGAAAAGGAATTCTTTCCAGTGTGTGTTATTTCTTTTCCCAAGCTTCCTTGAAAATATAATGATGTAGAGTGCTTGCCTTGAAAATTTACTCATTTAGTATAATTTCTGGTTTGGAGGTGGGGTGTTTGTTGGTTTGTGTTGACATTCTCTCAATCTATGATTCTAGGCAAACCAAGGGAAATGTGCTTAGTGAACATACTAACAAACCAAGAGGCAGTAATGCAAAGAGCAAAGCACCCTCAGAGAACGGCCCCAGGCTGCAGAACCCTGTCCTGGGAGAGCCTCTCTTGGTCTGCTCTGATTGACCAGCACGAGGTCCCAGAGTACAGTGCTGCTGTGAAACCACAATCAAATCTTCTGAGAAATCACTATGTATCTCTGAAGGCTTGTCCTAAATTTACACAGGATCTAATCTTGTCCAGATTAAAGGCTGGAGGGTTAGGGCCTTTGTTTCATTCTCCTTCTCCATCTTTTCTCCTTTGGAAGGAAGTGGGAACTCCCAATGCTGAAGAAATAGGCGTTGCTGACATCATTTGTCATAAAAACTGTAAGCTTTAGATTTTCCTTTGTCATAAAAGGTGTTCTTCTGAGCTCAGCCTCCTTCTGTGCAGAGGGTTAGCACAGGGATTAAGCATCCCATAAATCCTACTTATGCCTTCGTATTAGTGCATAAATAAGATTTAAGCTACTACTAGCCCCTTGCTAGCTCTGCATAGAACTGAATTGTACATGCTGGCCATGATAAGACCAGGGAAGAAAATTTAGATGTGGCAGCTGCAGTTAAATTTAACCAGGGGACTGAATTTTGATGAAGTGGGGATTACAAATACAATACCATATCTGTGGTGTCCTGACATCAGCACATTTCAGAAACGATGCCAAAAATCTCACAATAAGCCAAGACCCTTCTCTGTGCATGAGGGATGTGCCTTGTGGAGCTGCCAACAAATCCTTTCCACTTTGCTGCCTGCAACCATGAAGTGAAACACACCAGATCTTTGTGACTCTGCCTGTCAGGTCAAGGCACCAGACCCTACCTGCCTCAAAGCCACAACATTCCTGCTCTGTGCATGGCTGGGGCAGAATTGAACCAGGCTGTGGTGCTCTGGGCTCTCAGGTACTGCAGGATCCCAAAATTCGCTGTGTTTGGGAGCTAAACCTCACAAATCTGTGAGAGCTTGTTTGGTCCTTCCCGTCAACAGCTGGATAAACCTTTCTTTTGCTTCTCCAGGAGCAGCTGTCTCTCTCCAAGGTGCCCATCATCTCTTCCGTGAATTAAACTGATGTCTGTCATTTTTTTCTTTATTTTTTTCTGTAAATTGACGATCGCTGATTAACAACCCTGGATTTGTTTCAGGAAGATTTTTTTTAACAAGTCAATTAGCTGTATTTAATCTCATTCCCACACATTTTTCATTCTGAGTGCTTATTTATTAATTTTCCTATTCTGTTAAAATGTGGTGTTATGCCCTCAGAAGGAAGAGCTGGCAAAGGCATATAATACAAAGAACTGGCAAGGGAAAAAGGCAGTGACAGACTGGGACAGTCTTCAATTATTTATTTCCTTCCTAGAGGTGGGATGCACGTTGGTGGGTGGCTCATTTTGCAGGCGGTGAGCAAGTGCAGTGATCAGGATGGGGAACAACACAGAATTATGACCCAGAGAGACACAGCATTCCAGAAATTATCTGGATCCAGTTGATCCACCGATATCTTCTCCACCTACATTTGAGCCTTTGCTGCTGTACAAGAGTCACTGCCTGGGGCTGATGCTCATCTGAGCCAGCCTGAGGCTCAGGGAAGGAGGGGGTGGCAGCAGGGCTGGCCAGGAGAGACGAAAGGGGAGCAGCTTGCTGCTGCTGGAGGGCTGGAAGGCTGCCATGGCTGGGCTGGGACTTGGGAGCATGTCCCTGCTCGTGGCCAGGCAAGCTCTGCAGCCTCTCAGGCAGCTTTGCTGGGGACTGTCCCTTCCGCAGTCTTGTGCCCTTGGCATGCCTGGAGCCAGCTCTAATAACTAGGATTAAAAGAAAGGCAATGCCTTAGGGCAGCTTAGTGAAATCCAACAGTTAAACAGTCCCTAAGCAAAAGCAGCAAGTGTCTGGCTGGAACTGCATGGCTTCCCCTGATGCTGAAGGTGAAACCAAGGGCCTTAAAAAATATGAAAGCACTCACCTGCTGCCAGGGAGGTGAGTGACATTCTGGGGGGGTCACACGACAGGTCTGCCTGTGGTGTTCCGGGACACGTGGAGCAAAACCGCTGCTGCAGGTTATACATTCCCTTACAAAGCAGATCTGAATGCTGCCACGAAGTGAGTGGAATTCAGGTGCTGTTGCCTAATTTGCTTCTGTGAGTGCCTGTAAGGAAAGATTTGACTTGCAACACACTTGTGTTCAACTTGAATTGCATAACAGCAGCTGCAGGGGTAGTGGCTTGCAGAAAAAGCTACTTCTCTATCTTTGGTATTCCTCTGGTTTCACTGGACTTGACTGAAGGAGCAATAGTTCCTTGTTGACTTTAATTAGATTGATTAATATTTGAAATTACTAAAAATGTAAACCTAATTCATAAGCTGCAGCACTTTCAAAAATGCTGGGGTTTTGCTATAATGTGACCAAGCATTGCTTTTTTGAATGTGGTTTTGTTGTAGAGATGGAAATAGCAGCCCCTTATATCTGCAGTATTCCTGAGGCCTCCCTGCCAGATAAGCTCACAGGAAAGAGTGCTATGGGCCGCGGCACACTGAGCTGTGTCACCATGACATGTGGGCATGATCCTGCTCCATTTGATGTTTCCAGAAGAGCCTTAAGAGGTTTTTCAGTCTATTTGGCTTTGGTGCACCTTGGAATTTCATCTCTCTCATCTGCTCCTGCAGACTATTTTTCCTTCTACTTCCAGGTGAAAAAAATAATGAGAGGGTATAACAAGCGGAGAGAGAGTGTTAACCGCTGCAGCGCTTGGTGCGGGCCCCAGACTGCAGGCACAGCACCAACACACACACCTTCTTCAGCAGAGCCAGTTGTTCCTCTTGTTTTCTGTGGAGAAAACAAGGTGCAGACCATTAGAGGCCTATTTTGGATCCAGTGCCAGCAAATCAAGGATCCCAACAAACACTGCTGAGACCCAGACTCACTGTGGTAATGCTGCCAGGGGGTGACATGGCCAGGATGTGATAAGCACAAAATGACACAGGCAGCGTGTGCAAGGCACTCGGCTTTCACCAAGTAGCCTGTGCGTGTTGGCGTGTGCCACCCAGCTCTGGATAGGAGGATAGGACGGTGGATCTGGGAACCGTCCAGTAGGTTTAGCTGCACATCCCAGTGAAAACAAACGCAACTTTGTAGACGATAAACTGGATGTATGTGAGAGATTCTGCTCCTGGAATATAACCGCATGAAGAGCAGTAGATTGTTTGCAAGACCAGACCCACGAGAACCAGACCGGGGCACCTGAGGCTCTGCAGGCTGTGAGTACCAGCCTGGCTGCATCGGGGACAGGCGGCGGGCAGGGCGGGCAGGGCGGGCAGCGGAGCACAGGCAGGGAGGGCAGAGCAGGCAGAGCGGGCAGCGGGCAGTGGAGGACAGGCAAGGCGGGCAGCGGAGCACAGGCAGCCCCTGCCCGGCGCCGCGGGCGCTGCCGCATCCCCGCCTGCCGCCCGTGGGGCGCCGTGCGGGCCGGGGAAGGGCCGGCCCGGCCCGCGGGACCGTCACGGCACGGCGCTACCCCGAGGCTCCGGCTCCGCCACCCCGAGTGGCCCCTCCTCTCGCCCCGCTGCCCCTCCTCCCCGGCCGGCGGGGCCCCCCGGGCCGGGCCGTGCTGTGCTGCTCCCCCCGGGCCGGCCCCGGCGGAGGCGGGCGCGGTGCACCTGCCGGGCGGCTCGGCGGGGCTCGGCGGAGCCATGCCCGCAGCCACCGCGCCCGCGCTGGACGCGCCGCGCAGCCCCGCGCCAGGGCGGGACAGCGGATACACAGGTACGAGCGTGGCCCTCATCGTTCCTCGCACAAGTTCCCTCCTGCGCCGCAGCGGAGGGGAGGGAGGATGCCAGCGGGGATAGCGCCAGACCCCGGTCAGGGTGCAGGATCCCGCCCGCGTAGGGATGCGGGGTGACCGGGGCAGGATGCGGTACCCCCGGACAGGGGTGTCGCACGTCCCCCGGGAAGGGGCGCGGGAGGGCCCAGCCGGGGCTGCGTTATCTTCCCACCCAGCTCCGGACCCCGCGCCGGGCAGGGGCCCTTCCCGTCCCGCTCCGTGCCGCCTCCGGCCGGTGCCTGCAGCCGCGGGGTGCGGAGGGGACGATGGTCCGCACCCCGAAGTTCTCGGGCACGCAGCGCCTCGGGACGGGTATCCCGGAGCCGTCCCGGAGCCATCCCGGGCGCGGGCGGGTGTCCCGGTGGGTCCCGGTGACCCTGGGACAGCTCAGCGGGGGCTGCGCTCGGGGCGCCGGGCGGGGCCGGTCCTGGACTGCGGGTGGGCGGAGGGGCCGAGCCCCCCAGGGCCAGGCGGAGCCGCCCCGCTCCGGAGCCGTCCGAGCGGCGGCCCGGGGGCTGCCGGAGCCCGGGGGGGATTGCTCCCGGAGGGGAAGCGCTGCGGTTCAGTGATAGAAGTTTGGGTTCAGTCGCTGCGATGGCCGCGGGCACAGGGGGCATGGGGGCAGAGGGGAGCGTCTGGCAAGGATGAAGGGTGCTGGTCCTCAAGAGACATCGCTCCTGGGCACGTCACCGGGCTGGGAAGGAAATGAAGAGATCAGTGTTTTAATGGAATATTGTGATACATTGAGGGGTGGAATGAGAAACCAAAGCTTTTTCCTTATCTTTCTCTTCCTTGAGTTTTGTTACTCAATTCGATTGCATAGACCATAACCTCCTTTCAAAACGTCTTTGGCTTAAGTGGGTTCAATAATTTGGGGGTAATGTGAGGTGACAGAGGGTCTGAACTGGTGGGACATGTCAAATGCACAGGGCTGTGGCTTTGGTGGGTGTCTGGGCCTGGAGGAAGGAGAGGTATGGTGTGCACCCGCTGGCCTGGGCAGCAGGAGATGCTTGTTCCCAGCCACAGCCACCTCTGGAGTCGGGGAGCAAGGTGAGATGGAAGGATGCTGGAGCTTGGTGCAGCTGCAGTGACCTGCTGCTTGCTGGGGTTTCTTCCTCTGTCCTTCAGATCATGGGGCAGAGGGGCTTTTCCCTGGCTTCAGTGCGAGCAGGGCTGAGTGCTCCTGAAATCCAGGGACCTCCTTCTCACGTGCAGCCTGTCCTCTCATATCCTTGTTATTTGTTCAGCTCATGAAGGTCTAACAGACTTTATTAATGACCTGATTTTGTTGTGCCTATAGGAATTGGCAAATGTATTTTGGCTACTAGCATAGCAATGCTTTAAATTGTATCCTCTGAATGTGTTTACCTGCTTAATTTGAATTTAATAGAGCAGTTAATTTGAAAATGCAAAACAAGTGCTGGGAAACTTGCTTACAGAAATAAGTCAAACCCAGGTGTAGACCCTGTTGCTCCAGCCTGATAGTGTTGCTAATTATTGACTTTTCTCTCTTTTAAAATAATGTATATTTGTCTGCTTTTATATGTTGTGTCAAAGTCTTGTGGGGCTGGGTTTGCCCACACTAAAAGGAGTTTTGGAAGTGACATGTCCTGTGTTACGCTGGTTCTGTATAGGTTGATCTTGCTCTGTGTAGATCTATGGCAGAACAGCTAGAAATGTCAATCTGCCAAAAAATATTTATAAATCCACCCCAAGTTAATCCCTTGGATATCTATAGACCTGGCTCCTCTCAGCCATGTCTCCAGCCTGAACAACAAAGACCATTTTTTTTTCCAAGCCAACTACACCAAAGCTGTGGATCAGGAGTTCTCAGTGAGGTGCTAGACTGGAACAGGCTGGGTCAGGGCTCGGCTGTGCTGCACGGAGCTGCTGCTGCATTGGCTGTAGGATCAGCAGTGAGCACACGGGGCTTTGCCAGAGCTTGGCTGGGTGTCTGCTCTTCATGCTCTTCACCCTCACTGCTAGTTCATGGGGCTTTGCCGCGGTGCAATTCCACCGTCACGAACGCCCATTTGGAACTATGAATGTATTGAGTCAGGTGGGTGTACTGCTGGCTGCCCTAAGCAGTTTAGATGGCTGAAATGATGGCTACTTGTATCATTTTAAATTAAACTCTTTTTCATTTAAATGTAACCGTGTTATTTATACATCAGTGTTTCCTGCCAATTGTTGTACAGCACTTATACAGTAGCTTTCATTGCATCGTGTCCTTATTGGTGATCCTTTTTGATGCTGAGTGCCCCCTTACATTATTTCAGACCATGAGCAATGGGGTGATAATAAAGATTTGCACAGATAAACTCCCTCACGTGTTCCTGTTGAGAGGATGAAAAAAAAAAAAACCCAAACCAAAAAAAAAACCAAAACCGTGGCAGGATTTCCATTTGAATTAACGCATGAATGAGAGAGAAATTAAAGGAAGTTCCTTAGTACAGCCCTGATGCCTGTAGTACTTAGAGGGTCTTAGAGCTTCCTGAGACACAGCTGTGCGATTGGAACACCCTGTGCAGGATCCGGCAGAAACACTCATTGTGACAGGCTATAAATTAATAGGTCTCACTGCTAGGCTGTTTGGTGCCTGTAGTTGTGGTTCTGCCTCGTCCCTCCACCTTCCGGACCAGGGAAGGGGAGAGGTTTCATGAGGTGCGAAGTGCTGCAGGCTGCAGGGAAGGCTCCGTTCAGACCTAGCTGTGGGAGGAATTATCTGGCAGACACCGCTGAAGGAAAGGGACGGGGTCTCTGGCTTGGAACAGATAAAATTGCAGTGTGCTGGAGGATGGGAGAGGGACAGCACGTCTTGGCTCAGCTGTAGCCTGGATGCTGGTGGCTGTGGTGGGATGCCGGTGCCGGGGTGGATGTACCTTTGGTGTGGCTTAACCTGTCCGTTCTTTTGTTGTGAACAACTTTATTTTTCTGAAGGGAGTTTCCTTGGCAGTGCAGAAACTGAAATTATGTTACTAAGAACTTACAGTTTCTCTTCCAAACAGAAAGTTGCTCTTCACAGCCAGGAGCCCTGCTGCTCTGCAGAGCGGATGCATGGAATTTTACCCTCTGATGTGGTTCAGTTTTTAGGCTGCAGAATAAAACATGGATCCCAAATTTACACTTCTACGGGGCAGATGGTGATACAACCTGGAATGTATGGGCTTGTAGTTTCTCCAGGGTTATTTCTCCCTTCTTGTTCTCCCGTGAACTCAAAGTCAAACCTTGCATTAAGTAACGTAAAAGAAGGGACAGTTGCAGAATGTCAGCTCCTTGGCTTTATCTCCTGTACTGCACGGTGTTAATCTGGGTGGTTAGGCATTTGCACCAGGCATTGATACTGCTTTGAGCGAAGGATTTTTGTGCTTGCCATTAAAGCTCAAGAATACTACAAAATAGAGAAGGAATAGAGAAGTTATTGGGTTTTCTGAGTCCTCCGCAGTGCAAGATTGTTCCCTGTGGTATTCTCCAATGCTTTCTCCTCGCTACTCTGAAATTACCTATGTTAGAGAGGCAGATTATTAGCAGACTTCTGAATTTTAGCTACTGAATGAGGTGAGCTGAATGCTTTGGATGCAAAACATTGAAATTTTTCAAAAATCACAAGTCGGTCTTAAAACACAGAAGCGGCCCAGTGACAGTGGGTAACCCAGCATTTTCTGAGTGGTGTGGTCTATTTTACAGGGCAAAACCACTGCCAGTTTTGCTGTTCCCACTGTGGCAGAGCCAGGATATCCTCGGACTTTTCCCCTGGAAAGGCAGAGCATCCCCAAACCCCAGTCTCTGCAACTCTACAGCAAAAAGATTTGTAACTATACTGGAATTGGCCTGATTTTGCTTATTAATCATGAGTGACGCTGACTTTTTATGTGTGCTGTAGGGTCTTGTCTTCAATATTATGATGGGGACAAGCTAACACATGGGACAATTGTTAGTTTTCGTTTAGGCATTTTATTGACACGCTGTCTTTGAAATGCAGCTGCAGATGAGCAAGATGTTATTCTAAAGAGCAGTTTTGACTGGCTGAGGGGATCAGGATTGGCAGAGAGGTGATTTTGCAGTCTGCGTGAATGTCTGCCTCTCGTTTGCTTGTCAGATGACAGAGGGAGAAGCAGAAGTTGCAGAATGAGCAACTGTTCCCCGAAATAAATCAATTCCTGTGTCTGCTGAGGGTCTCAGGGATGGGGATGAGCCGGTGCCTGCGTTACAAACGAGCCTTTGCAGCAGAGCAGAGCCCCTGTGGCCCAGCAGCACCTTTAGGGGGGTCTGTAGCTGCTTGAGGGGGGGGGCAGTGCTGGCAGCTACCTCAGCCCTAATTGGAGTGGTGGTGAGCAGTGTTGGAGAAAGGGATGGGTGAACTGCTTGCCTTTCCTCCAACAGACCTGGGAGAGATGATTCCATTATTGTTTCTGGGATGAAATAAAGCCAGTCGCAGCGTTGCTCATGTATTCCAGGCTCCTAAGCAGAGTAGCTTTGATTGGGAATGGATTTGAAGAGAGGTGAAAATGGGGACAGAAGCTGAGTACAGTGAAGTGACAGGTGTACAAAATTCCCTGTGGGCTGGGAACAGTGTGTGGGAGGATGATTTGGCCTGTGGGAGCTCAGAGGGGTGCAAAGGGCAAGTTTTGGGGTTTGATTTTTCCTGTTCAGAGGAGCAGAAATTTGTTCCTTTGTGTAAAAGCAGAATTACATCCAGGAAGGTTTCTGCTTACAGCCACAGTTACTTCCAAGATCTTTGCTAGTTATTGGATCAGAAGAGGCCTCTGGACTGGACACAGGGGTTCTGCTTTGCTCTAAGAAGCTGTGCCCCACAAAACCAGGGCAGTTTTGCACAGGCAAGAGAGCTCTGGTGTTTGGCCCGTTATTGTTAAGACCTGCAGAAATTTAGATTAGGACTACGGTTTTCATTCATTTTAATCTGTTTCAGCCCAGAAGCTGAAGTCTCAGGTGTAGCCCTGAGTTCCCTAGCCATGTACAAAGGAAGGGAAGACATGGGGCTGCTGAACTCTGCTCTGCTCTCTCGAGCTGCTTGTTATTCTGTGCGTAACTCCCCTGCAATCATTGACTTTTTAAATGACAGGATGCACTGGTTCCCTGTCCTTACACCGGCATTCCTGTCAATCTTGGTGCCATCTTGCACCACTTCCTGTGTGCAGGGAGGCCGAAGGCAGATGTGCTAATTGACTTGTGCTGTTAATCGTTGCTGAAGGCAGAGGTGTTAATTGACCCGTGCTGTTAACCATTGCTGTGCCGGGCGGTTCTGGCAGGATGCTGCCTGCCTCTCACCGAGCAGTTTGCACGGGCTCTGGTGGCCCTGGCCAGGCTGCTTGCTGCATGTCCCTCTGCGTGCAGCCCCGAATGGGAAAGGCAGACTCTGTCAGGAAAAGAAGTAGCCAGGAGAGAAGAAAAATAAAAAGCGATAAAACTACAGAGAAGGGTTTTAAATCTGGCTGTTGGTTTCTCAGCCCATGAATGACTTCTATCACCATAATAAGAAGCATGCTATTGCTAACTTTTTCAGACTGGTGTCTAAATCAATTATTCACAGAAATTCTTGCTGACAGTTGTGGGTGCCAGGTCACAGCTCTGTGGTGTGCTTAACGCATTTCACAGCTTAACGAAGCAAACCAAGGACAGGAGCAGCTTCAGATTGCTCTTGGGAAAGACTTAGGGAAGCCAAAGTGGGTCAGCCAGGGGGAGGAATGCAGGTAAGGTCTGTAGCATTCACTCTGGTTTTGCTAAACAGGGTGGTTGGAAATTCTCCATGAAAATTAACAAACCTGTGTTTCATCATGTGTTTTGAAACAGGAAAGTGGTTTCAAAGAGAAAAGGTTGAAAAGTTTCTGTGTTCTTTACGAATAAGTTCTTTGTGGAAATGCAATTCCTACATTTTCAGCTTTTTGGCAAAAAATTAATATATAACCATCAAGTAGTGTGCAGGTCTAGTCCGCCTAAAATTGCACATTGGGAGTGGGTTTTTTTAATGACTGAAATGTTATTTGTCCAGCTCTGGACCCTTCCTCCTTGAGAATTTTTTGGTCAAGGTAGGTCAGTGGGGGGTTTTGCCATCCACAGAGGTTGGGCCCAGTGTGGCAAGTGTGGTGCATAAGCAGGAGGCCACGGGCACATGGTGCAGGCACATCTGCTCTTATCAGCCCCGTTCAGTGTCCTGGTGTGTGCATGTGGCTGTGCACAGGCCAGATCAAAGAGCTGCTGCAGGCAGATAACCCAGAGCCAGGCAAGGCAGCCAGGCTGAGCTCTGTGTCCTGCAGCACCCAGAGCACTGGAGGAGAGGGGAGCACGTTGAGAGTGGGCAGTGGACGTGCAGGAAGGCTGCAGGAGGCTTCCCACGGGGCAGCACACAACCTCTGTCCTGTCCACTTTTCTGGTGGGGCATCCTTCATCCTTCCTCTGTCCATGGCTCCTAACAGACGTGTGCTTTCCCTGTGGAGATACATGTGGGGTTTCTTTTGGCTTCTCCGGTGGCTGCCTTTCCAGCTAGTGCATCACTTTGCACCCTCTGCAGAAATGTTGCAATTGCTTGCACAAGGTTTAATGAATGAGAGATTATTCCTGAGTACTGGGAAGAAATAATGGTGAAAGTTGAAATTATAAACATACAGACTTCACTGTCTGTACATCACAATGGAGGACACCAGCAAGGATGTGCCCCCCAAAACCTGTCTGAGAACAGAGGGACCTGGTGGCAGAGGGAAAGTGCACACTTGTCTTGGGACTCCCGTGTTGCAGGTCCCATGGTGACCTGAGAGAATGGTGAGGCCCTGGCACAGGGTGCCCAGAGAAGCTGTGCCTGCCCCTGGATCCCTGGCATCCAGTTATTCCAGCATGTTTTAGTGATATTAAATTGCCAAAGGGGTGAGCTTTGTGTGTCTGGGAATAATAAGGTGAAGGCGTGGGTTCCTCTCTTTCTGCACAGACAGCAAGTGGCAGCCTTGCTAACACGCTTCCAGGTAATTACTTCTGTAGTTTAGATAATTCTGGTAGATACTTATGCAATGTATTTGATTTTCAGTCACTGTTTTGCTGTGGAAGGAGCACAGGAAATGTTTACCAGGCAGGCATGCCTAGGTTGCTCTCTCATTTCTTTTCTTCTTATCAGCAAAACATAAACCCACAGCTTGCTGACAGTGAAACCATATGGTTCCTCTTTTTGACAAATCAATTTTGCAATACAGATAATCCTGACTGTACATGAGAAGAGATATTTTGGATTATTTTAATTCTTGCATTACTCTGTTTTTCACTGCCTGGAAATTATGTATGTGTTTATTTCTGAACCCAGAGGCTGGGGTGCATTAAGAGTTTATGGAGGACACTGTGCTTTAGTGTCTGTTTTTACTTTGAGGACAGTTATTTGTCATGTGCAATAACCCGTTTGCTGTGGCCATTCTGCACTGCCAGACAGCAGCATCAGATTCAGAGCTTGGATTCTTGAGCAGTAGATATCCTCTCAGCATGAGGCCAAGCTGAGAATTGTGTTTGTGTAAATCAGCTTCTGCTCTACAAAAAGCTGCAGAAATAGCTGCAGAAGCTGGAATCATAGAACTGTAGAATCACAAGAGGTTTTGGGTTGGAAGGGACCATAAATCCTAGCCAGTGCCACCCCTGCCACAGGCAGGGACATCTCCCACTGTCCCAGGCTGCTCTAAGCCCCAGTGTCCAGCCTGGCCTTGGGCACTGCCAGGGATCCAGGGGCAGCCACAGCTGCTCTGGGCACCCTGTGCCAGGGCCTGCCCAGCCTCCCAGGGAACAATTCCTGCCCGATATCCCATCTAAATCTACCCTGCTTCAGCCATTCCTCCTTGTCCTGTCCCTGCAGGCCCTTGTCCAGAGTCCCTCTCCAGCTCTCTTGTAGCCCCTTTAGGCACTGGAAAGGGCTCTAAGGTCTCCCCAGAGCCTTCTCTTCTCCAGGCTGAACAATGCCAGTGCTTCCACCCTGTCTCCAGAGCAGAGGGCCTCCAGCTCTCTAATTAGGGTATTTATTCAATTTTACAGTTTTTCATTTTTACATTTCTGGGTGCCAACAGTTATGCAAACCAAGACATTTTCTAGATATTTCTGAACATGACCTTTTCTAGATATTTATAAAAGAAATACAAATCAAAATGTAAATCTGGTCAGCACAAATGTTTGTGTTTTACCAGGCAGCAATGCAGCCTCCGAGACCAGTCTCAGTTGAAAACAAAAATAAAATTAATCATATCAATAAAAACAGTAATAAAGTTCTTGATTGTAGTAGATTTAGTCTGATAAACATGCCTGAAGAGTATTCAGAAAAGAAGTCTATATGGAAATCTGCTTATGTAAATATAAGGATGGAAGCTGACTTAAGCATGATTCTTTGGAGATGTAAGGGTAAAATTAACCCAGCAGAAAAATGAATGCCATGGCTAACTATGAAAACATTAGCAAAGGACACTAGAGCTTGCAGGAAAAGTTTTCCAAATGCATTTTTAGAAGATAACTGATGCTTAAAATTAGGGCAGATTTTATGCAGAGAAGCTAAATCTCAGCCTGGATGAAATTCAAAAAATCACTCTGGCAAAACTCCATCTGGGCATTTCAATAAAGGCATTTGTGAAAAGCAAAAAGCAAAAAGCAGTGACACATTTAAGTTTTTGACTTTAGTGGGAAGAAATGGTGTTGAGAAGCTCCTAAAAGAAGAACAGTGTTTCTCCTCTGCACAAGTGCAGGTGCACAAAGCTGTTGATGAACTTTCAGCTCAGGTGTTAAACGTTTTGGACGTGTAGCTCTCATTGAGAAGTGCCTCCGTGGTCCTGGCCCAAATTAAATTCATGTGGGAGTGATCCTCTGGGCATGATCTGTGTTGCTGTTGCAGCCCAGGGCAAAGCATGGAAATACCCACATTTTCAGGGGTCGCTGGCTAGTGGATATTTCTGTAGAGCTCAAGTGGAGCAAAACTATTTTAAAGCCCACAGCTGAGGAATGGTGCTGACAAGGTCACTGCCATGCAGAGGTTTGAGCACTTGGCAGGCACCGCCGTGGGCAAGGACGGGGCAGGGAGGGTTCGAAACAGCAGCTACAGCTGCACATCTTACTCAGGATGGTCTGTTCTGGATTAAATGAAATATATCTTGAAAGAAAGGATCCGGTGCCAAATTATTTGTTCTTTGGAGAACAAAGAGTGAGCAGTGAGTCCAGGTAAACTGGCAGGTGTACTGAATGCCTCTGCTGAGGCTGCATGTGGTGGCCCAGCAGGTGTGCATCAAGTCCAATTCAGCTCTAATCACTTTTTACGTCTTGGGCAGCTACAAGAGTCACCAATGTGAACTCTTAAGAATGTGGGCCGATCTCTAAAAATAGCCTTGAAATTGTAAAATGAAAAAAAAAAAAAGGTATCTATATGTAAAGTCTTTATTTTGTGGTTTAGGACAACGTTTTCTCATGGTAAGCCACAGGGTGATTAAAATAAAAAGAAAAGCCCAGACTCATAACACTCATCTGGAGGGAGGAGGAAAATTGTCTGATACATCCGGTGTGTTCCAGGAATGGGATGTGGGCGGGAAGGACAAGAGGTGAGGAGAAACCAGTTGCATAGAAAATATTTGCTCTCATCGAGGCCAATTGCTGCCATACTAAGTGGCTGAAATAAGTGGCAAAACAAACAGAAATAATCTGCATGGAATCAAAGAGCTGTGGTTTTAAAAGCTAGTGCTTGGTGCATATTTACTCGGTAGATTAGCCCAGTAATTGTCACTGGGACTTCTGTTTGGTCTTTTGCTGAGATTCCTTTGGGTTTGTTTTCCAGGGACAGTGAGTTTAAGACCATGAATTGGAGATAGGTGGGATGCCTGCCTGCTGTGGTACGATCTAGGGGCTTAACAACAAGTAATGACATGGGGGAAGTTTTAGCGTTAAAAATAAGAGATTTGCAAATAACACGCGGTTCTGCCAGGATGTTTTCATGGAGGCTTTAGTTTCTTTTTGCCTGTAGATGTGGAAAATATATTTTCCCTCTTAATATTTTTGTGTGTGTCATCACAGTGCTTGCAGCGCTATGCCTCTCTTCCCTCAAGTCATTTGGAAATCTAGTGAAAAATAGGGAACTTGGGCTCTGATGCAGAAGCAGCGCTGGTATTTTGTAAATGAGTAACGAGTTTGTAGATTCTGTCAATGCACATGTACAGACCCAGAAAAAGTATTTGTTACCTTTAAAGTTATCTAGATGAAGTTATCTAGATGTTATGTGTTGTCTTAATGACCTGACATTGAAAGTTTTGTTTAAAATCACTGTGAACAAGGAGTGTTATGACAATAAAACTTAGTGTATGAAGTTAGTGGCTGACAATAGGTGGCCAAGGGGAGAACAGCTCCGCAGCTCAAAGATCAGCTATATAAACAACAAAGTAATAGAAAAGCAGAATGAATAAAAATGTATTGAAAATTAACGATTTCCTGTAAAGCAGAGTTTGTCCCTTGTAAAGGGAGATAAGTGTATGTCTTTCTGTGCTCCTCCCTGTGGTTTTGACCCCCTTGGCCCCTTTCAGCCAGGCCAGACAGAGGTGCAGTTCTTGTAAAGAGCAGAAGTTTGGGTCAGATCATGCCAAGATGATACCAAGTAGGCTGAACTGCACGATCAGTCCGGCAGATCTTGGAAATCTGCGTTTCATGCGTAATGAATACTCCCAGCCAGCCTGAGTGAAAAATTAACCAGAACCCAACAACACAGGGATCCGTAGGGAACTGTGCCGCTCAGAAATGACTTTTTTTAGTGTTTTAGTGCTCCACGTGTACCAGTCTGAGCAGACACTGCCGCAGCATCAGCTGCGTTGTGCCGGGGGTGAGGGCAGAGGAGCTGGTGAATGGCACCGATGGAGGGAGGGTGGCCGTGGGCTGGTGCTTGGCAGAGCAGCCAGCATCGGCCGCCCCGGGGTCTGGTATTTGTTTTTGGGCCATTAACTGTGGCTGATTTACAGTCTGCTGTCAGTAACCCCTCCGTGGAGCGGCGCTGCATGGTGTGTGTGTTCGCTCCGCAGGGCAGTGCGGCCGCCTCCTCCCGCCCCAGCGGGGCTCGCTGCAGGTCCTGCAGGGCAGCGGCACCGACGTGGGCACCGTGGTCACATTCCAGTGCTCGGCCGAGCACCAGCTGGAGGGAGCGGGCATCGTCACCTGCGTTTGGAACGGGAACAGCACGCAGTGGACAGCCGGAGTGCCCTCCTGCAAGGGTGAGGTTCTCTCTGCCCTGCCCCTGCTCTGCCCCGCCGCGCCTTCCCTCTGCCCTGCCCGTCCCGCGGCCTTGGGATTCCTCCTACATACCCGGGCAAAGAAAAGGACAAAGTCAATTTTCTTCAAAGCTGCCCCGCTGATGGTAATTCCACTCCATATGTGTTCTGACATTATCAAGACGCAGAAAAGACTCTGTTGTGTTCATCCCCGATCTCGTGTCACTGGCAGCACCGGGAATAACCGTGGCTCTAGCTAAAGCTGTATGCTTCTTTAGGGAATGTGTGGGTGTCTCGGTTTAGAGACAAGTGTAGGAGAAAGGCACTCTGGAATGAGTGTTTCCTCTAAAAAAAAGGGTTCCACCAATCTCTTTCCACCAATAAGAAATTAATACTAGTGGATGAAAATGAAAAAAACCCAGCCGTTTATTGACAGACAGACTGCCCACACGGCATGGGAAGAAAAGGTAAATAAATGCTGGATATTGAACTGTCAGACCTTAAAACACCCCACCGTCCCCCAGAAAAACAACAACAACAACAAACAAACAAACAAAAAAAGAAGCCAAAAAAACCGAACAAAAAAACCCCAACCCAAAACACCAGGGAAAGATAAAAACCCACAAGGGCTGGCAGCGAGGTGGGGAGAAGGATGGCACCAGCTCCTATCTCAGGGAAAGAAACAAAAGGTTCATACAGCAGCTCGGGCAAACTGATGGGAACCCGGTGAATCTGCTGTTGGTCCCTTGTCCACAGCCCCGGCAGGTGAAGCAGGAGTGCTTTCCCTCCCTGGCTCGGGCTTTTTCCGAGGTCTGTGGCCAAAAGAGAGCAGCAGGTTTCAGCATGGTTTAATGAAAATGTAAAAGATGAATTTGTGGACTGATCTCAGAAACATTTCTGTGTTTGCTTTGCTGCAGCCATATCAAAATATGAGACTTTTGGCTTTAAGGTGGCAGTGATTGCCTCCATTGTGAGCTGTGCTGTCATTCTGCTGATGTCCATGGCTTTCTTAACGTGCTGTCTGATCAAGTGTGTGAAGAAAAGTGAGAGGAGGAGAACTCAAAGGTATGTCAAGAAGACAGTTTTAATACAGTGTAAGAGCGTACATCATATGAAATAAGTTGCTTTGAAATGAAAGGTTAATTGACATTTTTGAAATTGCCATTTTTCTTTTTGATAAGACTATTCATATCACAGTCCTTGTTTTTCATTTCTTTTAAATGAAGTTTTGTCAAAACTAGCCATCCCCATTATGATGATGATTTGATATTTTTCTCTTACAAAAGAAAAGTCCTTCACACTGGGCATTATGACCTGATTCTGTCATCAGGCTGTAAAATTACTCCTTTTGCTGAGACCTTCTCCGTTCCCTGCTGCCCCTGTGCTCCTTTCCCCGTTTCCTGAAGGAGCTGCTCCATCCCATTGGCAACAGAGCACAACTCCAAGGAGAAGCCATGTATCATAATAGTGTTTCTACTGCTTGATATATTCACAGAGAAATGCAGCTGTGGTACCAGCTAAGGACTGAAGAACTAGAGCACATGCAAGCTGCTTACTTTGGTTTTAAGGGAAGAAACAATAACAACAACAATAAGAAACTCAGGAATACATCTGGATTTGGTGATGTGACTAACATGGCATATGATAACCAAGGCTTCTACAGGTAAGGCTGTTAAAATATAGTTGGTTTGAATGAGGTGATGGGATCCTGGCTAATCACTAACCAGAGCTAAAACCAGCTATGAGGGCAGGTACATCAGCCTGTGCACCCTTAGCCAAAAGTCTGGCTGTTTTGTATGTGGAGAGTGGGCACTGCTTTTAATCAGAGATGGAAGTGTCATTAAAGGTGATTCTGAACAAAACTGTCCCGGAATTGCTCTTGGAACAGATGTGACCCTACCTTGTTCCTTTTTTCTACTCAAATAAGAGCTGTTTAATCAAGTAATTAGTAAAAGATGCTGATTTCTATTCTTTAATTCTGTGAAATGAATAGACATGCAAGGTGAGATGTGGGAATTCTGCTAATAGATTTTATGAAGACAAAAAATGGCCTGTCAGTTTTGTAATTCACTTGGAAGCCTTTTTTTGTGTGTGTGTGTGTGGCAAGATAGGCTGTTACCTCATCCCGTGTTCATGTGGCTTACTGGGAACTGGAGGACAGTGCAGGCCCTGGGGAGGTGCAGACATGGAGCTGAGCTGTGCTGGGAGGACCAGCATGAAAGGACACGTTCCCTTGTCTGGGTGATTGCTGTGGTACTGTGTTCCCCTCCAGTGTGAGCTGGGAATGTTGGCAGCCTGTGCCTGGAGGAAATCTCTAAAGCTGTGGGTGCTGCTGCAGTGGTGAAGCTGTTACAGCATCATTGTCCAAAGAAACAAATACAGGCATGTGGCATGGTTGGCAAACAGCAGCAAAACTGGGGGCAGGCAGTCCCAAAGGAAAGATTCCATGGTTTGGTGCATATCCATGGTCAAGAGCAAACCAAAAGGAAATTTAACCAAGGCTCCTCTAGGAAGGTTCAGGTTTGGCATGAGTAAGCATTTGACACCCAAGAGGATGGTCAGACCCTGGAACAGGGTCCTGGACAGGGAGTTGGTGTTGGTGGCCCAGACTGGCATTGCTCAAGGGGCATTTGGACAATCCCCTTAATAATGAGCTTTAGTTTTTAGTCAGCCCTGAAGGGGTCAGGCAGTTGGACCCAATGATCCTTGTGAGTCCCTTCCAACTGAAATATTTCGGTCTTGTCTGGTCTAGTGTAATCTACTGTACCCTATCCTACCCTATCCTCTTCTTGTGCTAAAGTTTCAGACGTGGGGAGGAGTTGCCCAATGCATCATGAATCTCTGAGCACAGCAGCTATCCTACTTGGTTTTCCTGGGCAGGAGCTGTCTGAAGAAGCACAGAGGATGAATCCTTTCTTCCCTGCCTCTTCCAGGGCTGTGGTACATGCCGTTTTCTGCAACCCAGCCATGGGAAGTGGCTCTGCAGCCCACTTAGAAGGGGGAGTTGAGACGAGCGCTGCCCATGTCTGACAAGGGAGTGGGTGGAGGCCTGACAAATTCAGTCATTTCTACGATAGCTTTCTCTTTTCTTAAAGAAAACTGTTCTGCCGCTTCTTGTAGCGTATGAAGTATCTGGAAGAGTAAGAACTCCTCCACCCTTGAAGAAGACTGTCTTGAGTATAACTTATTTTTGACTAGAAAAGCATGTAGGTTGTGCTACTTTTCAGACTTAATTGAATGGAATTAGATATTAACATTTTGATTTGGTGCTTTAGGATCAAAATACTGTAAGAGAGATAAAATAAAAAGCCAATTCTTTCAGGTAAGGCAATATAAAATAAAAATGCAATTCTTTCAGGCAGGTAAGGTATTTGCTAAGGCTTACAGACAAATTTAAGATTAAAACACTTTCATCAGTTAAAGCCATGCCTTTAGTATCCTGACGAGATGATTTTGGCTGCAATGAGGTGACACGATGTGGGTGCAGAATGCTGATGTGTCGAAGTTATAAATAACAGAGAAGCCCAGCTGTGTGACAGCAGGGGCTCCTGGTGCTGTTCTGGACCTGGCTGCCACAAAATGAGAACTTTTCCCCCTCATGTTTGAAGCATTGAACGAACATCATGAATATGCAGTTTTGCAGGGGAACATTGAATTTTAGTGGCAACTGCTTTAATTATAATGAGCCTCATTCTGACTGCTTTGCTGGTTGCACAAATTGCTTTAAAATAGTAAGAAGTATGTGTACAAATACCCGGGATCATTAACTACAGAGTGCAGTCACTCCAGGATGAGGACTTCATAATGAGGATGAACATGCCAATTTTTAGCAGAAGGTCTCATGTGCATGAGCTGCAAGTATTTACAGCATATTTGCTCTCTTGTATTATTGAAAACGCTAAATAATGTTGAGCAGGGAAAAACAAGTTACAGATCATGGTGCTGCTGGGAGGGAGGTGTTTCCCCAGCATTGCTTCTCAGAAGTTCAGAGCAGCAGAGATAGCAGTTTTCTCTGTGGTGCAGAGGTTTGAGCCAGATTAGCTGAAAACAAGGGTCTGTGTCTAGGGAAGGGAGATTAGCTGCAGCCCTGGGCCACGTAATTAGAAAAAAACAATGTCCATGAGCCTCCAAAGCAGTCCCCAGGAGGACTGCCGGGCAGAGGGCTTGTCGGCATGTTGGGAATGGCTCTCACAGCCTGACTGCAAGATGCACCAGCATGCCTTATTTTTGAGTCAGTTATTTTCTGATGAAGAATTATACCTGACCCTGCAGTAACTCTTCTCTGGAGCACTTGCTTGGGCACCCGGCACCCGAGACAAACAGTCCTCTGCCGTCCCAGCAAGAGCCACTTGGGAGAGCTGGTATCAAGCAGCTGCCTGGGAAGGCAGGTTGTCCTCTGCCCCGTGACAGGCACAGGGTAAAATACCAGTAAAGAGATACTTAATGGCAGCTGTCCTTCCTCTGTGCCAGCTGCTGATAGTGTTTGAGAGATGGAGGTGAAGGTCACAGAGAGGTTATGTTAAAGAAATGGGTGTCCAAAAGAAGAGTGGAGTCAGCTTAATGCCAGCAGGGGCTACTCTCACCCACCACTTACTACCCACCTACTGCTCCCCAGGTGAAGGTGTTCCAGGGATTGACAACTCTTTCTCTAAAGAATTTTCTCCCAATATCCAACCTAAACCTCCTAAACCTCCCCCAAACTGACAGAGCTTAAAAAGTGCCTTCAGTTTTCAGCAAGCAGGCAAAGCTTCACGGCAAACTAGTGCAAGAGCCTCAGCAGAGCTGGTGCTCTAAGGAAACAGGTTTAAAATACCGGATGAGGAAATGCAAAGAAGCAATTGCTCCGACAAACATCACTGCCAGTTTTTAAACCTGTAAAGAATTATCCTGTCCTGCTGTAATGTACATCAATTAAATTTTAAGTGTCCATCCAGAGAGGGGGCTGGCTTGTGCTTGTTTAAGTAGTTCGTAGCATTTTCACTTGTTCTGTAAGTGAAGCCATCAGTTCCATTAAAAACACAAGGAAATGCAAATGTTCTGTGCCAGAAATGGAAGCCTGAATCCACTTGGAACCACTTTTGGTCTGGCAAAATGTACACAACCTAGTATAACGTAGTGAAAGCAAACAGCAAACTCTTCTGGCATGAAGAGACACTAAAGAACCAGGCACTCCTCTTTTGGAACTTCTTTATGTATCAGCATGTGTAGAAGATACTATCCCAGGAGCAGCACAGATAGCCAGTGTAAAGAAAACGCTGAGAGAGCTCATTTCAGTTTGCATCAGCTTCCTAGTGATGGTCAGAAATAACCACACCTTCTGTTGCTTTGCTTTTCAGTGTAAAAGTCCTGTAACCTGTCCTGGAATAGCTACTCCCTTGACTCAAGGGATGTGCTGATTTTTCATAAGGGAGGACTAATGATCCAGCATTTTCCACACTCAGGAGAACTGAATGTAGCTGTACACTAACTCCTTTTTATTCTCTGTCAGCTAAATTGACAACCAGGAAAAAACTAGTCCAGCTCAAAAATGCTGGAGAATCTAAGGAGGATCAAATCTAAGGAGAATCAAATCTAAGGAGAATCTAAGAAATTTGGTGTGGTTTTTTGGTCTAGTGTGGAAGCATTTGGAAGAAGTTGGGCATTCCAGATTTGGACTGTTTAGAGGTGAATTATTTTTCACAGCTCTAAGTCAAGTTATAAAACATTCTCTATGAAGTAGCTGATCTGGCTGCAGGAGCGAGTGAAATGGAAAAGCCCATGTCTCAGTAGGCCTGAAGTCCTCCTTTCAGCTATTCACACAGCTGGAGCATATTACCAAGAAGAAAAAAATCCTTCTGCAGAGAAGCAGGCTGCTATGTTCTCCCACAGGAGATATTTTTAGTAGCTGAAATTTTGGTACCAGAGCCCTTTCTGTCTACAAGACGCTTTACCATTGTACTTGGCAAAAAGCAAATAAGGGCAATCCAACAACAAAGAATTCCAACTGAAAAGGTTTTGTAGAAAACCCCAAAGCCAGCATGCTATTAGGAGTGGCAGCTCAGCCTTTTCAACATCGCTGTGGAGTTTAATACTGCATCACACAGAGCATCCAGAAAGGGCTGCAAAGGGCAAATGACCTGCTTGATACAATTGTATGGAATTGATACAGTTCCCTGCAGGAAATGTGTGGTTGCACGGCACCAAGGACTGAAGGGGAGACCCAGCACAGGAGAGGGGCAGATTTCCTTTCCATGCTTTTCCCTGGTTTTCCATGTTTTTCCCTGCTTTTCTCCCTCACTGGTCCAGCCTTGAGCTTTCCTATTAACGGAGTTGTTTGGGGTTTTTTTTTCCTCTTGTTTTTCCTGTGCTTTGTGTTCCCCGCCACCACCTTTTAGAGGCTCAGATCTTCCCAGTATTTTTGACATGCAGGTTTCAAAGAAAGCTGAGGCAGGGGAAGTGAGCTGTGGTTTCACCTTGGGGCCCTGTTAAAAGGGTAGGATCAACTGGCTTTTAAGTTACACCCATTTCTGAATTTCAATCTTAATTGTCATCGCAAGAGCTCGAAGGGGGCCTGAAAGCAAACATGTGTTTTCAATAGACCTGCTATTATTGTTTTCATAATGCTTTCCTGATTACCCCAGGGTCTTGTACAAAACCACCAGGCATACAGCAACAAAAAAAGTCCCCTCCCATCCTCTAGTATAAAAGCTGTTTTGAGAGGCAGTGCCAGCAGCAGGCAGCTTTGTGGCTGTGTTCTCACACATCTCGGATGTCCTGTCAACAGCATTTTCCCTCCAGCGAGGAACGGCTCTCAAGTCACACAGAAAAATATTCTTGTGAATCCTCTAATTCCCACTGACAAACGCCGTAAAACTGTAAAAAATTAGAATTTAGTCAGAAAACCAAATTAACTTAAAAACCCCTATATCAACAGGTTTTCAAGGCATCCGAACACAATGCGTGTAAAGGTTCATTAAACAGAGGTGGTCCGAACCCACCCCGCGCTGGAGCGGGCGGGGCTGAGCCGCCCGCAGGGAAAAAGGAGAGGACGGGAAAGAGAAAGAGAAGGAGAACTCCGGGCGCTGCCACCCTGCAGCTGCTGCGGGGAAAGGGCAAGACAACCCCCGCCGAGCTGTGCTCGCATCCCTAGGGATGAGATCCTGAACTCCGCAGCGCCCGGGCAGCGGGGGCGGAGGGGAAAAGCAACACAAAAAACCCCTAAAGAGCGCATGTAGCAAAAAGGGGGGGAAACGCCGAAAATACAGAAAAGGTTAAAAAACACACAAAGCGCTTGTGGCTCCCACCTCCCGCCCCGGGGCCCGATGGCATTGGAGCCGTGAGCTCCGGGAGGGATCGGCAATGGAGCTGTGAGCTCCGGGAGGGATCGGCAATGGAGCTGTGAGCTCCGGGAGGGAACTGTGAGCTCCGGGAAGAACTTGCGTTGCGGGAAATGTTGTCTGGTTCCTGCCGTCTGCAGGGCTCGCGCGTTCCGCATGGAGCTGCGAACCGACCGGGGCTCGGGGATTTTCTGGAGGCTAAAGCTCACCCGGGCGGAGCTGCCGCGGCCACCGCCCGCCACGGCGGCTTGCTGCGGAGCGGGAGCCGGAACCCCGCGCCCTGGGGACACTGTGTCCCGCCGGAAGCATTTTCCAGAGGCGCACGCACAGAGTTCCGCTTCCGGGTTTTGTTGGGTGCCCGCGCGGCGTCTGCGCACGGCCGAGACTGAAAACAGTTTCTAAGCGGCTGTAGCATCCTTAATTGTCTTTTCAACACGAAAAACGGAATTAAACAGTAACTTATCCATCGCTCGTGGGTAGAGGGAACAGAAACGGACCTGCAGACACAGGAGAGAGTGAGCGAGAGATGTCTGGAGCCCGCGGGGGCCCCGTTGCTGCAGCAGCTGCGGTCCCTTCAGCAGATTGTCATTTTTTAACGGATTTCTAATAAAATAACATGTAGGTTACGACTTTGTGCCTGCCGTCTCCTCCTTCATGGCCGCTGCCCACAAAACCTGCCCAAACTCGTCCCGCCTTTCGACAGAAAAGGCGTTTTGTCCATCTTCTGTCAGATCGTTTCCTACACCCACAGCAACAAAGCCGCGAGCTCCTTTTACCCTGCTTTAATCCCGTCTGTGCAGTGTACGTGCCCACGCACGTATCAGCGCTTTTAAAGCAGCGGAAATCGGCGATCGGAGATTTCCCGCGTGTTACCCTTATTTTAAACTCTCACGCTGCACCTCACTCCGCCGAGTGCGGCCGTAGTTAGCTACGCGGCTGCGACGCTCGGCGGCGCGCATCATCCTCGGCGCGGATCTCGCACAGTGAGTATTTCAGGACTTTTTGGCCGCTGTCTCGCCGCCTCAAGCCCGCAGCCCTGCCCCGATTCTCTGTCGCGGCTCCGCAGCTCGGCTCTCCCAAGATTCGGGATCGTGTCTCCCTCATCCCCGGTTCCGACCGTCCATTCTGCGGCTTTGGACGCCGCTGTCTCCCCCCGGCTCAGCGGCCGCAATGCAATTTTGGGTTCGTGCTCACTCCCCGGGAGCTCCGCTTGTGTGTGTGCTTGTTTCTGTGCTTATTTCTGTGTTTATTTCTGTGTTTATTTCTCTGTTTATTTCTGTGTTTGTTTCCCTGGGGTTTTCCCCCCCCCCCCCCGTTTGTTTCTATCCCGGGGCTCTCCCCGCTCGGCTCCCGCTTCCCGCCCGGTTCTTGTCGTTGTGTATTTTGTGTGTTTTGTGCCGTCCCGGGGCCGGCTGTAGGCGGAGCCTTTGTGTATCCGCCGCTTTAATTTCCTTCCGCTGCGGGCTGCTCGTTCCTGGCTTTGTGTATTCCGGCTGCCGGCTCCCGGTTCGGTCCCGCCTTTCCCGGGCCAGTCTCGACCGCCGCCATCCCCTCGGCTCATCGGGCGCTGTAATAAATCAGCCGAGACTCCTTTTTCTTCATGCGGGAAAAGCCAATTCTTTATTCACATCACGTGTTTTATACCGCGTTCACACACCTCGCGTGCAGCACATTGTCTGGTCGTTTTCTTACCACTTCATTTTTTGGTCAGAAGGTGATTTGTGGGTACGTGCTAAGATTCAGGTTGTTCACGTTTTTCCTTTCTGGGTTCTCATGGAACAGACCTTACTGTTTACACGGATGCACTCATTTTTCAACCCATGAACAGGTTGTTGTGTTAATGAATCTTTCAAACCAAGGTTGTTCTCACACGGGAACCTGCAAATTGCTTAACTGCACTTAGAAGAAATGACAGGCCAGCTATTAATTTAATAGAGCAGGACTGATTTTATGAGGCCTGTCTTATAATTCTTCTACCTGTCACAACAGAAAAGGGCCTCAAAGACTATCCCATTCCTTCCCTTGCTGTGGGCAGGGACACCTCCCACTGTCCCAGGCTGCTCCAAACCCCAATGCCCAACCTTGCCTTGGGCACTGCCAGGGATCCAGGGGCAGCCACAGCTGCTCTGGGCACCCGGAGGTGCTGGCAGGTGTCAATGAAAGCATAAAGGTTCCTGAAATGGGAGGAATGGGTTGCTAAGGCAGGAGTACATTTCTTCGCCAAGTTCAGTTTTAGCCAGTTTGGGTTCCTGAGTTGGTGGTGGACTGTAGGAAATTGCAGTGTTTCACAACATAGAGCTTTATAGGGGAAAGCATCAGAGTGGGATGACTTGTGCCCAGGGGAGCTGTATTTATTGCTCTATAACCACAACACCTAGACTTGAGCTATAATCCTGGCAGGGCAATTTGCAAAGACTTCTTTCAAAGGTTGTTTTGCTGGCCCATGAAAAATTTTATTCCAGTCCTTCTCTGTGTATGTGCTGCTTTGATTTGATTTTTGTTTTTACCTGTGACTACCACCTCAGGAAGACAGAACTGAGTTCCTTATACTATAAAAAAATAAATAAATGCACAACAGCAAGTATCTCAGAAGATTTTCTTTTGGCAGTGAGGTGTGCAGCGTTACCCCATCTAGCTTCTGTTCCCTGCTGGCAGGTCACAGGGGTGCTCAGTGCTCAGCTGGTACCCAGCAAAAAGGTATTTGAGGTCTTGTTGAGGCTTTTACGGACACACAGTTATTTGCCCCACTGCTACCAACTGGTTTTGGTGCTGGGAGAAGCAATTCCTTATGCTACAGCACAAGTCATTTGCTAAACGCCTGATGTGCCAATAAAATGCACAAACTCTACCTTCACCAGAATCAACGAAACAGAAATAACTTTTCCCTTTGCGCTTCCAGGTCCCAGGAAGAGTGGACTCGGGATGTGGCGGTTCCTGGGGGTTGCAAAGACAGGAGTCACCTGCTGAAGGCAGCCAAGAGCGGCGGCGCAGGCGGGACACCCGCGGGGCCGGGACACGGCAGCGCCCTGCAGACGGCCAGCTCCGTACACCTTGTTGAAGTCCACAGTCACGAGGGTAGTTACAACCAACCAACCCGCCAGATACCTGGATAGCTGGCGTCTGAAACGCAACTGCTTCTCTGGACCAAAATGAAATTTTGATAGAAATATGTGCCTTAAAGACATCACAGAAAGTTCATTATTCATATGAATTCTAAGTTTTGTATATTCCAAGATGGTTATTTAACAGAAATGCTTCAAGGTCTGATACAAATAAAGATTTGAACGTTTAGGGCTGTCAGTCCAGAGCTGTTCTCTGTGGTATGCTGTGCAGTGTGACCATGGCAAAGGCATAATGTCCTTCTGCACAGCTAGAGAGGAGGAACCCAGTTTGCATATTTGCCCCATAAGAAGTTGCTGATAATAATTCCACACCCCTCAGATTCCAATCCTCTTGGAACCAGTGGGTTTTGTAAGAATTTCAGAAAGGCAAGTCCCCCATATTTTTACAAAGCAGAATGATAGAACGACAAAAAAAAATTGGTTTTAATGAAATGCTGCATTGTTTTGTATCAGGAAGGTCTTTAATTCATCTACTCTGTGTTTAGAGACCACGTGCAGCAAAGGCCCATCTGCAGGTCTGCCAGCCTGTGGGAGAGGAGATGGCACATGGAGGGATGGGCTGATGTGCTGTGGCACACCCTGGGCCCCCACAGTGACCTCCTGTAGCTTCTGCAGGTGTCCCAGTGTGAGAGCAGCTGGTGTGCAGGTGGGGACAGCGCTGGAGCCTTCCTGGAGCAGCCAGCTCAGGACCCCTGCAGCATCATCCCTGGGAGAGCTCTCTAAATAAAGGGCTGAGGTAGCTTTTTAAAGCCTGCCTTCCTTCCCTATTGTTAATCTGTTCACCGTGTGAGGAAACAAGGTGGGTTTTTTTCTTGTTTTGACCCTTTTGAATAGTTAAGTAACCAATACAGCTCTTTTTCTACTGTTTATATGCAAATAGATGCATATCTTACTTATAATATAGTTATTTTTGTTCGAGTTGAAGACTTACTTAATACTGTCATCAGCTGTTTAATGGGTATCATCGCATCCCTCTCATGGGTAGAAACATGACCTTATAGCAAGCTGCAGTAATTGTTTTATGGTATATCCCCTTGGTATGAATCAGGTATCCCCTAACGACCTGCAGTTCTGAAGCTTCAGTTTTGAAATTCAAATTACTGTAGCTTGCTGGCAAACGGCCTCTTCTATCCTGGCCATACTCTGCAGAGATCAAAAACACGTGCTTGAAATTCAATAACATGGGAAGCTGCAGCAAAAAAAGCTTTTTTCTTATTTATAATAAGCTCAGTTCTGCTGTACAATACACCAAGGTGCACCTGCAACACACTTCTTGCTATGCACTGCAAAAAGGAGAATGGGTGCACTCCCCATCACTCCACCCAATTAAGTTCTCGATTCATCCAATTAATGATAGCCAGTGTTTATCAGGCCATAGTTGTGCTGTGAACTATTTTGCCTGCAGTATTCAGACCCTGTCAGACCCACCCAGGTTCTGTACCCAGCAGTATGGGCAGCAGGTCAAGGGAGGTGGTTCTGTCCCTCTGCTCTGGCAGGATCTCATCTTGAAGCTGTGTCCAGCTCTGGGGCCCCAGCATAGGAAGGACCTGGAGCTGCTGGAGTGATCCAGAGGGGGCCACAGAGATGTTCCCAGGGCTGGAGCCAGGATGGGAGAGCTGGGGGTGCTCACCTGGAGGAGAGAACACTCCAAGAAAAGCTCAGAGCCCCTTCCAGGGCCTAAAGGGGCTCCAGGAGAGCTGGAGAGGGACTGGGGACAAGGGAGAATGGCTTCCCACTGCCAGAGCGTTAGATGAGATAGAGGAAAGAGATTGTTGGCTGTGAGGGTGGTGAGGGCCTGGCCCTTAGAAAATTGGAAAGGGAAAAGCTAACTTTAGTAAGCAGAGAGAACAGTACCAGAATGGAAGGGTTTCTCTGATCCCCAGAAGCGTAGCACAAATGGTTAAACAATTCCTTCACAACAAAGATACATCTCAACCTAGGATTTATTTATTTATATATATATATATATATATAGGCATGGGAAGGAGATATTCTGTCCTACTGGCAATGTTATGGTTAAGGTACATATGTGAAGGGTGGCCAAGATGTCTTTGATCCTGACTCTCTGCAGCTCCTTTGAAATTCCTTCCTCTTCCCATCTCTATCATTATGTTCACTGAATTCCATCATTTAGTTCCCTGGTGTTTTAATTTTATGATGTGGCTTTAAAATGCAATAATATGACTGCAAGTGAAATAAATTCCCTGTTGGGATGTTTGGGTCAGCAGTTTGTGTGAGCAGACAGCCTGGCTCCTGTTCTGCATGAGGCAAAGCTGAGTAATGTTGGATGGGACCAAGTGCACCCTTGAGCTGCCAGGGATGCTGGCAGCCATGGGAAGCAGCCCAGAAGGCAGATAAATCCACTGTTCCTATGCCACGGCACTACATGACCATCATTTATTTGGACAGCTAACACAAGAAGCAGCAAAGTTACACCAAGATAAGGAAGCAACGGCCAAACTGTTTATGTAAGATTTGTGACTCGGCTCCCTCTGGGACTGTGCTTAGTTCTGATGGCTGCACCCCCTGGAGTTAGCTTTATTGCTCGTGCAAACATAATTTATTGTCAGAAGGGAAATAAGTGCTGTGCAGGAAGGAGATGAAAGCAGCTGAGACTCTAAAATAAACATTTAAAACCTTGTAACCCTTAAATGCTTGCTGGACCATGGTTCCAGCTGGATTCAAGCTCCTTTTTCTGCTACAGAACACTTGCATTTCCTTGTTGTTGTCCTCGTTTGGAAGGACAGGTGTCTGCCAGGGAAAGCCAGAGCCTCCCTTGGAATGGAGAATGCAAACCCTCTCCCTCCAAATTATTACAATTTTGAAATTAAGGGGCTTTCAGGCAAAGATATGGGAATAGGGATAACAGTTCTTGACTAAGAATATTAAAAATACAAATGTAGCAGTACAAAAACCCCAAACAAACAAAACCCCCCCTAAAAACACTGACAGAGTCAGAACACGACCTGACACCCTTGTTGGTCAGGGTGTTGGGAGCAGTCCAATTAAGTCCTCCTGGAGTGACAGATGTGGTTCTGTTGGAGCAGAGATGATCCTGTAGATGGGTCCAGTCTTCCTCTGGGAATCCAGTGCACCCAGGCTGTGCTGGTTTTCTGAATCCCAGGTTTTATCCAGGTAGGGATGCTGGGCCCCTCCCCCTGGGTGAAGCCTCTCCCAATGGGATCACAGAATTGTATCAGCCACGTGGTGAGCCTTAACGGCTCATTAACAGAAGCTATCCCCCTGGAGGGAGAATGGGTCCTGGAAGGGATAAGGAACTTTGCCCCACCTGGTTTAACAGCTGCCCATTAACAGAAGGCACATGCCCCCTCTCCCCTGGAGTTATGAGGAATGGGTTATACCAGAGATAAACACCTCCCCAAGTGGTTTCAATAGATGGCAAATAGAATGCACATTTTTTATTACATATTACAGCCCAAGACAATTGTGTCTATGAGCTGGAGTCTGCGGTGGCTTCTAACCCGTGCCCAGTACTGTCCTTTACTTCACACAGGCTGTGGGTTCCATGCTGGCTGCACACCATCCTCCCCATCATTCCTGGCTCTGGGGCTCAGATGAGGCCTGGAGCTGGCACAGGGATGACTTCCATGTGAGGACACGTACCCAAAGTGGCTTTGTTCCCTTCCCACAGCTCTGCAGAATGTCAGTTTGCCAAATCTGTCAACACTTTATTTACCTACCTATTTTAAGGGGAGGATGCTCTGACAGCTTTATTTGTTTCCTGTCTTCAAAGAATTCAATTGTTCGGGTTTTTTAATAATTAGTTGAATATTTTTTCCACATGTATACAATTTGATTTGTGCTTTACAAGGGATAAGATAAGGAGCCAAGAGCAGTATTGAACAACATGTCTGTGAAGCCTGCTGTTCATTCTCCAGAATCTCTGCAATATTTGCCAGGCCTGTTTGTGATCAGTATACACGGACCCATTCTACATGCCCATTCTTCCCTTGTGCCAGGAACAAGAGATACACAATTTTTCCATTATCTGCATTATCATCTTGTTTTACTAATGCTGTTAAAATTTCCAAGGATAGGGTACCATAGAGCAGCATCAAGGGTGTGTAATTCACCAGGAAATTAAAACTGACCAGGGTTTCACAGACCTGTGGATATTCCAGGCCATCATAGAATATCCTGTGCTGAAATAGACCCTGAGGGATCATGGAGCCCAACCCCTGTCCCTGCCCAGACCCCCCAACAATCCCACCCTGGGCATCCCTGGAGTGCTGTCCAAACCCTCCTGGAGCTCTGGCAGCCCCGGGGACATGACCAAACCCTGGGGAGCCTGGGCACTGCCAGCACCCTCTGGGGGTAAATGATTTCATCCAAGTCAGTTCTGTTCCCCTTTCACTGTTTGGCTCAACTGGTTGGGAATAAAGAGCCGGGAATTTGCAGCACAGCTTCTGCTTTAGACTTTGGGGTCAAATAACTTTTTTTTCTTCATCTCCTTCTGACCAACAAAGTAATCGTACCAAAAACCACCAGCAAATTGCTGCCGACTCGCAGGCGCAGAGAGGAGCAGCAGCCGGCGGGGCTCTGCGGGCTGTCACAGCCGCACTCGCTCCCTCCCCGTTTACTTTCGCTTCTCCAAGTTCCCCTGACCTCTGCTTATCCCGGCAAGGAGGATTGCACCGCGGCCGCCCCGCGCGGGACGTGTGCCGGGCGCGGCACACACCCCCCCGAAACACATGGATGATGCTCTACAGAAGCTGTAAGTGCATATTTGTAACCAGGAATTTGGGCAAAACAACGGTCTGAAAGGCGCAAATCTGTGGGAACACGAGTTCAGAGCCAGAGGGGCAGTGGCTCTGACGGGAGTGTCCAGCCCGTCACTGCCTTCACATTTTCCCCCCCTTCTTAGAGCTTGTTTTTGTATATTAGTGACTAAAACTTGCTGAAGGGAGCCTAGTGCGCAATCTGAGCTTTTCAGAAATACTTCATTGTATTTTCTTAAGCACAAAGAAAGACTATTAGAGGAACTGCTTGGGATATCTGGATTCGTTTTGTTGCTAAAGAGATTCAGTCCTCGGGCAGTGGGAAAATAACAAAGCGTATTGTGATTCAACAGTTAACAGATTGAACAAAACACTACATGATGATGTTGCCAGGACAAGGGTGATATTTAGTAAGCCAACTAATTCTCTCAAATAAACAAATCGGTCGGTTTAGCGGGGGGGAACAGTACTGGCTTTTGAGATTAGCTAAGCAGGAAATCAATCTGCTGGGAAAGAAAACGTTGTCGTGCAGGTCACTTCGCAAGGCCACTGAACTGGGAGTGAGAACTCTGAAATGCAGCGGAGTTTTGGGAAGGCCCTGGGCTCCGTGGGGAAGCGGGGGCTGACAGCTTTGAGGGGAGCGTTTCTCGCCTCGCTGCCCGCGCCCCTCGCCGTGCCTTCCCCACCCGGCTGTGACTGCGTGTGGCTGTCACGGGATGTGGCTGTCACCACGGGATGTGGCTGTCACCATGGCAGGGCGCTGCTCGCCTGCCGGCAGCGCTGTGCTGCGGCCGTGCGGCTCCGCGAGGCTCTGCCGGTGCGAGGCGAACCCGACTGCGATCCTGCTGCAGAGGTCTGGCGTGCCACCGGCATGAGGAGGAGATATGTTTAACCTCTGCTCCTTGAGTATTTATCTGAGTCTGCAGGACAAAAATATCCGCAGGCAGAGTGGCACGGCACATCGCAGCATTCCTGAGGGATTGATTTTCGCTTCCACTTCACTCGCTGTGCTTGGAATCACTGTGGGCTGAAAAACACTTGGATTTGTATTAGAGATTTCAGCCCGTGTCACAGTAAGGCGAACAGGGTTTCTGTTTAGTGGTTTAGATTCCAGTAGTTTAAAATTGAAATTTAAAATTTCTCAAAGTTTCCGGGGAAACACTTGAGCAGATGACAAAATGCAATGAATTCAAAGAGGTATAAAGGGATCACAAAAACAAATCCTCAGCATGGCATTCTCCCACTGCTTCTTCTTGCCGGAATGTTTTAATATACATATGGAAGCAGATCGTAGACTACAAGAATGGTTTGGGTTGGAAGAGATCTTAAAGGTCATCTTGTTCCAAACCCCTGCCATGGGCAGGGACATTTTCCACTGCGCCAGGTAGCTCAGCCCCATCCAAAATAGTCTCAAAAATACATGACAAAAGGAATTACAAATTTCCAAGTTCCGTTTCGCAAGGTTCCTGTTTCTTTACTAAAATATGTTGCCAAAATCACACAATACAGGCGTGATCAAGGTCTCCATGTGCAATAATAGTAATAATTTAAAAAAATATTTTTCATGCTGTTAGGAAGATCTGGATTCCAGAGGGTAAATAGCATAAGCTCAGGACTTTATCCTCATCTTCTCATGGACATGCACCATGAATGTCACAGCATTTGACAATGCTTCAGTCCTCTGAAGCATTTATCCCCAGCAAGGCATAATCTCTTCCATTCCTTGCTAATTAATTATTGTTGATGAAATTTAGTGCAAATGGCACGTTTTACATCCACGGATTTGCTTGCACCTTTTCCTCCGTGAAGTTAAAAATCCCAATTAATTAGATGCTTCACTGCAACCTTTTCTATGAGAGTTGTCCCTGCTCCTTGGGCTTGAGTCACTACCTGCCCAACGTACCTTACCGTGTCCAGCTGCACTTAAACACGCGTTGTGCTGCAGCATAAGGAAAATACAAATTCTACATGGATGCTGTGAAGATGTAGACATGGTATTTTGGACAGTGTAATTACTTCTGGAAAAGGAAATCGCGGCTTTACTAATCATGCATTAGTTTAAGAACTCCTGGCTCTGCAAGTGTAAATTCATGCTTCTGCACGGGACGGCCTGGTGAGCACACACATTTGAAGAACTGTTTTATCTCGAAACTCAAGGCGATGGGAACCCCGGTGTGGGCTCAGGGGGGCCCGCCGCGGCTCCCCCGGCCGCTCCCGGCCCCGATCTCCGTCCCCCGGCCGCTCCCGGCCCCGACCTCCGTCCCCCGGCCGCTCCCGGCCCCGATCTCCGTTCCCCGGCCCCGCGCTTGCCCCGCCGCCTCCGTGCCCGGGAGGCGGTGCCGAGCTGCGGCCACCCCGCCCCGGCGCGCCCCGGCCCGGCTGGCAGCAAGGCCGAAGGCCGCAGTCCGAAGGCCGCGGCCCGCGGGCCGGGCGGGGCCGGGGCTGCCATGGCCGGTGAGTGCGGGGCGGGCAGGGGCCGGGGCCCCTCGGCGGCTCGGGGAGGCGCGGCCGCGCTCCCGGGCCCGGCCGGAGCCCCCGGGGCCGGGCGCGGCCGTGGCCGAGTCCCCGCGCCCCGCAGCGGCCCCGGTGAGCCCCGGTTCGGAGCGCGGCCGGGGATCGCGGGCGGGCCGGGCTCGGGGCAGCAGCCGGGGCGTGCGGAGCCCCCGGCCGGTGTCGCCGGTGGGGCAGGGCGGTGCCGCGTTTCACAGCCGGGCACGCTGGCTGCGTGCTGTGGGGCGGCGAAATCTGCCCTTTATCCCCAGCCTCCATGCAGCTCGCTGGGACCGTGCCTCCACGCCCGCGGCGCACACGGGTTATCCTGCGGGGCCCGGTGGTCTGGCCGTCGCGTGGAGCTTGGAGGACTGGGACTGTGTGTAACCTAATGTCGCACTCTAGTGTCAAATGCTTTGTAGTATTTTGCTCGCCGTAGTTTTGCTACGTTTTCCTCTTCTCTTTTGAAAAATATTTCGAGTAAAAAATGACTTACTGTAGTCTACAGTTCCCTGACAGGTGGGTGTAGCCGGGTGAGTGTCAGTCTCCTCCCAAGCACCAGGCCGACAAGGTGAGAGGTGATGGCCTCAGGTTGCGCCAGGGGAGGTTTAGGTTGGACATTAAGGAAAACTTGTTCATTGGAAGGGTTGCCCAGGCCTGATTCAGGCTGCCTAGGGCAGTGGAGAGTCACCGTCTCTCAAAATGTTCAAAAAATGTGTGTATGCGGCACTCCAGGACATGGTTTAGAGCTGAACATGGTGATGCTGGATTGATGGTTGGACTCAGTAAAGTTCTTTTCCAGCCGAAATGATACTGTGATCCTCTTGACTTGCTGTCAGAGACTCTTGACTTCTGGTAACTTTCCAGTGGCACATGGCAGTGGGTGAGAGTAGCAGGGGAGGGTGGCGTCTTGTTTTTCACCTCTCTGTCATCCTTCAGCCCAGAGGAGCAGACCAGTTGCTCCTTGCAGGTCCATCTGGTAACCAGTGCCATCTGATCATCTCAGACCATTTCTCTGCGGCCAGTTTCCTTCTTAAATCCTTGGCATCCCTTTCTTGGGCTCTTGAAAGGGAAAAGCCAAAACTAAATTCATGTTAAGCTAGCATTTTGTTGGCAGAGACTTTTTCCTCTCTTTCCTGAGATGCTTCTGAAAGGAGTTGTCATGGACATGTACAAATGGTTTGATCGTCAGATCCAAACCTTCCAGGTTTTGGTTGCCAGCTTTCCTGTATCTTGTTTATGAAAGTCACCCAGGAGTTTTACAGGAAGTAGCAGCTCAAGTTTGCACTGCACAGCAGACACCATTGAGGTTTCTGGAACGGATGTTTGCAAGCTCTGTGTTTTACAGAGAATGTCAGAGAGCTGCCTTGGGTTTTGTGTCTGTTGCATCTAAATTTATCTCCTTGATGATCCTGTTTGTTTGCTGGATAAACTTAAGAAGGCTTTTAAGGGGAAAACGAACCAAAGATGAGACCATAATAAAGATACAGTGGTGTCAGAGACAGTGTCCAGAGTCCTTATGTAAATATTAGTGGAGTTATTAATTGGGAATGTGTACCTGCCTGACTGAAGGTGGTTGGCAGCATTTATGCTCCCAGGGCCCAGGTGTGGATGAGAGTGCTTGCGTGTTGCAGTGTTGTAAGGAAGGGCTGGTCTCATCCTACAAATTTGAAATGCAACTGTATTTATTAATTTACTGCGATAAACATGATGTGGCAGTGCAGCTCCTTAGGGCCCTGTGGCTTTATCCAGAAGGGCAGTGAAAGTAGATCACGGAGAAATGTGTGCAGGGGATTGTGACAAACAAAATCCTGTTTGATGTTTCTTGTACAGAAAGCAACATGAGGATTTTTATGCTAAGAATAGTTAGGCAGAAACAAATTACGAAGGGGTTTTTGGCAACCAGTACGACCTGAAAGTTCTGTTTTGTGTTGTGCCAGTGGCTAGTGACAGCTTTCAGGGACCACACACCTCATCCCAGGCATATGGAGCAGGAGTGCAAGGGTTTGTCCAGGATCCTGGCATGTCCCTGCCTAGGTTAGGAGTTGTGTCTGACAAACTCCCTGTGAGCACTCTGCTGTCAAATTGGGAAGAACTTAAGAAAGGGTGTCCCTGATGTTTTTTCTGCAGACAGTCTGGCACCTTATGGTCATGTACATTAAGTTTTTTTATGGGCCTTGTTATTTCCAAGAGCAGAATCAGAGCATCCCATTGGATGGGAGAAGCATCTTGCAGGTGCCTTAAATGTCATCATCTGACTTCATATGTGGTAGAGATTATCTTCAGTGATTCATTGACTTTAGTGCTGTATTTGATTAAATATCCATCAGAGCTTGAGTTCTAAATGGTTTAGAGCCTTCTCCCTTTGGAAAGAGAGAGGCAGTAGGAGTGACCAGCCAGAAGTTTGGATTTGTGTAATTTCAGTTGGATGGGTCTTTGAAAGCACACGGCAGTGTTGTGTTTCCCTAACAGATAGTTCAGCTTTCTAATATTAGGTGGTGGTGATAATTTTTATTTGAGCTATTTAATCACTGGTGGGAAAATGAAATTTACGGAATTTAAAAATGGCTTATTAATTAACTGGTGTGCTTTGTCCTGTGTTATTTTATCTCTAGATCAGTCGTATTGTCATCGGCTGCAGCATGACATGTATTTCCTTACAAGCACCAGCCGTCTGAATGAGCAAGTGGTCGATAAAATTGTTCTTCAGCTTAACAGAGTCTATCCCCAAATTCTTACCAATGAAGAAGCAGAAAAGGTAATTTGAGGAGTTTTGGTGTGACTGTTGTGTAGCTTTTGTGGGTCACTAGCCCAGCTGTCCTCTTCCCAGCGCAGCTCTTGGTGCCACATGCAGCCCGTCTGCCTCCCCTCCTGCGTCCTGACCACGTGTATCTCTGGCGTCTCATGCATGAGGAGCAGTCACAGGGCTGGCACGTCCCCTGTGCCAAGTGGTCACGAGAGAGAAGGCTCTCTGGAGCAGCAGTTTGATGCCACAGTCTCTGCCATGATCAGGGGCACACAGTCGTGCATCCTATGACCACATGCCTGGCGTGCCTGTCCCCTCACATGAGGTGGTGTGGAGTGGCACACCAGTTGGTCTGTGCTGCATCCATCTCTGCCCACAAAATCATCTCTATTAGCTCAATCACTTTTGGTAACCAGTTAATAATTTTAAGTATTGGTAGAGAATTGAGGGGGTGTTAGTCCCACTGGTAAGTGTGGAGCTGTGGGGAGTGGATGGGGTTAATAATATCTTGCAGTGGTGCCACCATGTGTGGAGGAAGGGCGCCCTCCCTGATACGAAGCTTTTAAAAATGGGTAGCTCTTTTTAGAGAGAAAAAGCTCCTAATCTTGTATGGCGACAAAATTAAAGTCAGCTAAGAGCTTCCACAATCCTGCCTATAATAGTTTGTACTTGCCCTCTGCTGTCTTCATGTCTGCGCAGGGTTTTGGCGTATCAGTATTTTAACATTGGGAAAAATAGGTCCAATTCTGCCATAATCAAACTCCATGGGGACAATTAGTGTTTTGTGGCGTAGAGCAGACCTAGATCGTATGTACTGAGCCAGTCTTGCCACTTCCCTCAAGAGCTTCCAAATAAATCCATAAAGAATCTGAAACATGATTTGTGACTTCTGCACTTAGGCGGAAATGAACTGCTTTTTTATGGGTCCCGGCAAGTTTGTGTCAACTCTGTTGAGTGTTTAGGAAGCTTATAATCTCAGCTGTATCTGGTAGACCCTGTGGGAATTTTGTCAGAATAAGGAGTGTTGTGTAAGATCTGTGGCATTCCTGTCCCCCTCGAGCAGCAATTGTTCCTAACTCAGTATGCTCCAAAGGTTATCCACTGTGCTGCTATGAAATATGATGCTTTGCTGAGAATGGCTTTGGATTTTTTCCAAATAAACTGAAATCAGTTTGATGTGTAAGGCTAGGGATGCATTTTCCTTCTCTTTGTAAGATCTCCAAAAACTCATTGCATCTGGCACTACAGGAAAAACGTATTTTCCTCTGCAGCTGTTTGCCAACCTGAGTAATGGGAATTTGTGCCTGATGAAGTGTGTACACAGCAGTTAATTGTGCTGCAAACAATAAAACCCAATGAAATACGAAATCTCGGGATAATGAGCACTCCACTATTGGGACTAGGATAAGCAGTATGAAGTGCCTTTTTGGGGATCATTACTAGGCAGCTAAGGGCGAACTTGAAAGCATCAAACTTTATTTCAAATTATAAGATTTGCTGAAATATTTTATCTACAGCTGTCAGAATTAAACTGTAGAATAGCAAGTACTGCATCAGCTTGGATGCGGGGAAGACATCGAATGCAGAGTGTCTTTCACTTGGTTGGGACAGAAAAAAGCAGGAGAGGCAGAGACAATATGCTCTCCACCAGACAGTGCTGACCACGTGGAGCTCAGTGCTGTGCTTTGTATGCCCTTTTTAGGTTTCCCTTTTTGGCCCATTTTTTTAGTAAATATCAAAGAGGCTCCATAACTTTGTTCCCTGGCATAGTGATGTAAAATTGATCTTTTAATCTCTCTTCTGTTTTAACCTCTTTTCTGATGAATGCTTTTCTCTTACAGTTCAGGAACCCAAAGGCATCACTCCATACCAGACTCTCAGATCTGTTAAAACACCTCCAAAAGAAAGGAGACAGACACTGCCAGGAGTTTTACAGGGCTCTGCAAATCAATGCTGAACAGCTGTTTAATGACCTGCCAAGCAGGAAAATCTTGAGTAAGTTGACTTAAAGTTGATTGAGTTGTGGATTTCCTCACCAGTGTATTAGAAAACCTCATTTCAGATGCAGTGTAGCTCATTTAAACAACCAAAACAGGTTGTAAATAATATAAATAAACAAGTTACTTAAATAATTTTTGGGGTATACCTTAATTCCTTCTGACTTGAGTTTTCCAAAAGCTGTAAGGGGATTTTGTAATGTAAAATTGTAATTACCTTCATTTTGTCTTTCATTTTCAAAGAAGCAATTTTTATCTACCCAGAAAAAACTGGTGGAAGACCATTTTCTTGCCTGCACAGGGAGGCTGTAGAGTTATTCCACATCCATACCTGAACCCCTCTGAACTAGGGAAGTCTGGGCTCATCCTGCCTCAGGATTTCAGAGGAGCCCCAATCCCAACTGACTGAACCTCACAGCAGCTTGAAGGCAATGCTTTGATCTGATGTTCATCCTGCAGAAGTTGTGCACTTTGGGGTACAGGCTCTTCAATCAAATTGGCTTGGGTCTATCAGTTTTCCTTGGGTAGTGCTCAAGAAACACGTTTTTCTGCCAGACTGACTAAGAGTTAGCAGACAGCCTTTACGAATTAAGAGAAGTTTGAGAAGTCTTGGTGTAGTCACTAAGAATAAAATTTCAGAACTGTTGTGATGTTTAAGAGTTGAAGCTTTTTTGATGTTCAGCAGCATGTTCTACAAGCCATTTTTGAACATGCATCTTTGCAAGGAGACTTGGATAGGGTCTGTGAGACGTTTTCACTTTTAGAGCAGAAACATGCTCATCCTTGCACATGATCTACGTGGTGACTCCGAGCTTTCCTCAGGTAGCCATGAGTAGGCAGGGTTAGGGTGTCTCGTTCAGACTCTGCATAGCAAATACCTGTGCTACAGGGGCTTCATGTTAAACATGTGGCACCCAAAAACTGTTTGGCTGCTGCTGCTGCAAACTGCTGACTTCAGTAACCATCAAAAGGCATTGAATTCTCTGTTGTCTTGGTACACTCTTTTATGTTACCATCCTCAGAAGGATAAGTTAAAGAACTGAGTTAAAACTGTGTGCCGAGACTTGGCAGTTTCTTTCTATTAACCTAAGAAATAAATATTGAGATGATTGTGTTAATATGCTTGCTGCTTCTTAGAGTTCTGTAATTAAAACAAATGTCTGCATTCTGGATTGAATGGTCAAGAAACATCTGTGCAGCTTTTTAAGCTAAAACCACAAACTCTTCTATGCTTCAGGAAAAGCTCCTTTATCAATATGAGGAGTAACTTCTCATTTAAGTGAGCTTGGACATTTTCAGTATTAAAGGCATTGTCCTTCAGACGTCTAACATGCACAATCCGTTACTCCAGTGTTACTCTTTGGAAGTGCCCAGAAGGTGTTTAGGGCCAAGAGCTGTGGGGTCCTGAGCACCATGGTCAGTGGAGGGTGTCCCTGCCCACGGCAGGAGGCTGGAGCTGGATGGTCCTCAGGGTCCCTTCCAACTCAAACCATGCATTCATTCTATAATGCTCTTAGCAGTAGTTGTTAAATTCAGCACAAAGCATTTGCAGAATTGGCACTAGAATTTGTAAATGTGAAGAAAAAGGAGAATCCCTGACATGAGGATTTTCTTCTAAATGCTGCCTGAGCTGAAACAATCAGCATTCCAAACAGCTGGAGGAATTATTGATGAGGGCATGGATGAACCACGGCCAGGATGGAGTTCTCTAATAGATTACATGCAGCTATATGCAGGACAGATTTTTTTCAACAGAGGAAATCCTTTCAAGTATTTATTTTTCATTTTTAAGACAGCTTTAAAATTCGTGCTGGAACAGAATTTCTTTGCCTGGAGTGTAAATTGCCAGTGAAGTGTCTGGTAATGTCTAAACATTCCCACTAGAGGGGGGGTAAGGCACACGGTGTGGGCAGCCTCGGAGCTGTTGAAGCAAGCGGGAGTTTCCAAGGGACTCAGAAAATGTTTTTATTTCTCTCCATGCTGACATAAACTAAAAGGATAAAGGCTCGGATCAGCCCCACGCCGCGATAGAAGTGGCAGAGATCTGTCTGTGCTCTCCTGTGCAGTGTGAGGATTCCCTCGCTGGAATTCCTGGGGAATTCCCTCCAAGGGGCAGGCTGGGTGAGGCTGCCAGGAGCACACCGGAGGCTTTGCAGCAATCCTCGCTGCTCCGGTGACTCTCAGGCTTCACAGCTAAGGGCACCAGACGCTTCTGTCCTGCTCCAGGGCCGTGCCCTGTCCTCCCACGGAGAGGGATATCCTTAGCAGGGGACAGGGATGTTCCCATGTCGCTGCCTGGGTGGACAGGGCAGTTTTCAAGGCATCTCTCCTAGAGGTGTCATGTAAAAGACTAAGAGCAGTTGAAAGCGATCAGTCTTAAATTCTTCCCTATTGACAGCCAGATTCAGAGCTCTTACTTTTTCCCTTTTCCTTTTTTAACCCTCCTAAGCCTTTGGCAGTTGGACTTGGTGGTCGTAGAGGTCTTTTCCAACCTTTCTGATTCTGTGATTCTGTGACTACAGAAAGGTTTGGTTGAACAGTGCTGCAGAGTGGTGATGTGTTACGGAAAGTGTTACTGTGCCGTGCCTGGTGACAGCTGTGCATGCCCCTTCTGCAGACAGCGTCATCTCCACATCTGTGGAGCAAAGGTTTTCTGCCCAGACTGGAAACTATTGAACACCTTGTCCTAAGCCAACCAACTTCCTTTTCTACTAGAATTTGCAGAAAGATGGAGGCCAAAATTCCTCATGCCAAATGTTAGCCTGTAGAACCTACAGAGCTTTAAAGAAGCTGGGCATGTCTTCAGCTGAGACTTGCATTCAGTAAATAATCTGCACCAAGAAATTTTTTCTATGAGCTTTACCTGCTAAATACATCAATGCCCAGAGATTTGCTCAAGAACAAAGAATGGTGATGCATTAAATTATAGAGGTATTTTTGGATTAGTGCATCTATTAACGAAGAGTTTGTATGTATTACAATGAAAATTGCTGGTATTGCGAAGGATTATCTCCTGCTTTCCTAACTTGGGAAACAAGTGTAATGTTACTGATGTGGTCAGTGCTTCAGCAGATCAGAGGTGGGGCTGCAGCTATCTGTAGTTGCATTCAGATGACTCTGTGCCTCTGTCTTTTGGTCAGTCCAGCTTTAACTCCAGCAATGATTTACCATTGGAGGGGTTAATACTTAATGTCAATATTGGGTATTTTTCTGAAATGTGTTGTTTTGCACCATTTTGCATGTGCTGATTATGTTTGTTTGTTTGCTTGAGCTGAGTACTAACTTTTCATGTGTTGCTTTTATTTCTAGAGACCCCAGATCCCACAGAGATAGACACTGACAAGGAGCAATATATGCTAAATGACAGGGGTAAATAAATCATACAGTGTCACTGGATGGAATGGCTTTGCAGATTACGATGCAATTTATTATATCATGTAATTTGTACTTCATATAACAACTACTTTGGCTTATGGTGTCTTTACTGTCACAAGTTAAGTAGAATTAGTGGAGGAAAATATACTGAGCTTCTGTCGAGGAAACCAGTGCCAGGAAATTGAAGAGGCTGTAGAGTTTAATCAATATTTACAGTGGTATTACTTACACTATTGCTGCTAAACTCTTAGTTTCCTGTGATTTCTTCAATGCCTGAACAGTAAGGTCTATTCATTTTGCATAAGGCCATCAATAACTTTTTGATCTTTCAATTTTTTAAATTTTTTTTAAGCTCTCAATTTAACTACAAATCATTTGAAAACAATGACAGAAAGGAAGGAAAAGCTTAAATATATTTTCCTTAGGAAAACATATTAATTATTTTCACCTTCCTCTGTTCAATGCCAGATTACAGAGGGCAGATATTTTTTTCGCAGTAGGATATTTTGAAAAGGAAGATCTGAAATAAAGATGAGGAGTTCTCACAATTTATAATGAACGATTGTATCATTGAGGTTCAGTATTTTATTTAGAGATTTAGATACAATAATGAGAGATTCAAAACACCTTCTATGAATTATGCCTTTCTTGCAGTTTCCTAAGAGGAAATTGAAATGAGTAGCAGAAACTCTGTTTAACATGATGTATATTTTTGGCTATGGTGGTGGTGTTTCTCTGAATATTGAACCAAATTGCTGTTCAGACTTTCCACACTGCTGTTGCTGTCTGCAGCACAACAGTACTGGATGAACAGAGAAAGTGCTTGGAAATAAGAAAATGAAGTAATATTTTATTTTATTTTTACTTATTACTTTTTTTTTTTTTCCTGAGCTGGCTGCAGACTAGAGATTGTTTGGCCACTGGCCACCCTTCTTGGGAGGTTACATGCTGAGGAGCAACCAAATCCTTGCTCCTTTGCTGCTTCTCCAGCGTCCTTGTCCACACAGTCAGCTCCAGGAATTTGTTGCGGCAGTACATTTGTCCTTAAATTGATAGGTGTAGCTTAATTGTATCTACAAATCGAGGTGTAGTTTAATTGTATCTCTCTTTCTAGTGAGGTTGTAACTACAAATAGAGTATTAGGCAATAAAGAAGCCGATATAAATCTTTATGCAGTTTTGTCAGTGGATAAATATGAATTAGAAAGGTTTTATTGAACATCAGTACTGACCATCACCATTAAACTGTGTGTGATTCCAGACAGGCAGTTTCTAGGAGACTTGGTTTGGAAACTTTTCCTTAAATACTGTTAGGATGTGTAGCTAGATGAGCAGAGGGGAACTGGGAATGGTGGCAAAGCAACTGTAGTAAAAAATAATTGCAGTCTAGTAAATGTGCTTCACAGTACATTAGCTACAGAACATACAGAACTGTGAATATGTTAGCTTCATTTGAATATGCTTAATTATGCATATTGATAGCAATTGGTGATTTATGAACTGAGCTAAACTTCTGCTGCCCTGCTCTGTCTCAGTGTGTTTGTTTCCTTGGCATTTCCTGTAGGCCCGGTGTTCTTCCTGGCGTGTTTCAGCGTGGCTGCAGGACTGGCCCTGTTCTGGTACTGCTGTAACTCAGGTGAGCTGCTCAGGGGCTGCTCCTGCTGCCTTCCCCCAGCTGGGCTCCTCATCTCACAGGGTGGGTCAAGGTGTCATCATTCATTAATGAGCTCCCCATACAAATTGCACGGGAGACATGCTGAGCTATAAATAATGGATATTTTGCCTACAGAGGATGCACAGATAGGGGCTCTTTTTAAAGACAGTAGTCATGTGAGCTCCTGTTGCTATAGCAGTGGGTCATCATTCCCAGCAGCCATGAGATAAGACCCAAAACCTTCTGGCTCCCACACCCCTTGGGAGCTGGTGGAAGCGTGGCCAGGGCTGGGGGACGCTGGCTGGATTTGCTGAGTCCCAGCAGCTCCAGCTGTCCCCGTGCTGCTGGCTCTGGGTGTAGCTGTCACCTGGCAGTCACCTGCTCCACACCATCCAGTGCTGTGCTCAGGTGTGAACCTGCCCCCTTTCCTAAGTGACCCATCTCCTCTTGCTGTCTGAACGTGCAGCAATGAATCTGAACAGATTCCTTGTTCGCCTCTCTTGGCAGTTGATTGCTACAAATTGAAGGAAATGGGTTTGAGTTATTTTCAATTGGTTTTTATTTTTTGGAGATGCTGCTTCCTAGCTAAAATGCAACTTAACTATGTTCACTTTCTCTTTTTCCTCTCATCATTCTGTTTTAGAAACGCAAGTCGTAGGAAGAGCCAGGAGAATCTTGGGCTTTTCTCCTATTATCATAGGAAGACATGTTAGAAATATTTGTTTGTTGTATTTGGAAGACATACCAAGAAATTAAGGACAAGCTCTTTGCTTGTCTGTATGGTACACCGGCCAAAGGAAGCCAACAGTGCATAAAAATGTCCTGCACTCATACCAAAGATTTTATTAACTAGCTTCATCAATAATTGCCTTGCCTCCAGATGTATTTGGAATTTCAGCTACAAATGTCCTTCTTTATGGGAACGGACCGTTTATTTTTGTAAATGCTTTAAGTATTTATCGTTTGTATAAAATATTTTTATTACAAGCTTTAAAATATCTCTTAAGTGAGCATGGGTCTGAAGCCATGTTTACTTATGTGTTTTCTGTACTGGAATGAAGGATCACAACTGTTTGAAGAACTCTGGCCTGTCATTTGTGAAAATTAATTTAAGAGAAGAACTTAAACACATGCACTCAAAGCCTTACTGAGAAATGGATCTCTGTCTCAGAACTGTCTGTCTAGATCCTTTGTAGTCACTGCCTGAGCTCAGGTGGGCATTGGCACCTGTGAAAAGTTTATGGGGGCCAGTTCCCTTTATGTGTGCCTTGTATTCACTGTGTCTTCTGATTCCCTGTGGGTGCCTCATCCCAGCCTGCCTTGTTCCCAGGCACACTCAGCTGCTGGCCCTGGTTTGAGTGCTCTGGAGCTGGTGCAGGCTGGTTCCCAGCCCATGGGGTGTTCCAGGGAGTGCAATGTCTGCCCTGAAGTACTTCAGACTACCAAGAAAATGTTCCAGATTAATTTTTAGCTTTCCCTTTCCCAGTGAAGTGAAGGGAGGCTCTGCAGAGAGAGCTGGACAAATTAGAGGACCAGGCAATCACCAATCCAGTGAAGTTCAACAAGAGAAAGTGCTGAATTCTGAACCTGGGATGGGGCAACCCTGGCTGGATGGACAGGCTGGGGAATGTGGTGCTGGAGAGCAGCAAAGGGACCTGGGAATCCTGGTGGATGGAAAATTGGATACGAGTCAGCGCTGCCCTGGCAGCCAGGGGGGACATCCCCCTCCTGGGAGCACGAGGCCCAGCATGGCCAGTGGGGCCAGGGATGGGATTGTCCCACTCTGCTCTGCACTGGGGCGGCCACACCTCGAGTGCTGGGGGCAGTTTGGGCACCACAATATAAGAAAGATACTAAACTGCTAGAGAGCTTCCGAAGGACACTTCAGGGATGGGGCAGCAACAGCTTCTCTGGGCAACCTGCGCCAGGACTGGGGAAAGAATTCTTTCCCAGTATGGTACAGGAAAGTTTACTATGGCTAGGGCTATATTTCCTCCCTTCCTGAGGTTGCTTGAGATGAGGATGTCTCTCAGGGAAAAAAATGATCCAAAATGAGCTATGCCCAGGGTTAGAGCTGGAAGGAGAAAGAAAAAGTGAGTCTTAGTTCACCCTAGTCTTAAAGGACCTAACAGCAAAGAACAGAAAACAATCTGTTCCTTCATTAGTGCCAGTTATTGATTTGAACAGTGAATGTCAGGCTGCCTATAAAATTGGCACGTGCATCGGCTGGGAGAGTCTTGGAATATTTTTCTTTCAGGAGCTTGCTTCTCTGCAAGCACATCTATGCAGCACATATGGACAGTGATAATTCCATTTGCAGCTCCTGGAGGAAGCACATGTGCACCTGCATGGGAGTCAGGTCCTTCTGGGCAAACAGTGTTACAGACTCGGGAATAAATCGAGCAGGGTCTCAGATGAAGCTGCAGAACTCTGTTTTCCCTGGCAAGGCAAGAATAGCTCGGCCTTTGGTGCTGAGACTGTGCTGGTATTCATTGATAAACGTGCAGGGAAAGTTGTCCTGGCTGGGTTGTTGTTCCATGCCAAGGGTGGAGGCCATCCTTGTGAACACTGTGGCTCCCATGCTGCAGGCAGGAATTGTACAGGAGCTAAGGAGGCCAGGGCCTGAGCCATGGGAATGGTTCAGGCCGAGTGACGGGATGGTCTGTGTGCAGAGAGCTGGGAAGCAGAGTGATAGATCCTGTAAAGAATTGGCACAATTCCGTTTAAAGCCAGACTGCTGTTTAAAGGACTTGGTGAAGGATGGTGTGCCTGAGGAGCTGGAGTGGGAATGAAGTGATGATTCATTCTGGGATGCACTGGGCTGCTTTACAGCTGCTGGATGGAGTTTGCAGTTAAAAGTGCCTTTGCCGAGGCAAAGTTATTCCTTTTGTTTCTTTCATTTGTTGTTATTTTTCTCATACTGTAATAAATTGAAAACATGTTTGTTCAAAATGTGCCGTTGTGGATGCTTTTCCCTGCCATTCTGTGTGCGCAGATGCTACTCCATGCTATGCCATGCCTTGGCTGTGCTGCCAAGAATCAGTTTGCTGCACTTCACAGGGCCTGTGTCCTGTAGTAATTTCTGTAGAAATTAATGTATTTCTTTTTTTAATGGGATGAAGCTGGCAATTAAAATCTGAGAGAAGAACGCTGCTGTTTTCCTTGTATTTAATGCACTGCTCTTCCTTGCAGAAGCTGCTCTTGGTTGTTGCTTTCCTGTGGCTGCTGATCAACCCCTCCTGGGCTCTGGCCTCTCATGGTTAAATTTTTCTGGGTATTTGCACCAGGATTTTTAATATTTTCACCTGATTTCAAAACTGCAGTTTTTGTGCTTTGCTGGTTTAGGGATCTGGAGTTAAACAGGACTCATCAGTTCAAAGACTGGGTATCTTTGGGTTAATCCTTGATTTTGTGTCATTTTGGGAGTTCCAAGGGTCACTGCCCATGGAGCCTTGGAGGTACACTGGTGCTTGCTGTAAAGGGACTTTGACAGACAGTTCATTTTAAGTGCTACTTTGACCACCCAGAAAGGGACTTCACGTAAGGAAAACCATGCAGACCGTTTTGCTACTGGCCTGTTCCTTTGGATGAGGAGGAACTGCTGGCCTGGGTGCCTCTATGAGCAGTGTTAAGAATCCCACCAAAGGAACTTGTTGCTGTAGCAGGCGAATCATGGGATCACAGAATTGCTGAGGTTGGAAAAGGCCTCAAGATAATTAAGGCTGATCTGGCACCACCACCATGTTCACCACTAAACCATGTCCTGAAGTGCCACATCCACATGTTTTTTAAACACTTCCAGGAGTGGTGACTTCACCATTGCCCTGGGCAGCCTCTGCCAGTGCTGGACAGCCCTTTCCATGAAGAAGTATTTCCTGGTATTTCCTGATCAAATCTAAATCTCCACTGACACAACTTGAAACCTTAGGTGGAGTCACTGACCCAGAGCCAGGATTGCATCTGCTGCTGCAAGACTCTCTTTGGGGACAAGAGGAGCCCCAGAGCTTGGCACTGGATTCTGTTGAACAGGGCCTGGGTGGTCGTGGAGGAGGATCTCTGGGATAACTTCTTCAGGAGGAGAAATCCTCTTCATCCTGTGCCCTTCTGTGGACTGACTCCCTGATGAGTGGGAACTGCACTCCCCCCTTTCCCACTGGTTTATGGCCCTCTGGGGAGAGGAGCAGCTGTGTTAGTGGGAGGCTGTGCTTGTGCTGGTGCCTGGGCTGGGCAGAGTGCCCCAACCCTCTGCCTCAGCTGGGGCAGCCTTGTGCCAGCTGAAGGGGCAGGAGCAGAGCATCAGGGGCATCACCAAGGTTTGGCTATGACTGAAACAACAGCCTGATGAAACTACAAAACTACAGAATTCAGGGGAGGGGGTAATTTTCTTTCTATCTTCATCTCACCCACTTCATAGGGATGTTATTAGAGCCAAATGCAAAGAAATCAGAGGCAAGAGATGAGACAGATATGCGGCAACACTGCTCCAGTTAATTCAGTACCATTGCTTTGGCATAAAAGAGCATTTTGGGTGAATCCTGAGCTGCCCTTTCTATTTTGGAGCACAGGCTGCTACGCACAGTGGTCACAAGGAGAAGCTTTCTGCCAGGGTGCTGTTGATAAATCTTTAACAACATTGTGTCTAGTAAAGCAAAAACCTTTCAGACTCAGTCTGTGCTTCATGAACTGGTACCAGGTGAAGGCGGGTGCCAGCAGCCAGAGCGCCACTGCACCTGAAGCCAGGATAAATCACAGGCGAGACGTGTTCAGCAAATCCTCTCTTTTCCACAGCAAAATATTTCATCACACTCAGGTGGCTTTTTTTTTTTTTCCTTTCCTTTGAAGGCCCGCGTTTATCTGCCCTGGGGGTGTCCCGGTGCTGCAGCCCTGCGGGGCTGTCCGGAGCCCTCCGCGCCTGGCCCCGGGAGGGCAGCGCTGCTCCCTGCCCAACGCTCTGCAGCAGCACAAACCGAGACGGCTGATGGAATTTTTCCTCTGTGGGCTCTGAGCTGATTCATTTCAAAAGCTCCTAGAGGAGGTTGGAAAGAGGGTGCCTGTGCCTCTGAAGTATTCCTGATCCATAATGATTGCATGCAGCTGGATTTTGCTTCACCTGTGCCTCTGGAGCTGGCTCACAGTCAATTTATTGTGGCTGCTTTGCTACATTTTTGTGGAGTATGAAGGAGAACACTGAGCCACGCAGGCCCATTGTGGCTTGCTCCCAATGCTCCCCAGTTAGTGCACTTCACACAGTTTGTGAAGTTCAGTCACGCTCCCAAGTCACGTTCCCAGGATTTGAAACTCTACAAGGGATGGAGAGGCCTGAGGGGATACAGTCATTTCTTTCCTGAGTGATGCTGTCCCTGGCATGCCTGGTGAATCATGTTTTCTGACACAGAAAAAAATAACTCCTATTTCAGGGTAAAGACACATAGCTGTCTCCCTCCACATCTTCCACAAGTCCAAAACGAATCTGAAACATAAGGCCTTCCCAACAGTTTTGATTATTTTCATCCTTCATGCCAGAAATCTGTGGTAATGTTGGGTGGTGATGAAACTGATTTATTTTCAAGTTGTTTTGGCACCAGTGAAAGTGTTTTGCAGTGTTTCAGTAGTCATGGTGTGGTGCTTCCTAGCATGGCACCATCTTTACCACTCACCTCCCAACTAGTTAAAACTTGTACCATTAAAAAGGAGGTGGGGCAACTTCTAGGCTGGAAGACTGGAAAAGAATGGAAAACCTCAGGAAGGAGGCTGAACAAAAAAGGAACCTGAGTTTTTGCCATCTCCCTTTCTGACAAAGCCTGACTTGCCTGATGAGGAGCCATTGATAAGTCTCTGTTCCTGGCTGGGAGCTGTGCCACTCCTCTTGGGAAGGCAGCCAGGTTAGTAAATAGTTCTCTTTATGAGAACCCAAGGGGGTAAAATGAACCATGAAAACAGACCTTCAACAGACTGTGGAGAAAGAGAAAAGTGAATTCAAAATAACCCATAGCATCCAATAGGAGGGCAGGTAATGTTTTGTCACCACCCTGTTAGAAGTTGGGTAATTATTGGTTAGGTATTATTTTGGAAAGATTGTATTCTGTGGTTCACAACCTACCCTGCAATGACACGTCCACTGCAGTGACCCTCCCACTGGCACAGCCATGGACTAAGAACATCAGGAGTAAGGATGGGGGGGGCATTTACAGGCAGAGCCAGTCAAAGATTGGACTCAATGATCTTTGAGATCTCTTCAATCCTAAATGATTCAGTGATTCTGTGAGTCTCTGATTTCATACAGAGAAAATAATTCGATCAGTGTGAAAATAAGAAATTCCTGCCCACAGCTGCAGCCTTTTTATACCACTTTTTTTTTCCTGTCAGTCTCTTTGCTGTGGACATACTTCCAACAAAGTGTGTTTGCTTCCTGACATGCCCAAGAGCTGTCTGCTATCCATCAGCTCGAGTTATTTGGTCAGCTCTGCCCATGCTTCAGCCCCCTCTCCCCTCCCACTGCTGCTGGATGTGTTCAAATGTCAGGGTGGGAATAATTAATGTGGGGAGAGGGGTGAAACTCTGGGTCCAGCTGACACAGCACCCTGCAGCACTTTGGATGCAACCCAGCCTCTGATGGAAACTGCTCTAAGGCCTGCTGTGGCCATGCTGTTATTTAGCTCTTCCTGGAGTGCCTTCTCTCATTTATTTCAGTTTACTTCTCTCTCTACGGACATCCCAGCTTCTGTCTCTGGTTTAGCTTTGCTGATCACCTGTGAATACTGAAGGGCTCTGGCAGGACCTCTGCATGCACTGGGTGGTGGGGTCCTGGTGGTGGTGCCTCCCCCAGCTCCTTTTCAGGCTGCACCATGATCTGAGAAATGCACAGCTCCTCTTGAGCTTATCAGAAACACCGTCTGCTCCAGGAACTGGTGCTGTCCAACTCCTCCAGTGTCCAACCTGAGCCTCCCCTGGCCCAGCCTAAGCCATCCCCTCTCCCCCTGTCCCTGTTCCCAGAGCCCGTCCCCTCCTGTCAGGGCGTTGTGCAGAGCCAGGAGGTCCCCCCTGAGCCTCCTTTTCTCCAGGCTGAGCCCCTTTCCCAGCTCCGTTCCCCTCTCTGGACACACTCCACACGCTCAAGCTCTTTCTTGTTGTGAGCCCAGGACTGGAGGTGGGGCCTCAGCAGTGCCAGCACAGGGGATGGGCACTGCCCTGCTCCTGCTGCCACCCCAGGGCTGGGACAGGCCAAGGTGTCCTGGTCCTTCTCCCCCACCTGGGCTGCTGTTCAGCTGCTGCCACCAGCACCCCCAGGGCCTTTCCTGCCGGGCCCTTTCCAGCCCCTCTGGCTCAGCCTGGAGCTGCAGGGGCTGCTGTGGCCCAAGGACAGGACCTGGAACTGGCCTGGGATCCAGCCTCTCCAGGTAAAACTGAGGAGCCTTCTTGCCTGACAGCAGATCAATACTCCCAGCAACCTTAAAGTCATCTGCAAACTCTCTGAAGGTAAAGAAGCTGTTAATTAAAACACCCGAATGGCAGTTGAGGGGATACAGAAACCAGGATGGTGTTTTGTCCTTCAGCCTATTTTACGTAAGAGTCAGCATCAGAATAAGCTCAGTAGTGACCTGGTTTAGAAGACAAATACTTAGAGTCAGTTCCAGTAAATACGGTTGATGTCACCTGCTCCAGTAAGTACAGCCACACTGAGAATCCCAGCCCAGGCTGCTCTGGACGCTGAAGGGACTAATGAGAAGGACCATGAGCAGTGCTCACCCTGCCCAGAGCTTATGAAACACGAGCAAACAGCTGACCTGGCACGAACTGCTCCGCACACAGCCTGGAAAATTCATCTCGCTTCATTATTGATGACCTCTTTTTAAAAGAGATATTTGCCTCCAACCAAGAACTCTGAAAAAGCACAGCAAACCAAAGAACGAGCCCAAGAATGAGTCAAACCTATGTATTTGTTTGCTGCCCATCAGAGATACTTGCCACGATTTTAAAGCAGCACCTGACTTAAAAGAATAATAATCCTGTGATTCAATTATTTATACTTGAAACCAACTTGGAGATGCTTTGTCTGCTAAAAAATACATGAACTCTGAAGGCTTCAGAGACTTAAAATACAGACTTCATGTCTGAGAATGTTTTGCAAATCTTACTTAATCACAATAAAAGACATGGGACGCAGCATCAGAGGTGTGACAGCCACAAGCGGGAATGAAGTCCTACAGCAGCTGGTGGTTTGTAAAAAATAAATACAGGAAGCTGACCTGCGTGCCTCATTCAGAACTTGTTCTGAGCTAAGCTTAAATCGGTACAGCACACACAATTAAACCACTGCCTGCTGGATACTGGTTAAATACGTGTTACAATGGAAATGAAGCAACAAAAGACAAATTAGAAAATAAAAAAGAATGTCTATTCCATTACTGATTACACAAGTTCGATTTGTTTTCTGTTGGGAATTCTTACAGAACAGGTACATGAAAGTCTGGTACATCAATGGGCTTTGAGACGTAACCAAAGACAAAGGTCAGTAAGAAAAACTGTAAATGAGATGAGACATACAAAGTCAAACTTCTATTCTTATGTACAAGGGAGCATTTGAAAATTGCTAAGAAAAATGATTAATACAAATCTGCATCCACATATAAGTACAACCTAGAAAACTCAGATTTTTCTGATTGCAGGTATGATACTTTTGAAATAAAATGATTAAAATTTTTGTTGAAGAAATTCTTGTAACCTACACCATTACTAGCAATAGTGTATTTAGAAAAAGTGTAAGTTCCTGAGCCAGCAGGTAAGGGCCTAGAAGATATTTATATCTTTCTATATAGATTTTTTAAAAAATTAAAAAATTGTTTTGCTTTCAGCCATAAACTCATAAAAGTAACAAAACTGCAGCAATCAATGATGGGAAGAGAGAGAGGAAACTAGAGAGAAAAACTCAGTTCATTTTGCCATTTGAGTTGCTGCTGACAGGCACTTGGTACCAGTTTAGCAGGTAAGGTTCACCCTGGATCCTCCAGTTTACCAGTTGAGCCTAGAAAAGGTGGCACTCCTAATAGAGTTCCCAGAAATTCGATATGAGAAAGAACCTTTTACAATGAGGGTGGGCAGGCCCTGGCAGGGGGTGCCCAGAGCAGCTGTGCCTGCCCCTGGATCCCTGCCAGTGCCCAAGGCCAGGTTGGATGAGCCTTGGAGCAGCCTGGGACAGGGGAAGGTGTCCCTGCTCATGGCAGGGGTGGGACTGGATGACCTTTACCGGTCCCTTAAATCCAAACTACTCTATGATTAAAATAAATATATATAATGCACAGAATACACAGCTCATGGTAAGAAATAACCAGGTTATTTGTGTCTGTGCCTGAAGGAGAGGAAATTTAAGTGTGTCCAGGAGAAACAATACAAATGATTACCTGTGAACAAAACTGGACAAGAGCATGCTGCTTGTTTCTATTTGTCTCATCTTTGCTTTAGCTAGAGTGGAAAAAAAGAAAAACAAGGCACAGCTACCTTTACACGCTGCAAAGGAGGAGCCCTGCTGGGCTACAGAGTACATGGGCTTGGTGCCAAGCTGTGAAATAAAGGACAATGTGACCACAACAGAATCAAAGGCCTGACATTTCTTACCACGGTGGAAATGAAAAATTGCCACAAAATCCAAAGGCATGTAAAAAGAAAAGTCCTGTAAAGTGCTACCAGATGATATTTCCTTGTTTCATAAGTTTAGGTCACTTCTCTGAAAAAAAAAAAAAAAGAAGTTTCTTCAGAAATTGAAATGCCAACATTCCAGAAAAACAGCGTCCTTGGGGCAAAATCAACCTTTTCTTAGATGCCAAACAGTTTAAATATTAACACATGGGAAAATTTCAGGTATACAAGTGTGTTGGAAGCTTGAGAAAGCTGCTTGGTGTGTCCAGCTTCTTTAAATTCTTTTTTCTTCCCCACTGTGTCCAGCATAGCTGGCTCAATTGCAAGTGGCATCTAAAATGAATGCTCCAGGCCTCTAAAACAAAGATATTGATATTTTAGTGATACAGGAACTATAGTAAATGACACATTTGCTTTAAAGGGGGAATTGAGTTTTCTGTGGAAAAGGGTGCATAATAGTAAAGGTGAAGCCAGAAAATGGTGGCCACCCACTTCTCTCAGGGTTTTGAGGAGACTGTGGCAACAGACTAAAACCCACTTATGTTTCAAGTTACAGTCAGATGACCAGATGTTTTTAGCAAGGGCAATGGGCACAAATGATCAAACAACAGCTGTAATGTTCCAAAGCAATACAGAACATTCACATTCAACAAGTCTGCAGCAAAAAACTTGCTCTGGACACCACATTTAGCTGTTTAATTAGAAAACTGCATGTGTGAAAGCATGGAGGCAGGAGCCCACAGCTGCTGGTTCTGTTCTGAGCTTCCTTATGACTATTTCAGATCCTTGCCTCTGGTATTGTGCGTGTTCTGTCCCATGAAAGCAGCTAAAATTCCAATAATCCTTCATGCAGATCTCTTGGCTTTGCCAGTGTAATTTTGGGGTTAGTTCTTCAGTACTGCTTTAACATCTGCTGCTGAAGTCAACATTCTACCTATATCTCTGATAATAGCTCAGATAGTATATGTGCTCTTCACTGTTAAAATTAAATATTTGTTAGTCTGTTTGCAGCAACTGTGGCCAGAAAATGCAATAAAACTATCTTGTTTCACTGCCAGAATTTCACAGGTTTTGGTTAAAGCAGAAAATTCCACCCACACCCTGAGATAAATTAATGTGGTTCTCCATCTTCCTAATAATTTTTTGCACTGATTTCCCCCCATGCTGTTCCAACTGATGATAAATCCGTGTTTGACTCCCATTCTTGTTACACCGTTCATCTACAGATTAATGGTTTAAAGGCCTTGTATCTTCTTTTTCATGGAGAAAGGGTTTCCTGTAGAAGTTTGCAGAAAGCAGTAATGTTACATGCAGGGGCTGTCTGTGCAGCACAGAGTGCACTGTCAGCCCAGTCACTTCTCCTTCAGCAGGTCTGACCCTGAGCTGAGATCTGGGAGACCAAGAGCCAGAGCAATGTTGGCACACACAGACTTAGCAGTGCTATTTTAAAGGCAGATGTTGACCATGGTGCTTCTTGTGTTACAAGCCTACAATTCAGGTTTATCTCCTCCTAAACTGCTCATCATAGCTATGATGATGCTAGGAAGATACCCAGATTGAACCCCACAATTCCTATATTTATCCTTCTGTGTAAGTAAAGAACAAAGTTGAAAGTGCTGGTAGAGGAACAACATTGTCCTAAATGGCCACATGTGAAGTGACAGTGCTCATCTTCGTGGGCTGAGTCTCCCACAGAGCAAAGCCCCGTCCTGTGGAGGACACAGGAGCCACACCATCTGCAGCCAGCTCAGGAACTGAGAGGCTCCAGCATGTGCAGTGTTACATGTCAGATTTAACAGCCCTAGCTACTCGGAAACAGACTGTCTTGGGTGTTAAGTAACAGACTGGATGCAAACTTTCCTTTAAAAAAGGAGAGGCATTTGCAGAAAGCAGAACATTATTTCCCTTACTGTCTCAGTCAGCAGTAAGGAAAAGGAGTGGCTAGGCCAGGACATTCCTTACACTTCCTATGGGTGACACGTGCTCCCATCAACTTTTGAACTCCACATTCACAAACACACTGTAATAACTCACCAGCTCCCAGCAGCTTCTGCTTTTGCACTAACAGCAAGTGAACTCAGGTATTTGCAAGAACTTGAACAGCACAGAGGAGCCTGTGGCTGTTCCCAAGGTGCCCCAGTGTGCCCTGCATTCCTGGGTGCTGTGCCCTGCTCCCTCATGCTGCACGAGACCACACTCACCTGCTCCTTACTGTCTTGAGGCTGACTCTGCAACTGGTTTCTGCACTCCAAAGGCAGTGATAAAAATATTCACAACTACTATAATGAATACTAGTCCAGTTGCAAGGTTGTTGAGGAAATTCAGCTTTCCATGTTTTGCAGGGTTGTTAAGGTCGTATTTCACTTCAAAGAGAAAGGAGAAAAAAATGTTTAATGTTATGTATATTTCAAAATCCAGAATAAAAGGTTTCATACTGCTGTAGTTAAAGAATTTATCTTTTGCTAAGCTATTTGGGTCAGTCATATTTAAAAGGGAAGTCAGATTCTGCAGTGTCAGTGATAGTGCTAAGGGGAAGGTCTGTAACCACAAGGAGCCTATTAACTTCCAGTAATTAGCATCTAATCTCTGTGGAGACACATGGGAAGTAATGGATGCACTAACATCACTAGAAATCTTTCGAGTCCTTGATGTTTTGAAGCCTAGCTTTGTTGCAGACTTCAGGCATTTAAAAATTATTTCAGTCTTGAATGCAGTCAGCTTGAAGCCCTGACAGGCTGAAGTCAAATTTCTTAAATAAAATGCCAGAAATCTCGTTACCAGTGCTGGATATTTTCTGTACTGGTGCTCTTCCCCAGCTTGCATTTCCTCATACTCTCTGCTTTTGCCCTGATTCTGTTTTTAGAAAGCAAGGGAGGGCACTCTATCTATTAAACACAGGGAGATGTCAGAGCAGTGTAGCTGCAGCCCTTTCTACAGAGAGCATCTGCTGTGTAAACATTTTCCTTTGTTTCTTGCAGCTGTTTTTTTGGTTGAACTGCTAAAGGGAGCGAGGGAGGCTCACACAAGGGAGATAGCATTCATGTAATGTAAGCTTTGATTCCAGGCCTCTAGATAGCATACAAATTAGTTACATTGGGCTGATAATAGCTTTGCTTTAAGATAGGAGAAGGCTGGGGCAGTTGCCTGGCATCACAGAATCATTAAGGCTGGAAAAGACCTCCAGGATCATCAGGTCCAACTTTGACCAAATACTGTCATGTGAAAACCCGAGAGCTTCCTGTCTCTATTCTCTGGCAGTAAGGTCCCTACAGCTCAGACCCATGGCTACATTCCTTTCATGCTGGTGAAGTGAGTGCTGATGAATTCTGGAGCACGTTTTGGGAATGGGGTTTGTCTATTAAGACTCCAAGTTCTCAAGAGCATAGATCACTGCAGCTTGTGTCTGCACGTGCATAACATGTGAGAGAAAATTTTTATCAGACAAGTTTTTACAGCAACATAAAACCTAGACCTCCTTCTGATAGGCACATACAGAGACATACAGCTTGTGACTCCACCACCAAAAATAAATCTTGTTGTTTGCTTGTACCATCATCACCCTGTTCCATACTGCAGAAGTGAACCACTGAAACAATATCCCTTGTTGCTGCAGCAGTTAAGTGGTTGCAAACACACTCGTGATGCTGAAGTGCTAACAGGGTCACCTGGGGTCCCTAATAATGCTGTTTTGGTTTCAAGGAATTCTGGGCACCTGCTCAAGTCCTGTTTGCTAAAGCAGTGCAGTCACACATCACAAGCCAGGCAAAGCATTGAAGAACAGTGTGGGAGAACTGCCCTGAGAAGCTACTGCACACAAGTGCAGGCATGAAATGATTTAAGTTCAGCAGTACTTCAACCTTAAAATGAGTTTACACATCCGTAAAGCAGCTGGAGGCACGTGGATGCTTCTACCCCAAAAGGACCTGGAAGGACTCTAGTACTGCCATGAGAATGAAGAATAAATGAAATGGAATCATTAGCTCTGAAACATGGAATAAGAGCATCTGAGACAGTTCGATTAAAATGGAAAGGCGATAATGGCCTGACCTGTTATACAAGTTAAAAGCAATCATGCTGAAAGGCAAACTGACACTTTCAGAGCTGTCCCTTTGTCCAAAGAAGGGCTAGAGAAGACAAGTAATACTTGTCAGTTTAGGAAGAGCTCTAAATTTTAAAGTAGAATTGCAGTAATCCGATCTTTGTAATTACAGCACTTAAGATGAGGGTGTTTGTGAAAATGTTCTCAAGAACAGTTATTCTTTAAGTGTTTTATTATAGTGGATTACTATGATTTCATGCCACTGAAACTATTTCAAGACATTCTTTGCTTTTCTTCCAAAAATTAAAAAACTTCCAAGGACAAGTTTGCTGAACATTTCTCACATTGTTTTTGTGAAAGGCTCTTTAGAAGGAGGAAAAGCTTTCAATACCTAGTATAAACTGTGAGAACTGGTAGCTCCCAGGATAAAACCCTGACTCAAGAAAAGAAACAGGATGGTGGGACAGACTTCTGTTTGGCCATGTGAGAGCTTAAAGAGACAGAATTTCATGGCTGGACAGAAGCAAACTATTCCTGCAAGCCAAAACTATAAAATACACCCTGTGAAAAGCAAGTTCTTGCTCTGATGCCTTTATTTTCATAGCTTTGTGTCCTATTTCCTGTCTTCGTCCTGTCTTTGACCCAGCATGACAACACTGCTCCAAGAGTGCATCACCATAAGCCAAGGGCTCTGTCACCCTCAATGTGACAAAGATAAAATTGACAGCAATTTAAACCTTTTTAGCAGTGTCTTGCAGAAACAAGCATTAAAAAGCAGTATCTCTGCCTTTACTGAAATTATTGCCCAACATAAAGACAGGGAGCTTGTTTACAGCCTCAAAGCCTACTGAAACAACCAGGGAGATGCCTTCAACAGAGGAACATAAAAGTATTTTGCTCATTTTTCCATTACTCGCTTCCCACACCTCCCAGCATCAACAGGTTGTTTTTTTTTCCCAGTCCCCTTCTGGAATCTCCTCTGATCCAAGACCTGGATTCTGCTCTTGCACCAATTCCAACAAACGCAGAGACAGCTGTCTTGCATCACTTTTGTAAGAAATAAAAAAGCCACATCAACTGTGAATATTACAAACCATGTGTATCCTGGATCCCTAGAACTTTCTCCTTGAACAGAACGTTGGTTTTTTTCAGCTCTAAGAGAGCAGAACACTGAAAGATTGACAGGGATGCCAAAGGTGGCACCCATAACTCATTAAACGCCATGTGTCAACTCTGCCTTTTCATTTACATTAGCCCCCAGGGCAGTTATCTAGTTCCCACTAAGGTAAAGGATGAGGTTGGAAAAACATTATGAGAATAAATGATCCCATATCACTAGCAGAAATGACCCACAGCTGTTTCCTACCAGAGGCAGTGTCATTTATCCCAGGTGGGCAATGGTAGATGCAGTTTGATTGCAACACAGCCAAGCTAAAGACAACGTGCCACACCAACATGACAATGGACATTTTGACTTTCACTTCCCTTTCAGAGTTCCACATTCACAATATTTTCTTATATGACTGAAGAAACACATTTCAGTCATAAGATTAAGTAACAGGTCTTGCCAAAAACATTATGAAGAAACTGGGTAGACTGCATTAACCTATCTGGCCTACTGATGTTTCTTTTACAATCTTTCATAATTTTCCTTCCTCCTCAGGCTTTCTGGAGAAAAAAAAATATTCATAGTATGGGCAAATGAGTAGGAGGAAGTTGATAAAAATTGAAGATTTCACATAAAGCTGCCCTTCCTCCCTTTGTTGCAGTATTTCTATGGTTTCAAGAGAAAATCTATATTTTTAGATATTAGGAAAATTTTTTTCACTGAAAGGGTGGTCAAGCATTGGAACAGGCTGCCCAGGGAAGTGGTTGGGTCACCAGCCCTGGAGATAATTAAAAGACATGCAATTGTGCTGTTTATGTACATGGTTTAGTGGTGAACAGGGCAGTGCTGGGTTAACTTTAGGACTAGATGATCTTAAGAGGTCTTTTCCAACCTAAATGATTCTGTGAGTCTAACCCGAATCGGTTCTGAGGTAAAGGCTTTTTCAAAGCAAAGGGTGTGTTTATTTACCATCTAACAGGCTGTGTCAGGTAAGAAAAATACAAGTCCGTGGTTGTCGCTGTTGCTACCTACCAAGGAATATCAGGAGCACTCCCACTATGATCTGCAGGGTGAGTGACAGGCTGATGAGAATGATGAGCGGGACGTAGAAGTTGAAGGAGGGCCCTTGCTCCATGACAGCCTTGAGCTGGGAGGCGTTGGCCATCAGCAGGGCGATGTCCAGCATGCTCTCGGCCGCGCTCTTCTTGTTGGCGTAGTGGTTGATGTTGATGGGTCTGTTCCTTTGGAACCACTGCCACGACCTGCGCTGCAGCCAGCAGAGAAGAAAAGGGTTATTCACACCTCGGAATTGCTGCGGAGTGAGACATCACCCGGCCCATCACACCGTTCCTGTGATGGTGTGGGCAGAGCCACAGCAGCACTGGGGTTTTCTGTGCAGCTTTCCCACTGCTAGCCCCGTGCTCCAGGAGAGCAGAAAACAGTGCCTGCCTCTGCTGCCCTTTGGCACTTCTTCCAGCTTGCCTACAGGATCAGTCTAAACAAACCAGCACGTTTCTATCCTGGGAAAAGGAGAGACTGGAAAGGCTGAAAAGCTTGCACTGAGAAAAAGTCGGGAGGGAAAAACCTCTGTAACACGATCAAGCAAACAACAACTTGTTGTGACTAATTTACTCCTGAAGACACACTTAAAAATACAGATATTTATTAAATTCACTTTCTCTCATCACACATCCAAAAAGTTCCTTCGTTACTCATGAGTCTTATTTTAAGGACTGATGTGAATTTGGCCACTGTGTGGGCTTTGCTTGCCCTCCTTTCCTTGCTACTCCTTCCTCTGCCATGCCACTGTCCAGGGCCATCCATACACCCATACACGGATGTTTTTCCACTTAACTATCATATGATCTGTTGTTGGCAAGAATCGCCCAATTACCAGGGAACATTTTTTTCCCCCATTTTTACATCTGCTGATTTTGGTTTGGGGTTGTTTTTTGTTTGGTTGGTTCTTTTAATTCCTCTGCAAACAAACAGGAAAATTAAAAACCGACTGCAGGGCAAACCTAGGGCTAGTTAACCCAATGGGATGAATATATGAGTGTTTCCTGATGAAGATTCAGTGACCTGACTTGAAATTTGACTGCTTGACTCCTAGAGCTGCCTATTTCTCCATGGGTTAGATGCAGCTTAGGGTAACTAGGTTAGACTTAGCTGCCCAACTCCACGAGGAAGGAAGAGCAAGTGATCCTCCATCCTGCTCTGAACAGGTCAGGAATTTTTAGGAATTTCACTCTTGCTGCTCTTACTTCTCGACTTCAAAAATAATAGACAAATATATGAAAAGTCAGCTTTTTCTAGCTGACTTCTTTAAACCTACTTCTTAGACTTTTTTACTGCCCAAATGTGTTCCTGCTTGCCAGAAAATCCTGAGAAAGAAGTTTGGCTTTGCAGGTTAGTTCAAATGCAGAAAATACCCTCTAATTACTCTCCTCAGCAGCACTAAACATGATCAACTCCCAAGCCAGGCTTGCCACAGTCCAGATCTAAAAGCCTCCTTTTAAATAGGGTAGATATTCATGTACACATTGCCAGTTTTTCCAGGGCATTTGAACACCAAACTTGACCTATTTTCACCAGACATATTCTCATCCATCAGAAGCCTAAATACTTGACTGAGTGTAATTTGTCATAGGGCAGCAGCAAATATCAGAGCTTTTTCTCAGCCTGTGATCTTGCCTTCACCAGGGAAAATGACCTGTAATCATGAAAACCCCAAAAACATTCACTTCCTGTCTCCTGACTGATGCTGGAAAACCGTAAAACAAAACAAACAAACAAAAAAAAAGAGCAAATTAGCCTTGTCTTCTGAGGAGCTGGCAAGCTGAAGACCTCTGCCAGAGGTATTGAAGCAGATGCAGTCAGTACTACATGGGCACTTTTTAAGATCAGACTGTGTGTTACACAGCAATTTATAGACAGGCAATGAAAGAAAAGATGTTGCCTTAACCTCAGGAGAGTGATAGTCTGTACAACAGAAATGAGAGCAGAACTTGGTTATGGGGTTTTCTGGTTTCGGGGAGAATCCAGGAATGCAGCAGCGTGTGCAGCCCACTGCACCCAACAACACTTACTGTCCTGTGATCACCCACAGGGCCGAGCAGAGGGACAGTGGAATGCCTGGAGACTTTCTAGGATGCAGGTAAAGGAAGGCTTTTTCTGCAGGTGACACTTGGCAAAAGAGCAGCGTGCACTGCACGTGGCCTGCTTCAGTCTCAGTGCAACCAGAACACCCCCTCATACACACCCAGCATTCAAATTCCTTGCTAGAGACAAGCTAAGCCCTTGTGTTCGTGTCTCCAAAGGAGTTTGAGCAAAGCCAGCACGTGAGTTCACACGTGTGTCAGAGCCAGGTGCAGCTGGGACTGCATTCCCTGCAGTATTCCCTGCCTGCCTTCGCGTCCCCAGAGCTGCAGAGCTTCAGCCTCTCAGCACAACAACCTGCCCTGCTGGTCTACGCACAGTCAGACAAAGGACAGGAGTGAAAAGCCTCTCCCTCCTGCTCCATCTGTGACTGGAAGAATCCCATGGAAGGGCTGATTTTCACAGTGACGTGGTGCTGTCCCCACAGGCAGGACCACTCTGGGTCTCCTCACAGAAGCAGGGGCTGTTTGCTTGCCCAGAGCACTGCACTCTGCAAGGATAAAGCTGCAATACCCTGTCATAAACGGGCACATTTTTGCTTCTGTAAGACAGAACCTTCACTCCAAGATGGCATGGTACTGGTGTGCAGTCTCCCTGTGTTAGTACAGACTTTGCCCCTGCTTTGCCTCACTCCCCAATTTAACGGTACACCCAGAACTGAGTCCCTTTGAAATGCAGAAAGGATTTACTGCTTACATTTATTAAAAAGCAAATACAAGTGGCTCGGCAGCAAATGCCCTGAGGTGCTGAGTTTTATGAATCACAGCTAAGCCCCACGTGGTGATTCAACAGGAAGGAAACAGCACTGAAAATGGAAATATTTGAAAACAAGAAAGTATCTTTGCTAAATACAGTAAATTGTTATAGTAAGGATTACAGCAGTTTTCTTTCTGTTTGGGGTTAGTTATTAATGCAATTTTAGGGGCCAACATTTTGACTCAAAATGAGAATGGACCAGAATGACCTCTGGCTTTCTAATGCCACAGAGCAAGCTTCCTGGACATCTTGTGTTCAGGAATAAGTCTGAATTATAAAACAATGGAAACTTGCTACATAATAATGAAGCTGTGCAGAACTAAAGCTGAGCCATACTGAAGTGAGTGGGGCTGCTCTTTACTGTGTTCTGCAATATTCTTCCCAATCAGATCTGTCAAAAAGAGGCTAAAAAGCAATTTTGTTTAAGAAGCAATTTACTACAGTTTTGAAGTACTAATCTTTCAGAAAAATACCACATGGCTAATTTTTCCAGATCTTTGAGGGAAAATTTATGTTTGGAAAAAAATTCCAGTTAAATCAAAAAAGAGATGGATCAGACATAAAAGGAATACTACAGGATTAAAATAGAATACCATGTCAGAACTTTTACCTTTTTCTAAGATCTAACCTACAGTTACAGGATTAACTAGCAACTTTACACTAGTATTTAATAATCCGTATAGTTGTAGAATTTCTGTCCGCATCTCCATCACCTACACACTGAAATTGCAAAGGGCCACTCTGAAGTAAGACTTCCCCTCCATCTCAGAGATCCTGCTGATCTAAAAACAAACAGGAAAGATATTCTACATAGAAAAAAGTATTCTTCCAACAAAAATATTTTAAGTCGTATCAGTCATGTAATGGATGATTACAGAATCACAGGACAGGCTGAGTGGGAAGGGACCCACAGGGGTCACCCAGCCCAGCTCCTGTCCCTGCCCAGACCAAACAGTCCCAGCCTGGGCATCCCTGGAGCTCCTGTCCCTGCCCAGACCCAGCAGTCCCAGCCTGGGCACCCCTGGAGCTCCTGTCCCTGCCCAGACTCCCCAACAATCCCAGCCTGGGCATCCCTGGAGCTCCTGTCCCTGCCCAGACTCCCCAACAATCCCAGCCTGGGCATCCCTGGAGCTCCTGTCCCTGCCCAGACTCCCCAACAATCCCAGCCTGGGCATCCCTGGAGCTCCTGTCCCTGCCCAGACTCCCCAACAATCCCAGCCTGGGCATCCCTGGCAGTGCTATCCAAACTGGAGCTCTGGCAGCCTTGGGGCTGTGCCCAGCACCTGGGGAGTCTGGCCAGTGCCCAGCACTCTCTGGGGTAGAATCTTTCCCTGATCTCCGTTCTGACCTTCCCTGACACAACTTCAGGCCATTCCCGGAGGTCCTGTCCCTGGTGCCCTCCTCTGCCCCTCACGAGGAAGTGGTTGACCCCAGTGAGTCTCCCCTCAGCCTCCTCTTCTCCAGCTGAACAAACCAAGCTTCCCCTCCACGCCCTTCACCATCCTCGTGGCTTCCTTAACTCTAAGGGATCCTTTGTACACCTCCTCAGAAGACACTCTGTGGTTTTTCCTTCAGAAAAAAACATTAGATCACTTGTTCAGCTTAGCACTGACTCAAGAGAGAAAAACCCCTACCCCTGGCTCCGGAATGAATCATCGGTTTCGTTTCCCATGGAAATTTCATTTTGAGGAGAGGGGGCAGATGTTCACCCAAGTACCAACCAGTGTAACACTAACTAGTCCGTGGGAACTCTGCACTCACATCTTGACATGCTGTGGTTGCAGGAAAAAAAAAAAGAAAAAGAAAAAGAAAAGGAAAAACTCAGCATGTGTTTGTATTTCATAGACATCATGATTTTCTAGCAAGTATGACAACATTAAGAAAAAAACCTGTGGCAATCATGTTGACTCCTGAGAGCTAAAAAAGTTAATATAAAAAAAGGGAAAAGTACAGTCTGCTGAGGGCCAAGCACTGTTTTCCTAAAGCTATACTGCTTCCAGGATTCAGTCAGAATATTTCTACTAATTAAATTACTGTAAAATAACCAGCACAACTCATGACTAAATCTGTGGAATAAAGGAGTAACTTAAACTTGTTCACACAGTTATTTAAATAGAAGTTTGCTCCTGTATAATTTTTTCTGCCTTGCATTATTACTACTCATTCCAGTCATTTGGTCTGACAATACTATTTCTCACAACTGGGCTGGGGAGTGTCTATTTTGTGTGGTTAACACACTGTTTACTCTAGCTTCTTTAAAAACGTGCAAGCAAAAACTTACCACCAACAGTATCAATACTTGGAGTATACTGAATACTCCAAATTCAGTTTGATATGAGTAATAAGAATATACCATTTCAGGCCATAAGCAGCAAAATCATTTCAAGTTCCTACAGGCTGGTTATTGCAGTATGATGCCAAGAAACCACCATGTTTCAAAATACTTTTATGTTCCAAGTTCCTTCTGAATTAATATACAGACTTCAACACATTTTTAGGAATAACATGATTAAAGCTGTTTATTTCTATTATCCAATTCTTGTTCACCTTTTTCTTCATAGCTCTTCTTTAACTCCTTCATCTAGCACGTCCTGTTATCTTGGAAACACTAAACTAGATTTTGCAACAGCGTGGATGGAGAGTGTTTCAATACACACCATGAACAAAGAAAGCAACTAGATGGATGAAAAAACCCAGTTCCAATCTGCATTTGTATGAACAGATCCTTTGAAGAAGAGATACTTGCACCAGGTGTAATAACACACATTAACCACCTAGGTGTGCCACGCCAGCCCAATCCTAGAAACAAAGAATTTCTTGCTTCTAAAAGCCTGACAGCTGCTAAAAAATGTATTCAAATGAATGCTGGAGTGAAAATAAACCACATCAAACCACTGTGTGACCACTTGTTCAGAACTACCGAGAGCTTAATTGGTCTTTTTAAAATTTGTGTGCTTTGATTGCTTTGAAGGTAACAGCTACACCTGCATTTCACATCAGCTCTTCTGTATGAGAAGGCTGTGGTCCATGGTGAAGATGTGCAAGAGAGTCTGTTTTGGGGAGAGGACAGATGCTGGGATGGGCAGGAAGGAAAGCAGGGTGGCCCATGTTCAATGTCTGTGAGCATTCCTCGGAGCAGACACACCTCTGACTCCAGCACGGAAGATTCAGGCAGCTGCAGATGGTCTCTCCAGGTTTAGGTGGCTGGGGTGTTCTTTTGTTGTGTGAATTGTGAACACTGGCAGATTTTTAAAGGTATCTTTAATTCAGAGATGGGTCTTTGAAAAATTCGTCCCCATCTGTTTCACCTCGTATATCCTTTATGGGTGTGTGTGAGAAAATTAAAAAAGTGTTTATGAAGTTCACTGAAGTGCTACTGTATACATTTAAAACAATGGAATAGCATGTCTCACTGCTTATTCTTTATATGGCACTCAATGAGAACTTGAGTTTTGATGGGAAAGATGGAACAAAATGATGGTTGCCTGCAACAGAAGATGAAGCAAAACAGGAAAGTTGCCGAAAAATTCTAGGAGCGGATCACATTGGGAAAACCCCCCCATCAAGAGTACTTGTGATGCAATCACAAAGCTGTGTCAAGCAGATGACAGAACTGCTGAGAAGTCAGAGGTTTAGAGAAAACCCCTGCAGAACACCAGTTTGACTTGCATATCGCAGTCTTGACTCACTTTAGGTAGAATTTCCAGGATTTATTAAAAATAAATTTTTATTTTTATTGGTTTGATATTCATGACTCCAAGGGTTTGTCAGGGAGGGAGGGATGGAGGCAGGACAGATGTGCTACACAAACAGCCCAGTCTGTCTGTAACCAGAACGTTTTACCAGTGACACACAAGAGGATTTAGTACAGCAGCTTCTGTGTGGCGGAGACTTAGGCTGGAGTAAGAGCTGTCTTTAGAGCTTAGTCCTTTCCAAACAAGATAAAAGACATTCTTCTACCAGTCTGGTAGTTTCAGATAAGTGGCATGCTCTACAAACATCCTTTATACTTAACCAGAATACGGGATGAATACTTCCCAGTGAGGATGTCTGGTCATGTTTTGACAACACAGAGAAGGAAAAAAAGCTGGGTATTCTTGTTTTTATTTTGATTACTGCATGGAAATTAACCATACAGGCGCTACCACTTCAGTAATTCCTCCTAGTTTTGTAACTGCCTATTCTGCGTGGATCTGCTCACCTAAGGCAGACGGGTGGGCAAAGCCGTGCAAGGGTTGCGAGCTGCGGGGGGATCCAGGCGAGGAGAGCCCTGCTGGACAGGTGTGGGAGCCGGGAGCCCTGCCCGGAGCTCTGCCCGGAGCTCTGCCCTACCCTGCCCGGAGCTCTGCCCGGAGCTCTGCCCGGAGCTCTGCCCGGAGCTCTGCCCTACCCTGCCCGGAGCTCTGCCCTACCCTGCCCGGAGCTCTGCCCGGAGCTCTGCCCTACCCTGCCCGGAGCTCTGCCCTACCCTGCCCGGAGCTCTGCCCTACCCTGCCCGGAGCTCTGCCCGGAGCTCTGCCCTACCCTGCCCGGAGCTCTGCCCTACCCTGCCCGGAGCTCTGCCCTACCCTGCCCGGGCACACCGACCGCGCAGCGGCCTCCCTGCACGAATGCAGGGAAGGCAGGTAAAACCGCAGAAATAACCCCGCAATAACCGAGCAGCACCGCAGCACCGCCCCTCGCGGGGTGCCCGTCCCGCCGGGTCCCGGGATGGACGCCGTGGGAAGGACACGGTGCCCGGCCCCGGGATGGACGCCGTGGGAAGGACACGGTGCCCGGCCCCGGGATGGACGCCGTGGGACAGAGGCTGTGGGAAGGACACGGTGCCCGGCCCCGGGATGGAGGCCGTGGGAAGGACACGGTGCCCGGCCCCGGGATGGAGGCCGTGGGAAGGACACGGTGCCCGGCCCCGGGCTGGACGCCGTGGGAAGGACACGGTGCCCGGCCCCGGGATGGAGGCCGTGGGAAGGACACGGTGCCCGGCCCCGGGCTGGACGCCGTGGGAAGGACACGGTGCCCGGCCCCGGGCTGGACGCCGTGGGACAGCCGCCGCGGAAGGACACCGCGCCGCCCGCCCCGCCCCGCCCCGCCGGGCCCGGCCCTCACCTGCTCCTCGGCCGCCGACTCCGCGCCCTCCGCCGTGCCGTTGAGCTCGTGGGTCTCGCTGCCGGAGTCCATCGCGGCGGCCCGGGGCCCTGCTGTCCCCGCGGGGCGGAGGGGAAGCTTCCCCCGGAGCTGCCCGGCCTCCGGGGCCGCTCCCGCCGCCGGGGCCGCCTTGCCCGCTCTTCCCGCCCGCTCTTCCCCGCCCCTTCCCTCCCCGCTGCCCGGGGCGGAGGTTTCCGCTCCGCCGAGCCGAGCCGCGGGTGGCGGTGCTGGCCGGGAGTGGCGTCGCGCCTTGCTCTGTACGTAGGGAATTGGCAGTGGATGCAAATGAAAGAAATTTGCAAGAGCCACTTGGCAAAGTGCAAGGCTAGCGGTTGATTTTTAAGAGCTCTCTGATCCGTGTTTTTATGGTTTCAATAGCATTGTCCTTTTTTTTCCTCCCCCTTCATTGTCCTATATATTTTTGTCTCCCTATGTTCTGTGACAACTACCATGTACAAAACCAATCAACAGGCAGGTTTTGTGGTGATGAGATGTCAGAGGAACACTCAGATGCATAGAAACAACTGCCAGAAAGAGCAGAAAGGTTAAAAAAAAAAAAAAAGAGAATGATTGGATTTTATATGACCACATGTAATCTCTTTTAAAGCCCGAACTGCTCTCATCTGCACTGAAAATATTCCTGAGTTGTCATTAGGGCAGTGGGATAGGAAACACTAATTTGGAGGGAGCAATAAAGTTTGTTGTTATAGTCGATAGAAAATGGACGAAACAATGTCTTATGACAGAAAAGATGTATGTGTCTAAACGACACTGTTCGTAAGTCCAAAGCTTAAAAAGGCACATTGCTTTCCTTAATTTTTGGGTTTGTGGTAGCTAAACTTCAGTAATGCGCTCAGCTAGGCCAGCCTTTAGCAGATATATTACCTGTTCATTTAACAGTCATTACATTTGCATGAACCATAATTGTGGCTGCGTTTGGTTCCCAGGACGACGTGGTCAGAACGCTCTCTGGTTGCAAGCGTCCAGTGACATATTCAGAGATACTGCTATATTTTTAATGACCCCTTTTTCATCTTCTGTACCTCCTTGCCAATGCATTTTGAGAACCTTGCTTGGCAGTTGTAAAGGTTTGATGTGCTTTAGTGAAAGTATTTTGCCCTTAGTCCTAGAAATGAGAGATCTGCGCTTTGGAGATGACAGTGATAGTGCTGAGTGATGCCTCCTGAGTGCTGACTCCCTTTGTGCTGCACAATCATGTGCCAAGGACACCTGGGAGGACTTGTTCTTATTCCTGTGGAAATGGGCGTAATTTCAGTGGAATTGGGAAACAGCTGAGTTCGTGTTTGTGAGCCACGCGGTCTGAAAAAGTAGTTCTCTGTTGAAAATTTGCGTTTGTCAGTCCAGTATAATGTTTTTAACCATAAAATTTCCTGTTATCCAGCCTTTGAGTTAGTTCTGTGGGTTGAATCTGAAAAAAAAAATCTTTTGCTGCTTATGAAGAAGACCCTGTGGTCCCTACGTGGGGATAGCCTCAGACTCGAACTGTGGTCAGAGAGAGGCAGACTGGTGATGGATCAGTCTGCAGCCATGGAATGAAACAACAAGACAACACTCTGTGATAGGTAGGTCTTGTTTGTGTGTCAGTTACAGAAAGAACATGCAAGTGCTGTCACAGGAGTCTGAGTCAGGCGTTCTGGTGAGTGTTTTGCAGACCAGATACTGGAGGGTGCACAGGCAATCCTTGGGGCCACTGTAAGAACAGCCATTGAAATCTGGATGGGAATATTGAAAACAAACAAACAAAAAAAGATGCTGCTCTGCATCTTTGCATCTTAGCTATAAAAGGAATTTCCAGTCTTTATTACACTCTCAAGCTGTTTGTAATTATTAACCATTTTGTGTTTTTTTTTTTCCTCAAAATCACTCTGATGACTGCGTGATGGACATGGAATGATCCTAATTGTGGAAACAATTAGAAAGGACAGCACTTCTTCTGTAAAATTCTCCTCGAACTGCAGGGCAGCCTGGCGGCCCCAGAAATCAATGGTTATGTCAATATCAGAGTCCTGAAAGTGACCTGAATGTTTTTATCTACTGTGAGCTTTCATGGAAAGCCAATGATCAAGGCAAGGGATCCTTCCCTCCTAATCAGTAGGACCTGCAAAGACATTTTGGAACATTTTCCAGACATTCTGGAAAGACATCAGTGGAAGGTTCCCTGTCCGTGGCAGGGTTGTGACAAGATGATCTTTGTGGTTTCTAACAACCCAAAACATTCCGTGATTCTGTGGTTTTGGTTTTGCCTGTTCACAAGAAACCGGTACGGGCTTAATGCATGAAGCACGTATGGAAATTTCCAGCCTCTGTTATTGGGAAGGACAGTTTCAGTAATCACGTTTGTCCATTTTGGATTTAAAATCTTGAAGCCCGTGATTAATTTTTTTTTTTCTTAAGATGTGCTGCCTTGCTTGGCACGCACATGTTCGGACCGGGGAAAGAGAAGGTTTTCAGCAGTGCTGGACTTGTGCCTGAAGGAAATGAGTAAGCTCCTACCTGGAAATAAACAGAAACATCAATACAAGTGGTGTAGCATTAAAATGGGGACGTCTGGAGTTTGTGAAAATGCTCTGACCCAGGATATACAATTTGCCAGTACACTTTTGGATTAATTTTTGATGCATTTAGAAGTGTAAGGCAGTTGATTTTCCCTGTTAAGAGCAAGTGCTGCACATTCCACAAAGGACTTCTTTGTGCAGTAGCACTCACTTCCTCTGGGCTTGCTGCCCTCCACGCAGTCACACATTGCTGCGCTCACAGCACATCAGCTGTGCACTCAAATCAGCCTCTCAGCTGCTCCATTCTGCCTTGTACAAACAGCTGGTCTGTAGTCTGGAGTGCTGAGTGCTGTTTGGTGAGTAGCCAACGTGCCTGCAGTGCAGACGTGCCTGGCAGGGCTGATTTTAGGGAGAAGAGGGATCTGATGGCCCTGGGCTCCTCTGGAAGGGAAATGGCTGGGAGTGCTCATGGGTGTCTCATCTGAACGTGAAGTACAAGTTTGCAGCATGCCCACAAGTCATCTGGAAACCAGAGAATTGTACCTGGGCCTGGCCTGGCATGTTGTCTGACTCCAAACCTCGTGTTCAGAGACAGCTGTGTGATCCCCCTGCCTGGCCCTTGACACAAATTATTGGCATTCCTCCCTACAGAGTCTGATGATCCCTTTTTTACATATTTTTTAGGCAATGATGACAGCCTGCCAGGTTGTCAGGTGGTTGTACTGTTCTCTAATCCTGGAGCACACTTCCTGAGGAGATCTGGCACTCCTGGCTTCAGCTCTGTGTTAACTCCCTGCTGGAACACCTGCTTTGGGGTGTGCTTACACTGCTGCACCTTTCCTGCTTCAGGGGGTGTTACCTCACGCTGCTGTCTAGGTAGGACAGCCCTGTACTTAAAACAGGAAAGAAATGTCAGGAGTTTGGATAGAACAGACTCAATAGGAGGAAATAAAGCTCCTGCTTTTAGCCTCTGTCTTAATGACTTCATAACTTTTACACTTTCTCACTGAAATTGCATAGCTTAGTCTATTTCTATATATTAATTTCTCATTTCAAAAGTCCTAGTGGAATCTCTGCACCCTTTTTAACCATAGCACATATATGTGTGTATATTTATACATTTGTACAATTAGAGGATTTTTTTTTCTACAAAATTTGTTGTGGAAATTGTAGAGCTGAAATGAAATGGCATATGGAGTTGCAAATTTGGCATGGTGAGGCTGGTCTAAAAGTTCTGTTGGGCTTAAACATTGTCTTTTATAAAACTGTGATGTGTGTTAATTCTCTTAGCTGGTGTCTTGCTCAGAAAATCACATTTGCATGTGCCTGAAGCTGTGTAACTCAGCTGGTTTTTTACAAAATACATGAACAACATGGTGTTTAGGAGGTGGTGGTGTGTGTTTAGAGTATGTACTGGTAGTTCACTTCAGAGGTGCTGAATCCATCTAGGTGATGAACGAGATGAGGAATCAGTTGCATTTATATTCCCAAACTGTGTTGTCATTGCTTCATTCTAGCCAACAGAACTTTACTATCATTAAATTCTTTTTATAGATTTTAGTATATCAGATAGATGGAGAATGATTTAAATACATCTGTGTGCAAACGCTGGGATTTAATGTTTACTTTTGAAAGGTGAATTTAAACTTTTTCCATCAAATGTATAGGCAGTGATAGGTCAGAGGTGACCCATTTGCAGTAATATACCCCAAAACAAGGAATTCAAAGAAAAATCAAACTTAATGTACTTTTCAGGGTTGTGCAGAGGTGCAGCAGTGGTCTAGAAGAGGGAGTGGAAGGAGGTTGTCTGTAAACCAGAGTCAAGAATGCACCTGTCTAAAATGCCAGGTCTCAGTACAGGTGTGAATCTGAATTGTATGTCCCCACATAGCTTGTCAGCAACCAGGTAAATGAGAGAAAAATCAGGCCCTGGAGCTACTGTAGGCAAAGGGTGATTCAATGAAAAGACTAATCCAGTTAAATGAAAAACCCTTTGTGTATGGAATTACTCCCAAATGTAATTCATAGAACAATGCATGCTATTGAAATGCATTAAAAAAAAAAAAAGAGAGATAGAGTGAAAAGGAAATAAATGAACTGTTCAAAGGGTTCTTTTGTATCAGACTCATGCTTTCAGGAGTTGTTCCCAGCTTCCAAGATGTCCGGGGAGAGGAGGGAGAGAGGAAGGAAGGAAGGAAGGGAGACAATTTCCCCACAAGGTCGAGTACCAGCTCCACAGGTGGCAGCAGTGCTGAGGCTCCTGAGAGCCCGGGCACCTGCCCTGCTATGGCCCCAGGGAAGGCATGAGGAAAGCAGCCTTCACTGCCAATGTGCAGCCCCTCCCTATTTGTTGTGTCTTTTATTAATATTACTATCCTTTAAAAAACCCTAAACCACCCCAAAACAAAACAAATCCCAAAAAAACCCCCCCAACCAACTGAAAAAAAAAAAAAAACAAAACAAAACAAAAAAAAAAAAACAAAAAAAAAAAAAAAAAAAAAAAAAAGGCCAGCAAAAACCCAGGTGATGTTTGCCGGCTATCCCAGTCTTGCAGCATCAGTGAAGCCTTTAGAGCTGCCGTGCAGCAGCAGGGTTGTGTTTGTGTGCAGGGCTGTAGGGTCTTTTGGGGTTTTTGTGCTCTCTCAAGGCTGAGTTCTGGTCCCACAGTGTGCAATGGGATAAGTTTATGGGCATTGCATTTGCCCATAAATACTGCAAAATAGGCTTATGATGTGTGCAACATGGGAGCCCACCTGTCTGGAGTGTGCAAGCAGTGGGGCTGGTTTGGTTCTCTAGAAAGAGTTCCTAGTTAGGTTCTGTGGTGGGGTTTTTTTTGTTTGTTTGGGTTTTGTGTTTGTTTGTTTGTTTGTTTTTTCCCCAGAATTTCTGGAAGTTTTTGCTAGATTCTCTGGATAATCCAGGTTGAAAGAAGCATCAGGAGGTCAGCTAGCCCAACATTTTGCTCAAGTAGGATAAGCTGTGAGGTCAGACCAGGTGACTTATGGCCGGCTCACGCTCTTGGCCTTTAAGCATTTTTTTGGTAGTTTCTTTGTCATTACAATGTTCCAATATATAAATTACCAAATACAATTTTACATCCCTTACATGCTTTCTTTTGCCAGGTTCACAGTCAGAAGCTTTTTGAAAAGCTAGGAATTTTACAGTATAACTTTTCATTTGTTTGTTTGGTTTTTAAGGAAACCACATGAAATCTTTAGGTCTGGATGATTTAAAGTGATATCTACTTCAAATCCCATGATGATAGACCAGCTGGGTGCCAAACACAGATTGCTGTTATTACTGACACACGGTGTCAGTAAGTAAAATAGCAAGAGGAAATTCAAACCCAGATGGAGTTTTAAGGCCAGAAATCACTATTGTGATCAGTTTGCTTGAATTTCATACAGCACCACTCACAGTTTACCCAGTAGGTTGTGGTTGAACCAGAGAAGGACAGTTGGCTTTGTTGAAGTCCTTGGCATTGCTTTTAAAGCTGACATTAAAAGCACTTGACAGCTTTGGGATGTGTTGAACATTCAGCCTATAGACTAGACTGGACTGAAACCATTGAATATGATACATAAGGAAATTTTAAAATCTGTTTCACCTGGAAGTGCTGAGTGGCCTCAGCAGAACATGTAGACATTAATTCTGCCTGTGGTCTGCACTTCCCTCTGCAGTTATGCTCAGGGGTGTCTGTAAAAATACAATTTTTCTGGTGTTTTACTGGCAGACTATCAGAAAGACATTGCAAATGTTTCTCTCTTCTGGTTCCTGTCTCCAAACACACATGTATACATAAGGGCTTTTCCTTGCAAGACCTGTTGCCTGATGAAAGCAGCGCCATCTGGCTTTGTCTTCCTTTTTTTCACCAAATATTTGATGCGGCGTGTAAAACTAATTCCAACACGACCAGTTTATTAGCATTGTTGCCATGTGTTCACTTCACTAGATAATTACACTTGCAATCATTTCCAGTTGTTGGCTTCTCTGCTTTTACTTGCTGAGTGACTTTTGTGTTTTTATGAAATCTCGATGATTGCACTAGTTGTGAATAAGTTTCTTTGACTTAGAGTATAGTGATCATGGAATTAATAGTACATCAAATAAGTATAAAAAGTATCAAGAACTTCATAATGTCAGTTCTATAGCCCATGGATATATATAAACATCTTTGTATTTACAGGGTATTTGTTATAATTAATTCCTATTTGTTTTCATAGAAGCTTTGTAGAAACTTACATGGAATGTAAGTTTAGGATAACTGCCCCATTAAGATGCATATTTACTTTTTTAACTTTGCTGTGACAGTTTCTGCCATTGCCAAACCGTGCTGCCAATATCTCTGTTTAATGCTCCCATTACTCCTGTGAAGGAATTGAACATCAGTCCATTGTTACTGAAATACTCAGGTGTGGAGGAAAGTACCCTCAGATAAATGGGGTTTAGATCTGCAAATGTGATTTTTAAATCCCATGTCTAGCTGGAGATTGAAATCAATAGTTGTGCTTCTGCCTAAAGAAATCCTTTCATTGAACATCCTGCTGCTGGATCTGCCTGAAAGCTGCCCCCTGGTTAACTCACCTTGCTGAGGGTCTGAGGATGGAGCTGTAAAGAACTGTTATTCCTACCCTCATATCTTAATTTCAAAATTATAGTAATTCGGAGGGAAGGGGTTTGCATTCTCCATTCCAAGGGGGGCTGCTTCCCTCCCTGGCAGACACCTGTCTCTCCAAACCAAGACAAGGATTAATACACAAAGCAGAGGCAATCAATGACAGGGACAGGAAATGTCCTAATGCTGAGGCCAGGGCAGCTGTGGTTTGGATGCTGTTGTTGCTGCATCTCTTGGCACTTACTCTTTATTTCAGAAGAGAAACACCAATGGTAGTGTTTGGGAGTAATGGACACTTACACCACAACTCTGGGCAGTCTCAGGACCTTTATAAAAGCATTGCAGCTACAGACTCGAAATTTTGAGCAATTTTGCAAAGGTTAAGAAGGAAAATGACCAAGACAGAAATTAACACCTTCACATTTTTAAGAAATGAGAACACAGAATTTCAGCCTAGCTTGGAAATGCTGCATTTTTTTAAATGTCAGTGATGTATAAAGATGAGAAAGAAATGTGTATGTGAACTCCTTAGCCTGGCTGCACCATGCCCCAGCCACCGTGTTTATGTTATGGGGTAAGCCTTGATTTATATTGTGGTGTAAATATTGACAGATATTTTTGTCAACAATTATGGTTAATCTCCTCTTTGGTAAGTAACATTGCAGATTTCCCCGGCAGATGCTCCTGCAATGGTGCTGGCTGTATGGGCAGTGAGACATTAATGCCTTGAGCACAGACATTAAAGAACTGCTGTCAGGAGAAATGCAAAATGTGAGAAGTAAAACTGCTCTGATGTACTTAATTGCTACTGGTCAGTCATTTCCCTCCTGAAAACACATTTCTCCCAAATCTAGCACACCTGGCATGAGGGTGGAAACCTTAAAACTGGGGCTGTTTTCTAAACCACCTATCTGAGAATATTGTAGGATAATTAAGGTTTGCAATTGTCCCTATTTTAGGGATGCCAGTCTGATTTCATGTTTCACATAATTTTTGTCTTAATGTGTTAAAGAAATCAGAATTAAAACTCCAGAAAACTTTGGCTTTGAGACCTTTATGTCAGATCCATTGGTAATCCCAAAGACAGTTTAGACACCAAGATGGATTTTAATATCCTGGTTCCAAAAATCATTAATTTTTTTAGGAGTTCTTAACTGTTTTTCAGACTAGACACAGTCCAGTGCATCTTTATTAATTTTGGTGCAGTCTTAAAAGTGTCTATATAATTGGATAAAATAAGAGATATGTGCATGAGCTAGCATGTAAAGAGATCCATCCTGGATGGATGCAAGGCCGTTAGGAAAAGAAATTAGGTATTTATTCCATTTTCACTGAGACGTGGGATCAGTGCGGCTTTTCAGGAATTAAAAAAAAATTTTGGTAACCTTAGGGCAAAGTCTGAAGGTGAGTTCACAATGTAAATCCTCCCAACACCCTGCGTTTAGATGGTGTTCATCCAAGTCATAGAGAAAACAATGCAAAATGGAATTGCACTTTTATATGGGATGAATTGTTGGAAACCAGCATCTAGGATTATATTCTTGCTATTGAAACAGCTCCAGTTTATTAAAGGAAATTTAATCCAGTAAGTGTATACAAAGCTTGCCTGTCAGCTTGCCTGTCAGTTTATCTGACTATCCCACAATAGATTTTCTCCTCTTTTTTTCCCCCCTCGTTTTTTGGTTTGGTTGTTTTTGTTTTTGGGTTTTTTTTTTTTTTTTTTTTTTTTTTTTTTTTGCTTTCTTTTTTAAAAAAATAAATCTGTCAAAAGCAGTAGGAAAGAGCATCTTTGGTCAGTGCTCTGAGTCAGTTTGTTCTGATGCTGCTCAGGGAACAAAATACATGCTTGTGTTACCATGTTGTAGTAATGATCGCAAGAAATTATTTGCTTTGCTTTTCAGTGGTGTGCCTTGCTGCAGACAGCATTACTGTCCATTCAGGAAATTAACTGAAAGTACCATTAAGGACAGTTACACAAGGCTTGAAAAAAACACAGCCCCACAGAGCCAAACCAGCACAAATGAACCCACTGCATGTTGCAGTTCTTCAACCTGCTTTGATTCTTTGGGAGGATTTGAAAATGGCTGATGTGTTTAACTTATCTTTTTTTTACAAAGGTTTTAACAAAACTCTTAAAATTCCTGAGTAATCAAAGTAAGGAGCCCTATTAAATCATGAGCTAAACCCTGGTTAAGCAGCTGCAAACAAAGAAAGCCATAAAACTGTGTCTGTAGGTGATGCTGAGTGAGAGGTGAGGTTCTGCCCTTTTGGGAAGGCTGTGGGGGCAGCTGCTGCCTCTGTGCCAGGGGTCAGTTTTCCTGGGAGCAGATCTGGGGCTGTGCCACGGTGTGCAAGGCTGTCCCTGCAGCAGGACCTGGCGTGCCATCACCTCAGGTGGGCTGCAGGGAGGCAGGAAGAAAAGCAGCTTTGTGCTGAGGCCATGAGGTGCCCTGAGATTTCTGCTGTGCTGAGCAGCCTGGGTATGCCCTGAAACAAGAAAACTGCTCTCAGTTTCCAGCTCAAGTTAGAAGCCAAAAATCAGGAGCATGGTGAAACATGCCTTCAGAAATTACTCAAAGGAAACAAAAGGCTTTTAGTAAAGGTAAACCAGACCTGTAGACAGTACATTTGAGGATACTCTGGGTTAGTATTTCAAAGTACGATTCTAGAATACAATTGTAGACTTTTGCACAGGGTTTTCTGCTATGCAACTGAATTAGCAAAGGGAGAGTAAGAGCCCACTGTAGTCTCCTCTGACCTGACCCATTCTGTGGTTCTGTGATTCTGTACTGGAAAGAGAGCCTGCATTTTTGTGAGTTGATCCAGATCTTGTAGAATTTGAAGGAAATCCTGCAGTGAGCTTTTGCTGTGTTGAACGTGAACCAAGACTGCAGTAAAATATATAAAAATGTTTGTGTTAAAATGAAAAAAGACATTTGATTCCTGCTGTGTAGTTTGCATGTTTGATCTCCCTTGCCTACAATAGCTTTTCTCTGTTTCAGTTTATACAGGCTCTGTAGCTGTGGGTTTCTCCTCTTAGCTGGTAGTCTTTTGTAGGAATAATATACACTGGCAGGAGGGAGAACCAGGCTGCTTCCAGAATAAAAATATTCTGCCTCTATCAGATGTTCCATTGACTTTCACAGCTTGTGTGGGAAAAAAAGCCCTTATTTAAAGTCTGTATTGCTGTGGGGTCTTGTTGGGGTGGTTTTGGTTGGGAGAGGGTTTTGTGTAGAATGGAAATGCAGTTAAGTGAACACTTACAGAGACAAATACCTTCACGTGTGCTCTCCTCTGCCATTGTTTTCCTTCCCTCTTTTCTGGGGGACACTCCACAGCTTCCAACCCCAGCTGCAAAGGTGACCCTTGGTTCTGGCAGAAGGTCTTTTTCTGCTGAGGTGTAGGCTGGAAGAGCAAAGGTATCCTCTTCACAGAGTTTAGCAAACCTCATCATTGACAGGCAGGGTCAGAGACCACTCTTCAAGGGGATTCTCTGTTCAGACTGGAGCTGTAGGAGGCGTTTGTGGATTGCTGGGAACCCTCCCATGGGGATTGGCCACCATCCTCAGGAATCCTAATCCATCACCTGGAGTGGAAAAGCTTTTGATTCAGACAAAGGTTAGGTGTGTTACTCATTATTCTAGATCAGGGGCTTGAGTTAAGCTTGGTAAAAATCCCAATGCTCCTGTGGGCACTTTCCAGCTCTCAATAAGGGCAGGACCAGGGAACAACAGCCTGCAAGTCCTTGGGGAGATGAGGAAATAACTCTTGGGTGGATTCAGGTTGTCAATTAAAATTTAATTATAGCCTTTGGCAATATGAGAGCAAAGGTTGGGTCTGAAGCCTTTGTGCAGTCCTATAAATAAGTTAAAGCCATTAGGTGCTTTGGTCATCATTTACAAGATGGCTTTTTCCAGTAAGCACAATCACCACTGTGTGTGAGACTGCAATAGTGAATCCAGCTGTGCAGTGACACAACAGAGCTCACCACTCGTCTGTTAATGTGAGAGCTCTGCAGCCTACCCACCTTATCCATTGCTTCAGACAGAATGGGTGTGGGGAAAACCTGAAACAGGACTGACTTCCCCCAAAAACCCGGCAGAAGATGTGAGGGGATGGTAGGTCTGGGTACCAGGAGTGTTCCTCCTGAGAGCATCCAGCCCCAGGCAGCTTGTTGCTAGGCAGAGGCACAAAGGACACGTTATATGCTCCAAAGAGGAGTCTGTACATTTGATTTTAAGAAAAGAGCTGAATTTCTGCCAGGACATTTACGTATTTCATTTTTCGTGCTGGTGTTTGATATTAATTTTAAAAGCAGTCCATGATTTGCCTTGCTGACTGTTGCGTTTTAACTGCAGCACAGTTTTAACGCCTCCCATTAAATTTTTTCCCCTCTGCAATTAACTTATGTAAAATCAGGTTTCCAGGGCTTTTTCAAATTTTTTGAAGAAAATTGCCTTGAGTACGATTGCTGTGCCGTGGCTTTTTGCATTGTGCTTGTTCATTCTCTTACACAGTTAAACATGTGTTATTAAAATGCAATAGTGGTAACATCATGCAGCTGCAATTACATTATGGAAACATTATCTTCATGGGATGATGGGACTTCAGGGACACAGCATAGCACAGGTTTCCACAAAAGCATCTTGAGGTTATTTTACCAGCATGATTATGTCTCTCTAAGCATGCCTTGAGACTTCTGCAATGCTCTGAGACTGAATGCAGTATAATTTTAAAACCTGAAAAGTAGCTTTTCCTTAAACTATTAAGGAATTTGACTGCCTTTTTGGAGTTTTTAATAGCTGGAAGGTTTAAACTGCTGTGTGAGTTAATCAATACGCATATCTATTTTTATATACCTGTATTTACACACATCAGACAGCATCTCTGTGTATGTGGGTGCCCATGTAAATCCTGTTGGAGCACACCTGTTCAGCGATCAGCTGTCAACAGATTTCTTTTTCTTTCACTTTTCTCAGCAAAAGACAGGCATCATGCACCCTTAAAGCTGGCCTTGCCTGTTGGCCTTGCTACTCCACTACTGCCCTGAGCAGCCTGTTCCAATGCTTTACCACTTTTTTGGTGAAGAAATGTCAAGTTTGGCTTTTCTTTTCCATTGTTGGGAAGCTGGGCAGAGCCGTACCCTAAGGCATACTGCTGCTGTGTCCCTGTGCACGCCTGGAATGACCCTGCTCGTGCAGCCTTGGTGACACATTGCTGCTAACTCAGGCTCAAACCCCTCCTGTGACTGGACACACGATAAAAATGGCCTTTTCAAATATCTTTGAGCTGGAATCACCTCCTCGGGCTGCTGCCTGGAGTTCCTGGCACACCCAGCTTTGCTGGGGCACCTGGTTATTCCCAGCCAGCCCAGCCTGGCAGGGCTCATGCACCACTCAGACATCAGCCATGTGTCCAAGGAGCTCCTGTTTGCCACCATCCCTTGGACCTGCACGTGTGTTTTGTCCAGGTCCAGACGCCCTGCAGCTGCAGCAGCCATCTGGCAGCTGGGGGAATTGGCACACTCCGTGTCCCACCTGAGGATGCGCCCTGATTTGTATTTCTGGATGTAAGAATCTGAGGGATTTGAGGAGTCCGGAAGTGTCTGGGGTTCTTGTTTTTAATTATCACTTTTATTATCAGCCAAACAGTTAGATATATATATGTTTAAAGCATTTTTTTTAATCTTCTCTAATGAGTCATGCTCTCGGTGAAACATGGTCTGTAATTATGTTCTCCCTTGGTTTTCACAGTGTCTAAGCATTCCTTTTACATTTGTCTAAAGCTTGTACTGCTTCTTCTGCCTCTTTTTAATTTTTATTTTAAGCCTATGACTAAGGGAAACAATTTAAAAACCATTAGAGTGTTGTCCTTGATGATGTGTTCATCAGAGAACAGCTCGTAACACTCTCCTAGGATTAGAATTATTGGGCATCTTCAAAGCTCAGCTGGCAGAAACCAACCAAGCAAGGGAATTAGCCTGATCTATGGAATAGAAGAAATCCCTTTCTGCGTTTGCCAAGGCAGAATAAAAAGGACCATTATTGGTGTGAGGGAAGGATCCTCTGGCCTGCATTGTGAGGCGTGGATTATCCACCCCTGGAGGTCTGCTGAGAAAGGCTGGAACAACGTGTCACTTGGCAGGAGGGGTGCATGCTTCGAGGAGCCTGCCTCAGAGCATTGGGCTGGGCTGGGTCACCTCCCTGCAGTGCTGTTTTATCCCTGCTGCTCCAATAGAGATGTCTTTTTTCTCCTGACAGACGATACAAATGAAAATGCCTGTGCGTAGCTAAGCAACATCTCCGTCTAGTTCTGAAGTTTTGCCCCCAAAAGTCATTTTTTCTATCTTTGTCTGTGAGAAAATAGAGAAGTGGAGGTTGGCTCAGACCCCAGGGGAAGGCTGCAGGGATGGGGAGGAGCATGCAGCAGGTGGGAGCATGGAGAGGGAAAGCCCATGCGCTGTTCCCAAGGCACTGCACCCCAAAGGGCTCCACAGCCCACAGATGGACTGGTCTGTCAAGGGCCTTAGAATGCAGGACACACACACAGGAGAGAAAGATACACAGATGGGTTCCAGGAGGGTGCTCCAAAATCTGTTTAAATTCTTTTTGAATCTGTCATGTAAAAACTCGAAGAGTTGATCCAGATCTGGAAAACTCATGCCTCTAGGAAAAACTGCTGCAATTCTTTAAATCTATCCCATGCCTTTGTAATCTCTTGAGTTTGCACAAAAGGTGTAATGTATTTGGTTTTAAGAAACAATAAGAAGAAACGTATTTAAATTTGCCATAATTCAGTGGAAGGCCATTTGGATTCCTAGAATGACGTATCCAGGTAAAGCTGGAGGGAGCCTTAATTTGCTTGGGAAATGCAACCACCCTGAAATGGTGGATGTTGTGCTGTTAACAGCAGGGGATTGTTTTAATACATTCTGACTGACATCAATGAACATTATTAAGTTATGATGCATCAGAGTTTATGATCCAAGAGCTTTTTATTTTACTTTTAAATTTTTTTTCTTTTGTTCTTCTCCAAGCAAATGTATCTCATCCAATCCTTGGCTGGGCAGGGTGGGAATGTAGCAAAATCATTCCTCTCTTCTTCCCTTCTGGGGCAATTTAACACCCAAAAGGTGTTTAGGCAATATTCAGCTAGTAACTATCCAACAGGGGTTTTATCTAGAAGTTATTACATTTCTTCATTATTTGAATCATTCAAAGTACTCTGGAAATGTCACAGCATTCAGTGAAAACCACTGACAGCTCTTTGCATCCTTCCTAGGGTGTCCTATTATTGTTAAAAACTCATCCAGTGTAAAATAAAGTAATGAAAATAGGCAGAAACCCTCTCTCTCTCGATCTAGTCTAAATTTAGCGAGAAACCCTTGCTTAGCTTTTAACAAAGACAGCTTTGCTTTACTATCTTGTGCATACTAATACAGTCTTCTTTTAATAATAAAGAAGACAATGTTCTTAAAATTGACTTTATCATCAGCTAGCTGGTTAGTGCCACGACACTTGGCTTGGTTCTACTTGGTTTACAGCTGTGACAAAAGACATAGAATCATAAAATCACAGAATGGTTTAGGTTGGAAAGGGCCTTAAGAATCAACTAGTTCCAACCCATATCTTCGGTTTCAGTCCAAGAGTCTTGAAAGTTGGCAGCCACTACCATCCAACTTTGATTTTTTCCATATTTGCATTTGGATTTTTTTGCTATCGTGTTTTTGAACAAGATTTTCCAGGTCTATCTCAGATTCTGTGTATCTCAGCTCCCAGAGAAGGTCAGAGAGGTGAGGTGTTAACCACGACTGCCCTTCACACACACACCCTCACCTGATGTGCACGTCCTTCCCAGCTGGTTCGTGTCTTGTGTTCAGAACAGGTCGAAGGGAACGTGCAGGTAGAGGAAGCACAACTCCCTGAAATGAGCCTCAATCCAGGCTTCCTTCACAGCTGAGCTGTGATATATAACAGACATTGCCTGGCCCATTAGCTCTTGCCATTGAGCTGTCTTCCTTTGAAGAACCTCGTGTGCATTGCCGAAGGAAGGTCTGAACAAAGTTAACGTGAGTTAGGAGCAGAGCTGCATGGCAGTGAAGCCCTAATGAAAACACACAGCGAGCTGGAGAACTGCTGAAAGCAGGAGGCTGTTGGAAGTGTGGTGCACTATGTACTTTATTTGTGTTATTGGCACAAAAAGTGTTTTTGGACTGTGTGAATCTTTCTCCAGCTATAGCAGAGAACACCACCTCTCTGCAGCTGCACTCAAGCTGTCTCTCTTTGGTAAGGTATGTCCTCTCTGACAGCAGAAATAACCAGCCAGAAAAAAAAAAAACTTGACCAAAGGTTTTTTAACTCCCCATTGGTGTTTCCCTGCTGGTTTTCCTTATTTTTCTGTATCTAGAAGCTGTTTCTATCTGCTGTTATGTTCATTAACTTCAGCTCCAGAATCAGCAGCTGGAATCAGCATGTTTCCCCATAAACTGCTGAAACCTGAAAGAAAGATTGCTAGACCCTGATGCATCTTCCCATAGCTGCTGGTTCATGATAGCGAGGAACCAGCTAGTGAGCCAGGGTGAGAGCCTGCTTCCAACAGGCAGCTCCTGCTGGCTGTGCAGGGCACGGATCAGTGAGGCATGCACCCATTACAACACTGGCAGGAATCCCTGTAGCGTCTCCTCTCTGTTGTTTCGTGGTTAGAAAGTGCAAATTATCTCCCAAGTGCACACGTACGGCAGTGTGGGTTATCTGCTTCTTTTCATTATAGCTGGTAAGGTCTCTAGGTTTCTCAAAATACCATTTGCTTTAACAAGGAAATGCCTCTGCTGTTGTGCTGGAGCTTCCTCTGTGCAGCATGTTTCTACCAGATAAGGTGCTTGAGCCACCCAAGTGGAAAATGTGAAGAAAACCCATCCAACAAAAGGGGAAGGCACCTTTGCTGAGTTGCAGCTGGTGGTGTGGATGGTGGAACCTGAGCAGAAGGAACCTCTGGTGGGGAGTTCTGGTCCCCAGGTGAGGTTAAGGTGGAGCTGTGCCTGCTGCTGCAGAGAGCCCGTGTTGCTGCCTGGTGTGTGCAGCACATGGAGGGACAGAATCACTGAGGTAGGAAAAGCCACCCAAGATCGAGTCCCACTGTTAATCGGCCCCGTTCATCACTAACCCACATCTCTAATCCATTCTTACGATGTTCTAAGCTGCTCTGTCACCTCTCTCTTGCACAGATTTACTCCCCAGGGTCACTCATGCTGCTCTGAATTTACCTGGCTGGTGGCAGCAGCTCTGCACCACGAGCCCGTTCCTGTGCTTTGCCAGGTGGATGTGTTAGGCAGGAGTTGGTCGCTCCCTGTGTCTGAAACTGACTGTGTACTTCAAAGTCATAGTAATTAACTCAGCCAGAGCAGCTGATCTGCTGAACTGTTCTCCTAGCTAACACCTGAGACGTGTTTAATGAAAATTCCAGAGTCTAATCTTGTCCAAAAGCACCTGCTTCCAGTGACTTATTCCAGTAAACCCATGCTTATGAGAGTGCTCAGTTAATCTCCATCAAGCACTCTTCTGGCTTTTGGGGGTTGGAGTGCATCTTCTGTAGATTAATTTCAGGCTGTTGTATTTGTTCTAACCAGTTTTCATAATGAAAGTGCGATCTCGTTCATTTTTATTTACCTTATAATTAATGACAGCTACATATTAGATCCTTGGAAAATGCTGATCAAAGGCCTGAGGTGATAAGTTGGGCAGAAGTCTCCCCAAAATAAACTGCCAGCACAATCAGGAGCATATTATTGAGATTTCAGTGGTTTAAAAAAGGTTGCCTGTATGATTATTATTAAATATTTCTGTTTCCATCATGGGGATCAAAACCAGCTTCCAGAAAAAAAAAAAAAAGGAATATAATGAATTAACTCATCAAAGTACATCTTGGTCTGTTCTGTAGGGAAGCTTAGCTGTTAATTTATTCAGATCAAGTCACCTACCTCCAGCTGTCTTAAAATGCATTCAGAAGAAGGCGAATATTCATTCTAGCAAAAATAGTACACTCCAAAACTATAAAATTAAGAGTGGGTACTAATTATTCTCATCTCTGGAACAGAAGAAACTGCAGAAGGCGTTAAAGCAAAGAGGGCAAGGAAGTAAATGTGAATGACTCATATCACAGCTTTCAAGGAGAAATTTAGTTTAAAAGATAAAACCTAAAGACTTCAGATGAACCTAACCAACCAAGCCACAAAATGCATAAAATCTAGTTTTTTTCATCAACCCACAATAGAAAAGAAACTTGAAGCATCTCTAGACATTGCAGGGATGAAATTAAAGGAGGCTGATCAGAGTGTGGCTGTGGCCATATCATAAAATGTGAGAAGATGGATAATAATCTAGATAAATGCCACAGCAAATGTAACCACATCCTATTTGAGATCCACATCGCAGCCTCACCTGCAGCACAACTTTCAAATCTATTTGCAAAAGGATTGTTTAAATAAAGACTACTGAGAAAAGCAGGTAAGAGATAAGCCAGACAAATGGCAGGCAGGGAGTGTGCGGGTGAGAGGGGATGTGCTTAGAGACCTGAAGAGAAATCTTGCACTTCTGTGTACTTTTGTTGCAGGAGCAAGTGTTTTAAATCAAGAGGCATCAAATCTGGTGTATTGAAAAGGCAATACACAGTTTCACTGAGGAGCTACTTGTCTTCAGATGCTGCCTCCTTGCTGGACAAACATTAAGAACTAGAAAAAAAAAGTAAAAAACACCCCTAAAACTTGCTTGAGCTGCCATAAATGATTGCCATCCTCAGAAATCTACTTCTTCAATCCAGAGCAGACCCCAGGGAGCTGCAAATGTACCAAAGGTTTTCTAGGCACCATATGGTGGTTATGAAAAAACCTAACATGGGGCTATTTTTGAGTCAGCAGAATGGCAAAGAGGAGGGCTGAGTCTTGGAAAGCAGCATGCTCATGGTTATGAAACCCAAAGTGGTAGACAGGCTCAAGCCCTCTACACTTCAGCAGCACTCACTCCGTATTTATTTATAAATCATTTTGCGAGGGGACATTAATCAACTGAGAAAATGCTCTTACTCCAGCCTGCCAGTGAAGAAAGTGTCATGACAAAAGAAAAGCAAATAGAGCTATTTTAAGGTATTGGGAAGGCATTAAATGCAGCCATGTGCTTGCAGAAGGTTTAGCCTTGGCTGCTGCCTCTCGTCCTGGGCTGTGGGAGCCAAGGCAGCCCAGCCTTGCCTGGGGCAGGCTTTGCAGAGCTTGTGTCGTCCTTTGATAAAACAAAGGCTGATGGTGCACAGCTTCCTACAGAAATGCTGGCAAAGCATTCCAGAGAACGGTGATAAAAGCAGGCTGAGTGCCTTTAGGATATCTGCCCTGCATCAGGAGGTTTCTGTTGCTGTGATCTCTTACACCGTGTCAGAGAGACACCATGTGATGGTTTTTAATTAATTCATTAGAGAGTGTCCAAAGGAGGGCGGTGAAGATGGGGAAGGGTGTGGAGGGGCTGTACAAGGAGCGGCTGAGGACACTCGGTTTGCTCAGCTGGACAAGGGCAGACTGAGGGCAGAGCTCCCCGGGGGCCGCAGCTCCTCCCGAGGGGCAGCTCCCATCTCTGCTCCGGGACAGGGACAGCACCCAGGGAACGGCTGCAGCTGCGCCAGGGGAGGCTGAGGGTGGACAGCAGGGAAAGGTTCTTCCCCCAGAGGGTGCTGGGCACTGAACAGGCTCCCCGGGGTTTGGTCATGTCCCCGGGGCTGCCAGAGCTCCAGGAGCGTTTGGACAGCGCTGCCAGGGATGCCCAGGGTGGGATTGTTGGGGGGTCTGGGCAGGGACAGGAGCTGGACTCGATGGCTGTTCCAGCTCAGGAGATTCTCTGGTTCTGTGGTTTTACTGGTGTCACTTCTCCATGGCACTCCCAGAGCCCCTGCTCCCTTTGTTCCAGCTCTGGAGGTCCCCAGAGCTGCCGAGTTTGGGCAGGGTGGGGTCATGTCTGTATTTATCACATTGGGAGAAGATGTTCCCAGGCCGCGGTGGTTCCCTTGCTGTGTGATACAGCCCCGATGTCTACTGCACTGATTCTGTTATATCCTTGATATAAACAATCTTGGGGATAAGCAGATGCATTTACATAGGACCCACTTGGAACTGATCTTTTCTTGTTACGATGTTTCTATTATTTAGTACGCAGATCAAATGGACCTGAACCCAATAGCAGAATTTGGCACTGGATAGTTAATTCTGCTATAAAATCTGCAAGATCACTGGAGAGAGCTAAATTCAGGCGTCAGGGTTCCAGTGCAGAGGATAAAGATTTATTTTTGCTCCCTTGTGGTTCATATCAGGAATGTTCGATCTACTGAACACAGGTAGAGTTTCAATTACTTATTGAAGTTGGAGTCTGTTGGTAAATCTAGAATAACACTTTAGAAAATAGAAATGCGTAAAGGAGTGAGCTTGAAAATTCCCTACTGAGGTATTACCTTAATGCCTTATGGAGTGCAATTCTGCCCCACAAAATGGAACAGAAAAAGATCCAGCTGTAACAGGATATTGCACAAAGGGGAGAACTGAGAATTTTGTTTTGAAATGATAAAAAAATATTTTCTTAACTTTTAAAAAAAAATTTTAGCACGTATTTTCTGCAAACCTCTGAAAAAACTTCGTAAGCTCATCTGCACAACAGATAAATTTGTACAAAAGATTTTTTTTTCAGATTTGTCCAAACTTGTAATGAAATGCAGTAAAGAATGGTCTGTGCCCTACTGTTAAAAGTTGACAAAAAATAATTGAAATGCCTCTCTGATGCATGACCCATAAACCCCATGTTTTAGCTGCTTTTCCAGCTTCTAAGATCTTTGGGATTTTTGCACTGCACCCTTGATTACAGCAGTATTGAAGAAGCAATTATATTATGAGGTGACACTGTTTAAAAATGATTATGATCCCCTATAAAGTGCAAGTAGATTATCAAAAACCCACTCACAACAAGTACCAGCAGAAGCATTGTTTATCTTGCTTCCTACAAAAGCTGAGCCGTAAAGCCTCCTAAAGATCCAGTTAAAGAAGGTGTGGAAGGCCAAATGAAAATGAGGCGTCCTCATTCAAATCCACAATTGTTTCCCACAGCATTTTCCACCATCCAGAACCATGCCTGGCTTTGAGTTCCATGTCCTGTAGAAATGAGGGCTTTTGCCAGTTTAGCCTGTATATTCTAAATTTTACCAGATGTTGTGAACTGCTTTAACTTGCTGGCCAAGAAGTGACTTCCCTGGCAGGAAGGAGTAGGATCAGCATGTTGGAAACCAGCTTTGGGTGATGCTGTGCCCAGGTGAAGTGCTGAGCCACCCTCAGCTCCTGGTCTGTCAAACCCTCTAGAAACTGTCACGCTATTTGCAGTTTATTACATATCACAGAATCCCAGAATGGTCTGGGTTGGAGGGAGCTTAACGATAATTTTGTTTCACCCCCTGCCATGGCAGGGACACCTCCCGCTGTCCCAGGCTGCTCCAAGCCCTGTCCAGCCTGGCCTGGGACACTGCCAGGGATCCAGGGGCAGCCACCGCTGCTCTGGACACCCTGTGCCAGGGCCTGCCCACCCTCACACCCTTTCATTACCAATGTGATGAAAATTGCAGATTTAACTTTGCAGTTTGCACTGAAGCACACCAGCCCCTCGTTCACTCCCAGTGCCATGCTCACAGTTCCCTGAACCTGCTGCTCAGGCATTTAATTGTGAAAGCCACACACTTCTTTCCCCTGTCTAACTCAAACTTCCCTGTCTGATACCAATTTGCTTTGCCCAGCTAAAAGGTGACATCCAGATGATGCCCATTGTTCCAGCTGAGGGCTGTGTCAGCTGCTGCTGCCAGAAACCATTACCCCTTCCTCACTCTGGTCTCCAGGAGCAACATGGATTTCTCCCCATCTCTGGTGTTCTGACAGAAGCCCTGAAAGGTTATATATAGTCTTTAGATGAAAATCCTAGAAGCAAACCAGTTCTTACAGTTATGGAAATAGCAGAGATTTTGAAGTCTTTGAAAATTGTCTTCGTTTCAGGAGGGGGCTGGAAGAAATCCCTGAGTTTGTCTGAGGTGCCTGAAGGCACTCTAGTGTCCAGGAGCAGCAGGCAGCGTGCACATCACCTGAAATAATTGATGACTCAGCAGCTTGCTCCCATCTCCCAGGGTGATGGGCTCAGGAGCCATTGATCTCTCATCCAGTGTGCAATTACACATCGCCCTCTCCCACTCTTTCCCCGGGGTTGCAGCATGATTAATATGAATTGATCCTGGACCAGGGGGGAACTGGGTGTGTTCTCATGTTTGTGGGGATGCACAGGATTTACTGAGCTTCACAGGGCCTGGGTGGGGCACGTGGGAAATGGAAGTGAAGGCTCATATAATGCAGCATCGTTAAAACCTCTGGTGAAAGGATGATATAGCTCACAGAATGTAACTGACATTCAGAAAGGAATTTGAGTGTTGAAGAAAACCCTGTCTTTTAAACAGTTGTTTCCAAATTCACATTCTGTGCTAGTTTTCCACGCTAATATTATCTTAGAATTGGGAGGCTATTATCAGGATTCCACCCTCTAATACAGCCATTCCAGTATTTTGGTGCCGTGCACTTCACATGACCTTTTTAATATTCTGTTGCTTGACTGCTGCCTATTCTTATTCTTTTTGCTATTTACAGTTTTCCAGCCCCGTGGGGAAGGAATAACTGCACTGACTAATAATGACAGTGTGGTCTGCTGGAATGAGCAAAATGGTCCCTCAAAGAGCTACAGCCCAGTGTGGTTGTGGAGTTAGGATTTACAGCAGTCTCATCACTGTGGCAGTCCCCTCCATTACCACTGAAAGTTTCTGAGTGTTTTGCCATCATCTCAGTCATTTGCAGAGAGTAGGAACAGCACTAAGGAGCTGTTCAAAATAAATTTACAAGACTGTAAAGAAAGTGGGTATTATGAATACATGTGTTACTGGGTTTTTCCTCCTCTAGTTCATCACAGAGTTGTTTTTTTTTTTTTTAGAGCAACAGAGTTTACAAGCAAAAAGAAATTTAGCCTTAAAAATGTGAAGCTAAGAAAGAACAAGAATCTTCCAGGAGATACCTTGCTCTGCCCTGGAAGGCTGGCTTGGGAGCTGGGAGATCTGTCCTACTTTCGAAAGTTCATTTTAAAAGAACTAATTGTTAGCAGAATTTTGAAGATATGTTATTGATAGTGTTGGGCACAGGGCTGAAATCCAGAGGATGGATTTAAATCAGGGAATCAATAGCATGTATGATAACAGCTCATTGTGGATTTATGACGTTTGTGTTTGTGAAGGAATTCTTCTTGACCTGCATGAATGTAACAGAGCAGACACATCCTTCAAGTACCTTAAGGGGGCTTAAAAAAGATGGAGAGTGACTTTTTACGTGGGCAGATAGTGATAGGACAAGGGGGAACATCTCTGCATTGGGATGGGATATTACGAAGGAATTGTTCCCTGGGAGGGTGGGCAGGCCCTGGCACAGGGTGCCCAGAGCAGCTGTGGCTGCCCCTGGATCCCTGGCAGTGTCCCAGGCCAGGCTGGATGGGGCTTGGAGCAGCCTGGGACAGTGGGAGGTGTCCCTGCCATGGCAGGGGTGGCACTGGATGGGCTGTGAGGTCCTTTCCAGCCCAAACCGTTCTCTGTTCTGTGATACTTGCACACTTAAAGAAGCAGAAGAGGAATATTGAGCTTAGGGTATGATAGGATCTATTTTTTTCTGACTGTTGTAGCACTGGGACCTTGGTAAGATGTGAAGGGCAGCACTCCTGGGCTGCAGAGTGTTTTTCCTTTGCTTCTTTAGCTTTTGGTACAGAATAGAAGCTGTAACACTCACGGTTCTGAAGAATCTTGGAATCATGGAATTGTTAAGGTTGGAAAAAACCTCCAAGGTCATCAAGTCTTCAGCCAAATCTCACCATGGTCACTAAACCACACTGCAAAGTGCCACGTCTGCTCTTATTTTGAACAGCCCTGGACTCCACCACGTCCCGGGGCTGTTCCAAGGCTTTGCCACTCTTTCAGGGAAGTTTTTCCCTAATATCCAGCCCAAACCTCCCCTGAGGGTGTTTCTTCTTGTCCTGTCACCTTTTACGTGGGAGAAGAGATTGAGAGACCCCTGGGTCCAGCCTCCTGTCAGGGAGCTGTGGAGAGTGAGAAGGGCCAGAGCTACTGCCTGAGAAAGGCAAATGTCTATAAATAAAGTGCATCAGATGTAGAAACTGGTAAGGAGAGAAGAGAGCGTGCGAAGTGTGCTCTGTGAGCCAAATAAAAACCTATGGCTTAAGCTTGGGTTGTGTGTGCTGCAATTAACGCTGAAAAGGTTATCTGAATATTTTCCTCCCTAAATTATCCCTTTTATCCCAGAATTAACAGAAAGAAGAAAAATACAGACTCTCCAGGAGCTGGTTTGCAGCCCAGTCCCCTGGGAGAGGAAGGGAGAGGGTGAGACACCCCTGACATTCAGCAGAGGAATCCCAGTTATGCCTCCTCTTTGCCAAGTCCAAATCTGTCTCTCATGAGAATGCTGCTGGATTGGTAACATTCAGCATCAAGGAATTTGTGCTCAGCAAGGCACTGGCTCCCAAATGGAGGAGTCTGGGGGCTGATTTCAGGGGTCAAAGGGAAATGAAGAGCCTTTCCTTCCTCCAGGAGCCTTGATGCACAAAGAGAACTTTTCCTCTAAAGCTGTTTCTGCTTCACATTTACCCTAATCAGAGAAAAGGGACTCACATCCTTATTGGCCTGTGGGAGAAATCTCTGGTGCAGGTGCATGAATTCTCAAAGCAGTTGAGGTGGGGTCATGGTTCCCCTTGCAAGGAGCTAGGTGTTAGAATTCTTCTGGGCAGCTTTGGCTCCTCAGCCCAGAGATCCCATAACGTGCAAACAGTTAATATACAGAGTATATCCCCTACAGCTTCAGGACCACCTGTGTTACAGACAAACCCAGAGAAGGTTTCCTACCTGTCCTAAGGCAATTCCAAAGCCTGTCCAGCCCCTGGCAGAGAGCTTTGTGTGCCAGTGATTGATTCCTGGCTCCCTGGGGCGCCTTGCAGGGTCCAGGGCTGGCACAGCTGCTGTGAGGCAGCTTTGTTCAGTGGGATGGGGCACTGTAGAGCTGCTGTGAAGTGAAGGGATCAGGATGTATTCTGTGTCATTACAGATTAATTTCTCCATGTAGGAACTGAGTGAATTGAAAGTTATGTTCCCTGAAGCTTCTCTAACTCAGTCTCGTAACCTGCTGTTGAGGGATGCATTAAAACAAAGGCTGTATGACAAAACCACTGACAGTGTGGTGTCTCAGCTGCTTCTGCCTGTCCTTGTGTTTGCAAAACTTCATTAGTATGTTTTTGCAGTAAATAAGTGAGAAAGGGATCACAAAAGAGCTCAGATGTTGCTCCTAGCTGCTGCTGTGTAGAGTGTTCTCTAGCAGCCTGGCTCCTTGCAGTTCGGGCTGGAACAGCCTGGCTTAGCAGGGAACTGTCCAAAATCCCCCTGCCCTCCTATTCCTCTGAGACCAACAAGGGCTCAGGACAAAGCTGATGTCCCTTTGGGGTCTGGAATATTTGGCCTTTGCACATTGTACAGTTCCTAATGCCACACATCCTCAAATGTTGCTGGGAGCTGTGGAGGCCAGTGAGGGCTGCACTTCCAGCCCAGGCTGCAGGCAGCTCAGCAGAGAGGCCCTGGCACAGGGTGCCCAGAGCAGCTGTGGCTCCCCTGGATCTCTGGAATGTCCAAGGCCAGGCTGGACAGGGCTGGGAGCAGCCTGGGACGGCGGGAGGTGTCCCTGCCATGGCAGGGGTGGCACTGGATGGGCTCTAAGTTGCCTTCCCACCCAAACCAGTCTGATTCCAGGATTCTGTGACATCCACCCTTCAGTTCCTGAGGACCAGCTGTACCAGCGTGAGGAAGGCACTGTTCCCTCAGAGGCTGTGTAATTTCTCTGTTTGATCCCTAACATGCCTTTCTGCTGGCATTCCCTGCTCCCAGGGGAGGAGCACTACACACTACTGGGATTTCTAGTATTTTTTCAGGTTGCCAGAGAGACAGTTGTCTGTTTGCACTTTACAGTCCTGGCATTTGGGCCCAGTTCCTCCAGGAAATACTCTGGGGTGGGATTATTTTTTCCCCCCCTCTCAACCTTCACTAATTCCCCAGCATCCCATCTCCCTCCCTGTGCCCTCCCCTGTGGTTTCTATCAGCACTTGGAGAGGCCTGATCATGAGAGGGGAATCCTGGGCTAGGGAGGGTGGTGGTCTGCTCAGGATCTGCTCCTGGGAAGCAGAACCTTTTGTCACAGACCTGAGTCTTCACACTCACTCTCCAAAGGATTTTCCTCAACACTTAATGGCCTGGCATAACCTTTTGGATCATGATTCCCTTTCAAAGGAGCTACAGGATAACCCTTTCCTCCTTCCTTCTTCCTTTCCTTCCCCCTTTACTTTCCCCTTTCCTTCTTCCCCAGTTGTATTAAAAAAAATTCCAATTTTCTGAGCCTTTTCCCATGTTTATTTCTCTTGTGGGATGCAGTTCCCCCTGAGGAAGGTGCTCCTGCTCCCTGCTCTCACTCTGTGGCCCTGCACAATGCTGGAGAACGTGGTGCTGTGGGCTGGTAGGGGCTGGCACTGGCCCAGGACCATCCCTCAGCTGTCCACAGCTCTCCAAACACAGATAAAAGAGCTGCCTAGTTTGGAGCATGTGCAGTCTAAGTAATGTGAGAGCCAGAAATACTCAGGAGACTGATATTCAGTGAGGAAAAAGGAGATGCTTCCTCAGAAGGCTGAAGAAAAAGCAACAGATACACATCAGCAGACAAGGGTGGGTAGATATTTTCATGTGTAAGAGCAAAGTGGGAGACAGTGAGAAGCTGAACCTAGGCAGAGGAGGCTGCTGTTCTGTAATGCTGTGGGCTGTGGAGGCAGGAATGGCAGCAGAGCACAGGGACTGCCTCAGGTGGAGCGATGGAGACGACGCTGAGAGCATCACTGCCCTTGGAATACGTTCTGCCATCAGAACACATGTTGCTAGGAAACTTTTATATTAAAAGGCATTCATCTTTAAACCCTGGGAACACAGTAATAGCTTCTCCTCTGTGCTAGGGAAGCTCTTTTAATGTCAGTCCTGACGTTACTGAGACAAGTAATATGTGCGAGGGAGAAAAATACCTTGAATTATCTTGGGCAAAGATTAAAATCCAACATTATTTTTAGATAGCTTGCAGGGTTTAACTGAGGTTTAGTCATTCTGGTCTGACTAGTAAGACACTGATGAAACATAGAATCAAACAGCTGTAGCTGGAAGGGACCCACAAAGATCATCCAGTCCTGCATTTTGGGGCTGTTTTGTTGAGGGATTTTTTCCTCTCAGTTTTGCCTTCCTTTCCTCCCTGGCTTGTGGTTCTGCCATCCCAACAGTGCCAGACTGATGTGGTCACCAGCCAGCACCCTGAGGTGTCTCATGGCTGCAGGGGTGGCTTTCCCCTTGCTGTCACCCCCCTGCACCACGCCAGAGCAGCCAGGGACCCGCACAGCATCTGATGGTGTTCTCCCAGGGTGCTCCCTCCCTCGGTGCTCTGGGCGCACCAAAGCCTATCTGGCTCACTTCCCATGTCAAATTCAGGACTTAAAATGTGTTATATGACATGTAATGGTCCCCCTAAAAATAAACAAAGGGTACAAGATCCCCCAAACCACCACTGATACGAGTACTGTGGGGAGTTGTAATGGAGTAGTTTTATTATTACTGTCACTATGGGACCTGTCCTAGGGCGTTGGCACCTTTCCCATGGTGTGTTCAGCCTCTGTCTTTGCTCTGGGGGAGCTCTGCAATTCCGAATGATTCACTGAGGGGGAGAACACCCTGCTAGGATCGACATTAAACATGTTAAGTGATTCTAAAAGTAACATCCTTGGAGTTCTGTGCAATGAAGATTGTTGGGTGGTTTAGTTTTTTTTCTGGATGAGAATGATGGCCTTTATCACATCAGCTGATAGACCTGGAAAAAGCAGACACGTTTTTGAACTCCAGCCAATTCTAAGTTAAGCCTTGTATAATGACACCAGGGTGGAATTGGCAGCCTGAACCCGTGGGATGGGGCAGGGCTTCTGAGGGTGTTCCTGCCCTGGGGATAGAGACCGCCAGCAGCTGTGGCACCCCATTGTCTTCATCAGTTTCTCCTGCCTGCCCTATCCTTCTCCTTAGTGTTTCCAAACGGGAATATGGGTTAATTTAATGTCTGGAAACATTCCAGAGCAGGAGCCATCCTCGTTTCTGGTGCTGGTAACACCGTGTGTGTCCTGCCCAATACCCTGCTGGCACAGATATCAGCTTGCCTTGTTAACAGATCAGTTTGAATTCCTTGGTCTGTTTTTATGAAACCTATTGTAGCAGTATTGCAGGAAAAACATTTCCTACATGTTTGTCAAAATTACCAGTAGCAGGCAGGTGTTTTTAATATGTGGTTTTGAGGTGGGAAGAGCACTGAAAGATTTGGCAGTAGAGCTAAGTAGACAAATCTGCACGCTATTAACAAGGAACTTGTTATCTCTGTTCATATTTATTTATAGTATTTATCTAATAGTATACATTTTAAAGGACATGATGTGCCTACAGCTCAATATACAGACACACATGAAGTTGGACTGTATGATCCTTATGGCTCCCTTTCAGCTCAGGGTATTCCATGATTCCATGGTAACCAGTGGGATGGATGAGTAGACCTGTACTGCAGGATCACAGGTTGAATAGTGGATAATAATCATATCGCAGGGAATCTCTCCCTCAATGCTCTACTCACCTGCCACGTGTGAGTTAGAGAACATGAGCAGCTGCACACTGAGTTATGGCAGCACAAAAGGGGATCAGTACCTCTGAAAACATTCTAATGCTCCGACGTTATGGCAACACCTTCTCTCTTGTGCCACTTGGTGGAGCTTAGTGATTTTGGCTCTGGCATACATTGCTTTGTAAACTTACTCTTCAATTACACAGCCAGCTGTCACTGTGTCTTGAAAATGGGCCAGATCCCTGCCCAGAAATAAACCCAAAAGTGCACCATAAATTCTAATGAGCAAGATGCTGGTGCTTGGCTGCTGACGGCTTTGGTATTCATCTCTTCTCACTCATAAAAGCAATAAAACTTATAGTGTGCTCATTTCAAAGGAAAAGTTAAAATGTGGGCTTAGGACCATTGAATTTATGATATATAGGATAAGGGTTGGGTGGAATTATGTCACATTTGGTTTATTTTTCAGATTTAAAATCATGTTTTAACTTCCCTTGCAGGTTTTTGGGATGTATCTGGATGGGAGACCTCACATTTGTTTGAACTCCTGTTTTTATTCAGCAAGCACATGGACAGTGAGCAGACCCACAGTTAAACTGGGAGATTATTATATCACATGCTGAGCCTGCCTTCATTTAAATCAATGGCCAGTCAGTGCAATTAAACCAGAAATGGGTCCTTGGCTCAGACATAGCACTTATGCTTAGAGTCTACCTGGAAATTCAGGGCATGACACCAATTTCGCTTTGTTGTCATCTAAACTATCTGTTCTTAAGTATAATTTAGTTGCTCTACAAATCTTATGGAGTTTCAGTTTTGTATGTTTGTCCAACACTCATTCTGAACTATCAGACAAATCCTACTGTCTAGTGAATGATATCTGATGTTTTGAAAATACTGAATTTTAACACCTGAACCTGAACTCCAGACCTTGGTGTTTGGTACCTAAAATGAGATATGTTGCTTTTAATTTTGGAGGTATGTTGTAACTAAGAGGTCTCAAAGGCTCTTCCTAAACCCTCCTCATGCAGGTGCCAACTGTCTCGACAGAGTCCCGAGATCAAGGGCTCATGTGCAGCCTTTTGCTGTTGTCTGGGAAAAGAAGGAAAAAGAACAAAGGACTCAGTCCTGGAATCTGTTGTCTGTGGTCTGAGGTAGGATCTTCAATGGATTTTCTGGCTTCCTCTTGGGAAGTGGAAATGGTAATTGGAGCTTCTTTACAGCGTGGTATTTCTCAATTTCTTTTTTGTTGTGTTGGACTGACAGATGAGAAGGAAATTTTGACATAGCAATGTGCCATACATATTCATCGAATACTGAACACTGGTAATACATCAATGTTCTTCTGGAGTATTATTTTACAAGGCATAAGAGTAAGAGCAAAATTCTATTAGGACCTCTAAAAGGAATTCAGAGCTGGCTGTGGCTCTGCAACGCACATGCACCAGTGGCTCTCCACTAATTCTTATTACTAGAAAAAAAAGCCACACGTGTAATTCTGCCCAAAAGGATGATCAGTAAATGGAGTTAGCCTGGAGAAAATGAGGCTCATGGGGAGGCCATTTGACTCTCAGCACCTCCCTGACAGGAGGGTGTAGCCAGGTGGAGGTTTCTTTTCTCCCAAGTAACAAGTGACAGGACAAGAGGAAACAGCCTCAAGTTGCCCTGGGAGAGGTTTAGATTGGGTAATGGGGAAAATTTCTTCACTGAAAGAGTTGTCCAGCTCTGGCACAGCTGCCCAGGGTGATGGTAGAGTCACTGTCCCTGGAGGGATTTAACAGATGTGTAGATGTCACACTTGGGTTAATGGTTGGACTTGATGACCTTAGAGGGCTTTCCCAACCTGACTGGTTCTGAATTGTTCAGGTGTTTGCAGGAGATCCAGCACAGAGAAGGGCAAGATTATGGTAAGCAGCTGCATATGAGTGCACGAGAGGACACAAGGCCACCTCCCCTGTGTAGCCCACACTCCATGTCCGAGCTCTGAGTCCGTAGAGGGACTCTTTATCCCAATTGTACTGCCTGCTTCCCAGTGGTGCCCTGGCATCCCAGCACTGAAAGGCCTGGTCATGCATCTCAGGTGTTGTGTATCTCAGTCACCTTGAGACTCCAAAAGGTTCCTTGTCCTTGTTGTGACCCCTTAACAGGCTTGGAGCTGTGTACCCAGTTGGTGACTCCCCTCAGGAAGCCAATGGTATTTGGTGCTTACTTAACAGCCCTTAAAAATGAAGTGTCATTGTACTAAACAGGAGGCTTCTCATGAGGAGGGTGGAGGATGAAGGTTACAAGTGGAGTGTCAGTGTAATAATGGGAGGCTTCTCATGAGGAGGGTGGAGGATGAAGGTTAAAAATGAAGTGTCAATGTAATAACAGGAGGTTTCTCATGAGGAGGGTGGAGGATGAAGGCTGTTTGGACCACAGGCGTTGACTTCTCAGGTCTTTCATTGCCATCCATGTGTGACACAGTTTCTATATTACTTAAGTGGTTAATCTTTGTAAATATTGTTTTAACTTCAGGTTAATGCTATAGTGGAGGTACTTGTGACTCCTGAGTGTTCCTCACAGTGGTGTGTTGAGAGTCACAGAAGCAGTGAAGCACTTGGAAATCCTCACAGCACAGCGCCAGCTCCAACCCATCCCCTGTGGCATGAGCCCATCACTAAATGCACATTGCATGGAGGGAGGGTTTTGTGCTGAGGTTTTGTGCTGAGGTTTTGTGCTCTCACCACTTCCAGTGCATGGAAAAGCTGGGATCAAAGAGCTCAGAATAACGAGCAGCGTTGCATGGAGATGAGATCAGCAGATGTTCTCATTGAAGTTAGAAGAACTTATGCCCCATCTTTTATGTTAGAAAGAATAATGGCACTGCCATTATGCCTTAAATCTGCCTATTTTGCAACATAATGTGCTAGATGGGCTCTTTGATAAAATACAGCTTCATGCTAAAAATAAAAAGTAAAGGCTATTCACTTGCTTAACTTAAATATTAACGTTTTGGAAAGTCCTAACTGTGCTATTAAGTGTCACCTTCAACTCCTTGATTTGGTCTGTTTTGCTCTGTTCCTTGTTTTGATCTGATTCTTACATTGCTCTTTCCAACTATTTTGTTTTCATTATGAAGGTACCTGAGGGATCGTAGCAGGAATAGCATAAGAGGTGAAAGAGGTTTTCAAAAAACCCAATGTGCTCTTTGAACTCCTGCAACCCCTGTGGCCACGCAGGAGCACTGGGAAATTAATTGGGTCATTCATTTGGGTTTATGGCAGGCTGAGAGCCATTGTTTTCTGGCAAAGAAAAGCAGATAAATAATTAAAAACAAATTTTGGAATTATGCAGTAATTTCAAAACAACTATTCATCATTGGTCAGATTTGGAGTAGGAAAGGTGACAGGCTGGCTGTCTGAAAAACAAACCTCACCTTCATGAAGCGGCGCGGAGAGATGATGCTCGATGTAAATCACAGAATTGTAAAAGAACTGTGTTTCTGCTGACTAAGCTGCCCTTCAGGGAGAATTGAACACAATTCCCTGGGCACAGCTGGCTCCTGGGCTGGGGAGCAGCAATCACACCTCATAAATCCATACAGCAATGAAGATACTGCCCATTAACTTCTGTGCAGCACCATTAAGCTTGTTTATTTAAGGAACCTGAGAGGTAATGTGGTGGCATATTGTTATGCCTATTAAAATCTGTAGGAATTAAAAACATGGAGCATTTTTTCAGTCTGAACTTGTCATGCATGTTAAAATGATGTCTTGTACCAGTGTCGCCCTGTGGGGCAAACAAAGATAAATGGAGGCCAGCCCCTCCTGAGGAGGGTGGCACACACCTTCCTGCCGCTGGCTGCCTGGCTCCCTGACCTGCAAAGTGAGTTTGCCAACAGCATCCATCATTCTGACATACAGAGATGCTTTTTTACACCTTTGTGATTAGTTTGTATTAACTCCATGACTTAGAATCATAGAATCAGAGTCATTAAGGCTGGAAAAGACCTTTAACATCAAGTCCAACCATTAACTTGAGATCAACTGATACTTAGGAAGATGTTCTTTACTATAAAGACAGGCAGGCCCTGGCACAGGGTGCCCAGAGCAGTTGTGGCTGCCCCTGGATCCCTGGCAGTGCCCAAGGCCAGGCTGGACACTGGGACTTGGAGCAGCCTGGGACAGTGGGAGGTGTCCTGCCATGGCAGGGGTGGAATGGGACGATCTTGAATCCTTCTAGGATTTGATGATACTCGGACCAGTGTATCTCTATTGTCTCTGTAAACAAATAGAACAGAACACAGATGATCTAACGGAGAATATATTGTGAAACTGGGTTTTTAAATGATCATTATTGTTCTTTCTAAGAAAAAACAATTGCTACATAACACTACATTAGGGCCCATAGCACATGTGCAGGTGTAAGAGCATACCCTGGGTGCAACTGAAAGAGGCTCTCAATAGGTAATTGACCTGATTTCAGTCGGGTTATAAATTATATAAAAAAAACAAGTTAATAGAAAACTGGAGGCCAGTACAGAGGTTTCCATGATCTCCTGAAAGCATTTATTTTAAACAAATAAAAAATTTCTCAGTATCTGAGAACCTGAAAGTCAAGCTGGTTGGACTGGACTGAACTTCCTCACTCAAAACTGACAAACACGGAAAGAAAATAAGGGCTGTTATTGAATGAAAACGGTTCTTTTTCTTCCTTTTAAAACTAACACTAGCTATTAACTAGGACAAGCTGTCCTGCTCTGTGTCAGTGAATGACTGACTGTTCCTGCCAGAAGTGAGGGGAGTCAAAGACAGACCTGTGCTAATCTGCTTGTCAAGTGGAAATGCCCATCTGTGCTCTGGAGCGACGTGTGCCTCACTCAGCGCTGTGCATGGAGAGAGATCTTCACCCTGGGGAGGAGCATCTTGGCTTTCATTCCTGCAAAGAGCAGTTCTCCAAGTCAAAGGCTTGATTAAGGTCACAGTCTGAGGTAGCACCTTCACTGCCTGTTAGTTGAAACGTGCTATAATTTCCAATGCCATCTGCATACCAGTCAGCTCTCGAGGGTGAAGCTGCTTCCTGCTTGCTCTGATGATGGTTGATGACCCAACAATCAGGAAAACGGCAACTGTTCATCTTTTTCCATGCCTTTTAGTAATAAAGCACACAGATGTAGTATGCTGTGTGGGTAAAACAACATCCTCGTGTCTGTGTGTCTGCTGGCTTGCACAGGCTGACACAGGACAGCAGGAGAATCAATAACAGGCTTCTGTCTTGGGTAACTTGAGGAGAATAGAGGCAACCTCATAAAATAGCTTATCACAGGATGGGAAAGGTTAGAGGGGACCCCAGTGGGTCACCTAGTGCTCCTGCTCAAGCAGAGTCATTCTAGAGCACAGGATTGTGTCCACAGACAGTTTTGGAGTATCCCCAGTGATGGAGGCTCCACAGCCTCTTTGTGCAGCCTGTTCCAGTGAGAGGTCCCCTGCCCAGGACAGATGTTCTCCCTTATGGAAAGGTAGCTTGGAGGTGACTGTTCCATGGCTGAGGGCTTTGGGTAGATGGCAGAAACACAGAGTGTGTGGTCTGCATTTTGGGTTTCATTCCATGTGCCTGCTGAGCATTCCTCGCCCATCAGGCATGAGCTTGGGACTGCTTGAGCACAGGACATGGGAGAACTGGACACTGGATCCCTCCCCAGCTGCGTGTCCACTGTGGTCATTGACTCTGGGGAAGGCCTGGAATGCCAGCTCCTGATGGCTGAGAAAAAGTTCTCAGTCTGCTGGGCAGCACCTCTCTGCTGGGAAGGGCCATTGTTTCCTGCCATGGAGTGCTGGATCAGACTGGGGCCAGTCCCAGAGCTGCCCATGCTGTGCCATGCCACTCTGCAGGTGTGGCACTGCCCGAGTGGGGTGTGCCCTGTGCTGTCACACCTGTGCCCAGTCCCGTGCTGTCACACCCTGCCCACCCCTGTGCTGCCACACTGCCCAGCCCCGTGCTGTCACACTCTGCCCAGCCCCGTGCTGTCACACCCTGCCCAGCCCCGCGCTGTCACACTCCCTCCAGCTCACTCACCTGGGGACCTGGAGCGGGCAGAGGGCAGCATGGAAAATATGGAACAGCAGACATGGGAAGAAGCTTTTTCTTTCCATTTCAGAAATGTTAAACATCATCCATGTAACAGACTGGGCACTTGGTAGCGGATCACGATTAAGTTCGTGACATGCAAATTTTTGCTGAGTTTTCAGTAGACAAATGGACACAGGAAGAGCCCTGGGCACCTTCTGGCATTGGACAGCACAAAACCTCAGCTGTGAGAACAGGTCTTGTTCCATCTGTGGAGCCCTGGGAAGCGGCCAGGGGATACTGGCGCAGCTTGGCAGTGCTCGTGTGTCCTCCTGAGGCAGAGGTGGGATGCTCCCTACACCCGTGGGTGTGCAGATTCCCTCTTTCCTCTGACAAGGCCTGGCAGACAGGGAAATCCAGTCTCTTCCTTCCCCCCCCCCCCCCCCCCCTATTTTTCTTGATTGTGGGTTTTGGGGTTGGTATTTGGTCAGCTCTAGAATATTCCCTATTTTCTCCTGTCCACCTGCAGAGTGAAATGCTGCCAGCTACAGTTAGCCCTCTCATTAGCCTGAATCTTACCCTTTTTCTACGTGGTGGTGGGAATTTCTGTTGCTGGGAAGAGAGTTCTAGGACAATTTATGTAATAAGTAGGAGAAGGTGTCGGAGCTCTTCACCTTCCCTGCTTTTCTCCTGGTAACTGCAGACTGCTCTCTGTGTACCAAATCTCCATCTGCAGAGAGGTGCAGAGCCCAGCATACAGGACTAATGTCAGGGAATTTGGGTTTCTATACAGCGCACAAATCTGTGTTTCATGCCACGACTGCAAGTCCCAGAAATATCACTAGTATTTGAACACTTCAAAAAGCAAACCAGTTCAAGATCAAATGCATCCATGAGGCTGAATTATTAGTGAAGTGTGATTTGTAAAAATAAAACCAGCAATTCTATTGACAACAACTACCTGGTTTCTTATTTTAAAAGTTTTTTTTTTAATTGTTGTTAACTAAAAATTAATTAATTAAAAGAAGAACTAATTATGGTAGCCTGACAGACAGCTTCCTTTCCCTCAGAAATCTCAGGGAATAATTACTTGGTAAATCTCTTTTTATTTTTCTTTATTTACTTAAATTTTAATTATGAAAACATATGGTATGTTTGTATGAACCTAATACTTGAGAAAGCAGCTTGGCAGTAGTGGCGACCAGAGTCCTTTAGTGAATTTACAGAGCAGAAATGTCACAGCTGTCACAGGGCACAGCCTTTGGCAAAGCCACTGTCCCGCATCTCTGACCTCACCTAAAGGGGAATTACAGAAGTTAGGGCTGGAAGGAATCTTAAAGCCCATCTCATTCCTAATCCTGCCACAGGCAGGGACACCTTCCACTATCCCAGGTTGCTCCAAGCCCTGTCCAACCTGGCCTTGGACATTTCCAGGGATGGGGCAGCCATAGCTTCTCTTGGAAACCCCTTCCAGGACCTCCCCACCCTCACAGCCAAGAATTCCTGCCCCACATCCCATTTAATCCTGCCCCACATCCTGTTTAATCCTGCCCTCTGGCAGTGGGAAGCCATTCCCTGTGTCCTGTCCCTCCATCCACTGCCCCCAGTCCCTCTCCAGCCCGCAAGGGGCTCTGAGCTCTCGCTGGAGCCTTCTCCTCTTCAGGTGAGCACCCTCAGTTCTCCCAGCCTGGCTCCAGAGCAGAGGGGCTCCAGCCCTCTGATTATTTTTGTGGAATCCTGTGGACCAGCTCCAACAGGTCCATGTCCTTCTTGCACTGAGGCCCCCAGAACTGGGTGCAGTGCTCCAGGTGGGTTCTTCGAAGCACGGGGGGGTATGGAGATCCAAGTTTCCCTCTATCTAGGCTAATTCCAAGTGTTGGTCACAGTGAATGATGGGGTTAATATCCATAGAGTGATTATTGAACTGCCTGGAATAAAGAAAAAAAAAAAACCCAAAAAGACAACCCAAGGTCGTGAGGCTTGTCACGCGTTGTGACCTGCCGTGCTGTACGCGGGTGGGCTGTGAGGTGTTTGCAGTGGCCACACCTGAGTCGGTCCCTGGTCCTGTTTCGCATTTGAGGAATGCTGAAAGACACTGGGTGCAAAGAACATCCAGTTCCCCTCAGGTCACCTTCCCTTTGCTTGCAGCCGTGATGATCGGCTGCTCGGCACAGCCACCTCCTGCACCCAGAGATGGGCTGGAGCTGAGGCCCGCGCCCCGCACCCACCGCACAGGAGCCGAGCGCTCGGGGAGAGGCTCTGGGGGAGATGTCTGCCAGTGATGCACTCGGGGAGGGGTGCTGCGGAGGGAAGGCTCTCGGGGGATGCTCTGGAGGGGATTCACTCGGGGGATGCCTGCCGGGAGGATGCTCCGGGAGGACGCTGCAGGGGGACGCTCTCCGGGGATGCTCTCTCGGGCCCTGCGGGCACCTGCCGAGGGGCGGACGCTGCCGGGCGCGGAGCGGGGCGCGGAGCGGGGCGCGGGACCCTCCCATTGTCTGCGGCGGGGCCGGGCGGGGCGGCGGCACCGGGGGCCGAGGACGAGGGGCGGCCGCCCACCCTCCGCAGCCTCATTGGCGGCCGCCGAGCCCCGGTGCCTTAAATGGGCGCCGCCCGGGAGCGCTGCCATTGACGAGCGGCGGCGGCGGCGGCGGCGGGCGGGGGCTGCGGCGGGGCTGCCGCAGGGTGCCCGCGGGCAGGGGCGCGGAGCCGCCGGGCGCGGAGCGGGAGGCGCGGCCGGGCCGGCGCTGCGGCGGGGGCGGGCTGCGGCGCAGGGGCGGGCCGAGCCGAGCCGCGGAGCCCCGCACCGGCGACGGCTCCCGCGGCCCCGCCGCGCACCCGGGCAGGCGCACGCTCGGCGGAGCCGCCCCTCCTCCGCCGCCCGCCTCCCCCGCGCATGGCGCTGAGCGCGGCAGCCCCCGGCTCCGCACGTAAGTAACGGCCCCCCCGCGCCTTTGTGCGCGGGCCCGCCGCAGGTGAGGGGCTGCACCGCTCGCCCCCGGCCCCGCACGTAAGTAACGGCCCCGCACGTAACTAACGGCCCCGCCGCGCCTTTGTGCGCGGGCCCGCCGCAGGTGAGGGGCTGCACCGCTCGCCCGGCGCTCTCGGCCGCGCCCCTGCCGGGCACCGGGGGCGGGGGGGGGGGAGAGCCCGGTCGGAGCGGCCGCGGCCCGGCCCGGGGGCTCGGCTGGTCGGAGCCCCGGGGCCGGGGGAGGTGCCCGGGGGCCGGGCCGGGCCGTGGCGGCGCCTCAGGGCTGCGCTCTGCCCCGCGCAGGTGGCGGCGCGGGCGCGGCTCGCGGTGACTCCCCCGGGCCGGGGCGGCGGCGGGCGTTGAGCCCTCGGCCCGGATGGAAACTGGGGGCGATGCCAGAACGGCACCTCGGCGGGGCGGCAGAGGCGGCGGCCGTGGCGGGGTTCCGGCGGCCGCCGAGCCCGGCGCTGCCCCGGCTGCGGAGACCGGCGTGAACATGGATGGACCCGGCGGCGGCGGGAGCGGCGCGGCCGCGGACACGGACGCTGCTGCGGCCCCCCGGGCCCCCGCCCCGCCGCCCCGCGGGCCCGGCTCCAGGGACCCCAAGCTGGTCCATCAGCGGTTCCTGCGGAGGAGCGTGGTGGACTCGGACCAGGAGGAGCCCGCCTTCGACCTGCCCGAGGCGGAGCACCAGCGGAGAATCATCCTGCTCCCCAAAACCAGGAGGATAATCGCGGAGCGGGCCAAGGCGGGGCAGGGGGCGGCGGAGTCGGCGGGCCGGGAGGCCGAGTGCTCCGGAGAGCCGCGGGCAGCGCCGACCGCGGGCAGCGCCGCGGGCGCCGAGGAGCAGAAGGAGCCGGGCAAGGATGCGGAGCGGAGAGAGGCGCAGGATGCTGCCAAGGACCAGGGCAAGGCTAAGAAAGAGGAGCCCGAGGAGGAGGCTGACATGAAAGCGGTTGCCACCTCGCCGGATGGCAGGTTCCTAAAGTTTGATATTGAACTCGGGCGGGGATCCTTCAAAACGGTCTACAAGGGTCTGGACACGGAGACGTGGGTGGAAGTCGCGTGGTGTGAACTGCAGGTAAGCCTGGCTCGTTCTCCTGTGCTTGCCTTTTTTTTTTTTTTTTTTTTTTTTTTTTTCCCCCTGCCTTATAAGACGGGAACTGTAGGCAGCGTGCCGGTGTCATCCCGAGCAGCTCAGCCCTGAGCAGCCTTTATGGTCACCATCGCTTAGGATCCAGTGTCTAACTATAGCGCAATATGCCCATTGGCTCCGGATCCACCACCTTATGTACACTCCTCCCACGCTTAACCCCCTCGGGCCGGCGGCGCCGGGGCCGCGCAGGACCCGCCTGGCGCAGGAAGGTCACGCGTGGCTCCCGCGGGCGGAGCGGAGCGGAGCGGGGATGCTCGGCCCGGCCCCGCTCGGGGCAGCGGCTCCCCGTTAAAATGTCACCGGCAGTCAGGGATTTGAGCGCGTTTGCGGGAGGAAAATTTCCTTTTGTCTTATGGCTTCATAAAGGCTGAGGAGCTGCTCCCCCCGACCTTCCCTCTCCCCTGCCGTGAAATTTTCGCTGTCCTGGTGAATCAGACCTCCCAATATGCCCCGGTGCTTGCCTTTTTTTAGGCATTATGTGTGCAGCGTTTTGGTTAGGTCGAAGACTTATCTGTCCAAATACCTTTGAAAACGTGGATTTTGACGTTACAGTTCTAGATCTTCAGAATGCAGTAATGAGAACGAAGGTTTAGATGCTGTCTTTGGCCGCTACCCTGTTCTTGGTGGGTTTTGTAGCCTTTGGTAAAAATCACAGTAGTACATGGTTAATTTTTTTTTTTTTTTTTTTTTATTTTTTTTTGCTTGTAGTGAAACTTAGAGTGCCTTTTACCTCACTTTTGTTGGCATCTGCTGGAATGAAACCTGTGTAAGAGAAACACCTGATACAGACTTAATGGTGTTTTATTTTCAGCCTGAGTTACTCTGTAGCTTAAGTGAAACGAGGGTAACTCTTCATTTTAATTTGGGGTCTTTAAACTTCCACTGCGTGGCTGAGCTTTATGGCCTACAAGAGTATTTGAAACTGACATGGAAATAATGCGTTATTGTAAGTCTGAGCTCCTGGTTGTTTGTTTACATTTTAATGTTGGCCCAATCTGTTTGTAAATTACTCCTGGCTGCCTGGGATATCTGGGGATGGATGTGCAACTACGACTTTATTCTCTGATGATTTCATTACACGACATAATCATAATTCACTGCAGCAATGCTCTCTTAATAAGAATTATGGGGAACACTTCTCAGTCTTTCCAGTTGTGCATTCCCTGGCTTTTATCAGACGGGGATGCAGAATGAGAGACAGAGCAGCCAGGCAAGGTGTGGTGGGCTGGTGGTGAGGGGCTGAACCCCACTGTGCTCCAGCCCGGGGCCCTGGAGGGTTTGTGGGGAAAGGGGGGTCTGGGAGATTGTTAAGGGGGTTTAAAAGGGCTGCTGGAGGGAAGCCTGAGGGCAGGCCTGGGCTTTGTGTGGCTTTGCTGGGAACTGAATCCGGGATGTGTAAGGCTTCTACTTCAGCAGCCTGAAATCCACACGGGATGGTGGCTGGGATGCTGCTGGAGGCAGGTTGGAAGAGGCTGATGGCTGCTCCTGTCGGTCCAGGCCGGCCCCATCACTGCAGAGCCATTGCACAGACCCAGAATTCAGCAGCATGTCTGGTTTTCTCACGATGCTCTAGCAGAGGGATTGACATAGATGGGTTTTGCACAAATTTTCTGTAATAGAGCAGCTTTAGCGACCAAAGCCTGCCAAGTGTATTGGTGATGCTTGGAAATGCTGCAAAGTCTGGATCATGCACACCCAAGGAAGAGACTGGGAAGGGAAAACTGCAGTGTGAAAGCTTTCTTACCTGGTGAATGGCCTTCTTATCCGTAGTTACTCTTGTTTAGGAATTATTGAACTGACTGTGTGTGAAAAAATCTTCGCTCAAATTCCCATTGGTTTTCACTATATGTGCTTCAGCCCAAATCAGGTCTTACTGCTTGATTTTTTCAATTTAATACGGAATTTGCTTTAGGCCTCTAATCGGGGGAAGAAAACTATTGTTTGGCTGCTTTAGAGAAATTGTTGTGAATCCCTAGGAGGAGGCAGGGGCTGCTGGGTCTCCTTAAACTCGCTGTGTGCAGTTTTGAGTGGTGCCGGAGGTAATGTGAGATGGTATGTGACTTTGGAAGCCAGTACTTCGGTCTGGATTGGGAAAGCCTCATTGAATGACAAAAGCCTTTAACGACCAGGGGATTAAAGCCTCTGCCTCTGGGCTGGATTTGCATGGAGAAGGCAATGGGAGAAGGTGTGAATGGCTGTGTTGTCTCCAGCTTTTTGACTTGCAGAATACTTTCTCAGTTCAGCTGGGTAATTTTAGGGAAAACATACAGAGGATGCTGTCAAGTAAATCACTTCATTAATGGCTTTTCTTTCCCCCCATTTTTGGTGAGCATGCCAGTTAGATCTGCCCCGATTTGTCTTTCTCTGCGCAAATTTGAAGTTCCCTATAGGTAGCAGGAGGCTGAGTGGAAGCCATCACATCACTGTGCTGTTGGAGACAAAATGCCTTCCTCTGCAGCCTCACACCATCAGAACACAGCCCAGAGCCTTTCTGGGGAAAAAAAATTGCTGCAACCTATAGTTTTTTTTCTTCTGGAGATGCGCTTGTGCTTGTTCCAGCTGGAGCGGGGAAGTCAAAGCGGGCAGCGCTGAGGTTCCATGCAGGCATTAATCCTGCCCTGGCTCAGCGCTTTTTCAGCCCACTTGTGCTGTTGCCTGTGTGTCTGTCTTTGTCCGTCTGTACAAAGCCTCCCGAGCCATTCTTGTTCAGTGGCTTTATTTCATTGAAAAGGTGGCTTTAGGGTTCAGAACTGAAGTCATAGCTCTGATTAGGGCGATCCAAGCGCTAACCAAATGATCTGGGCTTTAGACCTGTCTGAAGAGGTGAAAGCTGTAGTTAAATTCTAGCTGGAAAATAAGGCTATTGTTCCTTCACGAAGCTGAAGTGCCAGAGCAGGATTAGTGTGCCCTTGCAGTTTTGGAAGGGCTTACATTCCAAGGTTTTCAGCAGCTATAATTAATATTAATTGATGCCGTACAATCGCTGTGTGGTGAGGCTTTGGCATAACAGTATTGCAGTGTTGCACTCCTAAGTAAAATGTTGGGTCATGAATAAGGAATACAGGCTTTGCCACTCGCCCGCCTGCAAGCCAAATATTCCTTTTAGTTAGATGAATGGTTTCAAAATGCCCATCATGTTTCCCTCTGGGAATATATTGGGACTCTGCAAAGAGTCAGACCTGGTGCTGTGAAATACGGAGGCCTCATTGTACTTGTTGATGTTGTTGTTGAGAAATGGGTAAAGGTTGGGCTGTCTTATCCTGCTGTTGCAGGAAGGTGTGAGATGCCTGGTGATCATCACAGTCTTATGGTCCAGTATCAAAATTCCAGGGTTTTTTTCCCTGAAACGGGTAGTAACTCTGGGATTTCCACTGGTGTGGTAGTTTGGCTTTTGTAAGTGTCCTTGCTGCCTGGCAGCATTCATCTGATGTCGAAATAGTAGCAGGCTACTATCTGTGCTGGTAATTTATTGGCCCGATAGACTTTGTAGTGTAAATTAACAGAATAATTTAGAAAATCTGGGAGAAGAAAGGAGACAGAGACTATACCTGAAAGCTTGAGTCTGGTATTGCTGTCTGCTCACAGTAAATGAACTTCAAGGCCAATTTTGTCTGTTTGCAGTTAATTCCTGTGGATGTGAGGTCTGTTTAAATTGAAACAATTGCTTTACGGTGTCAGTGTGGAAGTATCACTGGTGTTAGCAGAGCTGTTGCCCTGGCATGGAGAAGCAGGGCAGGGATATGGTAGTGAACTATTAATAGACTGCTTCTCAAATTCAGTAAATGAAATAGAGCTGGGTCAGGCTTCACGTTCTGCTGGTGAATCACACGACTCTTTTCTTTTGCTTTTGAGCACGTTGTGCCTCAAGGTTGATTGTGCGCTCTTTTTAATTTTGGTGAAACTCTTCATGCTAAATGTGTGGGTCCAGCTGCCACAAGAAGAAATGGCTTCAAGTCAGAGCTCGGTGTAAAGGATATTTCTGGTCCCTTTGGTCATCTCATACCCACAGCTGATGGGGGTGGAAAAAGCTGATGTTGCAGGCTGTCACCGTGGCGATCCTTGCAGCTGATGCACAGTCTGACATGAGTGAGGTTTACACTGATGGCATTGTTTTGTGGTTGGGGTGTAACAGAGGTTTGAGAGTTCAGAGGCAATGGTAATGGTGTGCTAAAAGGCGCTGGCTACTGCAGTTAACGAGTTTTGATGTCTGAACATTGGAGGTGCTGCAGAGGTTTGAGTGTCTGCTGGGAGGTGGAAGCCCTACTGTCTGGGTTGGGTGTGAAAGCGTCGTTGAGGAGGGAGGTGTGGATAAACCTCTGCTGCCTCAGGAGCTTGCTGCAGTGGTTCATGTGGGTTCCCTGCTGAGAAGTTGGGTTTTTAGGTTTGCCACGATGTGGCTGCTGATGGCCAGCAGCCGGACACTCGCCTGGGTGGTGTGCATTAAGCTCTGGGCTGGCTCTGCTGGCCAGAAGACATAAATACGGGCTGAGTGCTGATGTGTGGTGCCTGGACAGGCCGTAGGCACAAGGCAAGGGCAGCCAAAGGTGTGTCACACGAGATGTGTCACACAAGATGTGTGACACTTGGCACTCCTGCTAGAAGGGATGTCTTCGTTGTGCTGCAGCAGGAGGGGCTTGCAGATTGCAGCTGGAGAATATCCAGAAGGGTCATGTGGAAGCAGAACTGCTTCGCTTCATGTTTAAGTTCATATATATGAAGTTGTTTGGAAATATCTTTTCCCTGAAGTGACACTGGTGGACAGCATGGCTGCTGTCCCTGGTGTGCCTGAAACCCAGGCTGGCCAAGAAGGGCAACAGAGGATTTTCCTCGTGGTGTTGATAAGTCCAGTGGAAACATCTTCAGTCCAGTACCTTGCTGTTGCTGTGTATCTCTGAAAGGAGGGAACAGCTCCCTGCTCCTGCTGCCCTCCTGGGAGGCAGAGGTCAGCTGTCCTGCAGGATGGGTCACAGCTGCCTTCTCCAGCATTGCCTGGTTGCTTCTGCCTGGGCTCTGCACCACAACAAGGGTACTTGTACATCCTTGTAAACCCAGTTTCTACATAAACCACAAAATAGAGCCCCTTTTACGTGTGACTTGCTCTGGAATGGACTGATCTTCAACCCATAAGTGACTTCCCATATCCCTGATTAAAACCCCATTTCCCTCTAAAGGAATCAGCTCAGACAAGTAAACTTAATGGCTTTGATTAATAGTTTTCTAAGAAATGAAAACCTAAAAGGAAATGAGCATTTCTTTACCTCATTTGTAATGCTTTTGTGGAGGTGAGGCTGTACAGTAGCCTGTAGGTTACTAAAGCTATTAATTAATCTTTTTCAGATTCTGGAAGTCCTGATATAATCCATTTTTCTCTACTTTAAAGGCCCTTTTGTTTCATCATAATTCAGAGAATTTGAATGTAAACCTATATGGATGATGGCTGCTTTATTGTTTGTTTGGGGATTTTTTTGTTTATTCATGTATTTGTGGTGTTGGGGAACTGTCAGGTATTTTCCATTAACTTTTTAGGAAAGCATGAGCCTTGATAAACTGTGGTTCAGAACTGAGCATGGTAATGTGATGTTCTGTATTCCTGAATTAGCAGGGCTTTTCCAAAGGCAGTGTCAGTGCATCTCACATGCTTAAACTGCCTAAAACCCAGTCAGACTAAACAGATAGAGGTAGGGTTTTTTCCTTTAGCTGAAAAATAAAACTTGTTCTCTATTCTCTAAAGTAAGGATTTATTAAAAAAGAACAGATGACAGTTGGTCACCTCATGTATTGAGAACTGAGTATTGATTTTACAGAAGCAGCATAAACCAGGCACTGCCTCTGTGCTTCCGAAATGGATGTTCCTTTCCCTCACTAGCGCGTGCTCAAAGGATTAAAACTGTGGTGTTTATTCCAGGTTTTTATACAATAAGCAGCTTTTTCACGTGTCCTTTCCTGATGCTGGATTGTTGCAGTTAGAGGAGCATTTCAGGTGTCCCATTGTGCTGGCAGGAGCTGGTGCAGCTGTGGTGCTTCACTGAGCAGAATCAATCCTGCTGTTCAAACAGAACCCTGGGGAAAGTGGGGGATCACAGAATTTCCAGTGGATGTAGCTCATTGCTGCAGGCCTGAGCAGCCCTGCTGAAACACTGGAATCAGTTCTACAAGAGCCAGATATTATCAAAATGGGTTTGTTTTGTTCCAGGCTTTGCTGATTAATCAAGGAAAGCAGGCATGGCTGTGTGCATCTGAACTTGCTTTGTTTCTCTTTCCTATGTGTGTGTTTGGAGAGTTGTTGCATATAATAAAGCAGGTGTTACACTAATGAAATGGACTTGCTTTTACGTCAATTATGATAACACTTACGTGGCTAAGGATGGCAGAATCTTGAAAGAGACAATGAAATTGCTGGAGATGTGCCCCTCACTTTCCTTAGCTGCCAGGGTTGTAGTTTAAGGGCTTTTTTGGTAAAGGCTCCAGCAAGCCTTGCACTCGTGGGGGGAGCTGGGAATGAGTCTCCCCTCTTGGTGTGAGTTCTTTAGTCTAAGTTTGGCTGTGGTGGGAGGGGAGATGGGCAGTGCCTCTTGCAGGTGTCCTGTAAGAGCAGAGTGGGTGCCACAGTCCGCTCTGTCTCAGTGGGATGGGTGTGCAGCTGGAGGAATGGCTGGAGAGCTGATTTCTGGGTCCCAGCTCTGTTCACATGTGGGGGCACATCCCGAGGCTGAGGCTGTTTGGGATGTAGGCTGGAGCTCTTGCAGGCACCTCACCTTGAGGAAAGGCCCAGAGCCCTCAGTGTGCTGGCAGCTGAGGGCTGGCTGTCAGAGCCCCAAGTGCCTTCAGCAGAGTGCATTTGGACCCAGGTCAATTTTATGCCTTATTTTTACAGTCTCATGTTAAATTAAGCCGACTGGCTGGATTCCCACGTGACAGCAGATACTGCTGTGGAGGCACGCTGCAGCTTCCTCTAGGCTATAGACAGCTCTGAATCCCTCTCTGAGCAAGAGGATTAAGCCTTCTTTTCAAAGTACTGAAAGAAGAAACTTGTAGCAAATAACTGTGGTTGGGAGAGGGAAGTGAAATGTCTTCTTGACTTGCTGGAATAAATGATGATTTTTATGTTTAGGACTTGACTGCTTGAATTTGTGTCCCTGCTTGTGAGCAGTGTGCCAGAGCCCGTCCTCCTGCCATGCAGTAGGAACACAACATCCCCACAGGGGCTGCTCACATGGAAGGCTTTGATGAGAGGCTGACATCCCTTACCAGGAGAAACAGTTAGTGCTTAAAAAGTGTGTGATTAAAATGTGTATCTGTTCACTTGGATGAATCCAACAGGACAAGCTTTTAACCAGTAAAGCTACAAAACTGTTGGAAACAGCAGTTCTTTCTCTAAGTAACTGCTTTGTGCAGCCTTGGGTCCATCAGTCAGTGACAGCTGGAACAGCATCTGGTGTCCCTGAACATCCTGATGAACCCAGGATAGGAACCAGAATTTGCAGAGAAACAAAGGAAAATGGGGTGGCACCTAGTGAGATGAGATGCAAAGGCCATTTATAAGCTCTTGTACAATAATTGTTTCTGATTCTTAGCAGTGACTGAGAGTTGTCATCTTCCTGCCAGCCTTGTTGATGCTTTGGTACTGCAGTTTTGCTCCTGCAAGTGCAGGCCATGTGCTGGAAGTGCCTTTTTTAAAAAACAAACTTCCATAAGCTTATATATTGTGCATTTTTATATGCTTTATCCTGTTTGTGATATCTCTGAGTTTTAGAGTTGAAATTGTAATTGATGATTTCTGTTAGAAAAAAGTCATTAAAACATTTCCACAACGCTAATTTTTGTGTTCCAAAAGAGAGAACAATGTAATGTTTTATGAACTGTGACCTTTGTGCCTTGAAAGATGTATAGGGTATATTTCCTAATGGATTTCTGACACCAGTAACTAATGAAATCCTCTGGCAGTGGAGTCCTTGGAGCATCGTAGCTGGTCTCTGAATTCATTTTTTAGTGTTACACCTTGTTCAATAGCTAATGTGGGATAAATCTGGGAGCAGCACTGCAAGTGGAGGGGGAATCCCTGAAGAGATGGCTGTGGAGTGGTTTGACTTGGTTTAGGTTGCTTTGGTCTCCCTGTTGAGTTGCTGTTTTCTTCCAGACTCATGGCAAGTCTTTGCCCTTTGTTTCCTTGGGCTTTGCTTAAGGCTTATCCCTGAGATGTATGTGAGCATTGCTTTAAAAGGCCACACACCTGTGCAGTAGTTACCACAATAAAGTGTTTGAACAGTGATGTAAATACAAGAATCTAAATTTGTCAGTGTCTACCTAAATTTAAGAAATAGTGAATGAGATTATGGCAATGAGTAGTATTCTTTGTTAAAAGGTGTTTTGAAGCATGTGGGGTTTGAAAATTATTTGCAGTATGTGGCATTCCTAGTGGAATAGGTAATCTGCTTCTGGTAGGTTGAATGGTTAAAAAAAATACTAAATTTTCTTTAGCTTGTGAGTTCTCAAGTGCTTTCTTTAAAAAGTGCCTGGAGTCATTTAGGTGGACTGTGAACTGGGCAGGTATTTCTACCAAAGGCTTTTACAAACACGTGGAAGTGTCTTTACTCTGCAGCTGATAAAGGAGCTCTCCCTTGAGTGCTGTGTGTGACACGGTGCTGATCATTCACTGCCATGCTCTAAGGTGCTAGAAAGTTAAGAAATTTAGGGTTTAAAATGGAATTGCAGCTCCAGCGAAGGCTGTGCTGAAACTTTTGTTTCCTTGCAGTCAATAAATTTTTCATGACAGTTCTAATTTTGAAAGCTCCTGAAAACAAAGCTTTAAAATATTTTAAGTGAATCACTTCATGACTCACAAGTGGTTTTTTTCCCATCTTGAAAATGTCTGGGCTTTTGTATAGGATGGTAATCCGTGTCTAGATCTTGATGTTTTGCTATTATTATTATCACTGTTGTGATATTGAAACCATTGACTTTCATGAAAATCAGCTGAATCTCATGGCAAGACTAATCCAGCCTCCTGCTGCAAAAAAGTCCTTTGCTGAATCCCTCTGAGCATCCTTTTCTGAGAGATCTGGAATTTAACTACAGCTACTTAGAACCTCTTAGAGCTCCAGCTTGCATGTTTTTAATCTTGTAGACTAAAAAAATCTACAAGAGCTGGAGTATTTAGTGTATTTTTAATCTTGTCGACTAAAATAGGGATACCAAATGGGTATCCCTATTAAAAAAAGGATCCCAGTTTACTCATGTCACACACAGTATTTTAAAGTGTTCTACCTGAACTTTTAGGCTTGCAGTCTAAAAAAAAAACCAACATTATTCTGGAAAATTATGCTATTTGCAGTAAATGATACTCTGTTTGAGAGTGCTTACACAAACTGAGTGGTCTCTGAGAATTTTCTCATCTAGAGCTTGATGAAAATCAAGCTTTTGTCCAGATGAGAGGCTCAGCACAGTGTGCTGCTCCTGCTGCATCCCCAGGGGGGCTGCCCACTGCTCTAGTTCTTCATGCTGCAGCAGAGAAATCCCACAGATTATTTCTATAACCAGGTTAATTGGAAGAGTGGAAAGGGTAAGGAGAAATTTTCTGGATTTATAGTTAAGGGGGAATGGGAGGGTCTGGTATGGCCTGTGCTGTGTCTGGATAGCCAGCAGCTGGGAGTGCATGCTGGGGGCCAGCCCCTGCAGTGCTCTTCTAATTACATATTTTTTATGTGTCTTATTACAGGGGTAATTAATGTGTTTTTGTCTCATGGAAATGTCTGATAAGAAAAGGCTGTGATAAGAAAAATCTCTTCAGCCAGCCTTGTCTCAGTCTTCAGGGAGAAAGCTCCCTGACTCTCACTTGAATTTCTCCCACTCAAGGAAAGGTAATGGGAATTAAACACAAAAAAGAAACTATCCTGGAGCTGTTCAGGTTTTTTTTTTCTTTTAAAGTTCAGTAGGTAAGGGCATTTATTTTTCACCCTGTATTTCCTGGTTCCTTTCAGAAGCTGTGCATTGGGACTGGTCTTTACCTTTATCACCTGCATAACTGAAAGGTGGAAATACTGAATCCTGTTCCAGGCTGATCCCATGAGATTTTTAGAAGAAATTGGTTGTGTGTGTTTATTAAGTTGCAAAATCTTATTTTCCTGTGAAATGCCTTAATATTGTGGTGCATGGTGCTGGTGTTTGGTGCTTGTAGGGCTCCAGGTGTGTCACAGCAAGACCTTGGTTACCTACAGGGTGCACATCTGGGAGGTTTGTCAATTGAATCATAGCCCAAACCTCTGTTGATGTATTTGTTTCCTATCCTATTTTTTTTTCTGTTTCATTTGAAACCATTTTTACTCAGGGTAATGTTCGGGAGGACCTAATGTGTAGTTAATAGATTTTTTTAAAAAAGGAAAAACTGACTAAAATGCCCCATTGGGAATGAGGGGTCATAACAGAGCTTTTAATTTGATATCCAACCAAGCAGCCGTGGTATTTAATCCGTCCTCGGAACAGCAGCCAAAGTATAAAAGCCACAATAAGAAAATTATTAGTTATATCCTCCTCTCAGTTTAATGGGATGTCCTCTAAACTAACCTGTATGGGCCTGTGGTGGCTTCCTTTAAACATGGCTTAGTCTTTTTCTCTAAGGTTTTAGTAAATAACGAGAAGCTGTCTGGGCTTTGTGGGATAACTCATTGTGCTTTCTGTTTATTTCCAGAGAATTGTTCTTCACGATGGACATCCCTATTGTAAGGGATTCCAATTACTGATGCCACATAAAATATTTATTTATTCTGAACAGACCTATTCCTATAATTTCTTCAAAGTCCTATTTCAAGTTAGTTAAGCTCTGCTGAGTTACTTGAATTAAGAGGTGTTTTTTGGTCTGGGTTTAAATGCGTACCTGTTTTTTGTAAGAGATCATTTATATTCTCTCCATCTATTTTGCATAATTTTTTAGGTTGACATATTACTGAATTTCTTTCTCAGGAGCCTGCAAATTGGGTGAGAAAATCTTTTCCTCACTTTACATAACAATTTAAATAAACTATTATGTGTCAAATCAAACTTTTATTTTAATGAATGTAAGGTGCATCATAAGACTTGGTTGTGCCATATAATACTCTGCAGTTAATGAAAGATCTTGTGTCTGAAGGTAAAAATGTGAAAAAAATCAAGCTGCTTCTTCTGTGACAGACAGTAGTTCTTGGCTGTTGCAGAGGGATTGAAGCTGTCTGTGGAGGAATGTATTCAGATATCTTTTTTTGTCATCAGAAGTGAAGCTTGGGCAGAGGTGGCTGCAGATGTGTCCTTGTGTGGCCTCTGCACCCCCCATTCTGCCTGGGGACACCTCTGTGGCACCGAGCTCTGCCTGCAGGGCAGGAGGGCAGGGATTACCTGGGTTACCTGCTGGGAAATCTGCTGCTTTAGCAACACGTGTGTGGGGATTTTGGGGATGGGAGGTAAGCCCTGATGGATCTGTGGGTCATGGCCATGAGGCTCCTGGTGGCCCTTTGGGCTCTGCCCTCCTGTCTGGTAACTGGCACAGGCAAATAGAATCATAGACTGAGTAAGGCTGGAAAAGATCTCTTAACACCATCCCCAGCACCACCACCAGACCATGTCCCCAGGTGCCAAATCCACAAGTTTTTTGGACACTTCTAGGGATGGTGACTCCACCTCTACCCTGGGCAGCCTGTCCCTGGGCTGAACAACCCTTCCTGTGAAGAATTTTTTCCTGATATCCAACCTAAACCTCCCTTGTTGCAACCTTCAGCCATCTCCTCTTGTCCGGGCGTAACTTGTTGTGTGAATAACTTGAGCTGTTTGGAAACAGGGAATTTTAAGAGAGCTTCTTGTAGAGCAGGGCTGCAGGTCAGGCTGCATTAGGGCCTCTTCTTGCCCTGCACAGGCTGTTCCTGCACAGGCTGTTTCTTGGGTGCCTGTGCTGTTGAGGAAGAGGATGATTCATAGGAGAGAGTTCCCAATGTTCCTTCCTCTCCGAGCTGCTGTGACTGTACATGGGGAGAGGCGGGGAAAGCTGGCCCGTGGAGAGCTGTGTCCACATGCAGGGGCACAGTTACACAATGTGGGCGTGAAGAACAACGGGAGCCGTTGTCTGCAGGGAATTGTAGGGCAGTGAGGCCGTGAGTGGTGGGGGGCAGCGAGCTTGGCATTCCACACCAACACAGAGCAAAGGCAGTGGCATTGTCCCAGACACTGGCTGGTCTGCTTGAGGCCAAATGTTTACATAACACTCAGCTCTCTTTGGACGCAGCAGAGGGAAAACGCGGCTCAGGAAAGAGTTAATCAAGGTCTTGGGATGAGTGAACCGTGCACTGCCTGTGCCTTGCCGGGCACGCCAGGGCTTTCTGCCCGGCTGCTCTGCCAGGGGCAGGTTCTCCTTGGGGCTCTGCATTAGCCTGGAACCTGACACACACCCAGCCCGTGTCAGCTTGGATTTGGCTACTACTGGAAATCACGTTGCACTGATTCGATGTTTGGGTTTGGGTTTTTTTTTTTTCTGTAAGTAATAAAGTAACAACAGTGCAGCCGAAAATGGAGATGGCACTCCAAGTGTTTTTCCAGGATGATAAGGGATGTGAATGGATGCTTGCAAGAAGGGTGACTCAGGGACTCAGGATGACTGAGGGAGGGGAAGAAGGAGGAATTGGGACATATTGGGATGGATGGTTGTGCAAAGGGGCAAGCTCACAGTTTGGGAGCTGCCAGCAATATGCCATCATAGCAGGGGTGTCTTCTTATCCCCCTCTCTTCTGGGATGCCTGGATCCTCTCCTGGTTCCTTCACCCAAGTGGAGCTGGCTGGAGTCTTCAGTGTGAGATGGGGCTTGGAGGATTTCTTCTCTCTGGGTAGGATTTTGCCTGAATTACTCTTCTCCCTTTTGCATTCCATTTGCAGTGAATTGTGGAGAAAGTCCTTGGCCTTTCTCTGCCTTTCAGGTGGGATGCAGGATGGGTGCTGCCCTTGAGCTGCTGCTCTGAGCCCTTTTGTGTGTCCCTGGCCGCCTGCCCTGCCGTGGTGGGCAGGGGCAGCAGACACCACGGGCACAGGGCAGCGGGGCTGGGGGACACCCACGCAGGTAGGTGGCCTGGATGTGAACACAGCCTCTGGGACAGGAGGATGCAGAACCTCCTCTGAGGTGTTGCTTTAGGCGGGATGTTTGTAATTGGGATGTGTGAGCGTCCTCAGGCCGTTCTGTTGAAAGATTAATATCCCAAATGCTGCAATGCCTGTAGCCTTTCCTGGATTTTCCTTCTAACTGGAGTGCCTTGTCCCATGGTTCTAAGGCAGAGCGAGTGCACCAAGACCCAAAAGGTTTTCCAGAAAATGAGTTGGAGCTGAATTGTGTACCTTGGTCCCACAGGTCCGCTAAACCTATGGCTCAAAGCCTGAGCACTCACGTTAACCTCAGCTGGTGCTGAGCGTTGCAATGCAATGTCTGCTTTTCAGATTAATTTTATTAAAGAATCTGTTGAATGCATACTGGGGCTCTGCTTTTCCCAAGAGCAGGAATATGTATCAGTAGGGGAGTTGTGAACCATGAACTCTGCTCTCAGATGATGTTCCCCAGCCTTATTGTACAAAATGTGGGGCACTTCCCTTGGACAACTGGCCACAGGCTCTTGGTGCAAACCGCTGCTTGCATCTTACTTCAAGGAAGATGTGGGACTGATCCTTCAGAATCCAGCACGTGGTTACTGCAGCACAGAGAGCCCTTGGGCTGACAGTGAGAGATGGCTTGTCCATCCGAAGAATAGTACCTGAAAAACAACCCAAACACTTCCTTAAAGGAGGAGTTGAGTGAATGAGTCTCCATGGCCACCACGTACAGGCAGATAATTATTGGGCTCAAAATGAAGCTAATGACGTGTAGGTTAGAGAACAGGGAGACCTTTCTAACCATGAGCAGTTAGGCACTGACAAATACTCCTTAGGCAGGCTCACTGGAACTGTGTGCAGGTCTGTCAGGAATAGTTTAAAAATCGGTGCTCCTGTCTTGGAGCAGGGGAGCAGACTGGTGGTATTTCCTGGTGACTTCCAGATCCACTTGCTGCAATTCTCTTACTCCAATGTCCCGTGGCATTGGTCACACACTCAGTGTCACAAGGTTTGCACTGATACTGATATGGCCAGTCCTGTGAGCACTGTTATTTCAACCAGCACATGGATAATGTAAATTTGGCCTAAACTGAATTGTCATCTCGTCTTTAAACTGAGATGTTGGCAAGTTCTGTTTGCATTTATTTCATAAACAGTGGGTTAAACTGGTTTGAGATTGTGTAAGGCTTATGGTGCATAACTGCAAATTACAGCCAGTCCACAAAAATGGTCCCTGTTCTGCTGCAGAGGAATGGAGCACCTGAGAGCAGCAGGGACTTGACTGGGTGCAGTTGTCTTCAAAAAGAAAGACCATGTCGTGAAGGGCCATCAGAGTGAGTAAATGAAAGGGGAACCTTGCCTCTACAGCAAGGCTGGACCTCACTCAGCTCAGTTAGCCTGGCAAGCCAAGAGGTCTGTAATAACTCTGTAGAAAGGCAAAGGCAGGGAGAGAGGCACCATAAGGAAGAGAGCTGTGAAGGCTGGAGGATGAGTTTGGCTATAGAAGGACTGGCTTCGAGCAAACTATACGAGGAAGAGGAGTAAAGGTTTAGCACAGCTTTGCTTTAGCAGTGACATGGCAAGAATTCTAATTGTTTTCATATGGAGGTTGCTAAGTTTATGAACAAGTTTGGTTGTTTGGCATGTCCTGCACTTCACCTTGGTTGTTCTCACGTAGGTGCCTTCCACAAGAAGCAGCTCTTTCTTCTAAGACCTTGAGCTACTGCCTGTCTCTTTTTTCAAATATCAGGAACATATTGTCAAAATCTTGAGGTTTCATCCCACACCTTGTACTGGTGCAAGGTGGAAACTTCAGAAAGAGAAAGATTAAACTCCCCCCCACTTTAATTTGTAAACATTTTTAATATTTAAAGCTGTATCTTAACAGCTGTGGAAGTGATGGTAGGGTGTTCCCAGTAGATGTTGATGTTTCCTGTTGTCTTTCTGGTCTTATTTTTAAATAGCCTAATAGTGGTGATTCTTCTTCCTTTTCTTTTTTTTTTTTTTTAGCGACAGGGTTGAAAAGAGATTTATAACCAGTGTTTCTATGATTTAATTTGCAAGGGTAACTGAACATGGTACAGAATCCTGCAGAATGAAGGAGCCTTCTCTTGATACGTTCTAGAAGTGCTGTGTCTGGGAGCACTTGCCAAGGTCACTGTTTGTAGGAACAGGATCTTCCCAAGGATGCTGTATCGAGTTCCTTGCTGCCTCCTGCTCAGCACAATCTGAAGGTGTCAATACTGTCACAGCACACGTGGTGGGGTTTGGTCGGAGCAGAGAAAAAATGCGGCACTTAGATCTCAAAAGCAGTGAGGTATTAATGTGTCTGTTTTGGCTGAGGCTGAAACACTGAGGTTAATGCTCGTTTTTCCACAAAACCTCATCTCTTGAGAGTAGGTCTGTTCCTGGCTCAGTGCATATTTAGTGAAGCAACCAAGTAAATAGACTAGAAGAAATCGTTGGTTATTAACTTAAGGTTGGTAAAGAGAGACAGTAGTAATAACAAAAGAGGAACTAATCTGATTTCTTGTAGTGGTAAATCAGCTCTAAATTGGTTGCTGTAGTATCATTATGTTGAAGGGGCTTTTTTGTGAAATAATAACGCTTTATTGGAAAGATTATTCAATTATTACTGTTTTTACTAGGCATTATTTCAACACACAGTATGGTTTCTATAAGGACACAGAATGAGTGTGTGTTTGCCCTCCTCCCTTCCTGACTTTCTGTTACAGCAATATAATTGCTTTTCTTCCTTCTTGATATAGCCCAAAATGAAATGGACATGGTGTTGCTCTTGTGGCCAAGGTTTACAGTTGTGAACCATCTCATCAATCACACCTGCTTTCCTTCCAAATGTTTCTTTTGGCAAGAACATCTGTTGAGGAGAACAGCATTATTCCCTAGGGCACCATTTTCCGTATGCTCCCATTTCAGGATAAAATTAAACCAGTGGACCTTGACAGTGTTTTTGTAACCAAAAATGGGTCCTTGTGCTTCTGTTAGTAGAGCATGAGCAGTATTATTTAATAACGGCATGAATCACTTCCACTGGTGCTCTTCTGGAGAGCAGTGCTGGCTGGCTGTGAGTGCAGGGGTTCCTTGGCACACGGAGCAAGTGGTGTTTAGTCAGAGGAGTGTCGTGTGTCCAATCTGGTGCTGCCTGGCTTGCTGACAGGGAGTGATTTGTGCACTGGAGAGCTTGGAGGTATGGTTACCACCAGGAGGAAGGAAACAGGGCTCCTGTATATTTCCTGTGAGGCTGGCAGTGCTGTGAAATGCCCAGATTGCCATGGGCATCTCCTCCTGATGAGTGTGTACATTTTGTGCAGGAGCTGCAGGGCTCCCCGTGTGGTTGGCAGGGATCTGAGGTGGGTGGGCAGGCTGAGCTCAGCCCAGCCTCAGGTGTGGGTGTGTTAATTTACTGAACATGCACAGCAACTCCAGCCTGCTCACAGGGGACTCAGGCTGACGTCCCTGCCTCTCTGGGGATGGACCTGTGTGCAGAGGGACCACCAAGCTGGGTCCAGGCTGGTGGTCATTTCTCACTGCATCTCTCTCCTCCTGCAGAACTGTGACCTGGCAAAATTAGCATCTGTGGAACCCTTTGTGATGCTGGTGTGGATGTGGAGGGAGCACTAAGGCAGTGCACAGTATCTGTAATAAAACTTTTGTTTGGAAAGGAGTATGAAGGCCCAGAAATCCCTGGCAGCTTTCAGGGAGTGAAGCCCATTGGCGGTGTGTGCACATGAGGATAAACAGCTGCCAAATCGCATAGTGATTAAAAAAGAAAAGGCACAAAACCCAAAAAAACCCCAGCCCCTTTTGTTTAAACTGTGCTTTCTGAGCTTTCTCAGTACCTCTCCCCAACTACACTTCAGCGTGAGCTGTGAGGAAAAGCTCAAACTGCTGTTCCTGACTTCAGGTGGACTGAAACTGCAGTGTGTGCCTCATACTTGGGTACAGTCCATGGCAAGTGAGCGTGTGGCCTCGGGTTTTAATGTGCCAGTGAGTTTTAAAGACAGCCCTGCCCTCTTATGTAAGTTTTTAAGGCATTTTCATGCCTTGTGCTATTTATCATGGTGTCTTACCTGCATTTCCTTTGCAATATTCAGAAAGGACTTGTTTCCTGCAAGGTCCTATACTACAGCCTTTCTTTTTCCCAGGGTGAGGCAGGTACTGGAGATACACGGTTAATCCCCTGCTTGCTTTTTCCAGCCCATGCTGCAGATATCTGTGCTTTCCTTTTTCTCTACAAGTACCATTTTCCCCAAGGCTGCACAATAACCTGTTGACTGCTGAAGCCCTTTCATGTACTCACCTGTCACAAATCCTGTGGGAAACACAGTCCCAGGGTTTAAATTCCGTACAGTGAGCGTCCATTACTGCTGGTGATTAAAAAAGTCTTACTCCAATTGCAGGTTCTCTTTCACTAGTAATTAAGCTGTTGTTTCACAGCAGGAAAAAGCTTTTATTCTATGCAATCACAGGGACCTCGGAGAGACCAGTCTTTGCAATCATAAATGGGCATATTGATTGGTCTTTATTAATAGAAAAGCCTCTGAGGAGAGATGAAGTACCTGGATTTTGTAAAGTTAAAAAAATAATTACAAAACCTTTTAAAGTCACATGGCAACTAGGCACAGTTCCCAGGTCATTTCTGCAAACTTCTAGTCATGTTTTTCATGATGCTGTGTTTTGGATTTTAAAAAATTTTACCAAGCAAAGGGGTCCATCTTCAAGAAAAAAATAGTTACAGCAAAAACTTTGTAGTGAAAATCGGTACCAGTAATGCTATTTATGGATTGAACCATTTTAAGGTGGTTCTTCAATCCTACATTTTGCTGGCAGTGCAATTTCGTTAAAAAAAACCCCAAAAACCAAAACAAAAGCCAAATCCAAGCAACCAAATGAAGTGCTTTTCTGTCCAACTAACATGATATGTGTATGCACTACTGTTTTTTTCTTTGGATGTTTAGTTTTTAGTCTGTTTGTTTACTGAAATTGATAGAGGGCAGATCCTTCTGTTGGGCTATTTCTCTGGGGATGAGTTCTTCAGTTCCACTGTACCTTGTTGGTGTGCTTGAAGTCAAACAGCAACCAAATGGAAAGGATTTTTTGTTTGCTTTGCATAGGTGCATGTCAAGGTAGCCAAGAGCAGCAGCATCTCTCTAGATCCCCCTCTTAGGGGAGTTGAAGTCAGCTTTTGCATTTTTGTCCTGTCAGCTGAGGACAGAGAGAGAACGGGGAGTGGAAGGTTTCTGTATGTTTTTCTAACTTGTACTGGGTTTTATGAATGTAGGAAACAATACGTGATTAAACACACAGCAAACCCTTTTTGACAGATAGTCTCTGTAAACACTATGTTCTTGCACCACTCCATGAAATCAGAGTATGAAGCTCAGACCAGCAGGCAGCTCTGTCCAATAACCTAGTTCTCCCATTTGAAAACCTTTTGAGTATTCTTAAACTATCTGCCTCCTGGGCTGTATCAGCAGCCTGTCAAGGGAGGGGATTCTCCCCCTCTGCTGTGCTCTGAGGGGACCTGGAGCACTGCATCACCCCTGGGGCCTCTGCATGACAACGGTGTGGAGCTGCTGGAGTGATCCAGAGGAGCCTACAGAGCAGCTCTGCTGCCTTTCCTTACGGTTTTCCTCAAGGAAGTGTATTTTTATTGCTTACCCAATTTTTAATTAATTTATGCAAACAGATATTTTCTGTTTCATTATAATTCTTAATGTGCAGCAAATGCATTGCAGATATCTGAGCTTATTATGTCAATGTTATTATATCTATCAGCCCAAACATATAATCCCCTTGGAAAATGGCCCAGATCTGTTTCTCACATACCCATGTTGATGTTACCCTTTCGTGCCTTGCTGTCCAAGGGATGGGGAGTTAAAAATGTAACTTATTAGTGTGTTTTAGTTGACAAGCTCCTGTTATTCTTTTGAGCAGGGCTATAGAATGTCAAGCTTTGCAGGAGGCAAAAGCAAGAAAAAAGGAACGATTTTGTTACAAATGGGATGCTTTCAGCTTAATTCCCAACCATTATGGGAGGCTGTGATGAATGTGTCCTGTCTGGGAGTGCAGCATTTGCCTTGGAGTGTTTTCTAACAGGTTGTCAAGTGGTGTTAGGAATGCACCAGAAGTGACAGCTCCTTTCAGCATTTAGAAAGGTTCACAAGAAATGCATTTCCAAACTCCAGACACAGAGCTCTGTTAAATATTTAGGAGCTGGGATACCCCAATCTGAAGAGTGGCTTTGTGACAGTGAAAGGTCCCTCTCCTCACTTTCCCGGAGCTTTGCAAGGAATACTTGTCCAGTCTCTTGAGTTGTTATAGCAGTTGGGCTGCTCTCTTTTTCCTTGTCTCCACGCTGTATTCTTCCCACTCTTCTGTTTGAGTTTTACCTCCAGCAGCAGCAGTGAGCTGTTGATCCTTTCTTGGGTGCTGTGTGCTGTGGAGCAAGGCTGCAACAAGAACAGAGTGTTCCTGGAGCAGCTTCAGGGCCTCTGGGGCTCATGACTTTGCAGGTGCAGGAATTTATAGGGTCATGGAATCACAGGATGGTTAGGGTTAGAAGAGAGCTTAAAGCTCATCCTATTCCACCCCTGCCATGAGCAGGGACGCCTTCCATGAGACCAGGTCACTCCAAGACCCGACCAGCCTGGCCTTGGACATTTCCTGGGGAGTTGGGTATTTGCAATTATATGGCCCTCTGCAAGGATTTTTTTTTTTTCCCCAAAACAAAAAAAACTAATTATTTTATATTTTCCTGTATTTCCCCTCCAAAGTCCCTGGCTAAAACTAGGAGCAGATTGGGATGAGAAGAGCTCTCCATACTGCTGGTTAGGGTGCTGCTCTTGCAGAGATCTCCAGGGTGCTCTGAGGAACTCCCTATCCTTCTTCTGTGTGCTTTAGAAATGCAAAATGTGGGCACAGAAGCATTAAATGACTTGGTGTAGGAGGCTCAGCAGGCCACAGTGTGAGGGAAGAACTGAGCAAGTTTCTCTCCAGGATCCATTGAGCCACTGTTAGAGTTTAAATTAGGATCTCTGCAAAGCCCCATCGATTTTCTGTTTTCCAGCTATTTTACATTCCTGTCCCTCAGTATAATTAAGTTCAGCATGTCTGTATAAAGGCACATATGAACTTGGTCAGTGTTACGTGTTTTGTGGAAACAGGGATGTGAAAAGTTCCGATATGCCGAACTCACACTGAGGGCTGTGTGGGCAGGTTTTCCATGCTTGCCTGGCACCAGGACAGCTCTTCACTGGGAACAAGATAAAAAATATGTCCAGCTCAATGAGGCTGCAGTCATTGGGGTGCTGAAACACGTGGATGGTACAAGATGTTCTCCTGCACAGAGAGCTCCAGGTGGCTGCTGCAGCTCTGGCCAGAGAGACTGATGATGGTGATGATGAAAGACCTCATGGTGGTCTGCAGCTTCCTCCTGGGGAAGGAGAGGAGGCAGGCATTGATCTCTTCCTTGTGGTGACCAATGATAGGACCTGAGTGACCAGCATGGAGCTGTGCCCAGGGCAGGTTTAGGCTGGATCTCAGGGAAAGGTTCTTCCTCAGAGGGTCCTGGGCACTGCCCAGGCTCCCCAGGGAATGGACACAGCCCCGGGGCTGCCAGAGCTCCAGGAGGGTTTGGACAGTGCTGCCAGGGATGCCCAAGCTGGGATTGTTGGGGTGCTTTGGCAGGGCCAGGGTTGGATTCAATGATCCTTGTGGGTTCTTCCCTACTCGGATTCTGTAGTTCTGTGACCAAGGGGATCTCCTCATGCTCAGCTCTCCAGGGCTCAGCACAGAATCAAGTGAGAAATGGCTTTTTAGTGCTGCTTTTATGTGAGATAAGGTGATTTTGTTAGAAGAGTGGCCATGTTAGAGGTATATCCATGGCTGTGTAGGAAAGATGATTTGAGGAACTCAGAAAATCTCGCCTACGCTTTATTCCATCTGTCTGGTTTTGCGGGGAGTCTTGGGGTGTTTTGTGGGCTGGTGGTGGTTTTCTTACTAATTTGAACTTTTTTTAGATAGTTTCCTAAAATAAATGTACTTAATGTGTAATTGAAGACTGTGACACCCTTCAGGGACGTCATCCCAAAGCCTGAAGGGCTGTTCCATGGGTATCTTGTAGGATTGGTAAGGCTGCCTAGCCTGGGGTTCACTGACAAATGCAACACAGTCCAAGGGCTTCATTTCGAGGGCAGAAAATCCATGTTCTACTGTCCATCCTGCCACAGAGGGCAGGGGAGCAAGAGAAAGCAGTGTTTGGCTTGGAGAGTCTCAGTGGGGGGAACCAAATGGGGAGTTCCATTCCTAAACCATGACCTCAGACCAACTGAGCGCCCCATTGCCTGCTTGGGGTGCTGGTGGACTATGGTTAACTCACTGGTAAGAATATTTCACTTGAAGAGTGTTCTACAGATTGACGTATGCAATTACTAGGTTTTAACAAGAAGAGAAATGGCAGCAATAATGGGATGAAAATGCTGTTTTCTTGTTAAAAAGGCAGGATGGAGTGCTGCCCCAAGATTAAATTTGCCAGAGCAAAGTTAAACTCTGCTTGCTCTGCTAGTTCTTCGTGGTGTGCTGATTTTGTTTGGCAAAGCTCAGGGGCCAAGGAGCATTAGTGTGTGCATGCTGTTTGGTAACACTGGGTAAGTAACAACAGTTTTGGTGCCTCCTGTCAGCTGCAGAGTGCGGTGGGGTTTCTCTGGTGGGCAAGGGGTGGCTTGTCTCTTCTTTCAGAAAAATACCGTGTGTGTATAGCCAACACACAGCAAAGAGAATCACAGAACCCTTGAATGGTTGGAAGTGACCTCAGAGGTCATCGTCCTACCCCATGACCTTCCACTAGACCAGGAAATATAAGGGGATTTCACACCTGTACAATAAGCTTCTTTGCAAACTAGGGTAAGGAGGGAAGGTGGAAGAAGCACAGAGGGGATGGCTCCTCCCAGCACAGGAGGAGCACTCTGCTGCTGGGCTGCTGCTGAGACAGGTTTTAAAGGTCACAGCACACGGGGAAACGGCCCTTGGAGGGCAGGGTGTTGTCTCTGGTTCCTTCCCCCATTTCCACCTCTCAGAAGGTGATTTTTAGGCAGCAGCACTGAAATGACTGTCTCCACTCCTGCTGTGGGGCAGGCCAGGGCTGAGGCTCCGGGTGGGGCTGGAGGATCCCTCCTATGCTGACAAGTCCAGCCCTGGAGTGAGGGTGATTTACCTGCCCGGTTACTGGGTTTGTGGGTTATGGGAAGTAGGTGAAGCAAAACGCTTTTTAAAAACACAACCAATTGTTGCTTAAACTTCAGTGAATGCTGGGCTCAGAAGGGATTCCAGAAAATACTGGAGCACCAGGTTCTCATGACATGCCTGAAGTGGTTTCTTTGTGGTTAGGGCTTTTTCCTTTCAGAGGGGGTCTGGTGTCGTGGAGCTTTTTTTGCACATTGATTTCAGAGTTTCCTTTCTAAAAGATGTTTTGTGAGGCAAGTCAGAACTGTTTTGGTATTTCATCTGCAATCACAAGCTTATGTAGAGCGCTGGTAATTAAGGAGGTGCTACCTGAAATTAATTTAATTGCTCGTGACAAGAACTTCTTTTGTTTAGGCATTGGTTGTCATGGTGTGGTTTTGTTGGGAGGTTTTCACCTGTAAAACACACTCTGCCTGTGGTGTTGGGAGGTTTTTGCCTCTGAAACCCATGTTCTGTCCATGGTGTTGCATTTCTTGAGTGTGTTTGTGGCTCTTTTGGGGTTGGAGGTTTGGGGTATGGACTCCCCTTCCCCCTGCCCTTGCAGGATGAGCTGCTGAAGTTCTGAGGTTCAGCAGAAGATGTGAATCCCAGTGTTCCTCTGCTCTAAGGCTTTGAGATGTGCCTTAATCAATTTAGAAGCAGCAAGCTATGATTGCATCCAGCAAAAAAAGCACGCTCAGCCTCTTCTGCCGTGCCAAATTTAGCCATAAAGGTCTGAATTAAACTCCTGATTTTCCATAGATTTCTAGCAATGACTCAGGCAAATAAGAAATCTTCCTCAGCCTGTTCCATAGCTCCTGTTCACTGAATTGTGAGTATCCATGGGGACAAGGACTGCTTTTATGCCTTTAGAAAATGAGTTCTCCCTGGGCTTTGGTGACAAATAGCAGGCTGTAACTTCACCGAGGATGTCTGACTGGGGAAGAATGTTGGCTGGATTCTGATTGGGAATGAAGCTGTAAAAATTTTTTTTTCTTGATTTGCAAGTTGTCTGATGGCATCTGCTGTTTGTTCACAGAGAGGGGATTTTATCCTTTAGGATAAAGTGATAAGTGCTTATAACTGGGTGTGGGAATGAAAGGTCCTGGATGCTATTAAACATTTATGGCACAGGCAGGATGATACTGAAGGCATGGGGCTGGTACATGGGAGCAGAGCTGTGCTGCTGCCCGTGAATCCACGGGAAGCTGACAGTTCCACAGGAGACAGCTGGCAGTGGGTCCCATGGCTGATTTCACCCTTGAGGCCATCTCTGATCAGAGGAGCGGTTGCGCTACATGAGCAAAAATACACACTTGGAATGCAGATGTGAGAATGGAATCATCTGAACAGATGTTCATTCTGCTGGTGTAGGTGTTTGATTTCTGTCCCTGGGTCAGAAGTGCCTCTGGTTTTTCTTTCCTCATCACCAGTGTGGGTCAGGCTTCTGTGTGATGGAGGTGAGCCGTGCCCTCGGTTCTGACCCACTGCTCCTGCTTGCCTTGCAGTCAGGCCTTCATCTGCTCAAAATGAGACAAAATTAAATAACCAGCAGTAAATGCAGCTGTGTCAGTCTGAGAGTTTAAAAACAAAACACAACACAAAGCTCTCAAGAAAACAGTATTTATAGGCTAAGGACACAGAAATCATTAGGCCAGGAAGTAGGTAAGATATTCAAGTGTTTAAAGTAGTTTAAAATTTTTTAACACTAGTGAAAATTCAAGACTCTAAAAGGAGAAAATTTTTAAAATTCTGTGAAACTGCAGAGCAGCACAACTTTCTAGTTTGCAACAGCTGTGCTCCAGACCCTGCTCCTACACAGTTCTGGGCATTAAATGTGAAAAATGTATGTAGTCTTCTTTGCAAGACCCCCTTTCTTCATGGTGGGGGGTGGAGTTGATGCCCAAATCTGTTCCCTCCTCGCAAGGAATTAAGCAGGAAACTTGACCTCGTTTGTTAATCTTGGAAATCTTCAGAAGGCTCAGGTGAAAGCCAGTCTCCTGCTTGTGTAATTTTCAGATCCTTAGTCAGAGCCCATATGTTACAACCTGGAGGAAATGATGCTTGGGGATGACTAACTGAACATGTTCCTGCTGTTAGTTTGGGTGCCATTCCAGAAATTTAATTCGTAAGTTTTCCCTTTCCTTTTGTTAACACATTATATTATTAATTCCTGTCTTTGCTGTTGTTCCCCATAAGGAACTTAATGAAGTTATAAATTTTATATTAACAGAGAGGCATTTTTTTTCCCCTGGCTGTGATGAGTAGGGAGAAGCAGAGAACATACATGTGTTAGATTAGCAGAAATTTGATTATAGGTAGGATATTCACTTCTTTGTATCTTCTTGCTGCGAACATTGTGTTAATCCAGTTTAAGTGAGTGTGGGATTTACCAGGATTGAGGCTGTAAAGTGCTAATCGGAAATTCATGGAATCCCAGACTGGTTTGAGTGGGAAGAGACCTTAAATCCCATCTTGTCCCCCCCCTGCCATGGCAGGGACACCTTCCACTGTCCCAGGCTGCTCCAAGCCCCAATGTCCAGCCTGTCCTCGGGCACTGCCAGGGATCCAGGGGCAGCCACAGCTGCTCTGGGCACCCTGTGCCAGGGCCCCACCAGCCTGACTGGGAGCAAGTTCTTCCTCATACCCAGATGATCTTTAGGGCCCCTTCCAACCCAAACTATTCCATGGCTGTGTGAATACCTTTCTTTGTCATGACTTTTCCGAACAATCCTGTTCTCTTTCTTAAAATGCAATGCCTGGAGCTTGTTTCAGGCTTGCACCCTTAGCTTCAGGATGAGGACATTTTTCCTTGTGTGGATTATATGATGCGGAATGAGTCTGTGACCCCAGTGAAGGTTTCTTGGGTTTGGGTGAAACCCTGAGTGAGTCATGCAGTTAAACAGGTGTTTCTGCTGCTTCAGAGCAGAAAACACTTCGACCCTGAAGCCCTTTCAGAATCAGCTTGTGTTTTTGCCAGCGACTCATGTGTCAGGTTCAGGCTGCAGGAATTCAGAGGAGGCTGATTGAGCCTCGATGGCCCCAGAGACCCCTCCCGTGGTGGGGACTGCAGCCACAGGACTGGCTGCTCTGCCCTGGCCTTGCCTCTCCAGCTGGAAAACAATGCTCACATATCAGTCTGAAAAGAATCCAGATTTTTTTTTTCTGCTGTAATTACAAATAAAACACATATTTGCCTTCCAGAATCACTTTGTTGCAGTTGCCAAAATGATCCTGCTCGTGAAATGTAGGATATACGGAATATGGTTGTCTGCTAAAGGATAGTTTTAGAAGTTACAAATAAAGTAGCATAGCAGTGGAAAAATTCTCACACTGCTCAGAAACCTGGGAACGAGAGTCAAGGACTATGGTATTATTATTTTTTTTAATTGGAAAGTATTTGCGAATGTGCTGGATCTATGCAGCCACCTTTCCTTTTCTCTGCCAGCTCCCACTCTGCTCTTCCTGCCTTGCACAGGGACTTGCTCCTTCTCCTTCCTAACAGCAGTGCGTCTGATTTATTCTACAGGTTTTAAATTAGAAGGAAACTCAGCAGTAGGGAAGAAGTGATGGATTTGAGAGCTATTCTGTGGCTCTTCTTGCCTGACTCGTTAGACAGCCTGTTTTTCTGTTGGTTTTTGTTGGCTTTTTTTTTTCTTCTTCTTTAGAAAAAGGCAGCTGGTGCAGAGCAGCAGAGGTGCTGCCTGGCTTGGCCGTGGGTGTTGTGTGTGCTGCTGTCCCTGTGGGGCTGCCCTGGGGATCCAGGCCAGGTCACCTGCACTGCCCAGCCCCAGGGCTGCTGCTGCTGCTGCTGCCTGGGCAGGGTTTGCCCTGGGCTGCTCCACGGATCTCGGAGGGAACAGAATGCCCTGAGCAGCCCCAGTACCAATGGGAACGTTCCTCGCATGCACACACAGCACTGGGGCAGGGTTTTGTCATCCACCAAGAGCCAAATCACAGTTCCAGCCCTGTGTTTCCTCTGATGAGGTCTCCGTGTGAAGCTGACTCGTTTGTAGCCATGGGAATTCTCGTTCCCATCTGGAGCTGTCTGGGACTGTGGGTGAGGGCAGGCTGTGGAAATGGCAGTGGCTGATCCTTTTGCATCTTGGCTACAAGTCAGCTGTGTTCCCATTTAATTCACTCTACACAGGAGTGCAGCTGGTACAGATGTGCCTAAGGGACCTGAGAAAAGGAAGGAGTCTGAGGTTAAAATATGAACTAACTGATCTTGGTGATTGGTGAGCCTTTGGCTTTCTGAGTAAGAGCACCTTCTAAAGATCCCAAAGCTGCATTTCTGGGACAGGGGTGGGCAGTGCTTTGGCCAAGGGGGGCAAACCAGGCAGGAATGATGGTGGGGTCTGAGGTGGAACTCCCCTGCTCCTCTGTTTAATCATCCTAAGAGGTGAGAGCCAGTGTTCAGGCTGCCTCCTGGAGCTCTCCATGTGCTGGGGAGGTCCAGGCAGCCCCAGAGCTTCTCCTGAGCCATAGGAGGGGGCAGAGAGGCTCTGCCTGTGCTGGGCAGGGTCACATCACAGCCTGGAGCTTGTGGAAAATGCCCTGAAATTCTCTAGGAAAACCAGGGTAGTAGAACATGACATTTTCACATTTCTAATCTAAAGAATTTCCGTGCATATGCAGCCTATGAAAGAAGCTGAAGGACAGCTGGAAATACTTCCGTTACCAAAAAGAAGGGAAAAGTCTGTGAAAAGAAGCAGCACAGCAAACACATAGAAAAATGGATGTGTTTGGGGTTTTTTGGAGAGTGACACGGTTTTAATTCAGCCTGAAGTAGAGAGGATGGGCTGTAGAGCCCAGTGTGGTGAGCAGGGACCTCCGCTGGTGCTCTGTGCCAGGGCACCCCAGGGGCAGCTGGGGGTGGTGGGAGCCTGGGGTGCTGCCTGTGAGAACATCTGTACCTGGAAATGACATCCTGTGGATATGAGTCCCTTGGATAAGGAGCCTCACAACACCCAAACGTGGAGAAACAGCTGAGGGTTGACCCGTCACGCCACGGGTGTGTTCATGGTGCCTGAAATATTAGTGCTGTCATGAGCATGGCGTAGCACAGGCAACTCTTTGTCTTCCTGATACTGGATTTAGGCCGAGTGCCCTAGTTCATACACGCTGCTGCTCTCTTACATAAAAGATTTTATAATTGCTCTTGACACTAGCATAAAACAAATCTAAAATTCTGAATGCCCTGGCAATGCCGAGCCTTTATTTTTGTCCGTCGCTAACAATGTCTCATTTCGGCTTATAGGACAGAAAACTCACAAAAGTGGAGAGGCAGAGATTTAAAGAGGAAGCAGAAATGTTGAAAGGTCTACAGCACCCAAACATTGTGAGGTTTTATGACTTCTGGGAATCCTGTGCAAAAGGCAAAAGATGCATCGTGCTGGTTACCGAGCTGATGACCTCTGGAACGCTGAAGACGTAAGTACTGCGCCCCTGGCAAGGGGCTAAGAATAGCAGCAGACATTTATAGCAAAATCCTACTTTCATATGCTGAAAAAAGCCATCTCCAGATAAAAGCAAGAAATGGAGCTGTTCTCTGGTGTCTGTCATTTGTCCCCGCATTTGAACCGCAGCGATTTGACAGCAGAATTTTGGCCTCCATCTCTCTGTGCCTGCTCCCCTGTTTTGGTTATGCAACTCAGAGCTGCTCTGTGGCGTGTTTCATCTTCCGCCTGTGACGTTTGCCTTTGTCAGGGTGTGTTCAGTGCTTGCTTTTGTGCTTGTATTTGCATGTTTTGTTAGGGAATTCAAATGGAATAGCACTCAAATGGTAGAATCTCTTGGAGGCTGGAGGTGCTCTAGGTTATCTCCTAAACAGCATTAATTAATAGCTTCTGGTACTGACAGTCTTGTTAAGGGTGATATAAAGCAGTTGGCATGGATTCTGGAACAGATTTTCAGCCCCAATGGGAGCAGTACTCAGCCAGTGTGCTGCTCTGCCAGTGCATTAGCAGGCCCTGCATCTTCCCCAAATGTCCCCTCCCAACCAGCCCTTCAGGTAAATGCAAAGAAGTGCAGGTGCCTGGTGCAAAGGTCCCAGTCCTGTGGTTAAAATTAAACTTCAGTATTCTTCTGATTCCAAATATATGAACATATTCTAAAGCTGTTCGCTGCATGAAATGAATTGCTGAACTATTAGACTTTCAAAATATTTGGTTGTATTTGCACCAAAAATGATTATTATCATCCTCCCTAGAACTGAATGCTCTAATTCCTGCTTTGAAAAGATTTATTTCATTCAATTTGGGGATATTTCTGTGCTGCTCTTGTGGCATCTAATAAGGGGGTTTTAATCCATAATGGAGTTTCAGCTGTTAAAGCCCCTCAAATCTCTAAGAAAATGTTTTCACTTCCTTCTTCCCCACTTTTGTGTGTGTTGTGCTGTAGGTATCTGAAGAGATTTAAAGTGATGAAACCTAAAGTCCTGCGGAGTTGGTGTCGGCAAATCCTGAAGGGTCTTCTTTTCTTGCACACAAGAACTCCACCAATAATTCACAGAGACTTGAAATGCGATAATATTTTTATTACTGGACCAACTGGATCTGTGAAAATAGGAGACTTGGGTCTGGCAACACTCAAGAGAGCTTCATTTGCCAAAAGTGTCATAGGTAATGCTCCTGTTCTCCTTGGCTCCCCTCGGTCAGTACCGTGGCTCTCTATTGAACATCTTCTGTGCCCATTTTGCAGTAGTGGTATTTGAGTTGCTGATTGGTAGTGGAGGTTAAAGTTGGTTTGGGACTGTTGCCTTTATACCTCTATAAAAATGGGAACCAGTAGGTAGTGGTATCATGACTTCCTCTTCTCCTTCCTCCTGTATGATCCTTAATGCACAGAGAGCCCAGTACCTGTGAAGTCAAAACAACAGAAATTTCAGATATGTGCTTGGCTGCTGTGGGTCTGCTTGACCTCATTGATTTTAGTGAATTCACGTTTGTTTATATTTAGGTTCTCTAGTTTTTGACTCCCAGTAACTGGTGGTGTTTTTTCTCTGTTGAGGGTCAGTATTTCTTCAAATAGTTTTTTTGCAGGGTAACAGTTGTTCATGGGACATAATGGAATAGTATCAGTAGTACCAATACTGGGAATAGTAGCAGTAGTACCAGTATTGGTAAGAATATTAGTAATACTCATACAGGCTTTTGTAAAATCAGTTGTGAACAGAACACCATCAAAATTCACTCATGTCTGAAAGCAATTTGACACTGGAAGGGCTGCAGGATGCTGGCAAAGAGTCTGCATTCATTTTGGCAATAAAACCAAGCTAATAATTCTCATGAGTAGCACTGCTCCAAGGAGAGACTGAAGGAGGCTTGGAAGCAGTGGTGATGAGTAATGCTGCCCCCTCTGCAGAGGGAGCAGCTCCAAAGGCACATCAGAGCTGCATTTCACGTGGCTGGGAGGGATGGAGGCAGCACCCAGCCAGGGCAAACCTGCTCCTGCCAACAGCAGCTGGGTGCTGAACAGCTGCACCTTTAGCTGCTATGCTGAAGGATGCTTGTAGGTATTCCTTTCCACCCCAAGGAATGGGGGAAAATGTCATTTCTGTCTCGTTTTGGAATGGTGCCAAATATTCCATTTGCTTCTCAGACTATTGCTATCACTCTTTCAGATTTATTTTAAATGCTCTGTAATTCATGAGATTCAGTCCTGCTGCTGAGTTGTGTTCCTTCTAAAGCAAGGCAACAGCTCCAAAGTAATTCCCTGTGGCAGCTGTTAACCCTTTCTGAGCAGCAGCCTCTGCCATGGTGACAGCTGGGACAAACACCCAGAGAGAGGGAATACCCTGAGCCTCCGTGACACGGGTCTGGCTGGTTTGCTAAGGCTGGAGGAATGAGTGTCTTTGAAGTGGAAGGAACATAAAAAAGGGAAGAGATCAATCTTGAATTTTGCGAAATTGATTTTACAGGAATGCTTTTTCACGAGTTAGGTCTAGTCTACTTCAGAAATGTGTGCAAAAGCAGACCCTAGTTTGGAGGGTTGTCCTTTATGCCATTTTAAAAGAGTTCAGGACAAGTGAGAGAATCCTAGCATGGTTTGGATTGGAAGGGACCTTAAAGATCATCTTGTCTGCCATGGCTGGGTCACCTTGCACTAGCCCAGGTTGCTCCAAGCTCCATCCAGCCTGGCCTGGGACACCTCCAGGGATGGGACTTCCTCAGTTTCTTCAGGGACTTTGGTGATGGCTTGTAACTGGAGAAGGGGAGATTTAGGTTGGATATTAGGAAGAAACATATTACTGTGAGGGTGGTGAGGCCATGGCACAGAGCAGCTATGGCTGCCCCTGCATCCCTGGCAGTGTCCAAGGCCAGGCTGGATGGGGCTTGGAGCAGCCTGGGACAGTGGAAGGTGCCCCTGCCTGTGGCAGAGGGTGGATGAGATGATCTTTAAGGTGCCTTCCAATCCAAACCATCCTGGGATATGCCAGAACTATTTTTTCTGATTATGTGTTACTTTAATTGCAGTTGTGCTTTGGCTGCTGATTAGTGATGATGTAGCAAAGCACTGGTGGGATCTGCCAGGGCTGGGGCAGTTTGGGTGCTGGGGCTGGACAGGCAGACTTCATCTGGGTCTTTCTCATGGTCCAAGACCTGCCAGTCTCTTTTTGTCATCCCAACAGCTTGTTGCTACTGTCCCTTGACACACCATTGCATTGATCTCTCTTCCTTCATCTTTTCTATGTAGAAAGGAAATAAACTAGTCATTACTCCTAAGTGTGAATTACAGTATGAGATACAGTTCCTGGAATCAATTATCCAAGTGTTAATAGTTTTCTGTTTTGCTTTGTAAGCCCCCCCTTTTCAGAGTAGTTTGCTGAGCAAATGTTGCAGGTGTTGGAAATTGCTGCTTGTCCCCAAGCTGCAGCTCCCAGTGCCTCACTTCGTATTTACCCGGTTGCATCAGATTCCTGACACCCTAATCCCTATTGAGTAGGACCTTGTTCTGTGAGTAGCCTCATTGATTTGCCCCACTAAACCAGTGACAGAATTAGGTTTGATGTTCTGTGCATGACTCTCTGGGTGATTTGTGATCATACTGGCTTTCAAAGTGCTGTCTGCCTGCTGGTGGTTACTCTGTATCTCTGGAGGAAACAAAAAAATGCAAATTTGCACTGATAAAAGCAAGAGTGAAGGTTCTCCTTTCTTCCTTTTTCACCTCCCCAGCCCTTTGCACATCCTTCTCTCCAGCCAGCCAGAAACCATTCCATCACTTCAGTATGGGAAGGAAATGAACCATAGCTCATTTTCTTGTTAATTTTTGAAATTTTTCATTCTTTTTCTTCCCCATCCCTCTGCCCTGCTTCCCCTGGGCTCTGCTTCCCCCCTTTGGGTTATTGTCAGCAAGCCATGGGCATGGCAGTGCCTACACTGACCTTGGATTTCCTCCCTGGGGGATACTGGAGCTCCTTTGAAATGATCTTGCAGACACCTATACACAGTTGTACTGGGCACACTTCTTACAGTGAAAAACCTTGTGGTTAAAGCTGTTCAGACTCCTGTAAAGACTCAGCATTGTCTGTGTGTGTGTGTGTGTGTGTGCAGGCACACCAGAGTTCATGGCCCCGGAGATGTACGAGGAGCACTACGATGAGTCCGTGGATGTCTACGCCTTTGGAATGTGCATGCTGGAAATGGCTACCTCAGAATACCCTTACTCAGAATGCCAGAATGCTGCTCAAATCTACCGAAAAGTAACCTGTGTGAGTACACCTCCTCCACTGCTGCTGGGTCTTGTCACTGGAAGGTTCAAAAGCGCGTTTTGTTGCGGTGTTGGTACTGCTGAGCGTAGACGGCATTGTGGATGTTCAGGGATCTGAGCTCTGGGTTGCACAAACCTGTTTCAGGCTTATGTGTAAGCTTACAGTTCTACACTTGGAGTGTGTTTGACTGGATGCAGCTACAGCAAAGATTTTCAGTAATCTTTGTCACTGATTTCATCTCCATCGGACCCGAAAAAGCCCAATGGGCTGATGCTCGGTGATTTAACTCTTCCTGGAGTGTTGCTTTCAACCCAGAGCCACTCAGAAATAATTCTAAAGCCCCCCAAAGGCCTCTGAAACTGCTCAGCAGTGCAGTTATCTTCATGCCGTGGCTGTAGCAGCTCCCTTGGTGTTGCAGGCAGGGGAGTGTGGGCAGCCGTGGCTCTGCTGTCCATGCTCTGCACCGTGGGCTGGCTGCAAACCATGCTGCAGCTTCTCAGAGACATGGAATGGACTTGGTGGCTCAGGGGACTTCCTTGCCTTTATCCTTGTCATTCAAGGCCAGGTTGGGCAGGGCTTGGAGCTCTGCCTGGTCTAGTGAAAGGTCTCCCTGCCCATTACAGGGAGGTTGGAATGAGATGGTCTTTTAAGGTGCCTTCCAACCCAACCCATTCTGTGATTCTGTGACCCTAGAGCCACATGGTTATTCTGTTGTTATTCTGTGGTTCTTTATCACAGTGTTTGTTACCTTTGCACAAGGGATGTTGGCTGTGTTTTGGTCTGGTCCTTTAGGTGTGGCCTAAATGCTGCCAATGTGAGCAGCTTAGGGGACACCACCTTGGACCCCAGAGCTTCACAGAGTGGCTACAAGAGGCTCTTCTAATTTTGGGCTCTGTGGTCTCATGTCCTGCTTGTGAGACGGGTCAGGTACCCAGTATCACTGTGGGAGCTGGTGTCACAGGGAATGTGTGTGCGCGCCTGGAGCCAGGGAGAACATTGAGCTCTTTGTTGCTCCCTGTACCCACAGAAGCTCTGTGCACACCTCGTAGCCATCTGGAATAGGGGTAATTAAGACTTTGCAAGGCTCCTAAGCCTCATTTATCAGGGCAAGATCCAAGATGGCAAAGAAGGATGATTAATCAGAGGATTCCTAATTAGATGTTATATTTCAGTTTTTAGACTTAAGGAGCCATTTTTTAAAACACTGATGGAAGCCTGAGCCAACTCATTTTCTGTGGCAGTAACCTTTATAGAGCTCAGGACTAGATGGTAAATTATTATAGTTTTGTAAATTATTGTAGTTTTGTAAAACTGGCTTTATGCTGGCAGCTTCAGAGAGGTGGGAGATGATGTTTATTACGTGGGACATGCAGTGGCAGAGAAGCTGTTGGAAGGTCATTGTAAGGGGCATTTCTGAAGCAGAACTGTCTGGCAGGGAAAGCTGAAGACAAAAGGATCAGGTACCACCAGCATGGGGGGTGTATGGTTTTCATCTGAGTTTGAGGTGGTCGCAGCGGGAGCAAAGGCACTAGGATTCCTTAGGTGGCAAAATTGGCATTGCAGTTTTTCCAAAGAAAGGGTTAACCAGCTCCCTGTAGAGAAAGCCCTGTCAAATGCCATGAGCTGCACAACTGTCAGGCAGGAAGGAGGAGCAGGGGGTGGACCTCTGGGGTGAGGGTGCAGGAGGAGCCTGGTCCTGGGGGAGATCCTCTGTCCCAGGAGGAACCTTCTGGTGGCTCAACAGCCTCTCTAGCGTCGCTGCATCTGCAGGGAGCTGCGACAGGAGGGACCCAGCTCCGAGCAGCGTGAGTGCCCTGCGGGCTCTGAGGGAGGCAGCAGCTCAGGAGGAGGTGCAGGAGTTGGGGGTGTGGGGTCCTGAGCCAGCACCATGTACTGGGGTCTGCCCTGGGCTGGGGCAGTGACTACAAACAGACAAAGTAGCTCTAAAATCACTTGGATGAAGAGTTAGGGCTGGTGAGGCGGCAGCTTGTGCGAGCCTTGGGGCTTATAGACTGAAATATAGTCAAAAGTGGAGTGTAGGCTGAACCCAAGAGGCTGAATTAGACTGTTTTCTTCCAGTATTAGAATAGTTTTGGGGCTCACTAGAGCAGAAAGTGGCTCTGACCTTCTTGGATGGAGAGGATGCAGAGCCCCTGAACGCTGCAGCTTCTCAGTGAGACTTTTACTTCTTTATGAAGCTGGGGCTTTTTTGCACCAGAAATATCAATCCTGTTTCTAATGTTTTCAGTTGAGGGTCAGTGCATTGTGAAATGTGTTTCCTGTGTCTACCTGCCTGATGCCTTCATTTAAAAAATACAAAATAAAATCACTTTATTTTCCTGCCTTGGGCTCAGCATCGCAGTGGCAACCACCAGAGGTGTTGATAGCATCCATAGGGGTTGGAATTGCTGGCTAGAGTTTGCCAGGAGCAAAAATCAAGGAGCAACAACCAACAAAATCCTTGGGCTGCCCACCTTCTCTTGGGTCCCACTGAGCTGGCATTCCCGTCTGCTGCCCAGCACAGGGAGGGCATGATTTGGGGTTTGCCACTAGAGAATCTTTCTCCGTAGTTTCTACTCTGTGTCCAAACACTCTACCACGTCCTTGCCTGCTACTAGGACATGAGATACACCTCAGGTCCTGGCTGTCCACGTCACACATGTTGGTCGTCATTATTGGTGTAGAAAATGTAAACATTACCTTTCTGAGACATTATTATTTCAGCATATGTCACGTTCTGCATGTCTGTAGTGTAAGATTATTATACTTAATTTACTTTGGTGACCTTTTATTCTGACTGACCGTGTTCTTATGGCTTAATTGCTGCTTTAGTTTTTGCATTCCTGTTTTTCCACGTGTGCTGCATGTTTGCAGTTGTCCAAACATGCAGGTTGGTGGTCATGTTTGGGAATGTGCAGAGGGGCTCACTTTTCTGCCAGACCAGACGTGCTTGTTCCAGTTTGTCACCTCTCTGTGCCCTTTCAGCCCTAATGATGGAGTGTAAACATGAAAAAAGTGGATATGTACTGTAAATAGCAAACACATCTTTCCCAAGCAGTGGGGCCAAGCCACATTTACCACAGCTCACTTTGAAGTGATTTCCTGGTCAGCATATTTGCAGTGCCCTTCGTTCTGATGCCATAATCTCATTTTTCATGCATAACTTGATGGTTTTTCTTACTCAGATTTTTTTTGTGTTTAATCATTCTGCCAAGTGATTTTGATGTAGACAATAGTGATGAAGCATCGGAATCCGTGACCTTCCCAGGCTGCTCCAGCCCAGTGTTTTCTTAGGGACGTGCTGCAGAGTGCTCAGCAGAGCAGCTGCATCTCCTGGCCATCTCCTTGGGTTTAGGGGTACAAACCTGGGACAGTGCTCTGGTTTGCACGTGAAGCTTTCACATTGTTCGTTCTCATCAACTGTTGGAGGTTTTCTCAGCATTCTCAGGCTGTATGCCATAGTGCACACAGACAGAATAAATGCTGTGGCACAATGACAGCAGGCAAATAATGCTGTGAATGTCATTGCATGGACTTCTTGTGGCTTTTGGAGATCTTCTTAGATCTGCAGGTAATCCTCTTAGCTTTACTTTAAGGTGGAGCACCATTCTGGAGTGAAACAGAGAGATGAGTTAATAATTGTACACAGTGATGTCGTGGAACAAAGTCCTGGTAAAATTGAGAGCTTTACCTTCATTTCAGTGACTTCAGAGAGTGTGTGCCAGGGTGCAGTTTCAGTTGGAAACATGGCTACAGCTTTTTTGGTAGAAGGTTTTTTCCTTTTTTAGGAATGACATGAGCCCAGCGTTACCTTTGGGGGCAGGTGGAGTGGTAGCCCAGAGCAGGCTGTCTCTGGGGTGGGAGGGCACTTCCAGGGGCCAGGAAAGCCTCTAGAACACTGACTGACGTGGGTCAGACATGCCAGTGACTCGTGTGGCATTCGCTGTGTCCCTTCAGAGCATCACGTGCTGCTCGTCCAAAGTGTGCTCTGCTGATGGAAAATGGCAAGAGGCTGTTTTTAGACCCTGCAGAACAAGCAGCATGTTTCTCCCCTCAGCATGAGGAGACAACTTCAATGTCTGTATGTGTCTGGCTGTAGACTCGGCTGCCTTATACCGGAGGGCAATGGATCACAAATCTAATTGCTTCAGAAAGAAGGGGGTGGGAATAAGTGGTGGTGAGGGAGTCAGAATAAACCATTCTGTTTGAGACAGAGAAATTCTCAAAAGGGAAATTACTTGATCTCTCATTTTGCTCTTGGTTTATATATGTGTATATATATTTTAACATTTAAGGAGCTTGTGTTATCCTTATGCCCCTTTTGCCACCCAGTGAGCCCGGCCTTTTCACATGTGGTGGCACTGAGTTTATTTTAATTTATAAGAGGCTGTACAGCTTTCAAACCGTCATGGACAATTTCTTAGCTAATACACTTTGAATTCTGGTGCCATGTTTCCTTGGGAATGCTCAGGGAAGACAGATGGCTTTTGTTGAGGTGAATGAGATGAGTTCTTTGATGGCAAATAGAATCCCCCCTTCATTGTCAGGGGGCACTGTAAGGCTGGGTTTGCAGCATCTCAGCGAGATGGCCTTGGAGAGTTTAATGAAGAGTAAGGAACAAAAGCATCCTATAGCACAGGGACAGGGAGAAAACACTCTGGCAAAGCTGCTCTGTTCAGTATTTCACTCCACATGTTTTGTCCTTGTTTGTTTTAGCCATCTATTCATAGCTTAGCTGTTCAGCAGAATAACACAATGGATGTTTGGAGAGGAGTCGGTGTTCCATCCAGAGATGGGGAAAATAAAATGTTGGTGGAAGAGTTGCTTTTTGTATTTGTGGAAGCAATTTGTAAGTTCAATATTGAGAGCCAGTCAGAGGGCATCTGCTGCTCTGGGCACCCTGTGCCAGGCCCTCCCCACCGTCACAGGGAGGAATTTCTTCCTTATGTCCAATCTAAACCTGCCTCTCTCCAGCTTAAAGCCTTTATTTATTAGGTCTTATTACCCTTTCTTCCTGGAGAGCGTCACTCTAATATGGAAATCACTTTTCTCATAGCAAACAACAGTGAATGGAAATGTATAGATTTATCCTTTCTGATGGAAAACACACTAAGCTCCTGTAGCTTAAAGATGAATTAGGGTACAGAGGAGTGCTGCTGAAAATACATTTTGGTGGTGCTTTATTTTCTTTCATTTCTAATTCAGGTGTCAGAGCTCTCCTAAGAGCTCACCTTGGCACACTGGAGCCAGCCTGGGCTTTGCAGCTGGGCACTCCAGTGCCTTTTGGCACGTTTTTCTAATAGACAAAATTTGAACTCTTGTCTCATCAGTAAGATTTAGGTTTGCTTAAGCAAATAATTCTTTTTAGTGGGTCACAGCCAGCCAGCCATGTGTACGGATTATTTTGGTTTGTTTTCACAAAAATGGGTTTCTTTGGATCTCTGCAGCTTTCTGCTGAAGCAAAATCAAGGAGCTCAGTCTTTGTGTGACCATTCTGTATATTTATTACCATTTTTCCAAAATTTATGATTTACATATTTCACTCTAGAATTTTGAGACAAATAGGGGGTTTTGACCAAAAATCATTTCTTAATAAAGTTTGAAGGAGAAACTGAGGCTTAAATAGCAACAGAATGTTCATAAAAGGATAAAAGTATAATCTGGTGCTGGAATATTCAGAAATTCTCAGAGAGGCTCCAGCCCTCACTGAAATTCCTCCATAAAATCTATTCAAGACTTAATTCAGTGTATTACTTGCAGATGGTCTTTGAAAATACTTGTTTTCTTCTTTTAATCCACTCTGCAGGGCTCCTTATCTGTGACTGCATGAGCCATTATTTACTGTTATTTCAGAGTGAAACTTTAAAAGGGTTTGAATGGAACTAAATGTCGAATTCCCATTCAGTTTTGTGCTTAATCGCATTCTGGTTTTTTAAGATAAAGGAAATTGTTTCCTTTTTGTTCTGCTTATTGAGTTCATTGGAAGTACTTGGGTCCTTAAGTGATTGGGCCTAACTGCATCAGCTCTTCTCCAATTAATTTTGTCGTATTTTCATCCATATACATTTTGGTTTAGTAGGTAGAGGTAATAACATGTTTCTAAAAGGGAATCAATTAATTCTTTGATTTAAGCTGGACATCACAGATAAACGAAGAACTTCTTGTGTTGCCACTTGTCATCTGTAGCTGAATATCTACATGGATGTGGGGACACTGATTCTGCTTCCCAGGGTTTTCTTCTGCAGTGGGTAGTTGGGTTTTCTCCTTGAAAGGCCGTGCTCTTGGGCTGCTGTTCCAAACCTGTTCCCAGCAAAAATGCTAACATTGGACAGAGATTTAACTAGATTTATAGGTTGCACCTGCTCTATCACATATTCCCAAGGGGTTTCTAACATTATCCTGAGAAATTCAGAAGCAATGCAGAGCTGTTAAATGTATTCTCCTGCTTCCCTGCTTGGTTTTGGGGTTGGTCTTTAATTTTTTTTTATGCAGAGAGGAAGGTGTTGGAGAGTGTTTGGGTCATAGAAAAACAAGAGGTTTGTGGGAAACAGGAATATGGAATATTCCAAGGTATTTTTGACTCATTTTCAGTACTAGCTGTCTGAAGAAAACCATGATTATTTATCTTTATTAATTTAGTGCTTTGAGAGTTAAGGCAAAAACATAAAAGGAATAGTTTCAAAAAAATGGTTATTTTTGAAATTTAGAATTAGCTGTTTCTTGAATATTCACTTCAGAGTCCAGAGGATATAAAGGTAAAATTTCCAAAGGTTGGGAAAGAAAAAGGGGCATTTTCCCTGTGTGTGATTGAGCTCATGCAAATAGTGTACTAATTTTGAAGTGCAATGGTATTTGGAGATCTACTACCCCTAAATCCTCAACTCAGTTTTGCATTAAAACAAACAACTTGGAAGTATTAGTTACTTCCTGGGTTGAATTACATTTAAAATGCAGAGAAAATACGCTTAATTTAAAGGTATAATGTCATTATTTTTCGCATTAAATTATTTTTCTCTATGCTTTTAGGGTATAAAGCCAGCAAGCTTTGAGAAAGTTACTGATCCTGAAATTAAGGAAATAATTGGGGAGTGCATCTGCAAAAACAAAGAAGAAAGGTTTGTTTTATGGCATTGAGTTTTGTACTAAATAACGTGCATGCAGGGATTTGAGAGCTGTCTGTGTATTTCTGCTCTGCTCTGTGGGTCTCTCTCCCCAGTGCAGGAGAAAATGCAGCCTGGAAGTGCAAATATAAAATGATTTCCTGCTTTGCTGACATTCAGTGTCAGGACAAGCGGTGCTGGTGTGTCGCAGCCCCTCAGAGTGACTGTGGAGCTGAGCAGGGTGTTCCTGCAATTCTGGGTTCAGCAGTCCAAAAATCTCACTGGAAGGGTCTGTGGGGGCACTGGGGGGTAGGGGTTGGTATGGTGAGTTCACCACGAGCTGCTGTAGCCGATTTCTCTGGCCTCAGGACATGGAGACACGGTGTGCCTTGTTTCCAGCTTTGGGTTTCAAACCTGATGTTTTACTGCTCTCTGCCAGTTTGTCTTTTGCTCAGCATTTCCTGACTCTCAAAATACAGTTTTTTAGGGACTGCAGCTGACTGCTGAGAGAGAATCTCTTCTCTGGTACACTTTAGGCTCAGATACTTAAGAAAAGTTGAACAAAGCTGTAATCTGCATTTCTCTAAGTTCTTGTGGTATATTAATACTGCTAAAACTTTGAGAAATGGGAGGTGTCACTTTTTCAACTTCACGTCCTTTTCAAAATCCCCGTCTTTTCAAAAAGAACAGAAATTCATCATGGGTGAACACCAAACATGGAGTAAATGTTTCCACCTGTAACAGCAGTTTTTACAACCCTTTCTGAAATTGACTTGCAGTGTTTGAATCTTCTTTATATCCTTTGCAGATATGAAATTAAAGATTTATTAAGCCATGCCTTTTTTGCTGAAGATACTGGGGTAAGAGTGGAACTTGCAGAAGAAGACCATGGTAGGAAATCCTCTATTGCCTTAAGACTCTGGGTAGAAGATCCTAAGAAACTGAAAGGAAAACCCAAAGATAATGGAGCCATTGAGTTTACTTTTGATCTGGAGAAGGAAACTCCTGATGATGTTGCACAAGAAATGGTAAAATACACTTCTGACAAAAACATATATATATATATATATATAAAGCAGTGCATAAATCTCAAGGGACAACAGGAATGAGCTGGGTGAAGTAACTTCCCTTGAACTACTCCAGGGGTTCAGTTTAGGCAGTTTGCGTTGGTTTTGGAATGACTTCTGCAAGAAAGGAGTGAACAGGGAACAACTAACTGAAACATATTGTTTGAAAAGAGATGCCTGAAATCCCAATTTACAGAGCTTAGGGACCATAGAGCTCTGGTGTCTACTTTTATATTTTGCAAGCTCTTCTGTCAGTTTCTGTAGGCTGTTGAATGTCTTTGAATTTATTTGGTTATTTAGTTTATTTAGTTCCAGACAGCAGCTAGAAATACATTAGGAGAGTTCAGAAGTTCAGTCACAAAATATTCTGCATTGATTTCTCCAAAACACTTTCCCCCATCTTTTCTGTTGGTGTTCCTTAGAAGGAATGTAGATGAGAAGGGTCTGTGGTCAGCCCCTCTACCCCCAAACTTTGAGAGGAAACTGGATTCACTGAGTTAGGGGTAAGCTTTGGATTTTTTCACAGATAAGTTTCACTTGCTGAATTTCTATATTTTTATAATTGTTGGCTTTTGTTAGAGAATCTGTGTTCCAGTTCCACCACCTTGTCCTTGAACTCCTATTTTGATGGTGTCTTTGCTGCGGTTGTTTTGGTGTTCCAAAGTCACAGAGGCACTGAGCCAGGGTCTGAACGTTCCTGTGCTTGCAGAAGTGTTCCTATTAGACTCTAAATCCCGAGGGATCCCATTTAATGATGTCATCACCACTCTGTTCTGCTCAGGAGGCACTCCTTTTGGTAATGCTGCCTTGCTCTGCTCGAACTCATCACCATCTACTCCAAGTTTAGTGGTAGCAATTCAGGCTCCTTTGTCTTCTTGTCATTAGTTTGCAATAGGTCCAATGTTTTTCCAGCAATATATCATTACAGGACTCATTTAGTTTAAAAATGGCTCTGGTACCATTACTTGCTGTTATATTTTGCATTTAAATAGTGATGGAAATATTTGGAATTTTGAAGTTCTCTAAGTTGCTTGGTCCATAGTTGTGATGTTTTATTTTGAAGGGGAAATAACTCTCGTGAAAAGTATATTTAAAAGGATCATGCCTGAACTACAGTGGCATTGTTCCCTTTCCCAAATAATTTTAAAATCTGTATTCTACATTAATGCTTACCTAAATGGCTGCCCATGAAATGCTTTCAAACCTGAGGCTGTTGCAGGGGCAGAAAAGGGGGATGTTTATTCCTAAATGTCATTTTCTAGTCCTTATGAATTGTGGAACACCAAAGCCATGTGCTTTCATCAGTTTGTTACTTTATGTGCTGTGGAAAAGACGAATGCAGGAGACCTTCGGATTACAGGGAATTATTTATAATTACTGATGGGTTTTTGGTAGTCAGGCAATCCCACCCGCCCAGAGGATGTGGGAAAAGGGAACTGGAAATGTTCTAGTGGGCTTGGAAAGTGAAGTTAGCTCTCCCAGCCAGTGGGTACTGCAAAGGGGCATGGCTCCATTAAAATGAAGCTGTGTTTTAAGCTGCTTTGCGCCCATTAATTTTAGCAGTGGAAATCTAAGCTGTGAAACTGACTTATGTTTGGGCAAGAGCAAAGCAGGAAAGCCTCTAGATTTCCCCCATGGATGTAAGTGCTTTCAAATCTGCCAAATGTGCATGTTAAGAATGTAGGGAGAGCAGGCAAAGCTCTGGTAGGTCATTATTAAATGAAAATTCATACCCTGCACTGCAGGAGATTATGCAAACATATAGCACAAAGATGAATTTCCATTTTATCTGTTGAGCAGTTGAGTTCTGAGAAGCCTCATCCCCTTTTCCATCAAATGGGAACGGTCTGCTTTTTCTTTGTAAAAGTCAATCAATACTGACTGACTTCACTATTTAAGAGAAGTTAATTTGAGACATAATTCTGTTAACATCTTGTCCTTCACGATTTGCTGTGCTATCAAGCAGAGCAACTTGGAAAACTCTGTGTGCTGGAAAGGTTAAGGCAATAAATTCAGATTTAGGGGCAGTTTGATTCACTCCAGGTGCATTGTTCAGAGATTCTTTTTCCTGTTTTGTCTCTCCTTTCAGTGTGGGAAAGAAAAAAAAAATTGGGAAACGCATCTGTCATTAAACTTGCTCTCCTCAGTGGATGTTTAGTGGTGGGAACTTAGAGCTGGTATGTGTTCAGGTCTTACACTTAACATCCTGGGTTTTTTAATGCATTAGGAATAGAAGTTTTACTGAGAAAGAGCCCCACCCCATCAAGCTCTTGAGTTCCCATTCTTGTGAGAAATAAATCCATACAAATCGGTGTTGTTCCAAGCGGATGTTTTCCCTGTTGGGAAGAGGTTCCCATGTGGCGGGACCCCGCTGAGTGTGTGCTCCCCTGCAGATTGACTCGGGCTTTTTCCACGAGAACGATCTCAAGATCGTGGCCAAGTCCATCCGGGACCGCGTGGCGCTGATCCTGTGGCGCCGCGAGCGCATCTGGCCGCGCATGCAGGCGGAGGAGCGCCGCGACCCCGACGGCGGCGACCGGCCCCGCGCCCCGCAGCCGCAGCACGTCCAGGTCACCTACCTGTCCCACACGGGCCACCACGTCCTCTCCGAGCCCGAGGAGCCCGAGGCCGACCAGCACCCCTTCCAGCAGAACCTGCCCACCAGCGTCACCTCCGTCGCCTGTAAGTGCCGCGCTGGGTTGTGGCGCACGCGCACGCGGAAACCCACACTGACCTGAGCTCACGTGGACTGGTCTGACGTGGGTGGCTTTGCACTGTGGCTCCAACCCCACAAACACCCGTGACACGTGCGTGACAATTTTGAAAACGATGAGGTTTCAAGAAGACGGTATTATATAGATATCTCTGTATTAATTCTCTGTATGTTTTGCTGCTAAACAATTATTACAGAGTTTCTGTTTTACTGTTCTGGGTTTGTATGTAAGCACATTTAAGTAAAAGATACATTACCTTTAGCAAGATGCAGCTGCTGCTTCAATTCAGATATTTTATAAAGGGCTACACTCAGGTCTGCTTTGAATACTGAAATATCCATGTGTGCCTGTACAGGAAAAATCCCTTTACATGATGTGAGAAATAGCCACATTTGCATAACACTCACAATATTGCCACATCCACAAAGCTTTTTATCTGAAGTTAAAATGAGCTCGTTTCATTTTTTTGGATCATATACTTATTTCATGCTAATTCCTTTGAGGAACGCTGCAATTATGACTCTTTGTTTCTAGTGCTGCAGTGAAGTGACTTGTGCTTCCCATGGCTCTGCTGGACATGAGTTGGCAAAATGTTATACTAAATATAACCCCCACAATTTATTTCCTATTCCTCCTCAGCTTTTAACCAGTACTTGGTATTATTTGGCAATTTGCTATCAGATTATTTGAACATTTTCTTAGCATAGGACCTCTATAAATTAGGGTGACACTTGTTCATAAAATTTGAGGTCAAATGTAAAAGTGGAAATAATTAACTTAACGTGTGCAATGTACATTCTGTGTAAACCTGAGACTGACTCACAGCTTTTACTTTAGCACTTTACCATTAGACTCTTCTTTTTTTCCCCTTGGAGGTCCTGAATAATTGTTTGTTATAAAACGGAATGTTAATGCAGCAGAAATCCCATCATGACAGTAGGGCTGTGTTGGCTCTTCAGAAATGAATTGAATAAATAGAGAGGGGAGTTTAATTTTGGAAAAAAAAAAAAAGTCAAAACATTTGTGAGAATAGCTTGGGAGCACTGGAGAGAAATGTCATCTCTGGTGCTATTAAAAAATAATTTGTTATTTGAAAGCCAAATAAGTAAAACGTTATTTAGAATATGGAAAGAAGAGACAGGGGAAAGTGTTGGGAAAAGAAATAGTATTGAAGCTTAGCTGTAACCTAAGATGGTTTTTTAAACTTTGTTGCAGTTTTCTTTTAAAATTTTTGAATTTTAAATCCCTATTAGAAGTTCTTTGTCCTTTGGATATGTCCAGCTGCAGTCTGGATGTCTCACTCCCTTTCTCAAGTGAACAAAGCAGTAACTTAGGCTCAAACAGAGCTGGGCATTGTATTTTACACACTTAAAAAGTTCTAAAAAGACATTTTAAAATCACAAATACCATTATTTCCAGTTGACAAAGGACCCAGGGCTTGCCCAGTGCCCGTGGCTGTGCAGTTCCACAGGTTAACTGGGCAAATGCTCTGTGAGGAACTCCCACAGAGCTCTGAGTGTGCCAAACCCACTGGAACCTGCACAGGGTTTCTGTCTGACCTCAATTGCATTACACTCAAGCAGAGCATGACTTGCCGGACTAAAATCATACAGCGTAAAGAATTTTGTAATTTTCAGTGCTGCTAATGAAAGCAGTGTTAGTCAGTGCACCCCTGGAAGGATGGAACTCTAAAAGACCCCATGATCTGCTCTGAACTTGACAACTGGGGCTTCCTCTCCTTTCATCCTACACAATCTATAAACATCTGCAATTCTTAATGTCAACCTTATGCCCTTGAAAGGAGATGCTAATGTGCCTAAAATATCAGTGTGCACAGAACTCCATGGGGATGGCTTTTGGCTTAAGAGAAGCAGTGTGTGCTTTTGTAGAGAATAACATTGGTGTTGTATAATTTATTTATATAACGGAAGGGCTAGAGTGGTAGAAATGCTAATTACATAAACCGTGCTGACCTTGCTGTAAAATCGTCACTTGAAGGTTGTGAGTTGTTGAGGTTTTAATCAGAATGGCTGTTCCTGCAGCTGACAGCACGTTTGACAGCGGCCAGGGCTCCACGGTGTACTCGGACTCGCAGAGCAGCCAGCAGAGCGTCATCTACTCGTCCCTGCCGGACGCTGTCCCTCCAGCCATCCAGAGGGTCTACAGTCCCCCCCTGAGCGAGGGCCAGCCTGTGCCCCACAGCCTCCCCCAGCTCGGACACTACCAGCAGCCCTCGGCAGTAAGTCCCAGGCTTTTGCAAGCAGTTCTGTATCCTGGGTGATAGTTCATATTGCTGTTCATGCTCCTGCTCCCAGAGGATGCGGCTCCCGGGGTCTCCGTGTGTGTTCCTCACTCGCCCGTGTGCACAGTGACCTGCTCAACCCCTTATCAGTCTGTTGGCGCTGAACTGCCTTAGTGGCTTTGCAGCAAAGCACAAGAACGACATGGACCTCTTGGAGTGTGTCCAGTGGGGGCCACAAAAATAATGGGAGGGCTGGAGCCCCTCCGCTCTGGAGCCAGGCTGGGAGAGTTGGGGTTGCTCACCTGGAGAGGAGAAGGCTCCAGGGAGAACTCAGAGCCCCTTGCGGGGCCTAAAGGGGCTCCAGGTGAGCTGGAGAGGGAATAGGAACAAGGCATGGAGGGACAGGACAGGGGGAGTGGCTTCCCACTGGCAGGGGGCAGGAATGGATGGGATTCTGGGGAAGGAATTCTTGGCTGTGCGGGTGGGGAGACCCTGGGAGAGGTTTCCCAGAGCAGCTGTGGCTGCTCCATCGCTGTCAGTGTCCCTCCCTAACCTCTGTCTCTCCGCAGCCCGTCCTGCCCGCGGTGCCGGCCGCGCCCGTGGTGCCCCAGCACTTCCCGGAGCCGGCGCTGCCGTTCCCGGTGGTGCCCAGCACCGTGGCCCCGCAGCCGCCGCCGCCCGTGCTGGCCGGCCAGCAGGTGAGAGCTGGGCTCTGCCGGGAGCCATGCCCATCCCGGCCCTCCCCGTGTCCACTCTGCCTGTGGCTGCCTCTGGATCCCTGCGGGTGCCCAAGGCCAGGTTGGGCACTGGGGCTTGGGGCACCCTGGAACTTGGAAACCCCGAGTTTCTCTGCAAGACTTCCCAGGGCACTGATGTTCTCAGAGACAACAGTGTCCAGTGAATGTCCATGCTAAGGAGGGTAGGGCAGGACAGCAGAACAAGGGAAATTAGGGTGAGAAATTCATCTGCCTACAGAATGAATTGTTCTGATCTTGTGTCAATATGCACTGGTGGATCACACATGTGGAATCAACTTTGCAAATTGATAAAAGTCTCCAAACTTTTATTTATTTTTCCGATTTGTGTGTCTGTGCATTTACACTGCTAAGGTTATAATGAGGCAAAGTTACCTAATCTGCCAGGATATTTTCCCCTCTCTGTGCCTTATCCAATTCACAAGCATTTTCTAAGACACAGGCTGGATTTGAGAGGGAGGTTTTAGGAAGGCACTCCATTCCCTCAGCGCAGTTTTCCTGCTCTAACGCGATGTCTCCTGGAGTGGGAGGTGGCTGAGCCACAAGTGTCAGTGCCCTCTGTCCCCTTGGTGAGCCGTGGGCAGCTGTCTGAGCTGCAGATTAACCCAGCTGAGGTGTGAGAGCAGGGCTGGCCCCAGGAGCTGCAGCTTTATGGACTGCAGCCCAGCGCTGTGGGCGTGCGGCGCTGCCCCCGAGCTGCGGCTGGCTCGGGCAGGAGCTCCCCCGTGGGTGAGGGGGCCCCGTCCATCCCTCAGACAGGGCTCAGTGCTCAGGGGGCCCCACCTCGCCCTGTTTGCTCTATCCCAGCACCAGTGCCAGCCCAGCCTCGTGCTGCTGTTTCCCTGGGTTTGGGGTTGTGCCTGGGAAGATGCCGCGTCTCCCCAAAAACGTGGGATGGCAGAGGCTCTGTGTGCTGCAGGGCCTGGTTAAGTCACCCTGAGCCAGCCTGTGCCTCAGTCATCCTTTTGAACCAGAAGGGTTCCTAAAATACTTCCAGAACTAATTAGAGGAACTGAAGAAGATACCAATAGCACATAAAATGTGGGGGTTTGTTACTGATGATGTCCAGCTTTAATGCAACTTTTTCTCTCTGTTCTGCTGTCCAAAGCCTGGCAGGCCGGGGGCGCACTGTTTTTCCCTGGAAAAGTAAAGCTACTTTTTTGGCTACCACATAGTCACTACAGTACATCAGAAATATCTGGAACCTAGCTTTTACTGCAGTTACTGTGTTTGATTTTGTCTCAGGTAATAAGTGTTGTACTTTCCGTGCCTGCTCCATTATGTAGTGACTTCTGCTTGCCAGGATGAGCTGGGTATTAGCTGCATCTTGGAAGTTAGTGGAGGGGGATTTCACAGGGCCAACTGGAACGATCTCTGGGATTTAAAGAGTTTGAGTCATTACAAATAACCTCTCCAAGACAGTTAGCACTTGTCATTTTAGCTAATAAATCTTGTATTTAAATGTGTTTCAAGCGTGGGCTCTTGTGCAGTGTTAGAATTAAGTGTGCCTGTCTCTCCTGGGAGCTGTCCCTGCTGGAATGTGACTAGGGCAGGGAAAGGAGCTGGGAAAGCAGCTCAACTTGGAGAAAAAGAGGCTCGGGGGGGACCTTGTGGCTCTGCACTACTCCCTGACAGGAGGGGACAGCCAGGGGAAGGCCAGGCTCTGCTCCCTGGGAACAGGGACAGGAGGAGAGAAAATGACCTCAGGCTGTGCCGGGGAAGGTTTAGGTTGGATATTAGGGAAATTTTCTTCACTCGAAGAGTGGTTAAAGATTGGAATAGGCTACCCAGGGGCATGGGGGGAGTCACCATCCCTTGAAGTGCTCAGGAAACATCTTGATGTGGCACACGGGGACGTGTTTTAATGGTGGACCTTTCAGTGCTGTGTTGATGGTTGGACTCGATGATCTTAGAGGTGTTTTCCAACCTTAATGAGCCTGTGACCCTGCGCTCCAAGCGCCAGGTCTGTCCTGGCAGTGAGCTGGGGAGAAGCGGGGAGTGTGGCCAGCCTGGTTCCTTTGCAGCACGCAGGCAGTAACGTTTGTTTTCTCCCGGTGCCCCCGCAGCAGCAGCAGCCCATGTCGCAGGCAGCCTCCCTGCAGCAGGTGCTGGGCAGCCAGCCCGTGTGCCCGCTGCCCGCGGCCCCGCACCTGCTGCCGCCCTTCCCGGCACAGGGCTCGCAGGTGCCGGCCAGCAGCTCCCCCCTGAAGCCCCTGCAGATCTCCACCGTGCCGCAGCTGCCGCCCGTGGCCGCTTCTCAGGTAACTTCCAGCTAATAATTAACGTCATTTGCGGGTTTTGTGTGGCTGTTGTGGCTGCATGCCGGTTTAATTATGCGATAAGAGCGTTATTGCTCTTTTCCTAATTCCCGTATATTTCTTTGTTATTTGTTTGGTGAATAAGAAATCTCTTCTGTACCCAGCTCTGTGCCATCCAATTAATGGTGGTTCCAAAATGGCAATAATTTTTGGGGAGTTGTCTTGGTTTGCTCTTTTGCACTTGCAGTGTCGCTACTGGTACAATTTCCTCCCCATCCCAGGCTTGAGGGCATGAGCAGTTGCTCATTTTTATTGCTATTTTCTGACCTCCTGACTTCGCCACTTCTCCCAACACCTGCCAGCCCTGTCTGTGTCGTTCTGCTCTCTGGAGCAGGGACAAACCCTTCCCTTGGCCTAGGAGGGTGGATGGTGCTGTCACTGTGTTTGGTAGTGACAGGCACCATAACGTGAAGCAGCTTGTGCCAAAGGACTGGGACAAGCTGCTGCCGTGATGCCAGTGTCTGCTCCATCACTGGGAGGTTTTGATTGTAAAAACCCTTTTTCTGGGCTCTTCTGTGCTGTCTGAGTTGCAGCTTGTTTGAAAACAAGGGCTTAAATTGCCACACTTAATTTTGCATGAAAGAGTTTTGCGTTAGGTCTGGCCCAATTCCTTTTAATTTTTTTTGAAATGAAGGCAGCTTTTAATTAGGAGGTTGCTTGAAGGCTTCAAGCTGCTGTTAGAAGTAGTTTCAAGCTTCTAAGGTATGAAAGCATCCCCCTAAAATGATTTTTTTTTTTTTTGCTTTTGCTAATGATTTAAGCATAAATCAGTTTTTATTACTGTTTGTGAACCTCAGGGAACGAATGGAAGTGATTAACAAACAGACATAATGATCCTCCTGGCACAGGTGGTTTTTAGGGACTTGTGTGGCAAATGAAACTGCTTTATACCATCACTGAAGGCACTGGCAATTTATGCGATACTATATTTTTTTCAGATTCCTCAGTTTCCCGTCATTCCTGCAATTACTCCCCTGGCAGGGCTCGACAGCCTTCCTCCAAACCTGTCTGACATCCCTGCTGCGAACGTGCCCCCCATTCCCGCCCCGTCGCAGTACTTTGCTCCGGCCGTGATCCTGCCCAGCCTGCCCATGAACCCCACGCTGCCCATGGCGCCCAACTCGCCGGCCCTGCCCATGCAGGCCGTCAACCTGCCCCACACCACCGTGGCTTCCCTGGTGCTGCCCTGCCAGCCCATCGTGCCCAACATGCCGGCGGCCACCATCCCTCTGCTGGCCGTGGCGCCGCCGGGGGTGCCGCCGCTGCCGCCGCAGCCCGTGTTCCAGCCCGCCTTCCAGTCCATGCTGCCCGGCGACGCGCAGAGCTCCCAGCCCGTGCCGCAGCCGACTCCTGCGGCCCTGCAGCCGACTCCTGCGGCCCTGCAGCCCGGTGTCCTGCACCCTCCCGAGCCGGCCCTGGCTGCGCCCGGGCAGCCTCACCAGGTAAATCCGCCAGGGGCTCCCAGCCCTGCCCCCGGGCCCTTTTCCTCTCCACCAGTAATCCTTGTTCTTGAGATGTTTTGTTGACTTGCCCTCAGCTCTGGAGGTGGTGGCTGAAGCTGTGAGCTGTGTGGTGGCAGGTGATGTCCTCAGCCAGGGCCTGGGGCTCTCAAGGATACAGGGCATGATCCAGCTGGCATTGGGCAGGGAATGAGCAGAGCACTTCCTGAATTTTCTCTTCCTTCTTCATCTCAGATCTGGGGAAGTGTGAGCTGTGGTTGTCCCGGGTCAGGAAGGCGTGCCAAGCCTTGCCGGTGCCTGTAGCTGGGCTGTGTGGGATGCAGGAGCTGCTGGGTACTCACAGCAAATATGGGGGAGCTGGCAGGAGCAGTGGGGTTGTTTTGGTGTAGAACATCTTTAAAACAGGGAAGTGGCCCTCTGCTAAGGACTCTGGAAAACTGTGTGCTCAAGCACTGTCAGACCTGCAGGGCGGGGATGGATTCTAGCTGCAGACCCTTTCCCCCTTGGAGGAATAAATGAGCTCAAGTATTAGCAGTATTCTCACAAAAACCGCCTCAGGACTGACAGAGTATGTAAATACTTCTCTCGCCACATCTGTGATATGTCAACGTGAAACACAGTCTGACCAAAGCAGGAGAGAGAGGGCACTCAGCCTGTTAATAAAGCATTTGGAAAATCTGTATTCTGCCACATCCCTTCACCATAACGCACTAATTAAAATTCATAACATCCCATCCCAACCTGTCATGGCATCTTCAGAGCAGTACATAGTTTTTTAATTTCTCTCTTCAGCCATATATTTGGTACAGAATTACTGTTGTTGAGAATGTCAGCAGCATGGAGCCTGGGAATGTTATCAGTGTTCCCTGTGGCTTTAGAGGGAATGGAATCAAGCACATTAGACCCAGGGAGCATGGCAAATACCAGAACTCGAGAGCTGGTGTTCCCAAACCATCCTGACAGTCATTAGCTATCAAATATGTATGGAAGAGTTGCATATGGAAGAATTTAGGATAAAAAATAGCTATTACAGTGTGCAGAGGAATATTTTAAAAAACACTGTTCTGATTTGAACACTTGCAGTGGAGTGGTATTTCTGTATATAATGCCGTGCTGTCTTCACAGTTGATGTTTAGCCCCTCTGAGTTTTGTTTTGCCTGGGTATGTCTGTATAGGCCATTCACTTAAGAGTTGGACTTGATGATCCTTGTAGACATCACTTGTAGGTCAGAATATTCTGTGATTCTGTGATTTGACATTGAAATATTGTGAGTTATTCTAATTATATAAGATTTAAAATTGAGCCACCCTTCTGTGGCATTACACCACACTTGTCAGTCTAACAACCCTGCCTTGGGCAGCCGTGTAACTCTCAGGTGTCGTGAAGCACATCCTGTCTTTGCTTTTATCCACATTAAAACCTGGAATAATAGTTTCAGCTCATACCCAGAACCTGCAGAGAGCATGCAGCAATGAAATCATGTGGCCTAGTTCTCATCTGAGGTTTTTTTTTTTTTTTGTCTTTTCCAATAGCCTGAAGTCTCTATGTGATGATACTTCAAAAAAAGTAAAAATTGGGCACACTTTTACCTAGTACTAAAAGTCTTTTTTTCTTCCATATGCTCCTTTCTTCCTTCTTCCTCTTCCCACAAGCTCAGTCCCCCTGGAAAAATACATGATGTATCTAAAAGGAGAATGTTCTGTTTTTAAATGTACAGCCCAAAAGGACTGTTATGCAGAATAACAACCCAGTCTCTAAGGTAGCTGGCGTCCTGTCGCTGGGTCTGGTTCCCACCAAGTGCTTACGCACTTGAGTTATTTTAATGCACTGGAGAAATCCACTGAGATAAGTGAAACTCCCTCTGTCCACGTGGAAGTGTTGGCAGGACTGGGGCCTTGGGGCTGGGCACATCAAGGGTTAAGATGGGACTTCAGTGGGCAAAATGCACTAAACTGAATTTGGACACTGGTGTAGATTTGGTGAAAGAGTTAATTGTGTCATATGTACCAGGTCCTGGTGCTACATATATGGCAGATTTCTTAAAATATCCTAAGTGAGGTTATGGGTAGAGTGTGATTTTTCTATGCATGGACAGTGTGGGGTTGTTGAAAGCAGAGCAAAGAATTCAAGAGAATGAATTCATCACCTGAGATCTTAAAGCAAGTCCAGAGGAGGCCACAGAGATGCTCCCAGGGCTGGAGCCCCTCTTCTCTGGAGCCAGGCTGGGAGAGCTGGGGATGCTCACCTGGAGAGGAGAAGGCTCCAGGGAGAGCTCCGAGCCCCTGGCAGGGCCTGAAGGGGCTTCAGAAGAGCTGAAGAGGGACTGGGAATGAGGCCTGGAAGGACAGGACAGGAGGAATGGCTTCCACTGCCGGAGGGCAGGGATGGATGGGATATTGGGGAAGGAATTCTTGGCTGTGAGGGTGGGGAGGCCCTGGCACAGGGTGCCCAGAGAAGCTGTGGCTACCTCTGTGTCCCTGGCAGTGTCCAAGGCCAGGTTGGATGAGGCTTGGAGCATCCTGGGATAGTGGGAGGTGTCCCTGCCGATGGCAGGGGGTGGAATGAGATGAGCTTTGAGGTTCCATCCATCACAAACCATTCAGGAATTCTGTGATTTTTCATTTCGTAGCAAAATCTGGCTTTGTCCCTGCTAATAAACTGGTAACTGAGCGATGCACGTTGTCATAATTGTACTGAGGGAGTTCTTAGCTTTTACTTGGTTATTTCAGAGGAAGTTTAATCTCTGTGGTTGTTACTGAGAGCACCCAAACCCAGAGCCCTCCACAGTTTGAGTCCTTTCTTCACGAGTGCCGGTGCCTTTGCTCCCTTGCCCCGCCATCCCTGGCGCAGAGGAGTGTGCTAACAGCTCTCGTTGTGTTGCAGCCCTTGCCTGGACACTCTCAGTTTGCTCTGGAAGCTGCAGCCCAGGTGCCCGTGCTGCCGGTGCAGCCCTCCATGGTCATGTCACCGCCGTTGCCGCCGCAGCCCGAGCTGGTGCCGCCCTGCGTCGCTCCCGAAGCCGTGCCCCAGGCCCATGGCAGCCTTGCCCCGCCCGGCCCCATAGAGCCTGGCCTGCCTCTCCAGCCCTCTGCTCTGCTGCAGCTCCAGCCTGACCTTTCGCAGCCGCTGGGCCAGCAGCTCCCAGCTCCCTGCTCGGCTGTGGCGGCCGGCGCAGAGACATCTCAAGAGGTAGAGCCCTTCCTCTGCAGTAACTCCCCAGCTTCAGCCTTAATCTCCTCAGTCGCTGCTGTGTGAAACGGTGGGCTTGTTGCACAAGGGAGCTTGTCCCCTCGGTGTGTCGAGCCGCTGCTCCTCCATGCCGGCAGCTCTGGGTCAGCAGATAATTGACTATTCCAAATGAAACCTTATCTTGCAGCTCAGGAAATGTTTCACTGAATTCATGAGGCAGGGGGACCAAGTGTCTCCTTGTCTGTAGCTGAGCACAAGCACGAGGATAGAAATCAAAAAATTCTCACTGTGAGTTAGAAGATGTTAGAAGATGTTAGTAGAGTTTCACCCATGTTTTGTCCAGTCTTGTTTTAAATGTTTCAAGCACTTGTTCAACCAACCGTCATTTGCCTTAAGAAACTGCTCCACAATCTGAGTCTTTGTGCTGTGAAAGCCCTTCATGCTCTTCAGCTTGAGCCCTATTCCCATTTCATTTAGCATTGTATCCCCTGTATTGCCTGATGTCTGCTGTAGCCCTGGGATTTTTGTTTCTTCAGATACTGATAGGCATTCCCAATTGTCTATGGTCATAGAAGCAGGACGCTTTTTATTGTTTTCCTTATAGAACTGTCAGCTCCTCCTGTCTGCTATTTCGACTTTTCTTTCCACTCCCATAATTGTTTAATCTTCAGTCTTGACAGAACATCACAGAACATTTCCTTCTCTCCAGCTCCCTGTTAACAAAGTAAAACAAAACCTTTGGCATTTCTACCTGATTTCAGAAAATAAGTCTGATTTGTTCTCCGCTCCTGGCTGGAAATGTCCCTCTGTGATTCTGCATTCAGACTCATTCCTCTTGAGTCTCTGTTCTGAGTTACCTTTCCTCCCAAAGTACGTATTTCACCTTTTCAAAATTAGTCTCTTGGTTTTGCCCATGTTTCCGTGGCTTGTCACATGCCTTGACTTCAGTGCAGCCTGAAATTCCATTGGAGGCACAACCCAGTGCTGCCTCCAGAAGATGCTCCAGAAGGGCTGTGCTGACACTAAAAACGGATTCTAGTTCCCCATTTTTCCTGTCCATCGGTGGCAGTTTAATTCTTACATCAGTGTTCCTGCTGTGATGTAGGACATTCCTGTGAATGTCTGTGTCCTGTTGGTTAGGTGCAGCAGGGATGGTAGAGCCTGTCTACAGTGCTTCACCTGCAAACTGCCCAGAGAAGCTGGGCTGGGTCAGGCATATCCATCACTCAAGGAATTCCTTCTCCAGCTGTCTTTTTCTGAATGCACAGCTCATGGCAGGGTCAGTGCTGGTGCCTTCAGTGCAGGGTCCATTCCATTAGAGATTCTGGAAATATGAGCCAACCTCATTGTAGCGCACTGTGATATGGGGGATACAAGTTCTCCTGAGAAACTCATGGCCACTGAGGCACACGTCTGTCCTTCACATCCCACATCCCTCAGAACATTTAACCACTGGGTTTGCTAATTTCATTCTCACGTGCATCTCTAAGTTAACCCCCTTCTCTCATTCACTTTAAGAAGTGAAGCAATCCACATCCTCTCCATGCAGGTTTTCTGACGTACATTGCTAAAGTTTCCTTGGTTGTAAGAGAAGTTCCATACCTGTCTGTATAATCAAAACACTGCATTTTGTTGCTACTCTGCCATGACATTTTTATCTCTTCTGTTGTGTTCAGGCACGTGACAGCACTTGCATCCAAACCAACCTGAGCCAGTCAGGCAAAAGAGGTTTTGTGAGGCACTTGGTTAAGTGCGTTACCAGAATGTCGATACATTATGTCTGTGTTCTCACTGCTCATTGATGTTGCAGTTTTATTGAAACTGCATTTAAGCTTGGCATGGCTTATGTGTGGTGTTACAGCCAAGGAGTGGGGCTGGCTGGTTAAGTGCAGAGAACCAGTGGGGCTGGCCAGTTCCCCACTGAGCTTTTAACCCCAGCCCACCACTGCTTGAGTGCTCAGTGTAATGATGGAGTTGAGGAGCTTGTTTCTAGCTGTGTCTATAGAAGGATTTTATAGACGTGTGTTTATAAATATATATAAAATTATATATATTTATGGGTGTATCTGGTGTGAGTGTATATACACAGTTATATACATGCACAGGTGTGTGTCTGTGTGCATACATGGTGAGTTTGTTACAGCAGGGCCTGCAGCATCTTTACAAATTCTGTGAAAACGGGTCTACTTGATGTGGAAATGATGCTGTGATGTCTGTCCCAGAGCTGCAGCCAGTGAAGAGGGAAGCTTTTAGGGGAAATTTGTGTAGAGGACAAGAGGACATGATGTGAGGGTGGTGTTCTAGAATGATGAATTTTCATCTTTTGTTTGTAAGTTCCTCAGAAATTTTCCCCCTAAGCCAAACACAATGAAAATACTGAGCATATTTTAGGAAACTGTATAAAGAAAGCAACGAAGCAAATTAGCAGATACATTCAAAATAAAAGACAGTGGGTGCTGATGTGGAATTGTGCCTCAATCAGATTTTGCCATGGTGGTGAGAACTGTTTTATTCCTGTCACCATCTCGCTTGCTGTGGGCAGAGGAAGAGAACTGGCAGGTTAGTGCCTCTGTCTGAAAAAGTGGTTGGTGCCTTGGACAGAAGTGATGTTGGAAGGGTAAAATAGGACATTTATATTATTTTCAGGCCCCAAGAGATGGTTAAACACAATGGTTTTAGAGTCACTAGTGCCAACAGCAAACCCTTTCTTAAAGGTGTTTTTCATCTGCTAACATAATGTGTTTGCTTAAATGACTTTTTCTTGCATTTTAGGAGCAGGCAATACAGGACAAACTCCAAGCTCTGTCCCAGAGTTGTGAAAGGTATTGTTATCACCTCTTTGGTGTAAGATATGCTTGCTTTTTGGAGGCTGCTTTTTTCTGACCTGACCAGAAGGAGATGAACTGAGAGCATGTCTAGGGAGAAACTGACAGTGTTCTGTGTGCAGTGTGCCCATTTTGGCACCTGCAGCTCTTTTGATCCCTTACTTTGGGTGCAGCATCCTAGCCTTGTTGTACGTATAGCTGTGTGGAACTTTTCCTCCCTCTGCAGCAAACCTAACCTGTTTGCCCTTCTGCTGGGAGGGCAGAAAGGCAGGGGCTGAGAAAACTTCACCTTAGAAAAGCAGGAGCTTGTGCAGTTCAGAGAGGGACTGTCAGGACCCCTGAAGTGGAGGGATTAGGGGATGTAGGAATATATTCAGAGGGATGGGACTTTTGCTGTGTTACTGCCAGAAACATTAATAGATCATTTCTTGGTAGGTGATGTAGCCAGAGTATGTAGCCTGGTGTGGAGTAGTGCCCTTCACTCACTGAGTATCTTCCAGTTGACTCAGTTTGGTCCAAAAAAAGTGCAAATGTGCCTTTTTTGCAGCCTCTGTTATGTAGCTTACACGTGATGCATGACTCCATTGTGTATGACTCTGGCTTTATTTTGGGGTTGTTCTTCCTTTCTCATGTGAAGCTACATGAGTCCAGATGTTGCTTCTGGTAAAGAGATGAGTGACAGCTTGGAAGGAGCAACAGGAAGTGGAAAGCAAGAAGGAAAGTCTTCGAAGAAGCATAAGAAATCCACGCGTGCTCGTTCGCGCCAGGAGAAGTCCAACAGACCCAAACTGACCATACTAAATGCAAGTTCAACCTGATGGAGGGTAACTCTGGGGTTCCTTTGGCTTTGCCAAGAATAAGGGTTGTTAATCTCTGCGTGCAGGTGTGTAACACAGGGGATAAGATGGTGGAGTGCCAGCTTGAAACCCATAACCACAAAATGGTGACGTTCAAGTTTGACTTGGATGGTGATGCGCCGGAGGAAATTGCTACTTACATGGTGAGATGTGACTGCCCAGGGGCTCTCAGTGCTCCCAGTTCCTTCAGGCAGCTCCTCGTGTGTGCTTGTTGCCTGAGATGTCTGGCATGAGAATGAGGCACTGATAAAAAAATGTCCGTTTTCCCCTTTATTTTGATGTGGCCTTCTAGGTGGAGAATGAATTCATCTTGCAAAGTGAAAAAGAGACTTTTATTGAGCAAATGAAGGATATCATTGATAAAGCAGAAGATATGCTCAGTGAGGATACAGAAGGAGAGCGAAGTTCTGACCAGGGAACGAGTCCCCAACAAGATGCTGATAGGCTGGAAATGAGCGAGGTGAGAAATGCTAAATAAAGATGGTTAGTTTGACTCCTTTTTCTTAACAGCCAGATACTTAAATTATTTTTACCTCTTGTGTTGAAAATAAAAAGCTTTCTTAACTAGAAAAATAATGCTGTTGCTTTGTTAAGCCTTACAGTATGAGTGGGATGATGCTCCTCTTGCACTGATCCAGCTATTTCTTCTGTTGTTTCTTTAACAGGAGAAGCGTCAGTCTCAAATGAAGACACCTGTGTATCAGCAAAATGGTAGGAGTGCCTTTGAATTTCTAGTGGAGGGTTTCCCTGCTCACAGCAGGGAGTTGGAACTAGAGGGCCTTTAAGGTCTCTTCCAACCCAAACGCTCCTGTGAAATTGAGACAAAGTCATGATCTGGAGAAAATGGAAATTCTTGTGTTTACTTGTTCTTTTCTTTTCATCCCTAGTGTTGCATACTGGAAAAAGGTGGTTTATTATATGTCCAGTGGTGGAAAACCCTGCTACGGATGCCCCTGAGTTTTCTCCCCCGGTGCCTCCCAGTGCCCAGCAGACGGAAGCGCCAGGTATCTCCAAACTTCATAGAAAATATCATTTCCAGAGCTGCTGTGTTGTCTCTTCTGCCCTCACTCAGCTGTGATGGTTTCACTTGATTTAGTCAGAGGAAGAAAACAATGAATTTTGTTAAGCTGTGCATTTAGTGTGTTCCTAGTGTTGAACCAGATTGGGAATCTTTATCTGAGTTTCAGTAAAGTGTAATTATTTTAGCTATTTGTTATGCTATGGGGTAGCTGAAATTCTCATCACTATAGTGTCTTTTCAGTGAAATATTTTTTTGCATAATCTGAAAATTCTCGTTTGATGTGCATAGCAGCTATGTGTTGGTGGGAATCTCTGGTGGGTTGTCCCTGCAGCTGACTGGGGGGCTCGGCAGTGATTTTCTTTCCTTTAAAGGTTCACCTTTTGTTTGTGTTCTCTCTAGACCCGGAGCAGTCGGAGGAGCAGGCGGTGAGCTCTGCAGTGACAGAGACGCCCGGGGTCGGGGCTGGCCAGCAGCTTCCCCTGCACACAGGGGTCAGTGACAGCCCCCTTGGAGCCACCCCGTCCTTGGCACCGGCTCTGGCTGCGGCAGCTCCTGCCAGCGTAGCAAGCCAGCCAGAGTTCCCAGCCTCGGCCCCGCCGGCACCTGCCCCGAGCATCGCGGCGCCTGCTGCGGCCGGCGGGGCTCAGCCGGAGCACCCCTGCGACCCCCGAGCCGTGGGGCTGGAGGAGCCCCCGGACGCGGTGGCCCCGCAGCCGCGGGCGGAGGAGCCGGCGTGCCTGCCTGACGTGGAGATGGCCTGCTGCAGCGTGGAGCCGCCCGCCGCCGTGCCCGCCGCCCCGGGGCTGCTGCCCACGCTGCTGGAGCACGGCGCGGCGCTGGAACAGGCCGCGCTGCCGGAGCAAGGCGCGGTGCTGGAGCGGCAGCCGGCACCGCAGGGGCCGCACCCGCCCGTGGGCGGCCAGCCCGGCGCGGGGCCCGTGGGCGGCCAGCCTTTCCCCGTGGCCGCCGGCCCCGACGCCCTGGGGCTGGCAGGGTCGCAGCTGCAGAGCCCCACGCAGGTGCCGCTGGCCGCGTCCCAGCCGCTGCCGATGGCGCAGGGCGGCGCGGGGCTGGCCGGCGCCGGGGTCAGCCTGCTGCAGCAGCAGAACCCTCCCGGCACTGCCGAGTCCGACGGCGAGGGCCCCCCCAGGGTGGACTTCGTGGACAACACGATCAAAAGCCTGGATGAGAAGCTGCGCAATTTGCTGTACCAGGAATACGTTCCAACTTCTTCGGCGTCGGCAGGGACGCCGGACACCTCTGTGCCCCCCGAGCAGGGTGACGGTGAATTCACCCTGTCGCCTTTTCCCGAAGAGCGGGCTCCTGCCCCGGTGCTGGATGGGAGAGAGCCGGGCTGCAGCATCCCGGACACGGGCCAGGAGGTGAGAGCTGCTGCCGAGCCGCTGCTGCCCTCGGACACCTTGCCCTGCCCACCGCTGGTCGGTGCCCCAGGGCTGCCCCAGGGAGAGCTCAGGACACACTCTCCTGCGTGTAGGACGCTTGTAGATCTGTTGCTTCCTTGAACATTTCATATCACGTCCAGGGTGTGTTGCCTTTGCCTGCTGACTGCTTTCCAGTGTGAAAGCTTGCTTAATTTTTTATTGTCAGATGCATCCCAACTCATTTTTCAGAAATGCTTGTTAGTGAAAGCCAGACTTTCTTTGGATTTAGAAGTGCTATAATACTTTAATTCATCTCCTTTTGTCCTGTCCAAAGCAGGCAGAAATGTGTCAATTTCATTGTAGTTTAAGAATGTAAAACACATGAGTGGTATAGTTATTCTAGTTCTAATGAAGCTTCAATTTTAAGGATAAATGAATGGCAGTGGTTGTGATTACTGCCTTCCAAGCCAGCCTGGAAAAAGCAAACACCTCAAGTGCCTTTGCCTTGTCCACATGCTGTAGCCAAAGGCAGACATTCCATTGGCGGGATTTTCTTCTGTTTCCTGTAATAGTTTCTTTTGTCTTCTCCTGAGCTTGGTAGAGCAAGACTGCCATGGAAGCCTCTAAGGAAAGAGGTAGCAGATGGCCTGGGGCAGTGGTTACTCTGTCTCAGCTGAGTCCCCATGTTATTATTTTTCAGATAAAGTTCCAAGTTTATAAAATCATCAGATTTGCAGCACATTAGGCTAGATCAGTGTCTATTCCAGGCTGTAGCACGGATTACCCAGAACAGCTGTGGCTGCTCCATTCCTGGCAGTGTCCAAGGCCGGGTTGGATGGGGCTTGGAGCACCCTGGGGTTAATGGAAGGTGTCCCTGCATGTGGCAGGGGGTGGAATAGGATGACCTTTGAAGTTCTTTTTAACCCAAAACCATTCTATGATTCTATATCTTACCTCAAATGCAGAATTTCTGAAGATAACTCCCTTTCCACTTGCAAGGCTGAGCCTGTTCTGTGTAGCATCAGCTGGAGGGACTCTGTCAACTGCTCGAGAGGTGCTGTGTGGTACAGGAAAGCAGCTGTACTCTTTAGAGCATGTTGTTTTCTAATGATAAATGACTTTCTACAGCAAACAAAATTCTCTCTCTGTGAAAGGTGCTACATCTCTCCAGTAATTGGAATTTGTCCTATTAAAATCTGTGCCGAAAAGGAAAGAGACATAGAACTTCTGAAGACAGACATAGAGATGAGGGTTATACAGTCTGGCTGTAAAAGCAAACCAGAACAAAGCCCCAAGCGTGTGTGTATATAATATACTGGGTTTCAGTAGCTTGGGCTGCAGATCCAACTGCCATGCTGCCACTGCTTTATTTCTCCCAAGGAAGGAGAAAAAAAGTGAGGCAGTTGGAGGGAGGACTGGAAGGCCACCTCCACAGGCCCTGTGAAATAGTTCAGTATTCCCTGGTAGTGCCAGGGCAGCAGGGGGAGGTGAGGGAAGGAGAACACATTCTGCTTTGTGAGTGAGACTGAAATTGTGTTTCTTTTTTCCTTTTCCTGGAAGTTGGACAAGCCAGAAGTCACTGGTGTGAGTGCTCAGCTGTCAGAGGCAAGAGGTGGGTCAGCAGGCAGAACAGGTAATGCTTCTCCAGCCATCCCTGCTGGGTGTCACTGGGTGTCCGTGCTCTGCAGCCCTGTGTGTCTCTGAGGCACCAAGAACACCAGAATAATTCAGGCCCAATGTACTATGAAGGTTTCATTCTTCTTCTGGTTTTTTCCTTAAAATTTTTTAACCTACTAATGAAATTCTACGCACCTATTATTATTTGAATTCCCCAAATCACTAGATCTGCCTACCTGCAGATATTTTATATTGCCATTGCTATTGCCTCCTGCATTTTCAATCCTGTATTGCAAAGATTGGGGTTTTAAATTATTCCTCAGTGGGACACTTCGTTTTATCACAATAAAAACATTGGCTTTTATTACATTAAAGCATTCCAGACATAAATGTATTTTTTCCCCAACTTTAAAACAGGTCCAGCCGCAAGCGTCGCTTCAGCTCCAGCTGCTCCAGCAAAAGGCCTCCTTCAGGTAACCAGGACTAGGAGCGGTTTTCTGATAGGTTGTTACAGTTCCTTTCCTTAAGCTCTCTTATTTTCCCCAGGCTGCAGCTCCGTCACCAGGCACAGCTCCACAGGTGGAGTCTCTGCAGAGGAGCGAGGAGGTCGAGCGGACGGCCGTGCCCGCGGGGAGCGTGATGCGGCGGGCGGCAGCAGACGGGGCCGCCCCGGCCGAGGCTCCCGGCACGCCGGCCAAGACCATCGGCAGGTTTTCAGTCATCAGCACCCAGGACGAGTTAACCCTGGCGGCGCCGCAGTGCCTGAGGTTCTCGGCGCCCCCGGACGTGTACCTGGACGCGGAGCTGCCCGGCAGCCCGGAGGTGCCGGCCGCCGTGCGCAGGGTGCAGACCGCCTCCTCCGTGGACGTGCTGTGCGACCAGGCCTCCAGCGACTCTGCCGACGAGTCCTTCCCGCGGCCGCCCGGGCCTGCTGCACAGCTCTCCCCGCCCAGCAGCAGCACGGCCACGGACCTGATTAAAAAAGCAGCTGCTTTTCTGCAGAGGTCTGGCAAAGGGGGCTCCCCCGGCCCGGAGTCGCCCAACGGGCAAGGCGCGAAGATTCCTACCATCAACATCACGTCCTTCCACTCGCAGTCGTCCTACATGAGCAGCGACAATGACTCAGAGTTTGAAGATGCTGATATGAAGAAAGAGTTGCAGAACCTGAGAGAAAAGTATGTTGGGTTGCAAGTGATGCGAGGGAAGCTTGTGTTACCGTACCTTGGCAGCAGCTCAGCTTAGGATGAGCAGAGCTGTGAGGACTAAACTGGTTCTGGGCAAATTAGGCCTTGCCAGGGCCTTCCCCCCCCCATGCATCCTGCTGTGCATGCCTTGTCTGCCAGTTCCAGTTAGAAAAATAACTTCTGGAATCCCAGAATGTTTTGGGTTGGAAAGGACCTTAAAGATCCTCTCATTCCAACCCTTGCCATGGGCGGGGACGCCTTCTATCATTTGAGGTTGCTCCAAGCCCTGTCCAATGTGGCCCTGGACACTTCCAGGGATGGGGAGTCACCACAGATAGATTGTTGTACCTTTGTGTACTTGGGGATGAGCAGCTGATTTTTTTATATCCATCAACTGTTTTGTTTCTTCTTCGACAATTAATTACGCTGTCAGGATGTGGTGCTTTATCAAATACATTGCTAGCAGAGTCCTTTCATTGTTTTAGGCATATGAAAGAGATTGCTGAGCTGCAGACGCAGCAGAAGAACGAGATAGAGGCACTGTATATTCGGCTGGGGAAACCCCTTCCTCCCAACCTGGGCTTCCTGCACTCTGCCCCGCCCAGCGGCCGGCGCCGAAGAACCAGCAAAAACAAATTAAAAGCTGGAAAACTCTTAAACCCTCTGGTCCAGCAGCTCAGGAGTGGAACATCAAGCACAAGTAGGTACACTGGGCACTCCCCTTTGCCCGTTGCTTGTGGCTCTGCTGTGTGCCTGCTGGAAAGGATGGAATTTTTGTTGGTTTTGAGCTGTCCTGCTTTTGGACAGGCTTGTCCCAGCTCCTCGTACCTGCCTGCTCTGCATCGGCTGCAGTGCTTGGCAGAGGAATAATATTCCACTTTAATTTGGAAAACTGCCTGGTTACATCTCCTCCATTTTCCACATGCAATTTACTGATGTTTGTATTCACTTCTTAGGTGCTGTTGTGCTCTATTGATTAGGTGCTGTGTCTTGTTGTTGTTTACTTTTTCCTCCATGATGTCATATATATAAGATGGGATTGCATTTGCTTCCCCGAAGGATGGGAGGTAAAAGCAGTTACAAAACCCTGGTGAATGCTTTGACCATCTGAAGGAGTGTGAGATTTTCACACAGCGATACAGTCTTGAGTTTTTATCTCTTGGAAAAGTACAAAAATATAATTTACCTGGAAAAGATTGATACACCCCAGTACCTTTTTCTTCAGCAAAATGTAGAATAGAATATGCATAATTTTTCCTCAGCTTAGTTCATGCTCTTATTTGGGGGAGCAGCAGCATTTCCAGCCTTCACCCTTTATTTCAAACCTGGTGGCTCTTGTTTTCAATATTACTGCATCACAGGGCCCCTTTGAATTTTGTTGCATCAATCTTTATAGGCAGGGTGTTGAGGAGGATTTTGCTTTTAGCTAAAGATTTCAGCTGAGTTGGGAAAAACAAATATATTCAGAGGCAGTAAATTCTGTGGCCCATTTTGAGACTGAGTGTTCTTGCCCACGGACACTGAAGTGGTGTTTGGTACTGTCTTTACTTCTACATCTATCTAGATATTTATATATTGATACTTATCTGTAGATACCTAGATAAATATCTCTGTCTGTACTTTTGTCTACACAAATATCTTAGGTAAAGAGGCTTAAAAACCAAAATACCTTTGCAATTGTGTTACACGAATTTATCAGCAGAAGCATCTAATAGTGACAATGACAATTATGCTCAAATAGCTATAAATGAAAAGTTCCTTGTGTCTTTGCTGCAACTTCTTACTCTCCATTTGCTTAATTTCACCTTTGGTGTGGGAGAGCAAACCTTGTGTCCTGCTTCGTCATTCTGTGCGTTCATCCTCCTGCTCAGCACCCCAGCAGCTCTCTCTTTATTCTAGCAGCACTCCTTCTGAGGCTCCTGAAAACACAGAGGAGAAACTGTAGAAATCAAACCTTGGAGAAATAGGATCAGCGATAGGAGGTGTGGATTATTTTCTAGTGCAGGCTGTCCCCAGGTCTGTGTTCCATCCAGAGCATCAGGATGGTGACCGGCTGTTCCTCTCAGGGTCGAGATATGGATTATTTTTGGGCAGGGTGTGGTGATGTATTCCCTACACCTCCAGCAGGTGCTTCCAAACAGGGAAAGAGTTTCAGTTTACCTTTAAACATTTTAGGAAGTTAGCTGGAAAGTTCTGTGGGTTTCTCGTTATAATTGGCTCGGAGCCAGCACAGAAGTGTGGATTGGACTCTGGGAATGTAACTCAATGTCTGTTGTTCATCTCATTGGGCCAAGGGCCAAAAATCCTACCTAGGCTGTTAAGTACTAAAGAGAGAGAACAAAGAAACTCCGCGCTTTTCGAGGTGTTGTAGCAAGTGGGAGACTTGTCTCTGTACTGTACTTGGCTTTGCTCTTGTTTTTTTTGTGTTGTTTTCCTTCTTTATTAAAACCGTTTTGATTTTTCAAGACACGCTTCATCATGCCATCTCGCTAATTAGTATTAGCCACGTTTCTGCCCGGCTGGCCCTCAGCAACGTGGGCATAACCCATAGCAGGAGTTTTTTTATCGGGAGCTTTCCCAGCTTTTGCCGTGTTTGCCGTTGCAGGTAACGTGTCAGACTGCAGGGACTCGTTGCCCAAGGAGAGCAGCAGGTGGCCGGCGGGCTCCCCCGAGGCGGCGCCGGGCCGGGCGGTGCAGACGCAGCAGCCCTGCTCCGTCAAGGCCTCGCTGTCCTCCGACCTCTGCTCCGGCCTGGGCCCCGACGCGCCCGACGCCAGCGCCGCCTCCGCACAAGGTGATTGCTCCTGCCGCCCGCCCCCTGTCCCTGCCAGCTGAAATTAGCTCCCTGCCCTGAGCCCTTAGGAGCCATAGAGGAACGTGAGCCTTGGACAATCCAAATTACTGGCTTACCTTTAAAAAGAGCATTGCGGTGTTGTCGGAAAGGCAGAATTGAAGTATCTGACCGAGTGTTACCGACACTCAGGAAAGCATGCCCAAGGCGTCCCTAATGCTTGGGAAATAAAATACCTTTCAGTTTTGCTAGCAGTGGCTTTGTCCTAATACTTTCTCTGGAGTCTGCCTTACAGAATCCTGAGAAAAAAGCAAACAGAAAACAAAAAAGATACAGAAGGCTAGGAGAGTGTTTGCTTTGTTTCATTTCTTGGCCCCTTGATTCTGGTAGACCCCGAGTTCCTCATTATAAACTACCAAACTGTCTTGGGCATGAGAGAAAATTAAAATGAAATTAACAGAAAACCAAACCCAAGGGGACCAAGTTATGTTTCCTTTCTATGAGGGGCTCACTTTGTGCCTAATTTTGGAGTCCCAGCCACAGGACTGTAGACTGGCTGTGCCCCCCAGGCCCCAGCTCTGAGATCTCTGTGTATTGCCCCTGTCGTAGGCTTTGACTGATCTTGTTGTCATGCATATGGGAAGTTCCAATGATGATTAAAATACCTTCCTCTCATTGCACATCCTGCCAAACTAATCTACAAAATATCTATCTGTCCTCTTCTGCTGTTATTGCATCTTTTGTGTATGGTCAGTGAACTTGCTCCTCTTTGGCAAAGTTAAGGGGGAGATGTGGAGGTTTAACTAACAAAGCTGATTTGACTGATGGTTTAGGACATCTGATCACAGCTACTTGTACTTTATAAGTGTCTTTGTTTTCTTCCCTTTATATTCATTTACAGGCTGGACGGTTTTCCACCAAACGTCTGAGAGAGTGACCTATAAATCTAGTAGCAAACCTCGTACCAGATTCCTCAGTGGACCTGTGTCTTTGTCCATCTGTTTGTATTTGTTCTTTTGTATTTTATCACAGTCCATCTTTCTTTTACCCCCTTTTTCCAATTCCATGGTTTATATCTCTAATATGTTTGGCAGGATGCCCCTTTTTCTGAACCATCTTTTCTTTCTTTTTCTCTTTCTTTTAAGTAATCATCATGAACACACCTTATTTATATTAATTTTTCGTATGAAAGCTTTTTTTGCACTGCTTTTGGCTCGTGCCTGGGCACCAAAAGCATGTGTGGAAGATCTCATCATTTATTATATATAGCCTGATGGTAAATTTTACCCTGGACTTATCAAAGCTTTTGTATTTTATGTGATTTCTGTTGAAGTAATTTTATTTGCAATGTGGCAAATATACATGTCTGCTGTCCCGGTTCCAGCGACAACAAAACGAAATCCATCCTTCTGTAGACGAATGGTCTCTTTCACACATGTTTGGACTCTGAAGACATGCATGTAGCAAGCTGATACAATTCTAGAAGGTCACTGGAGGGTATAACTTCCATACAAGGGCTGTATTAACTCGATATACAGTACTGTTTATATCCACTCTATTTTCTTTAATTTTTTTCCCCGCTCTTTGCATGTGGAAATGCTGAGACAACAGTGCTCCAGCTAGTTCTTTCCAAATCTCTGTCCCAGGTGGGCTTTTCCCCATGCAATCACTTTAATTTGTTTAAGTGAGCCATTTTTTATGAACTCATAAGCAGCAGGAGGATCTGGTTACTCTAAGGGAGAGTCCCATCAACTTTTTGTGTAAGCTGATCTGGCTGAAGCACTTGACTCAGTTTATTTTCTTATGACCTTATGTGACCTCAGAGATGAAGTCAATTAGCAGTTCATCAAAGCATAAATAAGTAAAAAGCAATATCAGATATTCAGATGATACTTGGAAATGGATTGCTAGGATCCAGGAGTTTTGTCTCAAATAACTGTGCACCTTCGATTTGTACCCTATTTGTCTGACTTCTAAAGTAATTGGCAATTCCACCAAACAATATCATGCTATTTAATGAAAAAAATTAAGATTTTTTTTACCCAATTGTAGATGCTGCTTTTTAGGCAAACGGATTTTGCTTGTACAATAAAGATATGTTGTGCTGAACAGGTACTATAGGCCACTTACATATAACCTTAGAAGGGCTGATAACGTTCTTGAGCAAGTGTTTGGCTAAATAACTGGGGGTTTACAGTAGTGTCACATCTCCCCTTGGAATTCTGCACTGCTCATTACTACCCAAGTGGGTCAGGTCAAAGGCACAAGATCACTCCAATACATTCCTCCTAATTTTATGAATAAACAGTATTTTTAAAAATAATCTCGATTTCTTTTTTTGTTTGAGCTCCCTGAAAGCCCAAACACTCAGGTGGCTGATGCTTACAGAATTAATTATCATGTAAGCTTTTAATGACTGGTGAAGTCATGAGACAATTCTGCATTTAGGGATTTTTTTCTGTGAACCTGAGGGGAATTCTCAGCTCCCAAATGTTCCTGTTTGGTGTTATAGTGGCCACAGTAATTTCTTCTTCTGCACATATAATTCCCAGAAGTTCTTCCATTAATCTTCCATGGAATTACTATTCAGTAAGATGCAAAAAGTCTGGGAGATGGCAATTAAAAACCAGTGTATTAAAAATGCTTTGGGTGCATGGATGTTGTGAATGAAACCAAGGGGTATATGTAAATCCTTTGAGTCGTGAAGTTTCCGGATGCTTGAATAACTCAGCATGACTAATTGCTTTCTGTTCTCAGCCCGTGTGCCCTCTGGGGTTCTGGGGCAGGTTTATCCTCCCCTGTGCCTGGGTCACACCAGGAGATGGGCACGGGTCAGGCACTGAACGTGGCACTGCAGTCCCGGGGGAGCCCCTCCCCTGGGGAGCTGAGCTGTGGGCAGGTTTGGTGGGGCAGGAGGCTGTTCCAGCTCGTTTTCCTGCAGCCCAGCAGGTGGGATGTGTGTGAGAGAAGGGCTGGGCTCTGTGCATTCCTGACCTACCCGGGGTGGCTGGGGCTGGCACAGCGGCGTGCAGGACGGATAGCAGGATGTTCTGCGGAGCTGGGGTCCAGAGCAGCCTCAGGAAAAACAGTCCTTGAGGAAGGCCAGGTTAGATGGAGCTTGGAGCAGCCTGGTCTGGTGGAACAGGGTCGGAACAAGATGGGCTTTTAAGGTGCCTTCCGACATAAACCATCCCTTGATTCTGTTATTTGAAGGTGATGATGCTGGCAATACCAGCTGGCTTGTGTTCCTTCCCCTCTGGAAGGGACACAGCAGGCAGGCAAAGCCAAGCATTTGGATTAGGTGCCAAGCATGTTTGCATCCATGCCCCATCCCTGGAATGTCCAAGGCCAGGTTGGACAGGGCTTGGAGCACCCTGGGACAGTGGAATGTGTTCCCTGCCCATGGCAGGGCATGGAACTGGATGGGCTTTAAAGTCCCTTCAGCCCAAACCATTGCAGGTAGGATTCCATCCTCTGTGCAGTTGCACAGGGCTGGGACGTGGCTGTCCAGTGCCAGCAGCTCGGTGGCACCTCCAGACAGTTCAGAGTCCTGGGTGTATTCCATAAGTCAGTATTTTTTTTTCTTTAAGAGCTGTTGGGAAACATTGTGCTGCCTTTTCAGAAATGCTCTGACTCTGTATGTTTGGTTCAGGAAAACCAGCCCTTAGGCAAGGTGGGATATGCCAGCAGGAGACCTGCTGCACTGGCAGAAAAGTTGGCAACAACTTTAAAAATAAATGTTCCGATTGATTAAAGACAGTATCACAAGGATCTTGCTCTGGTTATGAGGTCCATCGCACTTGAACACTTCCACAGTGTTCTCCAGGACTCTTTGATCTGCTGCCCATGTCTGATATTGACTTCACCTTTGTATGTTTCATGAAATAAAATATTTTTGATGGGCTTCGGCATAATTTTATCCCGAGTTCCTTTCCTGGGTTAAATGGCAAGGGTGCCCTAGGGAAGAGTTTCCACTGATCGTGAGTGGAATTTTCAAAGCTCCATTTGGCTTAGGCTTGGAATCTTGTGTAATGCAATTTTTGCCAGGTCTGTAGCAATTCATATACTGTATGTGCATATGCAATTATGGAAATGGTCTAGCAGTTTATTGCCATTTCCATTTCTTGTAGCTTTCCAGCTTTTTGGCAGCTGTTAGTGCAAATATGGGACAGTGAATTTTTTCTGCTCTGTAAGATATCATAGCTATTTAATTCCTCAGAATAAGAGATCTGGAATTGGAGGTAAAATGCTCTGCTGAACTTTCGCAGTCTTACATTAAATCTTAATTATGATTCATCTCCTTAACTTTACAGTTCTTAAACACGTTAATTTTAGCGGTAATACAATTAATCTGGTGAATTAGATCTACAAAGTGAATTTTTAATTGAATTTGAGTTCATAACCAGCCGTGGCTGATGACTGTCAGTCCCTGCTTGAGGCAGTCTCACAGCTTCGGGAATGTTTCCCATCTCCCAGGCCCTACACTGGAGTGGTGCTGCTGGAAGGAGCAGCTCTCTTCTCAGTGCCTGACTCTGCTGTGATGGTTTCCTCAGGGCTGACACCCCTCACCTGGGTGTTCTGTGAGTGTGTCCAGTATCCGCTCTCTGTCGCTTCCCAGGGTCAGGTTTGGCACCTGGTGCTGGGAAACCTGGATGTGCAAGAATCCGAGGGGTTGGTGATTAAGGTGTTTTTACACGCATTTGAGCACGTACTGCAGTCAGCTGCCTGCTTTTATTTCTCACAGGCAGGTGCTTTCCATTTGCATTCATATTGTGCTAAGAAGTGCCTGCAGCTGCAGGAAATAGCAGGAAATAGCCTTCTAGGATTGCTGCCGTGGCCACTGCCATTGTGGGGACTTGTTTCCATTGTGTGAATTGGTAGCTAACTTTGGGACAGGCCAGGTAAGGTATGTCTGAGGGAAAAGAGGGCCAAAGATGTAAGAATACAAGACAGATGGTTGAGTTGTGAGTGTGACTGTTTGCTATTTGGGCTTTGAGATGAGAACTGAACTTGGTCATGCTTGTATTGTTGTAGTCATGTCCTTCTGATTTTCCCAGGGTAGAAACCTCTATGAACTGTATGAAATAATAAGAAATACTTTCAAAGCAGTCCTCTGTTCCCCATGCCACCCATATCTAAGTCCATGCATCTCTTCTCCCTTACTTCCTCCCTTTCTCATTTCTTTGCTTTCTCTTCCTCAGTCTCTGACTGAAATGGCTTCCTTCTCCTCTGAAGACTCATTCAGGGCCTGTGTTAGCCTGGACCTGCAACCTCTGAGTTTAAAGCTGCATTTCTGGCACAGTAACAAAACGTTACACCACTGTTTACTTTAGAGAAAAAGCACATCCATCCTCTATCTTACTTTTTTGGCCCAGTCTGATTTTGCTTATGGTTTCAAGTGCTTCTTCCCCATGGACTCTCCATAGCCCATGTCAGACACTCATCTCCCCCCATCCCATAACAGTATTCTTCTTATCAAGTCCAAAATACCTTTCAGGAAATTTGGCACCCAAACAGCAATGGTGCCGATGTCTGGCAAGATCTGACAGTCGAGTCGGGGTCTCGGCACACTTCTGGCACTCTGCTATCAATCAACAGGCTGTAAAATCATGATGAAGGATAGAATGAGACAATAATGAAAAAAATCCACCTAGATTAGTTAAATTATAACCTGGCTACCCTAATGGATTATTTTTTCTGCACTTGGACACGGCATAAGGGAAACTCATTCACAGTTCCGTTCAATTGAAGTTCAGAGTCTCACATTTAGACACAAATCCTACAAATAAACTATTTGGAAACAATTGGCCTCAGACCTGCAGAACAATGTATCTTTTTGGACTTGTAAAACAAGATTTTTAGGGTTGTTTCATGGTTTGTCTTTGCAGCCAGACTAGTTTGACTTGTTCCTGAAAGCATTTTTGGCCTCCAATCACAAACTAAATTGACATCATTTCCTGCATTAATAGGAAACAAATCAAAACCTTCTATTAGGGGAATCCAAGGCAATTTGGGGAAAAAAAAAAAAAAAAAGAAAAGAAAAAAAATCAATTAAAAAAAAATTAAACAAACCAACCAAAAAAAAAGAAAAAAACCAAACAAATGCATCTTTAAGTCACGAGCCCTTGCTTTTGGCATGCTGTGGTACTTTCCAAAGCTTTTGAATGGCTGCACATTAAGGAAGGTTTGAGCTGTCCAGTTATTTAGGCTTCCTTTACTCACCTGAACTGCTGACTTTGTCTGTCCTTTCTTGCATAATAACTACTTTCTGATTGCTTAAAAGTACAGAAGCTTGTCCGTCCGATTTGTTGTGTTTAGTCTTACCTAATTCTGTGTGTCTTGTATTGTTTTACCTTGTAGGGTCCACCTTGAAACGACTATGTCTAGGCAAAGATCACAGTAGTAGTAACTATCCCATTTTTGTTTCTCAGTATTTCCTTCATGGCATGGGATGTTCTTTGCTTTTTTTTATTATTATTATTTTTACTAAAAGCTAGTTGTTTAATAACTAGAGCTGATGCACTTACATGAGACTAGAGTGTATAAATTGTGATACTTTGAGAGTAATGCATGTGCTGTGGTGTCTTGGGAACCTCGCATGCTGCAAGGGAGTCGTGGTGTTGTGTGTGTGAGACCGTGCACGCATGCGGCCAGGAAACTGGGTCCAGTGTCTGTCTCTGAAATACACACCTTTATATGACTGCAGTTCTCTGCTGGAGGAATTGATAGCTTAAAACCATCCCAGCCCCCTTGAGCTGCATGAAAGATTAAACACCAATTGAAGAGCTTTCCTCTCAAAATCCTTACTTTTCTCACTTTTACCCCAAGTAAAGGAAAAGGAATTGAGCAGTATTCACTTAGAAGTGACATTGCAGGTTGAATGCATGATCATTTAAAGGTTATTAATGTATTTTATATAACTGTAGGACTAATTAGTGTACTCTGTTTCATTGGCTGGTAACTGATCAACAGAGAAAATACTCAATGTTCATGTTTGCTTATATAATAATTTTACTACAGTTCTGTGAACTTTTTGCTTGGAGAGATGGTCTTTATTTCCAATCTTCAGCTATCTCAAGTATGTTAGCTGAGAAGTTACTTTACATTTTCTGCCTAGGTCAGATTCAGGCTCCTTCAGTTGCAGTCCCCTGCTGAGCTTGCTGTGTCAGACTTGTAGTCACTAAGCAGAAAAAGGGCAGAATTTTTTTTTTTTTAACTAGTTCTTCTAGAAAGAAATGAACATACAAAATTAAACTTCTGTCAATACTCTTCCTGACTGCCTTTATCTATACCAAAAGTTCTCTATCTTTGTCTCAAACAAGCGCTACATTCCCTCTCCTCTCTCTCCTATACTTTCATGATCCTGATGGGGATTTTTTCCCCCAAAATACTCAAATAGCCCTGTGAATGGTCCTGGCATCATCGAGAGAGGTTGTGGGCTCCCAGAGCCTTTGAGGTGCAGGGGCCAGCCCTGCCTGTAATCTCTATGACAATGACATTTTCCCAGGAGGACAGTAAACTTATGCAAGTAAAATTAATGGTAAATTCATTTTATAAATGCTTGCAGTGTTAGCACTGCATCCCACCTCCTTCCTCCTCATGGTAGTCTCTGAGGAGATATTTTGTGGGGTGTCAGCTTTATGGGACTGCATTCCTGCCTTCACTCCCTGTCCCTAATTTCACCCAGGACAAGTTAGTGGCCCAGGTAACATGATGTGATAGAAAATGCAAACCCATTGGACTCGGACCATTTCTTTAAGCAAAGGTGTTCTGCAGCCAGGAGGGGGAGGGTTAGAAATCCAGGTGGCCACCACTGGAGTGGCAGTAGGTGAGAAGGGATTGTGAGCTGCAGGGGCGAGGCAGAGGCACCATCTCAGCTCTCTGTGTGGTTTTCCAGGATCCTCGACCAACAGCCTGGTGACGTGTCCTGAGCCCCTCCCCCAGTCGCCGCTGCAGGTTCAGGCCAACAACAGCAACAACAAGAAAGGGACGTTCACGGATGACCTGCACAAGCTGGTGGACCAGTGGACGAGCAAAACTGTTGGAGCTCCACAGACAAAACCTTCTTTAAACCAACTGAAGCAGAACCAAAAAAGGCAAGACATGGAGCCAAAGGCTAACCCCATGCAAATGCAGAATGAGACATGTGGAGTAAGTGGCCCTCCTTGAAGGACATACCTTTTGCTATGTGTCTGACAGCCTTTGCAGAACTCAGATGTGGAGGAGGACATAGATTAAAATTACTCCAGATAAATGCTTTCTATAAATGTCCAGCTCTTTTCATTCAGTACTAAATCAATTCTTTTTAAAATTGTCCTTTGGAATAATCTTAAGGGATATATGGGTAGCAATATACATAAAAAATATATATATTTTTAAATTCCAAACTGCTTATTAACAGTGATACACAGCAATACTCTTATCGTTATCGTCTGCTGCTCAATTTCAGTTTCAACTATTACTAAAGGTTTTTTTCTGATGTTTAATATTAACCTTCCTCAGTGCAGGGGCTGGTGGCTCTGCGGTCAGGAGCCATTGTTTGAGTGGAACTGGAATGAGTTCTGTGCTGGGAGAGGGGACAGCTGGGGCTGTGCTGACCCTTGCTTGTTGGACAGTGCCATTCTCAGAAATGCTGTCAAAGTATCCTACAACAAATAGGGGATTGGGAAGCCCCCACTGGTCCCCTGCTGTTCCAAGCAGCAGGACAAAGCTGTGTCAGGTACATCGTGTCTGCATTCAGTGCTGCTGAGGGCTGGTTCAGAGGCAGCACAGCGAGGAAAGACCACACATCCAGAATCCCAGTTCACCATTCTGGCCCACCCTGGTGTGGGTTTCCAAACCTCCTCCTTTCTCACAGGTGGAGATTCTTTGACTAGTTATTTTTGCTGGGTTCATTTTCTCGGAAGACTACAAATTGAGCCAAAATAGAGGAAAAGAACAGTAAGGAGCTGTTTTGTAATCCCCTAAAAGCAAGAGAACAAGACATGGATAGCAAACCACTGCCTTTTGGGGATGTAGAAGGAAAAAATCCTGTAGCAGTAGTGGCTCTTTAGCTGTTGGTGAGGTGAAATGTACCAAAGCAGGAGCCTCACCAGTGCATCTGCTTTGGTACCTGCTGGTTCCTGAGTGAGTAAATAATCCTTTTGTCAGTAATGCTTTAACCAGCTCAGGAGTAAGCAATGTCTACTTAAGACCTTAACAGTTTTCAGAAAATAAGTCAAAGTTAGTGCTAGTAAACCCCAACTGAAGATTTCCATAAAGTGGTGGAGAGGGCACAGATTTTGTTAAGTTGCTTCTTACTTTCTTTTGATGTGCTTTTTACAGCATTTTGGTGTCTCTTCCCTGAGACCACTGCAGAAGTTTGAAGTATTTGATGTGGATGTTTTGCCTACCTGTATCTCTGGAGAAACAAGTGGTTATTGTACTTATTTAAATCACCTGTTAGCATCAATTTAGGGTTGATTTTACCTCCTGCAGTCTTGGTGTCTGTCTGAAAGCCTGTGGAGAAGGCAGGACTGTGAGAGCAGCAGCAATGTCCCTGTCTCAGTACCCTGGATCTTAGAGGGTTTGTCTTTCTCAACCATGGCAGTTATTCCAGGGAAATCAGCAGAGCTGACTGAAGTGTTTTGGAGGTGATGTAGCAAGAGCACGGAGAGGTTGGGATTCCCTGCTCTTCATTTCACTTCATTCCTTGTTGTGGGGAGGAGTGGCATCAGCTGGGGCCCCGGGGTGGTTTTGGGCATGAGGTCCTCCTGAGGACCGTGCTGGCTGCAAGGGCAGATGGCAAACACTGCTGGGCTCGTTCCTGTTGAGTGTTTTGGCTGTGAAGTTGGCACAGGACACTGCAGGTGGCAGGTATGATACAGAGGAGTTGGACAAGGGTTGGTTTGAGAGTTCAGTGTCGTTCTGCTGTTTGTACCCTCTGAAACTGACCCCAAAGGGGAAATGGGAGTTGAGGGAGAAGAGGGCTGCATGGTGTTGGGAGAGAAATGGCCAGAGGAGGAGAAAGGGAACAGCATGAGAGGACTCCAGTGTGGATAGCTGGACAAGTGACCTGTGTGTCAGTGTTGGAAGGATGAGCTCCGTGGGGAGATGTTACACCTGTGCTGAATCACAACTGAGTCAACTGGAAAGAGAAAAAGAATTTGGGAAATCACATAAAGGATGGAAAAAATACCTTTCCAAGAGAGAGAATCTGAGGCTCAGGCTGTACCTCTTCAGTTCATCTGGTAACACTGTCCTTTGTTGCCTCCTTTGATCAAAAATGCCTTTGCAAGAAAAGAATAAGGAGCACTAAGCAGATTTCCAGCCCATCAGAGAAGGTTATAATAAGGTTTTATGTTGGAAATAAAGGCTGGATAAGTAGGAAACAAGGTGATTCTTACACCTTTTCTGGGTTTTTGGGGGGAGTTTTTTTGGTTTTTTTAACTGGAATAAACTAGTACAGAGCTGTTAGGGTGGGCTGTCACATGTGGGCTTAGTTTTGGGAAAAGTTGTTGTTTTTGGGAAAAGTGGTCCCTTGTGATGGTCAGAAATGAGGGGCTGGGGGTGGCAGGATTTGTACCTTCACTTCTGCATCTGCTGGGGGTTTTGTAAAGAGAAATGCCTCCCTAAAGGGTTTCATACAGGAGTAGGAGTGAAGGGAGTTGTCCCACAATGAAAAAGATATTGAACAGTTAAAAAATAGATAAAATATTAACTATACATTTAAATAGAAAAATATGTTTTTCACTTAAAAATTTTCTCTTACTGTTTGCCCACTGTTCTGAATATGCAGGGAAGTTGTGTGGCTGACTGGAAATCTTCTCTTTCCCCCTGAACAGAGGACTCACTTCCCTGAGTTATCTCTTTTTCACTCAAGACTCCTTCTACCACCAGCAGCAAATTGTTTGCTGTGAATGGAATATATTATTTTTTAACTAAGTGAAAGCTACTCTTTAAGGCTGGAAATAGAAGAGAAACTGGTAGTTTGTTTAACAAGCGTGGTTTTCTTTTCATCCTCTGCCATCAGAAGTGTAGACAGCAATAACGTAATTGGAGTGCAAAGGAAAACTTTGTGTTCTGCTTTGTTTCTATAGAAATGACCAGTCCATTTGCCTGCAAGTCCTGGTTGATCGTATTAGAAATCTGGGGGGGGACCTTTCAAGGGGGGAGGAACCCTCATCCAATTGTGTCACAGGAGCATTGAAGTGTTCCTTTTCAAATGGTTTTATGAAGCGTGGAAATGCAGGTAGATTCTCATCAGCGGTGGTTTGAAATGCAGTATGAAATATTAGAAAGAAGTGAGGTCAAACCACCTGAGTGATTTCTCTCTGTGATCTTTGTGACGATATGATGAAATAATCATTTTTACAGGTAATTTTGGTTAGCATTAATCAAGGAATAAGCTTAGGAATGTGAGCTGCCTTCTGTGCGAAGAACACTGGATATTTTGTGTACTTGGAGACACTATTTGGAGATGCCTGAGGATGAAGGGCTTGCCAAAAATGTTTTCTATTCACCCTGCTGTGTGTATCTCCATGGGTTTTACAGAAAAAAACATTACCCCCCAAAAGCTGAAACGTGTTCCCAGTGCACAGTGAGGTGGTTTCTGAGAACACACAGGTCTGTGTCACTGGGGGGCGTGTGCTGGGGCTTGGACACCCTCAGCAACACCTGAACCTCTGCTGGCATTTCCTGCCTCTTGGGCTTGGGTGTGCTGCTGGGAGCAACTGGGCTGGGCACGGCCATGATGCCAAAACCAAGCCAGAGCCCCTTCACTGTGTCTTCCCTCTCTGTTGGATTGGGAAAACAGTAAAAAATGAATCTCTATTTGAAACTATTCAACACTGCCTTGGTCTAAACGGCAGAATAGTTTTCCAGGGGATTGGAAAAGCACACACACATCTAGTCAGGAGTGCCTGAAAGCTTTGGGGTTTTGGCAAACTGGGCAGAAGTGATAAAAGGGATGCATTAGCATCCTTACCCCTGCCTGTGTTGGCAGCCAGCTCTGACTCTGCCCTGCGGCTCAGTTTTGTTTCAGTGGTAGCTGGTCCATACAGAAGGAGCACTGATGCTAATGGGATAGCCAGCCAAAGAAAAATCATCGAAATCCCGTCTTTTCAAATGGGTTCTGATAGTTATGATTCGCTTTCACAGCAGAACTGCCTGGTTCCCTCTGCTCTGATATAAACCCAGAAGTATTTCTGATGTTGGTAAGTCACACCCAAAACTTGGCTGTGTAGTTTGACAGTACTGGAGCTGTGAGTGTCACTGGGGTGGCACTTCGCAGTTTGCCTGGTAGAGCATGGGAAAAATTAAAACAAGTCCAAAAAATAGATTTGGGGTATTTGAACTGGCCTAGTCTTGGTCTTGTGAGTTTTTTTTTTCATTTTTTACCTGTGTTTTCCTGTATGCTGTTCTGTGTATGTATTATTCTTGTTTTCTAAATGAGTTTGTGTGATTATTTGGGGGAGGGGGAATAAACAGTCACAAAGGAAAAACTGTCAGGAGGAGGCAGGTGTGGGTGGAGCAGGAGCTGGTGGCTGGTGCCTGCAGGGACATGTCCAGGTGCTCCGAGCAGAGGTTTGCCAGTGCAGGTGAGGAGGTGGCACGAGCACAGGTGTGAGGGTGGTGGGTGCAGCTGCCTCTCTTGGCTCAGTGGGTTCATTGCTTTGGCAGAGGGGGAAGAGCAGGGCAAGAGCCTCCCTTCCTACCCATATAATAGACCCTGCCCTCCTGGGAGCCCACCCTCAGGGCTGCCTGCGGGGCTGGGGTCCTCAGCACGGGGAGCACTTGGAAAGTTTAATGTATGTGTGTAATGTTGGGTTTGGGGCACGGCACTTTTTTCTGATCACACGAACGTAGCATTAAATGCAGCCACTGCTTTACTGAGGAGTTCAGCTGAGAAGGAAGAAGTTCCAAACTGGAGTGAGTCAGATTTCTCAGTACTTAAAAAGAGCTGAAGATAACCTTTTTTTGAATTAAGTTTTTAAAAGGGCAAGAATGTCACCTTGCATTTTCAGTGCCACTGAATAATCTCTTGCTAGTATAGACCAACTCCTGGCCCTGCACAGGGCACCCCAGCAGTCCCACACGTGCCTCAGAGCGCCGTCCAAAATGCAGTATTTTCACAAACATCTGTTGGCATTTGTCACAGGTGCTTAGTTTGGTGGAAACCACCATTTTGAGGATGTTAATACAAGAATCAAATAACCCCTTACAGAAGTCTGCAGGTCTTAAAAATACTTCCTTGGTTCCTCTGTTTCTTGTTCTTTGGTTTCTGTTAATTTTGGTGGGGTTTTATACATTATTGGTGTTAAATTCACGATCCTGGAACATCTCTCTCAGTTCAGCGTTCACCATCAGATTCAGGTTTCAGGTGAGAATGGGAGACAGGGAAGTGAAGGAGAGTGTCTAATAGTTCTGTATGTTTCTAAAATTGCCCATGGAGCAGAGGTTAATGCCCCAAAGGAGGACATCCCGGGGGGCATTGCCATTTTTATTGAAAATTGAGAAGAGAGATTAAAATCAGAAACATGGAGTAAGCATCCCCCGCAGCCTTAAACACACATTCATTTTTTTGCTGAAATTTCACCTTCATGCCAGTCTTACCAATTGTATGTGAAATACCACATTGGTGGGAGACTCCCAGGATGAAATAACACCTTTTTTTCCTTATGCCACAAATAGGTGATGGCCTGGTGGGAGCCCTGGCAGGGAACTGTAAATTCTGTGACATGAAAAATGTAATGAAATGCTGCAAACGTTTGGGGTGGCAGCAGTTCCCGTGGCATCCTGCAGGATGGAGTGTGTAATTTGGGAAGCTCCGCCATCCCATACTGAGGGAGGAGAGCTCTTTCTCTGCCCCTCACATGCTGAATAATCGAAGGGTATGTTAACAGAATCTTGGAAAACTGGCTGGAATTGGTCCTGGCAGAGCAGCCCTGCTGTGTCCTGGCTGGCTTTGCCTCACCTGGCACGGCTGGCACCGAGCCACCGTGAGAGGTCTCTGCCACCCGAGCCACCCTCAGCTCCCGGGGCTGGCTGGAACTGTTTGGTACAGAAATAAGCTCTTTTGTAAAGCTCTTTTGAGGCTGGCTGTAAGAGGGTGGGGATGCTGGTTAATTCTGCTTTTAGTGAAGTTTATCTACTTTTACAGACAAGTTAACAGACACTTGAGTTCGTTTGGACACACGAGGGTGTTCATTTAATGACGCTTCCTCCCTTCTTTAAGAATGAGGTTGTGTTGAAGTAACTTTTCCCTCTGCCTCATGTCAGCCTTTTCTGTTAATTTCCAAATACGCTGTCTTTAAAACAAACAAACAAACAAAACCCCCAAAAAAACCCCTAACAAACGAACAAAGAAAAAACAAACAAAAAAGAACAAAAAAAAAACCAAAAAAAAAAGAACAAAAAAAACACAAACAAAAAAAAACCGAACAAAAAACCAACCACACACACACAAAAAAAAAAAAACAAACCCAAAAAACAAACAAACAAAAAAAAACACCCAACCCCCCAGGGAAAGTATAAAAGGAAGAAAGGAATGAGCCCCAAGGACACCGTGGCACCTGTGGCCGCAGCTGCCCGGGGCCCGGCGTTGGGCCGGGATGCTGCCGGCGCGGGGAGAGCGGTGCCCTGTAGCGACACTTGTTGTGTTTCTCTTTTTATAGGTCAATTCGGTAAGGACAGGACTGGGGGGCAAGTGCCCCGTTCCGGTGGCTTGCCCCGTGCCCGCGGGATTAGCTCCTGGAGCCGCACCGTCCGTGCCCGTGGCGGTGCCGGGGCCCGGCCTGGCGGGCGCGGTGCCGCCCTTCGTGATGCCGCTGTGTCCGTACGGCGCCGCCTTCCCCTCGCCCGTGTACGGGCTGCCCTGGCCGGGCCCGGCGGCGCAGCCGGGGCTGCTGCGGGCCCCCGGCATCGTGCGCTTCTCGCCGCTGGGCCGGACCTGCCTGCGCATGTACCCGGGGCCGCTGCAGCGCCCGGCGCGGCCGCCCGGCCCGCGGCTCCGCATGACCTAGCGCGGGCACCGGGCCATTGGGGCCCTGCCTGGGGACCGGGCCATTGGGGCCCTGCCGTGGGTGACCTTGACACCAGTGGCCCTTGTCCGCGGGTGACCCTGTCCGTGGGCGACCCCGCCATGGGCGCCGGTGGTTTTGACGCCGTCACACTGGAGTGTTTGCTCTGTGCGTGCCGTGGGGTGTGTGGGACGAGGCGGGCGCAGCCATACCCTGCATCAGCACCACTGTGAGACGGCAGCACCACGGATCCTTTGGCGTCACGGCAATATCTGCTTCTGTCCCGTTGCTGAAGACACTTTATTCCTCGTGTTCCGTTTCACACTTGCGATCCTTAACATCGTTGTACTTGAATTGATAATTAGCAAATTGTACTAACCCTGCAGGAGTTCAGTGCCTTGAATCTCAGCTTTCCAGTCCCAGCTGGAAAGAGATGTACAATTATTTGAAAGGTGTATTTTATTTACAATCTGCTTGTGAGTTGGAGGTCTTTTTATTTGCAAAGATATTGCGGGTTTACCGTTGACGTTCCTCATCAGCTTCATTCTGCTTGAAAATGCTTTTGGTTTTGTTCACAGGTTAAAATTTCGTTTCTGAAGCTTTTAGAAATAAGAGTTGTGAGGTGAGGTTTGTTTGACATGTTTGTTTGATGCACTGATCGTAAAATTGTTGGTGTTTGTACAAGGAGTAGTGAAGTGCACATTGTAATGTAGGAGCATTTGCAGAGTGATCCAAGGAAAGTGTACACAAGGACAGAGAAACAGCTTCAGGCAGCGCTCTCCGTTCTCCTTCCCAGCCTGTGGTAAAGTCATTGTGGATGGTGACTTAATTCTGTAACAGGCAGCAAATGCTGTTTTCCTTGGATCAGCGGCACACGGGATTTCATTTCCTTTCCCTATGTGGGCTTTTATAACTCCGTTAAATCACAAGCTCATGCATGTTCTGTAAGCGAAGACAGGTCATGGAACTCTTGATGGCAGCAGAGCACATCTGCTGTGAGCCCCGTGTGGGCAGAACACCTGGGCAGCCACTGAGCTGGAGGGCCACGTCTGGGCCCTGGTGTGCCAGCTGTGTTCACGCTCAAACAGAATAAAAACGTGAAGCTGTTCTGTTTCATATCTGACACTTCAGGTTTGGAGTCTCACCGCCTTCTGTTCGGAATTTTTTATCTATCTATTTATTTATTTATTTATCTTTATTTTTACCTTGAGTTTGCGCTCCAGGTGGCACGGACACCTCTCTCCTGTTCCCAGGTTGCTTTTAGCCCATTTTACTGTGCATAGAGCCTCCACCTGCACCTCAGTGTAAAGGCACAAGGTAACCACTAGAGCTGGTTTGCCATGGTAAGTCTCCTTCCCTCCGTGAGCGCTACGGGCAGCGTTACAGGCGCAGGACCCGGGTGTGGCCACACCCAAAGGCCCCACGACCACGTTTTGTAACCCTCTGCTGAGGGCCAGGGGCGTCCTGTGCTGCCAAGCTGTGAATTGTATAGTTCTGTTGTACTTCAAGCATTATACCTGTCTAAATTACTTTGTTTGTACCCTTTGAATATATTATTCCATCAATTCAGTTAGAATTGGATTTTATACACAATTATGCAGAGTCTTCTGCCTGGGCAAAATACTTACTGCAGTAAGAGATTTCTGTTCTCTGTACCATGTATTTTTAATTTGTTTGGGTTTTCTACATTCATGTCTGTATGCTTCAAGAGCAAACATGGAAAATATGTTCTCACACCAGGTTCCCTTTGGCTCGCACTGAATCCTACAGTTTATGTCGCTGTTGCCTGTATAGTCCATCCCTTGTATACTGACAAAGTCAGTGGCACTAAAAGCCCCGAGAAATTGTATAGATTAAAAAGAAAAATAAACATTTTGTGCTTGAAAATGGTGTGAAAAACCCAGTGTTTTCCTAAAACATAGAACAGTGTCGATTTCCAGCTGTTCCAGGTCATTCTGCGCTTGTTTTCCAGACTGGTTCTTGTCCCTGGGTTGTGTAGCAGGAGCAGAGGCGGTGCCTGCAGTGGCTGGTGGGTGCTGCCCACGTGCAGCAGTGCCTGGGGTGTGTGCTGCCACCTCAGGGGCACCGAGCCCTGAGCTCTGCTCCTGGGCTGGGCGCAGCTGCTTCCTTTGGGCACGTGGCTCCCTCAGGGCTGCTGCTGGTGAGGAGGCTCAGTTTGGTAGGTGGGAAAGAGGCCCGTGAGCTCTCTCCTGAGCTGCAGAGCACTAGGGAAGCCCAGCTGAAGGATCCTGGCACCATTTAAGTGAGAGGAAGCTCGGTCCTGTTGCCAGCACCCTCTTGGCAGTCGCCATCACTGGGTGAGGCTGCAGGAGAAACGGGAGGAGGTTGTGCAGGTGTGACACTCCTGTTTGTGTCTCTCATGTGGCTTTGCTGTGTGTGCTGCCTTCCTTGGGGAGCCTCTGGTGCCCACCTGCCCCACGGTGGCTGTGTTGCATGGCTGTGCTCAGGAGGGCTGGCTGGGAGCAGGGCATGGGTGCAGCTTCTAGGGCCGGGGTGGGTGGGCACCTGCCCATTGCACTGGGGCCAAGCAGGAGCTCAGAATGTGTTGCTGGCATTGTTGTACTCGTGATTTTTAATTTCCTGATGGCCCTCCTGGCTGCAGCTCTTCTGGCTGTTAACTGCAAGCCGTGGGTTTTTTGCCCTCAGTTGTGAGGATTGTGTCACAGGGTGCTTTGACCTCAGTGGCAATTAAGCAAATGACATGAGATTAAATTAAACAGAGCAACTTAGTGAGCAAAGGAGTAAGACAGAACTGAGGGGTCCATGCTGCACCATCAGAGCTGGAAAACTGCACCTAAAAAGACCCTCTACAAATCCCAGAACTGAACTAATTTTATTCCTGACTGAATATTGCTTCGACATGCAGCAAATGGGTCAAACCTGCTGGTAGAATTCCTGGTCTTGCTGGTTCCGGTCCTGCACGTCCTGTAGCTCTGCCATCACTCAGCATTCCCAGCCAGCACTGTGCTGCAGGGACATGTGGGAAGTCAGCACAGATGCTCAGCTTTAAATACCAGGTTTCCATGAGGGAGCTCACAGATCCCCTGGTGTTCAGTCTTTCAGTTACAGAAATTTAATACAAATCTTGAAAGAATGCTTAACCCCCAAAGTCACTCACCCAGTAGTGGGAAAGTTTTGCAGTTTTCAGTTTGGGAAGTTGGGAAAGTAGTTGAAGTTTGCCTGCGTGCCTTTCATTGGGCTTTCTGATGGCCACGTGTCGTGATGGACTGTCTTAATGCAGGACCATGTCCTGTCTTCCCACCTTGCTTGGAGTAAGACTGGACATGGAGAGGAGCTGCTGCCGCTGGCACTGCTCTCGTGCCACAGGGATGTACAGCTGGGCACTGGAGACGGCAGGGAGAAACACTGCAGTGGTTTAAGGCTCTTTTGCAGATCTGGATTCAACCTCCCTGGCACAGATTTCACTCAAAAGAATGATGCAGCACTGGCCCTTGCAGTTTGTTTGCGTGTTTAACTCTGGTCTCCTTTCCTCAACTTTAAAAGAGAGGGAATATTTTTTTTAATTCCTTTAAAAAAAATCTTTAAGAAATTTATTTAAAGGGGAAATGTTGCTCAGAGAAGCTGAGGCTGCCCCTGGATCCCTGGAAGTATCCAAGGCCAGGTTGGACAGGGTTTGGAGCAGCCTGGGACAGTGGAAGGTGTCCCTGCCCAGGACAGGGAGTGGGATGAGATGATCTTTAAGGTTCCTTCCAACTCAAACCATTCTGGCACTCTGTGATTACTAAACCATTACTCCATAACTGTCTTTACACTGCTCCGTTCGTGCCTTCCACTTTTCTCTGAAATCCCTGACATCAGCTGGGGGCAAGACAAGGGGCTGAACAGGTGAGATGTGGCTTTCTCTGTGCTCCTGCAGAGACACTTGTGTTGGGAACAGGGTGCTAAGAGGCAGGTGGCTGAAATGAGCTTCTTCCTCCAAGGGCCGATTTTGCTGTTAGGTGTTTGTGGAAGGAAATCAATAATACTTTGAATCATTAGTTTGAATTGGCTTTGCCAATGGTAGCTCTTTCCCTTCAAGCATTTTTCATGATCCCAGGGCATTACTGTCAGGTCTGGGAACATGTAGAACTTTTCCAGAGAAGCCCTGTGAATGTTTTGTGGCTCCGTGTCAATTTTGTTGGGTTTGTGTGTGTTTGAGCAGGAAAACATCTGTCCTCACACATACCTTGGAAGTTGGCTTTGGGGAGCTGTAACCAGTAGTCTCCCTTCTGAAATGGATGTGATGTCAGTATTGCTTTCCCTGTCATCCCCACTGCCCCCACCACCCCTGCTGCAATGAAGGAAAAGGTTCAGGGCTTTTGGAGTGAGATGGATGTGAACCATCAGATATCAGCTATTGTGGAAAACCTCACCTTATGCTCTGCCTTGCTGGCAGCTACTTCCCCCCAGGTTTTCCATGGATGCTGTTGAAAGTGTTGGCTCACAGGCAGTCGCCCATGAAACAGTTTCTGACTGTGTGTCATGTCCAGAAAGGTTTCCTTGCCTTCCCCAGTTCCTCGTCTGCCCTCTGTCCTGATTTGGGGTGATTGCTGTGGGGCAGTGTGGGCACGGACTCTGCAGAGTGTACGAGGGAGCTCACACTCCTGTTGTCATGGGTGGATGAATGTCTGATGTGGGATTGTTTATAAAACACCAAACCCATGCTGGTGTGTTATTTCTGGCTATGGTTATTTCCATGGACTGAGCCCTTGAGGAGCACCTCAGTGGTTCGTGGTGTTGGGCAGTGCCTGCCTGGTGCTCGGGCAGACTCAGCTTCAGTGGAGTTGTCTGATGTGCTGATCTCTGTTATTATTTTATCCCTAACAGTCATTTTCCTGTCTGTATACCCCAGAAATGAACCAGTTTGTTGATCTGGTGGGAATTGTGCTGACTCGTGTGTGTCAATGCCTTTGAGCAGGGGCAACACTTCTGGCTGTGGAGTGATTCCTGTAGATTCAGCAGGACAGGGATGCTCCAGAAGTGCAGTGTAATGAGATGGATTTCAGGAGCTGTCAGGCTACAAATTCTGCTTTATGAAGGAATTTGCTGCTCAGAAGGGTTTGGGTGTGCTGCACTGCTGACTGTGTGAGCACAGAGATCACTTGCACCTGATTCAGGTGGAAGTCAGGCTCGGACCGAGGAGGTGGCTGCTGTTGGGAATGATGTGATCCTCTCTGCTCCCTTCTCAGGGGTAGTTGTGTGCTATCAAGGCTGGTGCTGCATGTGCTCGGATCTATATTTGATTATCAAACTTCTCCCTTAACATAATTTTCTCATGAGAAGTTTAGGCTCTGCATGGGTCGAGCCTTCAGACTGACACACAAAGCCTCAGGAAGGTTTAGGGCTCACTTGGTCACTGTGCAGAAGCTGTTCATAGACAGTGCCCTATGATTTGATAAAGTATCTGTTACAGCAGTGACATTCTTGTGAGAAGCTCTTGTTTTTTCCAAGTCTGGTGAGCAAGGAGCACTTGGATGAATTTCTTTGTGCAACAGGATGAATGCATGGTGAATATTGAGCACATTGTTGTAGTCACAAGGCAGAGGGAAAAGTTAGGATTGTTTTTTCCCCTCAGAAAGGAGCACATCCCTACACTTTGCCTTTCATGACTGAGACACCACTTGAGTGCCAGCTAGGGCACTGGCTTTTGAAGAGCTGGGCATGGTGAGAGCCTCTCCAGCCACTCTTCAGGGGACTTCTCTGGGCCTGTTGCAGTTTTTGTGAGGCATTTAGGGCCCTGACACCTTGTAAAAGCTTAGGAGATTTAAAAAGAAAGAACCAGCTGCCAGTCCTTTGCAAATGGGGATTCTTCAGGTGTGACATAAAATAGCCCCAAAAAGTATTTACTCTTGTGTTGGTTTTTTCAGTGACTTTGCAAATGAAGTAAAAACTTCCTCAGCATTTCTAGTTGGTTTATCAGACTAGACAGACTGAATCTGGTGTCTTTGTCCCCGTTAGGCAGCAGCTACGGGGTGTGCCATGGCTGCCCTTTCCCACAGTTGTGCTGTCACTGAGCAAACTCTGGGGTAGCTGCACTCCCCGACTGCGGCACTGCTGCGCCCTCAGCCTGGGAAAGCTCAGGCTGACTGTGGAGTCAGATGGGAGCTGGTTGCCCGTGGCCGAGCACCTGTGGGGGTTTGTTTGAGGAGCTGGCTCTGCTCGGGGTGTTGTGGCTGACCCACTGCTGCCAGATGTTTTTTTCGCAGTTACCTGGAGGTAGATAATTTTGTCCTGTTTTCCCGGGTGAAACTCCATGCCAAATGCTGGTTATCCACAGTGAGCAGGTGTTGGGGTGGATCCAGGCAGATGTTCAGAACGGACATTGATCCGAAGCTTGGGGAGGAATTACGAGCAAGACATGATTTTCCTTCCCTTAAAAGTCAATTCTTCCCATGAACAGGCAGAGCAGGGAACGCAGGAGGGAGAAAGTTGGGGTTGCATTTAAGGAATGCAAAGCCCAGAGCGGAGAGAGCCAACAGGAGCTGTGCCAGGCCCCGGCAGTGTCCGTGCCCTGCGCTGTCCCCAGCGTCCCCTGCCTGCCCCAGGGACTCCCTGCATGAGCTCTGAGCTTCCCAAAGCTCCGTCACACCCATCTGTGGCTGCCCCTCCACAGCAGCCTGCACGTGTCTGTGTGTCTGTGTGTCTGTCTGTGGAGCCGTGTCAGGCTGCCTGTCCCCCAGCAGGTCCCCAGCCCAGCCCGGGCGTGTGGTGCAGGCTGGGGGCACGAGGTGACACCCACCCTGTGCTGCTGCTGCTGCTGCTGCTGCTGCCCTCGTGATGCTGCTGCTGCTCTCGGCACCTCCCTTGCCTTTTATCCTGGTCCTGTCCTTGCTGTGCCCTTCGTGTCTGTCCAAGCTCCTTCCCTGTGCTCTGCTCCTGTGGATGGATCCCGTCCCTGGTGGGTCAGGGTGTCCCTGTGGCCCCGCTGCAGGAGGTCTCTTCCAGCCCAGCCATTCTGGGATCCTGTGAGCTGAGGCTTGGCTCGTTTCTGTGGGACAGGGGAGCCAAGCCTGCAGGCGTGGGGGGCCCGTGGGGAGCCGGTGCCACGACCTGCCCTGGCAGCCCATCCCTCCTCTGACACCCGCACACGGTGACATCCATCCCCTTCTCCCAGGGAGCGGAGCCAAACGCTGCCTGGCTCTGCTGGCTCTTCCCTTCTCTGCTCCTGGAGCCTGGCTCTTCCCCCACGGGAATCAGAGCTCCGGCCTGAGGACCCTGGGAGGTGCTGAGGTTCTGCCACCAGAAGAAAAGGTTTTCCACACCTGAGCTCTCAGCACGAGCGCCCAGCCCTGTCCCTGTTTCCCTGTGGGACCGGGAGCGCGCCCTGGCAGCAGCACCTCCCACACCCCGGGGGTCCCCTAGCTCACGCGGCCCCCTTGGGTTTGGTTTGGGTTCTCGTCGATGTGAAATCCATGTGTGGATTCTTTTCTTTTAGATTCTGAAAAGGAGACCATCAGCAACCGACACGTGGCCCCCGCAGCTCCGGTGCCAAGCGCGAGGCCCCGCCGCGGCCAGGGAGGAGGAAGAGGAGGATGGGAAATGATTTGTCGTGTGTGAGGAATTCTGTGCCGTTCTGGTCCATTCAACGCTATTTTGTAACTTCTTTCTAATCATTTTTTTTATTTATAGTTGGAAATACAAAAATGTTATGCAATAAAAAATAAAGGAGAATTATTTTGGGGGAAAAGGATTTTGTTCCAAATTGTTCCCTTCTGTTGTGAGCCAGGTTTCCGTGAGCAGCAGATGGAGAAGAGGGAGGAGGAGGAAGAGAAGGAGGAGGAGGAGGCACTCCTTCAAATGCTTTTTGTTTCACACAGTTAATTGTCATTTAAGCAATTTTCCAAGTGATAAACTAGGTACGCATACAAGAAAGATAAGTTCCAGTTCCATTTAAATTCCTCACAGTTCTTTTTTAAAGATGAGATTCTATTTTAAATCCATTTAAATCGAGTAAAAAACCTCCAGATCCCGCACCAGAGAATGAGTCTGCTTGTCACTTCCCTTTTTACCTCTCTCTTTTTCTCATAGACCGGCCACATTTTCTTGCCAGACTTAAATACAGTCTCGAGTCACTGCTGATTTTAAATGTAAGGCTGAAATCCTTCCACAGATGAGTGGGTAACTGGAGCCATTTTTAAGACTCAGAAGTGCCTTCAATGATCTAAACTGAGGCAGTGGGGGTTTCTTTCTCTGGGCTCACTGGCCGTGGCTTTCAGCTGTCTCCTGGACTGAGGTGATGGACAGAGCAGTTCGTAGCAATAATCTCACGAGCAATCATTTATCCAAGGACTGCTCACCTGGTTTTCAGAAAGCTGGGTTAGCATTGTCCTAAGAAGTGGGGAAATGCTGCTCCTGCTGTTACATCTGGGCCCCAAAGTCTCTGCACCCACGGGCCTGCCTTGCTCCTCGTGCATTCCCAGCCCAGGCTGTTCTCAGCCTCACTCTTGTTTTTGATCCCAGAGCCACGGGAAGCTCCCCCTGCCCCGACCCCTCTCGGTACCACCCTCCCTTGCAGCTGGAGCCTGGCGTTCTCTTTTGTTGTTATCTGCCATGTCTGTCTCTTCCAAATCTTGGTTCTAAATAATAAATCTTATTTTGATGCTGTTGTTCCCTATTTCCTTTCCAGCTCGGCCCCTCCTGTTCCCCAGGCAGGGGTGAGGAGAGTGCAGGTGGAGGTCCATGCAAACACTTGGTTAATTCAAAGTTTTGAAGCCCCAGGGCCAAAATATGCATATTTATGTTAATTTTCTGCTTCTCTGGGGTGCCTCCTGCCCTGTCCTTTTCTGAGGAAATGGGATGGATCACCTGCACAGGAGCAGGGACTGGGGAGTGGTAAATCATTGCTGGCCTAGGGCTTCCCTGTTCACAGGAGGGACCAACCTTTGTCCCTTCCCTAACGGGTGGGAGAAGGGGATCCAGGTGAGTGGGACACCTTCCTGTTTCTCTTTTGGTTGTTCTCTTTTCTGTGCAGGGAGTGCAGCTCCCTGCTGGGTGGGGGGACAGGGGTGTCCTGTCCCGAGGTGATTCTCCAGGGATGAGCCACTACTCCAGTGATCAGACACAAAGCGCTGTGCCCTCATCTCAGATTTCTTATTCCCGAGTTCAAAAGATGGTCTTCTCCAGGGAAATACCTTGTAGGGTCTCCTGGGGCCCAGGACTTCCTTCATCAGTTGTTCTGAACTTCTTCACTGCTTCTACAGACCCTTGAGTTCCTCCACAGTCACAGGGAATCAAGGGCCCTCTGACTCCAGATAAGCATTTTATAAATATTCTATTAGGGAAAGTAAAAGAAGGAATACATTTGGTGAGAGACGGATGTGACACTTGGGGGCATGTGGAGATGTTTGAGGCTGCTGGATGTTTAACAAGGATTCCAGGGGCTTGTAACACAGTCATGGAAATGCAGAGCCAGTTGAAAATGTCAATCATGACAACATCATTTTCAGATGTTTGCTGATGGCACGTGAGCTGCTGGGCTCAGTGGTGTGTGTGCTCTGGGAGAGGGATGGCATGGGGCCTCCACAGGGCTTTGCAGCCCTAAACCTTTTGTTTGGGGGCACTTTGGAAAGTATCTCGTGTTTGTCATCCTTGTTAAATCAGAGCATGCATTGGGTTTTTTTTAAACCCCATAAACTGGTGTCAGTGGAGCTCTGCTTTGCTGTGCTGCCTATTGGTGGCAGAGTGAACTTTCTGTATCCCAGTGCTGGCTGCTGATGCAGAGATAGGAGATGTCTGGAAGAAGACACCTCCTCCCAACACCCTCCCTGTGGGTTTGCTCTCACACGTGCAAAGTGATGAACACCCGGAAAATTGCTGGCAATGTCCCGTTTGCTCTTGCAGTAGGATTCTAGGAGCGTATTTCTGTATTTATTTTATATTTATTTGACGCTGAGAGATGATATGAAGAAGCTGGAAACTAGCAAAACAGAAAGAAAAACATTTCTGTTTACTGATGAGCAAAGACAAGTAAAGGGACATGAAACTTATAGAGTTCAGGGGTTGGAGACTTTTATTTGTCCTTTTCCTTTTATTTCCTTCCACCTACTGGAAGGTGCCCCTGCCCCTGGCAGGGGGTTGGAATTAGAAGAGCTTTAAGGTCAGTTCCAACTCAAACCATTCTGTGATTGTATGATTATCCTTCACTGTTTTCTACCACCTCTTACTACAAAAGCAGACAGGGAAAATTGTTCAGAAATCGCCTGCCTGGATGGTTTCTCCATGGGAAAATGCAATTGCTGCAAAGCAAACCCAAATGCTCCACTTCAGCTGGAGCTGACATTATGAGCAGGTTTCCAGGGAGCTCTGGGCTCTGGAGGGGATGCATGCCTGTACACCCTGTGACAGTGTCACCCCTGGGGCTGCCAAATCACTGCTGAGCCCATCTCTTACCACGGAGTGAACCAGACGGAAGGGCTGGGAGCAAACATGGAATTTTTTTATTGTCCTTTTTAATCAGATCTAGGACAAAATCCTCAAGATGTGGGCTGGAGCCTGGAGAATTCTCCTGTGCCACACCAGGCTGGGAGCTTGGGGCAGGCAGGGACGCAGCATTCTGTTACTGGCCTGTAACTATTCAAATCTCTTATTTATTTTTTTTTTAAAGAAACCTCTGTGTTACATCCTGGCCTCACAAGATACTGCTGTTCCCAGCGGTTCGCCAAACGCCATGGGCACGTGCGAGCTGCCCAAACGTGTTCCCGAGCACCGACTTTTGCCGAGGACTGGAGCTGGAGCGTTGAGTGGGACAGCGGCGGGGTGGGTTTTTCAAGGTTTGTTGTTCGGGGCGGGTTTTTCCGCTCACACCGAGCGCCTGACGGGCCGAGCTGGCTCTCCGTGGCAGCAGCCCTCGGCTCTTTGTCATGGTGATCGGCAATGCTCCGCTGTTGTCATGGCTGCGGGGTCACTCCTGAAGCCAAAGCGCTGCACAGCCCCTTTATTCATAGTTTCAGTGTATAAACTAATTAAGTCAACTGAAAGCAGCGGTCTGTTCCCCGCGCCTTGTTTTTCTAATGTGCGCGATCAGAGATAGACCTGATTCCTGCCGTCCTCCAAAATACCCAGCCTGACTCCGCTTCACCTCCTTGGCTGAGTTCTGTACCTTAACACCAAGCAAAGTTCGCTGATTATTTAATCGTCCAGAAACCTCCTTTGCAAAATTGAAGAGGTCTCTGGAAAATGTCTTTGGAGCTGCTAAGCCGAGGCTGAGCGCCAGCGTGTTGCAGCTGTGCTGCATTCCTTATCACTGCTGCGCTCGGGGCAGGAGCACGGTCACTGTGTTTAGTTTCTGAGCTTCTGCACTGCCGGGTAAAAAAAAAAAAAGAAAGAAAAAAAAAAAAGAAGAAAAAAAAAAAGAGAGGAGCAAAACCAAACGGTGGCAAAATGCCTGTGGGAGGGTCTGAGCAGAGCTGCTCGGCGCTGCCCGGCACGGGAGGAGAGGGTGGGCAGGGACAGCCCCGCGGCAGCAGCGGCACAGGGACACACCGGGACACACCGGGACACGCCGGGACACGCCGGGACACACCGGCCCGGTTTTAATTAAAACTTCATCGAAGCACAGGCTCTGCGTGAGCCCCGCGGCGGTGCAAGGAGCCCCACGGGCTGTGAGGCAGCAGCGCCGGTCTCTGTCGGGAAAGGGTTTGGGAGATTCGGTGTCCCCGCTTGTGTCCTGGTCACTGCAAAACCTGACGGGGACCCTAAAACTCCTCCCACCGCTGTGTGAGTGCTGCTGTGGTGTCCCCAGGAGGACAGGCTGGCCCTGGCACACAGCCCCACACAGGCGGGGACAGCCACGGAGGAGATGCAGGCGCCGTTGGACCTTCTCGGGGTACAAAGGGAGCTGGAATTTGTGCTTTAGCTTTCATATTTGCAGGTTCTGCGCTGCCTAGGGATGTAGTTCTGAGCCTCGCATTAAGGACGTCTTCAAAGTAAATCCTTTGGCGTGTCTGGGGCGGGCAAGCAGGGACCCTTTGTGCCCCCGGCACCTCTTGCTCACCTGCAGGCAGGGGCTGGGGCCTCGGCTGGGTCACCCCGCTGTCCCTTCCCCTGCCCCGAGGTCCCTGCAATCATCTCCCACCCAGGGCTGGGTGGAGAGCGGGTGTGTAAGTGGTGATTTGCCAACCTGTGCCTGAGGGAGGCGCTGGGACACGTGCGTGGCGTCAGGTCCCAAGGGGGACATACCCCCAGTGCCAGGTGACCCCAAGGGACACTCACCCAGTGCCAGGTGACACCAAGGGACACTCACCCAGTGCCAGGTGACACCAAGGGACATGGGCTCAGTGCCAGGTGACACCAAGGGACATGGGCTCAGTGCCAGGTGACACCAAGGGACACTCACCCAGTGCCAGGTGACACCAAGGGACACGCACTCAGTGCCAGGTGACACCAAGGGACACTCACCTAGTGCCAGGTGACACCAAGGGACATGGGCTCAGTGCCAGGTGACCCCAAGGGACACTCACCCAGTGCCAGGTGACACCAAGGGACACTCACCCAGTGCCAGGTGACACCAAGGGACATGGGCTCAGTGCCAGGTGACACCAAGGGACATGGGCTCAGTGCCAGGTGACACCAAGGGACACTCACCCAGTGCCAGGTGACACCAAGGGACACGCACTCAGTGCCAGGTGACACCAAGAGACATGGGCTCAGTGCCAGGTGACCCCAAGGGACACTCACCCAGTGCCAGGTGACACCAAGGGACACTCACCCAGTGCCAGGTGACACCAAGGGACATGGGCTCAGTGCCAGGTGACACCAAGGGACACGGGCTCAGTGCCAGGTGACACCAAGGGACACTCACCCAGTGCCAGGTGACACCAAGGGACACGCACTCAGTGCCAGGTGACACCAAGAGACATGGGCTCAGTGCCAGGTGACCCCAAGGGACACTCACCCAGTGCCAGGTGACACCAAGGGACACGCACTCAGTGCCAGGTGACACCAAGAGACATGGGCTCAGTGCCAGGTGACACCAAGGGACATGGGCTCAGTGCCAGGTGACCCCAAGGGACACTCACCCAGTGCCAGGTGACACCAAGGGACATGGGCTCAGTGCCAGGTGACCCCAAGGGACACTCACCCAGTGCCAGGTGACACCAAGGGACATGGGCTCAGTGCCAGGTGACACCAAGGGACACTCACCCAGTGCCAGGTGCCAGTGCAAGGTGTGGCTGCTGTCCCACCCGCTCGGGCTCCTGTCGAGGTGGTTGAACACACCAGGGGCAGTGTGTGCACACCCAGAGCATCCCAATAAATGAAATATTCACCTTCTTTCTGCAACAGAGGAATAAAAGCACAGGCTGATATTCCATTTATTAAAGTACATATATTTGTGTAATAAAATTCCACGTAGCACTGCAGTGATGTGTTATGACGCATCATAGACTTTCCAGCTCTCCTGTGGGTTTCTTTGGTCCCCTGTTAGCTCAGGGCTGGTTAAATGGTGTATTTCTGCCCATTCTGTCACAGCCACAGCACTTTTGTGGCCTCTCAAGTGAACACCCTGCACTCTTCAGGCCATTGTCCTTTCTCGCTGTTACACAGTACAAGCCCAGAATATTTAAAGCGTGTTTTGTATCACATCAAGCTGCTCTAGAAAGAGCTCTTCACTGATTGTAAAGTAATTATGGAGGACATGTTTCACTCAGTTCCAAAATAGCCTGGCACCAAATTCTCAGCTGAAATAAACTGCTGTCTTGCCATTGCCTTGGGCACAAACTGACCAGGATGGAGAAGCAGCAGGTCTGATCCCAAGTGGGAGCTGTGAACGTGGCAGAAGAGCTCAGCCATAAAAATGATGGTGACTTAGACGAATTCATTTTATTTCATTTAATTTATTGTTATGTTATCTTATTCTATTGCTTTTACTTTATATTAGAAACCGCTGTGAAGGCTGAGATTAGTGGGGCCTCTCAGAATATCCAGGTCAAAGTAGTTAATTATTTAAACCAAAGACAGAGCTTTCTTCTGAGCCCTTTTAGGTTGGTGGTGAAAAATAACCTCTGGTTGAAGGCTGGGAAAGCAGGAGATGAGGATCATGATTTAGCACTGCAGATGTTCTGCACAAGGATGACCTGTTCCTTTGTGCTTGCACAGCACATGGGGCATGTGGGCATGGGGCAATATAAGAAAACGTGAATAACAAAACCAGAGCATTCCTTGTTCAAGCAGCACAGCTCCAGCAGGAGAGGACTGGCAGACAGATTAGCCCACACTTCTTGTTCAGATTTAAGCCCCGTTTGGGCAGTGAGGGTTTCTGCCTCCTGATCTTGATTTCTTTCTGAGGAAAGCTGCTTTTCTGATACATATCCCTATACAAACCCTCCTTGATAGCCCATAGGATCATCAGCGGAATCAAGCACCTGGTGGATGCTGCCAGTACAGGGATGCACCTGTAGTTGGCACCCTTTAGGCACAGCTTTGCAGAGTTTCAGTGGTTATTGCACTCGTGGACTCTGCTGTAGGTCAGGATGCTGCTGGCTGAGGCTGCGTGTCCTCACAGCTGTCATCTGTTCACTGTTCTGAGGAACCACAGTGGCTCAGGGAGAAAGGAGCGCTGGGACAAGGGGCTTTACAGAGCAATCTGTGGATTAAAGGCTGAGGGTCAGCTGTTACCATCAATAGTTTAAAGGCTCTGAGCTGGTGACAGAGCAAGGAGGCAGGCGCAGGTCACAGCTGCGTCTCCGGCTGTTTCTGAAGGACGGCTACAGAGGCATGAGGGTGAGGACATCTCAGTAAATCATGGAAAAACAAAGGAGCCTCCCCTGAGAAAGGTGCAGAGGAAGCAGCATCAACAAGGGTGACTGCAGCTGGTGGTGGGACAGGAGAGACAGATGGGGGCAGGACCTCTTCAAAGTAAACCCAAGATTTCAGTCACTTTAGACCTTTCACGATGCTCTGAGAATTTGCCTGGATTTGACTCAATCTGAATTGACTGGTTAACAGTCCTCTAACTTTCTAAATCTTTTTTTTTTTTTCAATTTTAATGATATTTTAATGCCAAACCAAGTAGCCAGTTAACAGCATCAGGTTTCTTGAAGTCAAGCACATGAATGCTGTAAATGACAAAGCAAAGTGGAAGACTAAGAGAATGAGAGAGTGTGACTGTGACGAGAGTTTGGGATGTTAGGATTATCACGTGATAGCTGGGTAAAACACAAAATATGTTTTCTATTAATTTAGTTAAAGCCATCTGTTTTTTTCACATATTCTCTCAAAATCTTTTGCCTTCTCTCAGTGCCAGAGCTGACCCCTGTTGACTAAGATATCTTTCATTTAATAGGTTTGTACCCAAAAAAGCCCACTCCTTTTCCTTCAGTGACGAAAATAGCATGAATCATGTTTTTCCAAGGTTAAATGGGTTTTTTATTTCTATAGGCAGGAAGAGAGTGCTTCTCAGTAGTACTGCAATTGACTAAAATATCAAAGGATAATTATTTTTTTACCCTATCAAAGGACACCTGTGATTAGCATTTAATCAAACAAGGGGATGCAGGCCTCATATCACACTGTCATGAAATAATGAGGATATTTCCTAGCCCAGAAAATGCTTCTCATTACCATTAGGGACAACAGAAAAGTGCACGATCCTAAGGGTTTGTTCTCAAGTTCTGAGATCTGCATGTTGCTGTAGCAAAACCTAATCTCTTGAATTCCTAATAATGCAAAGCTTTTCCCAGGGAAAAAAAAAATAAAAAGCGTAATTCATGAAGAATGATAGAACTGATGATAGAAGAATTGATGATAGAAGAATGATAACTGGAACATCTCAGATTTAAAAGCCATGCAAAGATCTTGCATTAGATCAATATGATATGGATGATTTGGATGGCAGTGTCTGTGCTATAAACTGAAGGCAAGGCCAGATGTCCCTGACATTGACAGGACTGCAAGTCCACAGTGCCTGCATTCATGGCTGGACTTTGATCATCCACAGCAGGTAACAGGCAATCCACAAAACTGAGAGTTACAAATGGATTACCACTATTAGAAAAGGGAGTGCAGGTAGCTGGGAAATACCTTTACTTACTTTGTAAACCTGAATTTTGAATCACCTGTCACTGGAATCATGGGGTAAATCAGGTTATCCTGATCTGGTTTTGATGTAAAATGTGAATTTTAGACCAACAAGCAGCACGTTGATGCTAGTGGGAAAGATTTCCCATGTTCACAGGCATTGCAGTGCTTCGAAACAGGCTCCTGTGACTGATGCTCTGAGAGACCCATACTACCAATACGCTGCCACCAACAACCAAAGCACATACAGAGAGGAAAAGACTAAAGTTCCCAGGAGAAGAACTAGCAGGAAAAGGAAATCTCATTTTCTGATTTCCATTTATAGCCTAAAATAGCCTGTCTGCTATACCTGTTCTTTGGAAAACCAGTGATTAAGAAGACTGGTGGTATTCACTTCCTGGCAGCGTTGCAGCACACTCACGGGGTACTTTCAGTTGCAAATTGTGCCTGGCAGAAACTCAGTGGAGTTAATCATATGGAGCAAATTAAACAAACAAACAAACAAGCTGGGAGGTGGGCTTAGGGTGATCTGCAGCAGCTGAATATTTTCTTACCCTTTCCCAAATTGCAGGGAATGGGGAGGGTAGAGACAGAGGGCAGTGGTGGGTTTTGTGTCCAGGATCAAACCACCTGGATATGTATCTGTAGTTCATAGACTGAATCAGGCTGAGAAATTTGTCTATATTCTTACAATAGTCAGAATTAAAGCTCTCCTGCAGTGAAATTGTTGAAGTAAGCCCACCAACATATCAGCTGTGCTCTGACAATGAAGTGATGAGCTACTGTGTGCCCCAGCTCCTGTCCCAAGGAGGCAGGTGCTGCAGAAAGGGCTCCTAAAGCAGCAGCAGTGGGTAGGATGTTCGCAGACTTTTCAGGCAGCCTTGAACCTAACATGGGTTTGCAGCATGGAAAGAAAGGTGTAAGAGGCAGGAAGGTGGTTTTGGCAGAGCTCAGCTGGATGCAGATATCCTCATCCTGTATCCTCGTGGGCTGGTGGAATGGCTCCTGAACACCACCACGTCCTTCTGCTGCTGAGGAGGCTGCCTGGAACATTCCGGCAGAAATACACCTTTGTCCCATTGTTGACTTTGGTGACATGAAAGTGTCTCAGTCCCGATATCCTTCTCTCTAAAACCACAGAAAGGGTAAAATGAATCTCTGGTCAATGGTTAGTGTTAAGTTATAACAAGCTAACTCAAGCCCAGTGTATAAGCCCAGAACTTACAATAGAATCATGGCAATTAGCATTTGTGGGAAGGAACACATCACTGCTTTAAATGAAAACTATTTTGCCATTAGCTCAAAGTAGCTTGTAAAAGCTTTCACTATGACTAAGATCTGCAGTAACGTTGGAGATCATTCAGCCAAAGATTGTGCTATAATGCCTATTTATGGCTTTAGCATTTTAAGGTTTTTGGGAAGTAAAGCAGCAGGGATGGGGCGGACTCCCTCGCATCTGCTATGCCTTGGGAGAGAGCATGTGCCTGCTCGGGGATAAATCAGGAGTTACATATTCAATCAAGAATACACGTGTAAGGAGTTAAGAAGAGTTGAATGCCAAACTCTCATCCACCACTCCACTGGCATAAACAGAGCATGCTACAGTCACTTTGTCTGGAGAAGACAACTCTGCCAGCATCCCACTGCAGCATCCCAGAGTCTCTCACCAAAAGGGTGGCTGTCTCCATCCCAGGAGTGGGAAGGAGAGGCAAAAGGTGCTCTTCCTTCAGACATGTCCCAGATGTGCTTTGTGTTCTTCCAAGAGGGAAGAAAATCAGTGTTTGTACCAAAAGATGGGCTGTGGAGGTGCAGCTTTCACAGGGCTCCACAACTCATGAATGCACCAACTTCAGACCCATGACGTGTCTGTCCTGGGAAGATGCAAAGAGGATTGTGATGGCAATGTCCTTCCTTAGGCAGGCTTTGTTTGGTTTTTTTCTGGCAAGAGAGATCTTTTCTAACAAATAACTGCTCTTTTTATGAGCCAGCTGTTGTCAGTGTCCAGAGGACATAAAATAGATCCTATCTGCCCAAAACAGCTCAGAGAAATCAAGTATCATTTTGTTTTCTTTACTGGGTAAAAGGAGGAAGATGGCTTTTAAATTAGAAACTGAAGCCCTTCCAGAATTGCAATATAAGATACCAAATCAATCATTCTTCACACAGTTACCTCCTACTCCATGAGCTCCTACTACCACAAAAATTGGTTGTTGCCAACTGAGCTGAGTGAATAATTTGCAGTTTCATATTTGTTAGAGGAATTTTTCCTTTTTCTCTTTTCATTATTTGTCCACAAGCAGATTGATTTGCTTGAATATCTTTTTTTCCAAACACATGTGCAGTAACCATTCTGGAACTAACTCTTGCTGTAGATCATTTGTGAGCAACTTGTTGCAAGAAGTCTTCAAACATTTGTCCCAAGTCCATTCATTGTATACATGAACTTGCACCACGTGTCTATTTCTGTGAACAAAACAACAAAAGAGCCAGTCTTGAGTATTCTCCCTGAGAACAATTAAAATTACGCACAGTTTCACCATTTAAAGTTACTTCATTCCCAGCAATAATGGCAGGGTTCTCCTGGTTATTGTAACACTTGAATGAAAAACAAGTATGTTTGTATGGGAACCCCAGCTGAAGAATCTGACCAGGGCCATGCTGGACTCAGTGCAAAGCTCTTCTTTCTCCATTTTTCAGATGGAGGAAACTGCCCTTCTCAGACTGTAAATCCCTGTTTTTTTAAGAGAAAAGTTCAAAGGAATGATTGCACTTTTCAGTGGGATCCGGGTTGGGTACCTGTGGGAGAACAGACAGAGATAGTACTGAAGGAAATCTTGTTCCTGGGATGGACGGGGTGAGGTGGCCGTGCCAGGGACAGGAAGGAGCAAGCTGGAACTGCAGAAGAAAGAGAGAAGGAGAGAAAGAGCCAGAGCTGTGTGGAGCTGCCCATGGAAGGCTACAGAGAAAAGGTATGAGAGACTTCTAGATAACAAGGTGCTGATGCTTGAAGTCTTTGGTGTCAGTTGTACCTCCTCTGTCAGGTACCTTGTGTCTTTTTACAAAGAAAAGCACTGGAGTGACTCTGACAATATGGAAAAGGGGGGAAAAGTCAAGCCCTGAGTGCCGTGGTACACCAGAGCTAAGGATCTCTAGAATTTCAAATCCAAGTCTTGCAGCTGGCCTGAGATGTTGGCTTTGAAGGTGCCTGTAAAATACAGGCTTGGCTCTGGTTGGTGTGCTGGGATATGCTTTGCTGGTGTTCCAGCTACAGTAGACAGCTGCTGCAGCTGCCACCCCAGCACTCTGTGATGTTAAGTAGGAAAAATAGAAATGAAAATGTCATGGAATTCATGGATGATGACATTTGTGATTGTAAATGGGACACGGACGGGAATCTCTTCCATTATTCCTTACTGTCCCCTGTGAAAACAGGAAGACATAGAAAAACAGTTAAAAAAAAAATCCACATGGAAATATTGCATGTGAGAAACCAATTACCATTTTTTTCAAATACGAATTTTGGAAAAGAAGTTTTACTTTATTTTTCTCTCTAACGTCTTCTGAAATGATTTCTAAATCTGTCAGTGCAGAAAAGACTTAGTGCACGGTGTCCACATCCTTAACCAGCACCATCTGAGATGGACTGAAATATTAACTCTCACTGCTCATGAACAACCCCTCAGATAATGTAGTTTGTGACAGAAATAAGTTACTGATGTTAAGCATCCAAGTTCCCTGGACCCTAGGTTCAAGCAATCAGTTTTAGGCTTGCCCACCAAGCTGGGTGCCAGATGCAGCCCAGCCCTGGGGATGGGGGAGCCTCACCCACCCTGCCAAGGTCAGCAGAACCCATACAAAAAACTATGAGAGCCCTGGCTGTGACACAGGGTGAAATCACCGTGAGACATTCAAATGAGATAATTATATCCTGGTAATTTGCATCTCATTTTGGTGATGTAGTGGTACGCTGCCAAGGCAGTGCTGGAAATCAATGCAGCGCAGCTCATGCCCTGTCCTGTCACACTGCTGGCCCTTCCGAGCGACATGCTGTTAACTCTGTACTCAGAAATCAAGTCCCTCAAGACAGGAAAACTCTTATGAAGCTGAACAACAATAATTTACACTTAGAAAAGCTCCCTACTTTTCCTTCCACCTGGAGCAGAACAGGGAACTCCTCGATGGTTTTATTGTCTGCTGAAGTGAAATTTTACTCTTTGGCAACAGCAAATAAATCCATGCTTCTCCTGCTGAGTTGCTTTAACTAGTGCTGTGCTGTATCCATGCTCTAGAAAGGCCTGTGCATTCTCCTTGGAGAGGGCAATACTGCATGTGTGAGTGGAAAGTCAGCTTTGGAGCAGTGGCACAGCAATTTGTGCACCAAGTGATGTGTACGGTATCCCCCTTCCTGTTAGTTGTGGATCTCAAATACAACAGAAACTTTACATTTAGTTTTACCTATAGTTTATGCTGAATCACATAAAATGTGATCAACTCAGAGACACAGCATTATTTCTTTGCACTTTTCACCACTTGCTGGTATTTCTTTCCCAGCACCTACGTGCTGCCCCTTCACACTTGGTATTGCCATACCAATGGAGTTTTAGGGCAAAGCAGCGGGCATGTGCTAGCATCAAACAAACTTTAAAAAACATATAAAACTTTTTAAGAAGATAGATTCTTTTCATGCATTTCCTGTAATTATCACAGAAACCTACAGTAGCATACATCAGAGGGGGAAGTTGCTGTACTACGACACCCCGAATTCTGCCTGCCTTGGAATCTGCACGTTCCAGTTGAGTGCCTCAGTGCGAGGGCGGCGGTGCCGATGCAAGCGCGGTTATCTGCGGCAGGAGGGCGGGCAGGGAGGTGGGCAGGAGGGCGGGCAGGGAGGTGGGCAGGAGGGCGAGCAGTGACCCCGGGCAGCCCCGGCCCCGGCGCTGCTCTGTCTGAACCTCTCCCCTCCCGGGGCTCCTTCAGCCGCTCACAAAGCGCTGGGCTCTGCTGTGTGAAACAGCACAAAGCGAGGGACACCGTGTGCTCCTGTTCCAGAGAGCAGGTATAATAATCTCTTGTGCTTACACCGCAACTGCACGGCAAAGACCGTGTAAATACAGAGTAACTGCAGGTTCCTGCAGCTTACTTGTTAATTATGCGCCGCTACTAAAGAGTTCAAAGATAAATTATCATTGCAGGATTTAGGTGCCTGCTAAGGGGGGCCATAATGGAATTGACGCTATTGAAGGCTTGCTTTTGTTGATTTTCTTGTGGAATGAGGAGAGGAAACAACTCACCTCATATATGCCCAAAGGCTTAAGTGCGTCTTTTGTCCTGGTACAGCAGAGGCACGCTACCATACAAAATAACATGGCACAATTAGGAAAACTGGGTGAATAAACAAACAAAAATAATTTCCAATTGTAAATCACTTTTCAAATTCCATTTACTAATCCTCCTGAGCAAATGTGGTAAACATCACCGGTATTGCATGCAGTAGAGCTGCTATGGGTTTCATGGCCCAGTATTTAAACTTGTATGGGCTAAAACCAGAGGAAATCGTCATTCCATAGATGTCACTAGCAAAACTATCAGTTGCAGCAAGGACAGGGCTCTAGCCATGCAGTCTGCCTGGGCTCTTGAAATAGTGTATTTTTTATGGTATCAGACAAAGATCACCTTGTGAGGCCAGTTCATAGCCTGTGCTAGCTCTCCTGTGAGCTGCACTACAGTATTTTGGACTACAACTTGTAACTTCTAATAGGTATTTTAATAGTATTCAATAAGATAAAATTAGCCTCTCTATAAACATTGCTCTTCTCCAAGGTGAAGCTTCCCTTTAAATTATGACTCCACAATGGTTGTTTGTTCAGCCATTTATACTGACTTTTATAACCTGTGTTGGATCACCTTGGGTTTTATTTGTAATCTTTTCTTTTCCAATTTCATTAATCTCATATTGATTTTCTTCCTGAAAGGAGTCGTTGATATTTCTGAGCATTATTTTCTCTATTTAAGTTCTTGATCTATTTCTTCCAAAAAATGTCCAGTGTTGATTGCAAAGGAAGATGTTGGTCTTTAGGGGCTGCAGAATCAGGACGAGTAGAGACAAAATAGCCAACTTTTGTTTCCTGTTGCTTATAGAAACCTGAAGTACAGAATAAGCCCTCACTGAAAGTGGCTGTGCATAACTGCAGACAAAAACAGCAAACAACTTCAGCTACAGAATGACTGTTGGTTTGAATGGGTTTATGTCTATGTAATGTACATAATGACTTCAAATACAAGGGAGCTTTTCGTCTCCAGCACCGTGAACAGGGCAGTGTAATTGAGGCTCCTCAGGACAGCTGCTCCAGCTGATGAGATCCGCTGAAGATGGAAACCTGGGTCATGAGGAGGATGAGAAAAGAGGAGGAAACATGCCTTGTTCTCTTTCACTCATTTTACTCCCTCCTCAGTCTACCCTGGAGCCTCAAGAACTGTTTGCAGGTTCTCCTAGAACACAGTCACCTGCCAAAGTGAATGGAAATGATGTTTCTTCACTCCCAGGGTCTGCTCTTGTTCTCCCTGAAATCTGCAGCTAGATTCTTGCTGTCTCCAGTAGTACCAGGCACAGGTTGACCAGGCCTTGAAAGTCCCCTAATGAAAAAGAGCAAAGAGCACTGAATGGGAGAGATGCTCATTAATAACTATTTAGGAGAACAGGTTTTCCTTGAAAGGCTAATTATCTTGAGAGCTACCCATTCAAAAAAAAAAAAAAAAAAAGTCTGATCAATGGGAGAACAAATTAAAAATGAAGAATCTCTCATAAAACCAGACAGTGCAATACTGCATTCAAGAGGACAGTCACAAATTAAAAGAAATGTCAACATATCAAGTGGCAGGAACTTCAAAAGGTAATTTCCCCCCTCATTTTCATATGCATTCTTCATGAGCAACATCAAGAAGTGTAACATGCTAATAGCTAATAACAGGATAAGATTCACTAATTTGCTAACTGAATAACTTAATGTGTATCAAAGGAATAATTTTCTCATTTCATTCTTTTTTTTAGATCTTACACTAAGCTGGGTATTATCAAGTAGATAAAACTGCATAGATTACAACTCATCACTAAAATAGTCATTTTAGAATTAAGATTGCTCTTTTATGTTGGATGTCTCCTTTTGGTTTAAGGAATCACATACCTTTTACCATCCTCATAATTCAGATTCCAAAAAAGAAATCAGGAAGTTATCTTTATGGACATGTGATGTTCTGCTGAAAACAGAGTGTTTTGCAGAGACAGACCTGTCATGAACTTAAACTCTGAAAATGTGAAGGACTGCAGAGGGAAGGGGCTAACCAGAGGGGGAAACCAAACACTGGGCCATGTAAAATCACAGCAGAGCTGACCCAGTGTTGGTTCAGTCCTGCTTTGAGCAGAAGCCAGGAGCTGATCTAAAGGCCCCGTCCAACCACTATTTCTATGGTGTAATTCAGATTTACATCACCGGTGTTATCAAAATCTTAACACAGATGATGTCAAACACAACTAACTTAATAGCTGACACAGCAGAACAGAGGAAGGAGGACACACCTCCCCAGCTGGTTTGTTTCCTCAGAGGCAGCTCCTGGCCGGCAGGGCACAGCACCGCAGTGTCACACACAGTGTCACCTCCTCTCCTCAAATCCCAGCCACAAAAACGACGTGTTCTGATGCCCTTTAATGGGGAAGGCCAGGCTGTTGGAACTAATGGTTTTGTGGCAGATGGAGCAACATTTGCAATTGGGAAAAAAACCAATCTCACACTGCCAAAACATTAATAATTCTGCTTTCTTGGAAATATTCTGCCACTGTCACTGCTACATGTAAATTTGTCGTGTAAATATGACTTTTTCCAGGGAAAAAGGTGTGGTTCAGCAAGCTTTCTAAAGACAAGGACCTCTCTGCACTTGTTTTTTCTCTCCTTCAAAACCATTTGCTTCCAGTCACATATTTTCAGAGCTGCAGCACCATGGGAGTGATAGTCCTGGTGATTTCAGTGAGAGACAGGAGGGAGCAGGGCTGGTTTGGGCAGGCTGGCCCATGGCCCCCACTCAACTGAACCAGGCAGTCAGGACACAGTGAAATCCAGCAGGGAAAGAAAGGCTTCTTTTGGTTTGTTTGCATATTTTTGCACATTGTATCTCTTTCTGTGAATGCTTGTGTTCCTTACACTATGAGAAAAACAAGAATTTCCTGATCTTCTTTTATGCCACACAATATTTTTCATAGCCTTATAATGTTTTTTATTATTTTCCCTTTAAAAATAGATACTCACAATTCTTTCAAATTCTGCATCTATATAACATCAAAGCATTTCAGTGAAACTTTCAGTCCATCTATATTCCAGCTGCCTGGTGCTGGAGTCATACATGGTGGTAGTACTGCAGGCAATAAAGATGTCCAACCTCTCTGCAGTTCTCCTGCTGTAATTATTGATCTCTGGGGAGACTGAGTCTCAAACACCAAAAAACCTTTCTCTGGTGCCCAACTATTTGGCAGAAGGCAATGGGACCAGTGGGCTTTTAGTTTAAAGAGACAGCCATTGTCCCTCCACCGAGGAGGAGCTGAGACTTATTTTTAACTTCACACTTTTCTATACATCATGACAAAAACCTGAATAATTCTATTTTCATTTAGGAAGAGGGTACAAGACAAAGATATAGTCTGATAGATTTTAGATTAGAGCTTCTTCCCTGAGAACAGGGGCTATTACAGTGTGGTCCCTTGCCAGAGGTTACCCTCTTTTCCCCAATACTGTCAGCTGGGCCAATATATTTTCAAGAATTGCTGCACTAAACTGAGAGTTCTCCAACATGACGCATCTGCAAATTTAGATTACTCTCCCTCTGCCGGTGCTAGGATTAAGAAGTCATGAAGGTAAACTGCATCATAGTGATACCATAACGATTGTTCTGAAATGGAAAAATATCACACATCTGTTTGTATTCTCCAGCTTGAGCCATACCTTTAGGAAGTCTGTTTCTGGTGACATGTTTGGGCAAACGATGCCTTATCTGCATGCTTTTTCCATGCATCATCCTGATCTGGGAAGCTGGATGCCATAAGCAGAAAGCTATGTTAATTGTACAGCTCTGGAAGTCAGTGTAGTCCAAAACATATTCCTCAAGCCCATCAGCCTCACAAAGTCTGCTTGAGAGGCTGGAGATGTTCAGTATCTGTTAGAGGAACCACAGGAAGTGTTTGTAACAAGAATCTGCAACAAAGAGCATCTTGGCCTTATGGATATGACATATTTCTGTTTCCTAAAACTAAAACCCACTACGTGTATGAACTGGCACTATAAACACAACTGCAAGTCAAAGAGTTCTACTGTTGCTGGACTCCTCCTCCTCCTCAATTTAGGCAGTCAGCAAAATTGCTTTCTCAGTACTGAGTTACAGTAAAGAATTGTTAATTGTGGTGTAACTGAGAGCAAAGACAAAGTCAAGTCATCGGGGTTTGCTTCAGCTTGTGACACTTCAAATAAAGCCTCTAAACTTGTTTGGATCATAAAAGTGAAAGTATAGAGAAAATATGTGCTACAAAAATAGAAGTTTCTTACTAAAGCAGTTTTTATGGAAATGCTCACAGATGAGTTAGTGTTATTTGCTTCTAATTTGGGTTTCATTCTCCATACTGTACGTTAACAAACTTAGACCACTTAACGCCAAGTGCCTTACACATTTTTCTTTAATTAAATTTCTCCAAAGAATCACATTACACGAGCATTTGCCAATACAAAAAGCACACTCAGAGATCCTGGGTAAAATCCAGCACCCCTACAGTAACCAGTAAAATTCCCATTGAAGACATGATTCTACTGTGCAGGTCTTTGCTATATATGGGTAATAAAAACTACCTTGTCACTTCTGAGTTGAGTTCTTCAGTGCACCATTCTAAGAACCTGAGCTCTGAATGAGCTCCACACTAGCACTTACCACTTCCCTTAACAGAAAAAAACGTTACTTCAGAGTCTAATAATGTCTGTTTTCAGGTATGTTTATAATTGCTGGACTATGCAGCCGATGCTAGTTTAGACAAGCATCCTGCCTGTGGATAGAGGTGGGTACTCAGTCTAAACATCTGCAGTTCTACTACAGAGTTTGAGCACAGGATTGCCTGCACTGAGCTCTGGGGGAAAACTGGACCATTAGAATTTAGGGATTCTCTTAACTATTCACTAATAAGTTATAGGTGATCAGTACATGAAAGTGGAAGATTTAGAACAATCTTTATGATCATTCATAGAAGACCAGGCATAACAATTTATATGCATTTCATTTTTTTTGCCTGTGTGAGATGCTGAAGTGGGTAGTTCTGCCATTCTTCCTCTGACACAGGTTTTTAGCATAATTTTTTCTTCCATAACTCAGCCCCATTGCTGTGGGATTTGATGTTTGGGAAAAGAATCAATCAAGTCTGCTCTAGGCCAGCACTGGTCAGCAGGGGGACAAGCAGGAGGTTTTGAGCTGGTGCCCGCTCCTGCTGTGGCTCTTGGGACGTCACTATCCTGCAGCTGCAGGAAGGACAGAGGGCTGAGGGCTGCTCCTCTGCTTCAGAGCAAAGTTACTTCTCTAACTGGTGATTTCTTGCAGCTCTAAGATGTTACCTAGTTACCAGCGAATCACAGCCTGGTAACAGCCCAGAGAATTCTGGGCTTTATTTACAACAAGGCAAGTGACCCTGAACACGTCAGGCTGGGGACACTTCAGCTGGCCAGCTGTGCGACAGGATGAGACTCACACAAAATTTATTGGAAGTGTTAAGATTAAAACTGTGGTATGAAATTAATTACCATTAGTATTGACAATACTAATTCTATTTCAAATCTATTGAGCTGGTTTAAAATTAAACTTCAGTTTCCCTTCACCTGCAAGCCAACCCTGAAGCTGTTGAAGCCTGCGTTGTCCATCCCATGCCAGATTTTCCCCTTTGGTTGGACGATGGCTATTAATAGACCATAGGTGGATATAAAAAAAAAGGACTAAGTGAGATTACCCAATTCTGCAAACAACCACGTTTGCTTGCTTCAGTTTTGAGAAAGATTGTCCGAAATTTAGGGGCTTAATCCTCCCCTTTTGTGGCTCTGGACCATCCATCCCTCCTGCCTCCCCCAGTGCTGGCTAAGAGGGGTTGCTAAGCGACATGTTCTTCTCTTCTGTACTTTAGCAGAGAGGAACAGATCAAAGACACCCACAGTCCTGAATTATTTTATAAATGAATTTAAAGAGACACTCTCCTGTGCTGTATTATGTGGAGGGAGATCAAAAGTTGCTGGGTATAGTATGAGTAACTGGAGAATTGAACTGACGTCTTTTGGAAAATAAGAATACTCTCATAAATAAGAGCTGTTTAGCATTTGCCTTTTTTCTTGGTTTTTTTTTTCTCTCTTTCAGAACTAGATTACAAATTTTTTATGCTAATTAATGTTTCTAGTTTCATGGGAGTCAGGAGATTGAGTGCAGGCCAGGCTGCACGTGTGTATACAACTTTCAGAAGTCAGGGTTTCTGTCATCGAGTGACAAGCTTGGAGGGTTTAACTCTTCTCATCTCTCACAAAAGAGATTACCTATTATCCAAAAATATTGAATTCTTTAATTTTTAAACGTTTTCGTGACTGATGTTAGGCAAGAAAGCCACAGGATAAAGTTCAAGTGATGTATCTTTAAAAGAATAAATGAAGATGGGGAAGTAACCTGTGTAGATCAGGCAGAAAACCTACAACACCAACATCTCAGACCTTGCTGAAAAGAATGAAAACCAAATGACTAACCTGTAATTACAAAAGCTGGGAATACACAAGTTTAAATGTTACCTCTTACAAGACCTTCACTTTCCTGGCATCAGCCCAGCTTGGCTGCTCCGTGCAAGCTGTGGGGTTTGTAAGAGCAGGCTGGCAGCTGAGGCAGGTGTTTGCTGAAACAGAAAAGGGGGGAATTATTTGCCCTCATATCTACTCAGTTTCAAATACCATCAACGATGTAAAAGGAAAAAAACCCACCACTTGGTAACAAAGTGCAAGAACTTCTCACGACTTTTTATTTCCAAAGCTGCCACGGCTGGCACAGCCCTCAGAAAACAGAGAGACACACGAAAAACACTAAGTCTTCCTCAGGGAAGCAAGACAGACCATTTATGTAGAAAGTAAAACTCTTAGGTGAGATGGCTGCAAAAAATTGCATGTAAAATGTTTCCCACGTGCAAACCTCGTTGTTGTGTACCAGCCACCTGAGCTGCACAAGCAGAAGTCTCCTTGAAGGCTGTTTGAGGGGTTTGCTGAGGCTGAGGCGCCCCAGCAGCTCCAGGCACAACATCACTGGGGGAAGGTGTGCACAGGGGACCCCACTCTCTTCACTGTGTGCCTGGTCACAGAGTGGAGCAAGCCCCTCACTCCTGTCCCAGGCCAGTAATCTCACATCAAACTGAGGGTAGATTAGTGAAACTAATACACTCTAGGACTATAAAGGGATTAACCTCACATAAATCTTCACCGAAAAAAAACACCAGCGTTAGGATTTGTTTACATGCAATTTATTTTCCAATGAGAAAAAACAAGCCTCCCTTTTTTTTCCCCTGCATCATTAAAAGTCTCTTCAAAATTCTTACTGCTTAGATTTGGCATGTAAAATCCACTGTGCTACAGCTAACCTACATTCTTGTAAAAGCACGTATTTTAGAACAGGGCTCAGCCAGTTTCCCCGTTTGTAGATATCAATTACACAGGCAAGATATGTGCTTTACTCTTACTGACAGAGTGTTTTATGTATAAACATCTTGACCAGCATTACGCTGTCAGTGGATAGCAGATTTGGTGTGTGTTGGCTGAATTTCTGAAGGGGAAAACTGTGACTTGCACTCTAAATATTTTTTCTGGAGAATGGATTCCTCCACACACTATGAGCATCTTGTACAGAATACAAGTAAACATTTGGGAAGGAATTTCATGCTTATGGCAGGTATTGATTTGCCAGCCTTGGAAACTGAACACCCTTGGACTGACTGCACAGCACAGCTCTGGCTGTGTGAGCTCTGCAGGCCGGCCACGTTCCACCACACCACTGCTCCTGCTGCAAGGAGACACTCAGAGAACTCTAGAGGTGAATGGCTTGGAAGGGATCTCAAAGATCATCCAGTGCCACCCCTGCCATGGCAGGGACACCTTTCACTGTCCCAGGGTGCTCTAAGCCCCAGTGTCCAACCTGGCCTTGGACGGATCCAGGGGCAGCCGCAGCTGCCCTGAGCAGCCTGTGCCAGGGCCCCACCACCCTCACAGCCAAGAATTTCCTTCTAATATTTAACCTAAGCCTATCCTTTATCAGTCTGAAGCCATTTTCCCTGGTTCTGTCACTCCAGGTCCTTGTAAATAGCCTCTTTTCATTTTCCTTGTAAGTTTCCTTCAGGTACTGGAAGGCTGCAATTGGGTCACCCTGAAGCTTCTCTTCTCCAGGCTGAACAACCCCAAAGCTCTCAGCCTTTCCTTGTAGCAGAGGTGCTCCATCCTTCTGATCATCTTGGTGGCCTCCTCTGGACTTGCTCCAACAGGTTGATGTCCTTCCTCCAACAGGTTGATGTCCTTCCTGGCTGTGCAGGCAGCTTGTTAGGATCTGCATTTCTGGTGAGTTTATTCAAACATCCTGACCATTCTGTGTTCAGGAATGCAGTTCAATTGAGCTAGTATTTTATCTTAAAGGTAAAATGTTCTGAAGTGATGGTGGTGTAAGAATGTCAGTTAATTTTTATTATTTTGGTAGAATTTTGTTTAATGAATGTAAGTAATTTTGATCCACTGCTTCCCTTTCCTTACTTCCAGAGTGCTGCGAGAACGTGTGCTGCAGCTGAGCACCTGGATTCCAGATGTGAGCAGCCAGGGCTGGGTTTGGGCCTGACAGCAGGAGATGATGCTTTTGACACGTGGGAGGGCACTGAAGGCCTTTGAGAACATTCATAACATTACCTGATGCTTCTACAGCACTGTGCCCGCGCCTGCTTAAAGCTCAACATAGACTGCGAGTAATTAGTGATCTGGATGTCTCTGAAATGATCAGCAGCAGCATTTAAATCATCATTAAAATACAATTAGCAGCCCTTTGAACAGAATGCTGTCGTTCAGAGCAGTCTAATTGGTGGCTCGTGGGCCAGTTCTGCACAACAGGAGGATTGTCTGCTTCTGCAACTGCAGCAGCTCAAGGAGCACCCTGTCCCAGGAGTGGCGGCCGTGCCGCTGGGGTGGACATGGGAGAGCCATTATGTGACAGGAAAGGAAACAGCACAAAGTATCCCTTGTGTCCAGGCCACCACTTTGAAAAGTCTGGATTTATGGACCTCATTTCATCCTGTGTGCTGATTCAAGCAGGCGCAGCCCCAGAACTTTATACTTTGCAATTCAAATCAATTTAATTTTTTTTTTATACTTCCATTTTAGACTCTGCAGCGAGAGCTGTAGGGATGAAATAAGGGCAGACCATGGTGAGACGAATGACTGAGTGATCCACATCCACGGTGGCACACTGGCAGACCGTGCTGCCGTGTGTTTGGGCAAGATGAAGAATTCAGTTGCATAGCAGACTGAAGGTGAAGGTCTGGCTTGGAGGGTGTTCCCAAACCTGGCAGCCCTACCCTACATGTAGGTAGCTAAATCTGTGTAGTTCCATGCCTGAGATACTTGTGTTAATTGCGTAAATGCCAACAAAAATGACATGTTTTCAAAGTGTTGGGATTGTAAATAGCTGCTGTTCTGAAATGGCCACAGCAGATGTATTTTAGCTCAGACATGCTCTCGTGGTACCACTGGCAAGTGCATCTTAACTGTTGTAATATCAAGCTGTAGCATTCTATTAATATCTTTTGGTAATATTATTGATGCTCCTGCAAAAACTGCAGTAGAATAGGCTTTAAATACTGGCTTTTTGTATGACTGCCACAACTGCCACAGGAACAGCACACTACTGTTCCAGCTTTTTGAAGAAGCAGTGCTACTGCTCCCTACCAGCTCCCGCTGCCTGCTCTATAATGCCCTTATTATTTATGCTTTTTGTCTTGAAAATTCAAGTTTAGAACTTAAAATTTTCATGCTTTTGTTTCTTAAAACTAATCAAAGGCAGAGAATGGCCCTGATGTAATCTGTGTAGTGTGTGCTGTGGCTGAACATCCACTGCTGTGAAAGCACTGCTTGTTCTCTGAAAGGAGGAATTCTTTCAGCCAGCATCACTGCCCCCTCCTCCTCCAGCCTGCTTCTCCCAGGCACTCAGAGGACTCGCCACCAGTCATTTTCTTGCCCTAAAAGTTTGCTGAAGCAACACCATCATTTACCCCACATATGCCCAGGGCCAAACTCCTCACGGGCTGGCCTCTCTGGACAATCAGAAATTTTGAGTTCGAGCACAGCAGTGGCTCTAGTAAAGTATGCCTCCTTTTGAATCATCTTTTCTTTGGATTGGTTGTCCCTAGAGAGCTGATGCTGATGGAGACACCCATAAGTGTTTTAAATAACTCAGTGATGTGCCTTCTACATGCACATCTTTGTCCGAAGAGGAAAATGTTCCATCTGAAGTATCATAGGTATTTGAAAGAAGTTATTGTATGCTTAAGCAAGAGGGTGTTTGTTAATATTTTGTGGCGATACCTGAACATGGAAAACCTCCTTCTATAAATGTTATGTGATGGTGTAGAGTTTAATTGCAGCAACTTAAGAGACAAGAAAGGGATGTCACACGTGGTATCAAATATGATGATACAAAATCAGAGCAAGATGGCAACTAGAGACAAATTTTATTTCCAATACTTTTTTAAACTTCAACAATTTCTCTTCAATTTCTTTTATTTTTGCAACTTTTTAGGACTAAGTGACAGGCATGCCTAGAACGGCGAGTGCTGAAATAGCAATGCAGAACAGCAGCTGCCCACAGGTGAGCCCACGGCCACTGGCAGTGGGCAGTGATGTGAAGGCTGGGAGCTCGTCTGCAACTGCGAGAACGGGGAAGTTCTGGGGCAGCAGCTCCACAGCAGGACGCACCAGGCCGAGAAAAGAGGAGAAATATGAAGGGAATGATAAGAAGGAATAAGTGTTTCCCATGGATAAGGCCTTCCTCCCAGGCAGATGTACCTTTCAGGTCACAGTGGCTAGTCTGTTCCACAGCCTGTGTCCATGTTTCTCTGGCTGTAGGACTGACTTTCCTTAGCAGAGGAACCAAGACTAAACTGCTAACAGTCATCTCTGCTCTTGCTCTGACATGGTTATTTGTTAGCTCTCCCTAATGACTGTTCAGTTCCTTCCTTTGAGGGAGCCACTCCTAATTCTCTTCTGTTCAGGTTGGATGATGAGTCACTGACTTTAATACCAACCGCTATTAACCCTTCCTTCACACAGCCAGCATCTGGGAACTGTGGGACACACTGTGTCTCTGTGCTGAGGAAGAAGATTGATGGATCCTGCAGGCTTTCTAATGCTGGTTGATGAAAAAACACCTTGTTTGCCTCGTGTCTTTGATTAATTGCTCTTTAAGTCTAGCTTAATCTACTTGCTTTCCAGAGTAATTTTGTTTTCCATAAATTTAACTTATTTTCCATTATCTTCTTATCTGGCCAAACTTTTAGCTTGTATTAAATAAGTTCTGGAAGCACCTTGTTTACCCTTAAGCTTTTCCTCTCTCTTTTCTTCTCTTTGGGGAGGGAGGGTTGTGTTTGTGGCTGGACAGTGCTCAGTTCTGCTGTGCCTCCCTGACTCCAAGGATGCTGACAGCCAGACTCCTGGTGGCACATGCTCAGGACTAGTTTCCATCCTAAACAAACAAACAAACAAACAAACAAAAACCCAAAACCAAACAAACAAAAAACCAGAAAAAAACCACACACTAATTTATCATCTTTTATTTAGAGATGATTTGCCATTCCTAAGACTATTGAACATAAAGACCCTGCAAGACAGTTAATGACAAGAAGTGAATTCTTCTTGACTCAGTTATTGCTCACAAGGCTACTTAGAGAATGGCTTGTTTGTGATCAAGCTTTGCACTGTTGGAGCATCGGCTACATGCAGGGCTGTCTGAAAGTCTGCTTTTTAGGCACCTCATGTATGGCAGTACTCGTTATTTTGACCAGATTTTGGTGACTTTCAGGATATTTGAAATTCTTAAGGTGTCCTTGATCCACTTCCCTTCTATTAGCACTATTGGCCTGCTATCATGTTTTGTGTGTTCTTCAAAGTGTTGCAAATCATTTTATTATTTTCACGTTACTAGAGCATATCCATTCTTATAATCTAAGAATTCTAAGGGAAAAGTAATTCGGAAAGAGACCAGGCTATTTACTTAGGAAACCACACTCACAGATTACTGCAAAAACAGATTTCCAAGAAGCATGCACTTGTCATTGATTACTTCCATAGCTTTTCCAGTATTCTTTATTTGATCATCCTTCCTGATGCTGCACCATTTGGGCTCAGACACACACACCCATGGCACTCACTGCCTGGGAGTGAGCCGACCCACTCCTGCTGCAACAGCTATTCCCTGCTGGGAATATTTACTGTGGGTGCCAATCCAGCCTGACTGAAATCTCATTAACAATATGCTTTTCCTCATAAATTAAATATTAATGTGAACATGCAGCAGCAGCAGCTTGACACTTCCTGTAGTTTACCAACACCTGAACGGCAGAGAATTACTCACGTGCTGTGGTATTATTGCAAAGATAAACTTGCAGGCAACCTCTGAAGCTTGGGCACCTCAGCCTTTTAAAAAATAATTTAATCTGATAAAAGCGAAGACAGATAATTCCTCACTGCCTGTGCAGTGAAGAGCGGGTTTCTTCCAGTAGTTGATACTAATGCTCATTTACCAGTTACGGCAACAGTTTGGCTGCCCTGTGGATGGCAGGTCTCAAGACACAAGCAACTGCCACTTGAAGCACGTCTATGGTGAAAAGGCTGCCAAAATCATTGGGGGAGCTGATTGTGTATCCCTATTCTGCACTGGTGTGGCCTCACCTCAAGTCTTTTGTGCAGTTTCAGGTGCCACAATATAAGAAAGATCTAAAACGATTAGAGTGTCCAAAGGAGGGCGGTGAAGATGGGGAAGGGTGTGGAGGGGCTGTACAAGGAGCGGCTGAGGACACTCGGTTTGCTCAGCTGGACAAGGGCAGACCGAGGGCAGAGCTCCCCGGGGGCCGCAGCTCCTCCCGAGGGGCAGCTCCCATCTCTGCTCCGGGACAGGGACAGCACCCAGGGAACGGCTGCAGCTGCGCCAGGGGAGGCTGAGGGTGGACAGCAGGGAAAGGTTCTTCCCCCAGAGGGTGCTGGGCACTGAACAGGCTCCCCAGGGTTTGGTCATGTCCCCGGGGCTGCCAGAGCTCCAGGAGCGTTTGGACAGCGCTGCCAGGGATGCCCAGGGTGGGATTGTTGGGGGATCTGTGCAGGGCCGGGAGCTGGACTCGATGATCCTCCTAGGTCCCTTCCAACTCGGGGTATTCTACGATGTGGAAGCTTTACCAGCAGCAGCAAACGCTCAGCCGGGAGAGGCCAGGCCAGCCGGTCACTTTTACCGGAGGCGCTACGGCCAGGTCGGGCGCGGCACCAGGCGGAGAGCCCCGCGGCTCCCCGGCCCGGCCCGAACCGCCGCGGGGCCACTTCTGCTGCCCCGTCACGGCCGAACACCCCCGAGCAACAGGTGCCCGGGCCGCCGCTGCCCCGAGCCGGGCCCGCCCCGGCGGCCGCGGGGCCGATGGAGCGCCGCCGCCCGGCAGCGCGGGGCCGGCCCGGGAGACCCCAGCCCCGGTTCCCGCCGCCGCTCCCCGCCCCCGGCCCCCTCCCCTTCCCCGCCACTCGCTTCCGCCGCGCTCCCGCGCATGCCCGGGTTATGCAACGGCCGCGGCGGGCGGGCCGGGCCGGGCCAGAGCCGCAGGGCAGGGCAGGCCAGGCCAGGCGGCCGTGAGGGGCTCCGGGCTCCGGGCACGGGCGGCGCCGAGGGCGCTCCGCTCCCCCCGCGCTCCCGCCGCGGCCCCGCGCGGCGTGTGAGTGGCAGCGGCGCCGCCGCCAAGTCCCGCCCGTTCCGCTCTCGCTGCCGCAGGCGGCGGCGGCGGCGGGTTGGCTTCCTGCGCGCCCGGCCGCTCCCCCGCCCCCCGGCAGTCGGAGCCGCAGCCGCCCGGATCCCCGAGCCATGGCTCTGTGAGCGCAGCACATGGCGGCCGCGGCAGCCATGAGCCCCCCACTAATCCATACAACTCCCCCCTGATCGGCCACCGACGGCAGCCAGCGCTCCCACCCGGCTCCACCGCTCCCACCGCCCGCCCGCCGCCGCCGCGCCGCCCGGCCCGAGCCCAGACCCCGCTGCTGCTGCCGCCGCCGCCGGGCCCCCGCTCGCCCGCCCGCCGCCGCCGCCGCCCGGTCCTCATCATGGGAGTGCAGGGATTCCAGGACTACATCGAGAAGCACTGCCCCAGCGCCGTGGTGCCCGTCGAGCTGCAGAAGCTGGCGCGGGGCAGCCTCGTGGGTGGGGGCCGCCAGCGGCCCCCCCAGACCCCGCTGCGCCTCCTCATCGACGCCGACAACTGCCTGCACCGGCTCTACGGCGGCTTCTACACGGACTGGGTGAGCGGCGGGCAGTGGAACCACATGCTGGGCTACCTGGCGGCCCTGGCCAAGGCCTGCTTCAACGGGAACATCGAGCTCTTCGTCTTCTTCAACGGCGCCCTGGAGAAGGCCCGGCTGCACGAGTGGGTGAAGCGCCAGGGCAACGAGCGCCAGACGGCGCAGCAGATCGTCAGCCACGTCCAGAACAAGGGCACCCCGCCGCCCAAGGTCTGGTTCCTGCCGCCCGTCTGCATGGCGCACTGCATCCGCCTGGCCCTCATCCGCTTCCACATCAAGGTGAGGAGGAGCCCGGGGTCCCCCCGCGCGGGGGTCCCGGCGCCCCCTCCCCGCCGCTGCCCGCCGGCTCCAAGATGGCAGCGGGGGCTGCCCGCGGGGGAGGGAGGGCACCCTCAGCCGCTCACCTCAGCGCCTCAAAATGTCGCCCGGACCCGCGGGGGCGGCACAACTTTGGGCGGCCTCGATCCCCGGGGGATTTTGGCTTATTTACACGGCGCTGCCCGCCGCCCCGCCGAGGCCGGAGCCCGGGAGGCCTTGGCGGGGCGACCGGCAGCGCCCATGGCCCGGCCCGGCAGCAGGGCGGCTTCTGCCTCCATGTTCTTTCGCTCCGTTGACTCAAAATGTCCCTTCTTGCCTTGTGGGCTGTGGTACCGCAGGGGAGAGCGGGTGGGAGAAAAGCATCTCTGTAATTAATTATTGAGGGGAGGAAAAAATAATTAATCAGTTTAGTTCTCGCGCAGGATGGATCTGCAACAAGTTCCCGGCTGGGGCGATGTGTTTTAAACTTGGGCTGAAGGGGAAATGGCTCGCTGCAGAAAACAGGGGTGCCACTTTTGGCTTTATGGAGGTTCTCGTGTTTTGCTCAGCGTTTTCTCAGTATCAACAAGCTTTTAAAACCAGTTGTAGACTAACTGGCTCCTAACTCCATTGCAGCAACACTTTTAGTTTGTGCGATCAGCGGTGCCGTGCTGACGGTCCTTCTTTTAAACTCCTTATTTTAAGGGGCAACCTCGGTTTTCCGGCCCCGCCAACAGCCCTTCGTGTCAGAGCTGGGCTCCATGGCCATCTTGCGCTCCAAGGCCACGATTTCAAAGGTTGCAGGATATGACCACGTCGCATCTCTCCACACGGCGTTCCTGATTTACGATGGTTTCTGTTCAGCCGAACGATTGTGTTTATTGAAACACAAGACGCTGGAAAAACAAGCCCAGGGATGAAGCTGCAGTTTTAGGAGTTGCCCGCTCACCTTCCCGCTGGGGAGGGAAGAGCAGCAGGAGGGAAGCACATACTCCTAGGCTTTATTATCTTAAATTACTTTCGTGTGTAGAAAAATATTATGTAACCTTCGGAATTGCTCTATCACTAGCAGCAGCTTAATGTTGTTTGGCCTTTCGGCAGATTAGAAACACTCTGGCTGGGCTGCAGCCCTGGGCTACAGAGGCCTCTCTCCAAGGAGCTCACCCCACGGTTGACTTTGGGTGAAGTTTCTCCTCGTTCTGCCAACAGGGCGGGATTCACTGTTGCTCCCTCCTGCCCTGCTCCTGGGCCAGGCGGGTCCTGGAGGAGCCGGGCCTGGAGCGCGGCCGTCCTGAGCTCAGCCCGTGCCGGGGATCGGGTCAGCGGACCGGGCCAGGCACGTGTGGAATGGACTGGAAGCGGAGGCGAAGCTCGTGCTCGAGGGGCATGTGCTGCTCTGCCGAAGGCGATGCCTGCGTTGAAATGAGGAGCTTATGGCCGTGTCTGCTCGCTCTTGGGCGTTTTCCTGGGCAGCGTAGGAGCCAAATGGTGTTGTGTTTTTTGGATGGTGGGAATTGGTGTGATAAGTGAAACATCCCTATCGTTTGAACTTTTGGGGACTTTTTGTAGCTGGGATATACTTTGGTTCTTTCAGCAGAAAGTTTTAGGGCCCATGCAGTGAAGGTCCTTAGCTTGACCCGTTTGTGGGTACATTGTAAATCTTCCTCATTTGTTATTGAAACTTAGAGATCGTTAGTAAAAGCAATGAATGGGGTAAAATAAGATTTTTTTTTCTTTTAATGTATTATATAGAGACTTGGTTTAATGCAACATGGAAGTGCCTAGTACCCAATAGGCAGCCAGCTGTTTCGATATCAGTGGGAATCTGGTGCTTGCAGTAGTTTTGTAGTGTGTCGAAGTGGCTGTTAGCTTGTTAAGCATTTTCTGTCTCAGACCTGACTCAGGTACATTACAGCTGAACCAAGTTGCTGCATTTGGCAGTGGTATCACCTGTAGCATTTTGTTTACTTTCCAGCACAGCTGCAGCATTAGCTCCTTTGTGGTTTCTTGGTGACAGGCCTTTTTCCTAATCTCTGGAAGCAGTTGTAGGAGTGTGAGCACACTCATACTGAGCCCCTTTTCTGTCATTAAAAAAATAACCCAAACTTGAAAAATCTCAGTAAGTACAACATCCCCCCTGTTTTGATGGAGAGGTTTGTGAGGTGTGTGTTTATTTGTCCCTGTCAGGTTAGCCCTGAGAGTTGGCAGCTCAATACCAGATACCGAGGGGTGTGCGGGAGGAGAGGTTATTGCTGTCCACACCACTGAGCTACCGCCATGAATTTAATCCATTTTGGTAATTAGAGAGGAGAAAAAGTAATGTCTTCTATCCAGAACAATTATAAATCACTCACAGATGGTTTCAGCAGGATGTAAAAGTAACAGGTTCCTCCGGGTTATAACAAATATCCTGCGGGTTCTTAGTTTCGTGGTGACCTGGTGTTTTTGAGTTTGGGGGGAATAATTCTTAAAAGAAACTTTTATGCAGAGTAGGTTGGCTAAAATTTAAATATTTAGGCAGTGGAGTTCTTAATAAATCTTAATACTTCGGGGAGACTATTTTGTTCTCAGTACCTAAAGGTGCTCATGTGTATTTACTCAGGCAGGATTCTCTCTTTCTGAGCCAGCACCATTAATGTTTACACAAGATTTAGACTTGAAAATGATTCCAAACTCCTGGCCGTGATTTCCACCACGTCCCTCTTCCTTGGTTGCATTTGAAGGCTGCATGTTCCTCTGCATTTGTGAGAGCCATGAGATATTTCTCTGACTCCCATCTGGTTAGAGTTTTGCCTTGTGTGTTAACTGTACTTTGGTAAATACAGCTCTTTTCCCTGTGATGGTTCAGTTATTTGAACATGGGTTCTGGTATTCTCTGAACACACAGCAGCTCCCTGCTGGGTTAGAGAGCTCTATAAAATGGGGAGGGAACTGGAGGCTGTGGAGGCAGAGGAAATAACTCATAGAAAATCAGAGGAGCTGCACACTGAGCTTCCTCTTGCGTTATCTACACACCCATGTCACACCTAGTGCTGCAGAAGGAGCTCTCACTTGGTTTTTTATAGATCAGAGCTGCTTGTGCATGCAGAGAGGTTGGGTTTAGAGATATGGACATAATTTAAATCTATCTACCCTTAATTAAAAAACATTGAAGGGATTTGTCTAATTTAAAACCTGTGAAGACTGGTGGGTGGGGGCGGGGTGAAGCCTAAGTTGCCTTCCTTTAGTTAGAAACTATGTAAATCTGATGTCTTTAATTTTTTCCAAAAATGTTTATGGTTTCTCCCACACCTTATGCTAGAGGACGGCATCATTGTAAGAAAAACGAGAGTGTGTGTCCTCCTCACAAACAAAGTGAATTTCGCAAGCAGTCCACCGAGGAAGTTTCTGAAGAAGTAACATTTTCTGAAGACTACAGGGTGGTAGGATTAGGAGTGGGGAGAGCTTAGGGAACTGGTGTTTGTTTGCAGGAACAGGTGAGGTGCTGGCTGGGGATCTGGCTTGAGAGGGAACATCTCACGAAGGTGCAGGGGAGAAGTAAAATTTAACATACCTCTCTGGAATATGGTGGTTCAGCATCAGGTTCAACAAGTGAGTAGAAGAGGAAGGGTCACTGTAAACTTGCTGTGGGTGACTGCAGAGGCTGTGGAGTTTGGGACCATGTCTCCTGTTCTGCAGAGGAAATAAATAGCTTTGCTGGCACTAAGGCTGTAGTTATTCATGCATGCTGTGGGGACTGAAGCTAATAGTTCTGTACTAGTCTATTTTGGGATAGCTTGCTATCTACATTGTTGTTGAAATGGAATACTCAGTGAGGGTGGATTGTACCAGCACCCAACTTCCAAGGGGATTTCTCTATCACTGAATGTGTATTATGTCTGTGGATGGTAGAAGCATTAGGCATCCAAAGCCCTCAGCTGGCTGCAGTTGAGTGTGCTGGGATGCACACTGTAGTTGTAGCAGTTCTGAAGGTGTGTTGGAATGCAGGACTGTAGGTCCTGACCTGTCCTCATGGGACTTTCAGTTTCAGTGTAAGCTTCTTGGTTAGAAAGGGTTCCTTTTATATTTCCAACGTTAGCCATTGGCCCATGTCTCCCTGCACGTGTCTGTTCAAGTCATCTGATTTCTGTAGCCTAAAATACGTGCTTTGCTAGGCAACAAGAGTGGAGAGGTGAAGTTTGGGCTAAAATCTCAAAGCAGTTTGCACCGTCAGGTACAGGTGTGCATGAAGGCATAGGCTGAAGGTGGAAAGGGGAAAGGACTTGGCATAATACAGCAAAGTTTGCATTTGAAAGGTCAGCAGAGTTCTCTCTGTTCTTCTGGGGTTGTGGTTAGCCTGTTCAAAGTGGGCCAAAAAACTTTAAAAGGTATCATGGGGGATGTCTTGGTGTGCTGAACTGCTGGAGTACCCACAGCCTCAAGATTTTCCCCATGAGCTGCTACAGACACTGGAACAGTAATGACTTCAGAGTTCAAGTGTTTGTGGTAATCAGCAGGTTTTTTTAGATGAGTTCACCAGTACACAATGCCACTGCAGTGTGCAGGCGTCCAGAAGTGTGCTGTGCCTCTGAGTGCTCCTTACATCCTGTCCCTATGTACTGCATCACTGGGGTTTTTCTTAATTACTTAAGAAATACCTCAAGTGTTTTCAATTCACATGTATAGGTTCAGAAAGACCCACTGTATGGTAACAGTTGTGATAAATCAGTGCTGCCATTCATGCTGAAGCTAATTGCTCTGTCTTCCACTATAGGTTGCGCAGAGCATTGAGGATCATCATCAAGAAGTAATTGCTTTCTGCAGAGAAAAAGGTTTCCATGGTTTGGTTGCATATGACTCCGATTATGCATTGTGCAACATCCCTTACTATTTCAGTGCCCATGCCCTAAAACTGAGCCGGAATGGGAAAAGCCTCACAACAAGCCAATACCTAATGCATGAAGTTGCCAAGCAACTGGACCTGAATCCAAATCGCTTTCCTATTTTTGCTGCTCTTTTAGGTAAGTGAAGATGCTGCTAGTCAGCCTTACGATTTCAGCTTCTATTAACTGTTTTAAAATAATGCGTGTGTAATTTGACAGAGCACCTGGGGAAAGGCGTCCCTTTGTTCCAGACATTCCTGCTGTGGGAGGTGGACTGGATGTGTGTCTGAGGTCAGACATGCCCAGTTTGTAGAAACCTTGGAGCAATGCAAACTGTGACTGTCTAGAAAGAAGACAGCAAGGGTTCCGCAGAGCTCTGCCTAGCCAGAATGTTCTCTGTGGGTGGGGAAAATCAGGACAGTTGAGGTTCTAGTTTGGGTCCTGCATAGTGGATGAGGTCTAGTTTCAGTGGTACACTTTCCAGACTGGAAGTATGCTTTTGTCCTGAATTCTACCTAAAAATAACACCTATGGAGTGAAGGTACTTGGTTTGCTGGGGCTTTTTTTCCCCCTCAGAAATGAGTATTGGACAGATATGGCAGCACGTCAGGTGCAACAGAAATGTACTGAACTATAATTGAGTGAAACTCTGCGTTTCTGAAAGCACAAGTGAGTGACATTGTACATGACTCTACATACAGCCATTGGTTTTGGCTGTATACTTTCTAAGCTCTCCTGCTTCTCATGCTCATGAGCTTCTCATACTCAGCAGCATAGGTGGGAATGTCTCCAGTTGCACATTTCTGCTTAAATGGGACAGTTTTAACACACTCTAGTTCCATAGCAGGGATAGAGAATAACTGTCATACTGTCAGACACAAGAGTGAATTAATTACTGACAAAGTTGACTCCAATGAATAAGATTTATTTAGAATAGCATTCTAAATGCTTTTTGGAAACAACCATGTTCTTGATCTTGTCATGCTGTGCAAGCAAATTAAGAAAACTGGATTTTCTTTCTAGTTTCTCACTCTGTTTCAGTATGGGTACATGATAGAGGAATAAAACTTCTTTGAAAGCTCTGAATGAGACAGGCTTTGTGTTACTGTTTTAAATGCTAGTATTTTAGCAGTCTTTAGCATTGTTCCCAGTCCAGGAAGGCACCTTCCATGTTAAGAAGGGAAGAACCAATGGATTTTGCAATAGACAGCCACAAGTATTTGACTAGTTGGAGTTGCTTTTTGTCAGTTTGTGTTTTTCCTGCCTGCACAGGTGTAGGGAGGGAAGGCAGAGGGTTGGCTGAGCTGCCATTGCAGGAATTGCATGACAGACTACTATTGCCTGGCTTTGTTTTGGAGTCTATAAATAAGTTGGGGCATGCCAGTTCAGTGAGTAAGAATTACTGCTGGAAAAGCAGTTTCCCATTTGCAGATATGCTTGGTGGAGTTCATGGGAAGTGTGGCTTTAAGTCTCCACACAATTCCAGCTGCACGGCCTGCTGGGGCTTTGCTTACTTGTATCAAATAGTAGGTGAGAAAAGTTCTGTTAACGTTTCTGAAGGCTTTACAGTTTTAGGTAAGAAGCTCTTGGTTGTTTTTCTCTCTTGTCTTTTGTGACCAAATATTTTTCAGCATGTTCTTAGGAGAAAGAAATTGGAGGTAATTTCACATGATTACTCTAGAGAGATTTGGTTGCTCTCCCCCCCTCCCTCTCAAATTGGTATAAAGGTTAAAAAACCCCCAGGTCAGCTACTGGTTTAGTTCTGAGTATTCCTTTGCATTTCTTGTGTGTGTGTGTATTCAGTGTGAGTAAGCAGAATAAAGTTTATGGAAATCAGGGTTGGAACAGAAGATACTTCGAAGATCTTCCTGTGCTGGGGCTTTTGTGTTATTTTTATATGAGTGAATTTTAGGAACTCGAGGTATTTGGGATAGGAAGTGATTATGTGAGCTGACAACTAACAGATACAGTTTGGCTTAAAGTACTGGCAACATGTTTTAACTTTTGCAACTTTGGTAATATAGTAACTTTTTCTTAATTGACGACTAAGTGGCTGTATGCATATAGTCGTGTGTAGTATGGGTCGTGTTTCAGTTAGGGTGGCTCATTTTCTAATTTAAATTTTTATGTTTTTGTTGAGTATCTGTGGGCTTGTCTGGCTTCACAGGTTATTCTGGCCTTGTTCCTGTGGCCTCCTTGGGTCTTTTTTGATCCTGTTAAGTAGAGTAAAGAAAAGTGTAATGACATGGGAAGACACGTGAATTTTTTCTGTGTACAGCAGTATAACTCCCCATACTAGTACTTTGTGTAGGAATAAAATAATGTGCTCTGCTTGTTTAATGTTTGCAATTCCAGCAGGCCCAAACTATCACTATAGCTGTGCTGTCCATTTTCAGCTTTAGGGCTGCAGATGTATTTCTCTGTATCCAGAAAACTAAAGTTGCTTTGTGTTCAGATTCTTTCTTGTCATTAACTCCAGGAATTAATTTGGGGAATGCAGAAAGAGGAAAATCATCCTCAAAGTTTCAGTCTCACATGGAGAAGTTGGAGAAGCCTGAGGAGTGACACTAAACTGAGCAATTAAAAAATTGTTCTCAATGGCAAGTGGTTTGGGATTGAGATCTGTTCAGGGATAAAGTCTCTATTGAAATATTCCCTCAAAATATTTTTCTGACTGTATCAAAGAGGCAAATTTGTAAAGATGGCTTTCAGATGAGGCTCTGTGTACACTGGTTGGTTGGTTGGCTTGGTTTACAGGTTTTTTTCCTTCTTACAGCTTTTGGTATGGAAGGGGTTTATAGTTGTAGCATTGTAATAGAAAGGGTATCCTTGGCATGGGTGATTAAAACGTGGCCTGGATACTGCAGTCTATGAGAATGCTCTTAAAAATTTCTGTTCTAATGGCTGCTGATGTAAACGGGGAGTTGATTTGGGTTATTTTGTAACTTTTGACTCAACTGGTTAAGAATAATTTTAAAAAAGAAAAGCAACCCAAGCTTCAGCAAGTAGAAAAACAAACCCAGTGTGAGATATAGGGCTCTAATTCAGTGAACTCTTTAGAAAGGGCAGCGGCTTCAATTAGTATCTAATTGCTTTCAAAAAAACCTAAGGCATACACTAAAATAAGCCATTAAAATGGGAAAAATCAATATATGTTGAGGTTGTTCAGCCAGGTCAAGAAATAGAGGTTGCTTATGTAACGCTGATCTCTTTCCCACTGTGACAGCACTTTGTAACATGTTTAGTTATGGAATCCTGTTCTGCTCCTCAGTAAAATTTTAGAACTACATAAGGTAGGTACAGGCATCACTTCTTAATTGGACCACAGAAGACACTGCTGCACTTCAACATACATGGTGAGAAGTGATCAAACACTGCCTATGACTGTTCTGAGGGATGAATTAACTGCAGTGACAGATGGAGACCAAGCAAAATTGAGGTTTTGGTGGAAGGGAGCGAGGCCCTGACTGTTTTAAAAGGTAGCATCTGCAGGAGTGATTGTCAGTTACCACAGAACTGTCCTGCTCTGGCTACAATAGATTTTTGCAGTCTTTTAGAGAGACTGTCTAATCTTACCTTGACCAGATTAGTGAGTGTGGCTGTTATGTGCAAACTTGTTGATCTTCTGATGAGAGTTTAAAGTTTAGCTCCTAATGAAAAAAAACGATAACATCTCCTTGCTGGAGATCTCAGTAGTGGGTGAAGTATTGATTGGACACAAAGACTTCCCATCTGAGAAGGCCTCTGCTTGTCACCAGGCAGTGGGCAGCTTTCCTGGCTTTCACAGCTTAAAGAGCATTAAGAGCAAACTAGATGATTTTACAAACAAAATATCAAGAAAGAAAACAATTGTTGAAACATTCAGAGAATCTTTTCATGTTCTTTATGAACAGTGCATTCACTAATAAGCTGCTGCTCTATGAAGCCAGGTATTGAATATATGCTGAAGTTTTCTGCCAGAATTGTATTAATACATTCTGTTTAGCTCTTTGTGAAGTTTGGGTCCACAGCCACTGAACTTCATCAGAGGTTGATTAGTTATGTCTTTGGTTAATACAAATGTTTTAAACGTTTCCTAGTAAGATTTTTTTTTTTTTTCTGAGTGTGATGTGCTTTGGGAAAAAAGAAATGTAGGTGATCTTTCCTTAGGTGTGAACAGTGTGATAAATACAGAGAGAGACTCTGTCCATGGAAACAACAAAATAATTTCCCAATTCCTTTCCTGCTGCCAGCCCAAGATCCCATCTGACCTGGTCAGATCAGCAAAAGAAACGTCAGGAGCTGGGAACCTGCTAAGTGTCATTGGAGTTGATGTCGTTGCTGAGGGTTAGATAAACCTGGCTGGTGCCTTGCTGCTTGACCCATGCTGCACACTGGAGCAGAGTGCAGATTCCAGAGGCAGCTCCCATGGGGATCAGTAACAGCACGTGCTGGGCTGCAGAAAGGGATGTCGGGGAGCAGCAGAATGGGTTCTCACTCTGTTGCACCTGCACTGTGAAGTCTGTTGAGGATTCCCTCACAGGACACAGTGGCTTAGGGTGGACCCCGTGTTGTGCTTGGCTCCGTTGCTGCTAGAGGTGAGCTGTTTTCATGGAAGAGTGCTCCTCACACACACCAACTGGCTCTTGCTGCTGCAGCAGCATGCTAATTAGGCTTTTCTGGAGTAACAGAAAGCTATCTGCAAGTTTAATCTGTTAATCCTCTTGATCAGGAGTTGAGGACTGATTGCAGATTTGTTTGCTGTACGTAGAAACAGTGTGTAATGTTTTACAGTGCACTTAAATGAGTTCTGCTTTATGTTCCAGGTAATCATATTCTACCTGATGAAGATTTGGCTTCCTTTCATTGGAGTTTACTTGGTCCAGAACATCCACTAGCTTCACTTAAGGTACAAATTTAATACAACTAGGAGAAATTTAGCTCAAATCAATGCTACTGGTTAACAAGAGCAATGTGATAGCTTAATTGAGAGCAGCTCTGCTTGGCCCTTGTGCTCAGGCACCCTCAGGTGTCCCAGTCCCTGGCTGCAGAGGATACCTGGGGTCATTGGCCTCACAGTGCTAAACTTAGCCTGTGTGATCCCCCTCAGTGCCCTTCAGCTGCACGAGCCAGAGCTCCGGTGTGGTTTGGCTTGCAGAATGCAGCTTCTTACTCTTCTCTTTCTTGAAGAGGAGAGTTTTTTGTTTAGTCATGTTCTTCAGCTATCAAAAATAATGAGCTGTATGTCTTCCTACCATCTTGTTTTATTTTCTGCTGCTCTGAGTTTGTGTGTAATAATCCGTTTTTGGTATTTAAAGTGTAAATATGCTGGAGAACAGATTGCACGAGAAAGCTGAAGTGGCCTTTGGGAGGTTTGGTGGGGGGCTGAGACAAGTAAGTTGCCTGATGCTCTTAGTTTACAGTATGTGTGTTCTGCTGCTTCATCACACTTGCCTCGTGCATCTGCCAAGTAGAGGGCTATAAAAGGGAAACTGGACACATCAGAGCATGGGATCATAGTGACCTTTCTCTCTGTCACAACAGATGCATCTATTTGCCTTTCTCTTAAGGTGTACCATGTAGCAAATAATCTGCTTTTTGTAAACTCTGTCAGACTGTTTTGTTATCTCTCCAGCAAAAATCGATGGGTTTTTCCCCCTTCTGTTCTGAAAGTTTATTAAACCTTGAAAATTTGTTTTGCCAAAGGTAGAATTTAAAACCAGATTCCAGATTTTCAGCAGAATATTTCAGGCTTGCACATGCATTGCTTAGTGAACAGCTGTGACATTTGATGTTACACTCATCCTCTATTTTGCTGCCGCTCTGGTGTTTAGAAAGGTAAGTGTCAGCACATTCCAGTGGCAAAACAAAACCTGCATGCATGTTTGCTACTTCCTTATAAAATTTGAGGTGAAAAAATGAGTGACTGTGCCTGTATTTTCATTTTTTACTGAAGGGGTTAAAATGTAGGGCTTTTTGCCAAGTGATTGTTAAACTTTCTGGTGATTCTTTTCCATGGTCTAGCCCGAGTAGATTTGTTTGTTGGTCAGGTCAGGTTATGACATCAGAGACGTAGACCTCCTGGAAAACCCTCAAAATTTATACTGAGTTATTTGAATGAAAATGAGATACTTGTCATCTCTGCATCTAGATAGATGTAGCTGTTCAGTGGAAATGCCAACTGGACTTTATGGCTGGCATCTCAAGGGAGTGAAATGTGTACCCTCAGAACATCCTGGCCTGCCACAGGCAGTCCTCCCTGATGGATTTGATCTGTTGGCCAATGTGATTAGATACGAAAGCAGTTCCCATTTGGCTGTTAAAGGTTCCGTGAAAACTGCTGTGCTGGTAGCAGTGCAAAGCCCCAGATGAGTGCCCTGACTGAGGGAAGGCTAGCACAACACAGGATTTGTTGAATTCCACTAGAGCTTGCTGGCCATTTGTTTAGTGCACAGCCCCAAAGTGAGCACAGCACCGCTGTCTCCTGCCTGGGAGTGCTGTCAGGTGGAAGGACACATCTGCAGCAAACCAGTCTTCTTTAGTTACTGGTAATGGAACAATTGCCTGTTTGTTTCAGCTTCAATTTTACAGTGCTCATGGCTTTCAATGATGACTTGTTTCAGGAGCTCATTAATTGAGTTTAATTTCATTGACATGCTAGTATGTCAGTGATATCACCACAGCTCTCTGTAGGGACCTCTTCAGTGTACATTTGCACAAAGCAGTATTACTTGTGAATTTTATGAATGCTGAAAAAACGCTGAAAAAACCCTGAAAAACATTTCTATTAACCACAAGGCTGATGGCAAGGAGTAGTTTCAGAACAGTCCCAAAAAGCTCAAGCCTGCATGAAATCTAGAAATGGGGGGAAGTTGTTGTGTTTCCCCAGGATGTCCTTCCTGGGCTGTGCTTACAAATTTTGCTTTGTTGTGTCTATTTAGAGTCACAACTGAGTGTTATCCATGCTCGGGAACCAAAGGCTTTAATCCCACACCTCACTCAGCTGAGGATTTAGAAAGTTTTTCTCATTGTGTAAAGATTTTAATCTTTTTGTCTTTAGAACAGTGTGGTCTTGAGCATCAAAGCTGACAGATTCTGTTCCAGTGGCCAGATTTGTTGCTTTTCAGGGAGAACTGTGACAGTTAATAAAGTACAATTTATTTCCTACATTCTCTTTCAATCTTTTATTGTGCTGTAGCAAAATAGATACTTTTCCTGCAAGAGAAGCTTTGCCTGTTCACTAGTGAAAAGTATAACTTCAAAAAGAAACTACCAGCTTTGCTGGTGGAAATTGCTGGGTCTCCCCTGGAGTCACCATGGGGAGGGGAAAAAAGCAAACCAGAGGAACCCCTACTTCTGATTTAATTGGAGGGATGTTCATCCAGGAACAGATGAGTAGGAATGGGAGGAAAATGGGAAACCTGACTGAAGAGTCCGTATTTAACATCTGGAAGGGAGTGAACCCGAGAGTGAGGACAGTGTCTCTGTGTGCTGGATGAAAAGCCTTTCAGGAGACACCAACAATTGCCAACAGCTCAGCAGAACTGGGAAGATGCCATGGCCAACTTTAAATGAAGAGATATGAATTGCTGTTGCTGCAACAGGTAGAAAGAATCAGAAGCTGGCTCTGTGACCTGTTTCGAGTCAGGATCTCACCTGTCCAAATGTCCCTGTGGAAAAATCTCGTAAGAGTGCAGACCTGCGCTTGAATCCTGTCACCTACCTGAGAGCAGAGTTCACTGAAATGTCCACCCAAACCAGGGGTTTGAAACAAGAAGAGTTGCTTGATTTCCTGGGAAATCATCTGATTACTAGACCTTGTTTGTAAACTAGCATTATCCTGCTTTTTTATTTGTGTGCTTTGCGATTTATCTTTAAGACAAAGACAATTTGGTTCTTATTCTGGAAAAACTGGTTTCAGTATGGAGTTCCAACATCAATGTGTAATACTGTCAGAATGAGTTTGGGAGGGCAGTTTCTTACCTCTGGAAAGAATCGGTGCCTGTTTGGGAGCACAGACCACTGAAGAAGTGCTGACTCTTCATTCACAAGGTAACCTTAGAAACAGAGCTTAATGCAATCTCCCTTTATAAATCAGAAGAGTATGCAGGGAAACTCCATCTCCTTGGTTGTTCCGTCTCATTGGAGAGGCTGAGATGTTTCTGGAAAGCAATCCAGAATATGCAGGTTAGGCTTCTTCTCTGAATCTCTCTAGGAAATTCCTGTATTACTCTGTTGACTTCAGAGGGTGTTTGCCAGAGGGAGACTAATATGTGAAGTAGGTGCTTAGGTAATTTGCTGCTGCTCAGATGACAAAGGTGACACTGTTAAGATATACTTCGAGTAAATGCCTTGTTGTTTGTAGGGTTTTTTGATGCTAAGGATCATCATAATGCAGGTCAGAAAGGAGCTCAGGAAGTCACCTGGGACAGCCTCCTGTGAAAAGTGTGCTCAGCTTGAGGTCAGAGCAGATTGCTCAGAGCACTGCCTAGACTAGTCTTGAAAACCTCCAAGGCTGGAGAGTGCAGCGCCTGTCTGGGCAGCCTGCCCTGTGGTTTGATGGTCCCGACGGTGAAGATGCTTTGCCTTGTGTGTAGTCTGAGCCCTTCTTGTTTCAGGCTATGTCTGGTGTCTTTTGCTCTTGCACAGTGTACTGCTGTGAAGAGCTTGGCTCTCTGTGCTCAGTTACCTTTCTGTGGGTCGTGGAAGGCTGTATTGGCAAAGCCTTGTCTTTGCTGTGCTGGATAAGCCCCATTCCCTCAGCGCTTTCTTTCCAGAGCAGTTGCTTCTGACTCTAACAATCTGGATGGCCTGTAGAACCTGCTCAACTGTTCTGACATGTGGCTGGACCCCAGACAGAGTGCAGTGCTCTGGGGTGGATCTGCTGTGCACTGAGGAGTGGGATCCCTGGGTCTGCCAGCTGTGCTCCTGCTGCACAGCCCAGGGTGCACCCCTGGCTCCTGATCAGTCTGCTGCATCTTCAGCCCCAGCTCCCTTTTGGCACACCTGCAGCCTGTGGAGTAGCCAGGGGTTATTCCTGCCCAGGTGCAAGGCTTCACTTCTCTAGCTATAGAATTTCTCAAGGCTCCTGTTGGCTCGTCCCTGTGGCTTGTCAGGGAGTTCTGGATGGCAGCCCAGCCCTCGGGTTCGGAGTGTGCTGGGCTGTCCACGCGTCTCAGTGAAGTCTGTCTGTATCACATCTTTGGCTTGTGCTTCTGCTCTCTCCTTTGCTTTCTGACATAATTCGTGTTCCTCTTCATATCTTCAGCCTTTTCACTCACCAGCAGAAAAAAGATGTTCCCTGTGTGTTGCCTCGCAGCAACCGAATGTTCGAGGTCTCTTTTTTAATGGTTTGAAAATGAAGCTGAACCAATTACCTGTTTCCAGGCACAGCAGTAAATACAGTGTTGATTAGTCTCTGCAGGCTTTGCTGTCTGAGGACAGTGGGCAGCTGGGGTGTTCCCAGAACTGGGAGCTTTTCGCAAGCGTAGCTTAGGTACGTTCTACACTATCCTGATCGTCCCATGGAGTTGTGCTTATGTGAGTCTGTTCTCTTCCAAAAAAGCATTTTTGCAAATTTATTTTGTCAAACCCTAGGCATTTTTATCTTGTTGCTTCTATGTTTGTAATGTTACTCTGCCTCTTGTTTTGACAAATCCCCCTCTGGAATTCATTGCCTTTCCCCACCTCGTCTTTTCAGAGTGCGCAAAGAAGTGACTTGTGATTTTTGTCAGTGCTCTGTCACAAACTGAAGGAGTCCTTTTACAGCTAGCCAAGAGACTGGGCCCCTCTCAGGTGTAAGCTCTTCCACCTGATTGCCTGCAAGTATGGGACCCACGCCCATGTTTGCCTTTCAAAATTGATTTTCTGTGTTGTTGCTGGTCTGAAACGTTTCTCTAGAGGATATGGGGAAAAAATAACTTCTGATAAGAAATTGGTAAAACATGCTGCTGCTTTTGCTCTAAAATGTTTTGTGTGACAGTAAAAGTAAGCTTGAACCACCAACACATGCTCTGCAAGTCTGAATTTTTCCTATCTGTAACATGCAGTAAGACTTAGCTTGTGTTTTAATTCACAGGACTAGAAACATTCTTTATGATTGAGTACAAAATCTACAATTTTGGATTTCTGGAAAGTTCTGAAATTACTGGAAAGATATTTTATTCTTTAATAACAGGAAAGTACATCTTATTTCGTCATTTTCATTTCAAACTTTCGTGCAGCATAGGTCATGATACACTTAGTTTTGAGGATGTTCTCACATGTGCAGTGGATGTCTCTGGAACAGAAGAAAGTCCAAATATGTGAAATGTCTCTAGATGTGTAAAACATACTTCCAGAAGGATGTCTGGCAGTCTCACTTTAAGATTTAAGAGTATGCTCTAGTGAGATCTTGAGGCTGTTTACAGACAGCTAAATGGGAGCAATATGCAAAGTGAACCCTTGATAGGCCTCACTTGGGCTTCAGACTTCCAGGCCTGAGCTGGCTGTTAGTGCCAGAGTGGTGTGGTGTCTTCTCTTGATGCCAGCTTTGTATGGTTTATTCAATATTGCCATCATGGAGATCACATAAATTAACAGGAGATGGCTTACTCCTGTCATCCACTGTGTTTCCAAGCAGAGATTGCAGGAACACTCAGGGAGCAGTGCAGGGTTTCTGCAAGGGCTCTGCAGAGAGCACATCCAGCATGACACAGCCATGGAATGATTCAGCTGTTTCAGAGATGGGTAATTGCTACACATATGAGGAAAATGGGAGGTGTTCAGCAACTGACTTGGATTACCAGGGAGAAGAAAATCTGTTCCTTCTTCCAGCAAAATGGGCGCCAAATTTCATCACCAATATTTGTGACTCTAAGCTTACATGTGAGTGTGATCTATTTTTAGTATTGTTGTCTATATTCAGAGTTCACACTAGTGTAAACTTAGATTTTAGTATCTGAGACAGAAATAATTACCCTGCCACGGACTACACTAAACAAAGCTGTTCTTAACTGTTCACTTTTCCCAAGGATATGGACTGACAGAACATGGTGGAATGGTATTAACCTGAAGGGGAGGGCAGGTTTAGGTTAGTTATTAGAAAGAAATTCTTCCCTGTGAGGGTGGGAAGGCCCTGGCACAGGGTGCCCAGGCAAGCTGTGGCTGCCCCTGGATCCCTGGAAATGTCCAAGGCCAGGTTGGACACTGGGGCTTGGAGCCACCTGGGCTGGTGGAAGGTCCTTGGCCATTGCAGGGGCTGGAACTGTATGGACTTTAAGGTCCCTTAACCATTCTGTTTCTATGTTTGTTTAGGCTTATAAAATATAGAGCTCATCTCTGGTAAAGAATGACCAGATATAGAATGAATATCCTGCCACTTGTAAAAAGTAGACATTAGGAGAAGGAAATTAATAAAAATGGATATCTGGCAAAAATTCCATGGTCTAAATATGAAGAGGGCAGTGTAAGAAATCACACTATAAATAGATCAGATAAGGGCAGGGAAGAAAATAATCACATATGGTAGACACCATATAAAAGGAGTTGTGGTACGGGTTTTAAATTTGCAGAGATAAAATTAACGAGGTATTGATCAGAATTTTGCGTAAATGTTTCTGAAGAAGACTGACTTGCACTATTTTCTAGTAAAGTATGATCTCTTTGTGTAGAATGCCGTAAGGACGCATAAAGATTTTTCAAATTCTTTTGTGTTTTAAAAATAGAACTGGTAAATCGTAATAGTGATCTCTCAGGTTCTGAATCACTGAATTTTGCAAGCAGACAGATTAAAAGATGTTAAAAGCAAAAACCTAGCTGCCTGTATAGCCCAGACGGAGTGCTTCAGAATTGTACAGAGGTTCCAGCCAGAATTTTTAGAAATTGCTCAGGCTTCCTCTAGAATGTAGGACACGTGTTTAGAGACCTCGTTCCCGGCCCTGTGAGCCTGTGCAGCACTTGGGGCAGGAGCAGAAGCTACTGATGGTTGAGGAGGTCTTCAGATTCAGCTGGCAGCACTGCTCCCAGCCTGGAATTCTGCTGAGGTCCAGGATGGTTCCTTGGCTCGAAGCTTCTGTTCCCCACGTAGGATTACGCAGGGCATATAGGAGCAGCCATTCCCATAATCATGGGCCAAGTCATAATTTATTTTCAGGAGTAACTGTTTGAATGCTGAGCTGGGAGCCCAGGGTTGCCAGTGAGTCTTTTTCATCAATTCTGCTGTCACTTTACACTCCGAAAATTAACTGTGTCAAAATATTTCCTGGCCTATGTATGTGAATGTATGATGAAGATTATGGTGTATGATGAATCAGATGAAGCATTTTGTACTGGAGGAAATGTGCAACTAGAAAGCAGTAAAAGAATCAGCATTGTTGACCTTGTTTGTTGTTGGAGCTGATACTTAACCAGCAGGTTTACACAGAGGTTTCACATATATATAAATATATTGTAATTGTGTGAGTCGCTGTTTAAGGTGAAGTCTTAAAAACAAAGCAGAAAGCCCGGAAGTAGTTAGATAATAGATGTAGGGACAGGGGGTTTGTTGCAGACAGTCAGAGGAGGTTCAGCTGTGCCCTGCTCACCTGCCTCCCTTGCTCACAGGTACGTGCTCACCAGTTAGTTTTACCGCCGTGTGACGTAGTGATCAAAGCTGTAGCCGACTACGTCCGCAACATTCAGGACACCACTGATTTGGATGCCATAGCAAAAGATGTTTTTCAACATTCGCAGGTAAAGTATAAAGCCACATATTGTCTCAGTTTTTTTAATCAGTTTTGCTGTATATTTGTGTTGAAGAATTGCACTTGGTAAAATAGTGATTTGATCAGTTGATAATAGGTGTCGGTTGTTGATAACAGGCTCAGCTGTCCTAATTTCATGTTCTATGCTTTCAGAGGGTGAAAATACTGTGTTTACCCTCAGTGCTTTAAATTCTTTATAACCAGAGGGGTTTGTAGCCTAGCTGTGTGCACTGCCTTTGAGCATCAGCTGTACATGTAGACTGAATGTTTAAACTTTACCCGTCCATGGGTTGACATACCATTTACTATATTGGTGCAATGCTGCAGCCCGGGAGGGTCCATAGGCATTAATCCTGAGATATGGTGTACATTACCTACTGTACATCCCTGTGCTGACCTGCAGGTGACAAACCTGGATGTGCTTCTGACAGATTTTTCTCCTTTTTTTTTTTTTTTTTTTTTTTTTTTTTTTAAATTTTAGTCTAGAACAGATGACAAAGTTACTCGGTTTAAGAGAGCGGTTGCTTATTACTCGGCAACTAATAAACCTATGCCATTTCATCCACCACATTACCTGGGTAAGTACTGACAGCAGCCATTCTTTTCACTTGAACTAAAACCTGGGGTAACCCTCAATCAGAAATGCTGTTGGTGCCAGCATCTTAGAAAAATGTTTGTATCTTCTGGCAATTCTCATTGACCTGTGAAGATGAGGTTTCGGAAGAAGGTTTTCATAGGATATGTGCTGAGGTTGTGTTCTTGTCCCAAAAGAAAACAACCTGGATTACTTCTCTTCTTGGCTGTTGTGGCATCCATTCTGGCATTGGGACTCTTGAGAGAGTGGTGCTGTAAACAACAGAAGTCTGGTTTCCACTCCCATTCGTGAGGACGGTTGCTGTTTCTAGTCATTAAAACATATTTACTGTTTCTCACTGGCCTTGCTGGCATGTTTTAGAAATGCCTTTATAGTCTTGGATTTTTTTGGTGTCATAACAAACCTGCTCAAATTGCAGCCACACATTGTTGCGGTGTTGCAGATTAGTCTCAAGGCTTAAAAATTAAAATGTGTGATCACAGAATTTCCTACTCATGCCCCAGTCTTAACACTAAAATGTCATTTTAGCTGAAATTTTCTAAAGATCTTCAGTTACCACACTGGTACACTGACACAGATTTTCCTGCTCTTTTTGAGGGTGTGGGGTGTCGTTATTTACATCCAGAGACCTGCATTAATAGGTTTAGAGGCTACTCTAGGTCAGATATTCAAATGACAAAATGCCAGCATTCTGTATCTGCGTTACATTGGCAGTGTCTCCATTATGACATCTCTTGGGGTTTTTTTCTTGTAAGCTGCCTTTGATTCCCAGATAGAATAGGAATGTGCAGCCATGAGAGGTACAAAGACCTGAGAGAAGGTGAGACACATAAAATACACTTCACAAGCTACAAAGTATTTTTACAGAAAGGTAGAAATTAATAAAATTAACTTAAAGGCATAGGAGAAAACAGTAATGCCAACAGAATAAGAATAAATAAACCACAGAAGCAAAAGGCCAAACAGGGTAACATTTGTGTCAAATACTGAACGTTCTCATGAGTGCTTGGTTTCTTTCTTTTTTTTTTTTTTTTCCCTTCTCCTTTCCCCTCCTCCCCTGCAATACAGCAGCCAGACCGAATCAGTTTGGTATGCCTGGGATAGTGCCACCATATGTTACTTCTCAGATGCTTAACATTCCACAGACCTCACTACAAGCAAAACCTGTGGTAAGTACAGCTTTTGCCCTGCTCCTTGGGAGAGGCCTGCTGTGCTCAGCAAGCTGGAATCCAGGTGGGAAAGGTGTAGCCAACTTTTTCTGTGTGAGCAGTCACTGACTGGATTTTAAATCTGGAACTGAAGTGATGCTACAGACTCTGGTGGAGCAGTTGTGGATGCTCAAGATGTCTGAGTTTTAATGCATACATTTGGGAAAAGCCACTTGATTAAAGAAAGTATTTTGTTTTAAAAGCAAAGCCTTAGCTGCCTTCACTTAAGGGAGATCCATTTATTTTAGGCCCAGCAGATGTCCAGTCAGGGTGGGGCCCAAGGCCAGGGTCCATACCCATACAGCCTCTCTGAGCCAGCCATCACCTTGGAAACAGGTGGGAAAAGTCTGTCTGAGCAGAACAATTACAGTAACATTCCTCACGAAGGAAAACACACACCATTGTATGAACGGTCGTCTCCAATAAATCCAGCCCAGAGTGGGAGCCCTAATCATGTGGATTCAACCTATTTTCCTGCCTCTTCTACATCCTCGTCCTCTGACAATGATGAAGGCAATGGGGGTGCAGTGAAGTAAGTTTCTCGTGAGGATGTTCTCTTACTCAGTGTCTGTTAAAGTAAATTTACTTTCAAAATCGTTTACCTGTATCCTGTAAGAATCGTAGAATCAATCATAGAATACCCTGAGCCGAAAGGGACCCACAAGCATCATTGGAGTCGAGCTCCTGGCAGAGCTGGACTTCACAGAAATCCACAAATTAGTGATATGATAGACCTTGAAAAGATAGTTCGGGGTGTCTGTGACTGCAGTCATGTGCGTGGTGCAATCTCGTTGCCGTGTTCCTTAAGCAGGAATCCAAAACCAAATAGTGTTGGGTGTTTTTCCACTTTTGCCCTTATATTTCATTGAGAGAGTGAGGTTTTGGTAAATGTCATAAAGCCTTCTGGTCCTTTACTTTGTATAAAGAATATTCCTGCTTCACAGTATAATTCATTAAAATTTCAGAAGCTAGAATCTACAGAACATCACTGAACTTGTAGTGTTTACACGTCCTAAATTTAGGCATAATACAATGTGAATGTCAGAAATTTTTTTCAAGACTCCTGCAAGTGGACATTTTTAATAGAAAGCATCCCTTATAGTCAGAATATCTTAGCCAAAATTCCAGTCACAGACACCAAGGATTTATTTCACTGTCTTTCAAACTGCATTTTAGTATGATGTTTTTCTTTCTGTTGTCCTTCAGCCATGTCAGTGGGAACAAAATAGGCTGGGAAAAACCAGGAACCCAGTCAGAGGGTCAAACGCGTGGAGAGCTGGGAGACCAAACCAAGGTATTTCCCTAAATTCCAGGCATCACGTTTTATTTGTTGGTTTTAAAGCTTTATAGCAAACTTGGAGGAGGATTTTCAATATTGATCCATAGGATTTAGTGCAAACCTGTACACTTTGTGAATTTCAAAACAACAACTTTAGAGTACGGGAGGAAGTTTTCCAAGGACATTGTAGCATATACGTAGAAACAAACATGAAATGGGATGTTTTAGAAAATACTAGATACAAACCAGGAACTAATCAATAACTTTGTTTGGCCCTTAGCCAACCATCTCACCCTCAGATGTTGCTCTCTGGGCTTCCAGTGGTGCATGTTGGATTCTTAGGAAAGGAGTGTGGCAGTCTCAGTGTCTGTGGAGTCAGAGTCCATGTCCTGTATCCCACAGGGCAGTAAGCACAGCTCTGACACCATCAGTGTTAGCCACAGGCCACTGCAGGTGTGTTAGAGCTCAGCTGAGGAGTAACTGCGTGGTAAGAATTTCACATAATACTTGTAAAGTAGCTCCGTGGGGCCAGTTAGTGTTGGTGCTTAACTAGGTAAGGATGAGCTAGATAAGCCCTTGATAAAGCTTTCTTATTATTAAAATTGAGATTTCAAACCACGTTCAAATCAAGAATATAATGGTGTCTATTCCAAGTTTGATTTGTGTTTGGAAAGAACATTCAGAGCATTTACACTTAATCTCTCTGTGCCTTGATGGTGGAGCTGTACACCAACTGTTAACTCTGTCAAAAACCCCTGATCTTGAGTTAGTTACACTGTGAGCAAACAGAACATTTTCCCCGTACTTTTGTCATAGGAATTCCAGTAAACTTGGGCTTTTGTGCTTAAAATATCAAGTGGATGATTTCATCCATCAGCGGTTATTATTTCTGCAGACTACGCCTGTACGACACAACGGTGTCTGCCTGGGGATTAGTCACCGTATGCAAATGCTAATTTGACCTATTACATTCCTTTCTTCTCTGCTGGGCTGGGCTCTGTGTGCAGCCCTGTGGGTCCCCCAGCCCTGAGCTTGTCCTTTCCCAGAGACAGCCCCCACTGAGCCACAGCTGTACCAGCACTCACTAAACTTTCCAAGAGATGTATGCACAGGCTGGCTTAAATATATCCAGTTTAATGTAGTAATGCTCCCGGGTTTTACTTGCCTGTTTGTTTTTTATGATCAAACCACTTTGTCAGCCCTCAGTAGCAGGAGAAGGCAGAAGTATCTTTTGAGCACAACAGGGAGAATTGTGAGTACATTTTGTAAATGAGCTCGTTTCCTGGAGAGGTGAACATTGATAATTGAGAAAAGAGGTAGTACTTCCTTAACAAGTTGCCCAGAGAATCTGCCCCATCCCTGGAAGTGTCCAAGGCCAGGTTGGACAGGGCTTGGAGCAACCTGGGATAGTGAAAGGTGTCCCTGGCCATGGCAGGGGTGGAACGAGATGGTCTCAAAGGTCCCTTCCAATCTGTGATTCTATGAAGGTTTCAACTGAGTGAGCTATGTGAATTTCTGAAGAAAAGTGCTGAAAATCCAGCATAGGTCAAGCAGATAGCAGCAGTCTTGACACTCCTTTCACCTGACTTAAATGTCAAAATTCCTTGCAGTTATCTCACAGTGTGATTCTACATGACAAAGGTAAGCTCCTCTCATTTGGATGGATGCATATTTCTAAAGAAAGGAATCACCTTTTAACTGTGGTGTTTCCTCAGCTTAGGTGTTGGAGTGTTGCTGCAGCTGATGTAGGAAGAGCCAGGGAACTGCAGTCAGGGAAAGCATTGCTGTCATGTGGGAGCTTTCTCTTTATCCCTGTGTGCTCCCAGTAATTGGGACTTTTGTAAACTTCTTGCTGTGGTTTAGTATTGCTGACTTACGGTTGTTGGGGTAGTAGAAGATGGGGAAAAAGTCTTTAACCTGATATAGAAATATTTGATACTGTAACACAGATTTAATAAAGGTGATATAAAAGGATTTGGTATTAGCATGTTGTTTTGGAAGTGTTCTGGTTTACAGGTTTTTACCATTTCATCTATAAATTTTCATTTTTATAACTCAAGTCTATATTGCCAACTAAAATGCAACCTTTCAGTAACATCCTCTTTGACTGTGTGATTAAAGTGTCATCTGAAAAGAAGCTTGCCCTTTGATATTTTGCTAAAGCCTGTTTTTACTGCCTACACCTTTCTGTAGAAGACTTTTGGAAGTTGTGTGGGGTTGTTTGTTGTTTGCTTTCAGGTTTGTATTTTTTAGGGGTCTGAAGTGAACCACCTGAGCTTGTTTGGGCCTGTTTTTATGTTACATGTTCTGTGGGATTTCATGCTTTGGCCATTTCCCTTTCAGCTTTGCTTTTCAAATCTTAGGAAGCGTATGAACTGCTTTACTCAATTGTGAAAATACTCCTGCATGATGTATCATCAAGTGATCAAATTTTGCTCTCAAAAGTTTTTACTATCACTGTAATAATATATAAGTATGAAGCTAACGTGAACTCTTAAGCTAAAACCAGCTTTAGGTTTTGAAGATCAGGATTTTTAGGAATGAACTCTGTTTTGGTTGTTTCAGTGAGAAATCAACATAAAATCCTTATAAAGGCTGGGAGGTTTACAGGATATTGTTATGCATCATATTTTTCCCATAAGTTTATGAACTGCATTTCTAGAACTGGAATAGAATGTTTAGTCTTCCAGTCAGAAAACTTCACCATTTTCTCTTACAGTCTTCTCAGACAAAGAGCTTTTATGTTTACAAAAACCCCAAACAGCAAAAAAAACCCCGCAAACCCAGCAACATTTACACGGCTTTTGAGTTTAGACACTATGTATTTTACATGTTATTTAATTGAACCATGTAATTTTCCCTGTTTGTCTAGAGTTACAAGCTGAGAAGGGCTATGTTTATGGAAGTCTAGATAAATTACAGACTATGTGACTGTCAGTTAACACATTGAGTCGGGAGTATCTCGGAAATACTGAGTTGAGAGGCCATTCACAGGTCATTAAAAGACCGTCAGTCCACTTCTGCGTTATGCAGTTAAAATTTTTAGAAAATAGTAATTTCTGTTGCTGTTAATAACTTAAAAGTTGTTATCATAATAAAAAATAAACAAATAAAGAAAATAATATTTATTTTCTTAGTAATTTGGTTCTGCTAGCAAACAATGGCTAAAGGTTTCCTGAAAACTTTGCAGGCAGCTTTGGATGATGTATTCTGCACGGTGCAAGAGCGTGATGTGAAGATTTACTATTTTCTTTGGGGGTGAGGGAGGAAGTTTGCTGTTTTTCTTGGCTGATCTCCTGGTATGTTTCTGGACACATCCAAAGCGCTTTATTTTGTATGTTCTGTTATAGGCAGAAGGTTCCTCTAGTGCTTCTTCAGGAAGTCAGGCAGCTGATGTCAAAGGGAATCAAACCAGTAATCCACAAATCCCATGCCTCTTGTCCATGCCCACCAGAAACCACATGGATATTACCACCCCTCCATTACCTCCGGTAGCACCTGAAGTATTACGAGTGGCAGAGCACAGGCACAAGAAGGGGTTAATGTATCCCTACATCTTTCATGTCCTAACCAAGGTATGACATTTGGAAATGAGGTACTGTGAGATAATGATTCTGTGAAGATAATTGCCCTGGCATTTCTGGCTAAAGAGTAACAGATTTTTACATCCTTTTTAATGCTCTAACTTCTGGTCCCTTTTTAGTCATTTGAACCGGTTCCCCCCCTGTTTTCTAACCTCTGATGTGGTTCATTGTTCCAATAAATTTGAGATGACTATAATTAGAAGTGTTTATTTACAAAATTAATTATTTTTCCCAACTATTTGCAGTTATTTGTATATATCTCTATGCATGGGTGTGTATGTCTGTGTGCATATGTTTATGCAGAGTCCATTTCCATCCAAAAATTCCTGTGTATGTACTTTGGTGTCTGTGCCAAGTCTTTTCTATTTTCAGTGTTCAGAAGTACTGAGATTGTTTTTTCTCCCAATCTGATCCCTTCCATTACTGATAGCTGGCCCCGAGAGAAAGAAAGAAGCTCTAAGAAATCCCTTTGGTACCAGCAGCTAGCAAAATGGCACTGTCCCCATGCCTATTAACCTTTATTCACCTTAAAAATCCTCTTTGGGACAATAAGGACCACAGGCAGATCTGAAATCCGTCAAAATAAAATTTACTGCGTCGAAGTTGAGGTTTGGATTTCCTATTTCCAAATTGTTTGGTACCACAGCTCGTGTTTCTGTTTTGTTCTTCCACTTTTTTGTCAAAGACAAGTGAAGAAGAATCAAAAGGTCTGTGAAGACCATTGATACCAGTTCTGTTTCACACTTTGCATAGCCAGATATTCTTAGCATGTTTAAATACTACTTGATGTGTAATCACAGAATCATTTGGGTTAGAAAAGATCTTTAAGATCACTGAGAACACAGCTGTTAACCCAGCAATGCCAAGACCACCACTGAACTGTGTCCCCAAGTGCCACGTCTGTGTGGCTTTTAAATCCCTTCAGGGATGGGGACTCCACCACTGCCACCTGAAGCCATTTCCTTTGTCCTGTCCCTGTTCCCAGAGCCCGTCCCCTCCTGTCAGGGCGTTGTGCAGAGCCAGGAGGTCCCCCCTGAGCCTCCTTTTCTCCAGGCTGAGCCCCTTTCCCAGCTCCGTTCCCCTCTCTGGACACACTCCACACGCTCAAGCTCTTTCTTGTTGTGAGCCCAGGACTGGAGGTGGGGCCTCAGCAGTGCCAGCACAGGGGATGGGCACTGCCCTGCTCCTGCTGCCACCCCAGGGCTGGGACAGGCCAAGGTGTCCTGGTCCTTCTCCCCCACCTGGGCTGCTGTTCAGCTGCTGCCACCAGCACCCCCAGGGCCTTTCCTGCCAGGCCCTTTCCAGCCCCTCTGGCTCAGCCTGGAGCTGCAGGGGGTCTCTGTTGGACCCTGTGGTGGAGTTCTGGGGATTCTTTAGAAATGGGCGCATGTTCCAGGTTATGTTGCTGTTACTGAGAGAGACCTTTGAGTCATCACCTTACACCTAAGGTAGTGTTTTCTGAGTTAAACCTGACTATATCCTCATGTAACCACTTCAAGGTGTCACCTTCAGCATTCATTACTGGGATAGTTTAAATGTTTTTTTTTTTTTTAAGAGAAAGTAGCACAATGGAGTGTTTTCTTGTCAGTGTTAAAAATAAAGGTTGATTTTTGGGGGCAGTGCAGTCAGTCATATTCCAAGAATATCATAACATGTTTTGATATACAGTTACAGAAAACAGTGTTGTTGTTTTGAGAGAAAATGTTGGAAGGTTCTTTTATGCTTTTTTCCTTAAAAGGTATAAAATGCTAAATCTTTACATAGGTGTATTCAAACCCAGCCTTACTGGAGTAATTCCCAGTTAGGTGGGTTTTGTCCAGGTGTGCTCGTGCATTGTTTTTTACAGTGAGTCCCCAATATGTTTCAAATCCTGCAGCCAAAAGTCAGACTGGTGTTTTTAGATAGCATGAATATTTTTTAAGATAACTGCCTGAAATCTAGATCAGCTTCAAATGTGCTTTGGCTGTCTAAAAGCACATTGCTCTATTTCCAAGTGCCTGTATTAAAAGAACAATATTTAGTTAATCCTCACGTGTAGCTAGTCCAGACTAATATGTGTGTGATGGGAGAAAGGAAAGAGGGAAACAACAGAACCTGAAGGAAATGAAGCAGGCTGGGCTAATCCCTGAGCTGAGATGCACTTTACTACTGGATCACGTTTGTCTTGACTAGCTGACGTGGGTCAGGGTTGGATTGGGTGCATACCTGAATGGTTTTTGTTCACTGTAACATGTCATATTTCTCTGCTTTCTTTCATGCCAAAGGGTGAAATCAAAATCGCCGTTTCTATAGAAGATGAAGCCAACAAGGACTTGCCTCCTGCTGCTCTCCTGTATAGGCCAGTGCGTCAGTATGTTTACGGAGTCCTGTTTAGTTTGGCAGAAAGCAGAAAGAAAACTGAAAGGCTTGCTTTTAGAAAGAACAGACTTCCACCAGAATGTACGTACTGCAGAACCCATGCTTTATTCCTCTTCCCTTTGCTGTGGTTTCAGAGCCACTTGTACCGTGATGTGAATGGGAATTGTTGCTAAGATTCTGTCAGGGTGGCTGATGCCAGAGGAATTTTGGGCCTGTTCGGTGCCATGGATTAGAGAAAGAGATGTTGTTAATTTGAAATTTTATTTCCTATCGTAGTTTAAGAACTATAAATGCTGCCATTTCTAAGCAAGCTCTGAGGTTTGGTTTTGAACATCTGCTTAAGCTGCTGCCAGACCTGCAGTGAGTGATGTCAGCTTGTGATTTCATTTCTGTATATGGCAGAACTGGATTTTAGGAAACTTCTGTTCTCTGCACCCACATACAAACCTGCCTGCTTTTTTCAAAAATGAGAGGTGCACAGGTTGACTTGCCCTGCCTTCCTGAATGTGTCCCTGAAGGTACCTCCGGGAAATTTGCAAGTATCTTGTGTCCTTCAGGGATTGGCATATAAAAACCTAGTTTAAACCCCACAGAAATCAGGGTGTAATGTAACCAAAGGTAGACCTGGCTGAGGATAGACTAAACTTTTGCAAACAGCCTTGTCAAAAGATCCTTTGACTTGCTGAGAGATGTGGATGTTAATCTTCTCACTAAACTGAAAGTTGTCTTTTTAAGTCTTCAGTTTCCAGGAATTACTGTCATTCCAGCCCTTGTTCTAGAGTGTTTTTGTTATAATGAATGCATACGGGGAAATGACTGAACTTTGCAGGAGCAGCTTATAAAGGTTACAGGAATGCTGAAGCATTCAGTGCACGGCAGCAGCAGCACAAGTATTTAAATGTAGGAGTCTGCTGTCACTATGCTAAATTTAAGAATCACATATTCAGTTGTATGAAATCATCATTCACAGGCTTCATGTGTAAAAGGATAAAAATAAGTATCAGTTGTAATCTTTGTGTTCATTCCCTTTGCTCTTTCCACTTGTGATTATAAAACGTTTTTGTACGTTTGTCGTGAAGATGTTAATCTCTCAATGATGTTTGAAAAGCGTTTTATCTTTGCCAGTTACTTAGTGGGAATCAGCATTTACCCTGCTTGAATAATAATACCTCAGCACACCTACTCACAAACTTCTTACTTCTTAAAATTCACACAACATAGTGGCATTTCGGGTTACAAGGTCATTTCAGTATTAAAACAGTGATTTTATTTGCAGTTGTAATTTATCCTCATGAGAATTCTGTCCTGAAAAGCGTACTACAGCCTTTTTTTGGTGAAGTGGCTGAGTGCTGGAGGTCTGCTTGAGGTTAATCCTGTAAACCTAGAATGTTCTCTTTAGGCTACTGGGGAAGCCTATATAATCTATTTTCTCTTCATTTATCCTGCTTTCCAGAGTTTATTCTCAGTGGAGGGTGAGCACACTGCTGCTGACTTGGTTTAGTTATGGGAGCTCTGGCAAATCTTGCTGCAGGACACATTCAGCTACTGACCTACTTCTAGCTTAGGACTGACCAAGCTCTTAAAAAAGCAAAATCCAATTTGAACACACGCCCAAAAGTTCCTTGCTTCGCTGCAAAGCTGACAGTGCCAGTAAAGATGGATTTGGGCTGCTGTGCAGGTGTGGGCTGGGAAAGGGCTCTGGTGCAGGAACGCCTTTATTTTGGCTGGCTCTCTTACAGGGCAGCATGGTTTGGACAGTCTGTGCAAGACCTAAGGAGAGAACAGTGTCTGAAGCACTGATGAGCCTTCTCTAACTTTGCTGAGCACCCAGGCTATAATGAACTAGTGATGTTCATTCTCCACCAGTGTCTAAATTATTTTGCTGCTCTCAAAAATGAGCAAGTTATGAAACACAGTAATGAAGACAATTAAGAGAAAAATCTAGGAATTAAGGGATGTTAAGAGAATTAAGAAATTAGTTTCTGAAGAAATGTAAATGATCTTTAAGATTTATGTAGAGAGGTAATGAATATTAATATCTAGAATCCTGTCATCTTTGTTGTACAAACCAAACACTGGCAACCTTATAATAGTGCCTGAATAATTGGCAAGGATACTGCATGTGAGGGTTATGGAAAGCTGGGAAAAATGCATAATAAACGGACACGTCAGGATTACTACTAAATATATAGATGGCAAGATAATGATCTTTCATGAAACGGATGGCCTTATCTTTTAAATCATTTATTTTTTGTATGGAGTTGAAAAGCCAGTGAGAAACAACAGAAGGAGCAATCAGTGGGGTTCTTCAGTGATCAGTGTCTGCTAAGTGTTGCCTTTGCTGTACATGGCCTCATCTCTGCTCCCAGAAGACAGGGGAGGCTGGGTCACAGAGTGCCTGCTGGTGTTTGGCTGCCAAGGGCACGGTGCTGACCGTGCTGCCCTTCCCTGGCAGGGGGTGGAAACCAAGGGTCTCCCTTGCTCTGCTTGTCGAGCTCGAACCAGGTTATTTCTGTGTCCTGTTAAATACATGTGTGTAGTGAAACCATCTGCTCTTTGTGCTCGGTGGCAAAAGGCACACTTGCACAAGCTGCTCCTGGTTGGCTCCCAAGGTTTGTTATTTTAAGCCCAGCCACCTTGTGACGTGCTGTTCCCATCACGGATGTGCTCAGCCGGCCCCAGCCCTGCCAAGAGGAAAGCCGTGTCTCTTGGGCAGTAGCCCTCGTGCAAAATCAAGCATGCTGAGCTCAAGCTGTGCTGTCAGGAAGGATTGTAAGGTTAAAAATCACGGTTAATGAATAAGACCAGGACCACTGGAGCTGTGCTTAGCAACCAGAGCTCTGCTGGGGTGCTGTGGCTGGTGCCTTCGGAGCCCGTAATGGCACTCGGGTGTTCATCAAGCAGGTTACAGTCCTGCAGGTTGATGCTGACCCTCTTTGCTTGGATTAACCTTAGCATGTGGTGAGGGCACTGTTGAAAGCAGAGGTCCATAGATCGTGTGGTGTCTCGGCCCTCTGTGAGTATTCAGACGTGCTGATGAGCAGTAGGATGAGGTTTGGTATGAAAACAGGGTGATCACCATGGTAATGGGGCTGAGCATGCTGATCCTAGTTGTAGACAATGTAGTTTTCAGGGTAAGCACGGCGCATTTCTCAGTGGAAGTCCTGTGATTCTGACAGCTGAGGATGCAGTGAGTTTGGTAGCAGTCTCAGTAGAGATTTTTCAAAGGTTTAAGAAATGCCCTGGAGAAATAAGTGGATGTGGACAAGTCCTGGATTCAGCTGTTTGGTTAAATACTAATTTTGGGTGGACAGTGCTAGAGTTGCTTGTTAATGGATTCAGCTGCAATTCCTCATCCCCATCACTCAGAGAGGAAACTGTATTCCAGTCCACTAGATGGACCTTTGTGTTAAACCTTTCCAGAAGAAGCATGGTTACCTGCACCCAGCTGTGGGTCCTCAGCACAGGGCTTGGACTGCAGGAGCAAGTCCAGAGAAGGCCATGAAGATGTTCTGAGGGCTGGAACACTTCTGTGGTGACACTCTAGGAGGAGTCTTCAGGCTGGAGAAGACAAGGCTCCAGGGAGAATTAGAGCCCTTTCCAGTACCTAAGGAGACTCCAAGAGAGCTGCAGATGGACTTTAAACGAAGGCATGGAGTGGCAGGACCAGGGGAATTACTTCCAGAGGGCAAATACGGAGTATTGGGAAAAAATTCTTCCTTGTGAGAGTGGTGAGGCCCTGGCACAGGTTGCCCTGCCACAGCAGGGGGTGGAATAAGATGGACTTTAAGGTCTGTTTCCACTCCAGCCATTCCAAGAGTCTTGTATACTATTATTATTTGGCACAACAGAGAAGGCAGTGTGCATCTCTAGTGTGACCTTTGTAGCATGTGGCTGAAGAACAGGCTGAGGTGTTCTTCCTGTGGCCTTCATGTCACAGAGCCATGGAAGTTCTCATCCACTAATTAAAAGCTTTGAACTGCATTTGAATGTTGAAACATAAGGTGGAAAGCATAGACATAAACCATTCCCTTCTAAGCTTAAGGTCCTTATGTGTTCAGTGTAAGTGAAAGAAACATCAGGGAAACACTGGTGGTGTGTACAGCTTTGCTTCTGATATCTAAAGCAATTACAGAGGGGTTTGAAAGCACACATAAAATACATACTTCCATTTGTGTTTGCTGTTCCAGGCCTAAGCAAACAGAGAAACCCAGAGAGATGAGCTGTGCACCAGGGCAGGGTAGCTCTGCTGGCTGTTAGAGCCCATCTTTAGAGTGCAGTGGTGTATAAAACCTGGGAGCAACCAAAATAGAACATGATTTTGTCGTGAGGCGACCAACTAAATATATCAGAATGTTTATTTGCATTGCTGTGAGTGATCTGTAAAACTGCCCTGGGCTCTGTGAAGAGTGACAGTAATGCGAGGCTGGGTTTATTCCCAAAAAGTAGGAGAGCTCTTTGGGGTGTTCTGGAGTTTTTCTCTTTAATCCTGACCATCAGCTGTGCCGTGGTTTGCCTGCCCCTGGCTATAGGATCACACTTTAGGCTGCTGCCCCATTGCTGAAGGAGGCTTTGTAGCTGTCAGGTCTGTGCTGGCACCAGCGGGACGTGTTCCCCAGACTGTATCCAGTGGATTTCCAGCAGAAAGAGCAGGTCTGAGCTCCCTCAGGGAATCTCCCCGGGCTGTAACCTGAACCTGCACTAACAAGTTCCTTGAACCTTTCTACACTGCATAACTGGCTCAGAGCTGGAAGGGTGCAGGCACGCTGTGAACTGTGTCAGCCTCGGGGTTGCTCCAAGGCCAAAGGTATCGTGTCTCAGCCTTGACTTGAACTTGTGTTCTGTTCTGGTTGTCTTCAAACAGAAGGAGGGAGATGATTTAGCAGCAATGTAGAGTGAACTGTCTTCGTGCTGATGCAGATGAAAGGGAGTTTGGGCACAAAGCCACTAACCTCTTCATAGAAAGCAGTGCAATAAATGGGAAAGCTTATGTGAAGTAATATTTTGTAAAATTTTTAGGGAGAAGAACTCCACACCTGCCTATATTTGAGATCTCATTCCACTGCAGTAGCTGAACAGCTACAGACAAGTATAATAATACCAGGTTTAAATATGATTCAAATGAAATCACTAAGATCATATTGTTCTTAAAAGACCACCTGTTAAAGGACCACCACATTTGTGTTTATGTACTATTTTTATTTATTGCTGTAGGTTTCTGATCACACACAAGTATTGTCAGATATGACAGAGATATTTTAGGGGAAAATTGGACTTTTAAGGTAAAATTGCAGAATGGTTTAGATTGGAAGGGTCCTTGAACACTGTCCATTTCCAGTCCTCTGCCATGGGCAGGGATACATGCCAGTAGACCAGGTTTCTCCAAGCCCCGTTCACCCTGGCATTGAATACTTCCAGGGGAAATTGTGCTGTCTGTTTTAGAAAAATACATGTATTTCCTCTATGTTGTATATTCATTTGAAAATATTAGCATGACATTCCTAGTGTATGCGTGTTCGTATACACCTAATTTGTAAATGGTCACAATTAGAAAGTATTTCTTGCAGGGTTTGAATTACCAGTTTGGCAGCGTAATCCAACACACTATTGCAGTCTCAAAGTGATGCTTTTTAAATCAAAATCTCCTGCATATGAAGTCTGAAATAAATGCTGGAATATGAAATACTAAGGGTGATTTCTTTCTGCTGTTGCCATTCTGCAGTTTCACCAGTGATAATTAAGGAATGGGCTGCTTACAAAGGCAAATCTCCTCAGACCCCTGAGCTGGTGGAAGCCCTGGCCTTCAGGGAGTGGACCTGCCCCAACCTGAAGAAGCTGTGGCTGGGCAAAGCCGTGGAAGACAAGAACCGACGGATGAGGGCATTCCTGGCCTGTATGCGATCAGACACACCAGCAATGCTCAACCCAACTAATGTGCCCACTCATCTTATGGTGCTCTGCTGTGTGCTGAGGTTAGTGTCACCTCCAGGCACGTCAGTACCCAGGAAGGGTTTTACTCTGGGATCTCTACAAAGTGTTCATTCATATCTGCAGCCACACTGGGAGAGGGAGTTTGGTTTGGTTGTAGAAAAGCATGTGTGTAGTTCTTCTTCAGTCTCTAAAGGATTGACGGAAAGACAAAAAAGATGTTGCGTTGCAAAGAGGTTGTATCATTTGATTAGTTTTCCCTTGGTGTACTCAAGGCTCCAGCTCAGTAAAAAACCAATTTTTGGGGCCTCAAAGGCTTCTGTGGGTGAAGTTGCACAACAAAAGCTTCCAGCTTTCCAAAGGAAAAGTCACAGCGTCCAAAATCCTGAACTGTTCGATTTTCAGATTGAAAATTGACAGAGGAATTGGGAGATGCTTAGATTTGGGCTGATCCTTTAAGACAGCAAGCTTACAATTCTTTCAGAATCCAAGGTTGGCATCTTACACATGGTAAAATGTAAGCCATTTTTGAGATTGACAAATGTATATTTGTCATTGGTTCTATTGAGCTTCATCTTGCCTTTTGAGTACTAAAACACTGTTTCTCCTTATAGGCTAGTTAGTATGCAAACAAGGTGGTATCTTAAAGCTCCTCTTTTCACTGGCACAGCATGTTTCTGTCCTGTCACTTGTCCTGTGTCCATGCTGGCACTTACTGGGGCTGTGTTTCCCTCACAGGTATATGGTACAGTGGCCAGGGGTGCGCATTCTACGGCGCCAGGAACTTGATGCTTTCCTTGCCCAAGCGTTGTCTCCAAAGCTCTATGAACCTGACCAGCTTCAGGAACTCAAGGTAATTCTTAACTAGAACTTACATAATTGAAGAGATTTGTTTCCAGCTGCTCTGGGAATTAACTGTAGTGGCTGATCTGTATGTGCCTGTCTCACTAAAAGCCTTGCGCAATCACCTATACTTTCCAGAATATCAGTCTTAGTGGCCTAAAGTGTTGCAGAGATGGCTGCAATGGTTTACAGTGTCCATTTTCCAAACACAACACAATAAATCAAATTCCAGACTGGGCTGGGTTGGGAGGGACCTTAAAGCCCATCTCATTCCACTCCCCACCATGGGCAGGGACACCTTCCACTATCCCAACTTGCTCCAAACCCCATCCAGCCTGGCCTGGAACACTCCAGGGATGGTGAGCCCACAGACTGAATGACATCTAGGGGCCGAGATTTTGGCAAAGGTGTCTATCATAGTCATCAAAGTCTCGCTTCTCTCTTAAGATCTGATGCAAAGAGGAAGAAACTCCACTTTGAAAATCACTGTTCTTAGAGACCTAAGAAAGGAATCCCCAGAGAAAATATTCTTTCTATTCCAACACAAAACAAAAAGCCACTGATAGCAGATACTATTCTGGTTTAATAGTAATTATGTTATTTTTCAATCATACATAAAGTAATGCAGATGACTTCCATGAGATATGTTGGTTAGCTGGAAGATGCAGTAATTCCCTCAGGGTTGTAACTGTCTTCACAGGAAGCAGCTTGTGAAGTCAGACAGAGCAGCTCAATTTGAACCCAGCCGTGTATCTGCAAAATGAGCGGGAGAGTCTTTGGCCTCTTAAAGGTTGCTTATGCATAAGGAAGGTGGTAATGGAGTTTAATTTTAAAATTTAATAGCAAGGTCTTGAAAGTGTTCCCAAGCAAGGGTTGATATTTTGAGAAGTATTTCAGAAAACACCAGTAGTGGTATTTTCTTACACCGGAGATAAAAATACACTTGCTGCAAGCAAATCCTTTTTGCTTTGACCACTACCTATTATTCCCTGTTTAATTCTACCTTGGTGTCCCTGTCCTGTATCCTAAATAAAGCTGTTGTATGCATACACACTGTTTCTCATTAAGACATGTGTTCTTAAGGCAAAATCTTGAATCAGACCAATAGAAAATCCATTATAAAGGGGTTCAGAAGAAAATGTGTTGCAATGGAAGAAAAATGGAATTTTGCATTGAGCTCATTCCTGAGATGTTCTACCACACATTTCAGAAGCACTTAATTATTTGGAATAAAATTTTAAATTAATTTTTCCAGTGCTGATTTCCTCTAAGTGTCTTTAGAAATAGTTTCCTGCACTTTGTGTTGAGAAAATAGGGGTTTGTGTTTATCTGTGGTCTCCAGAGCAGGTGGATGGGACCACAGCTTTTCTGAAGATGGCAGCTCTGCATGCACAAATGAGAGGTTCCAGTGCATTCTTCTGCTCAAACCTCTGAAAGTCTGGATGACCTTTTAAAATCCCTCTGTTTGCAAGAGTTTTGAAAAGAATGTAACTATAGGAATAACTCTGAATTACATCTCATTGCCATCTTACTACGTTTACCCCGTTTTTGAACAGATTGAGAATCTGGATCCCCGTGGAATCCAACTGTCTGCTCTCTTCATGAGTGGTGTGGACATGGCTCTTTTTGCCAATGATGCCTGCGGACAGCCCATTCCCTGGGAGCACTGCTGTCCCTGGATGTATTTTGATGGGAAATTATTCCAGACCAAGCTCATCAAAGCAAGCCGGGAGAAAGTTCCGCTCATCGACCTCTGTGATGGTCAGGTGTGTCCTGTGCGGGTGACGGGGTGTCCCGTGTGCCCCTGGGCTGTCACCATTCACCTCATGTTTCTCCTCTGCTTTTAAAGGCAGATATGAGGGCAATGGCTAAAGGGTGGGTTTTGCTGTTTAGTTCCTTATTTCTTGATGAGTAGGGTGGCATTTGGATAGATTTGGAAGAAGAGGCATCAGCTTGAATTTGATTTTTTCCCCTCTGAAAATGGAAACACTGATATGATGAATGGCCAAGTTGGAAACTCTGCTCATTTGTTCAAGTCCCACCTTTTTGGGTCAGACTGTCCAAAGGACTAAGCTGCACTGGGTTTGTAGTGAAAGAAAATTGGTGATTTCTAATTGATTTTCCAGACTGAAGTCATTCTTGGGGTCCTCAGCTCAAAATCTTTTCACATTTCTTACAACCATCTTAAAATACAAGTGAAGGAGTTTTTTGTGTTATCCAAATCATGCAGTTACTATCCACCTGTAAAACCAGGAAACTGATAAAACAGTTTACTGAATAACCCAAACTTTTGGTTTTAACTATTTGAAAGGTATGAAATTGTATCCCTTCTTTTTTTGTGACTTGAGGGAAGCTCTGATCCACCTTTGCTATTGATGGTGGCTGTGGTCCCTCTCAGGGTTGTAACCCTCCAGGCATGTTTCAGCCTGTATGCACAGACTGTGGTGTGCAGTCCAGGTTTAGGATGATGATTCTGTCTCTACTCCTCTATTATTTTGCCTTTTCCTTTGAATTTGTTGTGTAAATGTAGCTTTATACAATTGAAACAAGAATTTTAATGTCCCTCTGTGACCTTCTCTTTATTCCTAGGCTGAGCAGGCAGCCAAGGTTGAAAAGATGCGTCAGAGCATCCTAGAAGGATTAAATTTCTCCAGGCAGAACCATCCTCTCCCTTTCCCACCTCCACCTGCCATGCCTTTCTATCCAGCTTCTATGTATCCTCGACACTTTGGGCCAGTCCCACCACCTCAGGGCAGGGGGAGAGGCTTTGCTGGTAAGTGATGGGACAGCGGTGCCACACATTGCCTTACCTTGCACATTCCCAAAACTACCAACCCTGGTCGATTTCATAGGGAAAATACACAAAAGCAGGTGGTCAGCTCCTGTTGGCATGTGCCAATCACTGTGTTTGGGGTTGCTTTTATTAGCCCAGTGATACGGAATGTGCTTCATTGCTGCTTATTTTCATCAGGATTTTAGTAACTGTGCCAGATCAAAATATTTTTACTGTTATTGTAGAACTAGAAAAAAGAGGAAGGGATTGACACTGGGTGGTGTGGAAATGCTCTGATTTGCACAGTAAATTGGTTCGAAACATTTATAAATTAACAGGTGCAGTTTAACTGTCAGGGCTGAAGACAACCTTTCCCCCTCCCCACTCCTCTGTGTTTTGCTACAGTCATATAACCATCGGCACCCTCAGGTGTAAATACTGACATAACCATTCCAGGCTGTTCCTAGAATTGCTCCCTTCCTCAAAATCTCTCCATGCCAAGGCCCGTAGGTGTATGGATACTGGACATGAGCATTCCAGGGGTGCCATGACTGTAGCCACCAGAGCTCACTGCCACATAATTGTCACAGGCCTTTGCAATGCCACAGAAGCTGGGATCCCATTCCAAGCCCTAACGCCCGCCCTTTGGATCAGAGATTCCGTGCTGGCTGAGACAGCAGGTCACCTTTGGCCAGGGTTCTCTCGGTGCTGCTGCTTCACCCGCAGGAGCCTGGCCAGCGGGAGCATGGCCCTCCCGCCTGGCTCTGGAAGGGTGGAAGGAGGCAGCAACCTCTCTGCTGGGGCCTTCCCGGTTGCCTGGCCCCCTCACAGCTTTTCCCCTGTCTTTCTTTACCCTGGGTCTAACAGGAGTCTATGGCTTCGGAGGCCCTTATGGGGAAACAGTAGCCACAGGCGCTTACCGGGCCTTCCGGGTGGCGGCAGCGGCAGGACACTCCGGAGCCTTCTCTGGCAATGACAGCAACAGGACTAGCAAGTTTCAGGGCGGTAATTATACCCAAACCCCTTCTCTTAGAGCTTCTGGCAACGGCTTCCTCCATTGTACGGGTTGGTCTGAGGCTTTCCTACTGACTCCCTGTCTCCCTAACTGTCTCAGCTTCCCTCTCTAGAGCCTGCCCGGTGCTGTCCGCTCTGCTCCCATCCCTGCCGCAAGCCCCCAGCGCCCTCCTGGTGCCACAGATCTCCAGGCACAGGAGAGCCCCACACCCAGCGGGGCAGGCTGGCTCCTGTGCTCCCACAGGCAAAGAGGGCATCTGTAACCCACTGGCCTCTGCCTCTGGATTAACAGGCAGTTTCCAAAATCTGGGGACAGCTGAGCTTTTTGCAAAGACCCAGCGTAGAAATGAGTGACTTTAGTATTACTGCTGAGCCCTTCTTTGCTGGCATCAGTGCTGGTGTGGACACAGGAGTGGGATGTACGTCCCTACCTGTGTGCCCACTGCTCACTTCCTGTATGGTGTGGGATGATGGAAACCTGTTCAGGGTAAATTTTTCCCACATATTTAGCTGTTCCTCCTGGCCTCTGAGCTTTTATCCTAAGAACAAACATACCTGTAATGCTTCATGTGTGAACAACTCTGGCCCTGCAAACCATCTGCATTTGAAGCTGAAGGACTTGCACAGGGAAGTAGGAACCTTCTGGATGTAATCAGTAGTGTAGTTCCCAGCCTATTAACATTTGGAGACTAATTATGGCTGCATAAAAGCTGTGGTTTGTAACCTTTTTGGTGCTGATGGTCTTACCAGTAACATCTTGCTCAGTTCACGTACCTGGATTTCTTGCAATACATGTTATCCCCCAGAGTTGATTTAGTATAAAGACATGAACAACTTGAACAGAAGCTATAGTTGCATCTTAGACAACTGTAATTTTAGCTGCCTTCTTTGAGGGGGAATGATAAACCCACCTTTTAAACCAGATCTGTTCAAATGCTACATTTTTGTAGTAACTTAGTGTTAGTACACCTTATCCAGCCTTTAGTTCTTTATTGCCAATATAATCTCTGTGGTCTCTGCTGGTACTTGCTGTTGGCTAAAAAGTGCCTTGAACCTGCAAGAATTCCTTCTTCTTTAGGAATGCAGGAAAAAACCAATCTTCAGCCAGCTTGTAAAATTCCCCTGCTTTCTTGAGGCTTATCTCAAGTATATTTTTAATTACTGAAACTGAAGCACTCATGTCAGATCATTTTTCTTTTCAGAATTCATATCTATTTTTAAAAAGGGGTGGGGGGAAACAGGCTCTTGGAGTTCTAACTCTTCTGGAATACTGCAAAATGAGCAATAATCTCACAGTATCCATAGAGGAAATGGGTTATGTGGTGAAATCTGGGCAAACGAGCTTTCCATTCATTTGGAACTTTACTGTGATGATTGTGAAGATCAAAGTTTGGTTTTGCTTTTATGTGCAGGAGTCCAACCTATTCCTTCTCAGGGAGGGAAACTTGAAATTGCCGGCACTGTAGTCGGCCATTGGGCTGGAAGCAGACGTGGACGAGGGGGGAGAGGGCCATTTCCTCTGCAGGTGGTGTCCGTGGGAGGACCAGCCAGAGGGTAAGTGCCAGCCTGGGAATGTGCTCCTCACATGGGATTTCATGGTTGGGGAAACAAGGAAAAGTTGGAGGCAGTAGAGATTGCATATGACCCTTTAGGATACGTAGGGTCAATTATATCCACTGAATATTCAAGAAAAAATGTTGGCATTCCTTTTAAGAAGCTTTTCACCAGTTATTTGTATAGGTGGAAGCATTTTTATGTGCCTGCCAATAAAACTCATACTCACTCTGAAATATATATATACATATATATATATATATATATACACACATGCACACAGGTTGGTTTTGCATAAGGAGATGACTTCAGGACTGCCAGTACCTTTATGACAGAGAAATAGGATTCTTCACTAGTAGATTTTGATTTGAGATAAAATGCCTGAAGTTTCTTTTTGTTGGAGGTGCTTTCTTAAGGCAGTAAGGTTTGAGTGCAGGTTGTCACCCGAAAGGGATGGGAAAACTGTCAATGCCAGATCATCCTGTGTCCTTCCGATCAGCACCGACAGGGCATTGGTCACATGCAGACTTACTAGAACAGGCCAGAGGGAAAGTGACTGCAGGCACCTTACCTGTTGGTTGGGTCAGTTGATACTGAAGTAGCACCAATAGGAAAGCATGCTCATGTTTGAGGGTTCTGCCTAAAGACAGAATCACAGAACCATAGATTATTTTCAGTTGGAAAGGAGCCACAAGGATCATGGAGTCCAACCCCTGTGTCTGCTCAGACCGCCCAACAATCCCACCCTGGGCATCCCTGGAGTGCTGTCCAAACCCTCCTGGAACTCTGGCAGCCCCGGGGACATGACCAAACCTTGGGGAGCCTGGGCACTGCCAGCACCCTCTGGGGAAGAACCTTTCCCTGATCTCCAGTGCTTTAACATCAGGTTCATGCTGGCAGAGGTTATTTCCTGCCAAAGGTCACTACTAGGAAACAGCACAGCAAGTTGTCTCAGTTCATGGCCCAGTTTTTGCACATTTGTATTCCATTTTATCTCTTTCAGCAGAGGGGATTGAGTCAGGCTTGTTCACCCTATTGCCTCATGTCTCTGCAACACTGAGCTCAGATGTTTTTCTTATTGTGTAAAATTGTGCCAGCTGCTTTGTATTGGCCTCGATCCATCAGTGTATTTAGTGTGATTTTCTGAACAGTTTTTCTCAGCTCCTTGAAGGACACACTTTGACCTTGTAAAAAGAGAGCCAGTGGGGTTGGCAAGGAGGGAACACAGTGAGAGGGACTCACATGCAAACCACAGCTCCTCTCTCTTCATTCTCTGCTGTTGCTTCTAAACCCCAGAATTGGATTTCGTACTGCCCAGTGTGGGAATTCACAGCCTGTGAGAGGAGACTGGGGGACACAGTGCTGTTCCGTGGGCAGTGCAGCCTCACTCAGCTCAGGGACCTGAGCCAGCCCCAGTGGGATCGGGTGTCACACCAGCACCTCCAGAGCAAGCAAAGGGCATTCCCAGGCTTGCAGAGCAATCCAGTATTTCTAGTAGAGAAAACAAGGAATTTTTTAGGAGAATAGTGTTCTTGACATAATGATTGGGAAGTTCAGTTTCTTCAGCTGATGGAATTAAAGCAGTTGCAGCTGAATCCTGGAATTGCTGAGATTGGAAAAGACCTCTAAGATCAAGTCCAGCTGTCAACCCAGTACCTACCCCCACGCTCACCCCTAAACTACATCCCCAAGTGCCACATCCACGTGTTTTGTGGACAGTCCCAGAATGGTGACTCCAGCACTGCCCTGGGCAGCCTGTGCCAGGGCTTAACCCTTTCTGTAAACAAATTTTTCCGAATATATCTAATCTAAACCACTTCCCCTGGCACAACGTGAGACCAAGGTGAGAAAGCTTGGTTTCATCTGATGTAATCTGTACTGAATCACACCAAAACCCACCACCTAGTATGTCTAAGTTGGGAGTCTCCATTGGAAGGCATCCCAGCTTATCAGTTGCCACGTGCCAGATGCAGGTGAAACTCCTCTGTTTGCTCAGTTTCTTACATAATTTTGTACCTACACGATTTTTTAATTCTGCCTCACTTTCTTTTATCAGAGCCTGTCTCGTTGTTTACACTGGGAACTGTTACTGAATGGGGGAAATGGCTTTCTATGTGGTTCAAATTGCTATTTTTGTAAGGTGAAAGTATTTTGAGCTCTGGTTTTAAAGTGACATTGAGGATAATTTGACACTTGGAAAATGTTTCTGCAAAGCTTGAAAGTATTATTTATTGTTTCTTTAGAAGGGAAATCTAAAAAGAGACCTTTTATTGCTCGGGACCCAAAAGGTTTGTTGGGTTTGATACAATTGCAAGCAGTAGAACCCTGCAGTTCAGAATTAGGCATCTTGCATCTTTAAAGACGTGTTGATGATAGGCACTAGACAGTAAAGCTAGGGAAATAATATTTCAGCAAAACTAAATGTAAAGCAGTTGTAAACAAAACTGACCTGTGTTTTATTTTCTCCCCTTGCCCCACCCCTGCAGGCGTCCTAGAGGAGTTATCTCCACTCCGGTGATAAGAACTTTTGGAAGAGGTGGAAGGTACTATGGGCGAGGTTATAAAAGCCAGGGAGCAATTCAGGTAATGAAGCCATGTGCCTGACTGCAGCACGCTCTGTGCCGGGCTGGGCTGGGGTGGATCCAGACCAGCACCACTTTAACTGCTACAAGTGTTTCTGGAGACCCGTGGAGGCTGTGAGCTGCACAGCGCCGACAGGACAGGCTGCTGTCACAGCTCACTTAAAGCAAACTTGGCTTCTAAAGACAGACGTGGAAGAATGTATTTTGACATGAATCCTGTGCCTACACAGCTCTAACCAGCCATGGGAGTAGAAGAAAATTTAGAAAATGGGAGAAATACAAAGCTGAAACAAATTAGCAGTTCTGTTCCTGCCCCTACTCTTCCCCAGTTTCTTTTCTGGGACCTCGGTCCAGCCTCGTGAAGGAAAGTTTGTAGCGGTGAAGGATCTTTGCTGCTGCCATGCTCCAGGTCTAAGAGGTCACTCTAAACTTCATGGGAATAGCAGAGCAGCCTTTCCCCCTGAGCATGCAGGTTCCTTTCTGGTGACAGCCTGCAAAGCGTCCATGGATCATGACTTCTGTCTGTTCCATGGATCCTTCAAATATAGCTGAGGCAGACTGCTGATCTGAATGAGATGCCAGTTGCTTTCAGAGTTCTGCCTTCCTCCTTTTTCCATGGTTCTGGCTGCTTTGCAGTTTGGATGAATGAGTAGTAAATAGTTGAAAAAAGTTCCACAATAAATATGTCATATGGACATGCCATTTGTCAGGGAGACCTGAGAGTAGGGGGGTGTTTTCAGGTGTCAGACAGTAAATTAGAGAATGTTCTCCAGTAGATAATGAAGCAACTATTAGCTTCCAGTAAAACTTACTGTTTTACAGGTGTAAAAATTCAAATACTTCTCTTCCTTCTTAAATTGCTGTGTACACAGACTATATGTCTACAAATGTACCTGTGGATGTGAAACTACACCTTTAAATAGAAGAGAAACCACTGTGTCAATAACAGAGCATCCAATTTGAGTACCTTAAGCTTTGAAATAAAGGAAATCCTGAAAACGAGCTCCCAAATACTCCAGGCTTACTACAGGTGTACATATGGGATAGTTCAGGTATAGTTCAGGTAGTAGCTGCAGGTGTCTTGGCAATGCCATCAAGGTTGGGTATTTGCATTTTTATTGATGATATGTAACTTGGATGGTAACTACTTGTGATCACAAGGACCTGTGTGTAAAATTGTGCCTGGTGAAGGAAGATAAATGGCATTTTCTATGGACCTGAGCTCATTGCATTTTGTGGTCATCAAGGCCATATAGGATGTTCCTTGTACAGGAAAGAAAAAAGGTGATTTAAAATGCACATGGCAGGGAGAACTTGGGAAAGTTCCCACGCAGTGAGTGAATTGTGAGGGTCAGGTGAGGCTGGGAGGTGCCAGTGGCCCCTCTGCCTCACTGAGTGCCTGTACAGGGCCAGGCTCAGCCCGAGGCACTTCCTCCCCTCAGCTTGGGAACCTGACCAAAACCAGTTCTTTGGATTTGTCCAACACACCAGACTGGTCTGTTTCGTCCCAGGATGAGACCTTTCACTCTTGTTCTGGAAAGAAACTAAAGCATGTCTTGAAAGCTGAACTTAAGGATATCTGCAAAGAGGCACGATGACAGTGATCAGTGTCCCTTGTGCTCATGTGCAGTCCCATGCCTGTGCAATGGGACTGAGAATTATGATGATCTGGATAATGAGAATGCCAGAGAACAGCAGTTCTGACTCACCTGCAAAGTTCTTCTGTAACATCCTTCAGCAGCTTACTGCAGGTGTTCCAGTAGGTAACAGTGGAGGTTTTTATACTGCACAGCTGTTGGCTGCTGTTCGAGGTGTCCCTGTCTTAAGCCATTTCTTAGCACTTGACTTTGTGAACAGTGTGACAGACCAGTGTGCTGCTTCTTAGCAGCCTAACCCGCTTATTTTGGTTTGTTTAAAGCCTATTAGGTTTCTGGAACGCTGAGATTAATTATAAATACTTAAAAACTAATTGTATGCTGCATCAGTCTGGTTTTTATGGCTATACTCAGTCTTGTAAGATTTTACTATATGCTTTTTTTATGAAAGCCTTTCCTAATCTTGGAAGCATATAGGCTGGTGCAGGGAATAGTGCATGGTGCCTCTGCACTCCTGCAAACCTGGCTGGAAAGAGCCGGGTTTGTGTTTGAGTAGCACGGGATCCTGCCACTGAATCACAGCACACACGAACCAAGGAGCAGAGTGCAGCTGTACATTGATTCTCAGTTTCGGTGTTTCAGACGTTTGTGTAGTTCTGATGTTGTGAAAGGAGGACAACATCGGAGTTCAAATGGGAGCATTTGCCCCGGGGGCATCAGAAGGCTCTGGGGAACACCGAAAATCCTCTCCGTGTATTTTGTGGGTCACTTCCTTCAGCAATGCCTAATACTTGGTGTTCACTCACGACCCTGTGCCCTGCATGCTGCCTGTTGTAGTGTCCTTATATCAGACTGTACATTTATATACATTTTTAGCACTGGTTCTTCAGTAATTCTCTTCTTTTTTTAACAACTAGGGCAAACCTCCTTACGCTGCTTCAGCAGAAGAAGTAGCCAAAGAACTTAAGTCAAAATCCGAGGAATCTAAATCCTCACTTGTGTCTTCAGATGGATCCCTGGCTGAAAATGGAGTTGTGACTGAGGAAAAACCAGCTTCCCAGATGAATGGGAATACAGGAGACATCAGGGCTTCCAATCAGTCTGAAAGTGCCTTGAGTAATGACTCTAAAATGTGCAATACGAATCCTCACTTAAATGCACTAAATGCAGACAGTGTTTGCCATAAAGATGATGCTCTTGAGGCCACTGTCTTAAAAAAAGAAGAGTAAACTTATTTTTTATAGAGGGTGAAGGATGTTGGGAAGGGTCAGGATTAGGAATATCTGGAAAGAAAGAGAGCCTACAGTTATGTACATTTTTTCCTTTCCGTAAGAGAAAAATGAGGACTTTGGAAATTCGGATCCCTCTTTGATGTCAGAGATTTAAACAACACATTTTTTTAGTTTTAACCAGTTGTAGTCAAAATGCTACAATAAAACAAAAAAACAAAAAAAAACAAAAAAAAAAGAGAATGAAGAGCATTTGACTCCCGCACTTAAAATGAAGTATACATAAAGTTTAAACTGGTTATGACAAAAGCTTGTAGTTTTGTTTTTTGAAATATAAAGAAAACAAATTTTGGCAGTCTTTAAGTATATATAGCTTAAAACTATAATTTTTAGTACTTGGCACCATATGTATGCCATTATATTTGATTTTGCATTACTGTGTCACAATAAAGCTTTCTTTAAGGCTTTGATTTCATGATTATGGGGGGAAAAAGGCACAACCACAGTTTTTTCTTTCTGAAATCTCATCACCGTTGCCGTGGTTCTTTTGTGTTAAAAATGTGCAAACTCTCGAAACTACCAATTCTCAGTAACACTTGCAGTTCTGCTGAGTTCAATAGACATCATACATATGTTACGAACGAGTTAAACGGAGATAAACTTGAAATAATAGAAGATGCAAACGACCTTTCAAAACAAACACAATGTGTTGGGAAACTTTTTGTGACTAATACCATGCATCCGTGATCAATGAACTATGTGGTTTTGAATCAGACGTAGACCATTAGTACTACTATTTGAGCTAAACTTCTGCATGGTTCATGATTTTTAAAGTGTGTAGTTAATATTATGCATGTTATTGTCCTCTTTCTTCCATTCTTACAAGTACTGTGCCCATTTGCAAAACAAAAAAAGCTAATAATCAGTAATAGTCCTATAAAAGATGTTAACTATGTTTAGTCATTGACTGATCTTGCTCTAACCTTAAAATTTTGTGATTATTGACCTCTGTTGCATTTATTCTAAAACTTTAAAAAAAAAAATTATCTAGCCGTTTTGAATATCAACGTTACCCTGGTGTACTCATTGCTGTATGCATTATTGTTCTCTGTTGCTGTTTTATGCCTTCATATTAGCAAATATGAAATTCTGTGAAAAACAAAAAAAAAAAATGCTTTGATCTTCAAAAAAAAAAAGTTACCCCCCTTCTGTAGCAGGAAACAAATGGCTTGTTCTTGAGAACTTTCCCATCAAGAATTTAGTATAAGCAAATATACCTGTATCATTTTGATGTTTTTGTTAGTGTTTCCAAACTTAATGTACTTCAAAATCAGAATCATTTCTTTATATTCGTTTTCATATAATTCTCCTGATGCTCTTCATCACACATTAGTGATCAGAAATGAGGTGTAATTCCCCATTCCCTGCCCGCCAGAGCTAAGTAGGTATCTTAATGTAAGTTGAAGGGAGTTCTGCCCCAACTCATGGATTGTGCAAGAATGAACTACTGTTGGGTTTGGCTGGTTGTAGATGGATTGTGGTGTGGTGTCTTTGAAGGCTATTGAATGCAACTTACAGTGCTTAATAAAAATCTTTATTCTTTTAGTATAAAATACTGTATGCCTTTTTTGTCAAGTATTTTTTTAATTAACATGTAAATAAAAGTTTTTCCTGTGCCCAAGTCAAGTGGTTGAGTTGGCAGGATCTGTGGTGTCCTCCTAAAAGGCAGGGGAGGGAAGCACAGCCTTGGGTTGTGGCTGTCCCTGGATCCCTGGCAGTGTCCCAGGCCAGGTTGGACACCGGGACTTGGAGCAGCCTGGGACAGTGGGAGGTGTCCCTGCCATGGCAGGGGTGGCACTGGATGGGCTTTGGCGTCCCTTCCAACCCAAGCCAGTCTGGGATTCTGTGATTCACTCACTGCTGGGGGACACCACACCTGGTTGGAGTCATGCCCTGCCTTTGCTGGTGTGCGCAGCTCCTTTAGATGTCACCTTTAAATGTCAGGTGGTTGAAGAGATGTAAATAAGGCAGAAATAACGGGGACAGTTGTTCAAAGAAAAAGACAACTGCAGGTGCCCGCTGAGGTTGATGGGGGTGGGCAGTGAGAGAGTGGTGGGCAATGCCTCTACAGAGCCGGGAACCAGGAGTGTTGCACAGAATCCAACTGGCAGAACACGAGGAGCTGCAGATTTACACCTTGGTGTAAACTGGGGAGCTTCTTCCCTGCCGTGCCTGTCCCTGGGTGCCCACAGCCGCGGGCTGTGAGCAGTGGGCACAGCTCCCTGTGCCCTGCCCTGCCCTGGCCCAGGGACAGCAATCCGTCCCCTCTCCTCCCCGAGTCACATCCGCGCCCTGCTCCGTGCAGCGAGACTCGCCCTATGCCAGCCCCTGTCTGCCCTGCCAGCATTCCCACGTCCCGCTGCCCGTGCAGCTGCGGGGCACCCCTTGTCCCACTGCCCGGCACTTTTCCGAGCCCGGCCTGGGAGCACGGAGTAAGCAGCATCGGCAACTCCGGGGTGCTGGGAGCAGTCCTCGCTGTGGCTGCGCCGCCGATGAGCCGGGACGGGCGGGCTGCGAGAGCCCGGCGATGTCCTGTGAGCCCGCAGCCCTCGGGACGAGCACAGCGCTGCCCGCCCGCTGCCGAGCACCTCCCTGCAGGAGAGATGCCTTTAGTACTGACAGAGTCCTGTTACAGAGCGCTGAACTGACCCCGGGATCGGTGATCCTACGGAACGGCTGGCTACTGCCTGGGCGTGCTCCTGAATTTATGGAATAGACTAGACTAGACTAGACTAGTCTAATAGAATGATAGGACAGATACTTCAATTGAAAGTGGCCCACAAGGATCACTGAGTCGAACTGCCTGATCCCTTCAAAGCTGACCAAAAATGTAAGCTCATTAAGGACATTATCCAAATGCCCCTTGAACACTGACATTTTGGGGCACTGACACACTCTCCAGGACCCTGATCCAGGGTCTGACCACCCTCTCGGAAAGGAAAGCCCAGGGGTGACCAATATCTCATTAGCCAGCTCCAAGACAAGAGTCAAACCGGGAGAATCCGCTCTTTGGGTGGGACGTGGGGCCCCCGTCCGTCCTGTGCCATCGGGGCTCCTCCGTCCCCCCCTGTCTGTGTAGGGAGCAGCGATGCTCGGCGTGCCCCGCAGCCGCCCCCGGCTGTGCGCGCCGTCCCCGCCAGGGCCCCGCCGGGGCGGGGCTGAGCGGCGGCCGCGGGGAAGGTCCCGGCTCGGGGGAAGCCCAGCGCAGGCGGCCCGGCCCGGGTTTGTTCTCGGCTCCAGCCTCCAGGCGGTGTCCGGGCGGGGGGGTGGGCAGCGGGGCAGGGAGGGCTCGCCATCGGCACCGCCACCGCCATCGACACCGCTACCGCCATCCCCACCGCCATCCCCATCGCCATCGCCTCCGCCAGGGCCGCTCCGCCTCTTCCTGCCCGGGGCGGCCGGGGGAGGCGGGGCCGGGCCGGGAGCGGCGCTGCCGCTGGAGCTGTGCCCGGGCACTGCCGGAGCTCCCCGGGGACGGGTTCCGGGGGGCTGTGAGTGAGGAGCCCTGCCCGCGGCTGGGGCCGTTCTCCCTCTCAGGGAACAGCTCTGGTGACCCCCGGACGGAGCCCGAGCGCCTGGCGCAGCCAGGAGGGGGAATGGGGAATGGGGAATAGAGAGTGGGGAATGGGGAATGGGGAATAGAGAGTGGGGAGTGGGGAATGGGGAAGGGGAAGTGGGGAATGGGACGTGGGGAGTGGGGAGTGGGGAATGGGACGGGCAGCCATCACTCCTGCACTGGGACGAGATGAGGATGAGGCGGTGGCACGTCCTGCAGTGCTGCCGGTGCCCAGGAGCACCGTCACCCAGCCCCGCAATTACCCGGCCCCGTGGCAGGCGGCAGTGCCGGCGGTGGTGGCAGTCTGTGATCCTGTGAATCGCCCCCAGAGCCTGTAAAGTGAATCCAGCCCGGGCGCACTGACCCGCCAAGTACCAGCAGGTCCCACCCACTGGACAGAGACGGGATGAAGGGGGACAGTGTAGCATCCCAGAAGATAAGGGGCTGATAATGTGTGTGTCTCAAACGCTGATAGCTGTGGAGCCAACCAAGGATTGTTGGTAATAACACCCCATTGGAAAAGAACAAGATGTGGCTGGAGAAGGGGTCATGCAGAGGGAGGGCAGCACTTTTCTGGGACAAACATCCTTGTTCCAGTCTCTGGAGATAAGCACAACCCAGTCCAGTGCAAGCACAGGAATGAGGCTGGGGAGTGAGCATTGGCTGTAGGAGGTGATCAAAACCACCCATGTCCCTCGAAGCCCTCTCACCCATTTCCAGAAAGATCTGAAAAAATGGACTGCATGGGATGGGATGGGATGGGATGGGATGGGATGGGATGGGATGGGATGGGATGGGATGGGATGGGATGGGATGGGATGGGATGGGATGGGATGGGACGGGATGGGACGGGATGGGAGCAGAGGGCTCATCTAACAGTGACTCTGCTGTTATCTTACTCCAGTTTCTGGTTCTTAACAGCTCTCAGTGCATAGAAAAAGTTCTAAACACTTGGAAAATCTCTTTTTACCTGGGAAATTCCTGGACGCTTTCAATTTGGGAAAAATGAACATTCTGATGCCTGAGGAAGTGTGCTGATCCCTAGCAAGAGATGAAATAAGTGGGGATCAGCCTGAGGAGTGATGGGTTTATGTGTCTCCCTCTTCTGTGGAGTTTTGGACCAGAGAACACTTCTTGTGGCCCTGCACAGCAGCTCTGTGAGGGGCTCTGCCCTCTCTGTGGGCCTGTGCTGCTTTTTCCCAATTGAGTTAAAAATACATTTTAAAACTCACTTCAAGGTTTCAAACAGTGAACTCTCTGATCAAATGATGTTCTGCTGAGGCACCCGGGCACAGCTCCACTGCCCACCCTCCCCTCCCAAGGGCAGCCAGGCACCTTCTGGATTGAAGTGCTTGTGGAGAGCTCAGGACAGTGGGACAACCTCACCCATAAGTTTCTTAATCCACTAATCCCTGTTAAAACGATGAGTAAGGTGTCTGAGCTGCCAGAACAGAGCCTCTGCATTTCCATGCAGTGTCAGCTCCAGCATCCTCCAGCACAACTACTGATGGCCCAACTGACTATGGACTTGGCAGTATCTGTAAAAAATGTGGACACTATAAAAACAGGAGGAAAACCACAGACACATCACTCTGCTGCTAGGGATGGCATCACCTGAGGGCCAGCAATGGACAATGGAGAGCTGGATGTGATTCCAGCCCCTAGGGGCACCTGGCTGCACTCAGGCATGGCCCTGCTGCCCTTTGTAGTGAGCACCAAACCTGCAGGGCATTCCAAGGGTTGGCTCACCACTGCAGCAGCTGGGACACTGGAATTCTGGTGCTGCCTTGGAAATAAAGCTGTTTGCATGGAGATGCTCATGGGACTGAGGAAAGGTGATGAGAAAAATTCCTCACACCGATATGCGCTGGGTGAGCAAAGCCCATAAACAACTGGGAGAGGGAACATGGCACAGGAAATGGTGTGGAGGAGCTGCTTCAGGGAATAGTCATTTTGTTTGGAAAAGGCCTCCAAGATCATGGATCCACCTGCTGCTTCCATGCCCTGTAACATGACCATCCCGCTTTCAGGAGGGGAGGGGGCCTTTCAGGGTGCAGCTGCTGGTGTGTGGGGTGTGCAGGGGCACAAAGCCCAGTGTCCTCGTGACCATCCTGTACCAAAGGACACCCCAGTCTCTGGGGCTCATTTAAACTCTGATGGTGCTGGGAGGTGTCCTTGGCGTCGAGGAGCAGTGCAGAAGTGTGTGCAGCTCTGTGATGGCCCTCAAGCCTTTCTGCCCCATCCTGCTTTGCTCCCAGGACCTGCTCTTCTACTTTCTGGCTGAAGTACTGAACCATTAAAGCCACGGTCAACAGATTTATAATAAAGAGGGCTGGTTTTAGGGGGCAGGTTCTTGCATGGTGCATTTGTGGTGAAGGAAACAGGTCCCTTGGTACACTTTGAGACACTCAAAAGCGCTGAGTGACAGTTAAGGATGCAGGCCTGGGGCCTCCCCCTGTGTCACTGCACTTCCAGCTGTGTCAGAGGCCACCTGTGGCGGGGCTGAGTGTGTCACTCACACACAGCCCTGTGCGTGACAGTCCTGCAAATACGTGCAGTGGGCAAGGGGAAGGATCCTGACAGCCTCTCTTCAGCCATTCAACAACAGCTGCCTCTCTGTAGAAGAACTTGAAACTGAAGTGTTTGGGCTTCATGAACTACCCCTGTCCTCCACAGGTGATTCTGAGGATTTTTGCAGACAGATGAAAAAAAGTCTGAGAAATGTCAGTTTTAGTTTTTTGCTCAAAGACAAATTCCCTGCCACACCACCAAAAGTAATGGATTCACAATGCTGAATCCATCGTAACAGAATTAAAATCCCACCTTAGCTGGGAGGTCCTTTGTGAGCACTCTGTAGGAAGCTCTCTCTCCTCAGGGAAAGGCGTCCCATGCCTTTGAACACTCTGGGAAGAGAGGTCATTCCCAAAGCCCCCAGCCCGTTTGTTTAACCCCTGTCAGAGCTTTGGCATGGCAGGGCAGGGCAGCCAGGTCCTGCATCCTCAGCCCCGCTCACACCCCATGGCTGCTCTTTGGCCTCTGGGTGGGAGAGCTGTGCTGTGTTGGGGTACAGGGTCAGCCCGTGCCTTAGTGTCCCCCCACAGCCCATGTGCTGCTGTGATCTGCTTCTTGATGGGCACCGGGTGTTTATTACCATCCCCTCGGCGTCACAGCAGGGAAGGGGCTGCGGTGAGCAGAGGTGGTGACTTTAAAAGCAGAAATCACACGAATAGAGAATCACAGGGTGCTTTGAGCTGGGGGCGACCTTAAAGACCATCTCGTTCCAACCCCCAGCAAACGCCCCAGGCGGTTAAACCCCCAGTAAGATCATGTTACTGAACAGAAAGAAGCTCATTCTTTTGGGTTCTTCAGATGAGAGCCAGCCGCGGTGTGTTTCTGGCTGCCCCCACCCGCACACCCCGCCGGGCGTTGTTCCCGCGGGTCGCACCGCACTTGCGGCCGCTTCTCCGGGCTTCCTGGCCCTGGGGGGCCCCGGAGCTCCCCGCTGGGGCTGCGCCCGCTGCCGCAGACACCCCCGGGCGCCCCGAGAGGGCTCCCCCCGTTCCCGCAGCCCCCGAGCGCTCCCCGCTCCCGGTCCCCCCGCACCGCCCCCCAGGCCCCCCCGGCGGGGCGGGCGGGGGCGCTCGGGCTGGGCAGCTCCCTCCCGGCAGGCGGGGGTTAACAAAAACACGCGTTTTCCGCCGAGCCCCCGCCGCGCCCCGGCCCCGACCGGGGAGCCCCGCTCGGCCGCGCTCCGCTCCGCCCGGCCCCGCTCGGCCCCGCTCGGCCCCGCTCCCTCCGGGCTGACGCAAGGCCGGGCCCGCCGGGGAGGCCGCGCCGGGCTGTCACCAGGGGGCACCGCCGCGATCGCCGAGCGCCGGGAATCACCATCCTGGAGGGACAACAACAACAACAACAACAGAGAGCCCCGGCCCGCGGCGCCGGCGGGCGGCGGGACCTGGCCATGGCCCCCGGCTCCGGGCAGCGCTTCCCCGTCCTCCGGCACCGCTCGCCCGCCCCTCTGGAGCCCTAAATCCACTGCCGCGGTTTTGTAGCGTTTTTTTATTATTATTTTGTATTATCCCTGTTTTTCCGCTCTCCCCTTCCTCCCCCGTGCCTCCCCCCGCGGCCCCGCCGCGCTCCGCTCCGCTCGGCCGGGCGGGCGGCGGGCGGGCGGCCGTGAGCGGAGCGGATCGGCGCGAACATGGCGACGGTGCCCGTCTATTGCATCTGCCGGCTGCCCTACGACGTGACCCGCTTCATGATCGAGTGCGACGCCTGCAAGGACTGGTTCCACGGCAGGTAACGCACCGCGCCCGGCACCCCGGCCCCGGCCCCGCCGCCCCCGGTGCTCCCGCCGCCGCGCTCCCTCCCGCAGGCCTTCCCGGAGCGGGGAAGGAGGAGCCGCGCTCCCCGGCGCCGCTCCCGCGCTCCCCGCGCGCTGGTTTTGTGTGTTTTGTGGCTCCGGGGCCGGATCGCCGACACAAAGCTGCTCCCCCCGCGCTGACACCGGAGCCCCGGGGCGGCGGGGGCCATTGTGCGCGCCCGGGGAGGGGATGGGGCCGCCCGCCCGCGGCTCCGCGCCGCGTCCCTGCCGGAGCCGGGCCCGGGGCGGGGAGCGCGGCGGCGGCGGCGGCGGGGCTCGGCCGCGCTGTCAGCGGGCTCGGGCCCCGCGCCTCGGCCTCCCGCCCGGGCAGGGCTGGGGCACCTTGGCCGCGGCGTGTTCCCGGTGACAGGGCGGCCATGGCCGGGCAGGGCCGGGGGCCGCGGGGACCGCCCGCCCTGGCAGCCCCTGGGCGCCGGGCCCGGGGGGAGCGGGCGGGGGAGCCCTGGCTGGCGCAGCGCCCGCCCCGCGGCCCCGCGGGGACCCCCGGGGACCCCCGGCCCTGCCCGAAGCCGGGGCCTGCCGTGGCGGGGCCGCGGGCAGGGGAGCGGCGGGGGAGGCCGGGCGGGGCGGAGGACTCGGCTTTTCGGCTCGTTTCTCCCCAAAGCGCCTCCCGGCGCGCAGACAATGGGCGGCCGCGGCGGAGTTGGGGCGGGCGGCGGAACTTCGGCGGCGCCTGATGTGATGGGGGCGAGGGCGGCGACTGGGGACAGAGAACCTCGGCAGCCACCGCAGCGCCCGGGCGGCCGTGCGGGGAAGGGGGTCGCCGGGGGAAGGGGGGTACGCGCGGGGACAGCCCCCGACAGGACCCCTCGCTCCCTTCGGATGTGACGGAGGAGGAGGATGGAGTGTCAGCGGCATCGCGGCGATTCCCCAGGAGTGACTGAAGTGTAAAAAGTGCAATTAAAATCAGGTAAATCACCTGGGCGAGCGCTTTTTACGACAGGGGTCCGGTCAGGTCAGGCTGTGGCTCTTCCACCGGGACCAGCGGCCAGCAGCGTCTCCGAGCAGCGGGCGGAGGGGCCGAGAGGCGCTGCCCGGTGCCGCTCACGGGCACCCGCGGAATCGACTGCTCAAGAGGCTTTGCCGCGGCGTCAGGAGTGATGTTGTGCCGTTTATTTTGGAAGCTGTGTAGAAACAGGAAGGGAAATGCAGGAAAAGCCGGTGCGGGTGGCAGCGCTGGCAGAAGGGTGCCCGGGACAGGCGCTCGCAGGACCCGCGCTGGCCCCTGCCAGGGGGGACCCGGGCACGGATGGGGAGGTGAGGCTGGACAGAAGCCCCAAGCGTGTGTACTCGAAACATAGAAAGTTTTAGGACATGAAAGAATTGGGATTTTCGGGCAGAGTAATGACGGAGTGGATTCCCGAAGAGTAAACAGCGAAAGGAGTTACGCTGCCTGCACGGGATGGCGAATTTCCATTGAAACTGACCAAGAGAGGTTGTTTGTAACTGATCAAACAAATGATCGTGCTGTGGGCAGCTCACGGTCAAAAGCACGAGGAAAGGTGTTTAATTTTGTGGCAAAAGGGGCAGAACTGACTTGTAGTGCTGCTATGGGGGGCTGTACCCTTTTTCCTTAGCTTATGGTAGTGCCCAGAGATTGATTTTAGAGAAAGGAAACTGAGGAGGAGTTCACTTCTCACAGTGTCAAAACCTGAGATAATTGTATCGGAGAAGTATGGAGTATTAGGAGCAAACAATTTATCTATGACACTGTTTGCTTTTCTTGGTAATAAACAAGCAAATAAATAAGAAAAAAAATATCAGGATTTAGTTGTATAAAATCGTGTCTGTCCTGGTCACTCAAAGCGCTGATGTTGATGTTTATGCGGAGCTGCAACAAAAATATTCAATGTTATGTAGTACTGCAACGAAAAATACAATGTTGCATAGGTGCAACCAAACATGAGCCAGCGTGCCAAGCTGTGCTGTGCTCAGGAGGTTTGCCCAGTGTTTAATCATACTTCTGCTTCTTTTTAACACGATGTACAGCGTGCAATTCGGGGGGGGGGGGGCGGGGGAAGGTCATTTCTGCATTGGTTTTGTAGAAGCAGATCAGGTGTTTTCATGTTTCCCTTCTGACAGGGGTTCCCAAATATTTAAAATAAATATATTTTTATGGGTTTGTCCCTTCAGCACTCACAGTCTCCCTTTCACCTAAGGCTGGGCAACATCTCAGTGGCACCTTCAGCAGCTCTGATGGCAAATTGATATTTTCAAAGTATGTAAAGTGTGTTAAACTTATGTGATGTAGTTTAGAAGTTGGACATGGCAGTGGAGCCCTCTCCACGTACGGGACAAGTGCTCTGGGGACCCTTAGCCACTGCTGACCTGTGCTGAGCCATGGAGCTGTTGGTGTGCTCACAGAACCCTGTGACTCCTTGTGAGGCTGAGGTTTGATCATTCCTGTTCTCTGTTTGCCTGAGCTGCTCCACACAAGCAGCTTCCAGCAGTCTGGAAAGGGCAGAGATGATCCCGGAGGCAGAGGACAATAACGCCAAAGTGGGCACGGGGCTGTCTGACTCCCCTTCATGTGCAGGTGGTGCGTGTTCTTTGGTGTGTTCCTCGGGCTGATGCAGTCCCACACACCGCAGAGCTGTGCCCTGAGCAGCCACCCTGGTGCTCTGTGGTTTTCTGGCCCCTCCATTCCCTGTGCTGGCTCCTCTCCCCCTGGGTCCCTTCCCAAGGAGGAGACCTGGAGTTGTTCTGCCCGGTACCAGCTCTGCAGGGACAGGGGCAGCCAGGCTGTGGGGACTGTGGTGTGGGAGGTGACTCTGAAGAAGGTCAGGAAAGGAAGAGCAAGAGGGAGTGATCCTGATGCGTGAAGAAGCTGAGACTCAACAGGTGCCCCATGGGTCACTCTGCTGCCTCAAGGGTTGTCCTGGCTGGACAGAAAGATTGGTGCCAGCTGTGCCACCCGGGGTCCCTGGGCCAGCCATGTGCTGCTGGGGCACAGCGGGTGTGGGACAGGGGGTTCAGCTGGGTAGGATGAGGAGCTCTGCCTTCTCCTCAGCCTGCAGGGGATGCTGCTGGTGACACTGTGCTGCCCCACATCCCTCTCCATCCCCCCTCCTGGGAGCAAGGACACCTTCCATCCCGCCTCCTGGGAGCAGAGACACCCTCCATCCCCTGTCCTGGGAGCAGGGACACCCTCCATCCCTTGTCCTGGAAGCAGGGACACCCTCCATCCCCTGTCCTGGGAACAGGGACACCCTCCATCCCTTGTTCTGGAAGCAGGGACACCCTCCATCCCTTGTCCTGGAAGCAGGGACACCCTCCATCCCCTGTCCTGGGAGCAGGGACGCCCTCCATCCCTTGTCGTGGAAGCAGGGACACCCTCCATCCCCTGTCCTGGAAGCAGGGACGCCCTCCATCCCTTGTCCTGGGAGCAGGGATACCCTCCATCTCCCCTCCTGGAAGCAGGGATACCCTCCATCTCCCCTCCTGGGAGCTGGGACACCCTCCATCCCCCCTCCTGGGAGCAGGGATGGGCTTGCTGGCAAGTCGGTGGGGGCTGGAAAAAGCCGTACATGGTGACAGATCTTCAGGTGCCTCATCTGCAATGGAAAGGTTACAGAGCCTGGTATCCAAGACAAGCCTTTTTGTACCAGTTTGTTCAACTAGGAATCTGTACAGGGTTACTCGTTACAGCTGGAGGTGAGGGGAGGTAAATTATTCATTTTCTCTGCAGTGTTTTGTTACCTGTTCTTATAACCCGCACCTGGTGCTGCAGGGTGGGATTGTGCTCCCTAAATGAAATAACAAGTATTGATTTTATTACCTCATTTATATTTAAACTTTGAACCTTCTTGCTCCAGGCCTGACAGTGGTCAATAACTTAGTAAAAGGTTTAGTTACCTAAAGCAGCTGGTGCAGTTATCAGAGCAGCCTGGAGTGATGGTGGGAGTCACTCAGGATGCCCTGGCACAGAAAGTGAACGTGGCTGGGATAAGAAAAGCACTTCTCTGTTACACTGCAAAGCTGAGCCCTCTGTGTGGGCAGATTTTATGCTCATAACGGAGCATTCAGCATTTTCCTTTTCAAAAACAGGCCTGGTTTTACACGGCAGCATCTAGTTTCACTCTTTTACCCAGGCTTATCACTAAGCAAATTTGGAAATTTGGGTAAAATTTGAAGATGAGGGTAATCCTAAATCCTGGAGTGCTATTTGCTTTGGTTTTATCACAGCAGAGGGAATCCCTGAGGTTAATTGTGCTGTGCCCAGCATGATTTCCTTTCTTGTGCCGAGTTCAGATAGGACCAAGGTGTGTAAGTTTTTCAAATGACTAAAAATCTCAGGTTATTTCAATTTTTCCTGAAGACTTAGTTGACATGACAGGCTCAGTTTTCCTGGGAGCCTGCCCACAGCAGGTATCATGAACAAACCGTGCTAATGCCTATACTGGAATGTGTTAGAAAATCCAAGTCTAAGTAATACCAAGAGTGGAGAGGAGTGTGGAAAGTCCTACATGGACATTGTCTGTCCTGCTGCTACCTGGGAGCCAGTGTAGCTCGCAGAAGATTTTTGTATATAAACAGTCTTCTAATTCTAGAAGGTTTTACTCAGATTTTACCTCTGAAAGGGTAAAATGTTAGAAATATTAAACGCAATTCATGTTTAATTAAAAAAAGAGAGAAATCCTGGGGTTTAATGAGTACTCTCCAGCAGCCCAAGCCTTTAGCTGCACTGTTTTGTGAGCAGCCCTGTGGGCACCTGGGTACCTGTTGAGTTCAGCACTAGAGGGGTGGCAGCCTTAACATGTCACAACAAAGAAATGAGTTCTGCAAGCAAAGGGGAACTTTTCCCTTAGTGCTGAATCACTCCGTAATAAAGAAAATGGGTAAAGATTATCAAAGGAATGTGAATACATATGGGGAGATACTGGTGAAGAGAAAAAGTGTTATACAATAACATAAGGCTTTCCAAAACTCAGAGACCACCATCTTTAATATTACCTTAATGTATTTTCTTCCTTCTGAGCAATAGAAATTTTGTAGTAGCAGTATAGTACATCTGCACTAAAAACTGAGTGTGTTCCCTCCCCTCTTGTATGGCAGCCTGTAGGTGTACAGTTCTCAAAATATTTTATTAAAACACGGTTTGTGGCTTTAGAAGTGTCTTACAGAGGTGCTCTGTAGCAGTGCTGGAGGTTTGTTTGTTCTACAGGTGAGCTGCTGCCTTGGAATCACGTGGGTTTCTCATAGTGACCATGGCATGCATCTTATCAGTGACTGATAGCACTGTAACGTGGGTGTACATTAGCAAATCTTACACTGGCTGACTGATACCAATAGTAATTCCTTTCCAGGGTTTTATCTGAAGAAAAAAAGATCCTGTTCACAGTCCATTTTACAACTTTATGCGTGGCTGTTTTGGGCTGTTACCTGGCTGTTGCATCCAAGTACCTCTGGTATACAGTATAATGGCAATAACAACATGTTATGACCAATCTCACCAGGTCTCTCGTGTAGGTTTTCCCTGGGGGGTTGGTCCCCCAGCCCTCCCAGGCTGAGCATCTCCCCCCTTCAGAAGGGCACTCTCTGAGGGACAGGGGTGTCCTGGGGGTGTGAGCAGGCTGCGACATCCTAAAGCAAATGGCTTTAAGGTGTGCCAGGGGAAGTTTAGATTGGATATTGGGGAAAATTTCTTCATCAAAAGGGTTGTGATCCCTGGCACAGACTGTCCAGGGCAGTGGTGGGGTCACCATCTCTGGATGGATTTAAGGAGGTGTAGATTGGGGTCATGGTGGAGCATTAGTGGAGCACCTGGCAGGGCTGGGGGGATGCTGGACCTGGTGATTTTAAGGCCCTTTTCCACCCCAAACGATTCCATGGTTCTGTGATCTCTGGCTCCGTTCTGTGCCTGGTGCTCTCCAGCCCTGGGACCACAGCTGGGGCACCCAGGGATGGGGGAGTGCAAATCCCTCATTGTTGCACCCTCCCGGGCCTTTGGAAGAGCTTTGGCTGACTACACGTGCAGGCCTCCCATGGAGCAGCCCATGCAGAAGTTCCTTCTTTTCCTCTCAGCACATCCCCAGAAGCTGCTGCTGCTCCAGGTGAGGCCAGGGCAGAGCAGGAGGGAGGACACTGAGTCTCCCTGGGTGTATTTGTGCTCAGCTCCCCAGCTAACCAGGAGAGGCTTCTGCTGGGATATTCAGCAATTTCTGGTGCTTTGTTCGTTAGTTTTAGCGAGTAGCCGAGAAAAGCAGAAAGTTAAGCAATAGTATATTTGGACAGGAAAAAATAAACCAGAATTGCAGAAACAAAGATATTTTTAAATTTCCTGTTTGCAGCTGTCAACCCAGTAATCTAGAATTGTGTGAGAGCCGCCTTATTGTTTTTATGGAATTGCTCATGGATTTCATTGTGTTTTCCTCTTTTAGCAAAATACACGGTACATTTACTCTCAGAAACAGCATTTTGCCTCATCTGGCAGACTGGACGGATGTAACAAGTGAAAAAAGGTGAAATGTTTCTGCTAGGTATCAATAGCTGTGATTTTTTTGTTAGAGCTCCATTTTTGCTGTTAGCATCTCGATGGTGGGGAGTGGAAAAGTGGGAATTGGCAGGAATGCCGTTCTTGTGCCATATGTGCCGTGTCCCTTGTGTCAGCCAAGGATCATGGTGCAGGAGCACAGTCCCCACAGCCAGGTTGTAAGTGAGATTTAATGCCTTTATTGAGTGTCTCAGCAAAGCCTCTGGGTCGGGGCAGGTGGGGGAAGCAAAAGGGCTCCTTGTGCTGGGCCTGTGTGTTAACAGGGACAGTGGCTCCTGCATCACCATCCCCTTGGGATTTCCTCTTCATTCCCTGTCACTAAATACCCTGAGATATACTTGCAGCTGTTACTAAGGAACGTGGAGGTGTCATGGGTACTCTTAATTTGTTTAGCCAAAAGGAGCAGTTTACTGGCCAGGAGCAGGACCACTGGAACCCCCAGCTCTGTCCAGGCCACAGGGACAGCATATGAACAGCACAGGAGCTCTTTCACACCCCAGAAGTGTTTCCCAGGGAGTTAAAGAACTCTGTCACCAAGGAGTCCTCCTGGCTACTGAATGAAGAGTCATTGAGCAAAGTGTGGTGAGCGCGTGGGGCTGCTGAGCCTTTTGCTCCATGGTCACTTCAGAAATCCAAGTCACAGAGGTGCCACCAGGAGCCACAAGAGCCCCAGAGAGCCCAGGTGGTCCTGGGGCCACCTCTTGCCAGCCTCTCCTCTCTCATCTCTGCTCCTGGCTGTGGAACACTGACAGTGCTGCTCTGCAGCTGGTTGCTGATAAGGGATTCCTCATTCCAAAGAGCTGACTAATTCCTGCTCTGGTTTTGCCTCCCAGTGAGACATCACCAGTGAAAGGTGTCAAGGTGGGCAGAGCATGTAACGGGGGTTGGAAAAGGTGAGGATGCCATTTCCTTACAGGCCAACATGGGGCTTGTTCTAAAAGGGGTGGGTTTGCTCCTCTTGAGGTGGCTGAGGAGGTCTTAAAACACTCGGATGTGTTCTGAGGAGATCCTAAGAATTCACAGCATTTACTCCCAAAGTGGTTCTTGGCAGTATTGGGAACTCTTATCCTCAACTCTTTTGCATCAAGACAAACACACTGGCCAAAGGAGAGCACAGCTGTTCTTGAGGAAAAGTCAACAAATCCACTAATGAGTTGCCCCAATGGTTTATTAGTTTGTTATTGGAAAAAAAATCCTGTGTATTTCCAATCCAAGTTTGCTTATTTTCAGTTTCCAAGCGCTGTATTATTGCATTAGTGAAGAGCCTCTTTCTCACTGAGGTGGTTCTATCAATGTTTAGATGTGCTTCTGCTCAAGTCATCTTTAATTGTGAGATGATAAAATTGTTCATCTGGATTTGGCTGAAATAGTAATAAACAGTCCAAGAAATACTCTTCATTTTGTAGTTCTATGCAGAGACCTTTTAACTTTCGACCATGTTTCAGTGAATATTTTTCCCATCTCTTCTACTCCACATTCAAGTTTCCCTTTTTCTTTGTTTATATTTGCAGCAACTTATCAGGCAAATGTTGGTTATCTGCATTAAACTTGTAAAGGAGCCAGATATGGCTGTACTAGTTACTTTCTAAGCAGTCTGGTTTTGAAATTGTGTTTCTACCTTTGGAATTGGCTCATGAATCACAGCAGAAGGCCTCAGCCTTGCTCTGAGTTGGAGCAAGAAAAAAACCTCTCCAGTCTGCTGTACTAGCACTGAAAAGTCAGGGTGCTGAAGGACCAAGGAAAGCAGAAAGAAACATGTAGCACTCCCTCAAAATCAATGTTAAGACTCTTGGGGCTGTGCCAGAGTTCATCCCGGTGGAATCACAGGGTGCTGCTGCACACCAGCTCCTGCTGAGGGATGTCTGCCCACAGCTCTGTCCTTCCAGCACTCGCAGGAGCGGGCTCCACACTCGGCCCCGGGCAGCAGCACAGCATGCACGGAACCCTCACTGCTGCACTGCTGCACTGCTGCACTGCCTCTGACAGCCTGCACAGCTGCACTGCCTCTGACAGCCCCTGCTCAGCCTGCACTGCTGCACTGCCTCTGACAGCCTGCACAGCTGCACTGCCTCTGACAGCCCCTGCTCAGCCTGCACTGCTGCACTGCCTCTGACAGCCCCTGCTCAGCCTGCACAGCTGCACTGCCTCTGACAGCCTGCACTGCTGCACTGCCTCTGACAGCCCCTGCTCAGCCTGCACTGCTGCACTGCCTCTGACAGCCTGCACTGCTGCGCCCCCAGCTCCGTGCGCTGCCGAGGGAACGGGCGCATGTGATGGATGCAGCAACGTCCTTAGAAATCAGGGACTGCTGGAAGGTGTGGGAGTAAAACCGCAGGGGACTCTGAGCAATAGCAGGGGGTGAAAGGCAGCTGTGGGTGAGAAGCTGTTACTATTCCTGATGCTGCTTGGAAATCGCAGACTGGAGGAGACAATCAGAGCGAGGCTCGGCTCCGGCTGGATGGAGAGGGCTCTCGAGGACGTGGATACGTTATTTCCCTTCATTCTTTGGACACAGAGTTGCACAGGACTGTTACAAGCTGAGTAAATGTTTCAGAGACATCCCGGCCCCGCTCCCCAGGACTGTTCTCCCGCAGCGCTCGGTGCCCGCGGCGCTGTCCGGGTTTATCGAGGTTTGCCCTCTTTTCAACGCCGCACCACGCTGACAGAGAACAGCATAAATTTGCCCAAACACCTCCTGTAAAAGGCAGAGTGCCGGGGCTGGCTGTGCACCGGTGATCCCTGCTCAGCCCCGCGGTGATATCTCGGGTATGATCAGCCGTGAGCTCCTCCCGCTCCCCGCCAGCAGCTCAGAGGGAATGTGCTGGGATTCCTCTGGTTTGCAGGCTGGACGCTGCCCTCTGCCCCGGTGGGTGCCACTGAAAATGGGGAGTTTCATGTTTCAGATTCACTTGTGACGTTCCAGGCTGCAGGAGAGGAAATGGGCGCTGTGAGTGACACCAGCAGGGAGGGGATGCTCTGAAGAGCAGCCCTGCACCGAGGGTAGAGTATTCTGGGCAGAGTTTTCTGCTCCCAGTTACCATCCGGGGTTGCCCTGAACTGGTGTTGGCTGCTGCCTAAGTCCCATATACAGCTGATGTCCCTTTTTACCATACTGCTAAATTTTTCCATTTAAAAAATGCTGAACTGAAGTAGTTGCTGGAATTCAATTACAATCCTATTTGAAAAATACCCAAAGGGCTGGAATGAGCTGGAGCTGGGGTTGCTCCCTGATACTTCCAAAGCAAGGGGCAATCAGAACTGCCGTTGCCTGTAGCGTTCAACAATGAGCCAAGCCTAAATGTTTTTAAGCTCTCAAACCTAAGCTTTTTCCCAGGAGGCTTTCTGTAGGGAGGGTGGGCAGGTTTTGTTGTTTAGTTGGGGTATTTTTTTGGTTGCTTGGGACTTTTTGTTTAGACCAGACAGAGCTGTTGCTTTTTGCTTCGGTGCAAGGAAGTTTTTCAGTCGCAAAGCACTCACAAATGTTCTTCAGATTAATTGTTTCTGCTTTTTTTGTGGTGTGAGAGTTGGCGAATGGTTTGAGGAAGGAAAACGTGTGTCAAGGAGGTGTTTGTGAAGAGCACTTACCCGGAATCCTGCCGAGAGTGGGAGCAGAGCCTGTCTGGCTGCCTGCAGCCACAGCCTGAACCTGCCGCTGCCTTTTCATTGTTCCTTCTGAATTTTGTGTTTCTTTGCATCCTTGGAGCTCTGAAATCCCTCTCAGAGCAGAACTGATGGCTTTAACTGCAAGCCATGCTGATGGGGAGGCTCAGTGGCACTGGCCTGCTGGCACTGGGGGTCCTGCTCGTGCCACAGGGCTTCAGGGGGACAAAAATGTCACAGAAAATGCCACAGTAATTTTTTAAGGAAGGATGTCTTGTGGAGCACTTTTAAGGGGTGTCTTGTGGAGCACATCCTGCGTGGGCTGGAAGGTTTTCCCTTTGAGAAGTGCATAGCTGAGCTCTGATTTTGTGCTGATAAGTCACAAGCAGTGAAACAAAATTAACACTTCCTGTTGTGTTTGTAAAAACGCAAGAAAAGTACCTGGAGAAAAAGAGGAAATTTATGACTTCCCATAGAATCCCAGAATCATTTGAGTTGGGAGACACCTTAAACCTCACCTTGTTGCAGCCTTCTGCCAGGTGCATTGATGTGCAGATGTGTGAATCAGCTGAAGAAAAGAACACTTTAGTCAGCACGACACCACAGTAACAGCAACAACGTGCAATCCCCACTGCTCACTCACTGCTGGTGGCACGGGGTGTCACTGGGTATTTTATTTCAGCTGTCACTGCTCCTCTGCAGTTCAAAATCATGGGTGTTCAAGAAATATCCTTATTTGGGATAACGGGTTTCCCTGTCAGTTACCAGGTGGAGCAAATCCTTACAAGTCCATGGACACGAAGGGAAGGGCATCACTTCATTTCACACGGCCCAGTGCCCAGCCTGAATGCCTGATCCCAGGACATCGTGTGGTTTATGGCTCTTGCTACCACAGCTTTCTAAACACACAGGTTCTCCTTGTTCCCCTCTGTCAAGGATGTTTTCCATCATTCCCACACACGGATGCCATGGGCAGTTTGGACAAGGATGGGCCCTCTCCACCGTGGCTGTTTTCACCAGTGGGGCAGTGCTGAGCTCTCCATGGGCGGGGGACCCTGTGCTGTCACCTGCATTGGTGGTGGTGGAGGTGAGCCAGCTGCAGAATGGCTGAGCACACCATGGATGTACTTGTATGAAGCCAGTTTGCATCTTGAAATAGGAATAAAATGTGATCAAGCTGTAATTAGGTCATTCGAAATTTGATGTTAATCTTTTGAAAATGTACTTGAGGTGCTGAAATGAAATAAAGGCACAAGAGCAGGTTATGTATCTCAACAGGAAGAGTCAAGAATGGTTTGGAGGTTCTGTTAATAATTTATCATTCTTAAATTGTGTGGTTGTTGGGTTTATTATAGTAAGTTCTTTTAAAATATGACAGTGAAAATCATTCCTGTTCCTTCTCTCTCCTTGTTGTGCTGTTGGCTCATTTTGGAGCTTCCCCTGTGAGTGTTGCAGTTGGCTCAGAGTGTTTGCCATGCAAAACAGAGCATGAAAGGTAACGTCGGGCTACTATCAGCATTGCCATGTTTATATATTTATATAAATCTATAAAGAATACATGAAAATGGTCCTGTGACTGAAAAGGGCAACCAGCCATTGATCAGTATTTTTAGCTAGATCTGAGCATGCTTATGCTAATTACAGTCATAAGTTACCTCAGATTTAAAAGTAAGTTATATAAATGGTTATATAAATGGGTGCCACAATTAAAGCAAATCAAACACACGCAGTGCTCAGGTTTGTATTAATGTGTATAAATCCACACATGTATGTATAAATACACGGTGCAAGTGGTTGTTGCTGTTCGAAGTTAATGATGTCTGGGGCTTTGCTGCTGTTAATTTGTTTACATTTATCTGTCATTCAGTCACACACATGCACTGCCCATCTCCAGCCTGCTCCTGCCGTTCGTGGGCTGTGGATGTGACAGGCAGGGTGAACACATCCTTGATGTGGGCAAGAGGAGTGAGGAGGAACGTGAAACAGGAGTGGTGCTGCTCCGAGCATTGTGGCTTTTGGAGGACAAGTCACAAAATCAGAAATCCCAGAGGGATCCATTGGTTGCAAGTGTGAGTTTGTAACAGGCCAGGGTTCCAGGAGTCTGGTGGGTTGGGGGTCCTGCACAGCTGATGTTACTGCAGTGGTATTTATTTGCAGTAATGCTCCTGTTGGAGGGAGAAATGGAATGACAGGATCGGGGCAAGGCTGCAGTGAATTTGTAAGGGTTTTACACAGTGGCTGACTTCCTGGTGTGCATCTGCTCGTTTTTAAAAGTAATTCCTAGAATTGCAGAGGACAAGACATGAGGGACATGTTTTACCAGGCAGTGTTTGGTAAACACGGGTTTGTATTGCAGCACAGCTGATCCTGGCTCCTGCTCCTCAGGGCTTGGGTTTATCTTTTGGGGTTCCTTCTGCTGTGGGGCCCTCCTGGGAAGGTGGCCTCCCTGCTTGGCCACTTGTGGGGTGCCATTTCTGGTAGAGATGCTTTTAATCTTCCAATCCTTGGGCCAGCAAAGGAAGGCTGAGGTCAAATCCAGTCTCATTGGCAGTGCTGCCTGCTGCCACACTGGGCTGGGGGCTGTCAGGGCTCGCTGGGACCGGTCTGCCAGGGGAGTTGGCTCTGTGGGTCTGTAGGGTCTGGATATGTCCTGTTGGAGAGCTGGCAGTGTCCACCTTCCTCATCCCTTCTGGATGTCTGGTGCGTTATATTGAGCCTTGAAACTGAGACCTCATTCTGTTGCGTCTCAAGGACCTGAGCACTGGATGATTTTGGGGTTTCTGACTTCCAGTTTTGGATAACAGATTCGTTGCGGGTATGCACAGGTTCTAGTTAGGCCACATAACAGTGTGATGCTGGCAAAGACTTGGGCTGTGCAGTAGGTGCAGGTTGCTGCCACCTAGACACTTCATTTATTTCTGTTTGGTTAATTTCTTTTTTCCAAGGTGGGTGATATTTCTTTTATATACCAGTTGGTTTTTGTTGGGGAACAAAGGGCACGTGCTAATAGTAGATATTTTTAGATTAGTAGTAGATTATCAGTAGATAAAGCAGTTTGACCTGTGAATGAAAGCACACGAAGGCTGGACTGCAGCACTTCCCTTGGAGGATGATTTGTGCTGGGTTTGTACAAGGCTGCTCTGACAGTGGGCTGCTCCCAGGGGCTGCCTCCTGGAGCTCCTCATGGGGCAGGGCTGAGGGGACACACTGCGTGAGGAAGAGGTGCTGAAACACTGATATCACAGAATTTTGTTGACCACACAATAGTTCAAGGATTATTTTCCCTGAGACAATTCTCCTTCCTACTCCCTTCTGCACTGGGCAGAGTACAGCCTGTGGTTTCTAAAATGCTCATGAAAATCAGTCCATTCCTGGGATCTTTTGTTTGCTGTTGTGCACGTGAGAGAACGCACTCCATCACTGCACCCCTCAGTGATGTGCAGCAGATAAACAAGGATTTATTTGATCAACCCAGTGCTAATTCTGCAGAGAAGTTTTACAGTATGTTTGGAGGTAGAAGAGGAGGTTTTTAGGGATCTGCCTGTGCAGACCAGGATGAGCTGGGAGCCAGTGGAAGAGAGGTAAAGGGCAATTTAATGCATGAGTCCACTTTCTGGTGTATGGCCACTAACCTGACACAGTGTTTGCACCCAGGCAGAGCCCCAGGGCAGGACTCCTCTTGCAGGTGCCCTTCACTCTGTAAAGCTCTCAGTGACCTCAGCAGGAAAAGCTCGGTGTCCACCCCACTTCTGTTTAGGTCTCAGCCCAGGGGAAGCTCAGTGTGAGAGGTTATTCTGCTGTTGACAGAGGCTCTGGGTGGGAGTGTCCTGTGAGGGTGGCAGGTCTGGGGACATGGAGCCTGCAAGGTGAGTGTCAGGCTGGTCCATGGAGCAAATGGGCAACAACGCCCAGTGCTGTGGGCTCCATCAGAGCGTGGAGCTGCTGCTTTGCTGAGGACGGAGCAGAAGGGGTTTGGGGCACTCGGGGACATGCGTCAGTGGTGGCACTGGCAGTGCTGGGGAACAGTTGTTCCCCATGTCCTTCAGGTTCTTTTCCAACATAAATGATCCTGTGATTGTGTCATTCTGCTGTGCCCAGAGCCCTGTGTGGGTCTGTGGGTGGAGGGGCTGCTGTGTTGTCCCGGGCTGGGGAGGGGACGCTGCACTGCACCTGGCTGTGGCTGTGCAGGGGGAGCCGGGATGTGTGCTGCCCCTCACTGGCTTTGTCTGTGAGCTCTGCAGAGTGCAGAGTGTCTGCTCAGGTGTCTGAGGCTGAGTGGCAGCAGTGGGGAGCTGTGTGGATGTGTCACGCCGAGCAGGACGCGTGTCACAGCCCTGCGCTGACACCTGCACAACAGCTGAGAATGAAACAGAAGCCATACACAGACAACAGAAGGTGGCTGCTGAAAGGAGTGGGAGAGGGGAAGAAGAAAGCAGCAGAGACAAGACATGTGCAGACCGGTTCACTTTTCACACCTGCAGCCCGTTGGCTCAGCCCTGGGGCGGGAGCTCCCTTTGGGCAGGGCTGGGGGGCTCGGGGGGCTGTGGAGGGCCTGCACTGGGGCTTCTGCTTTGTCACCTTCCCCTGCTCCCAGGTCTGGACCAGCCCTTCTTGCTCCCTGCAGCTGCAGGATGGCCACCCAGCCTAGAAAAGGTTTTGGATGTGGCCAGATTCCTTTGTGGACCAGTGCCACTTCTTTCAGTGGAGTTACACAAGGAATAAATGGAACCTAAGAGAATGATTTTGTGAGGAGGCTTATTTTTGTTCTATTTGTCTAATGGACTTCTTGACCTTTCGGGTTTAATTTGGGCTTGGCAGTTTTTTCCTGCAGTGTTATTTTATTCGTGCTTTTTACCACTCTCTTTCTTTGGTCCCCTCCCTCTTGGCTGATTTCCCATCTGCTTTTGGGAAACCCAGTGATGAGAAGGAGGAGAACAAACATCAGGGCAGCTGTAATCACACAGGGCTGAGCAGCTTCTCTGCTGAACAGGCTGAGCCTGGTTTTCAGCAGCAGCAGCAGCAGCAGCACCTTGGCACAGTGGAGGGTCCACAGATGTGCTCAGCTCAGGTCCTTCACCTGGCAGGGGATGGGGCTGCGCAGAAGATGGCATGAGACGTTGCCCCTAGTCAGTGGTGGAGGTGTTCACCTCTTCAAGGTGTTGCCTCTGAGGTCATGGAGATGACAGGCATTGCAGTCAGCTGAAATTGTGTGATAGATTGTTGGGGTCAGTCTCTAAGTCTTTAATTATTTAAAATTATATGACAGCAAGATTGAATAGAATTCTGAGTTGACATAAAATAATTAGGGGGGAAAGAGTCTCATGCAGCACTTGTCAGCCACGTGTATTTCATGAGTCATCTGCCAGCAGCAGGATCAGGAGAGCTGGGCTTCACTCCTGGAGCAGGGTGCATTTCCCTGCTCTGTGCATTCCCTCAGTGAGAAGAGGTTGTTGGGAAATATAATTCGTTCTAAACTAAGCAGTAATTCTCCTTCAAATTATATCTTAATAAAAAAGAGAACATCTTGGGCAGTCTCTGATTTAGGCACACTGCATTTTAAATCTGTCCTAATTATAGTGCTCATCGCTTAACATTCATTTAATGAAGATCCTCATTTATAAGGACAAGGTTGGCAAATAGGAATTAATGCCATTATAACCCGTGAGTCTCCCAAAGGAAACAAATCAAAAGCTCTGTGAAGGAAATGAAGCTTTATTATTTATAGCAAGGCAAAGCACAGAGTCCCCAGCCATACCTTTGTGTGTGTGGCTCAGAGCTCGCAGAAGAGGTGGTTTGGAGAGGACAGGGCTCTGCTGCCCTGGGCATGGCTCCAGCTGGGCCACAGCTGCCCTTGAGGAGCCCCCAGGCCAAGGTTCCCGCCTTGCAAGTGCACCTTGGTTTTGTTTTGGTCTCAGTTTCCGATTCAAGACCAGACCTCCTCCCATCAGCCCCAGAAATGACCATAGTGGTTCACCAAGGCCCAGAAATAAGGCTGGAAGGAAGACTCCACAGCTGTCTCAGTGGATCTGGAATGTTGTGGTGGATGCACGTCTCTGCTGCTGCCATTTCATCTCGTGCTGATGTCAGAACTGCTTGCTTTGAAGGAGCACTGTCAGGTTGTCTTCACAGGTGTTGATTTCAACACACACAGGAGCTGGATGGTTCCTTGAAAGCCTTGGTCCTCCTGAACAATGTTTCACTGGTGGAACTCAAGTGATGGCAGTGAGAGTTGTGTACCAGCCTAGGAGCCCTTAGGGCAGAGCAGACTTGCACAGGCCCCTGCCATCCTCACAAAGATCTCCTTCCTTACTTGGAGGCTCCAAGTCTCTGGTGGTTCGAGGGAATGGCTGGAGCAGTGTCAGGGAGGGTCAGGATGGAGGTCAGGGAAAGGTTCTACCCCAGAGGGTGCTGGGCACTGCCAGTGTCCCCAGGGCTGCCAGAGCTCCAGGGATGCCCAGGCTGGGATTGTTGGGGGGTCTGTGCGGGGCCAGGGGCTGGGCTGGGTGACCCCTGGGGGTGCTTTGCACTGAGGATATTCCATGATTTTATGAAGGCTCTGAAAGCTCTCTGTGTGGGCAGCACAGCCCAGCTCTTGCACAGAGCTGCGCACTTTCAAGGCACTGAGTGTGTGTTTGTCCATTTTACAGCAGCAGCCCGAGGCCATGGGGCAGGTGCTGGTGGTGCCTGCAGGGGGGAAACTGAGTCAAAAGGCTGAGTTCGTTTCCTGGGATGAAAAGCAGTCCAAGCAATCTGATGAGCAGTGAGGATTTTCCCTCTCCCTGCATCCAGGTTGTTGCTGAAGCTGCTGGGCTCCTTGCAGGGAGTGCACAGACACTGTTCCTTTTGCAAGAGGAGCCCTTTCCCTTTCCCTTTCCCTTTCCCTTTCCCTTTCCCTTTCCCTTTCCCTTTCCCTTTCCCTTTCCCTTTCCCTTTCCCTTTCCCTTTCCCTTTCCCTTTCCCTTTCCCTTTCCCTTTCCCTTTCCCTTTCCCTCCACACTTGTGTTTCTGTGAGGGAATGAGAGCAGATGTGAAACCCTGGCTGTCCAGTACAGCTTGAGTTCTCTCTCATTGAGGCCTTAATTCAAGATGTCCATGGAGGGGCCCTCACCCCTGTGCCTACACCAGCACATGGGTTCCTTCTGCTGTCCTTGGTCTTGAGTCTCCTGCTGAAGTGACACCAACATGTGTCCCCGTTCTCCTGAATGACTCCTGAGCTCTCTGCTTGCCTTTAACCCTAGCTGACAGCAGGCTTCGGCTCTCCAAAATCTCTGTTTCGTGAAAACATGTGACTGATTAGATGAGACAAATCCTTCTGCTTAGGGAAAGGCTTGTCTGTTTGCTCTGGAGACAGTGGAGAGCACACAGGGGAGAGCTCTGGTCAGAGTTCACCCTGTAAAGACACCGGGAAAACAGCCCAGGAGACACGAACCCGTGGAACAGCTCATTCCCTTGCTCTCAAAACAGCCTCCCCCTTTCCCCTTTTCTGTCCTTTATTAACTTCTCTTGTGCTCACAGTGTTGGTTGTTGCATTTCTGGATGCTGGGATGGAGACTTAACATTGGCCTGGCAAAATGTGAAGCATGAGCCCCTCCACTGCTGGGCTGTCCTGCTTTTCTGCAGCTTCTCTGGCTTTGTCCAGGTGCTGGAGGCTCCTGGAACTGAACAGGTGTCTTCTGTACAAAGATGTGCAGGTGTGCACATGGATCACACCTGGTTGTCACTGGAGAGCATTGCTGTGCCACACGTGCTCAGTGACACACCAAGGGACAGGGATGAGCTCTGGGTGGTCACTGACCGTGACCTGTAACAATGCTGGGAATTCTTCTTCTGCTCCTTGGAACTGGGATGATTTGTCCTCATGAATTGGGGTGGGGCAGGGGTGGGGCAGTGCTGGCAAGGCAAGGCAAGGCAAGGCAAGGCAAGGCAAGGCAAGGCAGTTAGTCTCTTTTCTCTTTGGCTCTATTTCTGTTTTCCTAGAATTCATTTTCTTCCCCATCTAAGAGTCTTTTTCTTGTTTATTTTTTTTTTTAGTATATTTTTCTATATTATCTTCTGGTTGATACTGGAGGGGACATGGTTTTGATAGAACAGATACCGTGTGGTTTAATTTTTCTCCTGAAGCTACTTCAAATGTCACCTCCCTGCAGGTGACAACCCAAGGTTGCCAGAAACATTCATGCTATAAAACCAGTTTAATTTACGTACCTTTTATTAGTGTTGCCTGCATAACAAAAAAAAAAAAAATTGTTAACTTTATCAGAATATTGAAACTTGAACATCTCTTCACTGCGAACACAGAAGCAATTTCATTTTAAAGTGGCAAAGGGCAGAGTTTCTAATAAAAATGTAATTTGTAGCCTCTGACTGCAAAAGCTTCTAATGTGCTAATTCTCCTCTAAGTCCATGTAACGTGGGTGAGATATCAGCTTAAACAGCGGCAATATCAAAGCCTTCACTTGTCATTATTTTTTTTTTCCCTACAACAGTTTTGGTAAAACTCAAATAAATTTTTAATAACATTTCCCTTTTATCTCATTATCAAATTAGTTTTACGCTGCCTCAACGTGAGTTAAATCACTTAATGACCATTAAAAAATCAACCGTTACGTTGGTTAAAATTGTTCCAACAAGATTCCTGGATGCAGGATAATTAATCTCTTAAGCCATCTTTGCTGTGTTTGGGCAGGAAGGGTTTTTGAGCTGTGGGAGGTGGTGGTGGCTGCTGCTCCAGCATCCCACACCCCTGCCCTGCTCAGCAAATTCATCCCCAGGCCTTGCTGGCACGGCTGCAGCCCCTCGGGCATTAATGGCCATGGCACAGCCAGTGAGGGGCTTTGGGGGGTGTCTGGAAAGGCTTTTCTCTCACAAAAAATATTGTCCAGCCCTGGCACAGCTGCCCAGGTGGGGTCCCCATCCCTGGAGGGATATAACAGCCCTGTGGATGTGGCACTTGGGGACATGGGGCAGTGCTGGCCTGGGCAGTGCTGGGGAATGGCTGAACTAAATAGTCTTTGAGGGCTTTTGCAGCCTAAACAATTCTATGGCTCTGTGATTCTGTCCTTCACCAAGTAAATCTTTTTTCCTTTTAACCCAACAGTGCTACTGGGAGCTTTTCCCAGTTCTTCCCTGACACTGGTAACACACCCTGGTCCCACAGTGACACTGCTGTGGGACCCTCCTGAGCACCCTGCCTGCATCCCAAGCACAAATTCTGGGTCCCAAACACCCTGCCTGGATCCCAGACACATCACCTGCAATCAAGCGCTGGCTGTGATCCTGTACCAGCTGCCTTTAGACCCATTGGATCATTTTCAAATGCTTGGTGTGGGTTCTTTTTGATGCTTGTTTCTCGTGGGCAAATGGGTCAGAGAAAAAAAAAAGTCTAGAGAGGCCAAAGCGGAGTGTTGTCATGGGAGAAACCAAGAGATCCAAACCACAGAGTGCCATTTGTGCTGCAGCTCAGGGGCTGAGGGCAGAGCAGCACTGTTCAGTCACTGTGCATGACTTCAGCTGGAGAAATGGTTTGATTCTGTGTTATTGGTAATTAACCACCCTGAGAAAAAACATATTAGTAAATTGGGTAGGAGACACTTCAGAACTGGGCTCTGGCTTTCAGCACAGCTGGCGGTGGCCTTCTGCTTTTTATCCCCAGGTGGGAATGCTCAGACCAACCCAAGGCTCAGCCATGGCCCCCTGCTACCCAATCTTGCTCTGCAAACCCAACCCAGGCAGTGGGAACACCTTGTTCCTCTGCTGGCAGAAAGGGCTGCCTGGGGCTGTCTGGAAGTCTGGCTTTAACTTTTGGTGGGAATTTGGTTTCCTGTGCCTGTACCCATGTGGAAGCCACCACCAGTGCTGCTGGTGGCAGTGCCTGGAGAGCCCGGCTCTGCTGGGTGAGTGCAGCAGCACAGCCTGGGGTGGGTTATTTTGGCTCCTGATCTGCCGAGGCAGCTCAGCTGGGGGATCCCTTGGACTGTTCACACTCCCAGTTTCCCACGCGGAGGGAAAGCAGCAGCTTCTCCCTGTGAGCAGCTGTGAATGGCCAAGCCTTATTCAAAGCCCTGGTGCCGTTGGAAAAGTTGACTGTGTCTTGTAGGGCCCCGCTGGAGTTTGAGGTCAGTTATTTTTACTTCTCCTCCTTGTTCTCTTAGATGTTTGACTCTCTCAGAACAATGGCTCCCACCAGGCTGCAGCCATCGCCCTGCCCACAGCTGCTCAAACCTCCTCCCATCCCGTGCCAAGGGTCTCATCTCCTTACTTTAGCTAAATATAGACTTTCCAAGCTCTTGTGGAGAGCCTAATCCATACCTTTACTGAGCTTAGCCAGCTGAATCCAGTGGCATAAGCAGCTGACACAGCTTTGTGGGTAGAGGAATCCTCTGTGTTCTCTTACACTGCCTGTAATCTACCAGGGTTTGTTTAAATTTTCTACTGATTAATCTGGTAATTTTCTACTAATTTTTTTCTGGTACTCTCTACCAATGTGATGTTTTTCTCTACATATGTACAGAATTCTGAGGATTGGATGGTTGTGATGGTGATCTTTCCTGTCAGCGAACTTCAGTTTTCTGTGCTGGCTTCCCGGGGACACACAATAATTTTGTATTTTTTCAAGTAACCGTTTAATGAAAAAGAATCAGCCAAATCTGCAGTTGCTTTGACACAATTCCAAAGTAATGATTTCTGTTCCCAGTCTGGGTTCACAGAGATGAGAGTGTCTCTGGCTTTGGTTGCAGAGCTTCTTTTACCCTGGGCTCTTTGTTTTGAAGGGAGCTGGCTCCCACATTGACAGCTGCAACAGACCCACCGAGGTTTCTGGCGGGATCTTATTTTGACACAACGTTTACGATGGTAATAAAAAGGATGTGTTTCTGTATCTTAGCTAGGTTGGCCTTTCCCAGCGTGGCAGCAGCCCTGGCTTTGTTGCTGCTGTTCTCCAGCAGCAGGTGTGTCTGTGGTTTGTGACGGTGACGAGCAGCACCGTGTGCCTCGGGGTCAGCAGGGGGTTCAAAACCACCTCTGGGGGCTCACGGTGCATTGAACAGCTGCTCCCCTGCCCCAGGTGTGCTCGTGTTGGCTCTTGGACACCTGCACACCCTGCCAGGGGCACCCAGAGCCCCGAGCTGCGCAGGGACCCTCATGGGAGGGGTGGGCACGGGGCTGTGTGTTATCCCTCCTTTAGCAGCACCCAGGTGATGTGATGACCCTCCTGCCCCTGGACCAGCCCCAGGTGCTGCTGGTGTGTCCACCCTACAGGAATTTCTCCCAGTGCTGAATCCCTTTCTGGACACTCTGGTGTCCTGCAGAGCCAGGGCACCAGGGACGGATCCCACTGCCCCTTTTCTCTGTGTGCTGCCCTGCAGCCTGGGCAGCAGGAGCGGGGCTCCCTTTGCCCTTCCTCCCTGGGCAGGACAGAGCTGTGCTGTGCCTGGGCTCCTTGGCTGGCTGCTGGCACTCGGGTTGTGCAGCAGCTGCTTGTCTTGGGTGTTTCGGTGCTTTGCTGAGTGTCTGGCTCCTCTCCAGGGCTGTGCTCCCACGGGATTGTCCCTGGGTGTGCCCAGGGCTGCTGCTGCTGCTGCTGCTGTGTCCCATCCAAACCCACCTGGTGGCATCCTGGCACAGCCAGCAGTGCTGAGCTGGGTGTCTGCTTTGCCTCCTCCTCTCCCTGCATTGCTGCAGAGGTGGGACCTGTGCAAGTTGTGCTGCTGGCATCCTTTGCCAAGATCCCTCCGGTGCTTCACAGCTGCCCACACGTGTTTTGTGGGGATGTGTTTTGTTAATCACGTTTACGTGGGAGAACTCTGTGTGGGTGCAAAAGAGTCTCCTTGGGTAAAACACGTTCTGTGGGACTCTCTTCCACCTTTTCATGGGGTTTCACAGTGGGCTAGTGGATGGGCTTCTCCCTGGCAGCTTTTGGGGCCAGGCCCCAGGAATGTACTACAAAGGCTGGTCTGTACAGGGCACAGAGCCCCAGAGCTGGTGTGGGCTGCACAGCAAACGCGTGGGGCTGTCAGTATTGATGCTGTGCTTGGGGATGCTCAGGCTAATGGCGGGTCTGCCTTCTTGTGTTCCAGCTGTGTCGGTGTGGAAGAAGAGGAGGCACCAGATATTGACATCTACCATTGTCCAAACTGTGAGAAAACCCACGGGAAGTCCACCTGTAAGTAGCCCTGTGCAGCCAGTGTGGGGTGTCTGAACAACAGGAGCTTTTCATTCTGGCCACTGCAAAAGGCACGCCTCAGTATTGTGTGCCATAAATGTTGGAATTCAGACCAGAAGGTGAAGAAAGACGTTGGGAGGAAGCTGTGGTTGGATCACAGAGCTCTGGCTGCAGCCTCAGGCACGTGTATCAGCTCATGCAGGCACTTACCTGCATCTGCAGCCCCTGGCCCCGCAAAAAACAGTGTCCTGCCTCGCATGAATCGTGCCCACACCCAGTAACGAGGGCTAAAAAACCCAACGGAGGCAGCTAAGTGCTGGTAGAGGGAGTTTTGGAACCTTCATGGTGTTTTCTGTCTGCAGATGAGAAGAGTAAGAAACAGTTTGTTGTGCTTGGCCTGGATATAGAATTGCAGCAATTTCAGCGTCAGTCAAAATTGTAGGATACACTGAGGGTGCCAATTCTTGCAGTTCTTTCACAGGAAAAAGGTTCTCCTGAGCAAAAGTGACAGTTGATCTCAGTGGGAGTTTTGTCTGGGAAGGAATCGTGGGATGTGTTTGCTTTGGTCAGATTAATTCACAAATCCTTTCTATTATACAGTGGAGAAAAAAAAAAAAAAAAAGGGAACCAATCCCTGTGAAAGATGAAATGCTTCACTTGAAAATCAGCTATAAATAAGCAACAGTGCTAGGGAGGATCCTGCTGCTCTGCAACCTCAGGGCATCCTGCAGAGGAAGAGCACTGCACTCATCTGCCAGGGCTGAGGGAATCCTGATGACCTTTTATTTAGTGTGAAATAAGGGATGACTGGAAAGTGACTCCTGTTGCTTTAAAATTCAGAATTTTTAACCCAAGCAATTATTTCCGTATTGCCTTAACTGTTAAAGGTTAAAAATTTTCTAGTGGGAATGGGGTGGGGCCTGGAGTGTTTGTTTCGTGGGCAAAAAATAGAATTGCGTTTCCACTGTGATTTTTTAAAAAAATCAAATGTGAAGTGGAAACCTGCAGCTGTTCCTGTCTCCCAGAGGGTCCAACTGAGAACCTGGCAAAATCCTCACTGGGGAGCTGGTTCTGAAAGACTTAACAAAGTCAGTATGTCCCTACAAAATGTTCTGGTTTGAAAGGATCAGCCTTTCCAGTGTTTTGTATTCCTGGTTACACAAATGAGTACAGATTATTTGGAAGGGAATGATTTGGAATTGGAGGGGGGGTGACTGCAGACACTCCCAGGCTGTTCCTGACCCGGGAGGGAAGCAGCAGCAGCAGCAGCAGCACAGGATCTCCAGGCTCTGAGAGTGTCAGTGCAGAACATTCAGATGGGTCTGACACTATGATTTCTTTCACTTTTTTTTTTTTTTTTTTAAATTATAAATGATGAAAGGCACCTACTTTTCAGTGCAAGGGGAAAACCCCAGACAGAAGCAGCCAAAGCCTATAATCAGGAATTGAATATCAATTCTATTAAAACTGGGTGCGTCATCCTAGAATTCAAGACATGGCAGTTTTGATATAAAGATTGCAAGTTTAATATGCCAGTTATGATGAGGAGAGTTGAATTGACAACAACATTCTGGTGCTTTTAAAAAGGTTTCTGTCTATCCAGTTATTTTTATCCAAATAAAAAATCCACTGATGTGTCCCAGAGCGTGCAGCCCAGGAGAAAGTGCTGCTGGAGCACAGCTCCACCCCTGCCATGGCAGGGACACCTTCCCCTGTCCCAGACTGCTCCAAACCCTGTCCAGCCTGGCCTTGGGCACTGCCAGGGATCCAGGGGCAGCCACAGCTGCTCTGGGCACCCTGTGCCAGGGCCTGTCCACCCTCCCAGGGAACAATTCCTGCCTAAGATCCCATCCAGCCCTGCTTCTGGCAGTGAGAAGCCATTCCCCGTGTCCTGTTCCTCCATCCCGTGTCCCCAGTGCCTTCCCAGCTCTCCTGGAGCCCCTTCAGGCCCTGCCAGGGGCTCTGAGCTCTCTCTGGAGCTTCTCCTCTCTAGGTGAGCACCCCCAGCTCTCCCAGCCTGGCTCCAGTGGGGCTCCAGCCCTGGAGCAGCTCCGTGGGCTCCTCTGGATCACTCCAACAGCTCCAGGTCTTCCTGATGTTGCAGCCCACAGACCTGGGGCAGCTCTGCAGGTGGGGCCTCAGAAGGTGTCCCTGGACCCTCTTCCCTCTGGGGCTGCAGGTGGTGGGAACACAAGCCAACACCCATTCTGTAGGACAGCAAGGACACTTCCTTCTCTCCCTCTGAACACAGCATAGGCAGTTTAATGACGTGCAACACCAATCATCAAAGAAAGAAGTGCAAAAATGTTAGTATTTAAACATCAATTATTGCTATCCTTACCTCGAGTTTTGGTGACAAGGTCACAAGGTACCTAGTAGTTTTCCCTACTAATGTGTAGAATTGTGGATCCTGTGGAGGAAGGAGGCTGTTCTGCTGCAGCCCATCCTTGCAGGGCATGCCAGGCCAGGGAGTTAAAAGCTGGATGAAGTGAAGAAGGGAGAGGCTTGGCTGGTGAATTCCGTCTGCTGGGATTTGCATGGAGGATGTCCTGCTGCAGGGCTTGGGCGCTTCCTTTGCTCCTTCACTGCTCCAGAATCTGTTCAGACCCGTTATCCTGCACTATCAGCTCTGTAATAAAGGAGTAGGAGTTGTTCCAGCGCCAGTAGTTCACTGGTAGGATTTAATTATTGCGAGATTAGCGAAGGGAAACACAGACACCAATTGTCTGTTATGCAACTTGTCTGGATTTAAAAATATACGTGTATTTCTGGAGCTTGCCTTCTACCAGATATGTTTTCCAGATGTCAAATTTAAAAATCATTTTCGTCTCCTTACATTTTTCCACATTACCGCTGTGGTGAGTGGCTGCTCTCAGAAGATTGCTTCCTGTCACATGGCATTTTAAGCCGTTCCTGTTTAATGAAATGTGTAGGGACTTCTCTTTGGGAAAAATCATCCATATTCATCCAACATTTTCTGACATCATTTCAATGAAATGCAAGGGCTTCGTTTGGGCAGGCTTGGCTCATTTTCATAACACAGTCTGAAATGCTGGGTTTGATTGCTGCCTCGTTTGCAGCAGTGAAAATCAGGAGAAATCCTTTGGAATCAGTGGAGTTACAGAGCTGCCAGTGAGCCAAAGGCTGTGGCTGGCTTTGAGTCCATACAGCCTTTGGTGCTGTTCAGTGGAGAGCCCACAGGGTGCTCCAGGGAAGCACCCTGGTCATGGCTGGAACAAGCTGGGCTGTAAAGTCCCTTCCACCTCAAACAGTCATTTCGGTCGGAAACAACTCCAGGATCACTGGGTCCAACCTGTGGTTGATCACCAGCTTGTCCAGACCAGAGCACTGGGTGCCATGTCCAGCTGTTCCATGAACACTTCCAGGGATGGGGACTCCACTCCCTCCCTGGGCAGCCCCAGCCCATGCTTGACCAGCCTTTCATTCTTCCTGAGTATTCAAGTTGATGATCCCTTCGACGCAAATAGGTTTGAAATAATGTATGTATATACCTGTGAATTACTCATTTTGAGTTACAGTTTTTGTAAAAATGTATTCCCTTTTTCCAATGTTGGACTTCCCAGAGGTTAAATTTGGATCAGAAAGGTCTGCAGAAATAAAATCTGTGATAAATTACAAAGAAGTAGCTTTTCTGGCCAAAGCTGGGATCTGTTGCACATGGGAATGAGCCTTTGGTCCTGACTGTGGTGTTCATGGCAAAGATAAAATACAGAAAGCGTGGCCGGGAATGGCCAAGGGTCGAGTGTTTGATGCACTGTGATGGACTCCAGCTGCTGTCCAGGAGACATTCCCCTCCTGGGGAATGCTCTGGGGCAAGGAATTAGGGCTGCCTCTGCAGGAGAGCTGGGTGGGAGGGCTGGGTGGGCAGAGTTCCTGGGAGAGGATGGATGGGGAGAGGTGTCTGGGAAGGTTCCTGGCAGAGCTGAACGCCTGCCGGGGTGCAGTAACCCCCATCAGTGCCGAGGCAAAGCTCTCCCCAGAGGTTTTGGGAGAGCTGCAGTGGATCTGTCAGTCCAGCACTGCTCTGTCCTTTCCTTTCCCCACGCTCCGTGCTGTCTGCAGTGCAATAAAGGAACGTGCTTAGAGGATAAGCTGTTTAATTTTCCTGTGGTCAGTGACACCTCTTTCCCTGGGACTTGCACTCGGAGTGCAAGTGCAATCAGCACGCTCGTGGTGTGGAGTCCATGAGCTGAGAGGGGGAGGAGGCGGAGGCTGGGGCGGGAGGGAGAGGAGGAAGGTTTGGCATTCAAGCCAGGCTTGTTTCCTTTGTTACCAGGAGCATTGAATTAATACACTAAGCCTGAGAGTCATTAAGATAAAGAACTAGCAGCTTTAATGAATATCTCCAGCTAGGCTGGAGCCTGCATGGAACTAATAAACCCAACATGCTTTGTGCAAAACCTGGGATGGACTCACTGGGAGATGTCTTTTCTTGAGTTATTCCAGGGCTGTGGTTAGGAAAGCAAAATCTGCTCTTTCCAAATCTCATGTGTTGTATCTCTAGCCTCCAGATTCCTTTCTGAATGGAAAAGTGTGTGGATCTGCGTGTGTGCAGAGTGAGGAGTGGGTGCCATCCCTGAGGGGTCTGCTCCCTTCCCTCACTGTTTTGATAAGAGGTCTGGACTTGGCTGAAATGCCGAGTTTCATGATGTAAAACAAGGGTGGAGAATGAAAGTATGTGACGTATGAAAATTCTATTAACAGAGGCCTTAACTGATGCAAATGTGGAAAAACCCAGTTTCCTACCAAAGCGAGTTTCTCTGGCCACGCTGTGGAAGCAGGAGCAGCTGAGGGAGATAGTGCTGACTCAGGGGAAAAGCAGGACCAGTTTTTCTGGCTTTGTGTTATCCAGCTGTCAGAGGCTGGGCAAAACCGCACTGAAAACCTGACTGCTCACGTGTGCTCGTTCCTGCTGGCCCTGTGTCCCTGATGGACTGTCCTGTGTCCATCCCTCACTGGGAGCAGACAAGGGGCCTGCAGGTCTGAGCCATAATAAATTCCCTTCTCTGCCCTTCTAGTAACTAGCTTTTTTTCCCTTTTCCCTTTTCCCTTTTCCTATCCATGCTGTGTGCAGAGCACACTAAAATCCCATCAAACTCGGTGTCAAACCAGCACTAGTGGCCAGAGCTTTATTCTGAGGTGATTCCTGACAAATGCACTGCCACAGATCCATCCTGCAGGCTGTCCAAGGGGTTTTCTGGGAGTTTCCTGGCGAGGATGAGGGGCAGTGTGAGAGCCCAGGGTGTCCAGAGCCAGTGTTTGTGTGAGGCTGCAGGCACTGCAGCTCAGCAATTACCCAACTGCTGCCCTCTGCTCCCAAATGCTCACTGCTCGCTCTGTAATGGATCTTCAGCTGCACCACAATTGTCTAATGGGGCATTGAGAGCAATATTAAAATCTGCAGGGCAGCGTGGTGGGGTTCCCTCCCCTCTGCTCGCGTGAGAAATTAAATGAAGATTCGCCCTCCCTGCCAATGTCTGAAGAATTATCTTCAACTTCACATGGCTGTCCAATTCATTCCATTTCAGTGAAAAAGAAAAGAAATTGGCATAAGCATGACACAGGCCAGACAACGGAGGTGAAGCCCGTCCAGAACGGGAGCCAAGTGTTCATAAAGGAGCTTCGGAGTCGGACGTTCCCCAGGTGGGTTTTGGTGTGGGGGGGTCCTGGGCTGGAGTCCTGTGGGGCTGGGGATGGTCAGTGCTGGTGATTAAATCACTGCTGTGTGATTGCTGATGTCCCAGGCTCTCCCCTTTTTCACCTTTGTGCGGCTGGATTCAGATCTCCTCTCAGCTGAGCCTAGTGCCTGTGGATCTCCATGGGCGCTGGGATTTGGGAAGGCAAGGATCGTGGAATCATGGAATGGTTTGGGTGGGAAGGGACCTCAGGGCCCATCCAGTGCCACCCCTGCCATGGTAGGGACACCTTTCACTGTCCCAGGCTGATCCAAGCCCTGTCCAGCCTGGTCTGGGACAGTGCCAGGGTTCCAGGGGCAGCCACAGCTGCTCTGGGCACCCTGTGCCAGGGCCTGCCCACCCTCCCAGGGAACAATTCCTGCCCAACATCCAATCTAGATCTCTCCTAGTTTAAAACTCTTCTCCCTTGTCCTATCACTGCCTCTGCAGAAACTCACTCTTGCTGCTTTTCATAAGCCCCCTTTAGGATCTGAAAGTGGCTCTGAGATCTCTCCAGGCTGCACCCAGAGTGTGTTTGGCCCCTAGAACACCCACTTGCACAAGAAACTACCCCACTTATTGCATAGAATTCTCCAGTTCTCCAAATCCTAATGACTTTGCTGAAGTCTCCCCATCCTGGGCAGAACAATGACTTGCTCAGTGGTTGGGTGACAAAGGCTCTCTCATTGGATAATGAATGGTGCTAATTGTTAGGTGGCATGTCCCACATGTTATTAGGCTGCTCCACAGCCATTTGCCAGAGTGATCATTTTCTTTTGGCTCTTTAATGTAGGCTGTAGCCAAATAAATCCTTAATTATTAATAACTAATTATTTTAGAAGAATCCTTGGAGACTGGCAAAGTAAACACAGAACTTCTTCCTTTTTGTGGCGAATTTAATTTCACATTTAATTTAAGATATTAGTCTTAGGCTGCTTAAAGAAAAAAACTGAAAATAATTCTGGAAGGTGTTTTGCAGCTTTTACAGATATGTTTGGCTGAGCTCAGGATCCAGTATTTTTACTTGCCTGGCTATTTCCATTGGGGTCTGCAAGGTTTTATATCTTTGCTGGTTTTTTTTTTGGTTTTTTTTTTTTTTTTTTTGGTTGGTTGGTTTTTTTTGTTTGGCTGGTTTTTTGTAATTTGTAATTTGACAGGTTGCACAGCTTATTTTTAAAAAGATTTATGGCCGAGGCAGTCTGATTTCAGTAACCTCGGGTGGCCTCTGAGACTGCAGTCACACACACAGAGTATCTCTGAGTCACTCCAGTGTTGTTATAAATAATACAGCCCCCCATTTTTCCTCTTTTTTACTCATTAATGTGTGCATAAGAAAATCCTGCTGCCAAATGAAATCTCCTGAGACAGGGGGGTCTGTAGCACAAAGAAATGCCTGCAAGATCCGGGGCTCAGACACGAAGTCTTGTGGAGGAATTTTCTCCTCCAAAGCAGAAGAATGGCATGTGCAGATGTGACAGGCAGGTGCCAGCACAGGGAGGGGACAGGGGGCTCAGGCCAGGAGCATCACTGGCAGGGAATGACAACCCCAGTGAGGCCTTGGGAGGGCCTCAGGTCAAAAGGAGAACACTGAAGAAAGCAATAAGGACAAAAATAGAATTTATGGCATTCTGTTCTAAAATGTTTAATATCAGAATAGCTCTGGAGCAGCAAGAGTAGCAGTGATGATAATTAAATTGATTATTCCCTGGGAGGGTGGGCAGGCCCTGGCACAGGGTGCCCAGAGAAGCTGGGGCTGCCCCTGGATCCCTGGAACTGTCCCAGGCCAAGTTGGGCAGGGCTTGGAGCAGCCTGGATAGTGGAAGTTGTCCTTGCCATTTCAAAATGAGCTGCAGAATATTTCCTGAGCACATTATTTGACTGATTTAAAATGATTTGCAAAGCATTTTTAGGGCCATGTATTTGAGATTGGGTAACGTATTTAATCTCACCTTCTTTAGAGTGAAACATTAATTCCTTTAACATTGATCACTGGTAGCTCGGCTGATCCTACAGCTGAGGAAAATGGTCTTTTGCTATCAGCTGTTATTTTAGGACTTCCCCGTAGCTGGAGCATGAGGCTGGGGAGATTGATGTTGCATGATTTTATTGTGCCCCTCGTGCTTTGCAATAAATGGGGGTTTGGCTCATGTACCTGATATACCCGTAATTCCGTTTTTCCCAGTGTCTTCCTTTCAGCAGTGAAACCAGAACATCCCAAACCCCCTCACCACTGAACCTGTGTTTGCTCTGCAGTGCTGAAGACATCGTGGTGAAAGTGCCAGGCAGCCAGCTGACAGCAGAGTATTTGGAAGAGAAGGGCTTTGCAGAGCCCATCCTGGTGCCCAAGAAGGACGGGCTGGGCCTGGCTGTGCCTGCCCCCACCTTCTACGTCAGCGACGTGGAGAACTACGTCGGTGGGTGCTGGCCCTGCCCTGCTTGGGATGGACTTACCCTCATCAGGGCTTGGCATTGACTCCATAGAAATAACTGGTTGTGTGGCAAATTGTACAATGTGTTGTAAAATATTGCCCGTGCCGTGAGCTGTGCTGGTCCCAGTGTTTGTTATGCAGTGGGAGCTTGTAGTTAGCAATTAAGGCACTCTTGTTTTGTGTGGCAGCTTGGCAGTGAGGCTGAGCCAGCCTGCACTGCTCTCCACAGCTCTGCACAAGCTGTAACAGCCAAAGCACTACCGGGGAATGCTTTTCCCCAGGACATGACTACAAAAGCACCATGTGATGGGTATTTATGTATATACAGGTCTTTCATGCATGTGTGTCTGTGTGGGTATGTACATAGGCAGCAGGGAGGATCCAAGGGCTGGGAAGGTCAGAAAATCAGAAGATTGAGATGTTTCTGGGCAGGTTAACTCACCCCCAAGCACAGAAAAGGGGCGAGGCAGGCTGTCCATCAACCTCTCCTGTCCACTGAATCCATGTGCAGGGCCGGAGCGGAGTGTTGATGTCACCGATGTCACCAAGCAGAAAGACTGCAAGATGAAGCTCAAGGAATTTGTGGATTACTACTACAGCACAAACAGGAAAAGGGTCTTAAATGTCACAAACCTGGAGTTCTCTGACACCAGGTAAGGGTCCAGCCTGCTGCACAGTAATCACTAGAGATTTATTTTGATTTATGCTTTGTATTTAATTTGTTATTTTTTACATAATGTATTCCTATACAATAACATAGCTGTATACTATCCTACCCCATGTGTTTATTTTTGAATTATATTAATATTACTTACATAGAATTTTATATAAATTGTAATTTTAAATTACTGAATCCCACATTGTGTCTGGGGTGCGTGGCTGGGTTCAGCCTCTGCCTTCCCCAGTGCTTTTCCTCCTTAGGGAAAGTTGCTTAGCAGCTTCTGGGTGCTCTGACTTTAGGTGTAGGGTAAATGTCTCTGCGTGTCCTTTGAGGAGAATAACTTTGTTATAGTTCTGTAATCCTCCAGCATGTGTTCTGGTTCTGGTTTCTGTGCCTTTACCAGGTAAGCTGTGACCTGTCTGACAGCAGCTCAGGCTCAGGGTGATGCTGAATTCCCTGGGCATGGTGGTGCAGGTCAGAGGGAGCAGATGTTGGGAAGGAATTCCTCCTTGGGAGGGTGGGCAGGCCCTGGCACAGAGCAGCTGTGGCTGCCCCTCGATCCCTGGCAGTGCCCAAGGCCAGGCTGGGCAGGGCTTGGGGCAGCCTGGGACAGTGGGAGATGTCCCTGGGCAGGACTGGATGGGAATGAGATGGTCTCTAAGGTCCCTTCCAGCCCCAGCCCCCTGTGATTCCATGATTAGCTGCTGCTGAGACACTGCCTGGTGCTCTCTGTTGCTGTGCTCCGTAACTGAGCACTGCTTTCCTCCCACCAGTGGGCAGGGGCATCTCTGTGATCCTGAACACCAAAAGCTGGGCAGGTTATTTCCACAGGCCCTGGACTCTTTGGTGTAGCTGATGCTTCTAGAAGAGAAGCGCCAGGAAAAGGAAAAGATCCTTTTACACACAAACACACTGCACAGATGATGATGAGTGTCAGCAGAAAAACAAAGACTGGTTGTTTTGGGGAGCATTCTGCTTCAACACCAAGGCTGAGAAAAGAAGGCTGGTGGCCAAGGACAAGCTCATTTTTGCCAGGCATTCCCCTGATCCCTGTAGCTGGGATTTCGTGGCTCTCCCCCATCACTGCAGAGAGCAGCTCTGCTCATTGCACGTTTGAGACCACCGGGATCCTCAGCAGAGATTTTTTTTTCAGCTTTCTGCCATTATCCCCAAATAATGGGATGTCTTTTTTCCTGAAGGACTGCTGTAGCTGTCGTTCATACTCTGCTAATCGAGACATTAATAGCAAATATTTTATTTCTTAGCATAGACAGTGACAGTTTAATTGAATGCACAACTCCCTCTTCCCTGCCATGGAAATGGAATTATTGTCATCAGGGCTTGACACTGAGCACAAATGACACGTGGGAGCATTCAGTATTGGTTTGAAGTGCAGATTCTCTTACTGATGTGGTGGAGTATGTAGCAGTGAAGCTTCACCTCCTGCAAATTTTGGACTATTTGAATCTAAAATTCAGCACATTCTAGGATGAAACACTTAATATCTGGTTGTCATGCCACTGCATTGCCTTGGCCATGATTATAGTATATGTTATGTATTTGGCAAAAACATAATACACGAATGATATGAATAAATAAATTAATAGGAACATATATTCAATGTGAATGAAGATAATAATTTGTATAAATTTAGATACATATCCAGTAAGAGTAGGTTCTTAATGTACATAAATAGATTCATTCATATAAATTATAGAAATATATATCTTATACTATAATATATATTATTATTATCATTGTTATTGTTTCTATAATATATATTATAGAGATATAGATCTTATATTATAATTATATAATATACATCTTATATTTAAAATATACTCATTCACATTATCAACCCAAAACAGACTTTTTCCTTCTTCTGAGCTTTTAATGTAATTTAGTCAATCTAAATAAGATTGCTGATTTTCAGCATCAGGTCAAGAGTTATTTGTCCATAAGCATTAATGTTATTGTTATCTGGATTATTAATATTAAGCTTGAGGTGCTGATTTTTACGGTTTACCAGGGGATTTCTGTCCAAGTGCACACATCTCACTTTCTGGGCTGGAAGGTGACAGCGATCACAGCGGTGTCGGTGCCTGAGCCTGCGTAGCAGGGGCTGGAAAACTGCAACCAGCACAGATTTGCTCATAGATGACACTGCTGAAAGAAGGCAAAGGGTTGTTCTTAGGTCACCACACTTAAAACCCCGTAAATCTCTGTCTGAAACCAGTTTTCCCTAATTTTCTGAATGAAGAGCAGTTCCACTGCCGCAAGAGGAGCTGCTCGAGTTTGTCATGCAAATATTTGTCACAGTCACTTCTTGCTGTACCGGGGTCCCTGTGCTCTGGTTTAAAAGCTGCCTGTCTGTTCCGCACTCTCCCTGTAAGGATGTCCAGCTTTGTGGAGCCTCCTGACATCGTTAAGAAGCTGTCCTGGGTGGAGAATTACTGGCCTGACGATGCTCTGCTGGCGAAACCCAAAGTGACGAAGTACTGCCTGATCTGTGTGAAGGACAGCTACACTGACTTCCACATAGACTCTGGGGGGGCTTCTGCCTGGTACCACGTGCTGAAGGTGAGGGCGCCTGGCTTTGGGGGTAGCCAGTGACAAACTCAAATTTATACACAAAGGCCGTCACAGAGTTCTCTCCAAAATTCAGCTCTCGGGGGTTTTCATCCTTGTCCTGTTGTATCTGAGCCTTAACTGCTCTCAGTGAGTGCACTCCCAGAGGTGCCAGGCTCTCCTGAGTGAGGAAGCACTTGGAGCATGGAAGTCCTCTGTGTATTTTCTCTCTATTAGGATTTTAATATTTGTTTAGTGCCTACTGCACATACATCACCCTGGGCCTTAAAGATACCACGTCTTGTTTTTGCAGTGTGATGGAACCTGGCACTGTAAACCTTTTGTACCATCACTCCCACAAATCTGAGCAGATGTGGTCAGCTGTGATTTAATTGTTTCAGCCCTTCTGTACAAAGCTGACGGAATGATTTTATTTAAATACTGCCAAAATACACAATGTTACATGTGTATTTAGATAAATATTTGTGTGTGTCTGTGTGTGCACGCCAGTGCAGTGTGGTTTGATTTGGCTGCTCAATGCTAATTTTATATTTCTAATTCAGGGAGAAAAGATCTTTTATCTCATCAAACCAGCCTCTGCAAATATTTCTCTGTACGAACGTTGGCAGTCAGCAGCAAATCACAGCGAGATGTTTTTTGCAGACCAAGTAGATAAATGTTACAAATGCACAGTTAAACAAGGCCAGACCCTCTTCATCCCATCAGGTGAGCAGGTGGGGGAGGAGGGCTTTCCTCATCCTTTGGAGCAGCACATCCAAAGTGCCAGAGGGCTGGGATGTGACAGCTTTCTCTGACAAAGTATGGAGCCTAATTCTGAGGTTTTATTTGTTTTTATTTGATGTGCTAACAAACAAAACAAATCAGAACTTTTACTGCTGGCTATTAATATTTTAGCAGCCTTTTAAAAGTTAAACTAGTAGGGAGAGTGTTCCACTCATGGTCTCACTGGATTGTAGCAACTCATGAGTTCTCTTTCTGTATCCACCTAACAGACAATTTACATTGAACGAATTTGCATTCTGGCCATGGCACCCCCAAATCCTTGTCACAGACATTAATCCCCTGTGACACTCAGGAACTGCAGGTCCCTGTGTGTGAGTAGATTCTTGCACCAAATGTTTGCACACTTGAATTTTACCTTGGGTGTAAGAAGTGGAAAGTAGGTGTTTCTCTCCTGACCATCTGTGGAGCAGATGGTGGAACAAACACAGAGCAATTTATAGAGATTCACTAACTTGAGTAGATTTTTGTATGAAATTACATGTTTGGAAAACACCTGATTCTGACACTGTGATAAAGCACATGTCAAGGGCTGTTTCAGGTGCTTGTGGAGACAGGACAGCAGGTGCCATTATGCAGCAAAACCAAGAAGGGACCAGAGGCAGCTCTGTTCATAGTGTGTGTGGTTCTGGGGCTGGGCTGTGTGGGTACCTGTGGAGCAGGGTGCTCAGTGAAGTGTAGACATCATTTGGGATTGAAGTGTGTGCTGATGGCCTCGAAGTTCTTTGTCTTGAGGACTCTCCTCTCTCTTTTAGGTTGGATTTATGCAACTCTAACACCAGTAGACTGCCTGGCCTTTGCAGGACATTTTCTACACAGCCTAAGCGTGGAAATGCAGATGAGGTAATCTGTCTTTAAAATCTAAAGTTTTGTAGAGGCTCATTTTGTAACGAATCAGTAATAACGGATCACTGGCGGTAATGCTAGTGTAGCTCTTGGGCAGTTCTGGCTGGTGCACCCACCTTTGTCCCCTCTGACCCTGTTCCCTCGTGCTGAGTTACCCTGAGCTGTCCTTACACCTGTTGGCAATGCAGGGGAGGCTGCCTGATGTGGCCCCATCCTGAAGGCAGAACTGTTCCTTCCACACTGCCTGGAGTTTTACCCTGGCACCTGGCACTCACTGCTGGATCAGTGCCCACCTGCTCTGCTGGGCTCTGTGCCCAGTGTAAGACAATGCAAGCAGCTCTTTACTGATTCTGGGCAAATAATCCAATAAAACCATCACACATCTGTATCTCAGGATTTTACCAGTGCTGTCATGGTTTGCTTTTGGCCTGAGGCCAGCCTACGTGGCAGCAGGACAGAGAGGGGACCCACTGCAGAGTGACCCTGGCACCTGTGTGACACACTGGTGTGACACATTGGTGTGACACACTCGTGCTCTGCTGCGCTCAGGTTGCTGTGGCTTTGTCTTGCAGGGCATATGAAGTAGAAAGGAGATTGAAAATCGTCAGTCTGACCCAGTTCCCCAACTTTGAAACGGCGTGTTGGTACATGGGGAAGCATCTACTAGAGAAATTCAAAGGTAAATCTGCATTTCCCTGCCTGCCCTGATGGCTCAGCTTTGGGGGCTGAGGGCAGTGACCCTGAATTTCAGCAGCCATGGCTGACAGGAGCACAGGCTGGGAAGGCTCTGCTGGATTTGAGACACAGTAAAAACACTTTTTTTTTTTTTTTTTTTACTGTTTATTACCAGCAATTTGTAGCAGGGAATCATTTATGTGGGCCAGCTCTCAAAGAGTTCCCTTCAGCTTTCCCAGTTACAATTTTCAAATGAAATGCTTTCTGTAAACAACTGTAGCTGTCAGTGGTTGAATGACACTGGGTTTTTTTCTCTGTCTAGGTTTGCATAAAGCTGGACAACAACCTCCTGCTCATCTCCTTCAAGGAGCAAAGATTCTCAATGGTGCTTTCAGGTCGTGGACTAAAAAACAGGTAGGAGAAGCCGCCTGGATTAATATTATGTGTTTGGCAGTTGCTGGAGCAGACAGGAAATTCTGGATCAAATAACATCTCCATAAGAGAAGGAACTGGGAGAACTGGGGGTGAGCAAAGTGATGCTGCAGTTGTGAAAATTAAATATCTGAAAAAAGATGATTGACTTTGTTGTTCTCTCTGGACAGCTTGTTACAATAACATCCAGAACAGGGAAAAAAAATTTCTTATTTGAATGTCTAATGCAGTCAAGATTGATTTAAATACATAGGAAAAAAAATATGGACAAGTCACTTCAAGAGGGTTTTTTTTATTATTATTGAAGAAAACATGCACAGAAACAGCAATTTGGCTTTGTTGTGTTTTAGGCTTTAGCAGAGCATGAAGATGAACTACCAGAAAACTTCAAACCAGCACAACTTATCAAGGACCTTGCCAAAGAAATAAGATTAAGTGAGGTTTGTGCTGTTTTTATAATATTTACTGTAGCGGTGGTCCAGGCTATAAAATGCATGGAGGTGTCACCCATGGAGCGTGGTGCCACATCCTGCTGGGTGGAGATGTGTGACAGCAAAAGGTGACCACAGCTGGCTCAGCTCCTTCAGGAGGACATTGTGCTGCATTGCACCCTGTCCTAACCACATCCAGAGACCCCAGAACTGAAACCAATCTTCTCCTTTGATCCTCTTTGATGTCATATTTAAGTTTTGTGATTGTCAGAACAGCAAGTTAAGCAGAAAATAATTTCTTTTTAATTAGTCAGTGTCAATTTTAATTGGGCAGCTATTTTACTGCTAATTTTTCCCGAGGGCATGAAATGTGATTCTGCTATATTTATCACATTGGAATTAAATGGAGAGGGTTTTTGCTGGAGCTGATCAGCATTTTAAGCAGAAGGCTGTTCATTGTATCCACCCTGTGTGGACAGGCCATGTAACAGTCCCACAGGATGGTGCAGCCCCGTGAGGGTTCCATTCCCTAAAGCCCCTGGAGTTCCTGCAGCTTGAGGAATGTGGAGGTGGGAGCTGGGGTGGGGGTTGGTGAGCAGAGCATCACTGGTGGGACCTTGGTGGGATCTTCACTCCTAGGTCACACTGACCTGTGCTGCAGATCCCCCTCCACCACACCCTTGGGTGTCTCTGGGGTTTGTTTCCCTGTCTAAGGGATGCAGGTGAATGTCACACATGGTACAGGTGTGTCTGAACCCCCTGTGCTCTGTGCCTCTCCCCAGAACGCCTCAAAAGCCAGCAAAGCAGACACGAGTGCCAACCCCCCAGCCGAGGAGGTGTGTCCTGGGGACAAGGAGGAGCCTCCATCACCCGTCCAGGTCTCCCCTCCGCCCCCTCCTGTAGAAAAGATCCCGAAAAAAAAGACTCCCAAAACTGTGAAAACTCCCAAACAACTCAAGCCATCCAAACCCCCGAAGCCTCCCAAGCCCCCCAAACCTCCTAAAACCCCGAAAGTGAAGGGAGAAGGCAAAAAGAAAGGGAAGAAGGCGAAGGAGAGCCCGCCACCAGCCATCCCCAACCTGGACCTGCTGGAGGCACACACCAAGGAGGCTCTGACGAAGATCGAGACGCCAAAGAAGGGGAAGGTGGGTCCTGTTCTAACCTCTCCCTCTCCTCCCACCCTCAGGGGGATAAAATCGCTCCCTAAGTCTCATGCAGAAAGGAATATGTGCAGCACATTGGGAAACCCTGGCCCTGCAGAGGCAAGGGAAGGTTTGTAGCTGCTGGCTCATTGCCCTTCTCCTGCGTGGCTGCTGGGTCTGGTTTGACTGTTTGTTGGTTATTCAGTGATGTGGAGCCTCCCAGAAACCAAAAGGTGTCAATGATGACAGAACTTGTTTCTAAAGTATCTCATTTACTTGAGATGTTACTCTAGAATGAGTGACTGAAAACAGAACAGTGGTTTTCTTCCACTTTTCCGCGCAAGTGGACAAGTTTCTTTTTGACGTCCTTTAATTCAGCGTGAATTTTGCTGCAGATTTCGGTAGGGGCCAGGATCCATCAAAGCACTGACAGAGGGATGGTTGTACGCTGTTTGTGAAGAAATATCCATAAATCTTTCCCTAAAATGTTTCTGAAGTTCCAACAGTCTGTGTGCAGTTTGTGAAACCTGTCAGGGGGTGACAGACAGGGAGAGGAGAGTGTTGGTGGATCAAGGAGAAGTGCAGCTGCTGTTCTGCACACTCTGCAGGAGCAGCATTTGATTGAACCTCGGTTTGGGGTTCTAAAAGAATAAATGGGAGGTTTCAAAAACATATAATGTTATTTCCCAGATGAAGCCTGTGTTTCTGGCATGCTAACACTCCACCCTCATTCAGAGAACTTGTTCCTGACTTTTTTCCCCAGGCTGCAAAGAATGTTTTAAGTGTTCCCAATAAGGAATCTGCGAGCAAGCAGAATGAGGTGGAGAAATTTGAAGTTCGAGAGCAAAATAAAAGCAAAACAGAAGCCAAGTGGAAATACAAGGTAATGTCTCCTGTTAAATTCTGCCACATGATGATAAGCCAAGGGCAGGGAATGGTTTGTGGCTCTGCCTAAGTGGAGAGAACGAGGCACCAACTTTCAGTTCCCAAAGAAAAGAAAATTGAGCAGGGAATAATCAATTAATCCCTGATAAAGGAAGAAGGGGTGGATGGATCCTTCAAAAGCATGTGCTGAGTTGTCCATTTATGTGTAGAGACACCAGACTGTTAACAGTGAGATGGCTCAATGAGTGCTGATCCTTTTGTGATCCTTGCTCTGGCACAGTCCTACTGGTTTAAGTCTGAAATCAATAAGTAATGAGAAATCAATAACTAACTAATAGCTAATAATCAATAACTAATTCTAATGGCATAAAATTAGAGCTAATGAAATCTGAATTATGCCCTATGGATTAAAAGCTTGCCTTTCATGAGGGCTAATGCAGCGTGAGTGCAATTCACTCATAGAATAGAACATTTTGTCTGCAGGGAAAATTCGATGGGCTTTTTAATAAGGGAAAATTTAACAGGCTTAGATTCTGAGGGTACCTATGAAGCTGAAACATAAATGGCTCATTTATCTGATTTATTTATTTTGTTTTGGTCTTTTGCCTTTCAGAACAGTAAACCTGATTCACTTCTAAAAATGGAAGAGGAACACAAATCGGAAAAGACGCCTTTATCAGGAAATAAAGACAACAAATTCACATTCTCTTTCTCTAATAAGAAGTTGCTTGGGTAAGTAAAAATATGACAACACACATCAACTAAAAAATGAAATTGAAAGGTCATTATTTATATTTTTTATCCAAGACAATAAAAATCTGCCTTTCTGGTCAACGTAGAAAATACCCAATCATTAAAACTTCTTCTAGTGCTCTACTCAGAGTCCTATTTTGAGATAGAAATCGTAGGTTCAGAAATGTGTTTGTAAAATTATTCTAGTTGCTTTGGCACCCCTGAAAGAATTCAATTTGACTGAGATTTCTGCATAGAGATACTCACTGTCTGTCAAGTCACAAGCTGTTTTCCACTCAGAGTGTTGTTACTGATTTGTAAATTGTTTTTTTTTTTCAGTTCAAAGGGAGTCAAAACTCATCTGAATACCAGCGTGTTTGGGTCACTGCAGAATTTTAAAGAGGACAAAGCCAAACCTGTACGGGATGAATATGAATATGTGTCAGATGATGGTGAACTGAAAATTGATGAGTTTCCAATCAGAAGAAAGAAAAACACTGCAAAAAGAGAACTGCCCTGTAAGGATATTTCCTGGTTTGTCTTTATCTGCTCAACAAAGTCTTAGCTGGTGATTGTCCCAAAGAGTCAATAGAATCTTTGTGTGATTTATCATAAAGAAAGCCATGTCTTACTTGTCAGTCTAACGTGAGTGGAGTAGGAGGGCTGCTTTTTGAAGGGAAAAAAACCCCTGAGATTTTGTTTCTTTTTCTTTATTCAGTTTTGTCAGATAAAAAGGAAGCCCTGCAGCACACCCCTGTTAAGAAGCCGAAGGTGGAGTCAGTGCCATACAAGGTATGGGGTTATTGCAACTTCCCCAGGAGGCACATCAGGCTTTTTATGGTCCTGTCCAACCCAAACCATCCTGTGATTCTCTTCCTGTGATGCAGCAACGCAAGTGTTTGTTTTCTTCCACTTGGCAGAGCCTCTCTGCCCATGATGGGCTGAGCTCTGGAGCACTCCTGAGCCAGGTGAGCCCTGCAGAGTCAGTGAGCCTGAGTGGAGCTCACCTGCAGCGTGGCACAACCCAGGTGTGAGTCTGCTCTGTGTCTGAAGCTCCGTGCTGGAAATCAAATGACATTAAAATTGAAAGTTTTGCCCAGCTGTGGTTGATACAAATTCATATTATCATACCAGAATAAGGCAGAAAAAGCAAAATAGTTTGTTAAGACAGGACTAAAGTGTTTGGCCTTCAGTAGCAAGGAATTCTTTTCTCCCTGGTTTGAATCTGGGATGTTCAGGAGGAAGTGCAGACTCTGAGTCAGGACCTGGGGTCTGGGCAGGGCTGTCTCCCTGTGCAGGAGCCTAAGGAGGAGCTCTCTGGAGACAGCAGGCCGGCACCCAAACTGCTCCTGTAGCAGCCTGAAAGCAGGGCAGGAACGGGGGAAAACTTGTTTTCTTAGGCACCAGACTGCAGTGCCTGGGAATCTCAGCCCCAAAGAGAGGCTCAGATGTAGGCAGCTCCCTTCCAGAGCCTCACAGGACACTGTTCCTACACATCCCATTCCTCTGCCTGATCCTCCCAGTCTGCTGCTGCGGGGATGGAAACACCACTGTTAAAGGGAATGGATCCCACGGACAGGACCAGATCTCAAAGGGATTTGGAAGGGGAAAGAAAAACCTACCATGCCTACAGGCTACAAGGAAATGGATTTTTACCGTGTACTTGGTCTTGTTCTCCTTTTTTTGTTTAAAGAAGGCAAATTCCAAAGGCTAGGCCTATGTCTTTGGAGGAGCAGCAGGCTGCAGAAATCACTGTGCTGTTCCTGGGGACCAGCTCAGTGAGTTTCCACCTTTTTTAGCCCTTTCCTTGTTTTTGCAGAGTGAGGACTCATCGGATGAAGATTTGCTTCACATTGACACAGAGGCAAAGCCGGGACGTAATTCCAAAGTAAAGAAAGAGAGTGGAAGTTCAGCAGGAATTCTTGATCTTTTGCAGGCAAGCAAGGAAGTTGGGGGTTTAGAGTATAACACCAACAGGTACGCACCAGGGAAGCCTTTTCCTCTTCCCTGTCAACAAAATTGCTCTTTTGTGGTTGTGTGTGAGTGAGAATGAATTTTGCAGCTTGGTAACTGCCTTTTCTCCAGTAAACAAACTCCTCCTTTATCCTGTGATCTCGAGGGAGAGGGAGGAAAGATTTTGGTGGTATAATTTGAACAAATAGAGGATTTCACATCTGTAGATGCTGAAGATGAGTTTTAGCAATAATGCAGTAATAGATGAATAATTCAAAAGAAGGAGAGAGCCCAGTGACTGCAGCTTCAGGGTGGGAATTATGGTTTTTAATGTAGTGAGATTGTAATAAAGTAATCTAAATGGCCAGCATTTTCACCATAAGGCACTCTAAGGTGCCACAAATGCCAGGTGTTTGAAAGAAGGACATAGGAGACTGTCTGCCCTCCCTCCCATCTCTGGTTATCTTTCTTCTTCCCACCAAAAAAAAAGGCTTGGGGGAAAAAGCAAACTCTTTGGTGGGTGCTTCTGTACCTGAAATGGAAATGTCTGCCTGAGCTTAGTGGTGACTTATATGGAAACTGACACTGGATGTTCTGGGCTGTGGCCAGTAAGGAACAGCACCAGATCCTTCAGTGATCCAAGCAGCGAGTGGGGGAAAGAAATAATCACAGTAACACTTGTCTGCTTGACCATCCCTGGGAATTCCCCTTCCATTCTGCATTTTGCTCCATAACGGGATAAGTGTTTATGTTGATTTTAGAGTTACATTTTGGCAGGTGATTAGGCACATGGAAAAGTAGTTAGGTGTGTCTGACGCTGTAGTAAAGTTGCTGGGTTATTAAAACTCCCATGCTGGAAGTTTGGTATAAAAAAAGAAAATTGATCAACTACTGTAAGAACTTAAAAGAAATCTTCTTTGGCCCTGTGTACACTGCTGGCCTTTCTGTGGATAGATAACACAGCTCAGTGTGTGCTTTGAAATGGTCCTTGACAATTGCCTGCCTTGCTCGGGGTGTGTTTTTGCTGTCTGCAAGGGGTTAAACCAGAATAGAGCAGGGCTCAGGCCTTTGCTTTCCCCCCTCAGCCTGGGTGCTGTGCCCAGGGTGTTTGAAGGCTCTGTGATTTCTGAAATCAAAGTCCCACACACGGCCCCGTCCCCAGACTGGGCTGAGTTACTGCCCTGTGTGCGGTGCTTCAGTGGGAATGTGTCAGATCAATGCTGGCTCTGGGATAAACACTGGCTTTTGGCAGGGTGTGCTGCATCCTGATTGGAAAAAACCCCTGGTAAATGTAATTACTGTGTTTCATTTCCTAATTACGCTGGGCTTTTCCAATGGCCATAGCGTGCTTTTGGAGGATGACGGGGGGGAGAAACGCGATCTGCGAACGCCCGGTGTCACAGCATGGGGCCACTGTGCTCACGGCTGACCGCAGGAACCATCCCCACCTTTCTCTGCTTGCAGGGCAGATGGAGGGCAGGGAATGTGTGTGTTTATGGATCTGTGCGTGTACACTGTGGGTGCTGTGGGGCAGCCCTGTGTCACTGTGGGATCTCCTCCCACACAGTACCTGCATCCCTGTCAGCCCAGTGTGCATCCCAGCAGTCACTGGGAAGCAGGTCAGGGCTTTTTGTGACAGTGGCCTTACCTGAATCATGGGAAACCTTATCCTGTAAAATCCTGGGCTGTCACTAGCAGCTGGCCACCCCAGAGGCTGGCATTACCTAGAGTGCTCTAGAGAACTGCAGCTCAACTATGTGTGTCAGCAAGACAGGGAGAGGGCACGACAGAGCTCTTGCAGAAAAGCTGCTGTGAGTGTGGGAAAGGGCTGAAAGAACTGAAATGGAAGATAGAAAAAGCTTGGAGGGCTGGCCATCACCTGATCTTAAAAGGAGCAAAATTAGTTGTGTCCAGGTCTGACTCAAAAATGGAAGTAAACACTGGGTTTGTACTGGAATTGTTGGAGTTCTTTGGTTTTACACAGCTGTGACTTCTCCAGAGCCACTGCTCAATCAATAATACTCTGCTGAAAAGTTATAAATTCAGTTTCTAAATATGAGGATACAGGTAGGAGTCTCAGTAACTGCTGATGGGAGGAAGGAGATAATCTGCCCAGAGAGGGTGAACCCTTGGAGAGAGGTGGCAGGGGTAGAGTTGGTGATGAAGAGCAAGGCACTGGCTCCCCAGGCAATATCCTGCATGATGCAGGGTGCTGGGATCATTCCTGTGCCCAGCTCACTGAGGAGGTGAACCCTGAGTCCATCAGGGCTTGTTCCTGTCCCCAGCAGAGCTGTTTGCCTGCTCCACTGCTCTGGGACATGCCACGGACAGGATGGCAAAGCTGGCTACCACAGTCCCCCTGAGCCTTCTTTCCTCAGCCTGAGTCCCTTTCCCAGCTCCCTCAGCCTCTCCTGGTGCTCCAGACCCTTCCCCAGCTCTGCTCCCTCCTCTGGTCACACTCCAGCCCCTCAATGTCCTTCTTGTCACCAGGAGCCCAAAACTGACCCCAGGACTGGAGGTGGAGTCCCAGCAGTGCCAGCAGAGGGGACAGGCACTGCCCTGGTCCTGCTGCCACCCCAGGGCTGCCACAGGCCAGATGAGGGCACAAACCAGTGCCACCGTGTCTGTCTGTCAGTGTCCTCCTGTCTGTGCACCCACAGCAGCAGCTGCCAGCCCCAGGACAGCAGAGCAAGGCTGCTGGGCTGCAAGCAGGGCTGAGCTGTCCCCCAGTGCCACCTCCTATAGAGCAGGGGTAGAAGCAACTTTGGCTGCTTTGTTCCTGCTGCAGTGCTCTTTGAAAATGGTTTTTTTAAAGCCCTAATTGTAACTCACTGATAGTTTACTTTCATAAATGTGGTTTTTCAAAAATCATTGCTGAAGCTACAGAAAGGGGATATGGCTCTTCCAGAGCTTCAAAATTGCTTCCTGAGTCTTCTTGAATTTTTTTTTGGCTTAGAAAGCTGAAATACTCCTGATGGAAGCACACCAGGCACATGCCCTAATGAGAAACATTCTGCCCCATGTGCAGCTCTCAGACATTTCCCCCTTTTCAGGTTGGTGTTTGACTCTCAGAACCACTGGTTTTGATCATATCCCACCATGTATTTGTTGAAGTTTGTGTTGCTTAAGGCAGTTCCTCTCTGATTTGCCCATTTAATGGTCAGTATTTGATGGTCTGTTTGCAGTGTTTTGGGAGTCCAGTGTTTGGAAAAACTGTTCAGGGGAAAAGGCTTGAAGAAAATATGATAATTCGTTGTGGATGATGCAAAATATTTCTTTGCCAGGGAGAAGGCAGAGGAGAAGCCACGATATTGGAGGGATTTCCATGGCTCTTCCCTAAATCAGTTTTTTGGTGTTTTTCTTTTGGTGTTTGTTGAGTTGTGAACTAACACTAGTCTTAACTCGTTTTCAGGATTATGACTAAATGCCATTAGTGCCCAGAAACTTCCTTTATGGTCTCGTACACTACTCTGTTCAGAACCCAGATTAAGCTCAAGTAGGAGAAAGTGACATGATGCACTTAATTCTCTTGTATGTTTGTGGCTTCTACTGCACAACAAATGTATAACGAGTGTGACAATTATTGCCACTGCAAGGGGTTATTTGCATATCACAACTAGCCCAAACTCCCGACTTCTGGAAATACTGCTTGATGTGTTGTGCCTGTCTCAGAATGAATTTCCAGCAGCTCCTGGAGTGGTGACAGCCCATGATGTGAACTGGGACCAAAAACTTCCAGGCAGTTTTGATCAGAGCCCCCCACAGCATCCCCCACCAGTGCTGATGCACAAGCTCTCCTTTTACAGGAGCTGGTAGTAGAGATTATAAATAATGCTATTAAAATATGATGATGAGGAGAAGGGTGATTTGGTAGTACAGAAAAATAACATGAATAAAGATAGATAGATAGATAGATAGATAGATAGATAGATAGATAGATAGATGATAGATGGATGGATGGATGATAGATATTTAAAGACTATGATGATGAGGAGGAGGAGGATGATAGTTGGTATAGAGACACTGCTCTGTCAGGAATTCTGCTGTGGGCTTTGGGAGGTTTCCTGAGCTCTGCCCAGAGCACTGACAGCCCCAGGGACCTGCCCACATGTCTGTGGCTCCTGGGCCGTCGCCCCCATATCCGAGGTGTTCTCTGTGGTGCTCCTGTCCCATCAAATTCCCCTCTGGCCCTGGTGCTACATGCAGCTGCTCAGAGGAATCAGGGGGTCTCTGCCAGCGCCACTGCCGTGGCAGGAGCCAGGGGTTGGTGTTTCTGGAACCACTGGGTGCTCCAGCCTCTCTCCCTGTGTCCCACAGCCAGCCACCTGCCTCCCCCAGCACACAGGAAGCCATCCAGGGCATGCTCTCCATGGCAAACCTCCAGGCCTCAGAGTCCTGCCTGCAGGCATCGTGGGGCACCAATCAGGCCAAGAACAACTCCTTCTCCACACAAAACTCGAAAAAAACTGGTGGTGGTGGCAACAAAAACGCCGGGAAGCGGCTGCTGAAGAAAAGCACAAAGAACAGCATCGACATCGAGGACTACGACGAGGACCAGGACCACCTGGATGCCTGTTTTAAGGACTCGGATTATGGTGAGTAGAGGGAAGCAGGGTGAGGCTCTGCCTGGCCAGGCAGGGACGCACATGTGGCAAATGTCCCTTTGTTCATGGGTACCTCCTCCCGCTGTGCCACCCTGGGATTGACAGGAGCAGCCACAGAACGGGGATCTGCACACCAGAGCGAGCAGAGACAGGTGACAGCAGCCTGGCTGCAGAGCCCAGGCTCACACTGGGTTTGAGGAGCATTTGAGGTGTGGCACAACGAGAAACTTTCAGGAAACCTGGAGAGCCCCCGAAACTGCAGCAGGGGACTGTCCCAGAAATGTGGATCAAGTACTGCTGCTTGTGACAGAAATGTTCTTGTCTGCACAGTAGCAATTGAACCTCCAGCTGAGAGGAGTGAGAAGTTGAATTTGTACGTGGAATAGGGATTCTATTTTGAGTTTTGGCAGAGAAGGCAAGCATCTGCAGCAGAAATGGGCACAAAGCCAGTTTGCACCAGTTACATCATTTCTGCCATAATTATCATGGAATTATAGAGTGGTTTGGGTTGGAAGGAACCTTCAAGGGTTATTTAGTTCCACCCTCTGCCGTGGGCAGGGACACTTTCCACCAGCCCAGGTTGCTCGAAGCCTTGTCCAGCCTGGCTTTGGACACTTGCAGAGATGGAGCAGCCACAGCTTCACTGGGCTCAGTGATTCCTGTGGCTCCCTTGCAGCTCAGGGTATTCTGTGATTATAGAGGAATAGAGAGAGCCAGTCACAGTTTAATGACAGCAGCTGCCAAGGGTAATGTGTGGATGACAGCAGAGGAAAGTCCCCTGTGTGTCACAGCTGAAGTGCCCAGTGGCACTTCTGGGGACCATCCAGCTGCGGGGCCTGTGGTCACTGCACCTGGTCACTGCAAGGGGCCTCTGTGCAGGGTGGAGCTGTTTCCTAAACTGAAACTCTTGCCTTTGTTTCCTGCTGCAGTTTACCCTTCTCTCGAATCAGACGAAGATAATCCAGTATTCAAATCTCGATCAAAGAAGAGGAAAAGTTCCGATGATGCCCCTTACAGTCCCACGGGTAAGTCCCTGTGGCCTGTGCTGCCCACACTCAGGCCAAGTCATGCAAATCTCTAAACCCCAGCCGTTTTACAAGGAGTTGGCTCCTCAGTGCTCACTGCTCCGTTCTCTTGCAGCACGTGTTGGCCCCTCGGTGCCCCGGCAGGACCGGCCGGTGCGGGAAGGCACGAGAGTCGCCTCCATCGAAACCGGACTGGCCGCTGCTGCTGCCAAGCTGTCCCAGCAGGTGAGAGAGAGAGAGGCTGCCTGGGGAGTGTCAGGAGCTGCCAGGAGCTGTCAGCAGTGAGAGCCCTGTCCCCAGCCCAGAGTGCTGTGCCAGCCCTGCGTGGTGCCTGCTCCTGCCAGTGACACGAGGCTCTGCAGTCTCAGGGAAATAAAGGAGATGCGAGCCCAGCGGTGTCACAACACACCTGATCACGTCACAAGGCAGCAAGGGACAGAGAAAGGCACAAGGAGGGATGAGGGAGTGAGAATGGCTGCTGGGGTAGAACGGGAGAAGGCTGCCCCAGAGGAGTGGATGTGATGTGTACCTGAGAGCCTGCCTGGTGCGACTGCTGTCTGTGCCGATTGGCCGCTGGGAAGGGTCAGGGTTTGCTTCCAAAGGTTTACTGAACTGTGGGCAGAGGCTCAGTTTAGGAAAGGAACTGGGACAGGTTGGATGTTTGCTGTCTGGTCTCTGGAGGGGTCAGAGAAGCCCCACAGAGGTGACATGGTGAGATGCTAAGGTGACATGGTCTGCTGGAGCAAGGTTGGTGAGGCACCTCAGCAAGCTGGTGCAGATGCAGGTTGTGGTGGCCTTGGGCTTCTGTGATGTGGACTGTTGAGTAGAAGAGCTTTAAGGATGGTGGCAGGGTTTCAAGGAGAAGGAGCTGGAAGTAGACAAGGGACACAGGACAGTAGCAGACCTCTGCCACTCCAGTGTATATGTCCAGGTGCAGTGACAGGTCAGGAGATGACGTGTGTGTCTAGGCAGGAAGCAGAGGCTGAATCAGTGGCATGTTTAATATCCTTCATGCTGTTGTGCAAGGGTGTGAAGATCCCTGAAGATAGGAGGTGCCAGTTTTTGTGGAAGATGGAAAGAGTTGCCCGTGCTGACCACGCTGCGGTGCCGGGGCGGCCCCGGCTGGCTCCCGCTTGCCGCAGTGGGGAGGAACCAGGAGGATGCCAGGATGTAGAGGAACCAGGAGGATGCCAGGATGTAGAGGCACGAGAGGCAAACGTGTGTGTGCAGCTGTGAGCCAGACGTGTCGGAGCAGCCCCCATGGCCAACTCCTGGGCTGTCCTTGTATCAGGACCCCAAGCAACGCCGCTGGCCCTTGCCCTAGCTAAAGGTCTTCTGGGGATTAATCTGAGCTTCATCTTTGTCATTTTAAAGGAGGAACAAAAAGGCAAGAAGAAAAAAAATACCAAAAAGAAGCTGTCAGCCCCCAACGCAAGCAAAGCGGCTCAGGAAGGCAGCTCCCCCGAGCCGAAGCTGGAGTCCCAGGCCAGCAGCCTCACAGATCACGAGTACACCGCAGGGGCCAGCACCTTTGGGGTCGCCCAGCCTAACAGGGGATCGCAGCCGATGGCTCCCGGTGTTTTCCTCACACAGAGGAGACCCTCATCATCCTCGCAGAACAATGCCTCCGCCAAAGGTACCAGGAAACGCCTGGCTTGTGGTGCAGGAGTGGGGAAGGGTGAAGGGCTGTGCAACCCCAGCCTCCTGCAGGGCCCCCAGCGTGCTGTGGGCATGCACAGGTGCAGGTGTGTGCAGGGCAGGCAGGTCTGCTCAGGGATAGGGCCCGTGGTCTTGGCTGTCCTGGCTCTGGGGGGCCAAAGAGGTGTTTTTCTGCTGGCTGCAGGGTGTGAGGGGTGCCACGGCAGGAGCACTGCCCCAGCTCAGGAGCACCTGCAGGGTGACGTCCCAGACAGCCTGCCCCATGGAGCTGGCCAGGGAGGATGCACCCACAAAGGCTGTTGTGCCCAGGGCTGGGGCAGGCACTGTGCTCTTGGTGGTGGCTGGACACCAGCTCTGTGCTCACTGTAGCTGAGGACAGCCCCTCCCGGGACGTGTAGAGCAGGGCACACTGCAGATCTCTCTGGAGAGGGAGCAGAGGAATATCAAACCTTGGGCAAAGGCAGGAGAGAGGAAGAGGTTGCTCGCTGTCTGCCATAGGGAGAGCATGGGAAAGCTGAGCCTGCCCCAGTCTGGGCTGGGACCTCCTGCTCTCCACTTGAACTTGGCTCAGGAAGTGTGACTGAGGCAGGTGTGTGGGACAGGCACTGTGTAGTGTGAAAATTGTGTGTGATCCCACTGGGAAAGGGCCCAGTGACAAGTGAGGCACCATGGCAGATGTTTCCTGAATTCCATGTATTCGAGTGGAGCAGGTTAGAGGTAGAGCAGAGTACCCTGGCAGCTTGGATGGCCATAGGGCAGCAGGTGTGCAGCCCGTGGTAGGGGCTGGTCCTGCCAGGGACTGGCCGTACCTGTGGCTCTCTGCAGAGCTGGAGTGGAAAGAATGTGTTTGCCTGGAATCGTGCTTTTGTGGTGCAATGGCGGGAAACAGGTCCAAGGCAGAGAGGTGCCCAGGAGATGCAAAGAGCTGTGAAGAGCTGTGGGGCATCTCTGTGTCTGTGTGTCTGTGTGTCTGTGTGTGTGTGTGCGTGCAGCCTCTCCCTGAGGAGCAGCAGGCGCTGCTGGGGCTGGGTTTGACTGTCACCCTGTGGGCAAACAGGTGACCGTGAGCAGTGAGCCAGGGCAGCAGGGCTGGAGCTGCAGGGACAGGAGGGTGCCCAGAAGAGCTGTGGGGACAGGAGCTCACCTGGCAGAGCTGTGGGGACAGGAGGGTGCCCAGCAGAGCTGTGGGGACAGGAGGGTGCCCAGCAGAGCTGTGCCTCCCGGAGAGGTGTGGATGTGTTCCTGGGGGTGGCTGTGCTCTGTGTCCCCAGCTCAGCAGGGCTGGCTCTCCAGGGGCTGTGCTCCAGCCCAGCCCTGTCCTGTGGGCAGCAGCCCCATTCCTGAGGGGTGCTGCTGGGCAGGGCAGCGTTGTCAGGGGGCAGCTGCAGGGTCTGTGCCCGTGGGGAGCTGTGGGGTGGCCGTGGGTGCTCACCCCAGCCCTGCTCTCCTTGCAGGGAAGCGGACGAAGAAGGGCATGGCCACGGCCAAGCAGCGGCTCGGCAAGATCCTGAAGATCCACCGGAACGGGAAGCTGCTGCTCTAGTGGCCTCGGGGGGACACTGCCACCCGGCTCTGGGCCACCACCACCACCACCACCACCACCACAATGATCCCTTTAACTTTCAGCGGTCGGACTGTACAGAATCCTGCTATAAATATTTTTTAATATAGATGTCCTTTCTCAGAGTGCTGAGAGCGACTAGCCGCAAAAAAGTTAATACTAATCTCGGCCACCGAGGAGCGCGTCGGGCCCCCCGCCCCGGCCCGGCCCCGGCCCCTCTGCCCCGTGGCGAGCGGGCAGGGCCGGGGGGCCACCCCGCCGTGGTGACAGTGCCAGCAGCGGGCAGGGTCACAGGGCCACCCCGCCGTGGTGACAGTGCCAGCAGCGGGCAGGGTCACAGGGCCACCCCGCCGTGGTGACAGTGCCAGCAGCGGGCAGGGCCACAGGGCCACTGGCGGGAGAGGACCGCGGCGCTCGAGGCGTGCGGTGAGGAGCATCCTCAGGCACCGCCGCCGCCCCGCGCAGCCGCTCCCGGCCCCTTTTCCTAGAATGTAGCTTGTACATAGCTTTTGGAATAACCGCCGCCGGGTTTTTATACGGGGAGGGTCTCTCCGGGCGCTGCCCGCCGGTACCAGCTCTTTGCGTAACTTCTTGTACGAGGAGGGAGACAGTTATTTTACTAGCACCTTGTGGAGTGTTTCCGTGTTTTGTGACGATGTAATTTATTAATGTTTGTAGCTTTTTATATTTGTACATTTCTTATGGGCTTTGTTTATATACACACATTACCGGGGCGCGGCGCCTGCGGGGAGCCAGAGCCACCTGCCGCCGTGTGCCAGGGCCACCACCGGGGCCACCACCGGGGCCACCACCAAGGCCACCAGGGACACCAGGGACACCAGGGCCGCGCCGGCCCGGGCGTCGCGCCGGCTTTTTTTATTATGATTATGATTATTATTATTATTAGTATTATTATTTTTTCGCGACATGTACATTTCTAACAAAGTTTATCGTGGCTATCTATCTATGACAGTGTTTTATTTACCGATTCATATCAAATGCTCTTGTATCGACTTCACAAAATCTTAAGTAAACCTAGAGCAAAGTTTAAAAAAAGGAGAAAAAAAAAGAAAAAAAAAAAAAGAAAGCAAAGTAAAACTATTTCAGGTTTTGTACACAACTGCCTGGGCCTGGCCTTTTTGTGGGGTCGGCGAAGGAGGGGTGGGGAGGCAGCCGGGGGTCCCTGAGGGTGGGTGAAGGAGCGAGCAGGGACCCACAGGTGGCACGGACAGGGGCTAGCTCTGCTGCCACTGCCCCATCTGTCACCCAGCCCCTTACACACGTCTGCTTGCTACAGCACCACGAGCAGCCCCGTCAACTGGGCATGGTCTTGAGTGTGTCCCAGTGAGATACCTCACAGTCACCCAAAGGTGTCCACCCACGTCCCAGCACATCATCCACCTCCCATGGACAAACACTCGTGCCTGTTCCCCTCCGCTTCCTCCCTCCTGGGCGTCACCAGGTGCTCCAGCCTTTCCCCTCCTTTGTGCAGCATCCCTGACCATTTATCCCTGACCCTTGGGGACATGTGCGACCTGCATTTTTCTCTTTGCTGATGCTGCAAGGCCGTTCGCAGCTCCCACGCTGCTCCCTGCTCTCGGACGCCGTGTGCTGGTAGTGGCCCGGGGCACCCGCAGTGCCCCGGTCGCAGTGCTGGCTCAGCGCCCACCGCGGCCCCGCGGCTTTGGGGAACGAGTGCTGGCAGTCTGTCCTCGCAGGGACATCGCGAGCGGGCTGGGGTGGCTGGTGGCGATATCGAGCCGTCGCCAGCTGGGGGAGTTCACAGTTCAGAAACAGCCGCGGCCGGGAAAACGGGACCCGTCGGGATGGAACCTCCCGAGCACCTCCCGCGGCTGGGGACACGCCAGCAGCCCTGGCTCCTCGTCAGATATCCCGAGCTGGAAGGGACCCGCGAGGATCACCAGCTGAGGGTGCGCTGTGAGGGGTGAAAGCGAGCCACGCAGCTCCCACCCAGCACCCACCCAGGGCACCCACCAGGGCACCCGCCCAGCACCCACCCAAGGGCACCCACCCAGTGCCCACCCAGCGCCCACCGCCGGCCCTGCCCCAGCCCCGCAGAGCCTGGATGCTGCAGCCGGGGAAAGCTCCCATGCAGGGACAGGGGGTGACAGCTCTGTGCCAGCCTCCCTGTGCAGGAGCCCGGGGCTGGCACAAGGCGCTGAGTGCCAGTGTGGGACCATCGGCCCACCTTAGGTCAGGAATTCCTGGGAACTCGGAAACGTGCTGCTGGGTGTGCAGAGGATGGCCCGGCCAGGGAGGTGATCTCTGTGCACACACGGGCAGAAAGGCTGGGGGCTGCTCCTGGTAACTAAACCACTACTCACAGCATTGGTGTTTCTGCTGTTTCTGTCTTGACGCTGACAGGAATCACTCCAGCCCAGACATTTGGCACAGCCACAGCTCAGTCTCGCAGAGCCCACGTTCCTCTTTCCCCGTGGCCGGGGCAGCTCTGCCCGGGCCGTGGGGAGATTCCAGCCGTGGCCCGGTGCCATCCCGGCTGCAGGCGCTGTTCTTTCCATTCCATCTGCCCGGACCTCAGTGCCCGCCCGGCAGGACTCACAGCACTTGTGTAAACTGTTTAGAAGTGTTTCTGTGCGTATCACAAGAGAAAGCCTGCTTCTTCTCTTCTCTTGAGAGTGTAATAATTATAATGAATTAGATTTTCTCCCCACCCTGCAGGGAAGACGCGCTTTGAGACTCATTTTCGGGTCATTCTCCTGTCAAACTTCACATCCCTCTGTGCCCCTGCTCACTGTATTTGCTAAACATTGAGCCCCACGGTGCAATCCTCCTCCGGGAGAGGCACGGACCAGCCTGGGACTGCGCATCTCCCTGGCTCACCCCCTGGGCTTGCTCCTGGCTCGGTCCCCCCATCGTTCGCTGCAGGTGTTTGCAGACCCTGTGTGACCACGTGTCTTCCTCTCACCTTCAACTCAATCAAATAATTAGCAGTCACTTAGGAGTCAATTAGGTGACACATCTTGAAAGTCTTTGTGTTTACCCTGCTCCTTCATTTATGAGCTCTGTTTAGCAGCCCAAGGGAAACCCTTTCTTCCCGAGGTCACCCTGGGTTCGTCTTCGGTCTCCTGACTGGACTGCAGAAGAGTTCACTCGCATTTCTCACCGCTGGCTGGGCAGTGGGCGCCGTGGGGCAGGTCTCTGCCATGGCCACGGCTCTTTATTTATTGGTCCCTCAAAACCCCTTTGCTTCGTGGTCTCTTCACAGCGAGCCTGCCCTCCTGTCTGTAGGGCTGTGCAGTAGAAACTCTGCTCCGCTGGTCATTCTTTTCCCTTTCTTTGCTCAACTCAGCAGTTCCAGTCCACGGCTACTTCATTTGCTTGCTGCCATAAAACATATTTAGTGGGTTGGTTTGGAGAAGAAACCTTCCACACAATGTGGAATATCAGATACCTGAATCCGGAGGAGACAGAAAGGGAAGAAGGGGTAAAAGTTTTTTAGAAGCACTTATGTGTGAATTTATTGGAGCAGACCTTAAAATAGGACCTAGAACAAGTTACACAATTAAAACTGTTCCCTAATGCTGTATGGTTTACATGTCCCTTGCCCAGGGTTAAAGACTGCAGCAGCTCCTTTCAACATGCTTTCTTAATTCCAGATCGCCCGCCTCGGTACTTTGCCTCCAAATGTGCAAACCTTTAACTTCCCCCAAGGGATAACTCGCTCTGAGAATGAAATATTAATTAGAGCCTCGTCATCCGCCGTCACTGTGTGGCCTCTCGGAAGCCTGGGGAAGCCAGACACGCTCCAGCCCCAAAGTGCTCCCTTTGTGTGGGGCTTTTGTTGCCCACATTCCGCCCGTGGGGCCCTGTCACAGTGGATGAGAGCTCCCCAGGCCTGAAAGGGAGCTGTCAGGCTGAGCTGCCTGCTGACAGGGAGTATCACCATTAACCAGCTCGTTATCTTGAGCGGGCTTTGCACAAATCGCTCCTGCCTGGCTTTTGGCATCAGCCGCGATGACAACTCTTCGACAGATGCTGGTGAGGAGTGAATAAAGATGCTGTGGCTAAAGACCATCTGCAGGGATTAAACCTTCATCACTTTCGGTGACTTTTCTGCTCTTGACACAAAGGGAACTTTTCTTTTTCCCTAGTCACACACCTTAGTTTCTCCAAGAGGCTCTTTCCCTGCCAGACGCTTCCATTGCAGCTTGTCTGTCATGGAGATGTTTGAAAACCGCCTCAAACTGACTATTCCACGATTCTCTCTAATGCTACTCTAAATCTCCAGCAACAACCCACCCTGGTCCAAGACTGCTCCAGGAAGTTGCTGATTGCTTGCATAAGGACCATCGAGTCCAACTCCTGGCCCTGCTCAGGACATCCCAGCAATCCCACCCCGTGCCTGAGAGCATTGTACAAACGCTTCTTAAATAAGATTTGCTGTTTAAAACAAAGAGAATATTAAGTCTTGAGTTTGTTTGTCCAATGCTTAAAACTGAGCAAGGAATTAAATAGACCCAAGCAAAGCAATTAACTGCAGTGAAGAAAGTGCTGTTTGTTTTCAGTGTGTTTGGCTGGGTGCAGTAGCATATGAGGAGGAAACAACATCATATGGGGATGTTTATCTCATGCAGTGACTCAGCCCTCGTGCTGATGCTTCTCAAAGCACCATGCCTCGCTGCCCTTGTTGCAGTCCTGTTTCCATTGAGCTCCTGAGGCTCACTAATGCTTTGCACTCTTTTTCCTTCCAGACCCCTGCTGGCTGTGTTCCAGGCCTGAGCCCCTGGATTCCTACAGACCTCACACTGACCTGAGGCATCTTTGCAGTAGAGAAGTTTTTATTGTCTCCCTGTGAGGCCCTGGCACAGGGTGCCCAGAGAAGCTGCAGATGCCCCATCCCTGGAAGTATCCAAGGCCAGGCTGGACTTTTTCATTGTGTAGTCAGTAATGAAAGAGCCCTGACTATTCTAGCTGTCTTGTCAGCAGTAATTTATTTTTATGCAGAAGTCAAGGAGATTTCTGTCTGAAAACCTCCTCCCCTCTGGCCCCAAATGGTCAGTAACTGCCTGGCTGGATTAGGTTCTTCCCCCACACACACCCCCCTGTCCTGGGGAGTCACAGGAATCACACCCACACCCACACCTGTCCTGGGGAGTCACAGGAATGCCGTGCACAGAAGGGATTTGCAGGGGCATAAATAAACAGACAATTCCAGGCTGCAGGTCTCTAACCCAGCCACATTGTGCTGGATAAGATAAACCTTGGCCCAGATCCGTTTTCCAAGGCAGACCCTGGCTCAGGCACTGGAGGTGAGCAGGGGCAGGAATTATTTGCTGTCTGTCCATAGAGCAATTCCAACAGGGAGAAGGCTCGTTGCTGCTGGTGGTGAAGGATTTGCTCTTCCTTGGAGCATTGTTCTTGCCAGCATCCCATGAGCCAGTTCCATGTCCCCAAGGCAGGCTGGCAGGACAGTGGCATTCCTTCCGGAGAAGTGTGCTTGGCTTTCCTGTGAGCCAGTTTGGGACCGACAGACCACTGGGTGCTCAGTTTGGCCGCAGCCCTTCTGCACAGCTCCATGGGGGAATTCTTGAGCTTGGCTCTACCTGTGGATTCACAAGACATATTACACTTCTTCCTAGACATTATTTTCCGGAATGATTCCGTTGAGAAATCTAGAACAGTTGGAGGGTTTGTCTGGAAATACATCACTTTGCCCTTAGGTTTATTCATTTAACATATAGATATGTATTTATTTATATGAAAAACAAACCAACCTTAGACAATAATAATAGCTAAAAGCCAAACTTGCAATTGTTATGCAGCGTTGTTACTATTGAGCGGCTGTTGTTCATAACACAGCCGTGCATACTTTGGATCTTAATCTCCTTTTGTGGGATTAAATGGGCCAAGCAGCTGCTAAATGGAACAAAAGTGTCATCCATCAGGGTCAGTTGGGATAAACATAAACATCCCATTTCCTTGCAGACAAACATGGTATGGGCTGAGCAGCTTGCTTTGACCATCAGAACGATGTTCCTGGAGCTCCAGCAGCGTGGAAAGTCGGGGTGTTAACCTCACCTGAGCCTGTTACGTGGCACTGTTTTGGGGAATTGGAGGGTGTGAAAGGCTGCAACATGCGATGGCGTGCTTTTTGTGGGGGTGGAGCTGGGGAAAGATGATTTTGTGGGGCGCATCTGGGGCTTGGCTTGCGCTGCCAGCTGTGCCTGCATGGGGAGTGCCCGTGGAGCTTGGGGCAGATCCCTGCGTGTGCAGGGGCATTCACACCGTGCTCAGCAGGGGAAATACCCGGAGATGACTCTGGCACTGCATGGCTCCTCCTCTCTATCTCACCAGCCAACCTCTCACAAAAGAAAGTTACCAGCAAGGCAGCTCTGTCAATAACAGATTTTAGCATATCTCAAGTGCGTGCAGGGAGCCTGTGTGCCTTGAGCTACCATCATCCACCCTCAGAGCTCCATTTGAGAGTGATCAGCTGCAGGGAAGTAATTGGAAAAATATGGCATAAATTGTGTGTGTACACATGCACATGGGTGAAGCAGCTTTCATTAAACAGCATTAAACACAGAACCATATGCCAGACTGAAATCACTGACGTTTCCTCTGATTGCAACAAGCAGCACTGGGCTTGTGGAGTGGTACCTGGCTTGGCTTGGTGTAGGGCAGCCCTGGAGTATTCCAGCAAAGGGGCGGAGCCAAAAATGAGAGGTGGCTGGAAATTTGGGCACTGACAGCTAAGAACTGTGGAGGTTCAAGTTGCGCATGATACTCACATGCGAGAGTGAGACCTCATCTGCTTGCAGCAGCAGCCAGTGCAGGGGCTGGTGAAGATATAAACTGATTTAGATGGTGAAGATATAAACTGATTGCATTAAGTGATTGCTCCACCTGTACCTAAGGGCAACATAAATTGGATTTTTACTTCTCCAGCTTCTCCTATACTGAATTCCTTCCCCTCACTGCCCCTCTCCTGTCTTCCCCAAGCTGTGCTTGGCACCATAGACACATCAATGAATGGGCTGAGGAGCAGCTGCAGAAGAGGCAGGAACACCCTCTGGAGTGGGGAAAAATGCTGTCCCTGTAATGGCCCTAGGATGTCGAATATTTAGAAACATGAGCCCAAAAAAGCCAGTAGGTTTTGGGTCTTTTTTTAATTGGGAGTGTAGAGATTCATTATTTAAAAGGTTTTGTAAAGAAATTTTAAACAGACCATGGAATTGCTGTAGCAGGTTGGGGTTTTTTCCCTCTTGGAAATTACTGAGCCATTTGGTTTCTATTTTTGCACGAAGCACAAGCTTTTTGAACAACCATTCGATATGCTTGTTGATGCATCACAAAAAGGAGATATGCTTTGAATTCTTCTTAAAAACCCCATGTAAACACAAGGTTTATGGAGCATTGCAACAAAATACCATCTCCTTATTGAGTGCTTTCACATGTAATTTCCTCTCTGACTACTGCATGTAAACACACTTATTGTATTTGGGAAACTGCAAAAGCTCAGACACAGTCAGGATCAATAGCTCAGCAAAGGCAAGTTATGGTTTAAAATGTCCACATTTTGCAACAAGATGCCTGGATGGTAGCAGAGGAAGGAAGAGAGGGACATATTAACACAGCAGGGTGGTGGGGTAGCCCCGTGTTTCACCCCTTGGGGTCACAGGCTCACCCTGCACACAGCAGCAGCACCCTCCCCACCCAGGCACTGCTGGTCCATCGAAAGACACCCCGAGCCAGGGCTGTCATTTCACACAGACAAGGGCATGGTCCTCTCCAGGCCCTGAATTGTCCACTGTGTTTCCATCTTTTTGTAAAAAAAGCCTTTCATACATAGGGGTTGTGGTCCTTTTTCTTGCATTTGTGTTCCCTTAAGGCTTTATGTTAGAACAGCCATAAAGAAATAAACAATAATACCGAGATACTACACAGGTGGGAAGAAATAGCAACAAGTGTAAGATCCAACATGACAAAAATTACTAAATACTGCTGAAATAAGTGGATTGTCCTGATCCCATCATGCATACAGCACACTGCTGGGCATAGGGGTGATCACTGCAGGACTAGGGTTCCTTTAGCTTCCCCAGAAGTCAGCCAGGATGTCCTCACATCTCCAGATCTGAATCTTCAGTGGAGACTTGAGAGGTCTCTTTGGCACATAAGGCACTGCCACCCTCCTCCCCACAGCTAAGCCTTCTGGAAAAAAATGTTGAAAGTTTGAATCCTATTGATTTGTAAATGAATAAGCATGAAATTCTCTTTGGTAAGTTCTCAATCACTATTTGTGCCCCTAAGGCACATGGTTATAATTATAGGATCATCACGGATTGGTTTGGGCTGGAAGGACCTTAAAGATCATCCCATTGCCATCACGGGCAGGGACACCTTCCCCTGCCCCAGGCTGCTCCAAGCCCTGTCCAGCCTGGCCTCGGGCACTGCCAGGGATCCAGGGGCAGCCACAGCTGCTCTGGGCACCCTGTGCCAGTTCCATGATGATCATACAGTTATCATTCTCCTCTGCTAAAACTGATACCCACATTTAAACTAGATATTTCTCCACCTGTACCTGCAGACAACATAAGCTTTCCCCTGCCCCAGGTGCAGGTCTGTGGGCTGAGCAGGGCAGGGCTCTGGGCTCTGCCAGCCCTGGCCCGGGGCACAGCAGCAGCAGCAGTTTTGTCCTTGCTCAGGCACTCACGGCACCAGGGTGCACCGTGGTGTCGGGGAAAAGTTCTGTGTAACGTGAGTAACCTGCAGAAACGGCAGGGCAGCAGTCTGAAATGACTCTCCCCTGCACCCTCTGTATATTTTTTTTTTTTTTCCAAATTTGTTTCTGCTATGCCCTGGTTTATCAAAGCCCTAAAACACATGCTTGACTTTAAGTACCTCACTGCAGCTAAAACTAATTGCGTGCTTGGTCTTTGATGGTTCAAGGTCATAAAGAAATCGCTCGCTTTTCCAAACAAATACTTCAATATGTTAATTGCTTGCAAACCGCATCGCACAGCCCCCGCGGAGATGGGTGTAGGGCTGTGTGCCTGACTGGAGGGTGAACTGCCTGGGATTTCCCCACCAAATTCGGGCACTGCACCCAGTTCCTCGGGGCACAGCATGCCCAGAAGGGTCGGGCAGGCTGGGTTTGTGTCTGATACGTGACCGGGCATTGGAAGAGCCTGTGGCTGTCCTGATCCTGCTGAGAGCGGCTGGGTGGGAGGTGCCCGATGTGCCACAGTCACCTGAACACATCTGGGAAGTGCTCAGCATCTCTTCAGCACCATTTCTCATATCGGGGAATCATAAGTCATACATCAATATCCCCACTGGGGATCTCACTAGCGCATGTAAGTAACTACATAAATATATAAATATGCAAATCATGTAGAGAATCTAAACTTGCACACATAGAAAAAAGGGCAAGCGGTGCTGCACTGGCAGAGTTCCCATCGACATTCACTCTGGCAGCCTGGGGATATTCACCCCCTCCCTCCACGCCGGCTGCTTTCCCCTCCAAAATTCTTAGTAGAACGATAATATTTTAACAGTTGCAGCTTTAAAAACTTTGATTATGACCAATCATTTCTCCCAGGCAATTGTATATTTAGCAGAAGGGAAAAATTAAACTTCCCAGGAATGAGGTTATTTAGGGCATAAAATTCAAGGAAATAGGTATTTAGGTCGTTGCGGGCATGGTTTTTATTTTCTCTAATTTTCAGATTACTTTCGATTAGGGTCTGCTCAGAGTGGAAACTTCTTGATGTGAAATAGATACTATCTAAATCATTAGAGCTCATTCATTGCCATGTGCCACCTTTTAGAGCAATTAAACCTGACCTTGGGGTTACGGAGCTGAGCACTCACCGACCCAGGGCACTTCCTCTGAATATGAATAAGCTTGGAGTACAAATACAGTGGGGCAGGATTGCTCCTGGCACAGATAATGCCTTTGTTAGGCACAGCGGGGCTCTGCGGGCCCTCAGACTATGGAGTCCATTGATTCAGAACATTCACTGGTGGGATCAGTTCTTGGAATTTTTTTCCTGTCTTTTTTTTTTTTTTTTTCTCCTTGACATCTGGAGTCTATCTCTTTGCCAGGCTCTCAGCCCTCCACTCAGAAAGAGAAAGTGAGGGAAACAGATGGACAGGCTCACAAATGCATAGAATGAGTACCGAAAACGTTGGACAAAAATTTTGCTGGAAGAAGAAGAGGGAAAAGAAGAAGGAAAATGCCTGAATTTTTAAGTCTTTCGGCCATTAATATTTTTGCCAAGTACTGGCAGATGAACTTGAGCTCAGCCTAAAAATTCCCGTGATTCTCACCAGGGTGGTTTCTTCTCACTTTCCAGCTTTCAGTAGCTCTTCCAATGGCAGCGCCGCCACCTGCACGCCACATTTGGAGTCCTCTGATTACAAAAAGTGCCCAGGGCAAGGACTGTCCAGGATTTCCCTGGAAATCTCTGGGAGGCCAATCTATCCCTAGGAGTTATTTCGGTGCCTCCTTCGTCTGGCAGAAACGATGGGGAAGCTGCTTCTGCTTACAGGAAAGAGAAATGGAGATGCTGATAAACAACGAGGTGGGGTCTCGTTTGGAGAGCAGAGCTCTTCATGCCCTGCCAAGACACGCTGAACAATAACTGTCAGAGTCTGTTAGAAGGTGGAAAATCGGTATTGCTTGGTACAGAACTCATTTTGCTGGGGTTTGTTCACAGACTGCGTGGCACTTTTGGTCCTGTTTACCCCACGAGCTCTCAACAATCCCAGACAGATCCAAACGCTTCTCTTTCAGTTTTCATCATGTGCTAGGAGGGGAAAAAACCATCTGGCATTCCTTCACCTGGCAGGGCCACTCCTCATCAGGCTGCTGACCTAAAACATAATCTCCACCATGACCTATGGAGGAACGGGCAGGACCCACCTGCAAAGTAAAAGTCCTTTTTTGAGGCACAATGCCAGATTCCTGATGGCTGAGGTGTGCACCTTCACCTTTAGAAGACTCTGCCAACTCGTATTTCATTGCCACAACCTGCAGATTGTATCCAAGCAAGTCGTTCTGCACATTTGCAGGTAAAAAAAGATACTGAGGGGAACTAAATCAAACCTCCTCATTCCCCACTGACTTAATCCAAGAGGACAAGACATGGAAATGCTCTGTGTTGCACCATTTCCGAATTCCTTCACACATCTTGCACACAGCATGGAGAAACAAGGTCAGGACTTTATGTTGTGAGGGCAGCATTTTCCCACTTTACCTCCTAAGAGTATAAAGAACTAGGAAATATTCACAGCCATGGCAGATTTAGGGATTCAGACCTCTTTTGCAGGTGTAATTATAAAAAAGGCGTGATTATATTTTAGATCAGCTTTATCTAAAAATTTCATCTGAAGTAAGCATGCAGCTGAATTACTTTGTTGTAAGAAACCAATTTCCTGTGGTGGCTGAAGAACTTCAGGGTGAAGTTTTGGCTTCATGCACAAACACCGAATCCAGCCAGCCATTATTACCCATTTCCAAGTGCAGCACTTGAGTTCCTGAAAGGAGCACTCCTCTCCTCTTGGAAGTTTGTCTCATGGTACATTCCCGTCCCCGAGGGAGCAGCTCATTCTCTGTGTGAACATTGTGTTTAAAATCATGATGTTGGTGTGCAATGAGTGTAGGGAAACGCCATCCGTGCTGGGACATCACACTGGGACTCGGGGGCCAGGGATCCACCTCACTGCCATCCTTCCCAGAGAGCCGGCAGAGCCAGCAGGATGTGAATGAAATTGTATCTGCTCAGTTAAAATACTGCAGTTTTACTTGATTAGCTGTTTCCATGGACACACACAGAAAAAAAAGAGGCTAATTAACTGAGTGGAAAATTGTACTTTTCTGTATATCACTACAAAATTAGATAATGATAATATTAATAATAAATATTTGGAAAAAAAATGAGTACCACCTGCTCTGTCCATGAGGCAGAAAAATGAAGCCACTATCAGGAGCTGCAAAAGGAGCCTGTACCCTGACAGTGAGGCTGAGGAATGTGCCTCAGTGGTGATAAAATCACAGAATGATTTGGGCTGGAAAGGACCTGACAGCTCAGCCCTGTCCCCCTGCCATGGCAGGGACACCTTCCACTGTGCCAGGGTGCTCCAAGTGTCCAGCCTGGCCTGGGACACCTCCAGGGATCCAGGGGCAGCCCCAGCAGCTCTGGGTCTGGCTCCTGCACACAGGAGAGCACAGGGACTCCCATCACTGCCTGGGGTTTATCTGCCACTGAGGGCAGGGTAAATGTTCTGGCAGTCTAATTCCCTTTAACTGGACTTGTCAGTCCAAAAATCACCCACATGAGCTGGGAGTCTTGGAAAAGTGGCTGAGACTGCAGCTCACTGGTGTTTCATCGACGTGTTTATGGTGGCTTTGCATTATTTTTTAAACTAAATTACATTTTATCAAACTGGAAGTGTCCTATTGCTGAGTAGATCTCTCCTGTTCCAGGCACAGAACCACTGATTTCATAGGAGGAATAAAGCAGAAAACCCTGGCTAAAGCCAACCCATTTCTTGCAGAAGTTTAAACATTTCACTTGGAACTCTGGCACCCCTTTCTCAAGGGCTGGGAACCAAGGCTGCAGAGCAAGGCTGGCTGTGAGGAGGCAGGGGGCTGAAGGAAAGGCAATATTTCCAGCTCCACTCTGCCCATTAACAGGAGCAATTTGCCCACAAACAATCTGGAAAGAGTTTTCTCAGATTACAGTAGAAGTTAATGGAGTTGGAAATTCCTTCTCTTTTGGGTTAGCTCAGCCTCCTTTGTGCAGCCCTTGAGTACATGGTGAAGTGCAAGGAAGGTTTGGTAGCAGCGGAAGCAGCTGAGAGCATAAAACCCACGGTGAGGGGGCCTGATCCAGGATCCTGCATCTCCTCACTGCTCCCATTTCTCCAGGCTGGAAAGCTCAGGACCTTCCCGTGTCAAAGTAACCAACTGTAAAATAAATTGCTTGTCATCCATTTGTATCAGAAGAAAATCACAGCTAAATTGTGTTTACACTTCCTCCATCTTTACTATATCTCAGATCTGATGAAAAAAAAAAAAAGTGAGAACTCTGTGTGGTCAGCAAAAGTCTCTCCACTTAGAGGTCAGCAGAATTTCCTCAGCCGTGTCCTGTACCAGCAGAGGAGAGCCAGCAGAGAATGAATGCTGCTGGAATCACCTCTGCCTGTAGAAGAAATTAAGAAATGCCGGTGCACTCAGGTTAAAAGATGGAAATCTCTTGCACTGCATAAACTTGAGCCAAAACCCACCAGAGCCATGGCTGCTCACCGAGAGGGCTCGAGGTCTGTCTGTACCACAGGACAATTCTTCTCTCAGTCATTGGCTCAGCAGAGGCAGGGCAGGGACAGGCGCCCGTTCCGTTTGAAGGCGGTGATGCTCACCATGGACCAGTCCACAGACAGGGGTGACCCTTCCATCACAGCTGGCTCCTCCTCAGGATGGATGGGAGCTGCTGGGGACATGGGGACACATCCTCCCTTCCTCATCCCCACCTCCCCGTTCTGTCTGAGTGCCATTACATTACTGAAAGAATACTTACGGTTCATCAGCGCTGCTTAATCCCGTGCGCTTCCATCTGTGCCTCTTTGTACCCTGACACCTCTCCTGTTCCCAGGCCATGGAAAGCGCGGGGTATTTAACGGGGAGGCCTCCGGGGAGCAGCTGTCCCCAGTCATCCTGTCCACGTCCCTTTCATTCCCAGATTACGTCTTGTACCAACAGTTTGTGTGTGGGAAGGATCGAAGCTCCCAGGATGGGCACGGTGTGCAGGGTGCCCCATCACGGGGGCGCGGGGGCCTGACCCCCACGCTCACCCCAAATAATGAATGGGGGCTGCTCCCAGCCTCCTGCAGCCCCTGCAGAGCCCAGCAGCACGGTAATCACTGACATGCACAAGCAATGAAAGCGATCTGTTGTTAACTGGCTGAACAGGCTTGTCCAGAGACCCCAGACTTCCTCGCTCAGGCGTGTTACACAATGGGAATTTTCTCCTTACAGGAGTGGATAAAAACTCCTCAGCAGGCTAAAAGATGCCTTCCCACAGCCTCCCTTCCCCAGGCCAGCGCTTCAAAAACAGCTGACAGAAAACCCAAGGAGGAAATTTCAGAAACCATGGACTGTAATGAAAGTGGAATGCCTGAATAAGTCCTAATGGACTAGAAAGATTTGATAACAAAAACCATTTCTTTACTATCAGTCCTTCACCCAAGCTCACGGGGATGGCTCTGTTGAGTCACATTCACTGTGCTGGGGCAGGGGGGGATGTAAGTCTTTAGTTATGGCTGACCAGGTGTTTCTGACGGGTTGAAATGGAAACATTTCTACCGTGGCTTTGTGGGCGCAGCTTTGGACCATAATTCACCAAGGAAATTCTGTGTTTTGGGTGTCAACCCAGAGAGCAGCAGAGGGTCCAAAACCTGGCTGCCTGCTGAGTCTCAGCCTGTCAGCAGCAGCGCTGGCTCATCACATCCCAGTTCTGTTCTCCAGCACTCACTCGTTACCAGTAGCTGCGTATCTACTATTTTAATTGTCAGTTTAGCATTTAATTAAGCACTCAGTCAGAGAAGGACCAAACACCACAGGATTCCTGCACACTGATGTGCTGACCCCATATGGCACTGCCTGGCTTTTGACTTCTGGTTATTTTTAGCTTCAAATGTCATCCTTTGCACCACAATATCTTCATCAACCATAAAAATGAAGTGTTTTAGGGGTCTGTCAGTGAAGGACAGGGCACGGAGTGCCCAGCTGAGCCCCCAGCAAGGCAGACACAGGAACTCAGCAGGTCCAAGGTGTGGGTGAGAGTTCAGGGCAGGCAGCGGGAGAGGATCCCATGGAACTGCTGCCAGTGCTTTGAAAAGTCAAATATCCACCCTGGGAGCAAATGCTCTTTTTTTCACCGCAGGAACACCACTGCTGAGGATGTCAGCGGTACTGCCAGATAAACCTGTCAGAACTGGGTAATACCTTCAAGCAGGAGAATAGTCTGTGAGGGATTTAAGCACTTTTTCCCACTGGCTCCTCTTCCAGCTAGGCCAGGGCAGTGCTGCTCGGTGCCTGGGTCAGCTGAGCACAAAGCACTGTTATTTATCAGTGCAGTGAGATGATGACGCTGTCTCTTTCTTGCACACTTCAGCCTTTCCAGGGGCTGCCTGGTTGGCAGGTATTTCGCAGGATTAAATGACCCGATGTTATCGATGCCGGGCAAAGTTCGGCTGTCCCATCTGATCACTGCGTCCCCTCCTCGGCGCCCGCAGAAATCCCCTCTTCTCATGGCACACGCCAGGAAACGTTGTCAGGCTTACACAAACAGATATTTTGACAAGGAAATTTAAGTATTCCCTCTGTTATTTTGTCTAATGCTTCTCATGTTTTGTCTATTGTAACACAGATTGGTTAAAACAGGAGTGAAGGCAAGTGCAAGATTCACAGAATGCAAAGGTAGAGTCCACTCCATTCTTCTATCTGGCAATTCTTTTATGGGCTTAAAAGTCTGCTCCAAGTCAGGAAAACATTCACATGTTTCAATGCAAATGTTCTCACGTTTCAATGCCAACCCTTAAAAATGAGGTTTAGCACTGAAGTGGATGTGCCAGCCACACCCTTGGCACTGACCCAGCCCGTGGGTTTCTGTGGCAGAAATGTTTCACAGAACCACAGAATATTCAGGGGTAAAGATCACCTGGTCCCAACCCCTCCCACCAGAACAGGGTGCTCGAGGTCTCTCCACAAGAGTCAAGACTGTCCCAAGGGCACAAGACCCTGTATCCATGTCCACCATGGAAATTCGGTGTAATAATTTGGTTTGTCCTGCTACACCAGGGGCCATTCCAGGCCCTTGGGCACCCTTTGGTCCATCAGCTGCTTACCAAGCATGAGGAGAGCCAAAGAGCAGAGCTGGCGTTAACTGGGAACATCTACAGTTGTTTCCTACCTCATGTGCAGATTTTCGGTATCATTGTCACATATAAAGACATATTATGTCACGTGTACCTCAGGAGGGGTGGCTGAAGCTCTCAGTGCAGAGACCATTCTGCAAGGCACACAATCCCAGGTATTCCTGCCTGTCCTCCAGCCCACGAGGGCACAGAATACAGAACATATTCCTTAAACAGCTCCATCACTGTCACAGCAGTGCAAAAGCAGCAGCTGGGGCTGTCTCCTTCGGAACTAAAACCCAGCTGAGCCTTGAAAAGCCTCCCAGGGGATGGAACTTTGGTCCTCTGCAGGTGAGTGAGAGATCCCAATGGCTCCAGCAGAGCTTGGCTCTCACAGCAGCTCTCTTGGGCTGGGGCACGAAGGGAAACAACAGGACCAGCCTGGGCCCCTCTCCTGGAAGGGGAGGCGTTGGCTTTGGGGGCTCAGCACTGCTGCTGTATCTGCAAGCAAGCTCAGAGCTGGTGTAGGTATCTCCAGTGTGAGTTATGGAGTTGTTAATCCTCCACAGGTTTTAATAATCATTTAGCATTTAGTGAATATGCTGGACTATAAATGTGTTATTAAACCTAAATTAAATGCAGGTTTGGAACATAAATGTGCTACAGAAATTTATGAGGGATCTTAGCAGTGAATAATTTTTTCAGACATTGCTGTGAAAGCTACAGTTTCTGAATTAGTATAAAATACTGTGTGTTACTTGTCCATTATTGGAGACTGTGTCTGTGGAGGCATGTCCTAAAACCCCCATGCAAGCTGAAACTTAATTCATTGGCAGGAGTTTCCAGGTCTGTAAAAAACAAATGAACCATTTTCGTGTCAGCACAGTACTGCTCCCCCTGGAATTGCTGTGTGGGGGTCCCACTTTCTCCAGGCCTACCAAGCTCAGGATGTGCAGAAATCACAGAACCCCAGGACAGCTTGGGTTGGGAGGGACCTTAAAGCTCATCTCATCCCACCCCTGCCATGGTCAGGGACACCTTCCACTGTCCCAGGGTGCTCGAAGCCCTGTCCAGCCTGGCCGTGGACGCTTCCAGGGAATGGGATTCACATCCCAAATACCCGAGGCTTGTTTGGGCTGCCAGTGCTTGTACATTCCTCTTCTACCCCCAGAGTGATCGTCCCCACTGCAAAGCCTGGAAATGTGTGGTTGATAAACTCAGAGAAGCCATCCCCAATAAATCTCAAGCACCTCACTCACCACGAGGTATCAGAGGACAGTGCTCTGTGTGTCGACATGCCCTCGGTTGAATTTACATCAACAGTACTGAATTAATTTGAGTTGATTTTTGAAGGAGAAAAGCAAACCTATAACAATTCCAACCAGCTTACAAACCTGTTGATGACTGCAAAACCTGAGGATCCTGCACACTGCAGCCTTTTGGTGGCTCTGAGGTACAAGAGGATCCCATTTTCTGCAGGAGAACTGCAAGATTTAACAGCTTTGGGCAGAACAAGGCTGGTAGCTGAGAAATGAACCTCATCAGTATCACAGCAAGGAAACAGAATCAGCCTCAAACCCTGCAGTGGCCAGGAGGTCAGGGCAAATGTTAGGAGAGACGGAATAATGGAGAAGCTAATTGACCTAATGATGGTGTTTTATTTTAGAGTCATGCCAAATTTCCTTCATGGTCTGCACCAAAGAATGAGCACCCAGGTGTCACGTGTAAGGCACAGCTGTCCACATGTGGATTTCCTAGAGGACCATCTCTGTTTCTAGTAATTCCAGATGCAATTGTAAACCTTACCTTAATCAGGCATGATGGAAATCTGCTCCCACTCAGGGAGAGAAGGGGAGAAAGGAAGCAGCAGTGCAAGGGCAAGGTCCTGGAGCACTGGCTGAGCACTCGAGGTGGTTCCTGGAGGAACAAAAGACACATTTTACAAGGACTAAGTGCTCTCAGCAGAGCACATCAGTGTTGATGACTTCCCCTCAGTCCCGAGACTGATGCGTGCACTGTTCCTATTGCCAGCCCTGCACTTGATTAAAGGACACTCCGCAGCAGGGCAGTGTTGTTGTACAGAACGTGTGTGTTATCAAATAATAAACTGCCTGTCACAATATTGGCTCAAGGCTTGGGAATTTCCTAATGTAGGAAGATTAAGACGATTGAACTTCAAATAAGAACAATTTCTGACTAATTGTTTGCAGATATGGCATAGAAGCAAGATGGCTTCTTTTGGGAAAGTAATGTGATTTTACTTTACAAGATTCTAGCTGAAAAATAAATGCTCAAAGCCCAAACTTGCTTAAATCTGTACATTTGCTGTTGCCTGAAGGGAAGCTGCACTTGGAGCACTGGAGAGTGTCGCAGCATGCTGGGCTCCCCTTTAAAACTGGAATAAGAGGCAGTCACCACATTAGATTTTGTTACAACCACATGGGCAGCTCTTCAGATCTGGCCTAAGACCAGACTCGGCCTGTGAGGTCTCCCCTCTCCATACCCCTGTAGCCACACACGGAAATTCACTCTGCAGGACTCACAGAGGCTCCCAGCTCTTTTTCTAACCATTAATTACTCCACAGCCTGTCCTGCATGGGAAGGTCACAGCTGCCCCCGTGTCTCCATCCCTCTCTGGGTGCTCTCCTGTGCTGATCTCCGTGGTGTGACCTGCACAGGCATTTTCTCCCTGCAGGACAGGGATCAGCACGGCCAGAAAGATCTTGGTTCTCCATTCCAGCTGAGTCAGAGGCTCGACTCGTGACCTTCTGACACTTGGTCCTCTCCTGTCAAAATCAAAATTGAGTTTAAATCTAGGAACACACTGAGAACCAGATGCTCCAGCTGAGCCAAACCTTTCTGGGTAAATACATTGCAAAGAGCACAAATCATCCCACTTCAAACTTTGGGAATCTGTATATATTTAAATGTATACAAAATTCTGCTGTTTCTCGACAATAGGTTGATGCTCTAGAAGAACAGAAATCCAGCAGACTGAAATTAATAATGCATTAGAATGAACACCAGTGCATTGTTTCCCATTTAAGGAACTGCCTGGATAGAAATAAATCCTTACTCATATTCTGTGATTTAAATAACGGAATCATTCTTACCACGAGTAACAATTGCACCTTTCATAAAAATAAGAGGTTAAAGTTACTTTTGAGAAGAAATCTCAATGAGGAACGAATCTTAAACTTCGATGCTCTTGCTGTCTGTGTACTGGATGTGGCTTGGTTCAAAACTATCTGCTAATGTCCCCCAAATGCCATTGTTTAACCCCAACCAGCCACCAGCCCCTCTCAGCCTGTGCAGTGGGGGCTTGGAAAAACACAAATGCCATCACTTCAAACTTCCCTCCCTCTTTCTCCCCCAGGTTTATACCCTGAGCACGATGTCACACGGGCTGGAATGTGCCTTTGGTCAGTTTGGGTCACCTGTCCTGGCTGTGCCTCCTCTGGCCCTGCCCAGCCACAGCCGAAACATCTCTGCATTATCAGCCCCGTGCTCAGCACGAACCCAAACCAGCCCCAGGTTAATTATACCCCAGCCAATTAATTCTATCCCAGCCAAAGCCAGCACATCAGGGAAGGACTGAACTGGATGAGTGGAATTCAAGCTACGGCCATTTCTGCTTTTGATGCTCTAGATGAAGGTGCTGGTTCCACCACATGGCCAAATCCCGTGTTGCTTAAATTTGTGCCAGCATGGAATCTTTCTAAGGTTTCCTCTTGCAGAATGCAAGGACAGTGCGGGGCATGGGAACACGGACACAAATATTTGCCCTAAACAACAACTAAAGTTAAAAAAAAAAAAGAAAAGAACATGGATCATGGGTGGTGGAGCCTCTCTGGGACAGTTTTCTCAGTGACAAATGGGCTGGTGTTCTGGCCCTAGAGAGAAGGTGTTGCTTTGCATCTGCAGTCCCAGCCTGTAGTGAGAGCTGCTCATAAATATTCGAATTCCCTGGACAAGAGGCAGCTGAATTATTCCACATTTACACATCTCCAACAATACCTCCAAATAACACCAGAAAGAACTGAGGCAAATGCTTTAAAAACATCGTTTTAAAAATCTGAAACACAAAGATTTCAATTTAATAACTGGTTGTATGGTTCCAAAAATGTGGGGTGCTATACATTCAAATCCAGTTACAAGATCCTTTTGCCTGTAATTCCACAGCAGAGAAAGTTGGTTGTAAGGTAGATTAATTAGCCACTTGATTTTTTTTTTAAATTTGTGATGGAAATAAAGCCCCGAGTCTTCTGCTCTGAAATTCACTGCAGCATTTGGATCGAACAAGTAAAAAAGACCCAAATCATAAAGTATTTCCCTTTGCTTATATTATCAGTTTGTGAAAACAAGGATCCGATGAGCAAACCGTTTTGAACAATCAGGGGTTTAGGAGCGTGCAGTGCAGCAAATCGTGGTTATTTCTCACATAACTTTGTTACATGCCAAGCACAGATTTCCTTTCTATATAAATGAAAGCCTATAAACCGATGCAATTACCCTCCCCACATACATTAGTTTAAATGCTGGGGTGTTACAAACCCCATTTATCTTTCGTGCTTTCTGTTAGGCTTCGAGTCAGCTCTGAGGTTTAAATTTTGTTTAAAAGTTCTTGGCTAATTGATCACTTTGGAGATGCTTTAAACACAGGTAAAGCACCGACCAAGACGTGAAAAGTAAGCTTTGCTAATGGATGAATTGCAGCTATCCATCATCCCGCGGGCTACTTCCCCAGCACCCTCCCATTAAACCTAATAAGTTCTATTAGGGCTGTTAACATGTGGCATCTGTTAATGGAGAGTGCATAATGCACAGGGCGTGAGGGGACCTGAGGGCTCGGAGGAGGAAAGTTTGGAACAGAAAAACAAGTCCTGGCTATTCCCCAAGTTAATGTAAAGCCAGGTCAGTGCTCCAGGCCTTTCGCAGAGGCCATTCCCATTTAAAGCCTTGCTGGAGCAGGGGCAGCCAGGCTTCATTTGCTGGCACGGTGCACGTGTTATATTTCAAATACACCAGCAGGCAGAACGTAGAAGTTGAAGGAAAAAGAGGAAATATATTTATTTTGGGCTTGAGAAAACAGTGTGACACATGACAAGCCTGGATCTCTTTTGGAGAGGCTGTGCTCTTCATTAGTGAGATTAAGTTTGATGATGGCTGAAGGAAGACAGAAAGCCCCAGCTTGGATGGCAGGGCTGTAAGAGTGGCTGTTCCTGTCTGCTGTGGGCTGATTCCTGACATCTTGAACACATTGCTGGGGCAGCTCCTCCCAGCCTGTGCCATGGGGATGCTCTGGCAGATGGAGAGCACAGAGCGTGGAGAGAGGCTGGACTGCCTGCAATCAAAGGCTTTGAACTGTTCCTAGCCTGTGAGACCACTTTCCTTGGTACTGGGGGGACTATCAGAACACATTATAATGACCAAAGCCAGCCCATGTAGTAACAGCTGTGAGTGTAATCCAAAAATTAGCTCATTAATTCACAGGAAAGTATTTTCTACTCGTCTTTCATTACAAAAAACGTGTCTGCTTGTTAGCAAAACCTAGAGCTTGAACTGGAATCTTTAAAACATTAGCAATGCACATGTGCTTTTCTATGCCTTAGTGGGAGATTTATTGAGTTTATTCTCTAATCTCTGTTTACAAGCAGAAATATGACCAACATAAATCATTTGAATAAGATTTCAAGCTACAAATCCCTTTTGCTATTTTCCGACATCCCCGTGTTATTTCAAACCTGCAATTAATTCTTTTCTTTGCTGGCCTGTTTGTTTTTAAAAACAATTTCACTCCACTTGACCTTTGTATTTCTTGGAAAAATGTTCAAAGTTGGAAATAACTGTAGATGTTATCTGTGAGTGCTTATTTACCACGCACAGTGAGCTCAGCTTGAGCTGGAGCTCAGGAGCCCCAGAGAGATCCAAGATGAAGGGGCAAATTCCTACCAGTAGGAATTAATACCTCAGGGATGCTGTGGTCATTTTTAAGGACAGCCAGGCTGCTCTCCAAGTGGTGGCTCTTATAAAAACCTCAAATATTTATAAAAGAAAGGGAAGGAAATGATGACACAAGGAAACACCTCTCCCGAGCTCTGTCCTGCAAGGTGCTGGGCCTGCTGGCCACAGCCTAAGCAAGCACTGAAACAATCATTAGGTGGGCACAGGTACAGAACTGGGCCCAAGGCCCTGAAACAGCAACAAATTGCCACTCTTGTTAAGTAATTCCAGTTATTGTCGTTGAACAGGACAAAAACGTGCTGTGCACTAACTGTATCACAGCAACTTCTAGAGGCCCAGAACTCTACAAAGCTGGTAATTGTGATATTCGAGTGATTTTAGTGATTGTGCAAGAGTAACTTTCATCTTTCTGGGAAGCTTTGCCCATTTTCAGTGGGAAATGTGTGGCTTAAAAGGGCTGCTCTGGTTCTGCAACTGCTGCCAGCTAAGGATCTGCTGAAACTTGTGTTCTCAGAAGTGCAGCCCATCTATATTGGATCAACAACAGGGCAACAGCATTACCTAAACTATTACATCAATGGTATATAGTCCAGACACACAATCTCCACTTTTTCATGCTAGAGGGAGTTCAAGTCCTGAAAAAAAAGAGGAAAAAAAAAAAAAAAAAAGGGAAAAAAACGGAACACAGAAAGCCAACAATATTTACATTTAACAGATTGTAGCATTTTGGTTTTCAAAAGGCTGAGTACAAGGCAATTAAAACTTCGGTGGCCTTTTGGATTTCAAACTGCAGGCAGAGGGTAGCAGAGGGGAGCAGGGTCCCTGTGCACACATGTGGCTGTCAGGGTTTGACAGGTGTGTGCTGGGCGCTGCCCGGGAAACCTGAGAGTGTTTGTAAACAGTCTGTGCTTTCTCAAAAGTGCCCTCGAGATTTGCTACAGGAAGTCAAATTGCTCAAATCTACCTAATTTGGCACGATACGTTGAAAGCATGCTTGAGTGATCATAATTGCACTGGGACTGACTTCATTTAGCAATCTCTGGGCATACCTTTCCAATAACAACTGCAGGCGATATAAATTCAATCTCTTGTTTGTTTCTGAAAGTGATTAGCCTCAAAAATTTGGAATTTAAACACTCATAATTGCAAAGTGTTATTTATATTCAATTTTGATTTATTAAAGAAAAAAGTCCCCTCACTTTTTCTTCTTCTTTGTTTTTGGTTTGGTTTTTTTTTTTTTTTTAACCCAGGAATGGTTTGAGTTGCTTTGGAAAGTGAAAGGGATAGAAAAGAGAAATGAAAGGAGCAAGACATGTCTTGGTGGTGGTGAATATTGCTCTTACAATGGGATTTTTTCTCCTACAACATGTAGGTTTGCAACAAGAGCATAAAACGTTCTGATGTTTACTTCAAGCCTGGCCTGGGCTTTTTGCTTTGAAATAGCTACTGCTCACTAGGATTAATATAATTTTCATAGCTATGCAGAAATATGTGCAATAATAAGGCAAGTCAACTGTACTGTTCAACTGCAAGAGCAGGAAGAGACCTCAAAAAGTCCCATTTACATTCTGAGTACAATAACCAGAGTTGTTCAACATGACAAATAAGGCTGAAAAAAAGATATTTATTTGGTGCACATATTCAAGTTTTTAAAACCAATTCATCTGATACATATTTGCACCCTTTTAATATTTGCCTTCTCCAGAAACTGTTGGGGTAAAAACCCCAAGATAGGCAAGAATTTTCCTGAAAGTGAATTTTGGGAGAAGCTTTGCAGAAAGAAAATATTGATTCATAAGTGCAGGCAAATATTCATAAAGACTTTTCAGCAGGATGCTAGCTCAAACAATAAAACTATCCATCCAAAAGCCCATTATATGCATAAACCCCAAATGTCAGGTTTCCAATTAAAGAAAAATGCTGTGAACTCTTTAGAAATTTACTTATAAATTACGAAATTAAATTCCCAACAATAGTGTCACAAAGAGCAGTTTAAAATATTCAGAGAAAACCAAAATAACTCATTAGAAAAAACTGTTTCCTGAGAACATCTTGCTTTGCCCTAATCACAAACAGACCTGTGTGCAGCTCCCTTGCTCTAATTAAAACCAAGAAATGAGAGATGAAGCAAAGCAGAGAGATCTCCATCAGGGCTGACCCTGTGCCCCAGCCCCACACGGCCAGGAAGGACTGGGCTCTCCTGGCAGGAAAAACAGGAGCTGGACAAGTCTCTTTGCCACATGGTTGTTTTTTTTTTTCCATATCTTCTTTATAACCATCTTCCTCCTCCTCCTGCTGCTGCTGCTGCTGCTGCTCTGTTCCTGGCCCCGTCCCTGCAGGTGACAATCGCTGTGCCCACAGGTGGTGGTGGAACCCTGTGCTCAGCACCAGGACCCAGGTGATTCCAGCAAAGAGCTGAGAACCTGCAGAGCACTGGGCAGGCCAGGGCCACCTCCAGCAGGGTGGAGTGTCAGCAGCAAGGATGTCACCTTTGTCACACGCTGGCCACCCTCACCAGCCCGCCTGGAGACCCCTCTGCTGTCCACAACCCCCTGGGAGGAGTGGGGAGCCAGGGAGGAGTCTCTTCTCCCACATAACGAGCTGACAAGAGGAAATGGCCTCAGGGTGTTCCAAGGGATGTCCAGGTTGGATTTAGGGAAGAACTCTTCACTGGGAGGGTGGCCAGGCAGTGGATCAGGGTCCCCAGAGCAGGGGTGCAGTCACTGTCCCTGGAAGTGTGCAGGAGGCTTCAGGATGTGGCATTTGGGAGCACAGTGCAGTGTGAAGGTGCCAGGGCTGAGTTAATAGTTGGATTTGAGCACCTTGGAAGCCTTTTCCACCCAAAACAATCCCATGATGGCTCTCAGATCCCTCTGGCAGTGATGGACTTCCAGGTGCTGTTGCTGAGGGATGCCCACAGCCCCCCTGGACACCTGGCTGGGAAAGGAGCAGAGCACAGGGAGGCAAAGGCACCAGCACACACTGAAACTCAAATCTTTCAGACCTTTCTGAACCCCTGCAGGGCCCCGTGGCAAGCCCAGGATCCCAGTGTCACAATCCAGCGTGGTGCCAGCAGGTGCATCCAGGGGGAACAGGTCACCAAAGTGCTGCTGGAACGGACGAGCAACAGTTCTCAGACCCATCAAGCTTTACCTAAAGTTTACTTTGTTTTCAAAGTAACAAATTAACCAAATCATCCCTAAAATAAAGCCAAACCTCGGGGCGGGTGATTTTAAAAGGAGACTGTCTCAAGCTAGGTGGGACCTTCACCTACTAAGCAAATAATTTAGTGCCATAATTATCCCATTTCCCTGTCAGCAGTACTACTGCTCACCCAAAACATCCCCATTTAGTTTGAAACCAAATACACTATTTACTTGATGGGAGGGGAGAGAACAGAAAGAGCAGCACAACCTGAACATTCGTCATTGTTGTTTGTGCACCTAGAAGGACATTGTTGAATCATTGCTATAAACATTCCACATTTGGCTAAACGTCGTTGATATAAACAAGGATTTTTCCTCATTAAGGTAATTTGGTGCAGTCTGAGAAACTGATTTATGAAGAGAATTAATTCAAGGCAGGCACGATTATTGTCTCTTTGTACTTGTAGATGTTTCAGCATAAACATCCCCATTAAAATTAAATTATGGCTGCTCTGATCGTACTAACAATAGTTTTCAAATGCACTTCACACATGCAGACACGATGTCCTTGCTCCGCTTTGGAGCTTGCAGCAAAGCCCAAGCTCACCGTTGTCATGGTGCCCAGGAGGCAGCAGAGCTCAGCAGATGCTTTGGGTGGCACTGGGGACCCTCACATGGAAGGTTTGCTGGTTTTGGAGTGGGGCAGAGGGAAATTCAGTTTTCTCCTGCACTTTTCCCATGAGGTATAGGTTTAAAAGGACTTTCTTTGACTGGAGAAAGGCTGTAACAAGGCAATTAAAATAAAAAGCCTCTCCCTCCTTCTCTAATGTGCATTTTATATGGTCTGTGGAGGCAGAATGCAAATGAAGCACCAGTGAAACCAACTGCCCCTGGGCAAGCAAGATTTGTTTGTAGCACCTTGGTTCAGGAGCCAGCCCTTTATATAACATTTCCTAGTCTTCTTTCTATCAGAAACAAGAGAAAAAGAGAAACAAGAGGAAACAAGAGAAAACAAGAGAAAACAAGAGAAAACCAGCCATGGTGGCAGATGGCTGGAGCTCAGGACACACATCGGTCACCCACACTCTCAGTTTCCTCTGGCCCGCTGGAGCCCTGACACAGCTGCAGGGCTGGCACAGGGACACCCAGACCAGGAGCCCTGTGTCCTCCTGGGACAGCATCTGGGGACCCAGCAAGAGTGGCGGGCACCAAACCCTGATTCTGGACCCTTCCTTTCACATAAATCCACCACAGAAAGGTTCACAAGCAATGACCAAAGCTCCTGAACTGTTGCTTCTCCTCCCCTCACCCCTGGCACTTGGAGCTCCTGCCCAAAGCAAAACTAAAGTGCAAATTTGGCCCAGGGTATCCAAGGGTTTAGAAAGGTGCATGAAATGGGCAGCAGCTGCAGCAGTTGTACCAGGCTGCCTGAAAAGCAGGTCTCTGCTCAGGGAGGTACTGAATAAGGCTCTGTTACCATTCATTTTGTTTTCCGTGCTTGCTGATGGGAGCTGGCAGATGCCCATGGTGTGTTCCCCTGCCCCGAATGGAGCAGTGCTTGCTCCTCAGCTCCTGGGAGCCAGGGGCACACACCTGGGCTTGGGACACTCTGCTTCCTCTGCTCCCACAGGGTGGTTCAGATTCCAGGGTCATCAGCAGTGATCACATCATACTGATTCTCTTGCCAGCCAGCAATACCGTGTATAATTGGACAGAGAAATCAAAGTCTTCTAATCTTGACACAGAAAGAAATCAGGCATGGAAAGGAATGGGGAAGCAGATCAATCTAGCTTAGGTCATGGACATACCTCATGTCTTAACTAACAGCCTCTCAAAGACTGAAGTACTTGCTGTTGAAAACACAGCTGAAAATGCGGGATTTATCTTCACTCAAAGGAAGCAGTTGGTGATTGAGGACAAGGCACCTTTCTGTTCCCAGTCTGGGTGATCAATCCTGCAGGGATGTTGAACATCTTCAAGCCACTGTTAATTGAGTCTGCTAATTAGCGTGCTCAGCAGTTGCCAAGGCAGGGACATCACAGAGGCAGATAGATCACACATTTACAGAGAGGGCCCTTGGGAAGTCCGGGTTATTCCCAGCACGACTTGAAAGGAAAGATAAGGGAGCTTAAGGGGACCCTTCCTCTCCTGCAGCAGACAATGAATTAGCAGAGAAGGCTCCAGCTCTGGTCAAAGGGAAGGGATAAAATGGTGATGAAGTAGGTCTTCAATCACTGTGATGTATTTAAATGTCACTCGAAAGAAGATCTAGAGATGGAGGGAGAAAACAAAGTGTCGGTCAAAATAATCAGGCAAATTTGAGGGCACCGTGGGCTGGTTGCATACGTATTCCTTCTAGCATAAAGTTCCTTTCACTTTTAAAGGGTCTTCCATGTATTGTTCATTGAAACAACTGAACTTTCATTGAATCAAGTTATTTATCCAATTTTATAATTTCATTTCTCTCACAGGGGAGTCTTATACAAAGTGTTTTATTTTCCATGGGCAGAAGGTGACCCAGGGGCAGGGAGGGAGCTGTGCTGCTTGCCCAGGAGCCTACAAACAGCTCTGGGGACTCTGGTGGCCCTGCCAAGGGGACAAAGTCCTTTCCTGGACTCTGCCATGGGCAGAGTCTGGCTGGGCTCCAGCAGCAGATGTGCTGCAGTTCCAGCAGCAGCTCTGGAGTCACCCAGAGCTCCCAGCCCAGCTGTGGGGAGAACTGAACACCCTGACACCCTGAGCAGGGCTGTGTGTGAGAGTCTGAGGTGCTGCAGGGATGGTGCAGCTCCAGAACTGCCGAGGGGCAGAAAAAGAGCAGTGAAGCTCTTCTGAGGTCACTGGTGTCAGTGCAGGGACAAGAGCATCACCTGGGATGTTCAGGGAGCAGAGCAGAACCACGCCAGGCCTGAACCCTGGCTGCAGAACGCCCCTTGGGCCAGGCTCCAGCTCTAGTCAAGGAAATAAAGGCAACAAAGACAAGACATTGCACTCTGCTATTTGAAGTTGGAATTTTGCATCCTCTGGCGTAAATCAGAGACAGGCTCAGGGGAGCACAGGGTAAGAGAAACTTCTTCTTGCACCTACTTTTCCAGGAGTGAATACTTACCCCAGGATACACACACACAGCTGAGCTACTGCTGTATGGAAATTAAACATAGCACTTCACTCATAACTTACTGGTAATTAACTAGCGATTCACTAACATCTTTGGCCTTCACGGAAAAACTTATTTCAAGGAAATATGACGCATATACATCAACTGGGAGGGAAGAGGGGAATGAAGAACGTATCTCCTAGGACTTGAAAAGATACAGAAGCCTCGTGGCTCCACACTTGCCATGATGGTGCTGTCAGCAGCTGCAGAAAGTGGCTGCATCCATCTCAGGGATGGGAGCTGGCAGCAAAATGAATTAGAGGCTTATTGGCCCATAGCTGCATTTTACACTCTCCTGGAAATCCTGGCTCATGAAAAGTAGACTGAGAAAAGAGGGCCCTGGTGCATAAGGACACAAAGTATGTAGATTGTTTTTGGTTTTCATAATGGAATCATGTGGGGTCTTATAGCAATTTAAACACTCCTTTTTTTTTTTTTTTTTTCTTCTTTCCATATATCCCACTGCTAAAGAGCAGTTGTCATCCTAAATCTTAACTAGAGATTATTTAGAAAGCATAATTAATGGCTGTGAGATAACATCCCATCCACAAAGCTGGGTAATTAATGACTAATAACCGATGTGCTTGTGGCAGCCAACAAATGTGTGTCCACTTTAAACTGAAGAACAGACACAAATTCTAATTCACCTGGAACACCAATAAATGGGCAGAGCAAAGCTCAGATATCAACGGATGTGGCCCTTCACACGCCAGTTCTGGAGGAAGGACGAAGAGTCAAATAAATGGGATTTTGTTCTGCCCCCACGTCTCCAGTGCTGCTGGTGGCTTTGTGAAGCAGGGTTGTACAGCCTGGGGAAATACCCGAACCCAGGGGGGCTTTGGAGAAACTCTGCCAGGGGCCCTTTAGGCACAAGGAAACGTCGCTGCTCTTCCCAGGAGAGCTGTGCAGCAGTGAGGGGCAGTGAGGAGCCGCAGGAGCCAGTAGGGCAGGGCAGGACGGCCAGGGCTCCATCCCCCTCCCCACCTTTTGCTGCTCCTGCTCCCTGTCACTCCTGGCAGTGACTGACACCAGGGAAACTGCCCAAAACTTGTGATTATTTGTTCTCTGCTGCCTTGTAGTGTCTTGAATCCAGCCTCTAAATGCCCAATTATACAGGAAGATCACAGGAAAGGGGCTTATTTAGTAGAAATGCATATTTTAATATTTTTAAAGCTTGGATAATGAGTCTTTTTGAATGCAGCATAGAAAGTGTAGTCTTTAGATGTGGGCATTTATTTTCTGTGGTTACCTAGTCTTGGGGATGAAGAAACTGTAGTGCATGTCCATTTTACCAGCAAGGATGAAGGGTGGGAGGGAAGAGGGGAAAATGCCTACTGGGTGAGCATGTATCTGTCAATTTTGGTTCCAAAATCCTGAGCTGCACTGAGTGTATCAGTAAAACATCCCAGCACCCAGCTGGAAGGGGAGCAGCCTGTGTGGGGTGTGCAGGCTCAGGGGACAGGTATTCACCTTCACAGCTCGTTGGCAGCGTGCTGCAGGACTGGCATCCCACAAAGGCAGAGTTTCCTTCCTGGGAAGGCGCAAAGCCATTCATCATTTCCCCGAGAGCACAAAACACCCATAGACTTTCCTTAATACAACAAGGTGTGTGCTGAAAATTCAATTCCCTGTGTGGGAAGTGGGGCAGTTCCACCATTCTGGCCTCACCTTCAGAGAGATGAAGACAAAACTCTGACAAGGCTTGAGTGGAAGAGTCTCACGTGCTGTCACAAAAATAATCCAACACTGCCCTCCTAACTTTTCTCACCAACTCAGTCCATCTCTTGGCACCACTGCTCGTTCAGCAACCTGTGGCTGAGCTCACTGCCACCACCACAGGGAACAAACACCACAGAGCCCAAAAATTCCACCCCATGGAATTTTACCCTGTCAGTCCTAGTCCTGCAGTCCTGGTCCATCTGTTACCCCTGAGTCTGTCTGCCCTGACAAGGGCTCAGTGCTCTGCTGGTGCCACCTCATTTTTCAGAGAGCTGGGGACACCTCTGCAGCACAGTCTGGGAGCTCTGGAGTGTTGCAGAGAAAACAAAAACATCACAACTCTGTTTTACAGTCTCCAAACCTGCCTGGGGTTCCTGCATGCAGTTGTAATATGAAATTAATTTTGAACTTTGGGTTGCGACGTGAATGCAGCCTACTAGTCACTGTGAAAAACGACATGAAAAACAATAATTCAACAGAATTGGTCTACATCCCAGCCTAAGGAAATGGGTAAATGTAATGATTGTCTTTTTCTCATGCTAACCAGTCCAACACAATCAACAACAGGTTATTTACACGCAGTTGTGAAGCCTCAGCGCTTCTGAGCTCCTTCCATGCAATCCACCCACCCTTCCAAGGCAAGAATTCTGACAAAGAGACGAGGTGGATAATTCCTCAATTCTGTGAATCACAGAGTCATCCTAAATCTGATAATTTGCTTTCGTGAAACAATACTCTGACTCTCCTTCCTTCTGAATTAGCCTCAGATTTTGTTCTGTTGCTGTTCTATCGAGGCACAGGTTACCCAGAGCAGCTGTGGCTGCCCCTGGATGCCTGGCAGTGTCCCAGGCCAGGCTGGACAGGGCTTGGAGCAGCCTGGGACAGTGGAGGTGTCCCTGTCCATGGCAGGGGTGGGATGGGATGATCTGTAAGATCCCTTCTAACCAAAATAGTTCTGGAACTCTCTGAAGTAATTTTGCCTGTGTCTCTCTTGATCCAGAAGAAAGTGCCCCTGAGATCCAGCCCTTTGTGTTTGGGCTCCATCAACCTGCACTCTTTGGGCTCGGAGTGGTTTCCCCCGAATAGAAGGCTCAGCAGCGAGAAAGGGGAGCTGTGGGCTTTGCAGGTCACCTCTCAATGCAGATGAGTTTATTGCAGCCCCACTGAAAAGCTCCTGTTGTGCAGCAGGCTATTTCCAGGTGTTAATCAAGGAGCCACTTTCGCCAAGCAACACCCCGGCTCCCCAGCCTGCCATAAATACTTGAGCATCCTGCCAAATTTCAGCGTGAACAATAAAGCACTTTCTGTTATCTGAGCACAAGCCCCACTCTCAGCTACTGTGAGTTGCCCCTTAACTTCAATTCCAGGCACCCCAAAATCCTTCTCCCTGGCAGGCAGGGCTGGGAGCAGCAGCAGCCAAGGCTGGCTGGGAGAGCCCGAGGCCTGACATTAACAAGGTGCTCTATGCCTGCAAGACCATAAAGGGAAACCCTTAACTAGGTGTTAGAACAAGGGGATATGAAGTGTCACAAAGTGTGTAAATGTCACCAAGCTCTCTATGAGGCCTCTCCGTTAAAAACCTGCCTCATCTCAGCTCCTCCGGGTAAAATATTTCCCTTCCGCTGCTGCTGTTTGCAAAATATTTTGATAACAAGAATGGAAATGATAATTTCAGTGGCGTGCGTGCTGGCAGCTTTGTGGCGATGGCAGCACAGATCACAGCACCGGGGTGGAACAGGGACTACAGGGCTTGAGAACAAACCCCAAACGTGTATGCCCATTAAAAGCTGTTTACAGAGTGCTGCGAGTGTTCCAGGTACAACATAAACCCTGCTTCTTGCTGCCAGCATTTACACCCTCACAGCTGGGATGTTTGTGACTTGGTGCTCTTGGTAAATGCGTGGGAAGGTTTCCATGGTTAATGCCTGTAGGCCTGGGGGCTGGAAACCCAATCCTGAATTCCTGAGCCCCCAGCCCAGCAGAGCCGAGCCCTGCACTGACACTCCTGAGGAGCTGTGGGCACGTCTGACATCACAGGAGAACATCTCTGCAGAGACAAGGGCAGCCTTGAGCAGGTTAGGCTGGGCTTTTTTGGCAGATAATGTGGTGGAGAGATAATCTCCACTGTGAGATTAGAGAACCACACGAATCACCTGAGCTGGAAGGGGCCAACAAGGACAATCAAGCCCAACCCCTGGCCCTGCCCAGACCCCCCAACAACCCCACCCTGGGCATCCCTGGCAGCGCTGTCCAAACCCTCCTGGAGCTCTGGCAGCCCCGGGGCCGTGCCCATTCCCTGGGAAACCTGGGCAGTGCCAAGCACCCTCTGGGAGAAGAACCTTTCATCTGGGATGGTCTATTAAGGGTGATGTGATAGAAAATAGACATGTAGAGGTTGGTTCTACCATTCCTTATGCATGTGAAAAGAATTTAAAAAGTCGTCATTTCTCTCCCAGGACTAAATATTCCATAGTAGTTTTTAGGGATTGCTTTAGTGCCTAATTCCTGATACAACCAGCAATCTTAGATTAATGGAACGGGAAGGAAATCATTCAGTTCTGACCCCCTGCCCCAGGCAGGGACAGACCCCCCCGGCTGTTCCTCACTGTGCACACAGCCAGGGCAGGTGCCAGCGCGCAGGGCCACCATGGTGTGCTGCTGGCGTGTCCCCCAGGCTGCCACAGCCCTGTCCCCGCTGCAGCCAGGGGGACTCTCCTCACGTCTTGCGGTTAATGAGAACTGGAGGGCTGTGCAGTGCTCCTTCCCCAGCCGTGCCAGCCTGTGATGAATCGGGGCTGCGCTTGAACCTAAAGACCAGCAAATTAACAGTTAATTAGGAGATGATAAATGGCAGAGTCCCGCAGCCCGTGTGGCTCAGGCTGTGCTCAGCTGCTGCCCCTCTCCCGTATCTTGACACAGCAAGTGTTTATGCGCACCAACAAGTGCCGGAGTGGGCGCCGTGCCTGGCCTTCGTCAGGGCCGGGGCTCCCCCTGACACAGCGGCTTTATCAGCATTTATCCCCCTGATAAAGAGGGGACAGGGCTCTCAGGGGCCTGCGCTGGGAGGGAAGGGCGTGCTTCCCTGCTCCACTGCCATGGGGGCACTCCTGGGCTGAGTCTCCCATCAGCAGGAATTATATCTTCTCCGGCCACTCGAGACAAGGTCTTGGCTCTGGAGGGGCGTTAGAATAAACCACGGGGACTGCAGTTCATCCCTCCTCCATACACGGACTGTTTCCTCAGTTCATGCAGATTCACTGGAAGAAATTTTACATGGTTTCACCTGCAAATGCTAATATTCATTCTTGTCTAATGGAATATCAGTCACCCCTTTCCCATCCATCCTCACCCCCCGTGCAACAGCACAGAGGAACTGGGCCAACTCAGATGAATGTCTCTGTACTTGTAGGCTGCTTTTACTATCAGAAACGTAAGGTTTAAGAACTTGAAATAAAATCCAGGCTGCTGAAAGAGTCAGTAGGAATTGCTTCTGTAAGAAGCAAATGGACTTTGGTCCAAAACCTCAAGAACTGACCGAGGAATTCTCAGTTTTCGTCTCTTCCCTGTTCAGCAGCATCCTGTACAGCTTTTCTTAAGCTTTTATTATTCCCTACAGACCATATTAGTGAATCCTTCTTCTTTTTTTTTTTAATAAGAAATCGAGTTGTTAGCATTAACAGGCAGAAAATAAAGGGTTTGATCTGACTGTATGTAACTATTTAATCATATTTTCTATCCCAGAAGCAACAGGTTTAAACTTATATTTATCTGTCCTGAGCATTCCACAGCACTCCTTTGGTAGCTCTCAGACTTTCCCGAGCCGCCTTGAAGAGGCATGACGGTTCAAGGTTTGAGCTCGCGGCAGGCACCCGAACCTGCTGTTATCTTATTAATTGTGTGTTCTGGGAGGATTAACACGGTTCTGCAGCGCAGCAGCCCCCGAGTGTGTGCGGGAACAAGCAGTGGTTATATTTAACCGTGTCATTTGGGCTCCCTGTTTAAGTCAAGGAAACAATAATGGTGGCCTTAATTGCACAAATTACCAGTTACTCGGGTCTGACATGTGCTTAATGACCAGGGGGGAAACCGCCGGCCCTAATGCCACTTGGCAGACAATTGGAACTGATAATCGCCTCTCCAAAGGCTGTTGCTGGTAATCTGTTAGGAACAGATTTGACTAATTCCAAGCAGAAGGGTTCGGCAGCTTTAGGACACAGCCCCCAGCGTAGTCAGGGATGGGAATACTGAATATTCACATTTCGGTGCAAACAAACACAAATCCTGTAAAGACAACCGAGAAATTCCAAAGGACAATGTTGTTCCATCACTTATGGTATTTATAGGGGTGCTTACTTTCAAGCATAATGCCCTGCACATTGTCAGCTGCCCTGTATCACCGCCTTGTCCTGCCCTGTGCCTGGTGTTCCTGCCCTGTTGGTGCTCCAGCCCCAGAGACCTCTCCCCGAAGTTCTGATGGAGTGTGCTGATAAGCTGCTCGGTATGAAACCCGATGTGATTTGTACAGAGAGCCTTGGTCCATCCCAGCCAAAATGTTATCTGGATCCTGCCCTGAGCCAGTTTGTGATGTCAGTACTTCCACCACGAAGCAATTCCCCAGAACACAGGTAATCGTATTTAGACAACACTTGAAGAAACCACATGTGTAAAACCTCCGAAAACTTTTTAGGATGTGTCTGGATCTTGTCAATAAACTCCATTTGCTCTCATTAGAAAATAAATTACAGAGCAGCATCAGTCACCAGTAGAGAAGCCACGTGCTGCCAAGGGACTTCAAAGGCAGCCTCGTGTGTGTGCCGCTGTTGCCTTTGATTTACAATGGTACCAATTACTTCAGCTCAACACCAGTGCTTCAAATCCATGACTAAATCCTGAAATAATGAAGCAAAACATTTTTGATGGGATTGTTTTCCTTGCCTTCTGATTTATGATCCATAAGGCTTCCAATATTTAGGCAATCTCACATGCCCGGGGCCCACAGTTTGTTTGGAAGTAAGAGATGATTCCCAGAATTATTTGCCTGCAGAGTCTGGATCGTTAGGCAAAAGTGAAATATTAGGAAAATGATCATAAATTTCAAGTGTTAACCGCGCTGCCACCCTACATATCACAGCAAGGCTTTGTTTTATGCCTCTACACGAGACTCAAGGCTAAACATTGTTTTGTGTGAGGGTTTCTCTGGTCAAGAACAGCAGGACAGTGAACTGGACCACAAAACTAGTACCAGTAAAGGCTTTTAAATGGTGGCAGCCCATTTCCCAGCTGCAAGATGACTGCCAGGTTGAACTCCAATTGAACAGCCAGCACCAGTATCTAAAGCTCAGCTAAATTCTGCGCTGAGTTAAGGTTAAAATGCCTCCCTTTGACCAAACACGTCCAAACGGCACAACTTTCACATACGTATATATAATGTATTAAAGCAAAACCTAAAATTCATCTCCTTAGGAACATTATCCTTGAAAGCAGCCATGGATAGTGCTGGTGTGAGATGAGAAAAAAAAAAGTTCATGGATTACATTCTTCACCTTTTTATTATACACAGAATTCTAGTATCTATAATGTTTTAAAGTACTTATATACACTATAGTCTAATATGATTTATTTGGTTATTGCAATAGCATTTTAGTGCCATTTTATCTGAGAGTTCATGGAATGTTTTAAAATCCAAGCCTAATGGAAGCAAATCAATCATCACATTTTCAAAGAACAAATTATTTAAGTTTTTGTACTACACGGAGCTAATCACTGCACAGAGATATCCGATTGTTTTGACTGATGTCATTCATTTCTCTTTGGGCTGACCTGATGGATAGCCTAAGTGCTGAAGTTAACCAGACAAATGGATATGTACTTCTGGGCCATTTCCAGCCCAGCTGCCTTTTTAGCACTAAAAACTTCATCTGCCTGATAGCAGCTCGCAGCTGCTCCTGCTCAGGCAATTGAAATTAAAGCTGGAACGGAACGTGACAGCCGACACTTTTTCCTCTTACATTAAGGATTTTGTCCACGATGCCTCCCAGCAATCACCAGTAATAAATGAGCTGTATTAAATCCACATCTATATTTGAGTATGTGGTGGCCTGCTTTCCAAGTTCCCACTTTCACATCTTCAAACACTTATTAATAGCACTGCTGAGACACCCAAGTATTATTGCGTCCAACTCTTCCTCTCCTCTCTGAACTGGGATCCAGTGCTGTGTCACTTTTAGGCTGTTGCATTCGATAACTAGAAAACTCCTTCATGTGCCAAAAGCTGGCTGCCCTCCATCGGGGGAGCAGCCTAACTCAAATCTGCAGGATGATTACCTGATTTAGACAAGCAAACTTTGGCTTAACACATGCAAAATCAGTAATAGCAACGCAAGCTTCTCCAAATTCTGGGAGATTTAAGGCAGGCCAGTTCCAGCCCGAAGAGCTGACTGGATTCTTTTCCTTTAATGTATTACATTACTGCTTTGTTGGCTGACATCTACTATAAAGGAATTGAGAAAAACTTTTCGTGAGGAATTAAAGCAAAAACCTGCATAGCCGTGATTTTTCATTTATGTGGTCACTGACCCAAATGTATCACTGGTCCTAAGGAGCCACATCCAAAGCCGTTAAAGCACGGATCTCTTTGACCTTTATGCTACGACAGGGGACATAAGCAAGTAATAAAATTTTTGATTGTTTTGTGTGGAATGACATGTCCATTCAGAATGGACATTTTTGCTGTACACCCAGGAAGCTGAAAATGCAGATATTCCCCTCATGTGCTGAAATATCTGTCTAAGTGTTGCTGGCAGAGCTCAGAGCTCTCCAGTTGCCTCCAGGAACCCTGTTTACAGTACAGGGATCACTGATACCGTATAATGTGGCTTTTGCAAATGGAATTTTGACCGTGGGACACCTGACAGAAGTACTCATATGAGGTTCAAACACTAATTATGTTATTCTAGTAAAAAAATCTGCCTTGTCAGCTGCCACTTAAAGGTCACTGTTGCTGTGGAAGAAAAGAAACAGCAAAGCAAAAGGCAAGTGCAGACAGTTACAGGAAACTGTAACTGTATGTATTAGTCCCAATAAAAACAGCACAGATATGAGAAACAATTGTTCAGCACTTAATTTTACCAAAATCCAGAAGGAAAAAAAGACATCCTTCCATAAATCAGCCTGTCATGAATTAGACAAAATTTTGGTGGAAACTACCTCCACTGGAAGAAAGCACTCCCAACTTCCGCCTGTCCCAGCCAAATGCTGTTCTCACCAACCACAGAAACATCAGGAATATTATAAATCAAGGCAGGTTATCTTCAAAATGTGTTTGTTGAAAGGCTAAATGTATTTGCAAGGGTAAAAATCCTGCTCCTTTTCAAAGCAGTTAGGTAGCTCACTGCTAAGCCCAGGGTTCTGAGGTCCAAAGAGCTAAATAAAAAGTAAACAGAAAATAAATATTTTCACAGCCATTCTTGGAACCAAAACCATCATGATGTGGTTTTCTTAACTGACATTTTGCTAAATACAAAATTTCGGATCATTACAAAACAAGTTTTGTCAAGTAGCAGATAGCTATTGGACAGCTATTGACGTGGAAAATTAATTTAGCTCCAACTTGGCTTTATCCCACGAATATTCAGTTGACATTAGACGTGAAACTGCTGAAGGCTCCTCACTGTCACATCATTATTTGGCAAACTGGGATACACTGGACTAAGATTCACATTTCATCCAGAATTTCAAAGAGGATCACGTGTTCTCATTTAAGAAGCAGAAAATGGAAGATTCTAAGCTCAGTGAGTGTACGTGTATATATATAAAATTAATATATTTAAAATTATATTTAGATTATATATATAATATATTTAAATTATATTTTATTTTATACATTTATGTATCTATATTTATAACTATATAAAATTAATATATTTTTACACTCTCACACACACATATATATAAATAAATCTTAGTATGGCTGGCTGTAGCATTTGCCAAAGAGCTGGACAGATTAGACAGAAATTTTTATTAAGTTAGATCAAAATTATTAGGTTTGAAGTGCTCAGTGAGCCTTTCCTTGATAAAGTAGAGTTAGTAGTGATATTCTGGAATTTCATAGCAAAAATATTACGTCAAATGTCTGGAATTTGAAACAGCAGCTGTCAGAGTTTTGCTTAGTACAGAGAACGAGAATTTTAAAAGCCATAAAAGCAGGAAGCTCCGAAAACACACAGTACAGAAACTCTCAACTTGCTGTGCAATTAAAGGGCTCTGTTCACAACTGGAATATATTTAAACTCAAAAAAAAAAAAAAAAAAAGTCGTTTCTTGTGGGACTGAACTTGGGACAAGACAGCCGTGGCCTGGCAGGAAAGACTGGGGTCTTTTCTCCTCCACAGCCTTGTGCTGGGTCCAGGGTCTGCCACCCTCATCTTGCCCACAACACTTATTTGTTTGTGGCAAATGTCGTTCTGCACCAGGAAGGAGCTGCTCTTGTTTTACTCTGCTTTTCCGTGGGAACCTCAATTTTCTAAAAGGCTCAAGGGTTTCAGATAGCTGTCTCTTGCAACTTCTCGGAACAAAAAAATATCGTGCAGCGGTTGTGGTAAAAGGGAAAACTTTCCTGGGGAGCGAGGAGTACTAATAGCAGAATGATGGCAACTTTGTGCTAATGGTAACATTTTTTTTTCCATAGTTAAAATGGTAATTGCTGTAGTTTTTGATGTTTGTTTTTTTTTTGTCCTTCACCTACAAAACTGGCCAAAAACTGTCCCACGAATGAAAACTCGTGATCTGGCAGCACACCCTGCCCTTGCCAGCTGTGAGGCTCCTGCCGTGCAGGGCCCGCGGTGAGGATGCAGCTCCAGCTCAAATCCCCGGCTCCAGTGTCCTGGAGCTGCCCAGTGCTGAGGCACCGCCGGGAATCCTGCCCAAAATCACCCTTCAAAACCCAACTTCTCCCTGCCCTGGCCGATCAGTAAACAGATTGCCGGGATTATTGCCGAGATAAGGTCTGGATCGGGTATCTCAGAGCAGACTCTGTCACATCAGCTGGGTCACAGCAGCCCCGAGGAAGCCCTCGGGAAGTTTGCGGAGTTTTGTGCTGTTTGCATCAAAGTCTGCGCCTCAGGATGCTGCCGCTGCTGTGATTTAACACCTCCGAGATTTCACCTAAACAGTTTAAAATAACCTGGTTAGATAAACGCAGCCAGGTCCTCTCACTACATCATCTCCAGGCAGAGAGGGGAACTCACACCGGGACGTGCAGGAAATGCAGCTCTGTAATTGATACGCTGCCTCACAGGGAACTAATGGACATCTTTCAGCAGAGGGGAAATGTTCTCCCAGTGTTTACTCGGAGCGATAAAGCCTCCTGATCCATCCTGAACCTGCTCAGCTCCGGGAGGAGCCCCGCCAGCAGAGCCCGCAGGCGTTAGTGCAGTGAGCGGGCAGAGAGAGCCGGGCTGGCAGAGCTGAGATGCAGACCTGAGCAGGGCTAAATGCAGCCTTTAACTCCCAGACTAGTATTTCCTCGTGTTTATTTAAGGGCCCACAGTGGTGGGAATTGCTGGGTATAGGTATCGTGTTATTCCTATTAATGGGAATGAAGAATAACACAGGAGAACTTAAGCAATTGTTGAGTTTACTTCAGCAGAACCTAATCCAATTTCCATTTTAGCAAGAAGAATTTCAGTTTTGAAGCAGATATATTGCTTTTAAAAAGAACTATATTCAGGTTTTTTATATTTTTAACTGCATCAAAATTATAATATGGAAAGATTTAATTTTCAGTAATTTCCCTTAAAAGGTTATAGTAGATATTCCTGGTTAAAATATTTTTGTTCAGTTTCTTTCCTGAAAAGCATGTAACTTTGCTCAGTTATGGTTGAGAGGAGTACTGTTTAAATAAAATGCCTGAAACAAAATCTCTTGAGTCGATGGAAAGACTTGCACTGGCTCCCTGGGCATTTGATCAAACTTTCATTCAGAAAACATTTTTCTCCACCAACATACTTAAGCTGTTAGAATTAAAATGCAATTTAAGCAATTACATAAATAAGAGTGACAAATGTTTCTTTTCCTAAGTGCAAGCAGGTGTAAGGCACAATCGAGGTTATTCTCTGAGAGCTGCAGTGTGCCAGTGGTGCTGGAGGAGCCCGAGACAGAAGGCAGGGAGCTTCGGGAACCTCAGTTTGACAGGATTAACCCAGTTTACAGCTCCTTGTACAAACGGACCCACAAGAGCATCCCTGTGAACAATGGCCACTGTCCCACCAGCCCCTGGCAGCACAAGCAGGCAGGAATGCCAGGCGTGCAGCACCCAGCAGGATGGAACAGAGACATTCCAAGTCCAGACATTCCTCTGCATCACTGATCACTTGGGCCAGTCATTATATTCTCAATTTCTATTCCAAAAGAAATCAGAGCTCATCCACCAGCTGGTTCCCTCCAAGCTGGGAGTTAGCTACGTGCCATTGCTCTCAGGTAGTGACTTCACTGGGACCACACTGATGCTTTCTCAGCCAGTGTCCACGGTCATTCCCTGCTGATATCCGTGGTCATTCCCTGCTGATGTCCGTGGTCATTCCCAGCAATATCCATGGTCATTCCCAGCCGATGTCCATGGTCATTCCCTGCTGATATCCGTGGTCATTCCCAGCCGATGTCCGTGGTCATTCCCTGCCAATGCTAGTGGCCATTCCCAGCCGATGTCCATGGTCATTCCCAGCCGATGTCCATGGTCATTCCCAGCAATATCCAAGGTCATTCCCAGCCGATGTCCATGGTCATTCCCGCCGCCGCTGCACACGGGCACCGCAGGCCGCTAGATGGCAATGCGTAGTGGGAAAGGAATAATTGGGATTTTAGACACGGAGCACGGGGTGGGTTGAAGCGGTAACAGCGCGGGAGTTTTCCCTCTGCAGGGCTGCAGGCACCTCCAGAGAAGGAATCACAAACACCGCTCCACGACACGGGGAGGATTTATTGTAATTTGGGAACTGAATAAATTACTTAAGTGCAAGTATCCAGGGAGAAGGAGCGGTAAAACACTCACAGCAGAATCTGCTAGTGATTTGGCAGCTTTTGTCTTCATAAAGCAGTTTAAAATAAATCATTCTTTGATTTCTGTGCAGTTCTGTGATTATTATTGGACGCCCTGGTATCATCTGCAAACCACAAGAGCAGGGCTTAAGTAGTGAAGCACATGTTTCACATCTATCAAAATTCCTATTTTTAAAAATTTTATGGAATTTCAGTCTGCACTGAACAACCAAACAATTTAAATACATTTTTGCGAGGAAGGACTAATAAAATGCTCACACTGTGTTGTACAATTAGCCCTTAGAAGTTTTCTATTTTACAGTTACAGTCAGGTTTTATCTAATTTTGTTTTTATTACTGCTGAAAATTTCCTTTGCATTTCAGCTACACATGCAGATGTATCAAAAGTAACATGTTTTAAACTACACCCACAATTCAAAACCTGTTCGGGGGAATAAAGCAATATGTCACATCCACATTTCCCTACAGGGGATGTTTTTACAATCAGCTGTATTTGAAATACCTTTTCTTCTTTATCATTTTTTTGCAGATAGTGGCAGGAATCTCTTCCTGGGCGAGTTCTTCAATACATCTAAGAAGTTGCAGAATATTCCTATATCCCTAAAAATATTGGCAACAACAATCTACATTCTTCAAGTGTCAATCCTTATAAGTTACACTGCCCATTTCTGTGTTGCCCTACAGCAGAAGCTGCTCCTATAAAACTGAGACAAATCTGTTTATTTTTGTGAAGAGCAAAAGGCCATGAGTGGGCTGCAGGGAGTGGGCAGAATTAACCTCTGAGGACTTAAAATGTAGAACAATTTTTGGAGCAAAAGAGACTTCCAGGGACAGCAGACGCCCTCCTTACCCATTCTCCCTTAAAAGATATGGAAATATGTCTTTGTTCCTTCCTTTTTTTTTTTTTTTTTTTTTTTTTTTTTTTTTTTTTGGTTTGTTGTTTTCTTTTTTTTTTGTTTTCCGGGGGTTGGTCATAAATGGTAATAAAATACTACTTTAGGTAACTACTTTGGGATCTGTTTTCCAAGAATTAACACTTTTCTTCACAATTAGCCTAAAGAACTGATTCTTGTATCAGGTAGTCCCAGCTCTAGTTACTAAGAATTTTTGCTTTTAAAAAATTAATTGTAGATATTCCAAGTGCTGATTTGGGAGTACAGTATCCATCCCAAGATTAATGGAAAGCACATGGTGAAAACTCCACAAATTACCTGGAGAATGCATCCTAAGGAGCAAGTGAATACCTGCTGAGGGACGGGCTCCCTTTCCCTCCACGTGGGGAAATCCACCGGCATTAAGGGCACTGTTAATCCTGAGGAAAGATAATAAAATCTGCTTCGTCTTCCATCAAGGGTGAGAACTTTGAGAACTTTCACAGCAATTTTTCATTCTCTGAATTTGTTCCCAATGTATTATTAGAAGTCTGCAGAAACATTCAGAGCTGGATAAGCCCTCCCAGTGTATCCAAACCGGGCTGGATGCAGGGTAAGAAGCGATTTGGCCTTTTCAGAAAACCATCAGTTCAAAGTATTTTCAGCATAATCCGAGACACTAAATCACCAGTGAAACAGAAACATTTACTGACAGCTCGAGTACAAATGTTTTATTGTGAAGAGCAGTGGATGTAATGACCAGAGCTGCAGCCTCTTGGTCTGGTTAAACAAGGTGGTGGCGTTGGTGGGGACATGCGATTAAAATGTCATTGCCAGGGCCAAGCTGGCAGCTCAAAAGGAAACAGGAAGAGTCCCCACCAGGCCTAGGAAAGCTTTGGAAGGGCTTTGACAACCTCTGTCCATATGGGTCTGACTGAGATAGACTTATTTACCCTTCAAAGGGCAAAAAGATCCATCAAAGTCAATAGTGCTGCCCTGAAGCTCACTCCCTGTACGGGCCATTCACTGAGCCTTGGACCAGTGATCCCTGTAGGTCCCTTCCAGCTCAGGATGTTCTGGAACTCTGTGAAAGTTTAATGAGATGTAAAACTATCACAGGCTGCTCCCACATCCATGAGCCCTCTCAAAACTGGCTGAACAACCCAACCTCAGCAGCAAGGATTTTCAGGTCTACATCAAACAACTTGGCTTTAATCCAGGCCAGATTTGGATTAATTTGATTAATTATTAATCAATCCAGCTTTAATTTCCCTGTGTCTGGTGTCCATTGTGGTGTCAGTGCAGCAGAACTCACTGGTGTCACTCAGGGACCCTCCTGGTTGGGACCTTCCCTCAGACTTTGTGCTCCTGCAGTGACACTGCTCCTGGCACCCAAGTACCCAGGGTGGGGCACAGGACTGTAATTACCTTATAGGTATCATTTATATATATGTTTATATATGTATAATAGTCCAACTCCACATTCTCTGGCTGCACCTGTGGAACAGATCCAAATCTGAGTTATTTTCCTGTTGAACAAATTGCACATAATTGTCATTATTTAGTTCTGGTCTAAAAAAAATTAGAAAACTAATTTTAATTCAATGCTTTTACTTTTCCTCTGCCAAACTCATGCTGCAAGCTTCTGCTTGTTAATCACTACTCTTCTACAATAATCTCCTTAATGCTGGGCCTCACTGCAGTACTTCTTAGCAAGTATCAAAACTGACCAGGAGAAAACCCAAAGCCAAAACACGAGCACATCCCAAACCTTGCAGAGTTGTTTCACTGCTCTGTAGCTCAGTGGCACGGACAGGAGGCTGCAGATACGTGACAAAATCATTTCATATTTTAATAATGATAAATAATATTGTATCTTTTGTACAGTTGATGTTCTTATACGTGACACATCACAGCAGGGTGCTGGCACTACCCCTCTTCAATATTGTCAAACTGTTCCTCATTTTACTGCCATTAAACAATGAGCAAGTCTGCCCTGCTGTAACACACTTCATTACCCGATTTTCCAGGAACCAGAGTTGAGGAAAAGTGCAGGAGGGCAGGGCGTGTTTCATTCGATTATCCGTGTGTGCTGTGTGATGAGGGAGTTGCCATGATCGCTTCAGCTCTCTGTTGAAAAAGCCAATTAGCAAGCGCTGAGGTATGCAGGGACCTGTCAGCTCTTACAGCAGGGCTGCCTCGGGGCAGCCTTCTCTCGCATTCTTTCCTCCCAGTCAGAATATCTTTTTAATCCACATAGTTGGAGCATTGAAGCATAACCTGTTTCTTCCTTAATTGATTCTAAGGTATATTGTTAAAAAACCCAACCCAATACCTTTAAGGGTCCTTTAAATTTAGGGTGAAACGATGTTTAAGCCAATGCAATTTAGGCAGATGCGTTAATCAAAGCACGTGTTCCAGGTTTTAATCAATGGGAGACTGCACACCAAACCACCCCAGGGAAAATGGACAAAGATGGAAAACCAAAAGCTTGCCATGTAAAAGCCGCCGTGTTTCTACTAATTCACGATTACAACACCATTTATTAACTGAAATCGCTGAAGAAAAACCCAGCTGTGGCAATTCCATGTTAAAACAAACATCTGCAGCAATCCCCACGGGATCTCTGTTGCTGTCTGTGGTAACTTTCTTCTCCTCCCCTCTCTCCCACCTGCCCCCAGGGGTGTGTGCCCAGCTCCCTGCTCCGGCTACGTCACCACCTTCCCCGTGTGCTGCAGGTGCCAGGGGGAACTTTCACTAAGTCTTCTTTCAGCACTTCTCTTTGGACCTTTTTTCCAACCTGGAAACTCGCACATGCTTTAGTCTAGACATGAATACTCTGTCTGTTTTTGCTCCTCAGACAGCATCTTTTCACAGTAACTCCTCTTTATAGCTCAAAGTAGAACCTGGATATTTACCATTGGGGAAATGGAGGGAAAACCACCCCCACCGTGGCTGCCCCAGCATCCCTGGGTGCCCATCCCTTGCCCAAGTGCTGCCACTGAGGAATGCAGGACCGGGAGCCACAGGGATGCAGCACAGCCCCAGGACTGCCCCTGGCCATCCCTCACTGGCCCGGCAGCCAGGAAGCCGCAGTGTGTCCTGCTGGGAGCTGAAATGGGGGGTCTGAGGCAGGCTCGGAGCCTTGGCGCCACCCCACACCCTGCCCACACACCCACCCTGTCCCGAGGCTGCTGGGGACAGGGTCACCCTACTGCTGCCCTTCTCCTGGCTGTGCTGCTCCCCACAGAGCCTGGGACACACCAGCTGCCAGCCCAGGGCTACCTGAGAGAAGCTAAATACCGTCATTAATGGCGCTCAATTATTTTTCCTCTGGTTGGTTTCTAGGATGCGCATTCCATCCCAAATGTAGCGTCTCCGAAGGGAGCTGAGCTCCCCCTCAAGCCTCGCTCTGTTCATCCTCAGAGCCCGGCCTGTGCCTCAGCCCAGGCCACACTGCTGCTCACGGCTCAGGAGCACTGACACGCATTTTGTTTGAAAAGCCACACGTTGGCAAACCACAGTTATTTGCAAGCCTGGCCCAGGGCTAGTGTCAGACATCAACACATAGGCAGCACAGATATTTTATTTAATTAAGTCATGCCATCTGGGCCAACAATGAAGGCACTCATAGACTCTGCCTTTGCTTTCAGACTGCACAGTGCTCTGATCCCCCAAAATTGTTCTAAAAGTCAAATCTCTGTGGAATTTAAAGAACACTTTCAGCTGTTACTTGCATGAGACTGAGTTTCTGCTGCAGCATACTCGGGATTTTTCCTCTCCCAATAAACCAGTCAGATGTATGTGCCTCAGTTCCATCCGAGTGCAGGAAATTACTAATGAGCAGCTAAAAGGCCTGTGCTATATATAGCAGGTGTGTGCACCACCACAGAGCCACCAGCAGTGCTCTGCCAAGGGTTATTTGCTGTGAAAAGCAAAGGTGGAGCCAAGAGCTGGGCACTGGGCACGGGGAGCTGCCCCTGGTGCAGGCTCTGCAGGGCTCCTGCCGATGGCTGCACACCCTCCTGGGAAAAATGGACTTCCTTCCGCATCAGGGCTTTCCTCATGAACCCACAATGAGCAGAAACCAAGCCAAAAAGAATTCGTGACAAATATGAACTCAGGTCTTCAGAAAGGAGAAAAGCTTAAAGGATGTTGAATTTCCTGACTTAGTTTCGGGGCTCAAAGAAATTACAGAAGCATGGAATCACAGAATGGGTCGGAAGGGACCAAGCTCATCTTGTTCCACCCCTGCCGTGTGCAGGGACATCTTCCATTGTCCCAGGCTGCTCCAAGAGCTGTCCAGCCTGGCCTGGGACACTGCCAGGGATCCAGGGGCAGCCAGAGCTGCTCTGGGCACCCTGTGGCAGGGTCTGCCCACCCTCACGGCCAAGAATTTCCTCCAAATACCTAATCCAAACCTTTCCTCCTTCAGAGCAAATCCACTCACCCTTGTCGTATCACTACATGTCCTTCTGAAAAGTCCCTCTCCAGCCTTCTTACAAACTCAGTTCAAGAAAGAATCCAAATTCAGGAAAAAAAAAATTCCAGCAGCAGCTTTGGGCCATGGTCTGAGCCCAGGCGTGGCCCACAGCCACATCATATTGACCTCTGCCATGGTAAACGCCACGGGCAGACTGTCACTGTCATTCTAAAAAAACTGCAGATACCTGCACGGTTTGAGAACAGCCTGAAAACCCCAGAAAACACAGAAAAAACGCACAGAAAAAAGGCAGAAACTGAGCGCGTGCAGACTGCTCAAGTGATTCTTAATTGCCCTTTGTCCACACTGTGGCATTTCCACCTTGTTTATGGGAAATTTGCTGGTCCTTCTCGTGGGTAACACCAGACCACCACACTTACCCGGAGCCACGGCACACGGTTACAGTGTGACTCATAAATGTTTAAAATTAATTAAACTGTTTCAATAACCTGAGTGAAATATTTGAGCACAGTTTAATAACTTTAGCTGAGATGCAGAGCTGAGCCAGATGTAATTGAGTCACTGAGCACCCCCTGATAAGTGCTACCCTCACTCTTTTTCCTGATAGAGGGAAGATTTTATCACACAAATCAAATTAAATAGAATCTGAAGTGTTTTGCTGAACTGAGGCCATGGAAACGTAATTTTTGCTCACTGTATTAAACAGCATAAGGTATTATTTAGCACACCAATACTCTGCAGCTTTTCAAAGCTCTAAAAGGACATGTTCACCAAGTTTTTGCGAGGTAAGAATATAGAGAGCAAATCAAAGTGCCATTATGTTGGAGTCCAGGGCATCCGCCTGGGTGCCCTGGAAAGTCACAGACCTCGGCAGAGAGGTTTGGGACCCGAGCAAGAGGGTTTGAATCCTGGACAGGGGGGTGTGGAGCCGGTCCGGGGGGGTTGGAGACCCTGGCACAGAGCCCAGAGAGACCCAGCCTTTGACTTCAGCGCATGGAAAAAAAGCTTCTAACACTGAGAGAAGCATTACAAGTCACAAAGGTGTGCAAACAGCAGTTTGGCTTAGCACAGGGTGAAAAATTATGTGGTTTTGAGTTTTTAGAATATAGGTACGTGGGGGACAAGATGGAGGATTTAGGGTGGTGCCCTGAGTTCTTCCTTCTTCTCCCCTGGCCTCCAGCTTCTGGTGACGGTGGCACAAAGTAGTTTAAGGAGGTTGGGTCAGAGTAGAGTTGACTCCTTTAGGATAGGTGATAGGCATTGGCACATAATTGTAAATAATATACATGTAGTTATCTGGATAAAAGGTAGCGACCTCCCATCAGGGGGGAGTCATCCTGTGTCCCAGCTGCTGAATGGACCTCGGCTGGGCACAGAGAACACTGTAAGGTAAGAAAATAATAAACAACGCGAGAAACCAAGAAAAACAAGACCTTGATGACTCCGCTTCTTTCTCACGTCTGGCTCAGGGCTTTCAGAGGGCAAAAGACTCAACCGCCTGAATCTGGTGAGAGAACCAAACCCGAGACCATTATGTCACTCTCTAATTGCTGGATCTCTGGGAAGCTCCCAAGATTTTGCACTTCCCAGTTACAATTTACATCTGAGCACATGAAACAATTAATCCTAACACATGTGTTTCAGCACCAAAACCCCCCACCTCCATGTTGTTGAAAACAAAAACCAACCCATATATCCTGGGAAATGGCATCACTGAACATTTTCAAGGGAAAGAGTATTTTTACATCCCTATTTTCCAAGTGTCTGTATTTAGCAGCGCTGGGCAGAAAGTCAAACATTTCCTTTTTGCCTCAGCAGATGCGAACTGCTGAAACTTCTCACGCTCCTGCTACCACCTCGCATTAAGAGAGCAAGAGTAAGTGCTCCTAAGTACTGCAAAAATATCTGCACTGGAGACAGGAACAGCAGCAGATGGATGCTCCAGTCAAGCACTACTTAGTGCCATCAGCAGAAGCACTCAGGAATCAAGGACACCTGCAAATTAATTTCTTTAGCATCAGGCGTACCACGAGCTGCCTATTATTCTATTATTATGGCTCTTGCTATTTAAAACAGTTTTAATGGACCCAAAAGAAGTGTAACAGCAGAGGTCACTATGAAGTATTTCACTGATGTACTTGATGCTGTTTTTCTGCGCTTCCAAAAATACAATCAAACTGTTTTAACATAGCTGGTTTATGTAGTAATGAACTTAGAAATATCAAGCAGTAATGAAGATGCTGTACAGAACAGCAAAACATGCTGGGGAAATTAAAGAATTGGCATTTAGTGCTTTAGTGTGTCAGCTGATAAATCAAACAGAAAGGCCAGCACTGTTATTAGTAATTGGTTAAATAAAAGAATAGAATTGCTTAACACCAAGCATTCAGAAAGTGTTCAAAGTAAGGCAATCCAAGAATTATTTAGATATTCATCTAAATATTTCAGAAAAATGTTTAAGACGATATCAATATTCTTACAAAGCATCAAAATAATTTAGGTTTGGTAAGGACTGAAAAATTGACTTCTGACTTATCTAGTCAAATTTAACCTTGAAGGATTAGCCAGTGAGTTCCATGTACACGTCAAATACAATTTTTAAAAAGAAAAAAAATTGGGCTGCTAATTAAGCACAGGGTTGGGGGAAAAAAATGAAGCTGGGAGCATTAGGAGATAGTGCATCTGAGCCAATAGGAACTCTCCATATTTACACACAGCCCGACTGGGAATTTAAGCAAAGCAGTCCAAACCAAAACTCCCTTGCATGTATGACACAGAACTTGTACGTGTGATAGATAAAGCAAATGTTGCAAAGGGCATTTATTGGATGTGCAAGGCAATTTACAGCTTTCTGAATTTCTCCCAGGCTGGAGAAGCCTTTGAAAGACAGAACATGAAGAACAGGTTTCATGGTAGTGGGACAGAAGAGGTTCGAATTTCCCAATTTAAACATGATTCTGGAGACCTGAGATGCCCATTGCAGGAGCTGGAGTCCCTGTCCCAGAGCTCACCTCTGCTCTCTTTGCCCTGGTGGCCTCAGGAGCTGCTCAGCTGGAACGTTCCCTGTCCTGGACGTAAGATGAAGCAGAGAAGCAGCAACAGCCAGAAACCAGGAGGAGGTTTTTGGCAACATTGTAGGAAAACATTTTGAGAAAGGACAACTGGATAATGAACAGACAGACAGGGAAAGGGCTGTTATGGCACGGGAGCATCCTTGGTGACGCTGGAAAACATTGGGAAAGAAATCCTGCTGAGGGATCAGGGCAGTGCTGGGGTATGGCACATCTCCTGAAGAGTTTGTACTACTGTGCTTTAGTGCAGCTATGATACAGAAACCTTTGGATTTGTGCAGCACAGGATGAAAAGATTACCAGGATTTTGTTCAATTTATAAAGAATTTGAAAGCAGGAGGAATTACGGACATGAGAAAGGCAATTTCTACACTCACATTCTGGTGAGATGTGTTAGCCAGCCAAAACAGAGTATGTGTAAGCATGGAGAAACTGCAGAGAAGGGTCAGAGGAAACAGAGCTGAAAATCAGACTGGCCATAGGCACAGCCTGGAGCCCACCCTGTTTGACTTGGCCATGTTGAATTCAGTGGGGGTTTAAAATCTGTATTAGTTGCTCTGCTGATTTGGATTAAGGTGTTTGACAGAAACAACAGCTTCACAATGACCCAAGTTCAGCCCTTGTGTCTCTCTTAGGCCTTTTAAGGCACCTGGGACTGTGTTCCTTGGCCTGTGTCATTGTATTTACACACATTTGGAACTTCCCCTCATTGTTATGTTTTATCAATTTCAGTAGGAGCACAGCTCTGAGGAATAAATTTATATATGATTTTGGAACATTAAGGCCAGTGCACAAGTCACAAGATTTCAACCGAACAGGAAAACCAATGAATTTCTCACTGCTCAGAAGCCCTTGCTAGGGATGCTTCAATTCCAGAGCCCTTGTAAAACAGTGCCAGGATTTGTAGTTTCTACATTTACAGCTCAGAGGGCAATTTCTAGCCTTTATCTTCCAGAAACTAAGAACAGCGAAAAGGAAGGGAATGCTATGAAGAAGTCACTCAGTTCTACACCACTGTGCACAAAAGTTTGTTGGTGGAAGTCAAGCTGGAAGTTCAACATCATTTCTTCACCCTCCAGCTCCCATAGCAAAGCCTGTCACTTCACACCATTTCAGGACTGTGACAGATCACAGACCCATTGAAGATCAATTTATTTTTTCTTTCTGGCCTATAAGTTCTCCAGTGCTTTACAACTGCTGGGATGAGGAGCATCTCCCTCTTACATAAACTTTTATGAAGGAGATAAAATGATCCTGCTCTGATCCCAGATTTGGTTTTTGTGTTTGCGTGGACTGTGAAGTGGAATCAGCTGTTGGTTGAATTTTGAATCCAATTGCCCTCAAGTTCCAGGGAGTTAATAAAAGTGACTGAGCAGCAGAGTTTGCCTGAACAAGCACACAAACACCCCACGTCTCTGTGTGCATCCGTGTGCTCCATCCAGGGTGTCTGAGAGGCTGGAAGTGCACCCAGGGCTCTGTGTGGGATGCACACGTGCTCTTTTATCACCCCAAATCCAAAATACAGGGTTCAAGAGTGCCTAGGGCTGAGACTCCCCATTTAATGTTATTTATTTCCAGCAAAATTGTGTTCTTTAAAATAGACTTTTCATAAATTTTCCTCTTGCTGTTTCACCTGATTGGATTAATCTATTTTCCACTCAATGGAATGAACCAGCCATGTGACAAAGTGGCCAAGAAATCCCAAACAGAATATAAAATTAAATATAAATTACTTGAAAGCATGTTACAGCAAAGGATAAAAATACATAATTCTATCCACGAAAAGAGTTGACTGTCAAAAATTCAACACACAAAGTATATATGAAATATACAATCTGGTTTTTTTCGTGTTTGAAAAATTGCATTAATCCTTTTAGTGAATTTTTTTAACGTGTGGAGTACATTAGTCTGGATTAACGGATGGTGTTTATCATACTTTGTATTGTGGTTTCAGGAAATAGTCTGGCAATGCTAGGTTCCTACAAATGGATTTAAAATTAATCAACATCTATTTATGAGAAAGTTTAAACCATTATTAATACACTGTAAATACAGATCTCCTTAGAGCTGACCCCAAGTGTCTACCATCTGCTCAACTGTTGTAATCACATTTTTAAAGAGCGTGGTCATACATAATGACTCTTCTCAGGAAAGAGCATCCTTAAGTGCATCAGCAACATTTTAAATTCCACTTGTGTAATGCAATAATTTCCTACTGCCCTTTGCTAAGGAAAAAAGCATATGGTGGTGACTAAAAGCCAATCAAGCAACCCTTGAATTGTTTGCAGGGCTGCAAGGATGATGCTTTTTATTTATTTTTAAAAGGAACAACAAAAAAAAATTAGCTCACATAACCTTTTTTTTTTTTTTTTTTTAATTGAATGTGAGTATTCTCTCTAGCTTAAGTAAAGGAGCCCTGGTGGTAATACAGACACAGACAACATTAACTCCAAACACAAACTTTGTGGTAACTTGGGATATATTATATGCCTGAATTAAAGCACACTTTTAGCAAAGGCAGCTGAACCAAACAATTTAATTTGGAGAAGTCCACAAAATCCCTTCTAATCCTCACAAGATGTTTCCAAGTTAACAAACAAGAGGCATTGGTTCAGGGCTGATGTGTGGGACAAGGGACAGCACATCCCAACCCTGCTGGTACACCCGGGACAGCTCCAGTGAGAACATTTGGGTTCTGTGGGATCATTGGGACAGGAGGGCAGCAGGAAGGGGCTCCACATGACCCTCCAGTCCCTGAGCTGTAGGGATACTGCTCATGGACCACCACACCCTCCCCCAGAGGGAGAGGCCAGCAAAGAGGCAGTTACCAGATTGTAGCTTCGATAAAGAGCTTCGTGTTTGTGTTTTACTTTAAAAAACATTTCTATTGGAAGCAAATGATACCTAAGGTTTATTAAACACTGTGATGCACACAGAGAAGCCAAGGTTGCTGTGTGGGACTTCCATCAGTGTCCTCATAGGGATCTTAATCTTAGGGATAAACGGAATCTCTATCATTAAACCAACTGAGAAATTACTCTGTGTTTAATGTGCTAAGCTTTCCTTGGCAGTGTTGGGTTGATGATTGGATTCAATGACCTGAGAGCTCTTTTCCAACCTAAAAGCTTCTATGACTTTTTAAATGCTACTAGAAATAAAAATACTTCAACTGTCCCAATTAAAGCAAGCAAACAAACAAACAAACAAAGCCCAAGAGTTACAATGAGTCCAACACTTCCTAATAAGATGCAGAGTTTTTCATCTGTGAGGCACAAGGTCAAATCCATCAGTAGCCAGTACTACTAAAAAACTGTCATTCTCAAAGGATGCTTTTAAAAACAGTCCAACAGGAAACAATTTTACTGTTTGCAGTTCTGCAGGGTTTGCTGAGTTTGCTTCAAATTAGCTTGACAGCCCCGTGCTGATGGACATGGTTTGATTTCACACAAACAAAGGGACTCCTCCAATGCCCCACAATATCCAAGATTCCCCAGGGAACACAGAGGAGAAATTTTACAGACTATGAGGCCGTTGCTGTGTGGAGAAGTGACTCAGCAGGGATACCTGGCTGGATGCAGGACCAGGGGCAGGAGGAGGCTGGAGGGACACAGTGGGAGGGCAGGGAGCAAACACAGGCTTGGCCCGGGGGTGGGAGAGCTCAGGGGCATTGTTAGAGAGCGCTGAGGGGCTGCTTTGCTGCCAGGAGCTGCTGTTCTCTGTCAGGGTTGGGTTGACAGCCCAGGAGGGCTCTCTGCATCCAAAAACATCCCCACCTTCCATTCTCCACCTCCACGGGCACGCTTGGTCTGAGCCAGGCTGGAATCAGGGCAGGGGACAGCCTGCCCTGCTCCCAGATGCACAGGTGTGTCACTGTACCCTAAAAGACAAAAACCCCAACCCAACCACAGTGTCACTTTGTAAACACTGAGGAACAGCTTCTTCCAGGGTAATTTTATTGCCACACCAGCGAAGACGTGGATCTCATTCCAGCCCTGAGCCATTAAACTCCCCTTGTAGAGGAGCAGCCCCCACTTCCTCACTCACTCTTTCAAACCATGGGCAGGTCCTGGTGGATGAGAAGGTAATTCCTGCCAGTAATAAATACTGAATTCCATAATCCTCGTGTTAAACACAAACTCTTGCAATAGAAAGCATTTCAGAAATTCTATCCCTAGAATGTCACTGGAGTTACATTATCCCAGGCAGCTCTGCCTGATAACAGCTGATAACAGCTGGTGACAGCTGCTGAGACAACGTCCTGTGAGCAAAGTAATTCAAATTAAAGTACAGGTGCCAACTTTTCAGAGCAACTTCCAGGATCGTGAGAGTGGAAGTGTAAAGTTAGATCCTTAAGAAACCTCCTCTTTACTCAATCCTATTTACTCAGGATTGCACTTCACAGTCCTGGAAGACTGAAAACCAACGATGCAGAAAGCACTTGGTAATTTATTTTGCAAAATTCTTCTTAACAGTTTTTGGACGCCACAGCTGGATATCCAGCAGAAATCAAATGAAATTTGTACTTTATGACACGACTGTGTAAAGTTAAGAATGACTGGAAATAGGTTATGGCACCTTTAAAAATTTCTCCAACTGTCACATTGTTGATTCATAGTTATTTTTCTGAAATGCTTTTAAGCATAATATTCAATATTTCACTATGAAATGCCATGGTTCTTTCTTAAAATAAGTCATGTTTTTATCTATGATTTCTGCATTTATGTGCATGATTTATCATGCACTGCACAGATGAAAGAATTCCACACCCCTTTCCTGTACCAGATGGACTCAGTTCCAGTAATTACTGTTTCATTCTGGCTACTTTTTTGCCTTCATTTTGCTGTAGGATAAATGAAAACACAGGGAATGGTGGAAAATGGAATTTGGCCTGCTGACCCAAATATTAGTTTACTAAACACAACTTGGAAGGTGTTACCACATTAGAAGAAGCTTTGTTAGTGCGTATCAAGAGCAAGAATTCAATTTCACTTGAGAAGAGACTCTGCCTACCTGCAGGTTCTGGGACTTGGCAAACAAGTTTATCTCAGATATTAACTGAAGAGTGTGTAAGATTGCCTGCAAAATCTAATGAGACTTTAAAGCCTTCAGGAATATATAAAGCAATAAGAAAATCTCTCTCACTTCCCAGTGAGAGACTTGGATGCTGTCTAGTTCTACATGCTATAATTTTTGGGAAAATATTTTTTTGCAAATGATGGGAAGTCAGTAGTTACAGTTACTGCTTACTGTTGACATTAGGTGACTGTTCGTATGCCCAGAATACCACCTACCTCAGCTAAATGGTATCTTTATGAAATTAACAGAATGCGGTTACAACATGGCTATAAGAAAAAATATTAACATCAAATTTTGGATTGTAATTGGAAAACTGACCTTTGGAAAATATGTTACCACTGCAGCCCTGAACTGTACTGTAAAATGACAACTTTAAGGAGTGAAAGAATGACTGTATTATGCAGTTTAGAGAACGCAGCAAAATACAAATAATTATACTCTTTATGCTTCGCTGGAATTCTAAATTAAAAAAACCTTTAGGCTTTCTATGGGCTTCCTCTTGTGAAGCCATTCACATTATTTTCACTCTTCCAGCTTCTTGGAAGTGTCTGTCAAACATTTTAAAGCACTCTCAGCAAACCAGATTTGTCTGTCATTACACAGGCAATCTCCGCAGGCCATTGTGACAGGTAAAGTAAATAAAGATTTTCCTGGAAACATCTCACAGCAAGATTATTTAAGAGCATATAAATGTTTCTTTTGTTGTTGTTGTTGTTAAACAGCGAGATTTGATTGAAAACCTTGACATCAGAAGTCCCAAAAGGCATCGCGGCAGAAAGTTTTGAGAAGCTTCCACAAGATCCACTTCGATACCTCCTGCTTTCTCTTGGCTCTGTTACTCTTTAGGCTTCTGCCACTGGTACATTTTTGTCAGCAGCACTGGCAATTTTCTTTGCTTTTGGTCCATTGCTGTCCTCTCTAGGTCAGTATTTATTAATGTGTGTTGCTGTATGCAAATATAGCTTTATTTGCATTTCTTCACCATCAGGCCACTCTTGTAGTTGAATGGCATTTTCCAGTAAAAACCCAAAGATGCCTAGAAAAATGTCATCCTGTTAGTACTTTTTGTTCTGGATTAATCTCAAATATTCAATATCTGATTTTTTTTTTAATCTGATATGAGTGCTTAGTTGTAGATTAGCTTCTCATTGCATACATAAAAATTCCTTTTCCACAGAAAATGTTTTGATTGGTAGATTAATAAATAGGCTTCAACAGAGATAAGCACAACTATACTGCAGTTGTGTTTAACCCAGCTGTGCTAAACTGCTCCTGATGGAGAATGTAGAACCCGAAGAGTTTGGCCAAGTATTTATTACTAAGACATTGTGTTCTTTCTCAGTATAGAAAAAGGCAGAGAATTAGAAATACTGCACCTTCCTCAGTTTGTCAGTGAGTGACAATTGAAAATTAAATCCCAGAGGACTGAGAGAACCACACAATGCAAGAGTGTTGGTAAAATATAAGTTGAAGAATACCAACACAATATGGAATGTCTAAATGGGGGAATATCCTCTTGGTTGTGTGAATGAAGCTGGTAAAACCCAAAACTTGAGCCAGATACAAGGATTACCGAACTCTGGCAAGAAATAGTGCTAAAAATAAAACTAAAAGGCTCCACAATTCTGAGGAGAAAAAAAAAAACATTTTTATTCAAATACTATTTGTATTTCAACACAATGTCTTAAGACTAGGCTTATTTAATTATAAATTAAATGCAAACTAAAAATAATCAGACTAAGTGTGTTATTTTTTGAGCTAAGCATTCTGGATTGGTTTGTTTCCAGTCTTTTGGCTCAGTTTTTCGTTTTGCTGGGAAAAAGAAGTAGGCCTCATTACACAGTGACTCAAAATGATCCAACTCAGCCCAAAATTTTTTGGGGCTGGCCAGAGAAATGAGAAGAATGAAGTATTCACACATCTGTATTTTAGATACCGCTGGCGTGCACTAGAAGTCTGAGTCAAGGCTCACTTGCAGAACGATGAGTGAGAATCTTCTGGACAATCCTGCAGCGTTTTTTCCCCTTCTTTCTGACAGCCATGTAATAAAGTGTGGAAATTGGTGCTTCTTGATGCATGGCAGCCACTCCTTGCCCAGAGCTCTGGGGCTTGCTGCACGCAGGGAAGGTAAATCCACTGCAAAAACATTTCCTGTGTCCTGGGAGGAAAGGATGCCAAGACAAAGCTGGTTATTTTTCACAGTTTTATGTTGATCATTACTGTTCCATTCAGAACGCAGCCCTGCTCTATCATCCAGCCCATCCCCTTGGGGGATGCATTTTGGTACAGAACCACCTTCACTCTGCTCACCTGCAGAGCAACCTCCCCTGGACTCCCATCTTTAGCAGAGCAGCTCTTTTCCTCTCCTCCTTTTAATTAAAATCTCCACGTCAGTAGCATGTATTAAATCAAGTTCCATTACAAGCCCGACTTTCAAGAGTGCATTTTTTTAAGCAGCTCGTATTTTGTCAAGCCTAATTGCTTTAGTTCTAGGCAATATTAGTTGCAGAACAGCCAGTAATAACCTTTAGTCCTGGCAAATTTTCTCTCTACCAGAACTCAATCACATAACATAAACAGCTATAAAAGGAGGCTTTTTAAAGCTTTATTCATAATGTGTAGCACATGCATGTGGCAATGTATATCAGATCACAACACTGAAGGAAATACGAGATTTATCCATGATGTAAGTTATGCCAACATCTAGTAAGTTGAGAGCATTAATTTGAATTTAGCTACATTAGAAAAGAGAGGGGGAAAATGACATGCTGCTTTATTAGTGCAGGCTTTCCCAATTTAATATTAAAACCCATTTCTTGCTCCCTGAGTGCAGTTGCTCATGGCACCACACTTGATGGTGCAACTGAGTGCAGGAAAAGCCCACCAGGCTGTGGGCAGAGGGATTCAAGGTGGTCCACGTGAAGAAATGCACTCTCAGGATCGGTGGGGAGGAGGAAGAGAGATTTTAGCTCTTGGGCATGGTGGCAAGGAGAAAGCTGCAAGGACTGAAAACCCCGACTGAAACTCGGGATGGCCCCAGAGCAGCTCATGGCCAGGGCTGAGGAGCCCCAGGCTCAGACATACCTGGGAGCATTCCCGAGGTGCACAGGCAATGGAAAAGCCACACGTTGGCCATTCTGGCTGGCTGGGTGTCCCACAGCAGTCTGGGTTATTCCCAAAAGCCCACCTGTGATTTATGGGGTGTATTTACAAAACGTCTCTGCCTTAAGCCACTGAATTTGTTAATCCCCAGAGAAGAGGATACAGTCTTCATGTGGCAGGCACACTGCAAGGATTTAATACCAATTTATTTAACTCTTAATCTGGTATATTTTAAGCCAGTCTATTAGAGGAAGAGGCCTTGCAGACAGTTTTCAGCCTGTCTGGTGGCCAGTGAGGAGTCTTCTCAAACCCTCCACCACACCATCCTCTCCTAAAAGATGGCACAGGAACAGAGGGGGGATTTATTCCGTTGTGTTGTTTCACTGCTTTTGGTTTTACTCACATAATGAGTTACAAAAAAAGAGAGAAGTGGAGTGAAATGGTCTGAAATGTTGCAGAGCACAAGGATGTGCTTTGAGAGCAGTAAGGTAAATGTGAAGCAAGTCACTGAGACTTTAAAAGAGAGAAAAGGCTGATAATGACTTATATTTTGTAGTTCCTTATGGCCCAACTCACCTAAGAGCATTGTATAATAAAGAATCTGAAAGGTGGTGCTAGAACTTTCCATGTGATTTATAAAGTCCCCTAAATCAAAACTGCACTGTTAATTGCACAAAGAGTGGCTGCAGAGAGGCACCAAAGTGAAAAACTGCAGCTCTGCTTCGAGTACAAAAAGGCCAAAATTCTCCAGAAACAGAATCTGCTGTAGGACCCTTACGTATTTCACCAAGAAGTTTGCATAGCTCAAGCTGAGTTTTTCCAAAAGGTAATACAATCCTTTTTCAAAGGATCCATTGCCAAGTGCAATTATTTGTGAGCATTTGAGAAGTTCATAGAAACATTATGCATACAAATTCAATTTGAGGAGTTTTAGGAAGTCCAAATTCATTAGGGAAGGCTGATTACAACTGAAAAGCAATTTGTGACTCTGTCCAGCCAATTTATGAATGTTTTGCAAACCTTGAAGTGAAATGCTCTCTTTAGTAGTTACAAGAATTGACCAGTTCCCGGTGTCTTGGGGTTTGTATAAATGCTCTGCAATTATTTACACAGAAGAAAAATATTATTACATAACTAAAAAAAGGTAAAGTATCCACATTATTTTCAAAGCAAAATATGGGTTTGTCATTCTTGATGCAAAATTTTCCTCCTTGAAACACACTGTAGTAGATATAAGGTGTGGTGTGTAAAAAACAGGAAGTAAAGTATTTTCTTTCTGGAAATATTCCTAAAGAGTTGCCATGAAGACAAATTTAATTAAATCTTATATCTCAGTTAGAGACTTTATTTCTGCTTCTCAGCTGTTTTTTCTATTTGTAATTATTTCTGTTTTAGAAAGAAACTCTAAATGCCATTTAAAGATGAATATACAGCTAAATATCATTCTGTTTCAAAACGAAACATCCTATTAAAGTACAGTTTTATATTACCTAACGATACTAATTTCCTGAAGAAGAATGTCAGTAGATTTAGGACTTGTCTGCATTCCAGATAACAGGACCCCACAGAGTTCAAAACTGTCCGAAAAGAGGTGGCTTTATTTGTGTTATTTACATTGCACACTGCCTTAACCTGCAATTACAGAAGAGTTTTCTTTAGCAGAGACCACAGTAAGAGGAAACCACACTGAGCTGTGCCAAGAAAACTGCTGCCTGTTCCAGTTAATTACCAAACGTGTTTCTCCAACCCAATTTTATCTTTAAGACCAATTTTCAAATTAGCAACTTGGTCCTTTCCTGACACATGGCCCATGTTATCAGTCCTAAAAGACAGGGACACCTCAGCGGAGGTGAAAGCAGGAGCTTCATCATTCCTGGCTGTCTTAAAGCAGTTCCTTACTCCTCAGGTCCTTCCCCACAAAGTCCAGTAACCCCCAGTAACCCCAGCTGGGCACGTGGAGGGCAAGTGGAGCAGGGCACTGCAGCTTTGGTGCTGCCAGGGGGCACAAACACCAGAATTTTCAGGTGTATTTTACATTTCCCAGTGGATGCTGAGGGGATATCCCCAGCTGTAGCTTCAATCTCTCTGCTGACAATGGCTAAATTACTCCCACTCTGTTGGGGTGTTAATAATTCCAAGGGTGAGAGCAGGAAGATGCCTGAAAGAAAGAACTGAAGAAGTTGCATATAAAGATAGACCTGGAAAAAAAGTAAAATGTGTTAGCAGACACTGAGGATGTTCCAGTAGTGCAAAACTGGAATTCAGGTGTAGGCCTGGATGTTAAAAAGCCCCAGAATACAGAAATGCTTGGATCTGGGCAGGAACTGTGATCCTGTTTTCTGGTCTTCCTCCACAAAATGCATCAGAAAAGGGTCAGGTATTTTGTACAACCACAAAAAGTGTGGGGAGGACAGCACAGCAAAGAGAGTAAGTGCAGGTTGAAATCGCCTCAACTTGTCCCAGAATTTACAACAATACTGGATTCATTTGTGGGATCCGTAGGATGAGTTTAGACACAATTGCTACAACACAACCCTACGTTATTCTATGTTTAAAACTGAAGTTTAATTTTGATCTCATTTTCCAAAACTGACAAACTACTGCTATGGACTGATGCACCAGCCTACTTGCAATTCCAGATCTCAACCTGTAAATTCCAGCAGGCACATGAGCCCCACTTCAACTGCACCTGGACACTGCTATAAAAATACAGAAATAAATAGCAGAAGCAGTGGGAAAACCTATCCTGGTGGAAGAAAAATGTGACATCCAGAAGGGAATGCAGCTAGAAGATACAATTGCAATAACTACAAGTGAAATGGTTCTGTAAGTAGGTATCATGTGGAAAACAAATTAGCAGAACTTGAAAACATCTGGAATAGATATCAACATAAAGCTCAACAATGCATTTGAAAAGCAAACAAGATTCCAGCAGAAATATCATGGAAATTAAAGACTGGAAGCAACACTCAGGTATTGAATCATGGAGGCCTCAACTGAGTTAATATCCAGGATTTGTTATCTTTATTCCATTGTCAGTATCAGTTTGCTATCCATATTTTGCTATCTATATTATCTATATTTTATATCTAATAAAGTGATATATGAAATCAGTGGACACTTTTGTACTGAAGCATGAAAGACCGAGAAAAAGAAAGATCTTGATTAAAATAATTTACTGTTTTTGAATACTTAACCCGCTAAGTCTGCTCATGTCCTTTTAGCCATAATAAGCATTACTGTCATTTCAGCAATAATAAATTGCTAAATAATATATCAGGAAATAAGATCAGTTCTTACAGGGCCTGATCCAAAGTTCATTTGCCTCCTATTAATGATAGGGAGTAATAAATAGGGGCAAAAACCCCAAACAATTTTCTTTCCAGAATGAACTGTGCTCACTGGAAAGACACGCAGTTGAAATGTGAAAAGCAGGCTGCATGTTGAGATACACAAAATGCAGAATATGGCATTGTTCTAGGCCAGATGTTTTAAATATACAAGAAAATAGCCAGTTTGGGGTTAATTTAAATGTCTTCTTACATTGATTCATTTTTTTCATAATGCATAATACAACATATTGTCTTAGTATATAAACATCCATATATTTCTGCAGCTGGGACATGAGGATTTTAGCACCAAGTGCATTACCAGGGCACTATTTTAAATCTATTAACCATTCAGAAAAGGCAGAAAATCCCCCTGCATCACCTCCACTTCCCAGACACATTTCTCAGTAAGTTCTTTACCTTTTGCTCCCATTCCTTGTCCAGTTCCCACCCCAGGGGAAGGACTCAGGGTCTGAAGGATGTCAAGAGTTCCTCACCCAGGACCTGACAAAGCCGGGGTACAGGGAGACCCCTCCTCCATCCTCGTTCCCCGGCTCTGCTCTTTACTTTGGGAGGCAGGATTCACCTCAAAGCCATGTCTGAGCACACTGAGCATTGCTTCTCACCGCCCTCCCAGTGAAATGTCACAGCTCCTCTCTGTGGTCCCCAAATGGAGCTTTCCATGGATCCAAGGAAGGTGTTTGCCTTGGGAAGGCAACAGAGCCCCGAGCTCAGGGCACGCAGGGCTGAGCAGGAGCTCTGGAGGATTGGGGACAATCCAGGAAGGTTCTCCAAGTGCAGAGCAGGGGGAGGCCATGAGGCCCGGGTTGCCCATCCCAGCCTCCTGCTCCAGAGTGGGTGTTCCACCTGGGAGCTCCTCCCAGGAATCTCCCTACCCTGTTCTCCCTGTGACCCTGAGCTTCACCAAAACTAACTCGGCAATGAAACAAAGAAGGCTCTATTTCAATTATAACAAACAGGAACAATTCTTTTCCTTTGGGAAACAGAAAATCCCTGCTGTATTTTCATTTAGACTTCATAACCACCTCTTCTTTCCATCCCAATTTTTATTGTGTAGTCAAAATGAACCATTTCACAGAACCATAGGAGGGTTTGGGTTGGAAAGGCCTTGAAGACCATCCTGTCTGTGGCAATTTCTACTCCACTGGTGTTTGTGCTCCTTAAAGCAACTTTCCCTCCTGCAGCACTGAAGCTGCAAGACCGTGGTTTTGAGCTGAACCCCAGAATTTGCCCAGTGATTTGGCACTGCCTCAGAGCTTTTTCAGTGTTTCATTTACCACAGCTTGGCATTTTCATCCGTTGTTCTCTCCATCACGACTGAATTGGTCCTACAGTTTGAAATCGATTACTTGCTCTTTAGAGTGTGCCACAATTCCAAGTATTTCAGCATTAAACCAGAGGCTAATTGTACTTTGCAGCCCCGTGAGGGAGCTGAGTCGTTTGTAACAGAGCTCACAAGGAATGACCCATCTCATAGACCCAGCAGGGAAATACTTCCAGGTGAAACACTGAGATTTTGGCCAAGCAGGACGCAAGGCCATTCTTTGTCTGTCAATATTATCTAACACTAAATTAAACTCACAGAACTAAGATTATGGCCCCACACTTGCAATGAGGAGCTGCTTCAGTTGTCCTGAGGCTTTTCTAGCAATTGCTATCAAATAGATTGTCTCCAAATAGCCAAAGGTGTTTGTTTAAGCCTCTGTTTACTTTCCAGAGATTTTCTGCAGGTAGGATTGCATCTGGCACGGAGAGCACCCAGCTAACGTTCCTCAGAGAGGGGAAACACGTGTCCTGCAGTCTGCTCTAACCACAGCAGTTCCCATGTGAGCTGTGTTTACTCCAGCTGTGTGACTTCTGGGGAGTGCAAAGATGCAAACCAAAGGATGTGCCGGGCAAGGAGCTGATGGAAACGAGGGCTGTGTGTTATCTTGGAAATGTTCATTGCTAAAAATATCTGTGCCTCAAATCTGTGGGCATCGTGTTCTTTACCAAGAAATAGATAGCAGAGAAAAGAATTATGTCTGAATTAGGATGGGAAAAATCAGCCCACTGTTCTGCACGTGGCCTCGCTGGGTTGTAGGTGGTGCAAGAGAATGGGGTCCAATTTCTCCACAGAAAATCTTTTACTTCTGATGCTGCTTTATTTTGGTTTCACATGACAGACACTCCTAATTCAGTGAAGGAGTGACCCTTAGACCCTGTTTCTTCTCCCCAGGGGAGCTCCAATCACTCAGATTCTTCTCTGCCTTTCCTTGCTACCAGTGTATTTCAACTGGTTTCCCTAATTTTTTTTCTGCTAATTCCCATTTCCTTCATAATCACAGGCTTTTATGTGACTTGCTGGCCAAGCGATTTTCAGGGGAGCTGTAATTGCCACAGGTCTTAAACATTAACCCTGCCAGGTGTCAGTGCTGGGACTGCTTGTGCATTTGATTAATGACACCAGAGCAAAAAAATTGGTTTTTAATTGACTGTCGTGTTTTTCTTCTTGTTCAAGTGCTCCTGAAACAGTCAGATGATCTGGAACAAAGGTTCCTTGGGAGAAAACACCTGAGATGGCATGCTGAAATTGAAGAAATACAAGCTAAAAAAAATGAAAAGTAGAAGGTTTTAGAAGCTTGAGATGCATTGAGCATTTTACATGTGCAGAAATCTCAGCAAGCCTAAACTGTTCCCAGCTTTGCTGCCTTGGGTGGATGTTCCACCCCTGGGACCAAAAACTCTGCAGGTAATCTCTCTCCACAAGTAAATGTGCACAAAATTTAAAGAATAGGAACACAGGATCCCAGAATCATAGAATGGTTTGGGTTGGAAGGGACATTTTAAAGACTATCTAGCCTGACTCCCCTTGCAATGAGCAGGAGTATCTTCCACTAAACCAGGTCACTTTGATATTACCCATAAAATAATCTTGATTTATTCATTAACAGGAATGGTGTTTTATCTGGCTGGGGAAAGCCACACCACTGGCTTTGGCTCTGACAAGGTGAAGACACAAAAGTCGGTTTTGCTGCTGGAGTAGAAACACTCAGGATAATTCTGGACCACATTTAAGGTTCTAGTTTGTTTGCACTTGTCAATGCTTTGTTAACTTCTAGCATTCCGAGACACAATTTCTTCAAAGTCCCTCTTATTGAAAAATCACCCTCCAGGTGACAGAAATCACTCTGGGGCTGTGAAAAAACCCCACTGAAACAAAACACAATTGAAAAAGAGGTGCCAATGGAAGCCAGGACTCTGCTCCTTAACGATAGCAAGCCCTGCGAGTGATGGTTACAATAAATGTTTGTTTGAGATACAGTTATTATATATTGCCTAAATATTTAAGTTAGCCAAACCTCTGATCAATTGAAACAGATCCTGTGGAGGCCAAGAAGCTGGAGCTAAACTGTTGGGGGGACGTGGAGCTGGCATTAGCACTGAAGCAGGAACAGAGGTAGTGGGAGGCACACAAAACCACAAAAAGTGATCTCATGTCTTTAAACTGTCCAAAGAATCATAATAATAAAGTTCTAGATGAGTGTTGAGGGGACACATGCCATTTCAATGAAAATAGAAATAATTTTAAGTGACATTTTGAGACATTCCATGGAAATGTATTTGAAATGTAATATGGGGACTCCAATAAAGAATATGCTTTTAATACATTACAGATTATATGTGATCATCAGTTTAAGACTTCCCCTCAACAAGCAGAATAATTCAAGTAGACATGCAGCCTGTCTCTACAGTTTGTATTGCCATCCTTTCAAATGCAAACTCTGATGTTTCTCCATGGCTGGAGAAACACAGAGAAGGTATGGTTTTAATTTTTCAAACTCCTTTGCAAATAAGCTTAAACATTTTACAGTTAAAAGGACAGAATTTACATTTGCTGTGTCTGGTCAGTTTTAAAATGGTATCTGTTATGAATCATGTTCACTTTTAAAGTTCATTTAACTTGGCTTATGGTTTACTTTTAAAAAAATGTTCTGCATCATTTGGATCTGCACTCCCAGCCACCATTAGTAATAATAAAGGCGTGCAGGTTCCATCCGACAGCCTTTGAATAAACTTGGATTTCCATAGGAAAAAACAAACAGGATCCACACAGAGGGTAATAAATCCCACAGGCCTGTGCCACATTTGGTGCCAGGAGCTTTAATCAAGTCACAGCCATTACAGCTCTTTCTGCAGCCCCAACAGGGTGCCTGTGCATGGGATTAGGGACAAAACCCCCCAATTTTATTGACCATTAGTTTAGGGAGATGTTTTGCTTTTGGTTCTGATGAGCAAACGTGCCGGCACGGTGAGGTGGAGTCACAGAGCAACATCAGTGGCCTTAAAGACTCTGAGCATCCTCCCGTGCTGAGCTCCTGTCTCAGTTCTGCAGCTCCCTCTGTGTTCATCCAGCTCAGCTGAAACAGCTGCGTAACAGAACCTTCCAGAAAGAGAAGAAATGCAGGATTTATCAAATAACTTGCTTTCAAGGTGGACTGAGGTCCCTCCATTAACAGAGACAGCTTCACACCGTGGTGTCACCTCCTCACACCCGTTTTTCTCTCTCTGAAGGGTATCCCAAAGGCAAGGGGAACAACCAAGCTGGAGCCCTGATCGGTGTTCGAAGCCTCTGTGCTGCCCCACTTAGGTCATGCCAGCAGAAGCCTTCCCCACCCCTAAGTATTTAAAAATAAACAGCGATACAGAGGCAGGGGATTGACATTATCACCCCCCGCGCTCCAATAAGCACAGGACGAGTCTCTGCCACAGTCAGAGGTGGAAGTGCAGGAGCAGAGGGATCCAGAACTCACACTGTCCACACACCCTCATCTGACAACTCCAATTAATGTCGTTTTTCCTCACCATTATGTATTTCAGAAGGAGAAATAAAGGAAAAAACCCCACAGACGTTTGTCCACAAACACTGGGAACGATGCAAGCACTTGCCCTCCACTCAGGGACATTCTCTGGCAGTTCTGACACAAGAAAAACAGTTTTCTTGTAATTACATCTGTCTCATAAATACAACAAAATATCTTTTCAAAAAGCCACCACAAGAAATCTAAACATGGTTGTAATGAATAACAAAAATGGCTTTTTAGCACTGTAGCTTGTAACCACAAAGAGCAAGCTGCATTCTCCTGATGCTTTCCTGATGCCCAATTTGATACGGTCTGCAGAGCAGTTCTTTCTGGCTACTATTATGGTCTTAGCCTCTCTTCTTCCACCCCCTTTCCATCACACAGAGATGAGGGACCTTTTCCTAACTGGAGCAAGCCTGCCCTGCACTTCCCAGCCTCTCCATGAGGAATGTTTCCCCTCTTTAAAGCTCTGACATGCACAGCTACCTGTGCTGTTTAATCCAGGTCAATAAGTCCATCTGACAAATCCAGGAGTCCAGAGCAAAGCTCAGCTAGGCAGAAAAGATGATGGTGAAAAAGGATCACCCAAAAAATCACTTTTCTGACCCAGGGAGTATCAGTGAAAGCCCTGGGTCGAGCCCCTGCAGTCAGCATGAACCTGCAATGATCAGCCAGGCTTAGGGCTTGATGAAAAGACATCACAAAAAGTTTCACTAAAGAATCACCAAAAGTTTCTTAAGGTCTGAGATCTACCTGTTAAACTTTAGAGAGATGCACCACTAGAGCGCCCAGCTGCTGTCAGAGGGGTTGTTCACCATGTGAATCTGTGATTCCACCTCTGCAGCGAAAGCCTGAGTGAGAACTTGCCAGTACCAGCCTGGAGAGCTGCTGGGAGCAGAGACAGCCAGGGGACAGGGAGCTCAGCTCCACCAGGGACACCCGTCCAGGGGCTGAGGGGTTACTGGGACAAAGAAACCCAAAAACCCACCAGGGCTGTGTGTGTGGAGGAGAGCAGGGCGAGCCCAGCCCTGCAGAGGGACTCCGTTCAAGAGTTAGCAAGCCCGTGCTCTGAAGCGTGATCAAGCCAAAAAAGAGAAAACCTCAAGTCCTCAGATGGCCAGTGCTGAAGTGTGAAGTATTTCTCTTGTGCCACAATGGTATTTAATAGCGGCACAAATGTTTACCTCAATATTGCCTTTAAAACCAAAGGTATTTATGCACTCTGGAAAACAAACCAGAGAACAGGCGATGCAATTAACTCCATTTACTGAGTACAGCGAGGAAACTTGCCAGGCCTGCCCAGAGATCCAGAACTGGAATGGGAATTACCAGCAGTCACCTAATAGAAGTAGGTAATGGCTAATGAATAATCTATTCCATGCATTTAGTACTTCTTTCCATTTTAAAGCTGTCTATGAGCATATTATTTACTGTCAAATAACTTCTAGAGCAGTTTCTTGAAAGCTTTTGCATGTCAAATGCATTAGTCAGACGTGCACAGTCCTTGGAATTATTTTTTGTACCATGCTAGAGCAACAAGCTCAGAATTTTCCCAGAAGCAAAGAAGCTGAATTACTTTATTAGAATTTCCCAGTTTGTTGAATGTTTACACCTCACTGACTATCCTCACAAAGCAAACAGAGCAGGCAGGAGCTCCCACAACAAAAACCTATTGAGTGAGGGCTGTTTACACACTTCCCTCTGAGCTCTGGAGACGACTCCCACCAGAAGTGGGTTAAGGTGCAAACAAAGCCCTTTCACCTCTGTCCCTGCGGCCAAGGCTGCTGGAGCAGCTCCGGGCAGAGCGAGGATAACCAGGCAGTGCTGCTGAAATGTTGTCCCACCTGGACAAGAATAACCCGGATCCGTTTGTAGAGGATGCTGAAAGTATGGCTGGGTCTGATATTTAGCATATCAAATATCAAAAGTAAAGAGGAAAGTGTTCCTTGCATGCACCTGAGGTAACCTTTGAACATGCAAATGGTGCTTAATTCTCCAACTCCATATGTGCTCTAAACACAGACATTTTAACTGCAGGCCTTACCCTTTCCAATTCCCAGTTTATGTCAATATATAAGTAGAAGTAAAAGTAGGTTTAAAATTGAATCAAAATAAATATTGCAAACCTGAGAGATCAGAGATGTAAATGCATGAACTCTGGAATTGTAGAGGCACAGATGTGCTCCTGGGGTTTGGAATCCGTTGCTAAAATTGGGATCGGGTGCAGAACAGTTCGCATAATCAGCACAGGTCAGGTTTTCCCTCTCCACTTCAGGGAGAGCGTGCCTCAGCCCACGAGCAAGCAGGAGCTTTCCTGATGAAGCATTTAACTTGTGTTTCATCTCCCGCGTGTCCTGTGCTGTCCCCTGAGGAGCTGTGACAGCCGAAATGCACTCAGGTATTCCATGAACTCTGCAGGTTTGGCCACAGGGTGCTCCGCCCCGGCCCTCCCGGGGCCAGGCAGGGTCACCAGCTCCTGCCTCTGGCCAAGAGCCCCTTGGTGCTCCCCAGGTACACCCGGGGGTGTCCTTCAGCCCCTCCCTTAGGAAAGGATACAATTATTTCCTTATCCCTGAGGGTTCTGGGGTCCCCACAAGCGGCAGGGATGTGCACCTTGGTGTGTGTGCACCAAGCAGTGCCCTGTGCAGCTCTGCAGGTGTTCACCTGAGCCAGGGGAGCCTTTCCCACCCCTTTGAAGCACACCTCAGCTGCTCACACTTCACACACATCGAGCAGGCACATTCCCGACGGGTTGGTACTGGAGCGTTCAAGAAACAATAAGGGTGAATTAGGAGGAAGATTTTAAACACACAGTCACAGGATGGTTTGGCTTGAAAGGAGCCTTTAACACCATCAAATCACACACACATCTGATCGCTGCTCTGTTCTCCAAAATAAAGGCTAAGGAGACCAAGCACACTTAATGGGTTTTTACACATATTCTACTTTCTAAAATCTTTCAGGACTGACCTCAGCAAAACTCAATCAATAGGAAACAGAAAACCCACATTTTTCAGGATTTCCTTCTCAAAATAGCCAAAGCAGTTTTTATTTCCAGTTCGTTCACCTATCTGCTTGGCAGTCTAGCAACAATTTAAGCAGTCTAGTAAAAGCCTCCAATAGAGGACATAATTTTTTTAAGTCTGGGGATTAAATTCTCATCTTGCAGAAGCTGCTAAGTGAAAATTCCTCGTGCATACACATAGGTAAAAATTGAAAATGTTTTCTCTTAAGTGCCATTTATTTTAGAACTTCCAGAAATTTTGTATCTTTTTAGAGGAAAAACTCCTTCAGAATTTCCACTTTTGGAAGAAGCAGAAACATCTTGCAGTGTTCCAGCCATTACATATTGCTTTCTTCTGTGTTTGTTGAAACACACTGCCTTTGAGCTCGTTAGGGCAAGGATGCAACATTTTGTGGCTGGCAAATCACATCTTTTGTCACCCAGCTCTTGGCAATCAGAAACTGTTGTGGGAGAAAATTACTGAGGAAAAAAAGTAATTTGTCTCTCAGATTTGCCCCCAAAAGTCATCCAGCTTCGTTTAGGTGCTGTAAGAAATCTCAGTGCATCACCAAAGTCTCCATTAATTTATTCCTGTATTAAAGTGAACATAAGTACTTTCAATAATATTTTCTTACGAATAGAAATCTAAGTATTTCTTCCTTTTATAGTCCTCTATGGCTTGCATTTCAAGTCTTTCTTCCTTTTATAGTCCTCCCTGGCATATGAATGAATAGTAGTGAAATGCAAATCCCCACAATGCTGAATTATTGGTGTGCTTTGTACGTGATGGAAAACAGGACACAAAGAAAGTTTCACAGCGTTGACCAGAGACCAACTTCTGTGTTTATTCAGAGGGACCACACAGAGGGAAGTCCAACCCTTTCCTCACACTTCTCCACGGGGCAAGGTGCTACAGCCACTGGAGAATGCCAACAGGGAAAAGCAGAGCACTCCTGCCTTGGAAAAGGGGTGAGAACAGGACTTAAAGTTCTGCTGCAATCAAGAATTTGGAGCAGAATAATCTGAGACACCCTTGAAGAGGGCAGGTGGGGTAAGCAGGAAGGTTTGGGGCAGTGGTGGTGGAACTCAGCCCATAAATACTACTGGGAGTGAGTACTGCAGAACCAGAGGGATCCTGAGAAATTCCCATTTCCCAGGGAGAGCTGAAGAGCACATGAGGAGGTCCTGGAACAGAGATCTGCCTGCCCAGGGAATGGTCCCGGCCCCGGGAATCCAGGAGCTCCCAGGGCTGCCCAGGTGGGATGTTGGGGTGTCTGTGCAGGGCCGGGAGCTGGGCTGGGTGATCCCTGGGGTCCCTTCCAGCTCCGGATGTTCTGGGACTCTGTGACAATACTGAAGGGTTAAGCAGGTCTCATTTTTACATTAAAAGTACATCCGATTCCCATTCCCGTCTTCCCTTAAACCTTCGGTATTTGTCTCATTTTAAGCACATTGCTCTGTAATCACAGGTTGATGGATGGCATCTACTGTAAGTTTGTCAAAACCCTGAGCCGGATTTTTTGGTAACTCATCCATTTCCCCCTGACTCGGGGGAAGATGATCGGCTTTGGCGTCAGCACAGGGGAGGTTTCACGGTGACCTCGGCGTGAGCTCAGGTGAGCGCAGGGCTCACAAAACCTGCCAGAACGATGATCCCCGCATGACAGGCTCCTGACACGACATTTAGGCACCTAATTAAGGTTCCTCGTTTCCAGAAGTGCTCAGCAGGCAGCGGGCTCTGAGCTGTCTCAAGTTCAACTTCACGCCCCTATTTTTAATCTGAATTCAGCCACCCAGTCTGATTGTGCTGATAAGAACAACAAATGGTGTCTGAGGACAGGGCTGGAAGGATGCTGTCATTAATCACAAACCCTGCGCCGGGCAGAAGAGGCTGCTGTGAACGAATTCCCGGGGCAGAGCAGCAGCCAGGGCACCCCGAGCTCCAGAGCTCCCCTAACCCAAACATTAAATGCAAAGAAGCACAGAAAGAGAGCAACACGAGAAATGACGTATCTGAAAGTCATCCCAGAACAGTTCGAATTTATTTCAGATCTCCCTCATAACTGGGACATGAATCCATTTTCTTTTTCAAAATCCTTCCCCTGATAGGATATAATTTTCCTTTTAAAAGATCCAGACAAGCCTCAAAGCAAACAAGACCCCACAATGTACCACTTAACACCGTGTGACGAGAGGAGACTAAAGACCCCAGGACCTACATCCTCCCTCCTGTCGGGAATTTGTGGGCGCTGTCTGTCCTGCTCAGTTTTACTGAGCATTACACAATCCCAAACACTGGTTTTTCGGATCACTTAATGGATTAAAATCTGTCAACCTTTAGCCGAAAAAAAAAAATAAAAAAAAAAAAGGAAGAAAAGAGAGAGAAAAGAAAAGGAGTCAAGTGACACATTAGAAGCACTATATTGTTGCTAAGTACTTACAGCAGGTTCACTCTGACAGTCTGTCACAACATAATGGGATGTTCTGTCACAGATGAATCACCCAACACCCTCCCCACAAAGGAGAAGCACTGAATTCGAAGTAACATGACAAGCCGTGATTTGCCTCAATCCTCCCAAACACGCTGAGGTGGAATGCAGAAGAGAAAGCCAAGAAGGAAGAGATGAAAGTTTAAGGCAACAACGCGGTGTTTCAAGACAGCACGTGTTGTTCTCCGCTGTGCTTGATGGACATGGCATGACTAAATGGCTAAATATGAGGTTAATTAAAAACAAACAGTTCATTTTTAAAAAGTGTGTTATTGACCAAAAATATTATTTTCTCAGGAGCTTGTTACACGAGCATCATTGACTTGATTGAGCATTATTAGCATGTCAATCACTTCCAGGCTATTTTTATAACCTTGTGCATGCTGTTTTATTGCAACATATACAGATAGAAAAGTAGATACACACCGTAAAGAGCGCTGGAATTCATAATCTCTACCAACAATATCTGTTTTGTAGTGTCTGGGGCCATGAGCAGGCTACAAGAGGGCTTTTTCCACTGGGGCAGGCACAGGAATTGGGTAATCACCTCTTTTAGAATTGTCGGGCTGATCCCTTGGCCTCCCACAGCCAGGGCTGCTCAGTCCCATCCCAGGGCTGTGGTCACTCCCTGCCCCACCTGTCCTTCCAGGGCTGTGGTCACTGCTGTGGACACTCAGTGCCCTCACCTGCCCTGCCAGAGGTGGCTGTGGGCAGAGCACAGGGATCCCAGGGCTGCACTCTGATCCAGGGGAGGAAAGCTGAGTGCCCAGAGCTGCACAGCAGAGGTGCCAGCAGTGCCAGGGAAGTGTCTCAAGGATCACCCAGAGGGAGCACATGGAGAACTCCTGGAGCCTTCCTCTGTCACCAGGAGATGAAGGGGCTGAGGCTGCCCAGAGCAGGCTCAGAGAACTGGTGTGAAGGTATTTTGGGGGCTTCAGCGATTCCCCTTCCCTGCCTAGACAGGACACAAAGAGGATAAATGCCCCAAACCAACCCGTTTTCTGTGCAGGGTACGAATGAATGCTGGTAATGGTGACTGCACAAAACATAGATTTCCATTATTTGCTGTTTGGAAGACAAGAAGGTAGCAAATGTCTGCACCTCAGGAGGAGTCCTGGATCAATTTCCAGGGCTGCCAGAACCTTTTTCCCATTCAAAAGACCTCAGCAGTGTTGTTCCTTTTCACTTTCACTGAAAGAAATTAACTGCATTTTATTCTTCACTTGAGGCAGTCAAAAAATCACTGTCAGATTCGAAGTGCTGTGAAGAGCTGAAACACTGAAAAGCACCAGCCAAGCCCAGGTCTTTTTGTAAAGCGACACCCATCCATTACAATGCCCGCTGGGCATTGACGGGCTCCAGCAGAAAGAAAGGGAGATGCAGGCAACATGACTGTTTTCAATTTCAACATCGCTTTGTCTTTTGTCTGCCATGAGAAGGAATAAACCACGGCGAGCTGACAGCTCCTTGAAACTCAGCACCACGTGGGACAGTAAATAAAGAAATCAGACAAATTATTTCCTTTTATGAAAACATCTAACCAGGAGATTTGTCAAGCCACCGCCATGGTCACGAAGCTCTTGTTTCCTTTTGGCCCTGCTTGAAGTTCAAACATCCTGTGCAGTTCCAATATTTATTTGTGTCATGACGCAAAACTTAAATATTCCTTTTATTTTAACTCTTTTTACAGAGCTCGGTCCAAACAAGGTTAGAACTGTTCTTAAAAATCAAACTGAAGGAGAAATAGAAGAGGATCCTGAAAAAAAAATCCTAAAAGCACCACTCTGTAAGAAAAATACAGAATTGTTACCTGAAACCTTTACTTCAGCAGGTTTGTATCAGAGAGTCCTCATAAAACCTTTCAACTGAATTGGTTGGATTAGTCAAAATAGACATACAATCCAATTAATTTGTGATTTTTTTTTAATTTAAAGAACTTCCTGTAAGTTGTTTCCTGGGCTGCTTTCATCACAAACCCAGTAAGTCTCGTGGTATAAACATGTCTGAACTCCAGGGTGTAGGCACTGTTCTTACATAAAAAAGAGAGGAAAGCCCAAACTATAAATGAAAACATCAACAGATGACCTGATGCAAGAGAAGCACTAGGCAGTCATGACTTTGGACTTGCCAAGGGAAATAAAAAGACTTTTAAAATGTCCTAACAGTCACTCAAAACAAAACACATTGGATTTTATGTAAGGGCGATATTTCCAGTTTTATTCTCTGCAGCTCTGCCTCCATATCAAACCTGAGGTCACAAAATTCTGCATGCAGATAAAAGCTGTGCTGTCATCACCAGCAGCTGCTGGGTGTGGGGGCTGGAAAGGCTCAGTGCCTCCAGATTTTCTGTTGTCACCAACATCCTGTAAAGTGTCACCACATCCCCTCATCCTGAGATTAAAACTGGGTTTCTGCATCAAAGGGTAAATACAGGAAAGGGGGAAAAAAATCTCTTGTCATTTGGGAGTAATCACCTTTGAAATGGCATTTGGGATCCCGTCAGGGTAGAGTACATATGCAAAAAAGACAGAAATAGAATTCCAAGGAACTGCACTGGCCTACATCCATTTGTGCATGGATTTTCCTGCTGGGTTTACACAATGGCTGTAACGGAATGAAATGAACTTGAGGATCAAAACTCTGCCACATTAAAAAACAAAACAAAACAAAACAAACCTGCAATGCAGATTTCTGCAGCCATTTCTGAGGTATCACTTTTTCATCATGAGCTTTTCAGCAGCTGTGACTCATAAGCCACAAACGGCACCAAGAAATTCTCGGTGACGTTTGATTTATGACGTGTTTGTATCTCTCAGTATAAAAACATTCTTCCTTTACATACAAGCTCCGTGTATAGGACACAGCCAGCACCAGTTTTCTGTGAGAGGAGATCAGTGATGCAGCTGAGGCACCTGGCCACGAACTCCAGCTGGACTGGCAGGACCTCTTCAGTGTCCTGATTAATGATTTAATATGGAATTTGAATGATATTGAGCTGCCTGCATCATCTCCAGGACAAAGGCTCTGATTTCAACAGTTTACACACTTCTTTTTTGCGATGCTGAGACACAACATTCCAAGTTTGAGCTTTGTGTCTGATCATAGTACATTCCACAACTACTTCCTTAATGGGATATTTTTAAACTGAAGCACACATATTGGCCGATGACACTATCCCACATTTCCCCATGAAAGCAAAAACCAGAGCAAGAGCATTTTTAACAACCTGCACCAGAGTTCCGTGGATAACTTCACATTATTGTTCCCTATCATCACAGCTGTCAGTTTGGGGCATCTACTTCACCGTGATGTAAACAAGCACTAAATATAATGTGCATTTCACAGGCAAGTCGTCGTGTGGGAGTACAAAACTTTTTTTTCAAAAGGCTTTTATGTGTTGACTAATTTGCTGTATTTGAAGCACGCTCAAGGAAATGATGCAGTACAGAATATCACATGAAATTTGAAATTGTATTCTTTTGGGCACTTAAATGTTGGCCTAGAACACCTGCAAATAAGTGCCTGTGAAAGCCCCCAGGTTCCAACAGGCTACGCTTTATTTGCAATTAGAGAATCTCAGTCTTGTTTTATGCAATTTGTTTTATGGAATTCGTTATATAATATAGTAGATCTGTATGTTTTACAGTAACACTAAGAAAACTGCAAGAAGTGGGAAAGACTTGGCAAATTGTACACAGAGTAGTAAACCACTGTTCCTTACCTCCTGTAATAGACAAAAATTGGAACAGCAAATGAAATCAGTGAGAAAGAGGTTTGAGACAGACAGAAAGCAGCAGGTCTGTGCATCCAGCTGCAGGAGAGCTGCCCCTGTGCTGCTGAGTGCCAGAATCCTGCCTGGATTCCAGAGGGACTGTCCCAATTCTCCGAGCAGAATATTCATCAAGGGCTGTTAACAACAAGAAACCACCTCTGGCTCAGGAAGTCTTCAGACTGCAGGAGGAGCAGAATTCCGTGGCTGACAATTCCTGCGCCTTCCTTAAGGCTCTGCTGCTGAGCGCTACAGGAGCAGCCCCCGGGGCCGAATGTGAGATCCTGCCGGGGATGGGCTGTGGTACCTCCAGCGCAGGACAGCTTCCCTCGCACCTGAGGGGGGAGGGAGCCTCGAGCAGGGGGGAAATGCTGCCTTCAGTTTGAGCTTTGATGTATTTCAGATTCTGCGCTGCCCAGGGGTGCCGTTCTGAGCTCACATTCGGTGTCACTCGGCTCTGCACAGAGCAGGGTGACAAAACAAATCCTTTTCACATAGAGACAACTGTTACAACTTTCAGGCCCAACAGCACAAACAAGGGTGGGCTGGAGGGAGGAACAAGAGGGATGAAACCTCACAACCTGAAGCCGTAACTGGACAATTAAGCCCCAATATACAAATGGACCAAAACTTATCAAAGTCTGAGGCCTCGTGACCGTTTGTTCATTTTGGGTCCACCTTGGGTATGGCCCTGGTCAGGCTCCTGTCCCGCCCAAAGTGTACCCTTTCAAAGTGGGTCTTTCAATAAATACTTCATTCTCTGGCTCTCTCTAGTCTCTGCTCCAGGTCAGCCTTCCCAAGGCATCCGGGGAGTCGTTGTTGGTTCCTTTGCCTGGAGAACTGACAGCTCTGCTCCCTCCAATTCACTCCCAGAGTGTTCACACCCAAGGCAAAAGCCCAGGAAATGAAGTGTCAGCTGTAGCACCTGAAGAGTACATGGGTGAAATTGGTGATAATGCAATTGTTTTAAAATTTAGAGAAATATTTATAAACCCCTCAAGCAATGGCTGGAATAAGCTCTCAGTGGAAACAGCGGAACAAACCCCTCTTTTTAAGATTGGGGTTGATCATAGAAGAGGTCATGTGCACAGTTCCCTGTAAAAGCAGCAGATTGCGCACAACAAGGTAAAATAGCCCTTGAAGACTTCCACTGCTAATTTGGTTATTTGTCTGGAGCTAATCCGTCATCTCCCTTGACTGAGGAGCACAAATATTACCTTGTGCTCTGTGGTGGAGCACAGGCCAAGGGCCAAGGAGAAGTAATTGCTGTGGCACAGAAATGAGGGCAGGGACACCGTGGCTTTCCATTTAGAACACACTTGCTGTAAAACACTTAGGAAAGGTCCATCCACGACACTTGTTTGCTGTCCTTTTGCATTTGGGACACAAAGCAAGCCGCACAAGCACGGTTCTAGCTTGCAAACCAGCAACTGTATAGCTTAGAGCATTAGTTACAAAGAAGCATATCTTTCTTTGGTCCTAAAACTCGAATTCTTTCCAGGGGAAGACTGTAATTAGTATGACACGGGGGCTTTTAGCAGATGTGAAACCGGATAGATTGAGCTCTCCTATGAATAGCCTGAAACGGGGCCTGCCTTGCACGGTTTGCAGTAATGGGGAGGAAATTGAGCATTAAATAGAAATCAACAATCGCTCATTTCGCCGCGGCAGAGCCAGTGAAGTCACTCTTTTCAGCACCTTGCATCCTGCTGGACTTTATTTACAGCGCCGGGGCTCCATCCTCGGCACGGCCACCTACGGGGAGCTCAAACAAAGAGTGATGAGGGGAGAACGCGGCTGAAGGGCCGGTTTTACACACAGACATCAGAGGGGTGACGCTCTCTGTGCCGGCAGTTCCTGGCTGCTCCGTAGATGTGTTCATTAAGCGATCACTCTCCCGGCCGGGGAGGAGGTCAGCGTGGCCAGCGCCAGCCGGGGTAACTGCAGATATTATTAGCTGGATACTTGTGCAATAAGTGAAGGCTGAAGATTTATTGGTCTTCTAATCCACAGACTGACCTGACTCTCCATTTAAAAGTTGAATAGGAAGTTGAAAATCCCCCCTAATGTTTCTGAGAGGTGTGAGGAGATGAGGAAAGCACCTGCAATGCATCACTCTGTTTAGATTGCAGCATGAAACGCTGGATTTTTTTGGCTGCAGTGGTCTCGCAGTAAAGGGAACAGACAACAACCATCAAGGAGTTCACTGCTCATTATGTGTGAAGAGAAAAATGGAATGCTATCCCCTGGAACACCAGGACACTCTCGAGGTCAACAGCGCTAAAAAACTGCTGTTAAAAAAAATAAAATCGTATTTAAGTTCTGAACAGTTCAAGTTCACACGAATATTTGGCCACAATTCTTTGCACAATTAAAAAAAAAAAAGCTTAAATCCAAATTTAAATCCAAAAATCAAAAAAATCCAGCAAATATTTCAATATTTGGCTATTTAGCTGGCATCTGCAATGTACAGAGAGCAGCTCTAGGGTCCATGCCCTAACTCTAGGCACTATAATTACTCTTTTTTTGGGGGGACTTTTTGGGAGAGCATTTTTGCACAGCATTTTTGGGAGAGGAAAATGCCAAACCGAGGTTGGTTCTTGGCTGATTTCATTCCCTCTGTCAAGAGCTGCACCATTACCAAGGCCGTCACGGCAATTCCATCGGTATTCAATGCACCATCAGTTTGATTCTCATGGGATAACACCTGTCTCTTCCCTTTCCCTACAGATGAGTCCCCTCCCCACCCCGGCCCTCCCACGCTTGTCACACCTCTGTCCCCCTGCCAAGGACTCTGCTGCTGCCACTGTCACCCCCTCCTGCGCAGGAGACACAGCAGAAGGGACTTCAAACTAAACCATGACCTAAAATTCATCCTGGGAAGAGGATGAGCCAACTCATCTCCCACTTAGCTGAACAATATGGGAGGGGAAAGGAGGTCACTTTGCTTTTGCTGACATGATTTCAGTGAACCCCAGGCTAATGAAGGCCCTAAACCCAAACCATGGCACTGTACACGGTGTTTTAGGAAAGTGAGGTTGCTGGACCAGTGAATGGAACATTTATTCAGCGTGACTCAGAAGGAATGTGGAGCTATGTCCATTTACAGGGGATGCACCAAAAAACCCCTGCATCATCCCCTGCAGTTAAGAAAGGCTCATATATTTTTTCAGCACTATGAACATCTGAAATTCAGCCTTACCCCATATTCTGAAACCACTAAAAGAGACGTTCTTTACTGAAGGAGGAAACTGAGTAAGTCATCAGGAATCATGAATAGGTTTCAACTTAGAAATTCCCTGAGCTGCCAGAAATACAGCAAGGCTGCAAAGACCTTCCCCAGCAGCAAACACGGGGCAATGATCCTGCTCTGCCCAAATGCTGCTGGGAGCCAAGAATCACTCGCACTTCTCCGTCCTTGGGGCTGCTGAGTTCTGATGATAATTGAATAAATGACAGCTGGGCACTGCTGGGACCCCTGGGCAGCCTCTGGCACGGACCCTTCTGCCAGCAGAGCAGGGCTGGGAGGGGAGGTGGGACAGCTGGGGGGCGAAACGGGCTCAGGAGGATCCACATCAGCTGCGTGTCAGCAACAGATCCCATTTGGGGGGGTAAAAGCCAAATGCTGCAGTCCTCTTGCAGCTTTAACATCCCTGGAGGAACACAGAGCTTGGAGGTTTTCTGAAGGGTTGAGGGAGGATTTCTACCAAGAAAAAACCACAGCCATGGGCTGACTTTTCCCTACAGACCCCTGTGTGTTACTGACACTGATGGCTTAGGATACCCCGTGCAAACACTGACAGCATCAGAGGCTGAAATGAGCACTGACCAAAGCCTGCCAAAGCAACACCCCTGTGCTGAGTGACAGCCTTGCCGGTTTTGGGAACCGGGCATCCCAGAAAAGCAGTGTGAGGAGGAGCTCTCAGACCTCCAGACTCGATAATAACAGCAAGTGCCGTATAAACGGAATCAAAATGATAGATTTATGAGAGCAGTTGAGCTGTTTAGGATGATAACACTTAACAGGCTCTTTAATCTGAAAGGCTTCACACAGTGGAAATCATCAGAGTTAGTAAAATCAGATGACTTCAAGAAAAAATTAATGTCAATTTTTTGAATGTCTTGCTGCCAGGTGCTGACATCTTTTTCTTGCAGTCCTGTTGTGTTTCTGCTGACAGAGCTCTGAGGAACCCCAGTTTTGGGTTGGGCACCCAACACACACAAGTCCAGGTGGGTCCATCAGTGTTGGTGCTGCTGCTGCCTGGGGGAGCTGCACCCTCAACACCACCTCCTGCCACAGCAGACCTGATGGCTTCTTCATGGCTTTTGTGTCTAGCACACAAATCCTACCGGGGAAAAACATCCTTGATTCTCCTTTTCTGGACAGATCTAGGAAAAAAACCGAAAAGTGCTGCTGGCTTTGGAATGTGAGCAATAACGATCGTTACTCTCAGCACTGACACCTTGTATAATTTGAAAAATGATGTGACTTTTGGGTAAACATGAACATGCCATAAAGAAGGTGTTCTTACATTAATTAAAAAAAAAAAAATCAAGTCTACAGGCTGGGTAATGAGCCAGAAAAAGGCCTGATCTTTAAAACATGCATTACAAGGCATGAATTATGTCTGTAACTATTTGAAGGCATTTATTGCCTGTATTTTTTTAAGCCTGTAGAACCAGAGACTATCCTAGAAAGCAAGAAAAATGTGGAATAGATATACCTTATGTATTTTACAATGCCATTCATAAACCAGCAAATCAAACTGGACCACAGAAGATGGTTCCAGGTGTCCCTTGTATGCACAGTGAACGATCACCGGCGAGCACGAGCAGCTTGAGCAATCAGGGAAACTTTTCCGTGGACTTTCATGAGCCACAAAGCCCAGAAGAGCTGAAGGGAGTTTTGCTGAGTAAGAATTCAGTGGAAATCGAAGGGCTTGTCCCTGATACAGGTGCACAGCACAGTTTGCAGTAGAGCCCTCAAGGAAGGCCTCAGATTTTGGTGAAGCAGACGGAAATAACATCAGTTAAAATTCCCTAGAAATGCCCTGAAACTGGATACCACACATGGCCATACTCAGAACCTTGAGAGCCTATTTGTTTAATTCGGATGAGCTTTCAAATAACTCAGGACTAAAGGAATCTATGGTGGGCACAACGGCGTGGAGGAAACGCTGGAGCTGGTCTGTCATGCACCCTTCACCCCGGCTGCTGAAAGAGGACCTGTAGGTGCATCCCAGGGGCCGGGGCCAGACCTGCCAAGGCAAGTCCTCTTAGGAAATGTTACTCAAAGCTTGTGAAAAACCAATAAAAATGGAAATTACGATTAAAAATAAATAATGCAATAATATAGACTCAAGATGCACTAATTTTAGTCTGAAGGGAAAAAACAAGGAAAAAATATAAGGGATATAATGAAGTACAACTGTTTTTTATAAATAGCATACAACTTGAGCTCAAGTGTAGGACAGAGTGACTACAGAAGCACATCCAGCATTTTGTTCTTTGTGAGAATGGGCTTGGATGGAGATGACCAAATGGACAAGAACAAGGAGGAGGTGCCTGTAGGTCCTTTCTGGACCCTGTCTGGGAGGGAGCAGCCCCACAGCAGGCACTGCCAGTGCCCACCTCGGGAGAAGGGCTCACTCAGCCCTCCCCTCACTGCTCCAGAGCAGCCTGATCCTGCCCAAACCATCTCAACCAAGGGCTGGGGTGAGGAGGAAACAGGAAAAAGACAACCAGGCCTAACAGCACGTGGCCACCGTGGCAAAGAGGAGCCAGCTTGCCCCGTTCTTTCAGCTCAAACACACGATCTGCAAATTTTCCATTGAATCAGGCCCTGCTAATAGAATTCTACAATCTGGTAGTTTAAGCTGCATGTTAGAAAAAGCCAGAGAAACATTTGCTTTGGCACTGACAGGTCCTCAGATTTTTCCAGTTGGAACAATGATAAATGACTTAACCCTGATCATTTTTCTGAAACCTGATTTTTTTTGTTTGACATTTATTTACAGTTTCTATAAACACTAACACCTATAAAACATGGTTTACTGTTTGATTGCTTGGTGGACAAGCAAGCCTTAAATACATAAATTATGAGCACCTAGTTAATGAGTGACATGACGGACATGAAGTTTTATTTACTATTGGCATGAGCCTTCATATAAAATTAGTGGCATAAGAAAGCCAGGTTTTGTGAATGCACATAGTCATGCCTATTCATGGCCTGGCTTTTTTTTTTTTTTTCCTTCTTCTTCTTTTTTTTTTTCTTTTTCTTCTTTTTTTTTTCTTTTTCTTTTTTTTTTTTTTGGTTTTTTTCTTGGTTTTTTTTTTTTTTTTTTTTTTTAAAAGACTTGACATAAGACTGTGGCCTATGTGTAATTTCATTGCCTGGAGCAAGGTTAGGGGAAAGCCGCTCCATCTGGCAATTTCCCTTTGACTGGCACATAGCTAAACAATGATGCAGTTTGACAAATTTCAAACCCTGCTTATGAAAAAATAACATAAACACAATAGTCACTCTGAGTAGATTGTCCACCTGTGCAAGCGGGCATGAAGTGTTAAGTAAAGGCTGCTGGTAATGAATAAAGATGCAGTGCATGGTTGGATTAGGTCGTTCCAAATGTAAATCACTGTCAGATAAAGCGCTTGTGTTTACGTGTAGCATTAATATTTTGATCAGTATGTTTAAGAGAATTAGCTTCTTAATGCAGATGTTCTCATTTGGACCTTCACACCCTCAGCTTCAGCCAACTCCTTTACCATCAGTTATGTCAACATGTCATAAATCTTCGCCGCTTTAACTCCCATTTTAAACAAAGCTTTGTTGTAAAATTTGGAGGCGTGTTTCCTTCGGGCTTTATTTTTGGCAAATTTCTTGTTTTTTTGTTGAAAATCTGACACATTAATGTCCAATTAAGCATCTCTGAGTGTTTTACTGACAAGGATCCCAGCAGGAATCAAATGCCTTTTTATTGTAAGGACCTCCCTGCCCCCCACCCAACCAGCTGGATCCATTATGGGAACAAGAAGCCTTTTATATCTTGATGCACAAACAATAAAGGCATTGCACTTGGTGGAAACAGGACATGTGTCCCAGCAGCTCCACAGCCTGTGCCCTCCTGGGCAGCTTGCTGGAAAGGTAAATGCTCACTAACTGCCCACAGAATGAGATCCAGTGGAATTCCAACACAAAATTCACGGACGGTCGGTGTTTTCTTTTTTGAACAAGGAAGATCTTTTAACTTCTCCAGGTTATTTTAACATCCGTGTCCTTCTCGTGGGAGCTTGGTGAGACATGTGGGACACGCCACCTGTGGTAAAACAGCCCCTGCATGAAACTGCAAATTCTCTCTCAGGTCATTATGAGTGTGGTGATGGTGTCACTCTGTAAACTTCACAGGGTCACCTTTCATGAGATGAACATTACCCCTTTTTAATTAGGGATTTTACGTTCTCCCAAATGACACTCTTTTTTTTTCCCCGCTAGGAACTTTTAAATGTTGAAAACAAAATGATAATTTAGTCTTAAATCGGTCCGTTTTTGAAAGGAAAATTAATTAATTTTTGCTTTGTGTAGCAAAGGTATGTCCCACAAATTCAGATTTTTTTTTTCAGAAATTCTGAATAAAATCATGAAAAAGAGAAATATTTGCATTCTGGAGGATGAGCATTTCATAAACCCCACTTTGCATGCCCCTGATAACCATGGAGTTCTAAACATCAGTGAATTGTTACTACTCATTGTGGTTTTCTAACTAGAGTTTGTAAATCCTTGACATTGTCCCATCTATCTTCTCTGACATCATGGGACTGTCTGGGAGCCCATCTCACCTTCCCAGAGCTTCTGTTGTTACTGCAGCCAAGGCATTGGGTTAAGGTTTGAAACAATTCCCTCCTTTTCTGAGTTCAGCAGCTCTTTTCAATGCTTTAACCCCAAGCAAACCTGCAGGGGTTTTTGCTTTATCTATATTACTATATAATAAACCCCTAAATTCTAAGTTTCCAGGCTTTCAACAGGGGGATGAGCAGATTCTGTCAAACAGCTCAGGCTGAGGGAGAGCCTCCAGTCCTGGGGAGCTGGGCTGGACACAGTTCATTTCCCCAGGGACAGAACTGCAGGGTGAGGAGCCCTTTCCTCCTGCAGCAGGTCCCAAACACAGCAGGACTGTGGTTCTGTGCACAGCTGGCACCCCCGAGCCCATCAGCCTGCCTGTGCCTGTGGGGAGAAGGAAAACATCCATGTTTTACTGTCATCTAGGATTTAAACTTTGTTAGGGAACCAAGCCCCAGTCTGTGTTCAGGGGACCCTCGAGGATGCTCAGGTGCAGCTCCTGGCCACGCACAGCCACCCCCAGCTCGGGGCACCAGCCCCTGCAGGAGCCTCTGTCCCTTTGCACAGGGTCAGAGCCACCAAACCCTGCCCTGGGGCCACGGGAGGTGCACACAGCCCAGAGTCTGCCTCGGCATCCCCACGGAAACCTTCAGAGAATGGAGAGCAGAAGGGTGTTTTAATGAGTGAAATATTTTCGTTTAACTTCAGAAAGTCATTCATTAGAAGTGAATGAAGAGCTGGCTGATCTACTCAGAAGCCCTAACAATTAAGCTGGCATCAAAATTTAGCTCCTGAGACATTCAGGAAGGAAAACCAAATCCCAAAACTGGTGGGATTTGCCACAAAGCCAAACAGCACTCTTCATTCTCTTATTTTAACTCCAAGGATTTATTAACTAAAGGCCCTTAAAAAACCATTTTAACTTCCCAAACCGTGCCAGCAAACTGCAAGACAAAGCTGAATGCAGCCTCACTGCTCCTTGCAGCCATCTCTGTGTATCTTCCTCCAGGTGGTCCCCCAGAGGCCCATTCCTGTCCCTCAGGCTCAGGACATCCCTGGCAGAGCCAAGGGCAGGGCTGTCCCTGCTGCAGCTGCACCCAGGAGCAGTGGGGAGAGTCCTCTCTGAAAACCTGCTCTGGTGCCCTTGGGAGGATGGCAGCAAATATCATCTATTTGATATTCAGCCTTCAATTTCCTGACCTTTCAGCTGCCCCATGGTGTCCCTCTCTCTCATTTTAGGAATGACACCACCGCAAGCCTTTCTCATGTTCTTCATTTGTTCTTTTCAGTTTTACTGCTTTGAAATCTGGTTTGAGATCTCAAACCTGTATACAAAAGATTGGACCCACTTTTGCTCCTTGTCTGATCTTGATGTTTTCTAACAGCTAAGTGCTTTCCCTCCACTTCTATTCTAATTTAGTTGTGGTAAACCAATGAAAGGTCCTTCTTAAAAACACCAGCACATACCCTTTCAATAACAGCACACAAAAATGTTTAATAAAAACCAAAACCAAAACCATGCCTCAGGAACTCATACTCCAAAGGTTTCCAAATTAAAAATCAAATTGATATAAACATAATAAATATGTCCGTATTTAGACAACATTATTGAAAGTGTATTTGGATGAAATAAAGTCTTCTGTTGATTAAGGCTCAAAATACTGGTTCCTAAATATTCTTATTGCCTGGAATGAAATCAAGTCCTTCAACACTTGTTGTTGGTTATGCTAATCCTTTAATATTACTATTTATTCCAGCTGAGAAAAAAGGGCTAAGCCAGCTGTTCCAAACATCAGCATTTTAATGTTCTCAGTGTGGGTGTAATATTTTATCACCTGTTCTTTATGTTCTGTGTCTCAATTCATACATTCAATTATATGTCAGAGTTACTTATGGGGGCAGCGATCAGTTTATACTGATTTAAGGCTGCAATAAAAGCTGCACAGCAGTGTGAAAAGATATTAAATGGCAGTGACGTAGCTGTGCTCCCCTACACCTCTGCATGGGCCTGGGAAGAGCTGCAGAATCCAGTCCCCAGATGTTTCTGGGACCAAACCTGAGCCCTGAGAGCTGCAGAGTTGTAGGAAAAGTTCTGCTGAAAGTCTCACTGGCCCATCTTAAATCTGAACTATATTATTGATGACCTCTCTGTTCTTGCAAGTAGCAATTTTACAGCTAAAAATGATGTGGAGAACTCTTCAGAGAAGGAAGTAGGACAGCAGGACTAAAAATAAATAAGATTATTTTTGTGGTATTGACTTATTTGGAAAAAGAAAAGGGAAAAATAAAAGATTTTATGTTATTGAGCTTTCAAATTCTTCTTTAATCACACGATAAAGGTATAGGATATCTCAATCCATTGATTTTCTTGAAGCTCCTTTTTGCTCAAGGACCACTTCAAGCCGCAGATGAAAAATAATGGATGCTTAGAGGGAAAAGAATGGAAGATATTACACAGGCCTCCAAAGGAAAGGGAGGAGTTTGTAAGGAAATACAGGAACTGGGGTAAGCCCCTACCCAGACTGTTCATCCTCACACAAGGTAGAATATGTCACTGCTCCCCCATGGCTTTCTGTGCAAAACCTGTAGGAATATGGGATTTGTAGAATCTGCCTGTGGGAGTAGAATTTTTCTAATTATATTTGATAGTCTGAATTTTCCCAGATTTCTCAGATGAAGTGTATGAAATACAACAAGTGATCATTAGGCAGCAGACAACAGTTCTAAGCGCGTGTAATTGTTTTCTGGATGCTTTGCAAGTTATGAGGACTTTCATTTCAAATGTAAAGTGTGTTTAGCTGTTTACACTTTAAAAAAAAAAAAATCTGTTGAGGCAGCAAAGACAGTGGAAGTTCTCCAGGGGCATCACATCCCAACATTTAAGGCAACAGTCCTAAAAGATGGTTTACAGGAAAAAAAAAAAATCTCATTAAGACATAAATAAATAGTTGGCTCCTTAAATGTTTCACAATAAATTGATTGTACATGTAGAACATAGACTGGCCTTTTTCCAGCTCTGCCGAATCCTAATTAGTGGTGTTGGAACTGTGTATTTGTGTAAGTGATTAGACTGTTACAGTGATCCACACCGAGCTGGGAAGGAGTGCAGATGATTACTGATTGTGGAAATGTTTACAGGATCGAAATGAAGTGACCCACAGAGTTCCCTGGTATCCCCTTACCCAGGAACGTTCGCTGCCAAACATCCCCACCAGCAGCCAACGTCCCCCCTCGGCTGCCCAGGGAAACTGCTGCCTTTCCAATCTGCTCCTAAAGCATTTCTAAAGTTTCTTTGAGGTCCTTTTCAGGATTTGCTGCGGTATCAAATTTTCTTACAATCATGACCACTTCTATAAACACATTTTCCCGTTCTCGGGGCACTTTGTGTTGAGTTTAAACTTCACAGATGAGCGAGGCAGAGGGTGCAGAGCAGCTCTGAGAGCTGTGGGTGGGCACAGGAGGGATTTGTGCTCTCCAGTTCCACCTCTCCCCCCTAAACCGGGGCTGGGGACAGAGAGCCCGGCTAACCCAGCACTCTGCTTAGTTTGTGATGTAAATTGAGGGTGATCCACGGGAGAAGCCCCACTCCTGAAATGCACAGCTTTCAGCTCCACAGAGTGGGAGGGCTTCTGGCCACGCTCTCCTTGGCAGGGAGCTCTCACTGCGCAGGGTTCCCTGGCAATCACACTGCCCCTTGCCTCCTGTTGTAAAGAAAGCACAAAACTAACTTCAGAAAAAGTAAAGCTTTATAAGTATAATATAGCTTTACCTTTATAAAAACTTTAAAGTAGGTTTCAGGTCCTTTTCTTACTAACTAATTTGGTCTCTTATTTGCTTGAGGCACTTTAAGAATTCTCTACTCATTTAAAACTAGGCTTGCATTTCTACCTCATGTCTGAGTGTTTCTATGTACCTCATGTCTGATTGCTCCTATTCCTGCTGATTTATGATGGGTTTTTTTGCAGAGATCCATTGCAGTCAAGAGACGCAAGGTTGTTCACAGCTCCTGAGCAGCCACGTTTTTACTGATGGGACTGAATACAACAAAAAACGAGACCCAAGAGGAATTTGGAGTTTGACTCAAACCACGATTGAAATGCAGCCTCCACCAGAATTTCATTTCCAGGCGTTTTCAGTTCCTGAGTTTTGGTTCTGGCCCATTTCCAGCAAGACCATAGATCTGGCAAGGATTTTCAAAATCAGCATAGCCAAGAACGCAGTTATTAGTCTTTCAAGCTATCAAATAACACCCAACCCTCACAAACAGACTGCATGGGGAAAGGAAAAAAATAAAGGAGCATCCCACACTGATCTTCAAAATTATGCTCATAACATCTGACATGTTCTTCTAAATAAAATAATATACTTCAGAGGGAGATGTAACTGTAAAAACGAACACCACACGTTCTTTCCCTTTTGTGCCTTGGAAAGAAAGTGTACTTGATGGATACAAAGGATTTATCCAACCCCCAAATTAATTAATATTTAACCAGCATATCTACTTTGAGCAAGTCACTGAACTGCAAACTATTGTGGCTGTGGAAGGGAATGAACATTTCACAGCCACAGAAAGTCAGGTGATGAGCAGGGAGTTCAGTGGAATTCCTTCCATCACCTGCAACAAACTCCCAGTGTAAAACCACATTACCAGAAATTGTCTGTTTCACAGAGTGGTTAAAGAAATTGAGAGGACACCAGCACAGTTTTTTAGGGCTCACTTAAGCAGACTCACAATGTTGAGGGCTTTTCCTCCGCCCTCCTCCCGTAATTGCTATTTAAAGATCATTTGAATGACCTCCTGGTACATCTTAGCCATCTTTTTATTTACTTGTCTGGTAAAACCCAATCCTTCATCAGGCCAAATAGTCAAAGAGATGGAAAATTTAAACCTTTCCAGCTCCTGAAGGAAAGTTTCTCCCAACAGCTGTCTTGCTTTATGAAAGCATGAAGTCAGTACATCCAATCTCATGCCATCAATCACGCCGGCTGACGTTTCCTGCAAACTGTGTCCACAAGACAAACGGGGAAAGAGAACCTAAAAGGAACAACAAATTGCCAAAAAGCAGATGGAATTATGTGCTCTTGTTTATAGTTGGCTGTTCAAATGAGCCCAGCCTAAATGCCTTCCCCCTCAGAATTATAGCACTAAGCAGTCATTTGCATCACTGCTGAAAACACCTGACACTCGTATTAAGAAATATTGGGTTTAATTGCGGTCCATTAAAATGTGGAAATGTCTTCAGCGTAGGATTAATGATTTAAGTGAACTGTCGGCTTTCAGAGTATTTTTAGGCCCTCCTCCTGCAGATGCAAACATCCTCTTGCTCCCCTCCCGCCCTGAACTTTTGCAGAAAAGGTCTGCCACATGTTTCTCATCTCCTGGCTTTAGGTAAGTAGCATTTAAAATGACTCTGAACATCTAGCATCTATGATTTGTGACTTTCAGAAGAGTGTTTGTGTACACAAAGGGATGTTAAATTGTTGTTTTGACTTTAATCTAAATAATTTTCATTTCCTCTTGCGGTGAATATTTTCTGCACATACCAAAACAGGATTTGGGGTTTGTCAGTTCTCATATATGCACGAGCATGAAGTTCCAGGCTGCGTGGAAGGCACTGACCACTGGTGCTCCCTCTCTGAGTTTCCTTTCCATACACAGCTAGCTCTGGTCCCAGACAGAACCTGCAGTTGGATTTCAGTGGCTCTGGTGTCTGGTCTGCAGGCATGGACACAGGGGGAGAGCTGTTGATGCCGAAAATCCTGAAGTAACAGGAAAAAAATATTCATAGTCTTGGACTCAGTGCTTTGGAAACTGTAAATGTAAATACAAATGTTTTCCTTATCTGGGAAAAAAGGATCTGCTTCTTGGGTGAAATCATCAGGACTAAACAATTGTGAGACATCCTGGGATACAAGCACAGAGCTCCCAGGGACCAGGAAGGGAGGGGGAACTAAAACTGACAGCATTTGAACTGAGAATCTGCTCTGGAATTTGCTCCAGCAAGAACCACCAGCCCCTGACTTCCCCGAAGCTGGTGGGTTCTGGCCCCACACAGAGCAATGGCTGGATTATTCCCAGTGTCCCAGGAATAATCCTGGTCCCTGCCCCATGCCAGAGCATCCAACCAAGATCTGCAGCCTTTGCTGTCTGGCTCCCTACTCACAGCTTACTAAAGGTTTACCACGATGAGCTGGGGCAGGTGAGGGCAGCCCAACAACCCAAGGGTTGAAATGGATCCTCTCCTGAGCAGCATCCTCTGCCTGCTGCTGTGCCCTGTACATCTGCCTGTCCAGATCCTGTATTTATCCACCACTGCCCTCTCTTTCCTTTCACAGCCCGAGAACCAGGAAATTCACAATCCTTCAGACATATAAATCTGGCTGGGCCGGCTGTGGAGCTCAGAGATGTGAGTGTGGACAGTGTGTAAATACAGGTGCCATGGCAGTGGCCTCCCAGACCAGTCAATCAAAACCAAAACAAAATCCACCCTAAAAGCTGAAATCATATTTACCAAGGAAATGAAAGAAAAATTAGACATAACATTCAAGCTCGGAAAAAAAAAATAAAAATCAAACCCTTCAGTTTTGCTGTGCAACAAATTGGTCACGATTCTCATGTCATGTGTGACTGTAAGGGAAATGACAAGGAAGTCAGACCATGTCTGCAGTGTGGAAAGCCAGAAAAGTACAAATATTGTACATGAAGCTTGAGGTTTCCAGAGGCTACAGCTGTGCCTTAAAAACTGCAAATACTCAGTCACTTGTTGTGTGTTTGTCATTTAACTCTTACAGAAACTGGTGCTTTACATTTTAAGGAAAATAATAAAAATCTCTAATTATAGTCTCTATGTGTCAAAAAATGTCCCATCATCTCCAGAAAGTGTCTTTTCCTTATGTTCTTTTCCCCCACTACTTCCACAGATAGCAATTAAAAATATCTTAATTCTCCAGTATCTGCCATTTGAAAACAGGTCTGGAATGCTCTCAGCCTGCACCTGTGCACATTATTTATATCATGTTCTGGATCATTAGAGTGCAGTTACTAAATGCAGGTCACAGAGCAGGCTTGGCTGCACCTGTGACACCTCTGCCTGTCCTTTTCCACGCTCCTCTCTAAACACAAAGCCCAGTGTTTGGTGGGCTTTAGCACATCTTTTAAACAATTGTCAGATGAAATGCATGAGAAAATGTTAAGACGAACAAAATAAAAATTAAGAACATGATATCATGGAAAAAAAAAAGACAAAGGCTGAAAGCAACTTTCAAGCAACATTTACAAGTTAATAGCTGTGGAAAAGAAGAAAGCATAGAAAAAGTTCAGAAAGTGGATGTCACTGCCAGGAGAACATCCAACAGGTCCAGGGAAAGAGCAATGAAAAGACAGAACCAGCTCCAGTCAGTTCAGTCTTTCTGCTAACTACAAAAACCAGAGTATAAGGTACTTAGAAAGGGAGTATTTTTGACAGGAATATTGGAGCTAATTAATGACATAGTGTAATTAAACACCTTTTACAATCTGTGGACTCTATTCAGCAAGACTGAGCTTCTCTGACCAAAACTATTTGTATAAAACCGATTTAAATTTTGTTAGTCTCTGAAGCCCCAGGCTGCACACAGACTGCACTCAGAGAACATTCTAGGAACAAAAAAAAAATCACGAAGGTAGAAATTTCATGAAGAAATAAAGGTGCTCACAGCCCTTGCTGCAGGAAAATTGTGCTCCCCTCCAAAGACTGAAATTATTTCTACCAGAAAAAAATACTGGGTATCCTGAAACCTTCCATTTCAGGAAGCTCACCCCTATCTCAGTAGTCCAGGTTTCAATAAAAGGGAGCTTTGACTGGTGTTTTAATAATTTCATTAAGAACCTACGGACTGCGGCGTGCCATGAAGAATGCAAGGCCTTTATGCACTAAAATGTTTGTGACATGAAGTGGGCAGAGAATATTACACATAAGAGGCCTTACATAAAATACGAAGTCATTTTTAAGAGAAAAAAAAAATCATTTGGCAATTCTATTTGAAACCTACTGGGATTCACAGGAAAGAATTGCTGTCACTGCCAGTGGCTCCTGCCCATCCCTTCCACCCCCAGCGCCGCTCTCAGGGTGTGGGTTTGGGATAGACATTTCCAGCGAGGTTCTGCAGAACTCCTGTTGCTTTTTCCCCAGGGAATTTAAGGAAGGAGTGAAAAGGAGGTGCCGATAGATCCAGCAAAAACACTGCAGCTCTGTGGGAGAGCCCCCACCGGGAAATGGGCTCGGGATCCCTGGCTGGAAGGGGAGCCTGGAACCCAACCTCACCACCGTGGGCTTGCACAAGCAGGGGAGTGTTCCTCTGCCCTGGGACGGGACAGAGACCTCACTCCTGAATTTAACTCCAAATTAACTCCTGTCAGCTGCCTGCTCCATGCCTAGGACCGCTGGTTTTTTTTCTTTCCGCTTAAACCCCAAATTAACTGTGAATCCTCTTTGTCTCACGAGGTGCAAAACACATTCACACCACCAGCACAAGGATCGTGTCCCAGGTTATCACCTCAGTTCCGGAGCTCCACACCTTTTACAGCCCCTGTGCTCTTTGTGGATTAACAAACTATCGGAATTATTGGGCTGCATCCAAAGGTAATTGCCTTCCCCACAGTCCTTCAAGCAATTATGCGAGCATAGGAAGCAATTGCTGATAACTTATTTTTACAGAAATAAGAGCCCAAATTCTCAGAAACAGCTTCCAGTTTAATTGCTGTGAAACCTGAAGAGCAAAACCAGCCACTCCGTAAATACACAGATTTTACAATTTAAATAAATGGTTATTTTTTCCTTATAAAATAAAGTGTTACCTGATGCCTGGGAGTTTCAGATGGCATGAAAATTAGGCTTCAATTGCACAGAGAAAGTAACTACTTTGTACTGGTAATGGCTAAACGCAGTAATGATTTGTAAATTAAACTGTGCTGTAATTGCTGTGCAGAGCTCTACGGTAAGTGAGAGTACGGCGACATCAGGTTATAAAATGCCACGTACAGCACTGGGCTTCTTAAGAACCTGCAGCTGCTCTGAAATGATCTCCATCAATTACCCCCCGTCTGCATCAGCACAAAGACACTGGGAAGGTCTTACCCAGGGCTCTGGCAGCCACTCTGATCTCTGTGCTGAAAGCTGCTCCCACCTTCTGTCCTACCTGCTCTGCCTTGGACACAGGGGAGGTTCAGACTCTCTGGGAAGTCCCTCTCTTAGGAAGCCTGGAGGGTAATAGGAAAATTTTTGTCCTCTTGAACTGTCCAGTGTAGTCCCCGAGTCACACAAGGCATTGCTGTGCCACAAACACATTATTAATGATTTTGCTGTGGCACTACAAACCCTTGATGGAAGCAATTATGTCATCACAGTTCCGCTGGTTTGCCTTGGTAATTTCTCCTGCTTGAGTTTGTCACAGAGACTTGTCCAACATTTCCGTCCCTTACCTGGGACTTTGTTTTCTGTCCATGTTCCCAGGTCTGTGCCTCACACAATCACCCTCCCTGCCTGCATCACCTCTGCTCCTCTCTTTCTAAACCTCCCTTGTTCCAATCCTGCCATCACCAAGCCTGCAGAGCTGTGAACAGTGTGAGCTCGGCGGGTTCTCAGGAGTTTGCTTTTCTCCCAGCCTCATCTGCCCATCTTGACTGTGTTAACCATGAAATTGAGCACATTTCTAAACAAACCCAAGCGCTGCTCTAAAAACACAGTAATGCCAACTGTATTCATTTTTATCTTGAGCATGCTGAACAACTGGAAGCAAAGAATAAAAGGATATTAAAACCTAAATTACATATTGAATCGAGCATTTTAAGAAAATAAATAGCTAGCAAGAAAATTATTAACCTGGACATGGTCTAGATAACACTGCTACTATTTTGCAAAATTACAGAGTCAGAAGCTCTAATTTACTAAATGGAATATTTTTAGGTAGCTTTACTTCATTAGAATAAGAACCTCAGAATTGCCTTCATTTTATTCATGAAGCCATTCCAGCAGAGCTTAAGTTTGGATTGTCTGGCCTAATCAATGATAAAGTCTATAATTAGATCTGAATGCTGTCATTCAAAGGTACTTAATTTGGAATATATTATAGATCTAAAAGCGTAAACAATGACAAGGAAATAGCGAGCTTAAAGCCGCAATTAGAGCAGGGGTTTCATTAAGGGTCACCCCAGCATATGGATTCCATTTCGCAGAGAATATCTGCCCCAGCCAGGCAGGAGGCACAGGGTGTTCCCAGGGCCCAGGGGTGAGTGTGACGCCCCAGCCCTGCAGGGAAGGGTAAATCCTGTGCACAAATCCTGTCCCCACACCCAGGGAAGGGTGAAACCACTGCAGGAGTGGCAGCCGGCTCCTCCTGGCTGTGAGGAGCAGCACTGAGCTTCATCTGCCACCTGCCTGCCCTGGGAGCACCGGCAAGACGGGTCAGTTTGACAGTTTTTACAATTTTTCCTTCCTTTCCCTGACTGCAAAACGACAAAACACCGTCCTGGAGGCACATTGGCTGAGCAATGGCAGAAGGTTTCTTTGTCTTCTGTTAGATGGGACTTCAGGATGGCACCCACCCGCAATTTCATCACATTGAATGTAAAAATGCATCAGCAAAATGAAAATTTGATTTAGATTACACCCGACTGCAGTGGTTCCCTCGCACCTCAGATAATGTACGGACTTGGGAAATTTTCCGAGTTTGCTTTTTGAAGGATTGCCCACAGGGCTGCAGGCACAGCTTTCTGCTTTTTCCTTATTTAAATAGAAAACAGGAATATGGAAGCTATAAAGTGTTGTAATGTGCATGACTTCTATATAAATCAACTAATACCTCTTTAAAAAAGGATACAGTCCCCCCAAACTGAAGCTACAACCTCTTCCAGACCTTGGAGTTACCACCTCTTCCGAATTTGCCTTGCTATGGTTTACAAACACCATTTTTTCCTGCTGTAACCTGGAAGAATCCATTAAAGATATCTGTATTTTTTAAAATGGCATCACTGTACAAAGCAGTTCTAAATCTGTTCCTTTATGCATTGTGAGATTTGCAAAACTTCCCTCCAAGGCCAAGCTTCTCACCCCAGGAGAGCCACACTCCTGACTCCAACCCAGCCCCAGAGTGGGATCAGGGGGGATGAGAGAGACAAACTTATTGAGGAGACCCAGAAAAGCAAAGTCTGGGTTGGCATTTGACATTATATTGATGCCTGAAGTTTGAGCTTTCATGTTTTTCAGATTCTGTGCTGCCCAGGGGTGCAGTTCTGAGCTCACATTCAGTGTCACTCAGCTCTGCGCAGAGCAGGGACACAAAACAAATCCTTTTCCTGCTGGAAACCAAGGACAATGGTTACAACTTTCAGGCCCAACAGTGCAAACAACAGTGGCTGAAGGGAGGAACAAGAAGGATGGGACCTCACAGCCTGGAGCTGTAATTGGACAATTAAACCCCAATGTGCAAATGGACCAAAACTTATCAAAGTGTGAGACCTCATGACCATTCGTCCATTTTGTGACCATTTTGTGACCATTCTGGGTCCACCTTGGGTGTAGCCCTGGCCAGGTTCTTGTTCTGTCCAAGGTGCCTTTTAATAAATACCTACTTTGTTCTCTAGCTCCGTCCAGTCTTCCCAAGGCTGTCCCTGTCTCTTTTCCTTGAAAAAGGACCCATTTCTCAAGATTCCTAGACCAATTAATTTGGAGAAAACAAGCCCAAGGCCACTTCACGCTGGGCTAGAGCAGCAGCTCTGAGTGTGGCCCTGCTCCTCCCTGCAGGCACAGGGATTTACAGCACACAGGGCTGTGCCTGTCCCACTGGCAGCTCCCAAATTCCTCCCGCAGCCATTCCCCCCTGGGCCTGGGACTCCATTCCCACAAAAGGGGAACCCTGAATCCACAGCAGCACTCACATTGCTTTGGAAGAGTGCTTGAAATGCAGAGATAGTGGTGGATTGGAGGTTGTGTTTCCAGGATGTTTTGGGATTAGCAATAAAAAAAAAGTCTCAGAAACAAGCTGGAGCAACTGCTGTGTATTAAAGCAGGATGGAAAAAGTTATTCTATTGATGCCAGCTATGTTAGTCCACTAGCTAAATGATTAATGTTGATAATTCCTCTCCAGCAGACTCATTAAACTTGAACTTATTTTTCTTACAGGCCTTTGACATTTCCTACTTTCTTAATATCAGAGGTAATGACAGTGGCGTGATTATATACTTATTCCTTTCCACCTTCAAGCGGTTTTCTTTGGCAGGAGTTACTTTTTCAGCAGAAAACCTGCACACGAGTATTCATTCTTTCCCAAAAACTGTTACAGCTCCATTAGCAGCGCTAAATGGCAGTGCCTTGGAGGAATGCACAACAAGCCTTCTAAAAATTAAATAGTCAAGGTATTCAGACCAGCACCAGGAGAGACATTTTCTGCAGAACTGCAATTTATAATGGTAGGGGGTTCCTGCGCCCTCCCCCCACATTTCTTTTAGATCCTGTTGTCAGAAAATGTCCAAGTTAAACAAAGAAGAAATTACAGAATGAATCTGGAGCTTAGCCTTGAAGAATTAGGTTTCACTCTAATTGAGATCATACGCTGCATGTGCAGTTTTGGCACATAAGCCATATTAATCAGAAAGTCTTTAATCGTGGATAATTTCTCCTGTGTGTGCCAGATTGGGCATTATGCTCTGGCCCAGCTTCTAAGTCTGTTTAAGGGTCCACCTTTGACTTCATAAACACCCGGGTACAAAATTGGGGTCAACTTCCTCCTCTGAAGGTATGCTGCACTGGCGCTGAAAACATTCCCTTCGTGATGAAATTGCATCTCCTCTGGAAATGAAAATGTGCAGATTCCAAAGGAGTGACTGTGTGCAGGGATTGCAGCCCCCAGTGCAGTGTCTGAAGGCACAGCAGAGGGGAGAGGATCCACAGGCACAGGGTGAGGGATGACACCGCCTGAGCATCCCCTGACCTGTTGTTGTCACTCTGCTGCCCAGACCCAGCATGAGCAACCGGGACATTAAAATGTTTCCTGTGCTCAGGACTGAGTGGGGAGGGTGAGGAGCTCATGGTGTGTCAGAACCCACCGGCTTTTCATCCCCTTGGGCTGGGGATGGAGCTGGAAGCAGTGAGCACACAGGAAATGCTGCTCACACAGGTGGAGCCCTGCTCCTGCCAGGCCGGAGCACGAATTCTGAGGCACCGCAGCTTCGGTGGAGCCCACACCACCCCAAAAACTGGGCTGCAATTGAAGATCAAAGGAGCAGCACTCCTCCCACTGAGAGCAGTTATCACTCACATCCTTCATGCCTTGAATTATAATATCCACACGCTGAAAACTGTAATATCCACAGTGCATCTGTACAGCTGTAAAACCTGACTTTGATTTGTCATAGCGCATAAACAGCCTCTTGTAATAAATGGATCTTTCTGTAAATTTCTGCACCTGTAGGTTCAAAACGAGCTTTTGTCCCCAGTGCTCCACGTGATATTTATTTTAAGCTGGTCAACAGCATGACACCTATGGAAGATAAAATTGCTACTACAGAATTACTCTTGTTTAAGTTTTAAAGTGTGGAAGCAAAATCAACTGCAGTGTAATATATAAACCTCTAAAAAAAGAAAAGAAAAAATATTCAGAAGGTAACCCACTGCACTTGAGCATGCCACTTCCATGAAACAGCTCACGTGCTGCTCTCAGGTCAATAATTTATTTTAGTGGTGACTGCTGGACTTTCCATTATAAACTTTCCAGCTTCAGACATCTCTCCTTGTTCCTACACCTTCTCATGGAATAGCTCCAGCCTGCTCCACTCACCCTGTCTCTCCCTACTCCTCCGCTTCCCAAAAGCAAAATTTTTGCCTCCCTTTTTCTCTCTTTGCACATTATTATCCACTTTCCACATTTCATGTGAGAAGGCCATTCTAAATATTATCTCTTCACCTAATTAACTCGGGGCGTTTTTCTAATCTGAGTTAATGCTTCCCTCCTTTGCCCATAGATGCTGTAATGTGGTCCCTCTCCCTCTCAAACTGGGCTTATTGTCTCATTTTCAAACGTTTAGCGCAGGGATAATCCTGCACCTTGCCAGGCTGGCTGTGCCTTTCTACAGGAGACACAGACCAGTGGGGCGTGTTTATGAAAGACACACTCTGCAGAGCAAAGAGTCAAACTTCCTATTTGCATTAAAATGTTGAAAATTTTAAAATTAAATATCGCGTGTATTTTCTTCAAACTGTATAAAAAAGATCAGTCCATGATTTTTTTTTTCTTATCTGGGAAAAAAGAAAAAGGTTCACTCAGCACAAAGGGGATGGAGAGTGCAGAGAGAGCAGCAGGAGGAGCGTGGCACTGCAGAGACTCGGTGTGCCAGGGCTGTCCTGCTGCTTTCGGAGGGAAAGGCCCGCAGGCAGCTGAGCTCCCCGGGGTTTCACCCGGCAGGAGATATCAGAAGTCTCTGACTCACCGAAGTCCAGGGAAGCTTTGTCCCCGAGCTGAGCAGGGCCAGGGTATCAGCGACAGAATTAGGGCAATAGACACAGCACACACATCCTTGAAAGAATGTTCATTTCCAGTGAGATAACGGCACCATCCACCAGCCAGGACGACACGACACGTTTCATCTGATGGTTTGAACATCCTTTAATCCTCCCAGCTATCCATTCAACTGTTCATTCCCAATGCAAACTGCTCCAGCCAGAAATTTACATCGCCTAAACTGCCCATCATTCTGCTCAGCCACAACCACAACCACAATTTCTGTATTTTCTGACACACATCTAGAGATTTTCAAAGCTTATATTGTCTAAACTTAAAATCCTAAAGCAGGCCGACTGAAGGCTGCATTTTCCAGCAAGAGTATTCCAACATTTAGGAAATACAATCTCTATGGTAAATTCATGCTTCTTAGATTGCAACCCAAATGCTTGTGTTCTGTACTCTGCAAATTGGAGGAACTTAGCCAAAAAATCTCTTTAAAAATGTTTTGCATCGCTCTGGGCCCCAAGCACTGTTTGTCAGAGTTAGCATGATCCCTGCCCAAATTCTCTGGACTGGGTTTGCAATGCAGTCACCTTAATACCAGCATCCATTATAAGGTGAGAGAAAAAGCAAATGTGTTTCCTTAGCACAAACTGCTGGACAGTTTTCTGGACTGGGAATGGTTTTCTTGGCTTCTCCCAGCCAGCCTTCCTCAGCCCACAGTTAACCTTTCCCTTTCTGGTGCATGGGGGCTTTTTAGGCCCTACAGAGCACACACATTTAATGCTCCCAAATCTGACACCACCGTCAGCAGAGGGGGAAGCAGTGGTTCTTCAGCAGCTCCTAGTGAAGCATGGTTTCATTATTTGGAACCAGTTTGATTCCCTAGTAGTGGACATCAACTGTATCCTGAATTATCAATTCCGATTCAGGCACCCCTGCCAAGGATTCACAAAGGTAGGACAAAGAAATTGAGACCTGTACTAGATAAAACCCACATGCTTCCCTTTTTCTCCTTAAGTTTTGACTAGTGTTTCTCTTAAGAAGAAGTAATTTATTATGGAATTTCAAGTGACAGGTTGTCTAAAGGGAGGTGGCAGTAGAGAGGCCACATTTGCTGTGGTTCTACAGATGCAGAAGTGCAGGAACTTTCCAGGAGCTGTAGCTGAATGAAAAGTTCCCATGGCAAGTTAGGCATTGGAAAGTAAGTTTAAGTGTACCCATAATGTAAATCCTTTAATCCCCAGGTAAACTAACAAGGAGGATTTCCATAGAGTAAGGATTAAAGGTTAAAAAAACCCAGCACTGAGGCAGCAGTTCCCAGCACCCTGGTTTTCCAGGAAACTCATTTGAGTATAATTCAGCTGATTGTAAAAACACATTGTAGAATCATAGAACAATGGAGTGTCCTGAGTTAGAAGGGACTCTCAAGGATCCTCAAGTCCAGCTCCTGTCCCTGCCCAGACCCCCCAACAATCCCACCCTGGGCATCCCTGGTAGCGCTGTCCAAACGCTCCTGGAGCTCTGGCAGCCCCGGGGACATGACCAAACCCTGGGGAGCCCGTTCAGTGCCCAGCACCCTCTGGGGGAAGAACCTTTCCCTACTGTCCACCCTCAGCCTCCCCTGGCCCAGCTGCAGCCGTTCCCTGGGTGCTGTCCCTGTCCCGGAGCAGAGATGGGAGCTGCCCCTCGGGAGGAGCTGCGGCCCCCGGGGAGCTCTGCCCTCGGTCTGCCCTTGTCCAGCTGAGCAAACCGAGTGTCCTCAGCCGCTCCTTGTACAGCCCCTCCACACCCTTCCCCATCTTCACCGCCCTCCTTTGGATGTTCTCTAACGGCTTCTGGCACTGGGGTGTCCAAAACTGCCCCCAGCACTTGCGGCCGCACCAGGGCAGGCACAGTCACAAACACCATACACAGTCAACACTGGCAGTATTTAAGTTTTGTCCATCTCTCCCTCTCATAATTTACATTGTTAATGTTATTTCTAATAAATCCAAGGATCATTTACGTGGTGCAGGAGGCAGCAGTGATGAGCTGCTTCCCAGGCCCCCTCCTGCCCCGGGACAGGGCCACGGCTTGGGGCTGCTTGCCTGGAATACAGACAAGGGAAGGGAATGAAAGGCTCTGTGCATGTGTGGGGAACATAAAGCCATATTAATTATTAATTTTGACAAGTCTGAATACCTTAATAATGTATTATTTTAAGCTGCAAGCTTTTCAAGAAGCCGTTGAGGCTGAAATGAGCTGACTTTGTGGCTTGGACTCTCATTCCTCAGCACAAAGCAAAACACACTGTGACAACAAAATGTGCTGTGACAGATTTTGGCCAGTGTGGTCTTGTTTTGTATATTTAATAAAGAGCTGATAAATACAATGTTTAAAGTGAAAGGGTTGGGATCTACCAGCCAGAAAACGCTGTGCATTAACCACCTGTCAAGAGAGAAAAGACAATTTAAATTATTACTTCACAAACTGACCCAGGAACGGACTCCTGCTTCAGAACTCTTTAGCAACAGGATACAGGGGCAGGTAACATAATTTCTGTTCTAAACCCAGATTATTTGTGCAGCCAAATCACCATGAACCAATCCTACTCTATGCAAACTACTGAGGGAGGAACGATGTCAGATTTCCATGGTGTATTTAAGAGTAACTTCTAGGCTGTTTACAACAAGAATTTCAGAAGCACCCAGGGCAGCCTCTCTTTTGACACCACCTCCAGCACCAATACCAAGCACAGCTTTAAAACCCACTGTAAACATATTAAGTATTTCCTACCTCTGGATCCCAGAACATTTTACACTTGTTAATCAGAGAAAGCTTCTCAACATTCCCACAATTATGTATTCCTGCCCTTATTAGATAGATTTCAGAAGAGAAAAATTCATGAACTTGAACACAAGAGAATTCTCTCTCTTGGCACAGATAAACTGTGGCTTTATTTCAATGTGTCAACGTGCTGAAAGTCAAAAATGAAATAAAATACCAGAGTGACAATGGACATATTGTAAAAGCAAATTTAAGGGATTATTTTGCCCTATCACCCCATACAACTACAGAAAGATTTGCATGTATGATTAACCACACTTCTCATATTATAATTCCTAAAGTGACCTCAGTGAACAGGTAACAACCTTTGCATTATGGAAGGCTTGAAAACATAAAGGCCAAAACAATTTACCTGCCGAAATCAGAAGATCCAGATATTTATGCACCCAAAATCCCACTGAAATTCCCAGATTTAGGTAGGAGACAGATCATAATTTCTAAATGGTGCAAATATTCACTATTGTCTCCAACTTTGCAGATAATCTGTTTCAAGGGAAAAATACGTGGAGTTCTGAGTGTGGTTGCCCCAAGCTGCAGTCAGATGTCCAGGTGGGGATCAGAGCACATCCACCAACCTGTGTGCACATGTAAATCCCATTTTCTGTACCTCGTTCGGGGTCCTACTGGATGAAAATAGTACCAAATGAAAAGACCAGCTGAAACTCGAGCTCTTAAGACATGCAAAGACCATTTCTTAAAGGAAAGGAAAATCTCTTTCGCAGTACTTACAATGAACATTAACTCTTACATTATCTGGGACAATAAGAAAAGCATCCAGTTCACTACAATTACCAGAATCTCTTGTTATGGCACTTCTCATTCAGCCTAAGCCACACGTCTTACCCAAGTGATATTTAATAAGGCCAATCTAGCTCTAAATGTCATTTTAAATCCTGTAAAGGCAAAAGGCTCAATCAGCTCCCCTGAAAGCCCCAATTCTGTAGAAACCATTCCTAAACCATTCCTGAGACTCCTTCCTCCAAGCACTGGAGCACGTGCACACTCTGAGCCCTGCCGGCTTCCCCAAACGTGAGAGGGAGCTTCAAAATGGGATTTCTGCCAAAGCAAAGGCTGGGATTTAACAGGAACAAAGAAACCTGAAATTTAACAAATGCCTAAAAATAGCTGTTTCTTTTGTGAGAAGCGGTATTGTTGGCTTCTTCCTGTGTGTTCAATTAATCAAAAAAAATCCTTTTAAACAAGGATTAAGTTGCAGTTACTACCAAGGAACGCTAGCATTATACACCATTTAAATGGATTTGGGGCTAAATAAACTCTCTTGCCTCAGTTTTTCACACAAGTATGAGCCCACAGGGATGTATTTCCCAGTCCCATCTGAAAGATGCACGGTGAACAGGTGTGTGCTCATCTTTCCCTGTGTGGTGCAGCATTCCGATGATGATCTCAGCCGTGCCAGGGAAACTGCTCCCTCCATAAATCGAGTGTGCTGGAATGTGATTTCCCTTCGCATTCACCCCCTTGGCAGCACAGCAGGGTCCCACTTCGGGAAGTCACCCACAGCCATTACGGATGGAGCGGGAAATCCCACTTGTGGAGCCCTGAAACAAAACCAGCCGTATTGGGTTTGTATATTCAGTATTCTCTATTGGCCCTGCCGGCACATCAGTGCCCAAGGTATGCTCCTTCATTAACAGGACAATTAACACCCGCATGACAAGCGGGGCGGTGTCCCCTGGGGGTTGCAGTAATGTCCCCGTGTGTGCAGTAACTCCCGCTCCTGCACGGAGAGGAACTGAGCTGCACAAATCCCGCTCCTGGAGAGGAGCTGCAGCAGCAGCAGTGTCAGGGAGCCCACCCAGCCCTGCTCCTGCTGCTCCAGGCCCTGCCAGGAGTTCTCCCTGCTGGCCTGCGAGAGATGCCGTGATGATTTCCAGGGGAATTCTCACACAGCTCATCCCACCATCTGTGGGGTAACAGCTGCTGCATCACCAGTTCCGGGCCATCCCAAAATTCAGGGAGTCACCATCACGGCCTTCAGAGTCCCCAGGTTTTCCTCAGGCAGGGCATGGCTGGAATGGTCTCTCCCAGCCACACCAAACGTGAATCAGCACGCACAGGTCACCGGGGGTATCACGGCTGAAATGCAAAGCCTCACAGACAGATAACACCTCAATAAATATTCCACAAAGCAGGGCACTGTTCCCTATTGGGCACCAACAATGGCACAGAAATCCCAGTGAGCAGCTCTATGGAAAACAGACAATCTCCACCTGAGCCATGTGGAAACAGCACTGGAGAGAGGGCAGGTGCTGAGCGAGGACCACGCAGAAAGGAAAATTCAGGCTAAGATTTGATGTTGTCCTTGGGAATAACAGTGAGAGCCCAGGTAAGAAATGACTTTTTCTTCACCTGGCCCATGGAACAAGTTTGTGCTCTGTCTGCAGAGGACTTTCCGTGCAGCTTTCCGGAGTCACCCTGCGAGTGCCACTGCAGCTGGGCAGGGGGGACAGAGCAGGTGACAGGGACAGCAGAACCAGGCGCTGCAGCACATGGTCTGGCCCCTCTGAGGAGGCTGCAGCCCCCACAGCCGTGATGTTCTTGTTCTGCAGCCTCACAGACAAATTGTCCCTCCAAGGCTGCAAATCCAGCAGCTTTCATAGGAGCTGGATTCAATTTAAAAATCAGACTTAACTATTAAGAGCCAGTTTCAGTTAAACGCTATCTGCTTGCATCACCACTCCTAAGAGCTCGCTGTGGCTCCTGCTGCCAGAACTTCCAAATAAACCAAGCAAACTTGCTTATAAGAGCAGGAAGAAATCAGATCTTTCCAGGCACAGAGGCTCAGCCAAATGCATCCCAGAGTCCTGTGTTGCCATGAACCAGCCCAGCTCCATCTGAGCTGAGGCTGGAGCTGCTTTCCACATTGCTTTGTTTATATTGACTGCATTTATGATGCCTCAGAAGTTGCCAGTAAAATATTTATTTAGCAGTTAAAACGTTCTGCAAATGATTTTGCTGTCCCAAAAGATAAATATTTCTTGGCATTCTGAAATGATACATTGATGTTTTTGTTAAGGAAATTGCATGTTGATAAAATTTTCTCAGATTACACTTGGTCGTTCCTTTGTATTTGAAGTGGCCACATTAATTTTTCGTGATATTTATTGTAATTGTAAATTGCACCGAGATTAGAAACATTACACTCACCATAAAATGAAACACATTTCAAGTATTTCCGCGTCATCTATTTAAGGGCTTGAAGACACTTTTGATCCTTCAGGTTACCAGAGTGCTCTAAGCTTACAGAACAAGGATCCAACACAAACCAGAATCCCACTTTAAACTCTTGGGGAGCCTTTTTTCCACACCCCCCCCCCCCCCCCCCCATCTCTTTCCTTCTTTTCTTATACACTAATATCCAGCTCCACTTTGGGGTGTCCCCGCACTGCAAAATTTCAACCTGATTTATGTTTGCAGCAGATTTGAAACTTATGAAGGCTATTAAATAAAAATAAATGGAGCACTGCCACCTTTACTGGCTCCTTCTGCTTCCTTTAACCTCCCAACCACACTCACATCCACGATTTGAGCCGAGCTCACCAATTTAGACACCACAGGATTGTTTTTCTAGACAAGGCCAGACACTTGCAAATGAATGAAGGCTGTCAGTGCTCCAGACCACCAAAACTTCCATGGAACACCGTGCTCTTGGAGCCTTCTCCCAGGCACGTGGGGTATCTGGAGTGGAACTGTACTGCTGTGAAATACTTGGGTTTTCAAACACCCTCAGTGAAGCAGCCCAGCTCACAAACACAGCCCCTGCCACTGCTCTGCTGTCCAGCAGCCTCAGCCTTGCTGGCCAGCACTCTTCTAATGAAAAAGGAAAAGTCTTCTTCCTCAAACTCAAATCCTCAGTTACATCCTCTGAGAAAAACCAACCTGAAGGTATCACCTGAGAGCAGTCAGAATGTGGAGAGCACAGGGTACTGCCAGACCCCCCCAAACCAGTGCTGAACTAAGCATTCAGGATGAAAAAGCTCCAATGGGCTAAAATTTCCCATCTTTCCCAGGAGACTTTTAGTGCATCATATTACCTAGATTTAAAACAAACAAACAAACAAATTTAAAAATTTAAAAAAAAAATTGAAATTCAAATCAAATCACAACCTCCCAACATTTTTCAAAGATTTAAGAGGAACATTTCTCGTGTTTATCTATGCAAGAAACTTTGTTCCATATTTTCTCCCTTTTGGTTGGTTTTCATGGGGGTTTTGTGCCATTTGACTTTAGAGAACACCTCTGAAACCACAGAGAATCCTCAAGGCTAGGATAAAACATCAGCCACACAGGAAAAATGCTCATTCTTCCGTCTTCAGTCCAGATTTTTAAAGATTCCACAAACACTTCAATATTGAGCCCTGACATCTATGAATGCCAACTCTTGCCATGTACAGTTAATTAAAAGAAATCCAACCCAGCCTTACAAACGAACAGGGTCACAACCACAATGTCCATGGAGGTTTCCACCTTTCCCTCTGTACAGCCCAGCTCCGCTGCCGCTTCCAGAGCCTCGTGGAATAAAACATTCTGGTCTCTTCCATGGGAATCAAGGTGGAATTCCTGGGTGATCAGAAAACCCCAGAGTGCTCTGAGCAAACCATGAGAAGGCAACCTGATGGCACAGGCTGGCACAAGCACTGGGATTCTCCCCAAAAGCTCTGATACAGGGAATTTAGGTACTATGGATGTGCATCCAGGTCCCTGAGAGAGCTCATGATGAAAGATAGGGATGAACACCAGGCAGAAAGGAACGTGCCAGGCTCTGGTTCTAAAAGCACTGCAGGTGCCTGCAAATAATCACAGAATCACTGAATGCCTTGGGGTGGGAGGGACACAAAAATCATCTCGTTCCAGCCCCCTGCCACGGACAGGGAAGTCACTGACACTCTTCAGTCAGAAATTAAACCCATCACGTTTTAGACCAAAGAGTGGAATGGACCTCAGCACAGCCCAGTGGGTACCGCCTGCAGGCAGGGAAACATCGAGGGAATGACGGCAGAGCTCCATAAAACAAAGATTTACCTGGGGGAAAAGGAGAAGAGGCTGTTATCCTTGTGGCAACACTTGGGCTAAGTGCAACAAGTGAAATTAGCAGGTAGTAATTAGCAAAGCAAACAATGGGAGGTAGCTCTTGGTGAATTGCACAGGCACAGAACTTGTTCCCAGACAATCTGGCACCTGACAGGGACAACGTGGCTGCAAATGACAAAGAAGCACAAGAATTGCCTGCTAGAGCCTGATACACATGTCCAGCTGTGCCTGGGGAAATCCTCGAGCCACAGGTGGTGGAAAGTACGGGATTGAAGAGAGGGCAGTGCAACCCAGACTGCAAAATCTCTGGAGTTATCTCACTATTCATCCTCTGGCTGTTGAAGTGGTTCCTCATCTCAGGTCAAATCTTAAGGGTTGCACTGAAACAGAAACAAGAGGGATCCAAATAGAATAAACAAATTTGTGCCAGGCCCAGCTCAAGAACTTGGGCGGTGCAGGGAAAACCCCTTGTGACTAGAAAAGAAGAGGATGAAACCTGTGTTCTCTCGAGCAACCATTATCTCCAACCCTCTTGTCTCTTTCTAAAACCACAGAAGGATTCAAGGTCAAAGTACAGTTCATTCCTGGGAGGAGAAGTTGCATCTCCCAGGTACGGCAGGTCTATTTAAGAAATCTCTGAGCCTGGAAATTGTGCTTGGCCTTGGAGCTTTCGTCTGCACTGAATGCAGGAACAGAATGTGTCCTGGGGAGAATTTGTGGACACGAAGGACACACTGACCATGAATACCAACAGCAAAAATATCATCAGGAGAAACACACCTGGAAATTGTGAGATCTGTAAATGTAAGGTCACAGAAGAGGATTTTTGTAGAGTGCATCTACCCAAGCCTAAGAAAACAAGGTGGGGTTTTTAATGTTAATAGGGCAGAAAACGCAAATGCAGACCACAGTCTTTAACTCAGTTTTGGGTGCTGCCACTTCTGGGCTCCCTGGTTATAAAGGCACTATTTTCTTATCCAGCCCAAACACAGCTCTTCCAAATTCATGCAAGGATAACATCTCCTCTGGAGTTTATCTCATCTAGGAGAAGACACTGAGAGGGACTCTAGAGAACCAAAAAATTTAAGTACAAAGAAATGCCTTTTCTTGCTGTTTTTTTCTCACATCCAACAAATCACGTCTCAATAAGGTCATAGAAAGGTCTGTCAGGATGTCAGTTGTTTCTATAAATCCCTTCATAAATGAAACAAGGATGGCAACAGCACTGGGGAGCCAGGCAAGAGATCATCACAGAAATCTGTGCGAGTGTTGCCATCCAGATATTTCCTGGTGCAGCAAGAGGAGCAAAACTAACGGGAAATTCAGTGTGTGAAGGCAGATGCCAGCCTCTGGAGCATGGTGCCCAACATCCTTGCCAAGCTTTCCAAACCTCAGCAAGCTCCATCCCTTTGGATCCGAGCACTCCTTCCCGAGCCCTGATCACACTGAGCCCATCTGCATGCTGAAAGCACAAACTTCAGCTAGAATGATTTCTGATAAATGATTTGATAAATGGTTTCTGATAAATGATTTCTGATAAATGGTTTCTGAAAACCGTTGCCAATTCCTTACCTTCCCCCCAGCGAAGGAGCTCTCTGGGGCCTCGGGAAGAGCTCTGGGCTTGCAGGACTCCTCCCTGAGCCCTGAGCAGCAGGCTCCTCCTGCAGCCTGTGCACGCTGCTCCCGGGCACGAAGGGGTTAAACCCACAGGGCTTGCTCTGCCCCCAGGAGCCAGTGAAAGCTGCAGAGCTCTAACGTGTGTGTTTGTCCAAAGCTTCTGATGTTCCCTGTGCTTTCTCGAAGGGCTTTGGTTCAGGAGTCTTTTCAAACCGGGCTGTATTTCCCCCTTCGAGTAAGGGTTCGATCCAGCGGGCTCAGCTGCGATTTGCACGCAGGGAAATTGTAAAGCACTGACCTGCCCCCCTGCAGCATCACACGAACCACGGCTCAGCCAGAAATCTGCAAACGTGCACTGAAATTCAGAAGCAAATTCAGCCATGCTTACAGCTGCCTCACAGGCGCCTTCTGCAAATATTTGCACACTTGTACTTTACTGGTACAAATACTGGTGAATAAGGAATTTTCATTTCAAATAACCACTGAGCTCAGCGTGCTCTGTTCTGTTTTCCACCATGGTCTGTACACCAACACTTGCCTAGTGAGACACGCCAGGAAACAAGCAGCACTCTGTGACTTCTAAAATTAACAGTACGAAATCTGAATATGAAATATTTACACACTCATTAACGTGGAAAGTTCACAGCACACCACAGAATTCAAAAAAACCCCAACGCTGTGGGACCCTTTAAACCTTACCTGTGGCAGCACGAAGCCTCAAAGAGCTGGAATGAGAGGAGGCTCTGAGCATCTGCGAGGACTGGCACAGACATCCAGCATTCTGTGCAGTCTGGACAGGCCCTGTGAGAATTTGTGTTTAATAAATGGGAATATTCATTTCCATATTCAGCTCTTGCTTTCACAAAAAGGAGGAGGACAAGACACAGAGATAATTTATTTCTTTAAACATGTCTTAAAGGCTATTTTGACTCGGGCAAGGTGTTACTCACTTTCATATTTCAGCAAATTATACCATTAAGAGAGAATGTGAATTGAAAATGTTTGGAATTGATATTCCTTGTGTTCAATCTTTAGTAACTACCTTAGAAAGTGTTTCCATCAGCAAGAGCAGTGTGGGATCTCTCCAAGACCTTGTCAAGCAGCAGAGAAGGAAAAGCCTGTTAGCTCAAAATGAACAGGCAGCTTCTCCCTCGCAGAGCTCACTGTGGTGAAAAAGGTGCATTTTGGGAACACCTTCCTTGCCAGCCAAAGTCAGACTTGTGCTTTGCTGACATCTCCTGCCATATGCAGATTTTTACCCAGAACTCTTCTCTGACAGAGTAGTCGTTCTTCACAAAGTGAAAACTTCGGAGTTGGAGAAGATAATTCATAATAAATTAATCTAATCCAGGTAAAATGGCTGTAATTTCTGTAAAATGGCCCAGTGTGGTGTCTGAGGCTCTCCTCTCCCAGTTATTGCAATCCTGCGTCTCCAGCCTGACGTCAGAGCTCCCAGCACATGCAGTTTTCCCCTGCACATCTGCCTGTCCTGCCCTGGGCTCTGTTTACCCTTTATCTGCTGGCTCCCGGCAGGATGCTGAGCCCGGGGATCCCGCACAGGCAGCTCCCAGCTGGGCAGTCACAGAGCATCAGCCTGGGAACAATTGCCATAAATTCGCAGGGTTTGCCTCATTTTCACTGCAGGCCATGCCTGAGTGACTGTGGAGTGTGAACGAGCACGGCCATGGTGCTGTAAGCACATCTGTACTTGAGCTGTAACCCAAGGGTTTCTTCCAGTGATGTTCTTCCTTTAAATAATAATATTTAAATAATTTATATTTAAATAAAACCCCCTGACTGCAGTGTCTTTTCAGAGAGTGAGCGTGCTCTGCCCAGTGCTCTCTGAGGGGAAAACCATTTCGAGAAAGTGGAATCTTCTCATTCCAGCCAATACTCCAAGGCACAAAGCAGTCCCTTACTCATCGGCCTTGTGTCCCATTTCAATTTCGGGAAGTTCCCACATTCCCATCCAAAAAGGAAACACGTTCTGAAAACACCACGCTCTGGTTTTGTGGTTTGTTAATATAGGTGCAGAATAAACAATGGATTTGGGGATCCTGCAGAGGAAGGGCCCATGTTGTACATAATCAGGTTTTAATGGACTCTGTCTGTAAACAGATCGGTCCATACACGATGGGACTTTTCCATGCACACTGAGCTGTGTGGGTAAGGGGATTTGTTTTTGAAGCCTGCCATAAAACTGCTGCCTACTGACCCAGTGGTCACCAGCAGCCCCATTAAAGGTAACCAGCCCTGTCCCCAAGCTTTCCTTCTGGCCCTTTTCCTACAGATCTCATGGCAAAGCTCAGCCAAGAAGACACAACAGCACAGAGAGCTGTGTTAGCCTGGAAAATGCAAACTTGCCCTGAGCTTTTTTTACACATTGCTGGGCCAAATTTCAGGGAATCGGGAGTTTAGCATTTAGATTTTATCTGCCCTACAACTCAGCTGAAAAAACCAAATTCAGTGTGTGAGTAATGACCTCAAACCAACATTAGGTTTAAGACAAACATCTAATAACAGGACCTCACATGTTAGTTAAAGAACTTTAGAGAATTTGCCTGGACTCAGTCAGTCATATCAACCCCTGCACTCGGTTCCTTTTGGACCAAAATGGTGAGGAAAAGTCCCAGATAAATGTTAACTTTTTCTCCCCAAATCTAAAAGGCCCGATCCACCCCAACCTCAGCTCAGCACTCACACATGGTGCTGGGTGATGTCTTTTATCAGTACATGGGGGGGTGCAGGCTCCAGCATCTCCCTCCCTCCTCTCCATTCCCCACAAAATCTCTCTGCACCCCCTCCCTTACAACCCCAAAATCCTTGGATGTTCCCCCATCCACCCCCCAGCCTAACCCCCATTCCTGCATCCTCCCACATCCTGCTCCGTGTTCCCCATAACCCCTCCAGCCCCCAAATCTCCCTTCCCACCCTTCCATCCTCCCTGCATCCCCCTGCAGACTCCTCACTCCCAGCCTCACATCCCCCCCACACACGCCTGCATCCCCCCACATCCCTCAATATCCCTCCTCCACAGCCCCCTGCACCCCTACCCCTCCCTCGTCCCCACATCCCCCCCCACACCTCACAGCCCCCCATATTTCATCCCCTCCCGATTTCCTCTGGAATCCTCCCACATCCCCCTCCATTCCCCGTCAAACCCTCCCCTTCCCACTGAACTCTCCCATCCACATCCCCACTCCACCCCCTCCGCACTTCCCACCCTCTGGAGGGGAAAAGGAGCATCAACTCTGTGCTTTTGGGGTTTTGTTTGGTAAGAAGTGCCCAAAACAGCATTGCTGTAGGATTCGTTTTTTCTTCTAGAAGGGCAGAGCAGAGCCCCCCTTGCCTGCAGGTGTGGGGCAGAGAGGGGCAGCTCCTCACAGCCCCTCACTGCCCCACACAACCCCGTCCTGGTGTCCGTCTGCTCCTGGCACTGCAAGCACTGCCTCTCAATAAACACCCATGGCATTCATCTTCAAATCCCCTGGCCCCGTGGAGCTATATTTAAATTGACATTGAAAAAGCAGAACTTTTCTCAGGTTTCTTTGAGATGCTTCATAAAAAGGGAATTTAGGATGTTTGAATTGGAAACTCACCTTAAATGGATTTTTGTTAAAAAAACCATCGAAATGTTTGCTGATTACCTGTGACCCGAGTGGCATTCCAGCATAGAAGGACCCACTTTTCCAGCCTTCAATCTACACCCTTCCACTTTGTTTGCAGAGAAAACACGTGCTGTTTTACCTCTACAGGTGTAATTAAAATGTGGATTCCCCAGTGTGGATGCATTTCTGCCAGAATGAATGTGCGTGGCAATACAGCTTATTTACACTGAGACAGAGAATAACCATCAGGTGGATTGGCTACAAATGCCCTTTACTGGCCCCAGAGCGACACAGCACTGGCAAACCACCCCCGGGGTGGGGGAGCAGCTTTCCCAGCAGCTTTGGGGTGCTGCAGAGTGAGAGCATTGCCACAGGCAGGACAGGGATCTGAGGAGGAGCTGCAGCACTGAGCAAACTCATCCAGCTGCTCCCCAGGGCTGCTGCTGGACATCTCCGAGGGCCTGGGCTGACCCAGCTCTGCTGTTCATGGTGTGGGTACCTGTGGGACGATGCTCTTTTCTGACCCAGGGATGGATCATTTCCCGCAGGCATCGCCTATGGCAGCCCGGCAGCACCGCGCCGGCTCATCACAGCTCTAAAGGGTCATTACAAAGCGAAACGATTGTGCTGCACCGTCCAAAATTATCCATCAGCACTAAACCTGTGTGAGGGTGAGGTGTGCTGGGATTTCCCTGTGGTCACCCCTCGGCCAGCCAGGTCTATCGATGCTGGTCCAGGGGAGCCCTCAGCCCTGCTATGGAATACGCTGGGATAATATCAACCACATTTGGAAGGGCTGTCACTGACGGCTGGTGGCACTGACCCTCGCTTTTCAGACAGAATCAGAATCTCGGAAGGGTTTGGGCTTTGATTAGAGATCATCTCGTTCCACGCCTGCCGTGGGCAGGGACCCCCAACCACCTGAGGGCACCTCGCGGGGACCCTTCAGCTCCTGGCTCCCGGCTGCTGCCACTCCGGTAGGCAGCCGACCTGGAGAAGCTGTGGGAAACTGAATTTTAACAGAAAGCCATACATTAGGTCGGTGAAAATAATCTAAATATACGTGTGTGAGTGTATATATATATATATATATATATATATACACAGACATATTACAAGAAAACACAAACCAACTAATAAAGAAATGCCATTAGTCAGGTGTATTTTCCGGTAATTCTAACAGGCTTCTGCCGTGCCTGAGGGGACCCTGGGTTTCGGCAGCATCGCCGAGGAGGCGGGAGGGCTCCCCAGCCGGGCTCACATCCTTTCGGGGCTGTAAGCGGCTCCTCCCGGGGCAGAAATTGGTCACTAAAGTCGTGACCAAGGCGCTGCTGGGCAGGCGGAGGTGCCGTGTGTGTGTCATCGGCAGCGCACCCACACCGTGCTCTCGTTCCGCTGCCGTCCCCGGGTCTGTCCCCGGGTCTGTCCCCGGGTCTGTCCGGACGGAGGGAGGCCCCTGGCAGGGGCATGGGGCTCTGGGAATCTGCCAGGGCGGGAGCAGGTTCTCCCGAGCCCCCCGGGAGATGTCCCCGCCGCGGCACCAGGACAGAATGGAGCTGTGTGTCTGTGCGGGGGAGCCGCGGGACCCCCGGCGCTGCCGGACAGAGGGACACGGCCACCCCCGGCTCGGCAGAAATGCAGCTTAACCAGAGCGTCCCAAAGCCTCCCCCGGCTGTCTACGAGAGAAAAATGCAAAACAAAAAACCTTATTCTATTTAATGCTTGGTGCGCTGAAAAAAAAAAAAAAAATCACGTTATGATCTGAGAAAATATAATCACTTCTCCGTCACGTACTCAGCTGTGGAAAAAAAATATTAACATTTCGTGGCGAAGGCGCCAGCGCCGAGCGAAACCCGTCTATTCCAGCCCTCAGTGTGACACCGGGGACGGACACAGCCTGTCGCCCTGCTAATTCGGGTTAATGCGGCAGCGAATCTCCCTTTTAATTAAACCCGGGCGCTGTTCTCACGCGCACTGAAAGCACCAGAAACAACAGCCCGAGGTGACAAGGAGGTGACAAAGCCACACGCTCCGCGCGTCCTGCCCGCGCCGAAGGGTCCCGCAGACGCCCGGCTCTGCCGGCCCCGCCGCCTTCCCTCGTCCCGGCATCCATCCTCATCCTCTGCTAAATAATTTCCAACCAGCTCTTTGGGTAAATATCGAACTCATCTCAGTGTAAGAACACGAGGTCGTTCCCTGTGTACCCAGCACGGGCCGTGTCCTGCGGCGCTCACTCCGGGGGCTGATTTAACCCGGGATGGATGCGGGGTTCCTCCCGAGCCGGGCCGTGCTGGGAAACCAGGAAAACTGGGAAGGGCCGGGATAAGCTCAGCGCGGATTCACCCCGAGGGCTCGGCGGGCGGCGGTCCGGGGCTGATCGGGGTTAAAGCTCTGTTTTCTCGGCGCTCCGCTCCCGCCGGAGCACGGGCTGGAGCTCCCGGAGCCGCTGCCCCGGGACACGGGGTCCGGCACCGCGGCCCGGGCACCCCGCCGGGGCACGGAGGCACCGACCAGCCCCGAGCCGCGGGCGCTAATTACCCCGCTAATTAGGAGGCTGTCCCGCCGCTCCCCGGCCTCGCTCTCTGCCTCTCGTCCTTCCCTGCGCCGCGGCTTTTTATTTTTTTCTCTTAGCAAAATAGCAGTAATTGCATGTCTCGGTGGATGCTCTGTAATTTAACATCCCAACGGAAAACGTGGAGAAGACACTAGGGGAAAACAAGCGAAAAAATAAAATAAAGAAAAAATATTTTAAACCACAATAAAACAAAATTCTAAAATAAAATAAAAGAAATTTTTAAAGAAAAGAAAATGCTAAAATAAAATAAAAAATATTTTTTAAAAAATAAAATTTAAAAATCCTACCCGAACAATAGAGCGCTAGGATTTCGTGCTACATCGACTCAGCTCATGAAGAGCATTTTTTAAAAATACCACTCAGGATGCGCGGAGCAGAAGTTAATTAACCTTTTAGCAGCAACTAACCTATTTTCAAAATCCGAAAACATCCGAATTTGACCAAGGGAAGACCGGGGGTCTGGCCTCTCCCCGCCAGCCGAACCGTCGCGGAAAACGATGGGAGAATGTTCCCGGTACCGCTGTGCTTTGCGCTTTCTCTGTAGAGCTGCCTGGAGCTTGGTTTTGAATCTCTAACCTGCCTCCTTTGGGGAAAAAACCCCAACTTAAAAAAAAAAAATCAACCCCAAAGCATTACGTTACTCAGAGCAATAGTCCATAAAATATTTTATTGAAATAAAGTAAATATCTTCGCATTAATAAAACTGATCATAAAATGCAGTTTTCGAATAACTAGGGGCACCACAGGGTTTTAGACAGCGAGTAGATGTGGAAGGTGGGATCCAGTGTCCTCCTGGCCCCCGGGGCCGCCGCACGGCCCAGCGGCCGTGGCCGCGCTCCCGGCCCGGGGGGACCGGCGGGCGCTCCGAGCGTCCCAATGTCCCCAGGCCACTGTCCGAGCTGCCCTCCATCCCCTGGGGCCGGCCCGGCGGGGCCGTGCGGGCAGGGCCGGGGCCCCTCACTCCTCCTGGCTGACCTCGGCCGGCGAGCCCAGGCTCTCGGGCGGCTTCTCGGCGTCCCGGGCGCGCTCCTGCTCCGAGAGCTGCTCGCTGCTGGGGATCGAGTTCTTCTTCGGCCGGCCCTTGGGCTTGGTGGGGGACTCCAGGCCGCCCCCCTGCAACACCTGCGAGGCGGGGAGGGAGCGGAGGAAGGGGACACCCCAGTAAAACCGAGTGGCCCCTCTCTCTGCCGTGCCCCGGGGCGAAGCCGCCGGTGCGGGTCCTCTGGGGCTGCGCCCACCGCCCGCCGCCCCGGGCCCGAGCGGGACAACGGGAGAGCTCGGACAGGACCAGGAGCCCAGGAGATGCCCAGGCACGGTATTAAAGACCAGGGCATATTATTATTATTATTATTATTATTATTATTATTATTATTACACTCATCGTCACCATTGCTGTTATAATTATCCTCAATGTTATCCTTAAATACCCCGGGGCCGGTGTGCAGAAGGACGAACCCGCGAGGCACGGCGCGCCCAGAGGGAGGACTATTAAGAAGGGGCACTTACTATTTTCTTCCATTTCATGCGCCTGTTCTGGTACCAGGTTTTCACCTGGAGCTGGCTGAGCCCCAGCGATTCGGCCAGGTCTATTCTGCGGGCGAGAGAGAGAGGAGGTCAGGCCGGCAGCTTTCGTCTGGGTCGACGGCTTCCCGACTTTCTCCGGCAGAATGCGCCGCGTCCCGGGTCCGAGCTGGGCCGTCGCCTACCTGTCGGGCGTGGAGAGGTATTTCTGCTTCTCGAAGCGCTTCTCCAGCCCCATGAGCTGCAGCTCGGTGAAGACGGTGCGGCTGCGGCGGCCCTTCTTGGCCTTGCCCGGCTCCGGGGGGCCCGGCTCCAGCTTCCCGCGGAGGTGCAGCTCCAGCGGGAGATGCGGCGAGGCGGAGCCGCCCTGCAGCCCCGAGCCGGCGGCCAGCAGGGCCGAGCCCAGCCCCGAGCAGCCCAGGGGAGCCAGCGGGAACTTAAACACGGCGGCCGGCTCCGCCTTCAGCACGGCTGCGGGAGAGAGCGGCGGTCAGCGGCGGGCAGCGCGCAGGGACCCCCGGGGCTGCAGGGTGCCTCGGCTGCCCGGGGAGCAGCCCCTGCAGGGAGCCCTGGACTCTTCTCCTCCATCCTCCCGAGCCCCCGGTTCCGCCACCTCCGCGGTGCAGGGACACGTTCTACCCTTCAACCAGCACACGCTAATCACAGAGTTACTCGGGGGTTACAAGTGAAAGTAACGCAAACCAACCCGAAAGCGTTCCCCTCGGTGTCAACCAACAGCTGCCCGAGCCGCCTGAACTCGGCGAACAGCGGCGGCGGGCAACGGCCCAGGGTTCCCTTCCTGGGAGTTTTCAGGATATCTTCGATACCTGATAATAATTCCTGTCCCACTCCGTGAACCGCAGCCTATGATGGGGCTGTCGGGGAGCGGGCAGCGAGGCATCCCCGAGGGTGCTGCTCCCGCGGGCTGGGGCCGCCGCTCGGCCGGCTGCGTTCACTTCCCCCCGATCCAGCCCGGCCCTGCTCGGCTCGATTCCCTCTCCCGGCTCGGCCCGGCCCGGCCCGGCCCGGTTCTTCCCGGGTCCCCTCTCCGCTCCCTGGGGCTGGGGGCTGCGGTCCTGCTGGGCCCGGCGGGGGAAAGGCTTCAGGGGAGTCTCAGCGGGGTCTTCTTCACGGCCTGCCCGATATCGCCTCTCTCCCTACAGGGCCCGGTCCTGCTCCCGCCTGCCCCCGCGGAACTGAGCCTTTTATCTGATCCGCTATTCTGAGCACTTCTGAATACTTCATCTTGAAAATAAGACTAATTTCTAGATATTCTAACGCATGTTGCTCCCGTGCTCAGGGGCTTGACGCTTTCCTCTTTTTCTCTTAAATGCAGAAAATGAAACTGGGATTCTCCTTTTCTGTTCAGGTCAATGGATGAAGAAGAGCTACGGCTCCACAGATGAAGATGGCTTGGAAAGTGAAAGTTTTCGCCATCACACATTTAAATATTGGCCTTTAAAATATATTAAGTAATAGCCTTCAAAATTCATTTAACACTAGTGTTAAAAAAAAAACCCCACCAAAAAACTCCCAAAAAACAACCAAAAAACAAACCTGAACACAAAAAAGAAAAAAGGAAACAAGCGCTAAAAACTCCCCCAAACAAGAATAATAAAACCAATAACAATTAAAAAAACCACCCCAAACCTATTTGAATATGGTCATAAACTGCATTTGTCCTGGATGCCATATCCGACTGGACAGAGAATGCGGGCACCCATTAAAAAAAACAAAAACCAAACATGTAATATAATATGGACAGCAATGTTATGTCTTCCATCTTCTATATTATTGCTATATAAAAATAGCATATATTTATATTCTATATGTATTTTTCTGTTTGCTCATCCGTGGGGTTTCCAGCTCAATCTGTGGCCGCAGGGCCTCTTGCCGCCCCTCGCAGCCCTGACAGTCCCTGCCATTCTCACCTCATCCAAAAACACGGGGGAAAACACCAAAAACAAAACGACCACCACCAACAACCTTCTTCTCTGGAATCCGGAGGCCGTTCTGTGCCGGGGCTGCCGGAGCCGCGGGGCCGCTTCCCTCGGTTTTAGGCCCCGAGCCCCGGGCTGCTCGCGGGGATGCGCACGGCCGGCAGAGCCCCGCAGAAAGCTTCGTAGGCAGAATTCCCAAGTTTTTCTCCGAGGAACCCGGCTCCCAAAGGCGCTGGAGACCACCGGCGGGCGATGTCTCCCCGCCTGCCGCCCCCAGCCGCCCCCCAGCCGCGGGGAGCCCCCCGGGACGTACCGAGGTGGTTGTGGTAGGGCCGGGCGGAGAGCAGCGCCTGCACCCCGAACTTGAGCAGCTCGCCGGCCGGCGCGGCCCCCTTGGCGTCCGGGGGGTCGGTGAGGATCTCCTCGATCATGAAGCTGCGGTAGCGGTGGGAGCGGTGGTCGGGGAAGGCTTCGGCCGGGAAGTAGCGCGCGGCGCCCAATTCCAGCGGGTGCTGCATCCTCGCCGCCCCCGGGGCGCGGGGGGACCCCCGGCCGCCGGGGCAGCCCTAGCGCAGCCCCCCGGCCGGCAGCCGGGCAGCGGGGGCTCTGCCCATCGCCCCGCCGCCCCTCCCCTGGCCCTGCGCGGCGGCCCGGAGCCGTCCCCGCCGCCTGCACACGGGGCGCGGCACCGGGCAACGTCTGTCTCCCCGCCCCGGGCCCGCGGCCGCCGCCTATTATACACGGCCGGGCCCGGCGGGGCCGTCAGCGCGGCGGGGGAGGGCGCGGGAGGGGCTGCGGGGGAAGGAAGGGGCCGGGGCGGGCGAGTACCTGGAGCGGGGGTTACAGCCCAGCATTTGATCCCCCGCCATATAAAGCAAATTACCCGTTCTGCTCGCTGCGGGAGAGCAGACACCCAAACAACCCTGGCCCTTTTGAAGCGCAGCCCCGGCCCCGGTCCCGGCCTAATCCTTATGACCATCCCTGTCCCCGTCCCCAGCCCCGTCCCCGTCGCCATACTCATCGCCACCCCGTTCCCGTCCCCACACCATTCTTCCGTCCCTTTCCCATTGCTGTCCCAACCCTCGCCGCCCTCCCCATCCCCTTCCCCGACGGGTTAACCGCGGCTCCGGGGCACCCGGGCTGATGGAGGCGGGCACGGAGCCGCACGGACCCTCGGGGGGCCGCAGCCCCTCGGTACGGGCGGCTCGGAGCGCTCGGGGCAGTCCCGGGGCGGGGCCCGGGGCCCGGGGCCCGGGGCAGCCCGAGGGCAGCGGGGCCGCGCTGATGGCCGGGGCTGCCCGTGGAGGGGCCCAGGCCCGGTGCCCTCAACTCCGGGCTCCCTCCGAGCCTCGGCCAAAGCGGTGTAAACATCTAACAGGAGCTGGTCAGCTTCCAGCACGGAGCGGAGTCTTCCCCGGGACTTTTAGATCATTTACACGAACGATTTGCTCGGTACAACGTGATTCATTCTGTTGCCTTTAGCCTGTGTCACGCACCACAGCAGAGACCCACGGGCCGCCCCTGCTCGTTACTGACGCGCTTCGAGCCGGATTCGTGTGCGGGAGCCCGAACGCCCAAACCCTTCCCGAAAATGCCGGCGCTGTGGATTCCGGGGGGATCGCTCCGGAGAAGCCCCGGCAGACCGGGCGGGGGTCCCACGGCGTGAGGCGGGTTCGGCTGCGCTCGGACCCTGCCCAGGCCGGAGCTGCCCACCCGTGACCGCGCCCGGCCGCCAGCGGAGAGGGCCGGGAGAGGGGCTCATCCACCCGGCAAGGGAAGTTCAGCCTCGTTCTGTACAATTTTGGACCCAAAAAAGAGGGTTCTGCCCCTTTCTCGGCTGCTGCGAGGGATGCGCAGAGGAGAGCGGAGCAGCCGCGATATCCGGCCCGGCTCCGGTTCGGAAGCCCCAAGCGAGAGGGGACGGCCACGGGAGTCACCCGCGGGGGCGAGTCCGAGCCCTCCGCTGCCGTCGGGGCAGTGTCCGGCCAACTTCCCCCGGCCCAGTGCGGGCTCCAGCGCTCCCCGTGGCTCCCGTCCGGCCACACGCCCCCGCGGAGACAGAGAACAGCCCCGGGGGCTCCGCATCCTCCGGCAGCCGCGGCTGCACAGACCCCCGGCCCATCGGGACCCCGGCCCTGTAACTTGAATTAAATATCGAGACTGGGGTAGGCGGAGGCGTTCAGGGAACTGCGGAGAGCACGAGGCCGCCCTGCTGCTCCTGTCAGCGCTATTTGAGTCCTGCTGCCGTTTCTCTGTACTACTCACCCCTGCATGCGACAACAACGAATTAATTTATGCTCTGTACTTCACTGCCTGCCCACATAACCTGTTCCATATGGTTACTGAGACTCGTACGGAGCAGTTGCGCGCGGATTTGTTCTGGTTTCTCCACGTTTCTTCAATTTAAAATTCCGCCACTCGCTCTGTGAAGCACTAGCGGGCAGAACCCCCGTTCGCTGCCCGGGTGCTCCCTGCTGTTAGCGGGCTGTCATTTATTCAGACATCATCTCCGTGTGTGCACCGCCAACGAGAGCGGGGGCTGTGCCCGGGAGCCGCGCTCCCCTCCCGGGGGCAGCAGCGGGAACCGGAGCCCACCGAGACCGGTCGCCTCCATCCCTCCCCCGAGTCCCCAAATTCCTCCCGGGAATGTCGGGGCAGCCGTGCCCCTGTGCACACCTGCACTCCGGGGAGCCTCGACCGAGACCCACAGGGCCCCAAAAACAATCAAAAATCCCAGATCCAAATCCTCCCCGTGTCCTGGCGTGGCCGTTCGTCCGCCAATCCTTTGTCCATCTGCTCTGTTGGGATCACAAGGTGTTCCCACGCCAAGGTGCCCATTTCCTTCGGCCGAGGCCAGAGAGGCCATCGGAGCTAATACCATGAAACGAGGAGAATAATTATGAGTAAAGTGAGAAGAATTTTGGACACATTCAAGCGAGCAGGCAAATCCACATCGGATTGTTTAAACAACCTCACCCCCGAGACCAGCGCGCTCATAAACAAATAGCGCACGTAAAAGAAATTACCCACGCCTCCCCTGAATTTTTTGTTTCTTCAAAATAAACCAAAGCTCAAGAATAACTGTAAATAATAACACTTCCACCCCCACCCGCGAGCAGGTTAGGATCAGAGCGGTCCAGAGCCAGGATCATCGCCCATCACACGGCATCAACTCAGATAATTTCAGGTTTTATATTCCGTGGGATCCATCTGCCCCGAGGCTCCTCGGGAGAGCAGCCGGGCAGGCACGGACGCTCGGCGGATCCCACATCCTCCCCGGGGCAGGCCCACAGCCCCCGGGCTTACCGAAAAAAATAAAATAAAAAATTAGCATTTCTGAAAAAGCTCCAGTTGAAAGATTTCGATGCTGCACTGAAGAAAGAGAGGGTGAACTTCACCATCCGGCCGCAATCACGGTCAGGAATTTGAAATCGTTAATTTGCATATTATTATTATTATTATTATTATTATTATTACTTTTAGAGCTCCTGAAGATTGTCTAATTTCCTGTACTCATATAGACCACGTAAACGCGTGCTTTTGTTTCACATCGATTTGGGCGGTAGATTCACGCAACCACTTTTATAAAAAGCAGCGTCTTAGAGTGGGAGTCCAGAAAAATACGAGGGTTTTGGGGACCCACAGCACGATCAAGCTGCAGGGCCCAGATTTTATGCACTTTTTTCCCTCTCAGCAACCAGAATGGAATCACCTCTATTTGCAAAATCGCTCCTCATTTACCTAGGGGCTTTTAAAAATTCTTGGTTTGCTGCTGTTGTTTTGGGTTTTGTTTATTTGTTTTGCTTAGGGTTGTTTTGTTTTGGTTTGGTTTTCCTTGAACCAGGTACAGACTTTATGTTACTGCTAGAACAGACTATTTCTAGAGTTAGGGTTTTTTTAAAAATAATTTTTATACAAATGTTCTTAAGTGGTTTCAGAAACTATCGATGCATTTATCCCGTTGCGAGGCTCTTCTGATCTTCGTTTTGCTTAAAAGCAGAACGCATTTTTAAAGGCTCCTCTCGCTTTCTTTCACGCTTCAGATATTTTGATGTCTCTATTTCGGCTGAGTAACTCAGACAAGGATGACAGCTCCACCCGTGAAAATTTTGCTACGAAAAAGGAAACAAGTTCACCCAGTGATTTAAAATCTCCCCTGGGGTGGGAATACTTTTGCTCCGCTGATTCATCCCCGATTTGACCGGAGGAAGAGTTTTGCTGAATTCCCGCAGTTCTCCCGACTCCCACAGCCGTAACGGGGGAAACAGTGAAACTCCAGCTCCTAACCTCCTGGACCCCTCGGGAAATAAATATCCCTGAGGGAAATACTGTGAATATCCGGGACAGTCCAGGTGCGCACGGACCGGACGGGCATCGCGGCTCCTGCCAGCGCCGGCCGCGGCTCCGCGGGGCTCTCCCTTCGTCCCTCCCCGGGACATCTCGATTCTCCCGGGAGCAGGGGGTCCTCGTGCTCGCTCACATCCCGATCTGCTGACCGGCACCGGAGCAGCCGCGGGGCCGCTCCACAGCGTTGCTTAGGTTAATTAAAAATTGGTGTGGTATTCTAAAGTTTTTTCTTATTTTTTTTTTATTTGTATCAAAGCTCTCGATGAATTTTAAACACGACCAATTCGTTGTTTTCTCAACATCGCCTTTTTTAAAGTCCTAATGAAATGTTCCTGTCTCTGCCATCGCGGCCGGCGATGCCCAGCGCCGGGGGCACACGGTGGCCGTGTGTCCGTCCAGGGTTGCCCGGGCTGCGGGACACCCGGACCCCGGTGCCGTGCGGGAACGTCCCCCCGGCAGCCCCTGCCCTTCCCTCGGGGGCCCAGGAGGGGACTCAGGCACAGCCACCTCCCCCCCCGCGCCCTCCTCACGGCACTTAATATTCAGGAAATCCACAAAGTGCTACGACGAGAGTGGAAAACGTGACATCACGGGCTAATTGGGAAGGAGCGCTCGGGCTGGAGGAATAGCTCAGCCCTGAGTAATAAGTTATGTTTAATGGCTGGGTAAAGCTTCATCACCGGCCGTTAAACACGTACCCCTCTAAAAATGATTTTCTGCCAACACCTGGCCTCGTCAGAAAGCCAGACTGTGGAATTATCTCTGAGAGTCACCTTCAGAGGATGCAGTTTGGTTTGAGGGAGGGCTGCAGCCCAGTAATTTCCCTGCCCCTCGAGGTCCATCGTCCTCCTCCCTGCTACGCACACCCCAGCAGCTCCCACAAACTGGGTGTTCTCCATTTCTGTCCAAGCACAAGGAAACCATCCCTGAAACTGCTATCGTCCGAATACATGCCATTTCTATCCATTAGAGCAGCCAGCAGGAGGAGGAGCTCCCCAAAAGTGCCACCTCTGTCCCCACTGCTGCCATCGGGTACCACACACCTGAGTGTCACACACGTACCCAGCTGTGACACTTCTTCCCCAAATCCTTTTATTGTGCAGGGCCCCAAACAAACTGGCACAGACAGTAAGGCACACGCCGTGAAAGCCCCTTTCTCTCTCTTGCTTTTTTTACATAAAGGATTTTAAATTTTTATTTATTTCTTTTTACTTACAGTTAGTTCACAGACAAGGGGTGCAATGCTTGAAAATACAAACCAGTAACCAGCCACACACGGGGTTAGATTTCAGGCCAGGCAGTATTTTTGGGACAGCCTCTTCTCTGTGCACTGATCCCTGGCCATGAAGGGATCTGTAGGTTCAGAGTTTCTTCTCCAGCCCTGCCAGGAGGGCGGCGGCTGCCCCTAAAACCCAGCAGGAGATGAGTGCAGTGACACCTCCCCTTGGGGACAGCTGTACCCCCCTCTCTGCCCGGGGCTGCTGTGGCCGAGTGGCGCCGTGGCCTGGGGCTGTGCTCAGTGCTCAGTGCTCAGATCAAGCCCCCAGCCCACACCGAACCTTACCCGGCTGCCGCCAGAGCCATGGCCAGGAGCTGTGCAGGTGACACTGCAGGTGACACTTTCTGCAAATGACAGTACACACATAAAAGAGCAAGATAAACATCGGTGCTCTGGGTCAGTAAAGAGCCATACTCCACCCGAGACAGCACGTCTGGCTGCACTGTTCATTTCTTGGTGATGCAAGAGTTTCAGGCAGAAAACAACGATTTGTCCTTATCACTCTGTGTGAGCTGAAATGCACCCGAGCCCTGGATCCGAGTGGGAACCAGGGATGCTCTGCTGCCACCCTGGTGCTGAAAACACCCGCCGTGCGCTGAGCCTGCTCCCTGTGCACACGGCTGGCTGCAACACGACTGTTTATGGTTCATAAAATTAACTTAATGACTACATCTGTGCAGGGCTGAGGCCTTCGGTTTTTAAAAGGGAAGAAACAGAGGGAAATCCTTACACTCTTCAGTTTTATGGTTTGCCTCCAGTCACTTCTGGTCCCCAGTTCTCGAGTGCTACATCAGATCTGGACGATTTGGGTTTATAGATCAGCAGGGAGATGTTTAAATCATTAAACACAATAACGGCTAATTGAAACACTTCATTTAAAAAATAACAAGATGTTTTAGACATATTAAAATCATATTAAAGCTGGCTTCCCTGTCCCTCACAAGCACCACTACAGGTAGTTATACCCCATATTAGAGAGCTAGTAACATAAAATAGCTCTCACTAAAGGCCAAACAATACAAAACAATGAAGTGATGAAGGGTTCTTCCAAACCATTCCTTTCAGCGATTCTGCCAAATCCAGTAGGTCTTTTATTTTCCTTTCACACACAGACAGGGACTCTCACAAGGATCTAAGGCCCCTGACCCTGCAGCAGGTATTTTAAATTCTAAGGGAGAAACTCTCGCTGACACTGAAGCCACCAGAAGGAGATCTGCCATCCACTTGAGGAGAGATGAGACCGGAGTTTCACATTGCTTACACTGCAATTCCTACATCTGATATGGCAAATTTCTATTTACTGTACTCAGAACTGCATTTCAAACCCATATATGGCCAAGGCTGCTTAAGAAGTTTAAACAATTTCCCTTTCCGTACATATATTATGACACTTGCAAGTTTTTGGACAGTAACATGACATTCCGAGAGCCACTGATAGCGATCTGCCGAGCTCCAGATGGAGCGATTTAACACGGCCGTGCTCATCCTGCCGGGCTCGGAGCCTCTTCCCCAGCCCCTCTCCTGGGCTGGGGTGATCCTGCACCCTGCACCCTGCATCCCTCATCCTGCACCCCATCCCGCAGCCCCAATCCCACAGCCCCGTGCTGCACCCCTATCCCACATCCCTGTGCCACAGCCTGTAGCCCATATCTCTATCCCTCACCTCCATCCCGCAGCCTGTATCCCACACCCCCATCCCACACTCTGCATCCCACATCCCCATCCTGCACCCTATCCTGTACCCTGTATGCTGTACCCCCATCCCACACCCTTGCCCTGCACTTTGTACCCCCCTTTCCCTTGTCCACCATTCCCCATTCCCGTGTCCCCATTCCCGTGTCCCCCATTCCCCATTCCCGTGTCCCCCATTCCTGTGTCCCCATTCCCGTGTCCCCCATTCCCCATTCCCGTGTCCCCCATTCCCCATTCCTGTGTCCCCATTCCCGTGTCCCCCATTCCCCATTCCCGTGTCCCCCATTCCCCATTCCTGTGTCCCCTTTCCCGTGTCCCCCATTCCCCATTCCTGTGTCCCCATTCCCGTGTCCCCCATTCCCCATTCCCGTGTCCCCCTTTCCCCATTCCTGTGTCCCCATTCCCGTGTCCCCCATTCCCCATTCCTGTGTCCCCATTCCCGTGTCCCCCTTTCCCCATTCCTGTGTCCCCATTCCCGTGTCCCCCTTTCCCCATTCCTGTGTCCCCTTTCCCGTGTCCCGCGGCGCCAGCGCCCTCTGGCGGCGGCGGGACAGAGCGCAGGTGGCCCCGACTGTCCCCAGGTGTCCCCGAGTGTCGCAGGGCCGGGGTCTGAGGGCGGCCCTGCTGCCGCTGCTGTGGGGTCAGGCTGCCTTGGGGGTGGTCCCTGTTCCCAGTGCTGTGGGGTCACGGTGTGTTGGGGGGTCCCTGTTCCCAGTGCTGTGACAGGGGTGTCCCTTTCAGCACCTGGCAGCCACAGACCGGTGCAGGAATGCCAAGGGCACAGTGTGGGAGCTGTTTCCAGGGCTCCTGAGCACAGATCCAGCACCAGCGTGATCAAGAACTTTTGGGATCTTTTAAACCACGTCCAAATTTCCCTGTTCTCCCTCCAGCACTCCTGCTGTTGGTGCTCTGTTGAGGGACCTGACCATTGAGTCAGGAGTGGAAACTCAGGATTGGCTTCCCACACTGGAGGACTCTTGAGTGCCTGGCTCTGAGTCTTCACGGAGAGCAATCCTCTCACAACCCATGGAAGAGCCTTGGAGTTTGACATTTATATAAACATCGACCTTTTTATCCTCAGTGTTTGTTGTTTGAGGAAATCCCTTCTAGTTCTTACGCATGTATAACATCTAAAACAATTGAATTAATTCCATATGAGGGTAGAGGGGTGAAAAATCACGTCTATAGCCAAAATAGTTCAGCAAAACTGCACAGCTGAGGTTTAAGGCTGCCTCTGGTGACTTTGTATTTTGTTTAAACATTGGTGTTAATACTTCATATAGATATGTGCAGCACAGATTACAACAGTATGTGGTGTGTGCTGTATAATTTATGAACTATTAAACTTAATTCTTCTGTTTTGAGGTTGTGAGTTATAACTAAACAGAATCTAAACAGCCAGCAAATGAAGGGGGTTTTTAGATTGTTTTTTCTGGATTAAACTGTTTTGTGGGGCTGGGCAGACAGACCCAAAGCCAAATACTTGCACACTCACCCTCAGCACGCAGAGAGGTCAGGCTGTATAAATTTCAGTATCTTTTATGTTCTGCACATGTATAAGCTCTACTGGGGGGCTTCCAAAACACAGCTCATCTGGCCAGATTCATCCTGTGTGTGAGAGGAGGACCCTGGCAACTGAGGAAGGCAGCAGAGAAACTTCCCTGCTCCCCCCGAACTCCAGGGATGCTGGAAGAAGGGGGAATGGCTGTATGACACCAGGTCAGTCCATAACATCTCCAGGAAGCACAGCAGTGCTGACTACGAGTCTGAACCACCATTGCCCTGGGCAGCCTGGTCCAAAGCCTGAGCCCCATTTCAGCGAAGAAAGTTTTTGTAAAACCCACTCTAAACCTCCCTCCTTGTAAAACCCAAACCAGCCCCCCCGTCTCTTGGTACCTGGGAGAGGAGGCTGACACCCACCTGAGCACAGTCTCCTTTCAGGCAGTGACAGAAAGTGATGAGGGCCCCCGTGAGCCTCCTGTACCCCCACTGAACAACCCCAGTTCCCTGGGTGCAAGGATGAGTGCTGTGTCCCTGCCAGGCCTGCAGGTCACACTGGAGCATTTCAGCCAACAGCTTTCTGGGGACAGAAGGAGGAATCCACATCAAGAGTGAACCTGGAAGTGCTGAGGAGCAAACAGCTGAGAGCACTGCCCTCAGGGGAGCTGGCCAGGGGTGAGCACCTCCTCCAGCTGCAGCCAGCCACCATCCTTCCCTGGAGCTCACTGCTCCGTGCCCAGGGCTCAGAGAAAGCAGCGGGCCGTGGCCAAACCAGAGTGTTCCTCACGGACACCCCGCGCCTGGGGCTCTATCCAGCAGCTGAATCACCAGAAGGGCTTTTGCAAATTACGCTTCTCAAAACCTTCTGTTTCACTCTGACACGTTTGGTTGTGTGCAAGGTTTATGGGGAGATGGAACAGGAGTTAATTACACGGGGTGATGTGTCAGGAGGATGGGTGGGTTTGTGGGGGCCTGGCAGCAGCCAGCCCACATCCTGCGGGAAGGGGACAGGGCACGGCAGGGAGGCACATCTGAGCCATCAGCCTGACACTTCTTTATTGCAGTGTATTTATTTTTTATCATGTGCTTTGACAGGAGTCTCATAAAGTGTTATACTCCTTCTGTAAGGTCAAAGTCTTGTGACCTTCCGTGATTTTAGAGAGGAGGAACATAATTTTCGAGGGCATGTTTATTATTTCTGTAAACAGTCTGTTTTTCATGCCAAGTGAACAGTTTTTCTGTATGTACTTAGATGACAGCTCAATTTTACTGGCTCGCTTTCCTGACCAAGTCTTGCCTGCCAAATGTTTTTGATCATGTTCTGGCAAACAAACCAATATTAATAGTTGAGCTGAGCAAATAATTGCCAGAAAACTGCTGATTTCTTTTAAATCTCTTTATTGCTTCCATAATATCCCTGAATCAAATGCAGCTTCCTCAAGTGCAATTACAATTTTAAAGCACTGTATTTTTTTATTAAAAAAAAATCACTCTGTGGAGTCAGAAAAGTCACTTCCAGAACAGTTGGTTGTGACTAAGCATCCTTGATTGTGCTGCTCATGTCCCCAAAGAACCAAGTGCCCATGTTGTTCCAGCAGGACTGCACAGGCTCCTCAGTTCAGCTCTGGACAGACAGCTTCTACAGCTGTTTTTACTGGCACAGAGCTCCACGGATGGTAGTCAAGCCCTCAGCCAAAACAAATCTGTTTTAAAATCTGAACACTCCACTTCTGCAATATATACCTTCAACCGTCGTAGGCTTTGTAAGTGCACAGTGTTTAAGTGTTCATTTTAGAGCCAAACAGTTACACCCAGGTGAATGGTGAGAGCAGATTCCTGGAATAAATGCAGTAGGTTACTCCTTCCTCTCCTGCTGTGTTGGTGTGTCAACATCCTTCTGCAAGGAGAACACACACCATGCACACAGGGGGAGAAGAGGGTCTCAGAATTCCTGAATCCCGTCATTTGAGAAAGAATTCACCCTAGTCAAAGCTGCAGACTTTCAAGTTTCTTCATCGAACTTCTTCATCAAATTCATCATTATTTTGAAGTATGAAAACACTCAGACCTTTTCCCATTACTTTACCTGTGCTGTTGTAAAACGTGGGGTGATAAGTAGCTCATAATTATAAAAATTGCTGTAATGATAAGTGTGGGGAAGGTAAACTACAGAAACATCTACCCTTTTGTGAGAACAAACTCTCTTTGAACAACTTCTCACTTGACTTAGTAAACCATTGGAGCTGTATAGGCCAAAGCACAGCCTGAAGTTAACAACTGTGAATCATATACAGACCAAAAAGGTGAGTAAAAGGAAACTCAATACAAAGACCCACAAAAAAGGTCAAGGTAAAAATCTGTAGTGAGAACAAGAAAACCACAGCCAGTGGCAGGGAGGGTTTCCATGCTCACACTGCTGTGTGCCAAAGGAGAGGAGCTGTCACCAACATCCTGTCCAGGCTAAATCCCTCAGAAAACCCGAGGCAGTAGGGATAGATCATTGTTCCCAGGAAAGGTGAAAGTTCCAGGAGATTACTCAGTATCCAGAGGATCCACGAGCTCCAGTGACTCCTGCTTTCACTTGGGATCTTTTCCACACTGACAACAGCACTGCCACATCCCACTGAGGCCGTGTCCAGCCCCAGGAGCAACCTCTCCAGCTATTTTCTCCTGCCGCTGGCATTGTTTCCTTACATCTGCTGATTATCCCTCGGAGTCTTTTGTTGCCTTCCCACCAGGCTGACGTTCCTGGCAAACAAGAGAGATACTGTACAATGCACGACGGGCCTGCATAACTGCGCAAATGAAAGGCTCCCAGAGAAAACCTGCATCATCTCTGTAAAGGCTGTGTTTATGCTGGAGAAGAACGCTGCTGTCCCCTGGGAGCGAGTGGGGTGGCAGGAAACAAAAAGTGGAATGAACTGTTCAAATCACAGGATCATGGAATCACAGAAGGATTTGGGTTGGAAGGGACATTTAAAGCTCATGCAATTATGGGCAGGGACACCTTCCATTATCCCAGGTGGGTCCCAGCCCCATCCAACCCAGCCTGAGACAGTGCCAGGGATCCAGGGGCAGCCACAGCTGCTCTGGGCACCCTGTGCCAGGGCCTGCCACCCTCAAAGGGAAGGATTTCTTCTCCATATCTTGGCTTAAACCTGCCTCTGACAGTTTAAAGTCATTATCCCCTGTCCTGTCCCTCTCTGCCCAGATAAAAAGTCCCTCTCTGCCTTAAAGCACCGGAAGGCTGTGAAATCTGGTGCTTGTGCAAGGGAAGAAAGGACCCCGAGCAATTTGGATGAAAAATGAAGGTAAAAGCTTAAAGGCTTCATAGCCACGTTATGGATTATCCCCATACAGTTATTGTTCAGTTACCTGCTTGGCTGGAATCGGGAGACGCTCAGAAAAGCTGGCTCCAAAGCACAATTCCTACTGGAATAACATCCCAGGGCAGAACTCCTGGGATTTCCACTGCCCAGCAGCTGCTGAGATGGAGCTCAGGAACTTGGCAGATGAAACTCACGCTGCTCCCCTGCTCCCGGCCAGTCCAGGAAGGTGGAAAGAGGGCAGAACCTCACAGGAAGAGTTTCGGAGCTGGGAGAGGAGCGGTGCACCGTGTTCCTTTGCCACACGGTGGCACGGGCTGGTGTGAAATCAGCTCCAGCCAGGAAAGGTCCGGGCAGCCCTGGGGCAGCAGGCTCAATTTCCCTGGAGCTGTTCCTTCAGTGTCAGGCTCCAACCCGGCCCTGCAGCATTAGAGAGCCTCGTGGTGCTCCCAGGATCATCACCCGACCCCAAGGCACACTCCTGGGAAAATAAGAAGCCTCCCTTTCCCCTTTTCACCCCTGGAGTTTTTCTCACCAAGGAAAGCTCCTTTCCTTGGCTGTACCTGGAAGCCTCGTGGTCAGCCTCACTGAGCTTTCTGCGGGTTCTGGTTCATTCTCTGAAATAAAATCCCATATAATTCAAAACACAGCATTCCTGAGCATTCCAGGAGCACGGATTTCTCTGTGCCATGGTCCTGAGGGGCTGTCCCTGCTCAGCTTGTGACAGAAGCAGCCTTGTCCCCTCTGCAGCACTGCACAGGCAGTGCAGTGTTTGTGCAGCTGCACCACGAGCCCAACCAAGGACACGCTGTAGTGAAAACCTCAACTTTTTCCTTTTTTTCAGACAAAAAAGAGCAAAGCCAGCATTTATTTTCATGCCTTTGTGGTTGCATCTTTACAACAAAACAAAGCAAGCCTTGTGCTTTCTTCTATGAATTTTACAAATTCTTTGTGAAGCATGCAAAAGATTGTTTATTCATGTAATTATGTAACGATAAACACAAATTTTGGGCACGGATCACATGGCGTGATCACAGCCGTGCTCAGCCTTCCAACCCCAAGCCAGCCAAACCCTAAACACATGAGAATGAGAACTGATAGCAAAGGCACAAATCTCACTCTGTGGGACCAAACACTTAATGTGTGCCCTGCAGTTCATTTAAAAAATGAAACTTGTGAATTTTAATGACATTTTCTCATAGGCAGACACAGGGAAACTCTATTCAAATCTTTTAGAGGAAGACAGAACAAAGAGTCACACAACCTTTTTATTTTTTTTTAGTTTATAAATCAATTTTATTGTAGGAATATGTCATGCTGCCAAAAATCAAGTCATACTTAAGACACTTCACTACTAATGGGACTGACACATTCTAAGAAAAAAGCCGTGTCTCCTGTGCTGACACCTCCTTCAGCTTAGCAGAAAGGAGCAACAGGATTCTTTTCAGCATTTCCACAAAGCTCCCAAACCTGTCTTTGCCTTTAAAACAATGTAAATAAAAGTATGTAAACCCTGCTAGTGTTTAAGTGCTTGGTGTACTAAGTACACTAATTCTAGGTGCTAATGCACTAATGTGGCTAATGAGACAAAGGACACTGCCAAAAATCCGCAAGTTCCTTGAAAAGCACAGCTTAGACTTCCCAGGCGTGTCAGCAGCACCCACTGCAAGAACACCCTGCTGACCCCGGGACAGATGTTCCAGCCCAGCTCACCGATGTGTGCAGAGCCTTATGGCTCTCGCTCCTCCTTTAATCAGCGACTGTATATTCAACTCCAGTATTAAAATAAACCATTACGAACCCATTCTGCTCTGTGTCCAAGACCTAAATGCTTTTCATGCCTATCAAAAACCTTCAGCTGAGCCTCTCAAAGCCCTGACTGATGTCTGTGTGGCAGCTCCTCGATAAAATCCCTGCTGAGATGTCACACATGGATGGTGCAGGGGGATGAAGCTGAAACCTTCGGGGTGCCAGCGTGACCACACCTCCATCTGTAGGCACCATTCACCTGGAAAACACGGTCATTTGGACATTTTCAATTAAATTCCCGACCTTTAACCGCCAAAATCCAATGGCCCACAATTAAACATTAAACCGTGTCAGTAAAATGGCGTGAAAATATTCACATACACACACATACAGACACACACGCCTGTCCCACACCGTCAGCTGCCGCTCTCTTTCCCCGATCCCGCCTTCCCCGAATCTGCTCCATCCTCCCCTGCATCCCTCTCCTTGCTTCCTCTGCTCCTGCCTGCCCCGATCCCGCATGCGCGCTCCCCCGATCCCGATCTCACCTTCCCGGCCCCGCTTTTGCCCGATCCTGCTGTTCCCGATTCCGCTCTTTCGTATCCAGACCCCGCCGGTCCCGATCCCGCTATGTCCGATCCCGCTATTCCCGGTCCCGACCCCGCCGTTCCCGATCCCGCTATGTCCGACCCCGCTATTCCCATTCCCGGTCCCGATCCCGGTATGTCCGACCCCGCTATTCCCGGTCCCGATCCCGCTATGTCCGACCCCGCTATTCCCATTCCCGGTCCCGATATGTCCGACCCCGCTATTCCCGGTCCCGATCCCGCTATGTCCGACCCCGCTATTCCCGGTCCCGACCCCGCCGTTCCCGGGGCCGCCTCTCCAGTCCCGGTCCCTCCCCGCGCATGCGCAGCGGCGCGGGGCGGTGCCGGCGGAGCGGCGGGAGCGGCCCTGCAGGTGAGGTGGGTCCGCGCCCCCGCCCGCGGTCCTCGCAACGCCCCCAGCCCTCCATAGCGCCCCGAGCCCTCCATAGCGCCCCTTGCCCTCCTCACATCGCCCCGAGCCGTCCTCACAATGCCCCGAGCCGTCCATAGCGCCCCTTGCCCTCCTCACATCGCCCCGAGCCCTCCGCACAATGCCCCGAGCCGTCCATAGCGCCCCGAGCCGTCCATAGCGCCCCTCAGAGAGCGCAGCCCCGCCGGGCGCTCCGGGCCGTCGGGCAGCCCCGCTGTCGCTGCTCGACCCTGCTCCTCCGTGAAGGACTGAGACCCCACCGCGGCCCCTCTCTCCGGGCTCCTCCTGCCGCCCCCGGCCGTGCCCGGCACCGGCTGTGGCCGAGAACGGCCTGTGGTACCCCCGGGGGATGTGCGGTGACACAGCCCCTCTGCCACCCGCTGCTGAATAGTCACAGAACCGAATCACAGCGGCCCAGGCTGCTCTGGGGTTAAAGGGTTTTAAAGTGCATTCCGTGCCACCTCCTGCCGTGGGCAGGGACACTTCCCGCTGTCACAGGCTGCTCCAAGCCCTGTCCTACCTGGCCTTGGACACTGCCAGGGATGGGGCTGCCACCCCCTGAGTCACAACCTCAAAATGCTTTCAGTATAATAAATGATCTGTGTGGTTTTGCTTTTGCAAAGGCCCACAGCTGTCAGGGAGAGAGAGGACCATGAATGACAGCGGGGTAGCACAATGGAAACTGATTTTCCCCTTCTCAGCAGTGTCTGCATGTTTTGTAGGGGTTGTACCCCACCTCTCATCATCACTCATCACCCTGAATAACGCAGCTCAGTCAGTCCCGCTGAGGGACCTCAACATAGCTCACTCAACAGTACCTTTTAGCTGTAGCTGTTCGTGCTTTTGGCTACAGACTCTCACTGCACTTGAAGTGGAGTAACAAAAAGTTTAATAATATATTAATAATCTAGACTTCAGTGTTTTCTCTTTGCACAGATCTCTTACTTTTGCCTTTCTCAGAGACGTGTTTTTGGGAGTCCTTCACACCACTGAGCAGCACCGAGCTCCACATCTGTGGAGGAATTAATCCCACAATAATGTGTATAAAATAAATGTGTTTGCACTTTTGTATTGCTTGAAAGCATTTTCAGGTTGTGATTTGGGTGGTGGCTGCCCCTGGATCCCTGGCAGCGTCCCAGGCCAGGTTAGACACTGGGGCTTGGAGCAGCCTGGGACAGTGGGAGGTGTCCCTGCCATGGCAGGGGTGGCACTGGATGGAATTTAAGGTCCCTTTCCAACCCAAACCATTCTGGGATTCTGTGATTTTTCCATCTCTTGTTTCCATCAGTAGTTTATGTGAGACATAGAGAGCACCTGCATGTCTAAGGCAAGATGGAGTGAGAAAGGAAGACAGTCTCCAGGGCCAGCTGCTGTGAGAGTATCCCCTCAGATATAATTAGCAGTGTAATCCTCTCTCGTGATGTACTTGCTTGGCTGGACACATAAACCGACCTGAAAAGTGTTTCTTCCACATGTTTGAGTAAACATTTCACTTCATTGTAAAGCCAGTTTTACCATGGTGAGTATTTTATTTTGTGTAATAGCAGTAAAATCGTAAGTGAGAGGAGTTGTCTAGGAAGTGGGAAATCTGACATGGAGAAGGTCATTGTCTCATAAATCAGTGCTTTCCTTTTTATAGCTAGATCTAGTTTAAGTGGTTCTACTCTATTTTCCCAGGTGTGTAGTCACCTTTTGCACTGTAAGTCCGTTGAATAACACCTGATACAATTCTTCAGTTTGGGAAATGTCTTTTGAGTTGGAATTCTCATAATACTCTGCTGTCTTTACCTAATGTTTGACTACATTTTGTCCTTTACTGGCAATTTTAGGGAACAGTGGAACCAACAGGAAATGAGAGACTGTCAGAAGTAGAGATGATGAAAGAGGACAGGGATCACAGGTGGGCTGCTGCTGTGGCATCTCATTAAGCAGCTGAATGAGTACATTTCTCTCACAACTGTAACACTGTTGGTAAAGTTGAGGTCTGCCAAAGGCTTTGACTCTGCTTTTGTGATTGCTTTGTGGTGGTAAAGCATTATGCTTAATAGACAGAAAATTTATATCTGTATATATATATAAATATATATATATATGTAAAATATCTAAAAGCAGAACTTACAGAAAGTCTTTAATAACATGTATACAGCTTTAAAGTTACACAAAGCTAAAGCCTCCCCTGCAGTGTTTCAATACAGGCTGAATATAAAGCAAAATTAATTGATTTTTATGATCCAAACTATGAGAAGAGCAGAAAGCAAAAGGAGAAGCTGGAAATGCCCAAAGCCAGTGAGGAATCCAAATACACAGTTTGTATTAAATAAAAATGAATCCTAGGTTTTAGTCTGCTTTAAATTTAAGGATAAAGTGATGTTTTGATGCTGTGTATGTGCCACTGAAACCAGTGCAGTGCAGGCAGTGGTCAGACATTCTAAGTGGCAATTTAGACACTTTTCTACCTGCCTAATCTGATAAACCTGTACCTAAGGTCATGGGACAGCTGGATTTGCTATGTCTGCTGTGAAGTAGCCATGAGGCAGCTCCTGCAGTGCAAGAGAAATAAGCTGCCAGAAGCCCAGTGATCCTGTTCTACTTACCTAAAAAGCTTGTTAGTATCTTTAAATGGCAATCATAGTTCAGCAGAATTTTCCAGAGAACTTGGGATTCTTCATTTTGTTGAAACAGGAAAATGCCAAGCCTAGAGACATGAAGATTGCTAGTTTAGTCATTAGCATCCCACCTACTCTGTGTATTCTTTCATTGGAAATGGCAGATTATTTCAGCCTGTTGGTTGACTCCCAAAAAGTCACCCTCAGTTAGCACAAAGCCTTGTCTTGACTCAAGCACAGTGACATGGCCTGTTTGAACAAACACGTTTGGCACTGATGCCTGGAATTAGCCAAACTCTGCAGAGCACTAGAAAAAAAATAGTTCCTCAGCTGAACAAAGTGTCATTAATACTGAGGAGTACAAATGCAGGAACAAATGAAGGGGCAACCAGCAAAGCTCTGACACCTGCAAGTGGATACAGCAAGGCAGAGGCTGTTGCACCAGGACCCTTCAAGGATTAACCCCCCTCTGGAATCAAATAGTGTTACATTACCCACATGGAAATAAAACTTAGGTTTGTCAGTGACAGCTTCTCGAATGTGAACATTCGGAACTTCCCTCAAACAGTATGCTTATATTAAGAATTTAATTAATATTTATTAGTTATCTGAAGCTGCTCTTTGTTCTTTAGTCAACTAAAATGATGCCAGCTTCTTCCAGTTCCTCCTACAAAATGTTTTGCCAGATGCTCCATTTGTTAACACATTTTTGTGTGCTGACACTTGGAAAATACATGTGTCCCTTTACTCATAATTCAGAGATTCAGATTTCTAGAGCCACTTGTGCAGTGAGTGAACAATGTAAAACCAAGGAGTGCTGCTGTGGGGCTGTTCCTGTTGTGTGAATTGACCCAGGCAGGTAACCAAGGGCAACCCTCAAAGCACAGCCAAAATGCAAAGAGCAGATTTATTTCACTGTACAATATATATTTCATTCTAGCTGACCTCCGATTCTCTCCAGAGACACACACAAATAAATTCCTGTTGACTTGCTGCTGCTAGGAAATGAGGTGGACAGGAAGAGCAGAGCTGGGAGATTCAGCTATGAGAACATCAGGCTGGTGCGGCCTGTTTGCCTCAATCCTTTAAAGGCCGGGCAGACCTTTAAAAAGCAGTTTAGGGATGATTATCTGCATAGTCCCCGAGGCACTCCCCACACAGTGTAGGTTAAGAAAAGATCGTTGCTGACTCCTCCCAGATTACCGTCCCAGATCCGATTAGGCACAGGAAACACCAGGGGAATTCATTCAGCTTCTCCTCTCTAAAACGTGACTCCCCTGCAGCGTGTTTCTTGGGGCTGATACTGCAGCAATGAAGGGATCAGCACTCACTCATTCTTTTTGCAGGGTAACAGGTAAGGTGTTACACTGAAATTACTAAAACTATTAAAACTCATGTAAATTTACTATGGTTTTGACTGTATTAGATTTAAAAAGAATTTCTCTAACTTGCAGAGATAATTTTTGAACTTGCACTTCAGGGTGCTGTCAGAATGACAATTACTGCCAGTATTTCATTCTTCTGTGTGACAAGACTGAGAGTCTCTGGGTAAACATGATGTTCATGATCAAGGGTCTCAGAGCCACCGTTTGTGTTTGTAGAACAATTAATAGATTCACTTTACGCCATCTCCTTGATGAGTCTCTCATAATTACTGCCTGCCAGCCTGTTCAAGGTAGTTTCAAATACCTTCTGTTAACTGGTAGGTTAGCAGTGCCACAGAAAGAGGTGATTTAAATAACATGGCTCAAGTCAATTGAGAGACTTGTCCATCCATTTAGCTTGCAGTTTCATGCTATTTATGTAAAAAAATCTATGAATAGCAAACACTGAATCACCAAACCAGCACCTACATAATCTTTTAATGAATTATATTCTCTTGTCTCTTTTGTACACGAAAGCATCCTTTGTAAATATCAAACTTGATGATTGAATGACATTCGCCTTTTAATAAGACAGGTGGGGAATATTTTTCTCCCAAAGAGGGTAAAAGACGTGTAGAAATAACAAATCCTTTCTGGTTGTGGTTCCAGTAGAATTTCACAGCAGCTGTACTATCATTCTGCTGTGTAAATGGAGTATAACTAAACTATATGAAAATTCATTTACATTTTTTACCTAGTCTCCTCTCTATCCTTTATCCATATGTTCATTTGCTTTTCCAATATTTTGGAGTTTGCTTACAGGTAGTAAACATTTCAAATTTCAAATAATTGAGCTTTTTAAAGCACCTTGGAAGTGTGCCTACTGAAAGATGTGTGCTCAGTGCTAAAAATGCCTTCCAGACCATGGTTAAATTGTAGCTTAAGCATCCATGAACTATCTGTTCTCAGTCAGCTTTTTCACTGGTACAGGTGTTAGAACAACAACCTTTGCATCTTGTTTCATTAATCATAATAGTCAAGTTTAGCAAAAACCCCCAGTTATCATCATTTTTTACAAACCTTTAGAAATGCTTTGTTATTCCTGGCAATGTTAAAATTAGATAGTCTGTGGTGATTTAAAACACAATTTCATTTACCAGTGCTTCCTGAACCAGTGACTAACCATGTCTCAGCCAATTTAGAAGATTTTTTGCTAGAAACTTTCATGATCTGCCAATCTTAAAGCATCAGATTCAAAGCCTGAATTGAGAGACGAAGTTATAATTTAGTAGCTCTCAACCACTTCATTAAATCTACCCAGTCCTTGCTACACTATCCTATTTTTACTTAGTCTTAATCATCGAAGTTATCTTTAGTTATCTGCCTGAAACATCTCCATTAGTGCAGTTTACAGGATTTTGCATTTTGGCAGTGAAACTTTATCCCGTGTGATCTTATATTTAGACATTCTGTTGACTTCTGTGGGACTGCTCACAAAAGCAAAGCTTCTCAAGTACTTGCAGAATTAGGCCACAGGAAATTTTAGAGGTGTTAGCCAAGTGCTTAGGTACTAAGCTACCCTCACCCCTACCTGCAGCGAGCTGACTATGTTCCTTTCAAATGTGGCTGCTGGGTAGTTACTTACATGTGACTGCAACAGGGAGAGAACAAATTCACTTTAGAAGACAAGAAAACAGTAAGACTAACCTCAAATTTCATGTGACAGGCCTAAGCATCAGCATTGCCTCTATCGTATGAATATATTTGAGGTTTAAAATACTTCTCCCATATATTGACATTTTAAAATTGAAAACTTACCCAGTTTTTTTCATGTTAATACATACAGGTGATCTTTTTAAGTGTGTGGTCTGCTGCGGCATCCTTATTTGCCAAAGGCACAGGAATTAGAGATTTGGGCCCTCACTATTCCTGGATAGGTGCACAGGGGCGCAGTGGGAGCCTTACAATGGGATTACTGTCCCTGCTGGCAGCTACACTGCCCTACCTGGAATCCTTCCGGCTAGGAATGCAAGCTCCTCTCTCTGTTTGAAAACGTGTTCTGAAGCAAAAGGTAGCAATTGCATGTGTTAAATAACCATCTTTATTGCCAAGATAGAGTGAGACCAGCATCTTGTCTCCTCACTTTTTGGCTGTATAATTGTTCCCTGGCTGCTGCAATAATGGACATTGCTCCTCTCCTTTCAGTCTGGAGCAAAAATTCAGCCCAGCCACTGGAAGCCACTGGTTTCCAGATGCAGAAATACCAGACAGGAATGTTTTTGTGACAAGGCAGAGTTGGTGACTTGCAAACCCCGCTGCTGGTTTGCTGGGTCCGTCATGCAGCCGGCTCCTGAGAGCCAGCAAGGGATGCTGCCTGTGGATGGAGCATGGAACTGCTCCTTGGGATCCCCGATGTCCCAGCTGTCCTGCTGCCTGTGGATGGAGCATGGAACTGCTCCTTGGGATCCCCGATGTCCCAGCTGTCCTGCTGCCTGTGGATGGAGCATGGAACTGCTCCTTGGGATCCCCGATGTCCCAGCTGTCCTGCTGCCTGTGTGGCACCTGCAGCTCCACTGTGACCTTACCCAGAGCCTTTATTCCAGAGGGAATGGCCGTGGGCAAGGGGCTTCACTGCTGAGGGGAAGGTGGTCCATGGCACGAGGAGTCCACACTGCTTCCCCTGCAGGAAAGGCACCCCTGCACGTGTGCTGCAGCGAGTGGGACCCGGCAGCTGTCATGTTACCGAATGCAACACGTGCATCGAGTGCAACAGGAGACAAAAATCGCTTCTGGTAGAAATTGTTCAGCTCAAAAGTGGGGGAAAGAGGAGGCAACTCAAAACTCATACAGACATCAAAGCACGATTCAAGCCCAAGCCTGGAGGGGACCTCCCGAAATACCCCGAGCGCTTGGCATGAGGATTCCGAGAGATTCCTTGGGCAGTGTTGTCCTGCCCTTCCCTTGTGCCAGCCGACAGCACAGGCACATTTCCCGGTGTTTGGTGTCAGGAGCCGGGCTGTTCCACTTGCTGGATGGCACCGCTGCCTGTGCTGAAATAGGGACGGGGCTGCACCGCAGGAGACATCGGGACAGGGACGGGGCTGCACGGCAGGAGACATCGGGACAGGGACGGGGCTGCACCGCAGGAGACACCCGTTCCTGTCCGTCAGGGACCGTCCCTCTCACTCGCAGGGAGCCGGGATTAAGGGGCGGCCTCTTTGCTGTCATGGCAATAGGAATCACGGCAGAGATAAAGCAGCAGAGCTGATTAAGGCGATATCGTGACTGCCCCGAGGGACGTGACTCGGATCCCCAAGCAGCGTATGGGCACCGTGACCTGGAATAGCGCTCCGGGCTGTGTCCTCACAGCTACCCAGCGTTCAGGGGATGCGCAAAACGCTGAAGAATGTCTTTAAAAACCAAGAATATCTGCTACAGAGGCGAAGCAGGAGAGAGCTGCTGCTTTTACTAAGCACTATTTTACTTCTGGCACCCTTTTTATCGGTGGAGGAACGTAATGCCCCTCTGTAGAAGATCAGCACTGACATATCCCAAATGACCCCCCCCGTCTGAGAGAGTGCAGTGTAACTCAGCAAAGTCATTCGTCACAGTATTACTAATTTTTCAGAAGCAAATGTAAGGGAAATACTCCCATTGTTCACACTGAGCAATTTAAAACAGCTGAGAGTGAAGTTCAGCAAACTGAAAGGCACAGACAAAACATTCAAGTCAGTTGGGCAGCACAGGAATTGTAGATTTGGTATATAAATGAAATAAAACCAGACAACAAAGAAACACAGAGCTCACCTCTGCCACTTAGGAGAATCTTGCTAGTAATATTTTGTCATATTCTAGGTATATTCTCTTCTGCATTAACCTCCATTTCTTCCCTTTCCAGTTAAGAGTTCTTATCACCCTGATTCCTGGGTAAAAAAAAAAAAAAAAAAAAAAAGGAAAATAATTTTAGATTATAGAAATATCCCTGATATTTCATCTCTTGTTTTTTATCACTTGAGTACAAGGAAATAGGAGAACTAAATAGTCATAGTGGTGGTGATTCTGCTGCCAAATGATATCTTTTTCAAATGTTATCTGGACAAGCTATTAAGAATTTTTAAGACAACTTTCTGAGAAATAGAAACCAAGAATTTTTGTTAATTCAGCATTATTAACTCAAAAAAAAGAAACTCTGGGGATAACATGAAGTTCTTTCTTTAGGGTCAAAGTTTCCTCTGATAATGGAAGCCATCACTTACTGATTTCAAAATCCACTGGAAAAAAAATAGAGGTTCTGGAGCTTCTCCGAATAGAATGCAATTACATAAAGGTACTTTATTAAAGGATTGACTTTTCAGGATACAGAGTCAGATGGTCAAGTAGCTGAGTAGAAACTGCTCCAGATACTCTTTTAATCTTTATTAAGAGTGTTCTTAATTCATATTCTTCTTAATGTACTTACACTAGAGATGCATTTCTGAGCATCTCTGAAGTTCCAGAAGGCTTTTTGTCTTTCACTGACAAATGTAATTCTCATCCCTTTGAGAGGGCTGGTGCAGCACTATGAAAAAGTTCTTAATGTGGATCTGTGATCTGTTCCAACCATTAAGCATCTTCAAAAGAACAGAGCTGCACTGGGTGACTTTGTGGAATAAAGGCCATTAGCATTGTTGGAAGAATAATTTATTCAGGTATGTGGTAGATAATGTAATATCCGAGTGAATAAATTTTATTTAAATATTTAATACAAAAATAATTATGCAGAATTAGAGACAAAAGCTGGACAATGAACAGCAAGCAGTTAGCACCACACAGGCCTGTTGTATCTCCTAATCCCCACAGGACTCTTCTACATTTATTTATTTATTTATTTATTTATTTATTAGCAAATCTGTCTTTCAAAACCCTATTTATGCTACTGAATCCTAATACCGGTTTTGCAGACTTGAGAACCCAAGGGTTTTCTATTTAGCAAAGTTTATATAGTTAATGATGCAGCAGAGATGTGCCTAGTTTGGTATAAAAAATGCTTTTTTTTTTTTTGTTATGCCTGAAGCTATTTTCCTATAGAGGTAAGAGAAACAGAAAGGTGATCTTAACACTGAGTAAGAATTTCCACTCAAGAGCCATGCAAAGGATTTATTTAAACATCACAGTGACTGATTACTGTGTTCATATTTACAGCTTGCTTTCCCTTTCTGTCAGATAGAAGGTCTTCAGAGCAACATCAACCTTGTATTAGAAATAACAGTAGAGAAAAAAATCTGTTTCTGCCTGGAGAGAGTCCTGGGTTCAGTTGTGTTAGAGGAGAATCATCACAGATGTGATTCCAAACCCCAGGAGTGCAGGGAAGAGCAGCGAGGGCCCGTGGATTGTAGACAGTTTGTCTGTCAAGTACCAGCCCATGCCTGACTGCCCAAATCTTCAACCACTCCATAACCAGGAGCACGTGGCTTTATTCTGCAGTTTTTCAGCTTCTGTTGCAGGTTTTCAATGAATATTTTGTTGTTTCAACAGGTACTGCAATGGCTGCAGGAGTTTTGCTGCAAAATGAGCAACCATACTCCTCGCTGATAGAGAGCAGTGTGTATCTGGCAAATATGAGTTCAGGTAAGAATTTGTCTCTAATCTGCCATTCATAATAAATGCTTAGAACAATTCTGGAAAAGAAACCCCACAAAATAAAAATAAAAAAAGCCAGAAATATTATCCATGCTTATAAGCTTAAAATGTCACTAACAAAACCAAACTGCATTATTTCATCACCATATCATGGTGATAATGGTCTTTTCTGTAATTTTCATTTTGTCAGATCCCTTAATGGAAGAAAGGATGCCATTTTTGTAATGAGAAACTGCCTAGCTCTCTGAAAATACAAACCTGCCTTCCACAAAACTCCCCTTTCTAATTATTTAAACTTTTACAGGATGCAATTCTTTCTTACAGTTTTGGGTGAGTGTTTGTTTGCAAACCTGCTAGATTCAGTAGGAGAATAATGATGTGCACCATTTTATTTTCCTCACTTCTGTCTCCACTTTCATTTGACCTATACTGAAAAGTTTCTGGAAAGAGAAAGAGAAAAAGAATTAAATACAAGAAAGGAATGTAGTTAATTAGAAAATATTCTTCACATTTCTTGGATACATGTATCACTTGAAATAGCGGTTTTCATCTCCTTTCTCTTCCACACAACCCCCAAAATAAAAGTGTATTTACATGTTTCCTTACCTGTTGATATCAGCTCCACTGATGAATGAAGAGTCAAGGATTTGAACATTTTCCTTTCCTCACACGACATCACTGCTGGTACCCACAGCAAACATTGCCACATCTCTGTGAGAACTGGGGAACAGCAGTCAAAGTTCAGGCCCTCAGTTCCTGGTCAGTGCCTAGAAGAAGCAGATTTTTGCCTGGTGAATTTGTCCCAGAAGGGAACTTCCTCTTATGCAAATTCCTCTGTACAAGTTACTGGTTTTGCGGTACAAGAAGAAACACAGATGTATTTTAGGAAAATTAAATGGGATTAATTTGTTTATTGACCAGGTTAAAGTGGATTTTCTTGATTTCCCCTTTCGGTGCAGTCTGATGCACAGACATAGGGATGACAGAGGCTTTTTACATCACTATAATCCATTCTCCTCACAGTTGCTTTTCCAAGTGCTGCAATCTTTCCGGCCACCTCATCCTCCTGCTCAGCACACTGGAAGCAAAGTGGGAGGCAATTTGCCACCTCATACCTACCTTCAGAAGCCTGAAGCACTCAGCTGACACACCTTCTCCTCCTCATGATTTGCTTTCTCCCTGGCTGTAGGGTTAACAGCTTTGCTTCATAAAAAAGCTGCGCCCTGAAAAATAAACCCAGCCTTTTGTTTGGGATAACAAATTGTGTTTTGTTAGAAGATGTGAATGGTCCAGGCAAACAGTCTACAATTCATCATGTACTGAAGCATTTCAGCAGGAACACACCAATCCCAATCATTACGCAGCTAATGATGCATTTTGAAGCAGCGAAGTGGAGGAGGAGAGGTGCCTGTGGAATGAAGAACCAAGAGGTGGGGGAGTATAATGTGCCTCCTTACAGATCTCTCAGGAGGCAGAGCCTCCAGCTACATTTTGATTGTTCTGTTGAATGGAGTATTTTGTGTCTTAGTGAGTTCTGAATGCTTGTTATTGAGCAGGAACTGAATACTCCCATTGTTTATGACAAACATTTCGGTTGTTCCCAGCGCGTTTTGAAAATTACCTACTTGCCATGCAACTATTTTCATCAAGCGGTGGAACAGTTTGTCCCGAGCAGACGCAATCCCTGTGGAAAGGAGCAGCCCGGGGCTGGCTGGCAGCACTGCCTGCATCCCCCGTTACCATGGCGACAGCTCAGCCCGGGGACCAGCTGCCGAGCGCTCTCGGGGATGCTCCGCTCCGCTCCCGAAACTTCAGCGCTGAGCAACTTCCCCTGCGCTCAGAGCGCTCCGAGCAGCGGTGCCGGGCGGAGCTGGGGCCGCGCAGCCATGCAGCCTTCCCCCCGCCGCCGCTCGGCCGTCAGCATCTTTAGCCATTTCTTCCAGGGGCGGAGGCATTCCTCCTCCGATCCCCTTCTCCGCCTCAGCCAGCGCCGCCGCAGCTCCGTGGTGGAGCTGCTCTCCTCGTCCACGCACCGGGTCATGGTGGCTCTGTCGTCGCTCGGCCCCGAGGAGCTGGATGCAACTTTTCTTGAGAAAAAAAGTAAAGTACTTTTCATTGAGGCTGTTGGCAGTTCTGGGTATTTTCTCGATATTGCTATACGTCTGTATTTTTCATGTGTGGATGAAATAGGGGGGTTTAATTTTCTTCCAGTATTTTGTATGTTATATTTTGCTCACTGATTCCTTATTCAGATGTTAATACATGCTTTTTACTCTAACAGCTTCTTTATAAACAGCAGGGAAAATGGAAGCACACATTCATGCATACACCAAGGATATGGTTAACTATTTTGGATTTCAGGTTGAAGTGGAGTGTGACTTTTTTTTAGCTGCAAATGGTCACTCACCTCTAACCTCATCAGAAAAAACACCTGGCAGTAATGCAAGGACTTTTTTCCTCTCAAACTCCTTACTTGAACAAGAAGCCTGAGACACGTTGTGATGGTGTCAGTGACTGGTGGCCATGGGGCTGAGGTGGTGATGGTGTCAGTGACTGGTGGCCATGGGGCTGAGGGCTCTGTCAGGGAGCTGTGGCCATGGGGCTGAGGGCTCTGTCAGGGAGCTGTGGCCATGGGGCTGAGGGCTCTGTCAGTGACTGGTGGCCATGGGGCTGAGGGCTCTGTCAGGGAGCTGTGGCCATGGGGCTGAGGGCTCTGTCAGTGACTGGTGGCCATGGGGCTGAGGGCTCTGTCAGGGAGCTGTGGCCATGGGGCTGAGGGCTCTGTCAGGGAGCTGTGGCCATGGGGCTGAGGGCTCTGTCAGTGACTGGTGGCCATGGGGCTGAGGGCTCTGTCAGTGACTGGTGGCCATGGGGCTGAGGGCTCTGTCAGGGAGCTGTGGCCATGGGGCTGAGGGCTCTGTCAGGGAGCTGTGGCCATGGGGCTGAGGGCTCTGTCAGTGACTGGTGGCCATGGGGCTGAGGGCTCTGTCAGGGAGCTGTGGCCATGGGGCTGAGGGCTCTGTCAGTGACTGGTGGCCATGGGGCTGAGGGGCTCTGTCTGTGGCTGGGGCTGACTGTCTCTCTGTGTCTGTGTGCAGGCAGCTCCAGGCGCCCCACGGCCAAGTACACGAAGGTGGGTGAGCGGCTGCGCCACGTCATCCCCGGGCACGTGCAGTGCTCCGTGGCCTGTGGTGGCCGCGCCTGCAAGTACGAGAACCCCACACGCTGGGCCCCTCACGAGCAGGCCATCACGGGCCTCTACTCCTCCTGGTGAGCAGCTCCACTCCACACAACGGCTGGGCTTTCAAAAATCAGCTGCTCAGTGTAAAACATAATGACAGTTTGATCTGGAATTAGAACCTGATGTGGTGGCTGTTGTACGCAGTCCAGGAAAGATGATGAAAGGTTCCTGTTGACTTACAGTGAGTTTGGTTCAGATCCAGAAGAAGAAATACCTGTCCGTCATGAATTATATAAAAAAAAGCTGTTCTGGGCTACTAAAGATTAGGATGCAAATTAATTAAACATGTGAATAATGGAATTGAAAAGTAAAAGCATTTCCTGCAGATGAAATAATGTGGGCATGTGTTCAGAAGGATGTTCATGTGCAGCAAGAGTCACATGAAATGTGTCTTGACATTCTTACTTTTTTTTCAAACAGCAAATGCTTTAACGGCATTTACAAACCTTAAAGGGACCAACAGGGATCTGGGTCCAGATTTCTATTCAAAGGAATTTTTACTTATGTCCTGGTACTTAAGCAGTTCCAGTAATTGTCTTTTGATAATGTTCTATCTGTATCAGTTTAACAAGATTTATCACTAACACTCTGACATAGTAGAATTTTTAAAAGTCATTTCTAATTAATTAGCGAGGTATTTCTCTCTTTCTTGACTATAACGGTATTCTTATCTTGGAAGACTCATACCCAGGAAATTATTCATGGTAACATTATTATTTCCTTTTCTAATTTCTCAGGATAACAGATAACATCCTGGCAATGGCTCGACCCTCAACAGAATTAATTGAAAAGTACAACATTATTGAGCAGTTTGAAAGGTAACAAATTTAGTGATCATCTATTTTAAGTATTACTAGTGTAATTCCTGATCCATTTTCTCTTTCAACATAGATTTGGATTGTTGATAAAGATCCTTTCATTTTAACGCTCTAAAGGTAAAGATTTATTCCCCACTAAGAATAAATGTGTGTTTCAGAAAATAAGGGATAATGAGATTTTGGCTGCCTGTAATACTTTGACTCATCTATTCCTTCCTTAAGCTGTGGCATAAAAACCGTAATTAACCTTCAGCGTCCTGGGGAGCATGCGAGCTGTGGGAACCCCCTGGAGCAGGAGAGTGGCTTCACCTACCTTCCTGAAGCCTTTATGGAGGCTGGCAGTAAGTTCCTCCTGCTGCTGTTCCTCATTAATTATTGACTGTGGCATTTAAGGACATTTTCACTTGAATTCCTGTGAGTTAAATGCAGTTCTGTAGGAAACATTGCACAAACCGTGAAACCTGGCAAATACAATGAAGAGCAAATAACACATTGTTGAAGATTGTGTGTTATGCAGAGAGAGGTGGAGGGTTTGTGTTCAGGTGTTTCTAAAGGAAGGACAACAGTTCCATTTTTCTTTTTCTTCTGCATTGACAAATATCTGAGCCATTAACAGTGTGACAAATTCTGGTACACTCACGTTTTCTTACGTAGACTATAAAAGGTTATTTCATGTGGGGACCCTGCTCCTGACAGTGTTTTTGTATTTTCGTGTTATGGTCAGAAGAGAGAAAGTGCCTCTCTGTAAGGAGCAGCTGCTGACTGAAGAAGTGCTTTTATTTCTGAAAAGAAAAAAATTGCCCTCTTTCTATATATAGCTGAGTAATTTTGCATGAATCACTGTTTTGTTGCACCTTTTACATTCTAGCTGAACTTGAGTTTGACAAATCTTTGCTAGCTTCGTGTGTCTATCGAGATTCAATAGCAGGCATACACTGAAATGGGAAAATAATCTCTTGCAAACAAGATGCATTCATATTTTAAGCTTCCTTATGTAATTTTAGTATTATAATTTCTTATTAGTTATTTCTCCTCTGCAAATAGTACTACACCTTTCCCATTCGGTGCGGCAGAAAATCACTGTCTCTCTTTTTATTTCAGTTTATTTTTATAATTTTGGATGGAAGGATTATGGAGTGGCATCTCTCACGACTATCCTTGACATGGTGAAGGTGATGTCCTTTGCCCTGCAGGAGGGGAGGGTGGCTGTTCACTGCCACGCAGGACTGGGGAGGACAGGTATGTGCCACATGCAGGAGCAGCACCAGGCTTCCTCTAGAAACTCCAACCAGCTCTGGTTATAAACCACTAATAACAGGGTTATTCACAGAATTAATAATGCTCTATAATTGCAAGATGGACCTCTATAAAATGGTTAAAAGTGCTAAACTACTTTGTCCAAATCACCTCAATGGCTAGAGAAGATCAGTTTTAATATATTAAAACCAAAGACCTGTAAGGTTAGAGAAGTTTTTAATCTGTGTAATTGTTCCATTACATTCAAATGTGACAGCTGCTTTTGGAGGAGAAACATTCCCGTGGTACACTGTCCAGTGTTTATAACACATTCACAAACCTGCCACTCACTGGTGGATCAGGTAGATTTGGTGGAGCACCTAAAGTTTCCTTTGCTTCTTTCAAGTCCTTTTTGGTTGTGCTCTTCCCATAGGAGCCCCCATTGCTGCCATGTGTGTGAATGGTGGAACTCCTGGAGAGGCTGTGGGGAGCTCCCACTGCAGTGCAGTGAGCAGGCCTTCACTGGCTCCTGCTTCTTCACAGGCAATTACATTAAAATACCAGCATCACGTAATGGAAGACACTGTGTGTTCACCTGTATTAAATTCTATCCCGTATTTCCACTAAGTATTTGTTTCAGTCTGACAACTCCTCGACTAATCCTGTCTTTGTATTTTCCAGGCGTTCTAATAGCTTGCTACTTGGTTTTTGCCACCAGAATGAGCGCTGACCAAGCGATTCTGTTTGTGAGAGCCAAAAGGCCCAACTCCATCCAGACCCGTGGGCAGCTGCTGTGTGTCAGGGAATTCTCCCAGTTCCTGGTGCCCCTGCGGAATGTGTTTGCGTGCTGCGAGCCACGGGCGCACGCTGTCACCCTGTCCCAGTACCTGACCCGCCAGAGGCACCTGCTGCACGGCTACGAGAGCAGGCACCTCAAACACGTGCCAAAGCTCGTCCACCTGGTCTGCAAGCTGCTGCTGGACCTGGCTGAGAACAGGCAGGTGGTGGAGGCGGAGCTGCTGGACATCCCAGACCTGTCAGCTGAGATTGAGGAGACCGTGTCCCAGCTGGCACCCACAGAGCTGGAGAGGGAGCTGGAGCTGGCCAGGCACGACAGCGACGCGTCCGACTCGTCCCACACGCACTCCTCTGCTCTCGACACCCAGGACTCGCACAACTCCCTGGGACATGAGTGTGATTTCTTCTGTAGGAGAAGGAATGTCGAATGCCTTCAGCCTCTTACTCATCTGAGAAGGCGTCTGAGCTACAGTGAGTCAGACCTAAGGAGAACTGAGTTTCTTTTGGAACAGGACGACACTGCCTGGACAGTGCCTGCTCAGATCTTAGTGAACAACAAACCCAAACAGAGCAGTGGGGAGGAATGTTCTGCCACAGGTGAGGCAAAGCCACAGCTGGAGTTGAACAAAGAAGCATTGGTGCGTAACACGTGCATGTTCTGGAGTCAGGGGAGATTTAGTTTGGATGGACGGAGGGATGGCTCCTATCACAGAAGGAACTCTGCCAAAGAAGTACAACGCAGCAGGACCTTTTCTTCAGGCCTTGCATCCATCCACGGTCCCAAGGAACCTGGGGGGCCGAGGCATAGCTTTGCCAACGAGACTGCTCGCAGGAAGGAGTACAAGACCAATATATATGGCAGGAGGGTCTATCTCTCCGAGGACTCTGACTCCTCCTCTTCCTCTTCCAAAGTGAGCTTTTCCATTGGATATGAAAGCCAGGCTAGCAGAGAGGTGTCAGAGACAATTCCACACATTGTTCTGCAGTCAGAATTAAGTTTGGAAGCCCGAAGAGTTTTGGCAGCCAAAGCACTTGCAGATATAAATGAATTTCTGGGAGAGGATGAAGTGAAGCAGAAAGTAGAAATGTGGCAGGTAATTTTTAACTCAATTCCATGCTATGGACTCTGCATATTTCACCTCAGTGAATTCTTGGAATGGCAAAAATGCCACATGGATCTTTGAAATGGCACATTGGGTTAGCAGTTTATATGAGGGGTCAGTTCTCTCACAGGCTGGCAATATGCACCTACACATTCTGGTCTCTAGCAGGAGGGTGGAGGTTCTGGTTCTGTTCAGTTTCGTAAGTGGGGGCCACGGATGCCATTATCTCTGGTTGTAACAGGGCTGCTGGTGGCACAAAAGCAGTACAGGTTTTAAGGGTTTGAGTTGGTTTTCGTCAGTGCTTTCTCAGAACAATCAGAGGATTGGTGAGTAAAAGAAAAAGGATTTAGTAGAAACTTAATTGCTTATCGTCAAACCCAAATCCTCTTAGCAACATCTGCTTTGGAGTTGGAATGCAAAGCTGGTTTGTGTATTCCAGTGGAGTATTGGGAGGTTCTCAGCTGCACTGTTGCTGTCATTCCTCTGTTTTAAAGAACCACTTGTATTACTGCTGATTAATGTTGATGCTCTGGAAGAAAATACAAATTTTTTTGATAACTCTTAAATCTTTTTTTGTTGTAACATGAACAGCCAAACACTGCTACAAGCAAAGAGAACGTTGGCAAAGGTAAATAAATGATGCATTTTGAGTTTTGTTTTGTTTTGTTTTAAGAAAGAACTGAATTCTCGAGATGGAGCCTGGGACAAAATCTGCACTGAGAGAGATCCTTTTATCCTCTCCAGCTTGATGTGGTCGTGGATAGAGCAGCTGAGAGAACCTATTATATCCAAAGATGATATTGACATGCTGGCAAAAAATTGCACAGAATCCCAGGATGCACTCTACTTGCTGAGAAAGGTACATATTGGATCTGACAATTCATTCTTTAACTTTAGGCAAGGGAATTGCACTTTAAAAAAAAACACTTCAATCTTTTCCCAAATCAGAATGAGAATTCATTCTGCATCCAATTGTGTGAGTTGTCTGGGTATCTTTGGATATCTTCTAGTCCAAGTGTCTTGCTCAAAACAGTTACCTAGAGCAGGCTGCTTGTGTGACAGATACTCCAGCCCTTTCATTAAGCTGGAAAAGGAATGGGAAGGAGCAAAGATCTGTTCCTCCCTTTCTTCCTCCTTGCAAGCACTGCTCCGGTGTCTCTCTGCCAGCTTCCAGTGGTGACAGAGACTTGGAAGGACAGAGAGAGGTGCAAGATAGGGAAAACAGCCCTGAACATGCACAGCATTTTGGGCTGAAAAGATTCAATTTCAAGGCTACTGTTTGTGGAGGAGATCTGGAAATTCCCAGAAATTCTGAGGAATTCCCAGAATAGTTTGTGGCACTCATGAGAAGAGTTTTCCCATTGTGACCAAAATAATTATGCGGAGGCTCTTTAGACTGGTGGGAAGTCTCCACCAACTCCTGCACATGAAGGTTTCAGCACAGGAAGGCACATCCGGGTGTTAACAAAATCTGAGTGCTAAACTGTTTTTCATGGAAATATTTCTTCTAACGAGCTGCTGTTCCTTTTCCCCACCAGGAGCAGTGTCAGACCATCCTTTGTATTTTACACTGTGTGGTGAACCTGCAGGTGCTGCCAGCTGATGTGGAGGAGGCCTTACTTGCTCGTGCTATTAAAGCTTTCACCAAGGCAAGTAATCCCAAATAATTGTCCATGGTAATGTATTTACTTGGTTTACATCATGAGGGGTAAAGCAATCAACAGAGGGAGGCCTCTCTGAGAAAGGCTACAGCAATTTCTTCACACTTCAGTGTGAAGCTTATTTATTTCAGAGTTTACATTTTATAATAATTACATACATAAAGGGTTGGAAATATTCTCAACAAAATTGAATTCTGCCACTACAGCCTTAATCCTGGAGTCTCATTTTTCTCTTTCTGGACCACTGCCAGTTCATGGACATCTTCAAATTGGGGGCAAGATCATTTTAAAGGGTGACCCTGACTGATCACTGGGAGTAGCTTACCAAAGGCTTTGGTAGATTCTGTACAATGTGAAGTTTTTCCAACAGATTAAACCATTTTCTGAAATTACACTCCAAGTCAGCTCTGTTCCAGGCCTGTACTACAGGATGTGAATAACTAATTTCTGCATTCAGTAACAGTGACAGGTGAAACTGTTGCTCAGCTCAGATTTCTTCTCGGACTGAGCCAATGAAATGTGAACTTGAACAGAATGTTCACCGTGCTGCTTCCTCATCTCTTGTAAATCTGCCTGTTAAAACAATCTCCACATTTCTCCTTCTTCTGCTTTATTTTAATGTCAAGTCAGCATAAAACTGCAATCACTTAGCATTAAGCACTCCATTAAAAACACATCTTTTCTTTGATAAATCTCAAAGCTTTTTTCTTTTTTTTTTTTTTTAATGTTGTGCATCTACTTTGCATTTTGCTGTATGGCATCTCTTTAACAACTCAACTGAAACTTCTCTCTTTTCTTAGACAAGCTTCGATTCTGAGAATGGGCCATATGTTTACAGTACCTTGAAAACTGTACTTAAACAAGCACTGGAAGAAAAAAGGAAAAAGATTAAGGAAGGAACAGAGAATCCTTCTTGATTTCTACACAGCTCTGCCGAAGCATTAGATGGCCCTACCAAATTATTTTGCATATTCCAGCTACTGTATTTTGTGCTACTTGGCATGACCTACCTAACTTTAGGTAATAGAAGGTATTAAAAAATAATTTTATTTTTTTAGAGGGAGTTTTAGTGGCAGTTGTTCAGTCTACCTAGTTTTAAAGAACAGCTCCATGTGACCATTCTCTGTAGCATTTGGTTTCAGGTACTGTTCTTTTATATTGTGAAGGGTTCTCCTGTTGTCAGATATGTTTATTGATTTAGAAACCTCTGTTATTGGCAAGAAACATTATTTTCAAGTTACATGATTGCCATAAGTTCAGTGCCATGATTCCCAAAGGTTTAATGGATTGAGTTAATATTTATGTATTACATATGTTTACATTAATGATATTTGATTTCACTTTGCAGAAAATAAATGTTGACTGAACCTATGAAACTGCTTTTCCTTTCAGAAATTTTGAAGTAAGACCAACAGTAATAATAGACATATTGGCAGATCCTGAGATCTGTTATTGACAGCTGACAATATTTTCCTTCAAATCTCTTAAATAATTGCAACCAAAGTTTTTCTAGAAGGAGTTGCAGTAGAGAAATGCACTGTGTTGAGCAGTAGTCACCAAGCCCTAATTTTAGACTTTTTTGGCTGAGAAGGCTTCAAACTGTTTTTATGAGAAACTTGATTGAGGCATTTGAAGTGCTTTGAATAAGAGTAAAATTTTACTTTATTAGCTAAACTTTTCTTGCTCTTTAGTGAAAAAACACTTCATGAAATCTTCGTAAGGATATGACATGAAATCTTCATAAGGATATGATTCTGTCCATACTTACATCCAGCAAATACTTACATAAAGAAGTATGATATAACAATGCTAAAAACCATCAATCAAAACCTTACTAGCAGCAATACACTTTGCAGAGGCATTTTTATCTAATAAAACAGAAACAGCTGGGTCATCACCCTAACACAGTTTTGGATTACAGCCTTAGGATCTGGACTGGAATGCCAGTTTGCAGAATGAGCAGTTCATCCAGTTTGATAGATTTAAGTAGTTAAACAAGAATCTATCCTGTTCTGAAATATTTTTATTCATTTCTGTAAATGACTAACATTTAGAGTTAAAAATAGACCAGTTTGAAATACAGGTAATTTTTACATGCCTCAACTGTTGCGTGATTATACATCAAATTCAAATTAAAACAACTGCTTTGGCAGAATCATCCTAAAATAGGCACACTTGAAAGAAAAATATCACATGTGAATCACAAACACAAATCCAGCTTTACAAAGAGGCAAGGCAACACGACAGGCAGTTCTGTGCAGTAGCAGTCAGGCTAAAACAAATCTCATCTTCTAATCTACCGAATGCCCCGTTCTTCAGTGTCTGCTTTAGTGCTGTGCCATCTCACTCACTGCAGTGTGATTCACGTCCGGCAGCCCAGAGGGAGGTGTTTGCAACATTTAAATGGGTGTCGTCGCCACCATGGATAAATTACTACAGAACTAAACAAAATGTGTGCACCATCCCAGGCTGGGCTTGAATGGGCACAGGGATTTTGGAAAGATGAGGACAAGGTAGCACAGCAAATAGAACAATGTAAAAATCAGCTGAAAATAAAAGGAGTTATTTGTGCACTTTTGGGGGTTTCTTTATCTTGGGTGCAAAGCAAAATCAAAAGCTCCCAAATGCCCAAAAGACTGGAAATGTGGAATGTACTCCACAGCAGAGTGTCAGACAACTGGATCCTTAAAACAGTTTTATCCTGGTGGAATAGTGGCAGCCTGAGCTGTGGGACAACGAAGCCCTGGGCTTTTATACCCTCCCAGCTGGAGTGTGATAGTCTGGGGTCTTCCTGCTGTGTCCAGTGCCTGGTCACCGGCTGCCACCACAGGTCCCCAGGCCCTCTCCTACACTCAAGTTTAGTCTATCAAATTTGGCTTTTCTCTCTGATCCACCGCCAGGAGCACAAGAGCCCATTATCCTAAAGGTTGTAAAAATGCCTGTTCTTGCTGGAACACTGCTGTTGGGGGAGAGCCCTGCAGGCAGAGGAGGGATGTGGGCTCGTCTCCCCGGTGCCAGCCGTGTTGCACACATCAGAGCTCCTGGGTGTTAGCGCTGGCTGGGACACAGCCCGGCACCACTGGCAGTTACAGTCAAAGCGTCTTCAAGGAAAACGCACATGAAAACACACGATTTAGCCCGGGATTTTACGCTGTTTCTCGGTTAATCTTCTAAAAGGCCCGAACAAGTCCCCTATGAATTGTTTCTCTCCCTGGCAAGCTGCGCCCCGAATCCCGCTGGGCGTTCCCAGGGCAGTGGGAGGAGCCGGGCGCTCCCTGGGAGGGAGCCCCGTTCTGAGGGGAGAGCGCGGCACAGAGCGAGGCCGCAGGCCCGGGACAGGCGGGCGGGCAGCCCTGCCCGGGGCTCCGCACGGCTCCTCTGCCATCCCCGGGCGCTGCCCGCGGGGCTGTCCGTGCTCCGATGGAGGCAGGGCCGGGGGCTCGGGGGCCGCCTGCCCGGCGCCGCCTCGGCCCTTCACCAAGCCCTGGGCCGCGGCAGCGCCGAGCCCGCCGGGCCCGCGGGGAGCCGGGAGGGAGCCCGGGCAGGGAGCCCGGGGAGGGACGCCATCCCCTGCGTGCCTCAGAAGAGACTCCAGCCCCAACTGCGTGCAGCAGGAGACACTAAAGCGCCGGCACACTTCTGGGAGTCCAGAGCCCTCTCCACATCTGAAATGAGGGCCCAAAGTCCCCTCATGTGCCTCAGGAGAGACCCCAATACCCTGCACAGCTTGGGAGAGATCCCAAACCGCCCGCACGCCTCACAGGATTCCAAGTCCCTTGCATGCCTTACAGGGGACCTCCGTGCCCTCCATACCTCAGAGGGAAGCTAAAATAGCCCTGTGTGTCTCACAAGGGACGCCAGCCCCCGTGCATCTCATGGGGGACTCCAAAGCCCCCAGTGCCTTACGGGGAACCCCAGCCCAGCTACGCCGAGTGTTTTGACCTGGAAATCAAGCGTAGTTGCAGCGGGGCTGTTGTGCCTCAGGCGCTGTTCGTCAGCCCCATCGGGCCCCATGGCCCTTCCCTTCCCTCCTGGGCCTCGCCCAGAGGAGCAGACCCTGTGCAGCACCGATTGCTGATGGCTCATCAGTCCGATCCTGTCAAGTGTGTGTTAATTAGGGAGGAGCTTTGTTCTGCCTGCTGACATTGCTGGTCAGGCTCAGGCTGTGCCCCTGGAGATGCCCTTGTTGGCTTCCCTCTTTTCTAGGCCGTGCCACTGGAGGAGGTCCATGCCCAGGTGACGCCACTGAAGGAAATGTGCCCTCAGCCCAGGGACGCTCAGCGTGGGCTCCCCCAGCCCCTCGGGGCCCCGCCGCTGGTGACAGCAGCCCCTGCCTGGCTCCCGCTGCCCGCACCGTGGGCATCCACGGCTGCTCCCGGGCATGGAGCTCAGCCAGGGCTGCTGCCCTCTGGGTTTGCTGGTGGTAAACAGCCAGACATAGCTGTGACAACTACATTTCTTTACGTGAAAATAAAACATGGGCCAACCGCTGCCCAGATGGACAGGGGCTGCCCCCCTTCAGCCCTATTCAGAGTGCAGAGCCAGAGGGCTCTGGGGCAGAGGGTCTCGTTTTGGAGGTGGGGCTGTCGGGTTGGGTGCAACACAGCACTGCATCCACACCAGGGCAGACGGGGGCAGACGTGAAGAGGTGGGATGACAGGTGAATTTCTCGGGGCCTGACTTGTTTAGCGGGTCTTCTGAAGGTGCACGGCAGCAGCTGTGGAGAGAGGAGTGCGTGAGGCCCCAGCTGGCGGTGGCACACAGGGACCCTCCTGCCCAGCAGGGCCCAGAGCTGGCAAGGCTCCCCAGCACGGCTGCAGCTGCTGGCGCAGCCTGGCCCAGCTGCACAGCTGCCCCTCGAGGCCCCGGCCGGCAGGGGATGGCTGTGGGCAGGGTCCCTGGCCAGGAGCGGGCCCCCCGGCGCCTCTGCCTTTCCAGGGCGATCTGGTCCCTGCTCTTTCTCCTCCCCGCCTTGCTTTGCCTCTGCCCACTGGCCCTGGGGCTGCTCTTGGCCAGGCAGCCTCAGTGGGAGCCAGCACTGGCTGCAGCCCCAGCGGGCTCCCCAGGACAAGGCCCAGCAATGAAGAGGCCGATGAAAGCGCTGGGCAGCAGCAGAGCCCTCAGCAGAGTTATCTGGACAGCCTTGGACTCGCCACGACTCCACAGCAGCCTCACTGGGAGCGTTCCTGCCTACAGTAGGTTTTCAAAGGAAGCTGTTGGAGCGAAAGATGAACAAACTCTCACCGTCTCCCCATCCAGTATTTCCAAACTCTGACAAGGCATAAAATGAACAGAGGCTCCAGAAGAAGCAGGCCTGCCATTAACCCTATCCAGCAGGGTGTTCCCTGACAGAGACCACTTCTGGTGCCCTTGTGGGAGTGGGGAACACGTGTTGTGGTGACGGCTGCATCTGTGGGAGCAATGGAGAGCGTGAGCCCGTGCTGTGCCCCAGTGCTGAGCTGGCAGCACGGTGCACACGGCCAGGACGTTCTGTGTTTCCCCCAGAGCCGGAGCCTGCAGGCACCTTGCTGCCCTCGGCACAGGCTGTGCAGCCAACACAGCCCAGAAGGGCGGGAGGTGGGCCCGGGGCCAGCGCAGCTCTTTGGGCAGCAGCACCTTGGAGGGACCTGGGCCAAACCCATCCCTGAGCAGCCACTGCCACCCCCGACCCTCCCTGCCCCGTGACAGCTCCCTCAGCCAAGGGGATGAGGTCAGTCCCTCTCAGGACACAACAGAGCCCTTGGTCTGCCCCTCAGCCCTTTCCCCACCAAGGGCACCCCTTGCAGCTGCTCCCAGGTTTGGGGCTGTGTCTCCCACAGAGGGAGAGCCCAGCAGGACTGCTCAGTAGCCGAGGGCCCTGATCCTGCAGGGGATAATTCCTCTGGGCTGTGCTGGTCTTGTGCAGGCTGTGCAAGGGCAAACATTAGGAATTAAATACAATTTTATTTTTATTGCAGAAGTGTGAGAAGAGTGCAGGTTTCTGAAACTGTAAAACTTATTCGACAAATACAGAACTGTTGGAAAAAGTGGAATAAACATTTAGGGTTTTTATTGCATGAAAATTATGTCAAATTGCACAATTCTACAAATGAAAAACATTTCTAAAATGAAAAATAATATAAAATGGTGTTGCTGTTGGTCTTAGGAGCCCTGTGTCCGGCTCTGCCTGGCCACCTCATGCTGTGGATAAGGAGCTCCACCAGTGCTAGTGGTACCACACAAACACAAGAGCTGAAGCCCAAAGGTGTTGCTGGACTCAAGCTCTGTCTTGGCAGGAGGGCTGCACCTCCTGTCCTGGCAGAAGAGCAGGGCCTTAGACAGTGACTCCTGTTCTGAGTGTTACTGTCGGCCTGTGCACAGTAGTAAGTTCGTAATACAGCTGTGGCAGGGACAATGGACATGAGCATGGAGATTTCAGGCTACAGGGCCAGTTGCCCCAGACTGAAGTCTTTGGCTGGTTTTCTGAACATGCAGAGGTGCCCCTGTGGAGAGAGGAGTGCGTGAGGCCCCAGCTGGCGGTGGCACACAGGGACCCTCCTGCCCAGCAGGGCCCAGAGCTGGCAAGGCTCCCCAGCACGGCTGCAGCTGCTGGCGCAGCCTGGCCCAGCTGCACAGCTGCCCCTCGAGGCCCCGGCCGGCAGGGGATGGCTGTGGGCAGGGTCCCTGGCCAGGAGCGGGCCCCCCGGCGCCTCTGCCTTTCCAGGGCGATCTGGTCCCTGCTCTTTCTCCTCCCCGCCTTGCTTTGCCTCTGCCCGCTGGCCCTGGGGCTGCTCTTGGCCAGGTAGCCTCAGTGGGAGCCAGCACTGACTATCTGCAGCTCCACAACGTTCCCACTGGGAATGTTCCCTGCCTACAGTAGACTTTCAAAAGAAGCTGTTTGAAAGAAAGGTGAACAAAACCCTCACCATTTGCTCTTCCAGCAAGACCAGACTTCACCGCAGCTTAAAATGAACAGAGGCTCCAGAAGAAGCAGGCTTGACATTAACCCTATCCAGCAGGGTGTTCCCTGACAGAGACCACTTCTGATGTCCTTGTGGGAGTGGGGAACAGGTGTTGTGGTGACGGCTGCATCTGTGGGAGCAATGGAGAGCGTGAGCCTGTGCTGTGCCCCAGTGCTGAGCTGGCAGCACGGTGCACACGGCCAGGACATTCTGTGTTTCCCCCAGAGCCGGGGCCTGCAGGCACCTTGCCGCCCTTGGCAGCGGGAGGGACCTTGGGGCTCCAGTGCCCTTTGCCAGGGGCTGTCAACGAGCTCCAGAGGCCTCCAAGCCCAGGTGCCTCCAGCTTTGGCTGCTGCCGGGCCGTGCAAGGGCAGGTGCTGGGGGAAGAGCTGCTGCCACACAGCCCCAGCCAGGGCTGAGCCTGGCACAGCAATTACCTCCTGTATCTGTGTGCATGTCCGTGTCTGTGTCCGTGTCCGTGTCTCTGTCTGTGCCTGGCATCGCCTCCCTTCCTGCAGCAGAGGCTGCCATGGAGCCACTGCTTCCTTCAGGAAATTCTTCTTTCTGCACATCCTCTGCATCCACTTCTGGAGAAAGGAAAAGCACAGCTGGATCAGATGGAGCTGTTCCCCATTGGAGAGATGGCTTCTTCAGCAGGCAGTGCTTGTCAAAGACATGGATAAGGATGAGGAAAATGCCCAGGCTCTTCAGAGAGACCATGGACTCTCCATCATCAAAAGAGCCACCCTTCCTATCTTCCTGGAGCCCTGGAAAATGCAGGGATGTCAGGGTGTGCCTGGCCCCTGGTGCAGTTTGGGCTTCCTAATGCCAAAAGCCTTCCTGCAGAGCTGGGGAGCAGCTGCAGCCAGGCCAGGCTGGGAAACAGCCCTGCAGGCTGTGAAAGCAGCAGCGGGGCAGCGAGGCTGCCATGGATCCCTTCCCGCTGTGCCGGGCACGGCGTGTCCAGATGTGCAGAGAAAGGCCCCGGCTGCTGAGTGTCAGGAGAAGGCTCAGGGACATGCACCCACCACGGTGTCTCTCCAGTTCACTCAGCATCCGGTCCAGAGGTTTGGCTGCCTCAAGGAATTTCTTGACTGCTATGTCTTGGTTCTTCCGTCCAGGGGAACCTGAATGGAAAGCAGTTCCAATTCTCCTTCAGGCCGCAGTGGCAGTGAGGGCCCCTGGGTGGTTGGTGCCCTCCCAGGCACTCCTTCATCTCTGCTCTCCAGAGCAGGGAACAGGGGCAGGGACGGGGGCACCTCGTGCCTGCAGTGGCCCCACCCAGGGATGGAAGGAGCCCCTTGCAGGGCAGTCAGGGGGGAAAGGAGTCCCTGGAGCTGCCAGCCGCTCTGAGCCGAGCCCCAGGCAGGGCCAGGGCTTGGCAGTGGCAGCAGGAGCAGCTCAGGCTCCCTGGGGCTGCCAAAGGAGCCGCCCAAGGCACAGCCCCGGGGCACAGCCCTGGGCCCGGCCCCTTCCCTCTCTGCTCTTCTCCGTGGCTGCACAGAGCACACGCAAGGACACCCTGGCATTGCACACGGGAAGAGGACTGACAGCTAAATGCTCCTTCCTGCCACTGACAGCCACCCTGGGGGATCACTCAGGCCTCCAGAAGAGAGCAGGGCAAGGTTTCCAGAACCCTTTCACCATGAGATCATGTTAAGGGAAAGGGCACATGGGTGTGCTCTTGACACTGATTATTCTGTCAGAAAAGGCACACTGAGAACTTGCCTTCAGTGTCTTCAAAGGAGTGCAAACCATTCTTCTCCAAGGTTTCCAGGTCACGCATTTCCTGATCCCAACCTAGAAGGGAGCAGAGATCAGAACCATTTCCATGGAGTGCTGGGATCCCCTTCTGCCGTAGGGAACTGGGCACTGCAAGGGGGTCGGGTAAGGCCGTGGGAGGCAGATGGCAATGGACATGGCCAAAGCTGCACAGGGGCCTGGGCAGCTCTGGGCTGCCTCTGCTCACTCTCCATACTCTTTCCATGCCCTGTGCAACATCCCTGGAGAGGAAACTGGAGCCGCCCAGGCCCCATTGGAGCTCTCTCCCTCCCAGTGGAAACCCTCCCAAAAAACAAAGCCTGGGGGAAACCATCCCCAAGGCTTCCTGGAAAGAAAGGAGCGCTGTTCCAGGAAAGGGGAGCCAGGCCCCAGCTCACCTGCTCCCCGCGCTCGCCACGGCGCAGTCTGGGCAGCCCTGGCAGGCAGGGCCACTGCCAGCAGGAGCAGGAGGAAGAGCCGCAAAGCAAGGGCCATGGTGCCTTGCCCTGTGCCAGTGCGCAGCTCTTGCTGCCACCACTGTCCTGATGCTGCCATGCCAATGTCAGCAGTTGTAGTCAAGGACCGACTGCTGGGTCGTTGTGGTGCTGTGCAACCACGGGGCTCTGGGGCCTCTGTGAGCTCAGAGCCTGCTGCGACCTCAGAGTCTGCTGTGATTCAAGGCTGGGGCAGGATATTGTGGGAATGGATGTCAATGGATGCTCTTCCAGTGAGGAGGGTGTGTTCCTCCAGGCCGGTCTGTGGAATCTAGGGTTTTTTTCACAAGATCTGATTTATATGCCATTGGACAAATGAGACATTCCATGGTTCTACCTGTGATAGCAATGTCGAGTCCAAACTTCAGCTGGCATTGGTGATTCCCACTACTGCAGGCAGCACTGGCCCTGACATGCCGACACCGAGTGTGTTCTGTGCGCTTTGCTGGCCTTTGGCCCATATTTAAAAAGTGATGGGGTTAGTGCCATAATTTCTAAAAATAATGCAATACTGGCATCAGGGTAGCTGCATTCTTTAGGGGAGACCCAAACCCCGTGCATCTCTTATGGGTGTCCTCAGTCACCCTGAAATCCCACTGTGTGCCTCATGAGAGACCCCAGATCCCTTCTCAACTTAAGAGGTGTCCCTTGGCCCCTGCACACCTTTGGAGATAGCCCAAATTCCCTGGAAAACTTATGGGTGACCCCAGGTCCCTGCACAGCAGAGAGGTGACCCAAAGCCCGTGCATGCCTTTAGGGGGCCCAGACACGACACTCAGAGAGCAGCACCAGGGCTGAGCTATGTTCCCTGTGTGTGTTCACCTGTGTCCCTGGGTGAACAGATGCGGCCTGGGGGGCCAATCCCCACTCTGCTCATAAAGGATCCCAGGCTGCCACAGGCCCAGTCTCTGTTGGGCTCGGAGCTCATCTCTCAGGCTATGAAGGATTTTCTTCTGGTGCACAGTCCAGCCTCATTCCGTTTTTCTCCAGGCAAGCACTTTCTTGGCCATGCCACTGGAGGAGGTCCATGCCCAGGTGACGCCACTGAAGGAAATGTGCCCTCAGCCCAGGGACGCTCAGCGTGGGCTCCCGCAGCCCCTCGGGGCCCCGCCGCTGGTGACAGCAGCCCCTGCCTGGCTCCCGCTGCCCGCACCGTGGGCATCCACGGCTGCTCCTGGGCATGGAGCTCAGCCAGGGCTGGTGCCCTCTGGGCTTTGCTGGGGGCAGCACACGGACACTGGGGTGACAGCTCTATCTCTTCATTTCAGCAGAAGCGCTGGGCCAAGCCTTGCTCTGGCAGGAGGGACCTACCTTCAGTCTGGGCCTGAGAGCAGGACCAGTCCCTTCAGGGACACCGGGTCTTATTCTGGTGGCAGCATCTGCACAGCAACAAGCTGGTAATGCAGCTGTGACAGGGACATTGGGCATGGGCATGGAGATGTGGAATATCTGGTACAGATACAGTGAAATATCTGGTACGGGTGTTCCAGACTGCGGTGTTTGGCCGCACTTGTGAAGCTGCAGAGGGGCACCCGTGGAGAGAAGAGGTGGCCACGGCCGCAGCTGCAGCTGGCACACAGGAACCCTTCTGCACAGTGGGAGATTCCCACTGTGCTCAAAGTTTGCCTCTGAAGACTAAGGCCTGAGCTTGTCAGACATCCCAGAAAATATCTGGGAAAAGGTTTTAGGTAATTTGGTTTTTACTAGGTACAAGTGTCCAGTGGGAAAAGAGCCTCTGCAGCAGGCTGGCTGTCTTAGTTCTTCCTAGAGTAAAGATTACCAGTTAAAAGCAATTTTATTTTTTATTCTAGAAGTGTAAAAATATTTTCAGAATTGTAAAACTACTTTGAATAATTTGGTACGATTTTGCAAAAAGGGATGGAACATTTTGGTGCTTGTTTGCACAGAACAAAAAAAGATAAGTACTTCTAAAAATTTCTAATTTCTAAAAATAAAAAAGAGAACATTGTTGTAGGAGCCCCATGCCTGGCTGCTGCCTGTCCAGCCCTGGCTGTGCCCAGACAAGGAGCTCCACCAGTGCTGGTGGAACAACCCAGACACCAGAGCTGAAGTGTACAGGGGATGGAGGACTTAAATCCTGCACTGGCTGGAGGGCTGCACCTCCTCTCTTGGCTGGACACCACGGCCAGCACCTTGAGAGAGAGAGAGTCCTGTTCTGGTTGGTGGCTGCACAGCAACCAGCTGATAATCCAGCTGTGGCAGGGACGATGGACACATGATTAGACTTGGAGAATGGTTCCAGTTGCCCCAGACTGAAGTCTTTGGTTGGTCTTGTGAACGTCCAGAGGCGCTCCTGTGGAGAGAGGAGTGCGTGAGGCTCCAGCTGGCGGTGGCACACAGGGACCCTCCTGCCCAGCAGGGCCCAGAGCTGGCAAGGCTCCCCAGCACGGCTGCAGCTGCTGGCGCAGCCTGGCCCAGCTGCACAGCTGCCCCTCGAGGCCCCGGCCGGCAGGGGATGGCTGTGGGCAGGGTCCCTGGCCAGGAGCGGGCCCCCCGGCGCCTCTGCCTTTCCAGGGCGATCTGGTCCCTGCTCTTTCTCCTCCCCGCCTTGCTTTGCCTCTGCCCGCTGGCCCTGGGGCTGCTCTTGGCCAGGCAGCCTCAGTGGGAGCCAGCACTGACTATCTGCAGCTCCACAACATTCTCACTGGGAATGTTCCCTGCCTACAGCAGACTTTCAAAAGAAGCTGTTTGAAAGAAAGGTGAACAAAACCCTCACCGTTTGCTCTTCCAGCAACACCAGATTGCTCCGCAGCTTAAAATGAGCATATGCTCCAGAAGAAGCAGGACTACAATTAACATGAGCCAGCAGGATGTTCCCTGACAGAGACCACTTCTGGTGCCCTTGTGGGAGTGGGGAACACGTGTTGTGGTGACGGCTGCATCTGTGGGAGCAATGGAGAGCGTGAGCCCGTGCTGTGCCCCAGTGCTGAGCTGGCAGCACGGTGCACACGGCCAGGACGTTCTGTGTTTCCTCCAGAGCCAGGGCCTGCAGGCACCTTGCCGCCCCTTGGCACAGGACTGTTCAGTACCCTAACTCTCAAGCCTGCATGGCATCATTACTCTACTGGACCAGTCTACTCCAGACAATACTTGTCAAAGACATGGATAGGGACAAGGAAAATGCCCAGGGTGTGGAGTGCTCCAGGGCTCTCCCTCCTCCAAACAGACACCTCTCTGGGTCTACCCAGAGACTGGGAAATAGCAGAGATCTCAGGGTGTGCCTGGCCCCTGGTGCAGTTTGGGCTCCCTGTCAGCTGATGCCAAAAGCCTTCCTGCAGAGCTGGGGAGCAGCTGCAGCCAGGCCAGGCTGGGAAACAGCCCTGCAGGCTGTGAAAGCAGCAGCGGGGCAGCGAGGCTGCCATGGATCCCTTCCCGCTGTGCCGGGCACGGCGTGTCCGGATGTGCAGAGAAAGGCCCCGGCTGCTGAGTGTCAGGAGAAGGCTCAGGGACATGCACCCACCTGGTCCTTGCTGCAGTTCCTTCACAATTGGTTTCAGGATGTCGTTTTGCCTAAGCAATTCCTTCTGTCTGGTGGTTTTGTTCTTCGCTGTTGGAGGACCTTAACAGAAAATAGTTGCATTTCCCAGGAATGGATCCCACAAAGCCAGGGATCAGCCTGTGGGGTCAGCAGGGACACATGACTCACCTCTGCGAGGGGAGCTCAGCTTGTGTGCAGAGACCAGGAAAGGAGGCGCAGAATTCCTCCCTGCAGACACACCTGCAACTCAACAGCCACAGAAATTTCTGTCATCTGGTTGATGCCAGGTTGTCAATGTTTATTGCTTGTTGGGACAGTGAGAACATACCTACACGAGTCTCGGAGGGTTTCAAAACTTTATCCAGCCAAGCTAATGGAGAAGCTTCCCCAGGAGCCTCATCTAGAAAGGAGCACAGATGAGAACCTTGTTCTGGCTGTGCTGGGATCCCCTTCTGCCGTAGGGAACTGGGCACTGCAAGGGGGTCAGGTAAGGCCGAGGGAGGCAGATGTCAATGGACATGGCCAAAGCTGCACAGGGACCTGGGCAGCTCTGGGCTGCCTCTGCTCACTCTCCACACTCTTTCCATGCCCTGTGCAACATCCCTGGAGAGGAAACTGGAGCCGCCCAGGGCCCCATTGGAGCTCTCTCCCTCCCAGAGGAAACCCTCCCAAAAAACAAAGCCTGGGGGAAACCATCCCCAAGGCTTCCCGGGGAGAAGGGAGCACTGTCCCAGGAAAGGGGAGCCAGGCCCCGGCTCACCTGATCCCTGCGCTCGCCACGGAGCAGTCTGGGCAGCCCTGGCAGGCAGGGCCACTGCCAGCAGGAGCAGGAGGAAGAGCCGCAAAGCAAGGGCCATGGTGCCTTGCCCTGTGCCAGTGCGCAGCTCTTGCTGCCACCACTATCCTGATGCTCCCATCTCAACGTCAGCCCCGCTGCTGCCGCCACCGCTGCCGCAGCAGTTGTGGTCAAGGACCGACTGCTGGGTCGTTGTGGTGCTGTGCAACCACGGGGCTCTGGGGCCTCTGTGAGCTCAGAGCCTGCTGTGACCTCAGAGTCTGCTGTGATTCAAGGCTGGAGCAGGATATTGTGGGAATGGATGTCAAGAGGTGCTCTTCCAGTGAGGAGAGTGTGTTCCTCCAGGCCGGTCTGTGGAATCTAGGGTTTTTTTCACAAGATCTGATTTATATGCCATTGGACAAATGAGACATTCCATGGTTCTACCTGTGATAGCAATGTCAAGTCCAAAATTCAGCTGGCATTGGTGATTCCCACTACTGCAGGCAGCACTGGCCCTGACATGCCGACACCGAGTGTGTTCTGTGCGCTGTGCTGGCCTTTGGCCCATATTTAAAAAGTGATGGGGTTAGTGCCATAATTTCTAAAAATAATGCAATACTGGCATCAGGGTAGCTGCATTCTTTAGGGGAGACCCAAACCCCGTGCATCTCTTATGGGTGTCCTCAGTCACCCTGAAATCCCACTGTGTGCCTCATGAGAGACCCCAGACCCCTTCTCAACTTAAGAGGTGTCCCTTGGCCCCTGCACACCTTTGGAGATAGCCCAAATTCCCTGGAAAACTTATGGGTGACCCCAGGTCCCTGCACAGCAGAGAGGTGACCCAAAGCCCGTGCATGCCTTTAGGGGGCCCAGACACGACACTCAGAGAGCAGCACCAGGGCTGAGCTATGTTCCCTGTGTGTGTTCACCTGTGTCCCTGGGTGAACAGATGCGGCCTGGGGGGCCAATCCCCACTCTGCTCATAAAGGATCCCAGGCTGCCACAGGCCCAGTCTCTGTTGGGCTCGGAGCTCATCTCTCAGGCTATGAAGGATTTTCTTCTGGTGCACAGTCCAGCCTCATTCCGTTTTTCTCCAGGCAAGCACTTTCTTGGCCATGCCACTGGAGGAGGTCCATGCCTGTTGAGGAATGGCTACGTGACCAAGGCCTCGTAGACATGAGAGAGCTTTGATGAATTCACCTGCACAGGAGCCGGCGAGGTCAGCATGACCTTGAATGCAGCTGTGTCACAATAACAAGGTGTTGGGGTTGAGAAGTCTGAGGGAGAAACTCGGTGAAATAGGAAGGGATCCAAAATATAATTTTCTTTTACTGTAACCAATCAAATATCAACAAGTATATAGTTTTCTTTTACTGTAACCAATCAAATATTAACAAGTATGCATAATAATAAGTAGCCTCAATATAATGTGTGCCTTTTGATCAATAAAGTGAAGCTTGCTTATAAATCATATTGATTATGTGCAGTCTTCCCGGCGAGAAATAGCAATATATGGTGCGCCGCGTGAGGAGTCTGAGGAGTGTGAGGAATTCAAAGATTTCAAGGAATTCAAGGAATCTTCCTCTGATGCTACGCTCGTCCTGAGTCCGGGAAAACGCCAGCCGCAGCCCCTGGCAGATAGCAAAGGACTAGGATCACTGTCCTCGCATCTGGATCAGCCCTAAAGAGGGAGATTTCGCAGCCCGGAGTCGCCTGTCTTGCGCCTAAACGCGGTAGAGCTGCCGTACGCTCGAGCAAAGAAAAAAGGAAAATAGAGAGACAGGTGGCATATGAGTTATTACAATGCTTTTTAGAAAAGCGAAAAGTACAAGACTTAGACCCAAAAAAAAGAATTAGCAGGGTTTTAGCCTTTGGGATGGCAAAAGGACTTTTTAGTGACCCTAACACAGTATTTTGTGTAGAAGAATGGAGGAATTTTGGAGACAAATTTTGGGCATTGGTAATAGATGAAGATAAAGCAGCCAGAAAACTCTTTAGGCCATGGCAACAAGTAATAAATTGCTTAAAACAACACCTATCAAAACAAAAGGTCGCTCAGCAGGCCAATCAATATTTAAACGCTTCTGGAGAGCCTTCAGCAGCTCCCTTAAATACCACGTCCTCTCAGCCCCCGAGCCCCCCGAAGGTGTGATTCAGTTGGGACGTAGCCAAGTCTCGTTGCCCCCAGCCACCTCTAATGTGGTCATTCCTTTGGCACCACCGGCACCACCAAAAAGGGTGACAAATCCACTCTTAAGTTCAGATCCCCTACCCCCAGAGGAAGAAGCCGAGCTTGAGGAGGAGGCAGCGCGTTATCATAGCAAAGAAGAAATTAAAGCACTGGCAACCTCCGAACCACCTAGAAGTCGAAATGCCAGTGCGCGGCATTGGCAGAAGATACTCAGGGAGGCAGTAGCCGAGAGAGATATGACAACTGCAAGGATTCTAAATAAAATCTCCGTGTTCAGCCCACATGAGGTCAGACAAAGCGAGGAAGTCAGTCCGCGACGGAGGTGCCACCGTCGCAGGAGAAGAAGAGCCGCGGTGAAAAACAACAGATAAGTAAAGTAACATAGAAACGGGATTGAATGCAGCCACGCGGCTTTTGCCGAATTTCCTCTCAATGAGAGGTGAAAAACTAAAAGAAAGTGACTTAAGACACTTGGCTCTGTGGGCCACGAGAAGAGGGGAATTGACAGCAGCAATTTCAGGCGGCAGAGACAGGAAACTCGCGCCAAAAACGGCGGCAGTCGGGAAAAAAGTTATGGGTACCCTGCGGACTATCTCCGCTGAGAGAAAGGCTGTCGCAGCTGCCCTTCAGGCTTTTGAAGGGGCGGAGGCTGAAAAATCAGATTCTCAGCCGCGCACAAAAATCACGAACTCCTTAAAACTTTTTCACATGCGTCCGGTGAAAAATGCAACGGCGCCGACGCAGTCGAGCCCGCAGGATGTCCTGGATCCTGTGACACAGGCGGCGGAAGCGTCCTCTCCCCTTGCCAGACCGACTGCGCAGAAACAGGACGGGACTCCGCGGTCCCCTTCGGGGGACGTGGTAAATGACGTGAGCTCAAGCGGAGCCCGAGGCGGGACGGAGCGGACCCGGGAAGCGGAACACCGAAGCGAAGCTGAGGGTGGAGCCGGCGGCGATGCGGAGCAGCCCGCTCTCTCTCCAGCCCCCCCTCTCACCCGCGCGGGAGAAGCCAGCGGCGCGGGGGGAGCCAGTGCCGCCAGGGAAGACAGCGCGGAACGGAGAGCCGGTCCCAGCAAGCGCAGCCGCCGCAGCGACAGAGACAGCAGCAGACCGCCCTGTCCCTTTGTCTCGCGAAAGGCAGTGATGTTGGCCGGCAGCCGGCACAGTTTTCTGCTTGCTGTCAGCAGGCAGGTGTCACGACTCCTACTGAAGGAGAGGGAAGAGCCATCAGCTCCCCCCGGATTTGCAGCAGGAGAGTCAGCAGCTCTCCCTGAATTTATCAGGAGAGAATGGCCAGCAGCAGCCCTTCTTGAGTTTTGTACAGGGTGGCCAGCAGCCCCCTTCGAGTTTTACACGGGAAAGCCAACAGCTTTTTCCTGTGCCCCAATCCCCAGAACTTCAGACACAGCGCCTTCAGACACTGGGTGAAAGTTTCCCCTTCCCCCATCCGAACAGGGACAGACAGGGAAGGGGGGAGGACGAGTGGAGGAGACACCGGGAAACAAGGAAAACAAGCCCAGATCGCGTCGGGGGTGGAAGACGGGACCGCGGCGCGGGCACGCGGAGGCAGTCGTGCCCAGCTGCACCGGGAGCAGCGGCGGGAGAAGCGTGTGGAATGCGACCGGGGGCGGCCGGAGGACGCGTCGTGTCGGGACGGGGCGGACCGCGGGGGAGAGCGATTCGCGGGCGAGCAGCACGAATTGGCGGGGCAAGGAAAGCGCGCGGTGGTTGCGCGGGTTGTGAGAAGCGGCGTGGGCCAGGAGCCAGGACAGGCGGCGCAAGCGCAAAGCTGGAAACTACAAGCCCCAGAAACCCTTGCGGCAGGCGCGCAGCGAGCGGGACAAACCCCGACGGGCAGCGAGACGGGGCAGCCCCTGGGGGCGGATCGAGAGGGGACACCCTCCCGAGTGGCGCCGGGCCGGGGCAGAGAATTTCTCCAAGGTGCCACCCCCCCAGGGCAAACGTCGCGGAGCCTGACCTGGCCCACAAGCATCATTTTAATACGAGCATAGCATGTTGCATCCATTCAGGTGAACATTCCCAAAGCTGTTTTTGGAAAAAAAAAACCAAAACAAAAACAACAGTCACGATAGGAGATTTTTCCTGAGTGTGCTTCAAACGAACAGTATCTCCCCATGCCTCAGACAGAAGGGGGAGAGGCGCCTAAGATGCCAGTAACCCTCGGGTTAGAAGGGGATGCATCTAGGCAAAGTGCACAGCAACAGATGACTCACAGTTGGATTTATGATAATAAATCAATCAAAGTTACAGGTTTTCTGGATTCAGAAGCAGGGATGTGGAAACCACAGAATGTCTGCAAAACAGGTGCATGATCACAAGCAAAGGACTGAAAGAAAAGCAGCAATCATTTGTTCTTTAGTTGTGCAGAAGCCCATCATAGTATGGGGAAAAGACCTATTGTCATGAAATGGGAATGAATGTTTGATTTGATGTACCTGGATCCAGGCTGAGTTGTGTTTGAGGTTGTGTTTTGGTATTGTGTTAATATTCATTTTTCTGTGATTTAAGTTTAGATATTGTTAAGTATAAGTTGCATTTAAAGTTAAGTATAAGTTGACTTGTGTTTTGAGTTGTGTTTTTACTGTTATATTAATATTGGTGTCGCCGGTAGGGACACGAAAGAGCCACACTCACTCAGGTTCAGAGGTGAGCAGAGAAAGAGAAAGTTTATTATCATTTGTGATTTGAATAGGATTTGGAGTTTGCTCAAGGATTGGTAGATGAGAGGAACACCTTTCTGACCCTAGTGGTCAGTTCACCAGTCCATCAGAGACTGGAATGAAAACAATCTACTTGTTTATGTTACATTCGTGAGAGACCCCACTAGAAGTATGTAAACAGTCATCAGAAGGCTAAAGAATCGGGGCGACAAACGGGAGAGCAGGCGGCGGTGCGACGGCAGAGACGGAGCACAGCGCGGCTGCGGGCAGCGCTCGGGCAGGCGGCGGCGCGGGGATGGGGAACGGGAAGCCCGAGAGAGACACAAGAGGTGGTTCGGTGAACGCTGCGACAGGCGCCCGCGGAGCCACGAATGACTGGGCGGAGGGGACAGGTGGCTGCACAGGGGCCAACACTTCAAAGAGATTCCAATCTCCCTCCCCCTCCTCCCCCCCCACTCCGCTTCCAGCGCTTCTGTCACCACAAACAACTGTCCTGTACCTGAACTCCTCGCTAACTCCGCCACAATCCTCTCCCTCTGCGAACACAACTTCTCAGAACTCCACTCTGGTCTGCAGTTCTCTTCTCCTTGCCATTCAGACATTTTAACTCTTTTACACTTCAACAATTCACTTCTTTAGCACAAATAAATTCCACAACAAGCACACCTTCTTCTCAACTGCTTATTTCCACTTACGCAAAGACAACATAAAAAGACAATCCTATAGGTATTTAACTCACTCTTCTTCAAATGATCTTGGATTATCACACTTTAAAGCTTCTAGTATCTTTCAACCTGGCAGCCCTTTGGTGGTTTTTTTTTTTTTTTTTTTTTTTTTTTAAAGAAAAACCCAAAAAAACCCCAGGTATCTTGAACTTTTTACTCCTAGCTTTTTGTGTATTTTCCTCAATTTGGCAAAAAGAGATTCATATATTTGACCACTCTCTTGATGTTTTCATGCTTCTACGTAACTTTTAACTTAACAGCAAGTCTAGGTGTTATTGGATCCTTTATTTGACTTTTAACTTAGCAACATTATCCCGTTTTCCCAGTGGTTTGTGTCAGGAAAACCTTTGCTCCCTTCTTTTAAGGGGTCCAACCCCTTTCCTTGGAACACCTGTCCCAGCCAGACCTTTAAGGGGTCCAACCCCTTATTTGGGACTCCGTCCCAATCATTCTTCTAAGGGGTCCAACCCCTTTCTCTGGGACCCCGTCCCAGACCAGGGGGTTCAAACCTTTTCCCCACCCAGTATCCCGCTTTCCCAGTGGATTGTACTAGGAAAAGCTGTCGGCTCCCTTCTTCTGAGGGGTCCAACCCCTCCCCAGGACTGTCCCAGCCACCCGGGGTTTTTTACAACCCCTTCTTCCTCTGGGGCCCCGTCCCAACCACCCGGGGAGGGGGGGGAGTTACTTGCATTCCTTTTTATCTTTCGCTTCGCCTCCGTACTGGCCAACTCCCTCGCGGGAGAATGGAACCGCAGCTTAAGAAGCTACAACACTCGCCTCACCAGTCTGGGGTACCCAGCCAGTGTCTCATTCACTGTCCTGGGTTGCAGTATATTCTATCACCATCTTCATGAACTGTTGAAACCAGGTGAGGCTCCCTGCCTCCTCCACTCTGGCTTATCTTCTGTTAATGGGCCCATCAGCACCTTTGCTACACAGCTCACAGATAACCCCCTCCTGGACTACCTCCTGTTAATGGGCCCATCAGGCCTTATCACATGACTCACCATCCCCTTGTGAGATGCTCTGCCCAGAGGGAGGAACCAAGCATTCCAACGTGGATATAAGCTGAGACTCTGAACACCAGAGGGGCGCTTACCCACTGGATTCCCAGAGGACCCGAGCTACCAGACCTTTCTACAGGATCACTGCTTCAGGAAGATCACCTCATCTAGGCTGCTTCCATCCCTCCGCTCAGGTTGTATTCTGACTCTGTCAGTGGTCTTTTGTATTATTGCATCTATTCTAGTTTACTTTCTTTCCTTTTTTTCCTATTAAATTGTATCTCTGATTTGGAGCCTCTCCTTTGTTTTGCCTTCAAACTACTACATTCACACACCACACAGACGCCACTCCTTTAACCTGCTCCCCGAAGAAGTACTTACAATCCTTTTTTTTCTTAGGTTCTTCGTGCACGAGGTTTTTACGGAGCAAAAAAAATACTGCAGTGTTAGGGAGCCTTTTCCCTTTTCCTTACTTTGCTTTTTCTGTCTCCTTGCTTGTCTCTTCAGGTGTTTATCTGCAAATCCCCGATTCTCACCAGAACTTCTCACAAAGTTTTGGGCCGCCAAAAAAAAACTAGACGGGGCGCCTCCCTTGCTCTGGATTTCCTGGGGTTTCAGGGACAAGGTATATCCCGGACGGGTCCCCAAATTGTGAAAAACGAGGTTCACTTTCTATGTAAAATTTAAAAATAAATTTAATAAAGTTATAAGACCAGGGAGATTAAAAAAGCAAAATACGGCCGGCCGGGTGACTTGGCACTTAGCCAAGTCCACACCCTGCTATATCAAAGTCATACTTTAAATACCCTTTCTATTGCATCAGTCTGTTGAATATTCATATTTTTCCATAAACTAGTTTCCATATTCCAGGAACTGTTCTGCGTGGCCCCTCCTTGGGTCCGCCTTTTTAGAGCATGCCTGTTTCTTGCCCGTGTCCTTGTTATCACCCCCAGTTTGGGCCTTGGTCCGTGCTTTCTTCAGATGGTAGATGCTAGATAGTTGGTATATCAATAGCAGAGTCTCTTTTTGCATGTTCACTGGATGTTGTCTCAACCAAACAGACAGTTTAAGCAAATATCACAGTCCTCTTTACATGTTCACTGGATGTTATCCCGGCCAAACAGACAGTTTAAGCACACTATATCAGCTATTATTCACTTTACTAATAGTAGAAATAAAAGAAAAACTTATATCCTTACCACAACATTATTACACATATAACACACATCTTGCAGAAAGCCAACCCGGTAATATAGATTTATAACAGCTTCCACATCCTTCCCCTGGGTGTTTCACCTTCAGCCCTGGATGGAGGGCTGGGCCTGTGGCCTCAAAGCACCACAGAGCCTGGAGGTGCAAATACAGGTTGGTCAGACTCAGAGCTGCTGCTGTAGCTCTTCTGTCGGTAGACGTCTCGGGACCAGCCACCAGCTTTCAGCTTTTCTTCAAGATGCCTGTGGAGAGCGGAGTGCGTGAGGCCCCAGCTGGCGGTGGCACACAGGGACCCTCCTGCCCAGCAGGGCCCAGAGCTGGCAAGGCTCCCCAGCACGGCTGCAGCTGCTGGCGCAGCCTGGCCCAGCTGCACAGCTGCCCCTCGAGGCCCCGGCCGGCAGGGGATGGCTGTGGGCAGGGTCCCTGGCCAGGAGCGGGCCCCCCGGCGCCTCTGCCTTTCCAGGGCGATCTGGTCCCTGCTCTTTCTCCTCCCCGCCTTGCTTTGCCTCTGCCCACTGGCCCTGGGGCTGCTCTTGGCCAGGCAGCCTCAGTGGGAGCCAGCACTGGCTGCAGCCCCAGCGGGCTCCCCAGGACAAGGCCCAGCAATGAAGAGGCCGATGAAAGCGCTGGGCAGCAGCAGAGCCCTCAGCAGAGTTATCTGGACAGCCTTGGACTTGCCACAACTCCACAGCAGCCTCACTGGGAGCGTTCCTGCCTACAGTAGGTTTTCAAAGGAAGCTGTTGGAGCGAAAGATGAACAAACTCTCACCGTCTCCCTATCCAGCATTTCCAAACTCTGACAAGGCATAAAATGAACAGAGGCTCCAGAAGAAGCAGGCCTGCCATTAACCCTATCCAGCAGGGTGTTCCCTTACAGAGACCACTTCTGGTGCCCTTGTGGGAGTGGGGAACAGGTGTTGTGGTGACGGCTGCATCTGTGGGAGCAATGGAGAGCGTGAGCCCGTGCTGTGCCCCAGTGCTGAGCTGGCAGCACGGTGCACACGGCCAGGACGTTCTGTGTTTCCCGCAGAGCCGGGGCCTGCAGGCACCTTGCCGCCCTTGGCAGCGGGAGGGACCTTGGGGCTCCAGTGCCCTTTGCCAGGGGCTGTCAACGAGCTCCAGAGGCCTCCAAGCCCAGGTGCCTCCAGCTTTGGCTGCTGCCGGGCCGTGCAAGGGCGGGTGCTGGGGGAAGAGCTGCTGCCACACAGCCCCAGCCAGGGCTGAGCCTGGCACAGCAATTACCTCCTGTATCTGTGTGCATGTCCGTGTCTGTGTCCGTGTCCGTGTCTCTGTCTGTGCCTGGCATCGCCTCCCTTCCTGCAGCAGAGGCTGCCACCGAGCCACTACTTTCTCTGGGAAATTCCTCCTTCTGCACAGACTTTTGGTCCATCCCTTGAGAAAGGAAAATGGACACGTGGATCAGACAGAACCATTCTCCATTCAGGGGGGTGGCGTTATCTCAGTCATGGAAAAGGTTCACTAAATGTCTTGGCTTCTGGGGCTGGACCAGTGCCCTCCCTCATCCAAAGAGCTGCCAATCCTGAGCCACAAGAGCAGTGAGAGGATGGTGCACAGTGAGGGCACACACGTGCACGGCTCTGTCCTGGCACCTGCAGCGGTGCCCCCTTGGCCGAGCTGTGGGCTCTGAGCTGGCAGCTCTGCCAGGGAGAAAGGACTTGACCTGCCCTCAGCATCTCCCAGAGGCTCAGTCTCAGACATGGGTTGTGATGCCAGATCACCGTGACGGAGAGTCTTGCCTGCAAAGAAAGGCAGGACAGAACAGCTCCCGTGGCACTGCAGGAGATCCTCAGGCTCCCTGGGGCTGCCAAAGGAGCCGCCCAAGGCACAGCCCCGGGGCACAGCCCTGGGCCCGGCCCCTTCCCTCTCTGCTCTTCTCCGTGGCTGCACAGAGCACACGCAAGGACACCCTGGCATTGCACACGGGAAGAGGACTGACAGCTAAATGCTCCTTCCTGCCACTGACAGCCACCCTGGGGGATCACTCAGGGCTCCAGAAGGGAGCAGGGCAAGGTTTCCAGAACCCTTTCACCATGAGATCATGTTAAGGGAAAGGGCACATGGGTGAGCTCTTACCACACTGACACTAATGTTTTGATGAGGAAAGGTCGATTAAGAACTTGCCTTCAGCATCTGGCAAGGTCTTCAAACCACCATTCACCAGCACTTCCAAATAATCCAAGCTGTGATCTGAGTCTAGAAGGGAGCAGAGATCAGAACCATTTCCATGGAGTGCTGGGATCCCCTTCTGCCGTAGGGAGCTGGGCACTGCAAGGGGCTCGGGTAAGGCCGTGGGAGGCAGATGGCAATGGACATGGCCAAAGCTGCACAGGGGCCTGGGCAGCTCTGGGCTGCCTCTGCTCACTCTCTACACCCTTTGCTGGCCCTGTGCAACATCCCTGGAGGAGCGGTTGGAGCAGCCTAGGGCCCACTGGAGGCTCTCTCCCACCCAGAGGAAACCCTCCCCAAATCTCTGGGGAAAACTTCAGCAGGGAGTGCCACAACCACCCCTCCTTGCATCTCTTCTCTGTGGCAGATGAGACAGCTCAAGGAACCGTCAGGCCCTCTCGGACAGGGCAGGCCCTGGGGAAGATCTGCTGCCACACCGCTCCAGCAAGGGATGATCCTGGCAAAGCAATTACCGCCTCTCCCTGTGCCCATGTCTGGCATGGCCTCCCTTCCTTCAGGAAATGCTGCCTTCCACAGAGCCTCTCTGTCCATCCCTTGAGAAAGGAAGAGGCACAGCTGGATCAGATGGAACCACTACACACGGGGATGGACACTGCCTCTTCAGGAGGCAATACTTGTCAAAGACATGGATAAGGACCAGGAAAAGGCCCAGGATCATTGTGACAGGGCTCTCTCTGCTCCAAACCACCACCTGTCCTGATCTACCGAGAGACCGGATAATAGCAGAGATCTCAGGGTCTGCCTGGCCCGTGGTGCAGTTTGGGCTCCCTGTCAGCTGATGCCAAAAGCCTTCCTGTAGAGCTGGGGAGCAGCTGCAGCCAGGCCAGGCTGGGAAACAGCCCTGCAGGCTGTGAAAGCAGCAGCGGGGCAGCGAGGCTGCCATGGATCCCTTCCCGCTGTGCCGGGCACGGCGTGTCCAGATGGGCAGAGAAAGGCCCCGGCTGCTGAGTGTCAGGAGAAGGCTCAGGGACATGCACCCACCTTGTTCTCCCTGCAGCATTTCCTTCTGTGTTTGTCTCATGAGTTTGTATGGCTCATGGGGTTTCTTGGGTCCTGTAGCTTTGTACTTCCCTGTTGGAGGACCTTAGGGCAAAGTATTTCCATTATGCAGGAACAGATCCCACAAATCCAGGGCTCAGCCTGTGGGGTCAGCAGGGACACACGACTCACCCCTGCGACAGGAGCTGGACTTCTGTGCAGCATCCACCAAAGGAGCTGGATAATTCCTCCCTGTAGTCACACCTGTAACTCAACAGCCACAGAGATTTCTGTCACCTCTGCTGATGTGCTCGGGCAGCACTGAGCTACAGGAGCAGTGAGAGGATCGTGTACACACGTGCACGGCTCTGTCCTGGCAGCTGTGGCGGTGCCAGGACATTGACACTGCTAATTCTGTTAGGAAAGGCACACTGAAAACCTGCCTCCAGCATTGTCTCCAGCATTCTTCAAGAGTTTCAGGCTGTCCTCCAGCAGGGCATGCAGAAAACGCAATTTACAATCCCAACCTAGAAGGGAGCAGAGATCAGAACCATTTCCATGGAGTGCTGGGATCCCCTTCTGCCTTAAGGAACTGGGCACTGCAAGGGGGTCGGGTAAGGCCGTGGGAGGCAGATGTCAATGGACATGGTCAAAGCTGCACAGGGGCCTGGGCAGCTCTGGGCTGGATCTCTTCCCGCTGTGCCGGGCACAGCGTGTGTGGATGTGCAGAGAAAGGCCCTGGCTGCTGAGTGTCAGGAGAAGGCTCAGGGACATGCACCCACCACGTTTCCTGTGCAGTTTCTTCATGGTTTGTTTCAGGTTGTCGTTTGACTCAAGGGATTCCTTCTCTTCTGTGGTTTTGCTCTTCCCTGTCAGAGGACCTTAAAAGAAAGTATTTGCATTTTCCCAGGAACAGATCACACAAACCCCGGGCTCAGCTTGTGGGGTCAGCGGGGACACACGACTCACCCCTGCGACGAGAGCTTGACTTGTGTGCAGCATCCACCAAAGGAGCTGGATAATTCCTCCCTGCAGTCACACCTGTAACTCAACAGCCACAGAAGCTTCTGTCACCTCTGCTGATCTGCGTGGGCAGCACTGAGCCACAGGAGCAGTGAGAGGATGGTGCACAGTGAGGGCACACACGTGCGCGGCTCTGTCCTGGCACCTGCAGCGGTGCCCCCTTGGCCAAGCTGTGGGCTCTGAGCTGGCAGCTCTGCCAGGGAGAAAGGACTTGACCTACCTTCAGCATCTCCCACAGGCTCAGTCTCAGCCATGGGTTGTGATGCCAGATCACTGTGACGAAGGGTCTTGCCTGCAAAGAAAGGCAGGACAGAACAGCTCCCGTGGCACTGCAGGAGATCCTCAGGCTCCCTGGGGCTGCCAAAGGAGCCGCCCAAGGCACAGCCCCGGGGCACAGCCCTGGGCCCGGCCCCTTCCCTCTCTGCTCTTCTCCGTGGCTGCACAGAGCACACGCAAGGACACCCTGGCATTGCACACGGGAAGAGGACTGACAGCTAAATGCTCCTTCCTGCCACTGACAGCCACCCTGGGGGATCACTCAGGGCTCCAGAAGAGAGCAGGGCAAGGTTTCCAGAACCCTTTCACCATGAGACCATGTTAAGGGAAAGGGCACATGGGTGAGCTCTTGCCACACTGACACTGATGTTTTGATGAGGAAAGGTAGATTAAGAACTTGCCTTCAGCATCTGGCAAGGTCTTCAAACCACCATTCACCAGCACTTCCAAATAATCCAAGCTGTGATCTGAGTCTAGAAGGGAGCAGAGATCAGAACCATTGCCATGGAGTGCTGGGATCCCCTTCTGCCGTAGGGAACTGGGCACTGCAAGGGGGTCGGGTAAGGTCGTGGGAGGCAGATGGCAATGGACATGGCCAAAGCTGCACAGGGGCCTGGGCAGCTCTGGGCTGCCTCTGCTCACTCTCCATACTCTTTCCATGCCCTGTGCAACATCCCTGGAGAGGAATCTGGAGCCGCCCAGGCCCCATTGGAGCTCTCTCCCTCACAGAGGAAACCCTCCCGAAAAACAAAGCCTGGGGGAAACCATCCCCAAGGCTTCCCGGGGAGAAAGGAGCGCTGTCCCGGGAAAGGGGAGCCAGGCCCCGGCTCACCTGATCCCTGCGCTCGCCACGGAGCAGCCTGGGCAGCCCTGGCAGGCAGGGCCACTGCCAGCAGGAGCAGGAGGAAGAGGCGCGGAGCAAGGGCCATGGTGCCTTGCCCTGTGCCAGTGCTCAGCTCTTGCTGCCACCACTATCCTGATGCTCCCATCTCAACGTCAGCCCCGCTGCTGCCGCCGCCGCCGCTGCCGCAGCTGTTGTGGTCAAGGACCGACTGCTGGGTCGTTGTGGTGCTGTGCAACCACGGGGCTCTGGGGCCTCTGTGAGCTCAGAGCCTGCTGTGACCTCAGAGTCTGCTGTGACCTCAGAGTCTGCTGTGACATCATGGCCTTGGCTGTACCCCCAGAGTGTCCCCCCATCTGTACTAATGGGCCGCCTTGATGGTAAATGTTTGGCCTCATCAAAAGGCCGTGGCTTAGCAAACCTTTGTTTTGCCTGCTGACATTGCTGGTCAGGCTGTGCCCCTGGAGATGCTCTTGATGGCTTCCCTTTTTTCCTGGATATCCTTTTTGAGAAGATCCATGGCCAGATGTTCTATTGTAATGAACAGAATCACTGAATCACAGAATTTGCTGAGTTGGAAGGGACCCACAAGGATCATGAAGCCCAACTCCTGGCCGTGCACAGGAGCGTCCTCAAGAGTCACACCATGTGCTTGAGAGTATTGTCCAAATGCAGCTTGAGCTCTCTCAGACTTGGTGCTGCCCTGAGGTGCCTCTTCCAGTGCCCAGCCATCCTCTGCATAAAAAACCTTTTTCTCTTATCCAACCTAAATCTCCCTTGGCACAACTTCAGGCCATTCCCTATCACTGGGGACAACAGAAAGACATCAGTTCCTGCCTCTCCTCTTCCTATCAAGAGGAAGTCAGAGACCTCGATGAGGTCTCCCATCAGTCTCCTGCAGGCAGAAGAGACCGAGAGCCCTCTGCTGCTCTTCACACAGCTTCCCCTTAGGCCCTTCCCCATCTTCATTGCCCTCCTTTGAACACTCTTTCTGTTATGAACGGGCAGAGAGAGACCAGCTCCTCTTTAAACGCCTTTATTAAAACAGCTCGGGATGGGGGCTCGAGGGGCGCGCGCACACCACCGCTGCTCCCTGGACGGCGCAGAGGAGGAGGAGATCAGCTCCGTCTCACGGCGGATCTGGTCCTTCCGTCCTCGCGGGAGTCTCCAAGAAGACACTGGCTTGTTGACAAGTTGGTGTAGTCTGAAGTCTTGTGTGGGCAGTGGCTCGCTGGCTGTAGGGGTTTTTTATGGCTCCACTCCACTTCCTCTGGGCACTGTGGTCCATAGGAGTTCTCTGGTTTGCATGTCGCCATTAGGGGTGTGGATGCCGGTGAGGAGCGGGGAGGGGGCGATGAGGGATAGGGGTAAAGGTATACAAATGAACTTCTTCAACAGTATTTCACAAGTAAACTTGGACTGATAAGGGATACAAATGAACAAGTCTTTAACCTGGTAAACTTGGAAGAGTAACTTATGCCAGTACGGAATGGGGAATGAGCAACTAGGAACATTAACAAGGGTACAGCTTTGAGGTGGCATTAACAGTTGATACAAACATTTGCAACAGTGAACAACAGTGATTGCTTAAGTAGAGGCTTTATAAGGATCTTCTGTTTTGGGGATTTATTCCCCACACTTTCTCATACTGCAGTGACCAAAACTTCAGACAATATTTGAAATGGGGCCGCCCCAGTGCAGAGCAGAGTGGGACAATCCCATCCCTGGCCCCACTGGCCATGCTGGGCCTGATGCTCCCAGGAGGGGGATGTCCCCCCTGGCTGCCAGGGCAGCGCTGACTCGTATCCATTTTTCCATCCACCAGGATTCCCAGGTCCCTTTGCACAGTGCTGCTCTCCAGCATCTCATTCCCCAGTCTGTGCACACTGCCAGGGTTGCCCCATCCCAGGTGCAGAATCCAGCACTTTCCCTTGTTGAACTTCACTGGGTTGGTGATTGCCCAGCCCTCCAAATAGTCCAGGTCATGCCCTCAGCCCAGGGACGCTCAGCGTGGGCTCCCCCAGCCCCTCGGGGCCCCGCTGCTGGTGACAGCAGCCCCTGCCCGGCTCCCGCTGCCCGCACCGTGGGCATCCACGGCTGCTCCCGGGCATGGAGCTCAGCCAGGGCTGCTGCCCTCTGGGCTTTGCTGGGGGCAGCACACGGACGCTCGGCTAACAACTCCATCTCTTTATTGCAACGGAAGAAGGGGGTATCTCCTACGCTGGGTGGGGGGTGAACTTTGGAGTTATTTAGAGGGCAGGGCCAGGGGGCTCAGGGGCAGAGGGAAGGGCCGTGTTGGTCTCAGCTGAGGCTGGAGGGCGCTGGGCTGGTCCTAGGGTCTTCAGAAGAACTTGGGAATAGGATGGGAAAGAGTATGATCAAAAATGGGAGTGAAGGCAGTTTGGGGAAACCTATGGGGTGAAGAGGTGGTAGTGGGCTCTACGGGAGTACAACAGGTCTCCTTTTTGCTGACTCTTCTTGGGTCCTTGTCCTGGGTTGAAGTATATTCTATCACCATCTTCATGAACTGTTGAAACCAGGTGAGGCAGGGCTCCCTCCACTCTGGCTTATCTTCTGTTATTGGGCCCATCAGCACCTTTGCTACACAGCTCACAGATAACCCCCTCCTGGACTACCTCCTGTTAATGGGCCCATCGGGCCTTATCACATGACTCACCATCCCCTTGTGAGATGCTCCGCCCAGAGGGAGGAACCAAGCATTCCAGTCTGGATATAAGCTGAGACTCTGAACACCAGAGGGGCGCTTACCCACTGGATTCCCAGAGGACCCGAGCTACCAGACCTTTCTACAGGATCACTGCTTCAGGAAGATCACCTCATCTAGGCTGCTTCCATCCCTCCGCTCAGGTTGTAGTCTGACTCTGTCAGTGGTCTTTTGTATTATTGCATCTATTTTATTTTACTTTCTTTCTTTTTTTTTTTTTTCTTTCTATTAAATTGTATCTCTGACTTGGAGTTTCTCATTTGTTTTGCTTTCAAACCGCTACAGTCCTCTTCATAAAGATCTTGACAGGGCTGCCCAGGCTCTTACTAGTGCTGGAGGAGCTGCTGAAGCTATCCGGGTGTGAGGTCCATCCACTGCCCTTCATCTGCTATTGTGAGGTGCTCCTGTGGAGAGAGGAGTGCGTGAGGCCCCAGCTGGCGGTGGCACACAGGGACCCTCCTGCCCAGCAGGGCCCAGAGCTGGCAAGGCTCCCCAGCACGGCTGCAGCTGCTGGCGCAGCCTGGCCCAGCTGCACAGCTGCCCCTCGAGGCCCCGGCCGGCAGGGGATGGCTGTGGGCAGGGTCCCTGGCCAGGAGCGGGCCCCCCGGCGCCTCTGCCTTTCCAGGGCGATCTGGTCCCTGCTCTTTCTCCTCCCCGCCTTGCTTTGCCTCTGCCCGCTGGCCCTGGGGCTGCTCTTGGCCAGGCAGCCTCAGTGGGAGCCAGCACTGACTATCTGCAGCTCCACAACATTCTCACTGGGAATGTTCCCTGCCTACAGCAGACTTTCAAAAGAAGCTGTTTGAAAGAAAGGTGAACAAAACCCTCACCGTTTGCTCTTCCAGCAACACCAGATTGCTCCGCAGCTTAAAATGAGCATAAGCTCCAGAAGAAGCAGGACTACAATTAACATGAGCCAGCAGGGTGTTCCCTGACAGAGACCACTTCTGGTGCCCTTGTGGGAGTGGGGAACACGTGTTGTGGTGACGGCTGCATCTGTGGGAGCAATGGAGAGCGTGAGCCCGTGCTGTGCCCCAGTGCTGAGCTGGCAGCACGGTGCACACGGCCAGGACGTTCTGTGTTTCCCCCAGAGCCGGGGCCTGCAGGCACCTTGCCGCCCTTGGCAGCGGGAGGGACCTTGGGGCTCCAGTGCCCTTTGCCAGGGGCTGTCAACGAGCTCCAGAGGCCTCCAAGCCCAGGTGCCTCCAGCTTTGGCTGCTGCCGGGCCGTGCAAGGGCGGGTGCTGGGGGAAGAGCTGCTGCCACACAGCCCCAGCCAGGGCTGAGCCTGGCACAGCAATTACCTCTTGTAACCATGTCCGTGTCTGTGTCTTTGTCTGTGTCTATGTCTGACATTGCGTTCCTTCCTGCAGCAGAGGCTGTTGATGCTCGACTGCTTCCTGAGGGAAATGCCATCTTCCACAGAAAGTCTATGTCCATCACTTGAGAAAGGAAGGGAGACAGCTGGATCAGATGCTATTGTTCCCCATTTGGGTGCTGGCATCTTCAGGAGGCAATATTTGGCAAGGGAATAAACAAGAAAAATGCCCAGGTATTAGGGCTGGGCCAGGACACTCTCTCTTCCAAACAGCCACCCTTTCTGATCTGCCCGGAGCCCCGGAAAATGCAGGGATCTCAGGGTGTGCCTGGCCTCTGGTGCAATTTGGGCTCCCTGTCAGCTGCTGCCAGAAGCCTTCCTGCAGAGCTGGGGAGCAGCTGCAGCCAGGCCAGGCTGGGAAACAGCCCTGCAGGCTGTGAAAGCAGCAGCGGGGCAGCGAGGCTGCCATGGATCCCTTCCCGCTGTGCCGGGCACGGCGTGTCCAGATGTGCAGAGAAAGGCCCCGGCTGCTGAGTGTCAGGAGAAGGCTCAGGAACATGCACCCACCTGGTCCTCGCTGCAGTTCCTTCACGATTTGTTTCAGGATGTCATTTGGCCTAAGCAATTCCTTCTCTCCTCTATGTTTGTTCTTCGCTGTCGGAGGACCTTAACAGAAAATAGTTGCATTTCCCAGGAATGGATCCCACAAAGGCAGGGATCAGCCTGTGGGGCCAGCAGGGACAAATGACTCACCTCTGCGAGGGGAGCTCGGCTTGTGTGCAGAGACCAGGAAAGGAGGCGCAGAATTCCTCCCTGCAGACACACCTGCAACTCAACAGCCACAGAAATTTCTGTCATCTGGTTGATGCCAGGTTGTCAATGTTTATTGCTTGTTGGGACAGTGAGGACATACCTACACGAGTCTCGGAGGGCTTCAAAACTTTATCCAGCCAAGCTAATGGAGAAGCTTCCGCAGGAGCCTCATCTAGAAAGGAGCACAGATGAGAACCTTGTTCTGGCTGTGCTGGGATCCCCTTCTGCCGTAGGGAACTGGGCACTGCAAGGGGGTCAGGTAAGGCCGTGGGAGGCAGATGGCAATGGACATGGCCAAAGCTGCACAGGGACCTGGGCAGCTCTGGGCTGCCTCTGCTCACTCTGCACACTCTTTCCATGCCCTGTGCAACATCCCTGGAGAGGAATCTGGAGCCGCCCGGAGCCCCATTGGAGCTCTCTCCCTCCCAGAGGAAACCCTCCCGAAAAACAAAGCCGGGGTAAAACCATCCCCAAGGCTTCCGGGGCAGACGGGAGCGCTGTCCCGGGAAAGGGGAGCCAGGCCCCGGCTCACCTGATCCCCGCGCTCGCCACGGAGCAGCCTGGGCAGCCCTGGCAGGCAGGGCCACTGCCAGCAGGAGCAGGAGGAAGAGGCGCGGAGCAAGGGCCATGGTGCCTTGCCCTGTGCCAGTGCGCAGCTCTTGCTGCCACCACTATCCTGATGCTCCCATCCCAACGTCAGCCCCGCTGCTGCCGCCGCCGCTGCCGCAGCAGTTGTGGTCAAGGACCGACTGCTGGGTCGTTGTGGTGCTGTGCAACCACGGGGCTCTGGGGCCTCTGTGAGCTCAGAGCCTGCTGTGACCTCAGAGTCTGCTGTGACATCATGGCCTTGGCTGTACCCCCAGAGTGTCCCCCCATCTGTACTTATGGGCCGCCTTGATGGTAAATGTTTGGCCTCATCAAAAGGCCGTGGCTTAGCAAACCTTTGTTTTGCCTGCTGACATTGCTGGTCAGGCTGTGCCCCTGGAGATGCTCTTGATGGCTTCCCTTTTTTCCTGGATATCCTTTTTGAGAAGATCCATGGCCAGATGTTCTATTGTAATGAACAGAATCACTGAATCACAGAATTTGCTGAGTTGGAAGGGACCCACAAGGATCATGAAGCCCAACTCCTGGCCGTGCACAGGAGCGTCCTCAAGAGTCACACCATGTGCTTGAGAGTATTGTCCAAATGCAGCTTGAGCTCTCTCAGACTTGGTGCTGCCCTGAGGTGCCTCTTCCAGTGCCCAGCCATCCTCTGCATAAAAAACCTTTTTCTCTTATCCAACCTAAATCTCCCTTGGCACAACTTCAGGCCATTCCCTATCACTGGGGACAACAGAAAGACATCAGTTCCTGCCTCTCCTCTTCCTATCAAGAGGAAGTCAGAGACCTCGATGAGGTCTCCCATCAGTCTCCTGCAGGCAGAAGAGACCGAGAGCCCTCTGCTGCTCTTCACACAGCTTCCCCTTAGGCCCTTCCCCATCTTCATTGCCCTCCTTTGAACACTCTTTCTGTTATGAACGGGCAGAGAGAGACCAGCTCCTCTTTAAACGCCTTTATTAAAACAGCTCGGGATGGGGGCTCGAGGGGCGCGCGCACACCACCGCTGCTCCCTGGACGGCGCAGAGGAGGAGGAGATCAGCTCCGTCTCACGGCGGATCTGGTCCTTCCGTCCTCGCGGGAGTCTCCAAGAAGACACTGGCTTGTTGACAAGTTGGTGTAGTCTGAAGTCTTGTGTGGGCAGTGGCTCGCTGGCTGTAGGGGTTTTTTATGGCTCCACTCCACTTCCTCTGGGCACTGTGGTCCATGGGAGTTCTCTGGTTTGCATGTCGCCATTAGGGGTGTGGATGCCGGTGAGGAGCGGGGAGGGGGCGATGAGGGATAGGGGTAAAGGTATACAAATGAACTTCTTCAACAGTATTTCACAAGTAAACTTGGACTGATAAGGGATACAAATGAACAAGTCTTTAACCTGGTAAACTTGGAAGAGTAACTTATGCCAGTACGGAACGGGGAATGAGCAACTAGGAACATTAACAAGGGTACAGCTTTGAGGTGGCATTAACAGTTGATACAAACATTTGCAACAGTGAACAACAGTGATTGCTTAAGTAGAGGCTTTATAGGGACCTTCTGTTTTGGGGATTTATTCCCCACACTTTCTCATACTGCAGTGACCAACACTTCAGACATTATTTGAAATGGGGCCGCCCCAGTGCAGAGCAGAGTGGGACAATCCCATCCCTGGCCCCACTGGCCATGCTGGGCCTGATGCTCCCAGGAGGGGGATGTCCCCCCCGGCTGCCAGGGCAGCGCTGACTCGTATCCATTTTTCCATCCACCAGGATTCCCAGGTCCCTTTGCACAGTGCTGCTCTCCAGCATCTCATTCCCCAGTCTGTGCACACTGCCAGGGTTGCCCCATCCCAGGTGCAGAATCCAGCACTTTCCCTTGTTGAACTTCACTGGGTTGGTGATTGCCCAGCCCTCCAAATAGTCCAGGTCATGCCCTCAGCCCAGGGACGCTCAGCGTGGGCTCCCCCAGCCCCTCGGGGCCCCGCTGCTGGTGACAGCAGCCCCTGCCCGGCTCCCGCTGCCCGCACCGTGGGCATCCACGGCTGCTCCCGGGCATGGAGCTCAGCCAGGGCTGCTGCCCTCTGGGCTTTGCTGGGGGCAGCACACGGACGCTCGGCTAACAACTCCATCTCTTTATTGCAACGGAAGAAGGGGGTATCTCCTACGCTGGGTGGGGGGTGAACTTTAGAGTTATTTAGAGGGCAGGGCCAGGGGGCTCAGGGGCAGAGGGAAGGGCCGTGTTGGTCTCAGCTGAGGCTGGAGGGCGCTGGGCTGGTCCTAGGGTCTTCAGAAGAACTTGGGAATAGGATGGGAAAGAGTATGATCAAAAATGGGAGTGAAGGCAGTTTGGGGAAACCTATGGGGTGAAGAGGTGGTAGTGGGCTCTACGGGAGTACAACAGGTCTCCTTTTTGCTGACTCTTCTTGGGTCCTTGTCCTGGGTTGAAGTATATTCTATCACCATCTTCATGAACTGTTGAAACCAGGTGAGGCAGGGCTCCCTCCACTCTGGCTTATCTTCTGTTATTGGGCCCATCAGCACCTTTGCTACACAGCTCACAGATAACCCCCTCCTGGACTACCTCCTGTTAATGGGCCCATCGGGCCTTATCACATGACTCACCATCCCCTTGTGAGATGCTCCGCCCAGAGGGAGGAACCAAGCATTCCAGTCTGGATATAAGCTGAGACTCTGAACACCAGAGGGGCGCTTACCCACTGGATTCCCAGAGGACCCGAGCTACCAGACCTTTCTACAGGATCACTGCTTCAGGAAGATCACCTCATCTAGGCTGCTTCCATCCCTCCGCTCAGGTTGTAGTCTGACTCTGTCAGTGGTCTTTTGTATTATTGCATCTATTTTATTTTACTTTCTTTCTTTTTTTTTTTTTTCTTTCTATTAAATTGTATCTCTGACTTGGAGTTTCTCATTTGTTTTGCTTTCAAACCGCTACAGTCCTCTTCATAAAGATCTTGACAGGGCTGCCCAGGCTCTTACTAGTGCTGGAGGAGCTGCTGAAGCTATCCGGGTGTGAGGTCCATCCACTGCCCTTCATCTGCTATTGTGAGGTGCTCCTGTGGAGAGAGGAGTGCGTGAGGCCCCAGCTGGCGGTGGCACACAGGGACCCTCCTGCCCAGCAGGGCCCAGAGCTGGCAAGGCTCCCCAGCACGGCTGCAGCTGCTGGCGCAGCCTGGCCCAGCTGCACAGCTGCCCCTCGAGGCCCCGGCCGGCAGGGGATGGCTGTGGGCAGGGTCCCTGGCCAGGAGCGGGCCCCCCGGCGCCTCTGCCTTTCCAGGGCGATCTGGTCCCTGCTCTTTCTCCTCCCCGCCTTGCTTTGCCTCTGCCCGCTGGCCCTGGGGCTGCTCTTGGCCAGGCAGCCTCAGTGGGAGCCAGCACTGACTATCTGCAGCTCCACAACATTCTCACTGGGAATGTTCCCTGCCTACAGCAGACTTTCAAAAGAAGCTGTTTGAAAGAAAGGTGAACAAAACCCTCACCGTTTGCTCTTCCAGCAACACCAGATTGCTCCGCAGCTTAAAATGAGCATAAGCTCCAGAAGAAGCAGGACTACAATTAACATGAGCCAGCAGGGTGTTCCCTGACAGAGACCACTTCTGGTGCCCTTGTGGGAGTGGGGAACACGTGTTGTGGTGACGGCTGCATCTGTGGGAGCAATGGAGAGCGTGAGCCCGTGCTGTGCCCCAGTGCTGAGCTGGCAGCACGGTGCACACGGCCAGGACGTTCTGTGTTTCCCCCAGAGCCGGGGCCTGCAGGCACCTTGCCGCCCTTGGCAGCGGGAGGGACCTTGGGGCTCCAGTGCCCTTTGCCAGGGGCTGTCAACGAGCTCCAGAGGCCTCCAAGCCCAGGTGCCTCCAGCTTTGGCTGCTGCCGGGCCGTGCAAGGGCGGGTGCTGGGGGAAGAGCTGCTGCCACACAGCCCCAGCCAGGGCTGAGCCTGGCACAGCAATTACCTCTTGTAACCATGTCCGTGTCTGTGTCTTTGTCTGTGTCTATGTCTGACATTGCGTTCCTTCCTGCAGCAGAGGCTGTTGATGCTCGACTGCTTCCTGAGGGAAATGCCATCTTCCACAGAAAGTCTATGTCCATCACTTGAGAAAGGAAGGGAGACAGCTGGATCAGATGCTATTGTTCCCCATTTGGGTGCTGGCATCTTCAGGAGGCAATATTTGGCAAGGGAATAAACAAGAAAAATGCCCAGGTATTAGGGCTGGGCCAGGACACTCTCTCTTCCAAACAGCCACCCTTTCTGATCTGCCCGGAGCCCCGGAAAATGCAGGGATCTCAGGGTGTGCCTGGCCTCTGGTGCAATTTGGGCTCCCTGTCAGCTGCTGCCAGAAGCCTTCCTGCAGAGCTGGGGAGCAGCTGCAGCCAGGCCAGGCTGGGAAACAGCCCTGCAGGCTGTGAAAGCAGCAGCGGGGCAGCGAGGCTGCCATGGATCCCTTCCCGCTGTGCCGGGCACGGCGTGTCCAGATGTGCAGAGAAAGGCCCCGGCTGCTGAGTGTCAGGAGAAGGCTCAGGAACATGCACCCACCTGGTCCTCGCTGCAGTTCCTTCACGATTTGTTTCAGGATGTCATTTGGCCTAAGCAATTCCTTCTCTCCTCTATGTTTGTTCTTCGCTGTCGGAGGACCTTAACAGAAAATAGTTGCATTTCCCAGGAATGGATCCCACAAAGGCAGGGATCAGCCTGTGGGGCCAGCAGGGACAAATGACTCACCTCTGCGAGGGGAGCTCGGCTTGTGTGCAGAGACCAGGAAAGGAGGCGCAGAATTCCTCCCTGCAGACACACCTGCAACTCAACAGCCACAGAAATTTCTGTCATCTGGTTGATGCCAGGTTGTCAATGTTTATTGCTTGTTGGGACAGTGAGGACATACCTACACGAGTCTCGGAGGGCTTCAAAACTTTATCCAGCCAAGCTAATGGAGAAGCTTCCGCAGGAGCCTCATCTAGAAAGGAGCACAGATGAGAACCTTGTTCTGGCTGTGCTGGGATCCCCTTCTGCCGTAGGGAACTGGGCACTGCAAGGGGGTCAGGTAAGGCCGTGGGAGGCAGATGGCAATGGACATGGCCAAAGCTGCACAGGGACCTGGGCAGCTCTGGGCTGCCTCTGCTCACTCTGCACACTCTTTCCATGCCCTGTGCAACATCCCTGGAGAGGAATCTGGAGCCGCCCGGAGCCCCATTGGAGCTCTCTCCCTCCCAGAGGAAACCCTCCCGAAAAACAAAGCCGGGGTAAAACCATCCCCAAGGCTTCCGGGGCAGACGGGAGCGCTGTCCCGGGAAAGGGGAGCCAGGCCCCGGCTCACCTGATCCCCGCGCTCGCCACGGAGCAGCCTGGGCAGCCCTGGCAGGCAGGGCCACTGCCAGCAGGAGCAGGAGGAAGAGGCGCGGAGCAAGGGCCATGGTGCCTTGCCCTGTGCCAGTGCGCAGCTCTTGCTGCCACCACTATCCTGATGCTCCCATCCCAACGTCAGCCCCGCTGCTGCCGCCGCCGCTGCCGCAGCAGTTGTGGTCAAGGACCGACTGCTGGGTCGTTGTGGTGCTGTGCAACCACGGGGCTCTGGGGCCTCTGTGAGCTCAGAGCCTGCTGTGACCTCAGAGTCTGCTGTGACATCATGGCCTTGGCTGTACCCCCAGAGTGTCCCCCCATCTGTACTTATGGGCCGCCTTGATGGTAAATGTTTGGCCTCATCAAAAGGCCGTGGCTTAGCAAACCTTTGTTTTGCCTGCTGACATTGCTGGTCAGGCTGTGCCCCTGGAGATGCTCTTGATGGCTTCCCTATTTTCCTGGATATCCTTTTTGAGAAGATCCATGGCCAGATGTTCTATTGTAATGAACAGAATCACTGAATCACAGAATTTGCTGAGTTGGAAGGGACCCACAAGGATCATGAAGCCCAACTCCTGGCCGTGCACAGGAGCGTCCTCAAGAGTCACACCATGTGCTTGAGAGTATTGTCCAAATGCAGCTTGAGCTCTCTCAGACTTGGTGCTGCCCTGAGGTGCCTCTTCCAGTGCCCAGCCATCCTCTGCATAAAAAACCTTTTTCTCTTATCCAACCTAAATCTCCCTTGGCACAACTTCAGGCCATTCCCTATCACTGGGGACAACAGAAAGACATCAGTTCCTGCCTCTCCTCTTCCTATCAAGAGGAAGTCAGAGACCTCGATGAGGTCTCCCATCAGTCTCCTGCAGGCAGAAGAGACCGAGAGCCCTCTGCTGCTCTTCACACAGCTTCCCCTTAGGCCCTTCCCCATCTTCATTGCCCTCCTTTGAACACTCTGTTATGAACGGGCAGAGAGAGACCAGCTCCTCTTTAAACGCCTTTATTAAAACAGCTCGGGATGGGGGCTCGAGGGGCGCGCGCACACCACCGCTGCTCCCTGGACGGCGCAGAGGAGGAGGAGATCAGCTCCGTCTCACGGCGGATCTGGTCCTTCCGTCCTCGCGGGAGTCTCCAAGAAGACACTGGCTTGTTGACAAGTTGGTGTAGTCTGAAGTCTTGTGTGGGCAGTGGCTCGCTGGCTGTAGGGGTTTTTTATGGCTCCACTCCACTTCCTCTGGGCACTGTGGTCCATGGGAGTTCTCTGGTTTGCATGTCGCCATTAGGGGTGTGGATGCCGGTGAGGAGCGGGGAGGGGGCGATGAGGGATAGGGGTAAAGGTATACAAATGAACTTCTTCAACAGTATTTCACAAGTAAACTTGGACTGATAAGGGATACAAATGAACAAGTCTTTAACCTGGTAAACTTGGAAGAGTAACTTATGCCAGTACGGAACGGGGAATGAGCAACTAGGAACATTAACAAGGGTACAGCTTTGAGGTGGCATTAACAGTTGATACAAACATTTGCAACAGTGAACAACAGTGATTGCTTAAGTAGAGGCTTTATAAGGATCTTCTGTTTTGGGGATTTATTCCCCACACTTTCTCATACTGCAGTGACCAACACTTCAGACAATATTTGAAATGGGGCCGCCCCAGTGCAGAGCAGAGTGGGACAATCCCATCCCTGGCCCCACTGGCCATGCTGGGCCTGATGCTCCCAGGAGGGGGATGTCCCCCCTGGCTGCCAGGGCAGCGCTGACTCGTATCCATTTTTCCATCCACCAGGATTCCCAGGTCCCTTTGCACAGTGCTGCTCTCCAGCATCTCATTCCCCAGTCTGTGCACACTGCCAGGGTTGCCCCATCCCAGGTGCAGAATCCAGCACTTTCCCTTGTTGAACTTCACTGGGTTGGTGATTGCCCAGCCCTCCAAATAGTCCAGGTCATGCCCTCAGCCCAGGGACGCTCAGCGTGGGCTCCCCCAGCCCCTCGGGGCCCCGCTGCTGGTGACAGCAGCCCCTGCCCGGCTCCCGCTGCCCGCACCGTGGGCATCCACGGCTGCTCCCGGGCATGGAGCTCAGCCAGGGCTGCTGCCCTCTGGGCTTTGCTGGGGGCAGCACACGGACGCTCGGCTAACAACTCCATCTCTTTATTGCAACGGAAGAAGGGGGTATCTCCTACGCTGGGTGGGGGGTGAACTTTGGAGTTATTTAGAGGGCAGGGCCAGGGGGCTCAGGGGCAGAGGGAAGGGCCGTGTTGGTCTCAGCTGAGGCTGGAGGGCGCTGGGCTGGTCCTAGGGTCTTCAGAAGAACTTGGGAATAGGATGGGAAAGAGTATGATCAAAAATGGGAGTGAAGGCAGTTTGGGGAAACCTATGGGGTGAAGAGGTGGTAGTGGGCTCTACGGGAGTACAACAGGTCTCCTTTTTGCTGACTCTTCTTGGGTCCTTGTCCTGGGTTGAAGTATATTCTATCACCATCTTCATGAACTGTTGAAACCAGGTGAGGCAGGGCTCCCTCCACTCTGGCTTATCTTCTGTTATTGGGCCCATCAGCACCTTTGCTACACAGCTCACAGATAACCCCCTCCTGGACTACCTCCTGTTAATGGGCCCATCGGGCCTTATCACATGACTCACCATCCCCTTGTGAGATGCTCCGCCCAGAGGGAGGAACCAAGCATTCCAGTCTGGATATAAGCTGAGACTCTGAACACCAGAGGGGCGCTTACCCACTGGATTCCCAGAGGACCCGAGCTACCAGACCTTTCTACAGGATCACTGCTTCAGGAAGATCACCTCATCTAGGCTGCTTCCATCCCTCCGCTCAGGTTGTAGTCTGACTCTGTCAGTGGTCTTTTGTATTATTGCATCTATTTTATTTTACTTTCTTTCTTTTTTTTTTTTCTTTCTATTAAATTGTATCTCTGACTTGGAGTTTCTCATTTGTTTTGCTTTCAAACCGCTACAGTCCTCTTCATAAAGATCTTGACAGGGCTGCCCAGGCTCTTACTAGTGCTGGAGGAGCTGCTGAAGCTATCCGGGTGTGAGGTCCATCCACTGCCCTTCATCTGCTATTGTGAGGTGCTCCTGTGGAGAGAGGAGTGCGTGAGGCCCCAGCTGGCGGTGGCACACAGGGACCCTCCTGCCCAGCAGGGCCCAGAGCTGGCAAGGCTCCCCAGCACGGCTGCAGCTGCTGGCGCAGCCTGGCCCAGCTGCACAGCTGCCCCTCGAGGCCCCGGCCGGCAGGGGATGGCTGTGGGCAGGGTCCCTGGCCAGGAGCGGGCCCCCCGGCGCCTCTGCCTTTCCAGGGCGATCTGGTCCCTGCTCTTTCTCCTCCCCGCCTTGCTTTGCCTCTGCCCGCTGCCCCTGGGGCTGCTCTTGGCCAGGCAGCCTCAGTGGGAGCCAGCACTGACTATCTGCAGCTCCACAACATTCTCACTGGGAATGTTCCCTGCCTACAGCAGACTTTCAAAAGAAGCTGTTTGAAAGAAAGGTGAACAAAACCCTCACCGTTTGCTCTTCCAGCAACACCAGATTGCTCCGCAGCTTAAAATGAGCATAAGCTCCAGAAGAAGCAGGACTACAATTAACATGAGCCAGCAGGGTGTTCCCTGACAGAGACCACTTCTGGTGCCCTTGTGGGAGTGGGGAACACGTGTTGTGGTGACGGCTGCATCTGTGGGAGCAATGGAGAGCGTGAGCCCGTGCTGTGCCCCAGTGCTGAGCTGGCAGCACGGTGCACACGGCCAGGACGTTCTGTGTTTCCCCCAGAGCCGGAGCCTGCAGGCACCTTGCTGCCCTCGGCACAGGCTGTGCAGCCAACACAGCCCAGAAGGGCTGGAGGTGGGCCCGGGGCCAGCGCAGCTCTTTGGGCAGCGGCTCCTTGGAGGGACCTGGGACAAACCCATCCCTGAGCAGCCACTGCCACCCCTGAACTCTCTGCCCCATGACAGCTCCCCCAGCCCAAGGGGACGGGGTCAGGCCCTGTCAGGACCCACTGCAGCCACTTCCCAGTGGGGAGCCCGGGCTAGCTCTGGCTCAGGGCTCAGGGCCAGCTCCGGGAGGAGCTGCAGTGGGAGGGACCTTGGGGCACAAGTTGCCTTTCCCAGGGTCTTATTTGGTGTCTAAACTGGCCGGTCTCCCAGAAAGAAAAGCCTTGACCTACCCTCGGCATCTCCCAGAAGATCACTCCTGGATCCCATAGCCTCAGTCGTAGTCATGGCTTTGGAAGCTGGATCACCTTGATGACGACATTGAGCTGCAAAGAAAGGCAGGACAGAACAGCTCCCATGGCACTGCAGGAGATCCTCAGGCTCCCTGGGGCTGCCAAAGGAGCCGCCCAAGGCACAGCCCCGGGGCACAGCCCTGGGCCCGGCCCCTTCCCTCTCTGCTCTTCTCCGTGGCTGCACAGAGCACACGCAAGGACCCCCTGGCACTGCACACGGGAAGAGGACTGACAGCTAAATGCTCCTTCCTGCCACTGACAGCCACCCTGGGGGATCACTCAGGGCTCCAGAAGAGAGCAGGGCAAGGTTTCCAGAACCCTTTCACCATGAGATCATGTTAAGGGAAAGGGCACATGGGTGAGCTCTTGCCACACTGACACAGATTATTCTGTCAGGAAAGGCACACTGAGAACTTGCCTTGAGCACCCTCCAAGCGTTTCAAGACATTTTCCACCAGGGCTTCCAAATAATCAATCTCACGTTCCCAATCTAGAAAAGAGCAGAGATCAGAACCATTTCCATGAAGTGCTGGGATCCCCTTCTGCCGTAGGGAACTGGGCACTGCAAGGGGGTCGGGTAAGGCCGTGGGAGGCAGATGGCAATGGACATGGCCAAAGCTGCACAGGGGCCTGGGCAGCTCTGGGCTGCCTCTGCTCACTCTGCACACTCTTTCCATGCCCTGTGCAACATCCCCGGAGGGCAGGCACTGCCAAGCAGAAGAGATGGCAGCTCAAGCCTCAGCAGGGCTCAGGCCCCGAGGCTCAGCAATTACCTCCTGGGACTGTGCCTGGCATCGCCTCCCTTCCTGCAGCAGAGGCTGCCATGGAGCCACTCCTTCCTCCGGGAAATTCTTCCTTCGACACATCCTCTCCTTTCATTTCTGGAGAATGGAAGAGAGACAGCTGGATCAGATGGAGCTGTTGCTCATTGAGGAAGTGGGTTCTTCAGGAGGCAATGCTTGTGAAAAGCATGGATAAGGATCAGAAAACACCCAGGATTTCGGGACTGTCCCAGGCTGGTCTCTTCTCCAAACAGCCACCCTTTCTGATCTGCCCGGAGCCCCGGAAAATGCAGGGATCTCAGGGTGTGCCTGGCCAGTGATGCAGCTTAGGCTCCCTGTCAGCTGATGCCAGAAGCCTTCCTGCAGAGCTGGGGAGCAGCTGCAGCCAGGCCAGGCTGGGAAACAGCCCTGCAGGCTGTGAAAGCAGCAGCGGGGCAGCGAGGCTGCCATGGATCCCTTCCCGCTGTGCCGGGCACGGCGTGTCCAGATGTGCAGAGAAAGGCCCCGGCTGCTGAGTGTCAGGAGAAGGCTCAGGGACATGCACCCGCCTTGTTCTCCTTGTAGCATTTCCTTCTGTGTTTGTCTCAGGAATTCGTTTGACTCCAGAGACTTTTTGGCTCCAGTATCTTGGGTCTTTCGTTTTGGAGGACCTTAACAGAAAGTATTTCCATTTTGCATGAACAGATCCCACAAACTCAGGGCTCAGCCTGTGGGGTCAGCAGGGACACACAACGTACCCCTGCGATGGGAGTTGGGCTTCTGTGTAGTAAGCAGCCCAAGTGCTGGAGAATTTCTCCCTGCAGTCACACCAGTAATTGAACAGCCACAGAAACTTCTGTCATCTCTGCCCCACTGGCCGAGCTGTGGGCTCTGAGCTGGCAGCTCTGCCAGGGGAAAGGACTTGACCTACCCTCAGCATCTCTCACAGGCTCAGTCTCGGACATGGGTTGTGAAGCCAGATCACCGTGACGAAGGGTCTTGCCTGCAAAGAAAGGCAGGACAGAACAGCTCCCGTGGCACTGCAGGAGATCCTCAGGCTCCCTGGGGCTGCCAAAGGAGCCGCCCAAGGCACAGCCCCGGGGCACAGCCCTGGGCCCGGCCCCTTCCCTCTCTGCTCTTCTCCGTGGCTGCACAGAGCACACGCAAGGACCCCCTGGCATTGCACACGGGAAGAGGACTGACAGCTAAATGCTCCTTCCTGCCACTGACAGCCACCCTGGGGGATCACTCAGGGCTCCAGAAGAGAGCAGGGCAAGGTTTCCAGAACCCTTTCACCATGAGATCATGTTAAGGGAAAGGGCACATGGGTGAGCTCTTGCCACACTGACACTGAATATTCTGTCAGGAAAGGCACACTGAGAACTTGCCTTGAGCACCCTCCAAGCGTTTCAAGCCATTTTCCACCAGGGCTTCCAAATAGTCAATCTCACGTTCCCAATCTAGAAAGGAGCAGAGATGAAAACCATTTCCATGAAGTGCTGGGATCCCCTTCTGCCTTAGGGAACTGGGCACTGCAAGGGGGTCGGGTAAGGCCGTGGGAGGCAGATGGCAATGGACATGGCCAAAGCTGCACAGGGGCCTGGGCAGCTCTGGGCTGCCTCTGCTCACTCTCCACACTCTTTCCATGCCCTGTGCAACATCCCTGGAGAGGAATCTGGAGCCGCCCGGAGCCCCATTGGAGCTCTCTCCCTCCCAGAGGAAACCCTCCCAAAAAACAAAGCCTGGGGAAAACCATCCCCAAGGCTTCCGGGGCAGACGGGAGCGCTGTCCCGGGAAAGGGGAGCCAGGCCCCGGCTCACCTGATCCCCGCGCTCGCCACGGAGCAGCCTGGGCAGCCCTGGCAGGCAGGGCCACTGCCAGCAGGAGCAGGAGGAAGAGGCGCGGAGCAAGGGCCATGGTGCCTTGCCCTGTACCAGTGCGCAGCTCTTGCTGCCACCACTATCCTGATGCTCCCATCCCAACGTCAGCCCCGCTGCTGCCGCCGCCGCTGCCGCAGCAGTTGTGGTCAAGGACCGACTGCTGGGTCGTTGTGGTGCTGTGCAACCACGGGGCTCTGGGGCCTCTGTGAGCTCAGAGCCTGCTGTGACCTCAGAGTCTGCTGTGACATCATGGCCTTGGCTGTACCCCCAGAGTGTCCCCCCATCTGTACTAATGGGCCGCCTTGATGGTAAATGTTTGGCCTCATCAAAAGGCCGTGGCTTAGCAAACCTTTGTTTTGCCTGCTGACATTGCTGGTCAGGCTGTGCCCCTGGAGATGCTCTTGATGGCTTCCCTTTTTTCCTGGATATCCTTTTTGAGAAGATCCATGGCCAGATGTTCTATTGTAATGAACAGAATCACTGAATCACAGAATTTGCTGAGTTGGAAGGGACCCACAAGGATCATGAAGCCCAACTCCTGGCCGTGCACAGGAGCGTCCTCAAGAGTCACACCATGTGCTTGAGAGTATTGTCCAAATGCAGCTTGAGCTCTCTCAGACTTGGTGCTGCCCTGAGGTGCCTCTTCCAGTGCCCAGCCATCCTCTGCATAAAAAACCTTTTTCTCTTATCCAACCTAAATCTCCCTTGGCACAACTTCAGGCCATTCCCTATCACTGGGGACAACAGAAAGACATCAGTTCCTGCCTCTCCTCTTCCTATCAAGAGGAAGTCAGAGACCTCGATGAGGTCTCCCATCAGTCTCCTGCAGGCAGAAGAGACTGAGAGCCCTCTGCTGCTCTTCACACAGCTTCCCCTTAGGCCCTTCCCCATCTTCATTGCCCTCCTTTGAACACTCTTTCTGTTATGAACGGGCAGAGAGAGACCAGCTCCTCTTTAAACGCCTTTATTAAAACAGCTCGGGATGGGGGCTCGAGGGGCGCGCGCACACCACCGCTGCTCCCTGGACGGCGCAGAGGAGGAGGAGATCAGCTCCGTCTCACGGCGGATCTGGTCCTTCCGTCCTCGCGGGAGTCTCCAAGAAGACACTGGCTTGTTGACAAGTTGGTGTAGTCTGAAGTCTTGTGTGGGCAGTGGCTCGCTGGCTGTAGGGGTTTTTTATGGCTCCACTCCACTTCCTCTGGGCACTGTGGTCCATGGGAGTTCTCTGGTTTGCATGTCGCCATTAGGGGTGTGGATGCCGGTGAGGAGCGGGGAGGGGGCGATGAGGGATAGGGGTAAAGGTATACAAATGAACTTCTTCAACAGTATTTCACAAGTAAACTTGGACTGATAAGGGATACAAATGAACAAGTCTTTAACCTGGTAAACTTGGAAGAGTAACTTATGCCAGTACGGAACGGGGAATGAGCAACTAGGAACATTAACAAGGGTACAGCTTTGAGGTGGCATTAACAGTTGATACAAACATTTGCAACAGTGAACAACAGTGATTGCTTAAGTAGAGGCTTTATAGGGACCTTCTGTTTTGGGGATTTATTCCCCACACTTTCTCATACTGCAGTGACCAACACTTCAGACATTATTTGAAATGGGGCCGCCCCAGTGCAGAGCAGAGTGGGACAATCCCATCCCTGGCCCCACTGGCCATGCTGGGCCTGATGCTCCCAGGAGGGGGATGTCCCCCCCGGCTGCCAGGGCAGCGCTGACTCGTATCCATTTTTCCATCCACCAGGATTCCCAGGTCCCTTTGCACAGTGCTGCTCTCCAGCATCTCATTCCCCAGTCTGTGCACACTGCCAGGGTTGCCCCATCCCAGGTGCAGAATCCAGCACTTTCCCTTGTTGAACTTCACTGGGTTGGTGATTGCCCAGCCCTCCAAATAGTCCAGGTCATGCCCTCAGCCCAGGGACGCTCAGCGTGGGCTCCCCCAGCCCCTCGGGGCCCCGCTGCTGGTGACAGCAGCCCCTGCCCGGCTCCCGCTGCCCGCACCGTGGGCATCCACGGCTGCTCCCGGGCATGGAGCTCAGCCAGGGCTGCTGCCCTCTGGGCTTTGCTGGGGGCAGCACACGGACGCTCGGCTAACAACTCCATCTCTTTATTGCAACGGAAGAAGGGGGTATCTCCTACGCTGGGTGGGGGGTGAACTTTAGAGTTATTTAGAGGGCAGGGCCAGGGGGCTCAGGGGCAGAGGGAAGGGCCGTGTTGGTCTCAGCTGAGGCTGGAGGGCGCTGGGCTGGTCCTAGGGTCTTCAGAAGAACTTGGGAATAGGATGGGAAAGAGTATGATCAAAAATGGGAGTGAAGGCAGTTTGGGGAAACCTATGGGGTGAAGAGGTGGTAGTGGGCTCTACGGGAGTACAACAGGTCTCCTTTTTGCTGACTCTTCTTGGGTCCTTGTCCTGGGTTGAAGTATATTCTATCACCATCTTCATGAACTGTTGAAACCAGGTGAGGCAGGGCTCCCTCCACTCTGGCTTATCTTCTGTTATTGGGCCCATCAGCACCTTTGCTACACAGCTCACAGATAACCCCCTCCTGGACTACCTCCTGTTAATGGGCCCATCGGGCCTTATCACATGACTCACCATCCCCTTGTGAGATGCTCCGCCCAGAGGGAGGAACCAAGCATTCCAGTCTGGATATAAGCTGAGACTCTGAACACCAGAGGGGCGCTTACCCACTGGATTCCCAGAGGACCCGAGCTACCAGACCTTTCTACAGGATCACTGCTTCAGGAAGATCACCTCATCTAGGCTGCTTCCATCCCTCCGCTCAGGTTGTAGTCTGACTCTGTCAGTGGTCTTTTGTATTATTGCATCTATTTTATTTTACTTTCTTTCTTTTTTTTTTTTTTCTTTCTATTAAATTGTATCTCTGACTTGGAGTTTCTCATTTGTTTTGCTTTCAAACCGCTACAGTCCTCTTCATAAAGATCTTGACAGGGCTGCCCAGGCTCTTACTAGTGCTGGAGGAGCTGCTGAAGCTATCCGGGTGTGAGGTCCATCCACTGCCCTTCATCTGCTATTGTGAGGTGCTCCTGTGGAGAGAGGAGTGCGTGAGGCCCCAGCTGGCGGTGGCACACAGGGACCCTCCTGCCCAGCAGGGCCCAGAGCTGGCAAGGCTCCCCAGCACGGCTGCAGCTGCTGGCGCAGCCTGGCCCAGCTGCACAGCTGCCCCTCGAGGCCCCGGCCGGCAGGGGATGGCTGTGGGCAGGGTCCCTGGCCAGGAGCGGGCCCCCCGGCGCCTCTGCCTTTCCAGGGCGATCTGGTCCCTGCTCTTTCTCCTCCCCGCCTTGCTTTGCCTCTGCCCGCTGGCCCTGGGGCTGCTCTTGGCCAGGCAGCCTCAGTGGGAGCCAGCACTGACTATCTGCAGCTCCACAACATTCTCACTGGGAATGTTCCCTGCCTACAGCAGACTTTCAAAAGAAGCTGTTTGAAAGAAAGGTGAACAAAACCCTCACCGTTTGCTCTTCCAGCAACACCAGATTGCTCCGCAGCTTAAAATGAGCATAAGCTCCAGAAGAAGCAGGACTACAATTAACATGAGCCAGCAGGGTGTTCCCTGACAGAGACCACTTCTGGTGCCCTTGTGGGAGTGGGGAACACGTGTTGTGGTGACGGCTGCATCTGTGGGAGCAATGGAGAGCGTGAGCCCGTGCTGTGCCCCAGTGCTGAGCTGGCAGCACGGTGCACACGGCCAGGACGTTCTGTGTTTCCCCCAGAGCCGGGGCCTGCAGGCACCTTGCTGCCCTCGGCACAGGCTGTGCAGCCAACACAGCCCAGAAGGGCTGGAGGTGGGCCCGGGGCCAGCGCAGCTCTTTGGGCAGCGGCTCCTTGGAGGGACCTGGGACAAACCCATCCCTGAGCAGCCACTGCCACCCCTGAACTCTCTGCCCCATGACAGCTCCCCCAGCCCAAGGGGACGGGGTCAGGCCCTGTCAGGACCCACTGCAGCCACTTCCCAGTGGGGAGCCCGGGCTAGCTCTGGCTCAGGGCTCAGGGCCAGCTCCGGGAGGAGCTGCAGTGGGAGGGACCTTGGGGCACAAGTTGCCTTTCCCAGGGTCTTATTTGGTGTCTAAACTGGCCGGTCTCCCAGAAAGAAAAGCCTTGACCTACCCTCGGCATCTCCCAGAAGATCACTCCTGGATCCCATAGCCTCAGTCGTAGTCATGGCTTTGGAAGCTGGATCACCTTGATGACGACATTGAGCTGCAAAGAAAGGCAGGACAGAACAGCTCCCATGGCACTGCAGGAGATCCTCAGGCTCCCTGGGGCTGCCAAAGGAGCCGCCCAAGGCACAGCCCCGGGGCACAGCCCTGGGCCCGGCCCCTTCCCTCTCTGCTCTTCTCCGTGGCTGCACAGAGCACACGCAAGGACCCCCTGGCACTGCACACGGGAAGAGGACTGACAGCTAAATGCTCCTTCCTGCCACTGACAGCCACCCTGGGGGATCACTCAGGGCTCCAGAAGAGAGCAGGGCAAGGTTTCCAGAACCCTTTCACCATGAGATCATGTTAAGGGAAAGGGCACATGGGTGAGCTCTTGCCACACTGACACAGATTATTCTGTCAGGAAAGGCACACTGAGAACTTGCCTTGAGCACCCTCCAAGCGTTTCAAGACATTTTCCACCAGGGCTTCCAAATAATCAATCTCACGTTCCCAATCTAGAAAAGAGCAGAGATCAGAACCATTTCCATGAAGTGCTGGGATCCCCTTCTGCCGTAGGGAACTGGGCACTGCAAGGGGGTCGGGTAAGGCCGTGGGAGGCAGATGGCAATGGACATGGCCAAAGCTGCACAGGGGCCTGGGCAGCTCTGGGCTGCCTCTGCTCACTCTGCACACTCTTTCCATGCCCTGTGCAACATCCCCGGAGGGCAGGCACTGCCAAGCAGAAGAGATGGCAGCTCAAGCCTCAGCAGGGCTCAGGCCCCGAGGCTCAGCAATTACCTCCTGGGACTGTGCCTGGCATCGCCTCCCTTCCTGCAGCAGAGGCTGCCATGGAGCCACTCCTTCCTCCGGGAAATTCTTCCTTCGACACATCCTCTCCTTTCATTTCTGGAGAATGGAAGAGAGACAGCTGGATCAGATGGAGCTGTTGCTCATTGAGGAAGTGGGTTCTTCAGGAGGCAATGCTTGTGAAAAGCATGGATAAGGATCAGAAAACACCCAGGATTTCGGGACTGTCCCAGGCTGGTCTCTTCTCCAAACAGCCACCCTTTCTGATCTGCCCGGAGCCCCGGAAAATGCAGGGATCTCAGGGTGTGCCTGGCCAGTGATGCAGCTTAGGCTCCCTGTCAGCTGATGCCAGAAGCCTTCCTGCAGAGCTGGGGAGCAGCTGCAGCCAGGCCAGGCTGGGAAACAGCCCTGCAGGCTGTGAAAGCAGCAGCGGGGCAGCGAGGCTGCCATGGATCCCTTCCCGCTGTGCCGGGCACGGCGTGTCCAGATGTGCAGAGAAAGGCCCCGGCTGCTGAGTGTCAGGAGAAGGCTCAGGGACATGCACCCGCCTTGTTCTCCTTGTAGCATTTCCTTCTGTGTTTGTCTCAGGAATTCGTTTGACTCCAGAGACTTTTTGGCTCCAGTATCTTGGGTCTTTCGTTTTGGAGGACCTTAACAGAAAGTATTTCCATTTTGCATGAACAGATCCCACAAACTCAGGGCTCAGCCTGTGGGGTCAGCAGGGACACACAACGTACCCCTGCGATGGGAGTTGGGCTTCTGTGTAGTAAGCAGCCCAAGTGCTGGAGAATTTCTCCCTGCAGTCACACCAGTAATTGAACAGCCACAGAAACTTCTGTCATCTCTGCCCCACTGGCCGAGCTGTGGGCTCTGAGCTGGCAGCTCTGCCAGGGGAAAGGACTTGACCTACCCTCAGCATCTCTCACAGGCTCAGTCTCGGACATGGGTTGTGAAGCCAGATCACCGTGACGAAGGGTCTTGCCTGCAAAGAAAGGCAGGACAGAACAGCTCCCGTGGCACTGCAGGAGATCCTCAGGCTCCCTGGGGCTGCCAAAGGAGCCGCCCAAGGCACAGCCCCGGGGCACAGCCCTGGGCCCGGCCCCTTCCCTCTCTGCTCTTCTCCGTGGCTGCACAGAGCACACGCAAGGACCCCCTGGCATTGCACACGGGAAGAGGACTGACAGCTAAATGCTCCTTCCTGCCACTGACAGCCACCCTGGGGGATCACTCAGGGCTCCAGAAGAGAGCAGGGCAAGGTTTCCAGAACCCTTTCACCATGAGATCATGTTAAGGGAAAGGGCACATGGGTGAGCTCTTGCCACACTGACACTGAATATTCTGTCAGGAAAGGCACACTGAGAACTTGCCTTGAGCACCCTCCAAGCGTTTCAAGCCATTTTCCACCAGGGCTTCCAAATAGTCAATCTCACGTTCCCAATCTAGAAAGGAGCAGAGATGAAAACCATTTCCATGAAGTGCTGGGATCCCCTTCTGCCTTAGGGAACTGGGCACTGCAAGGGGGTCGGGTAAGGCCGTGGGAGGCAGATGGCAATGGACATGGCCAAAGCTGCACAGGGGCCTGGGCAGCTCTGGGCTGCCTCTGCTCACTCTCCACACTCTTTCCATGCCCTGTGCAACATCCCTGGAGAGGAATCTGGAGCCGCCCGGAGCCCCATTGGAGCTCTCTCCCTCCCAGAGGAAACCCTCCCAAAAAACAAAGCCTGGGGAAAACCATCCCCAAGGCTTCCGGGGCAGACGGGAGCGCTGTCCCGGGAAAGGGGAGCCAGGCCCCGGCTCACCTGATCCCCGCGCTCGCCACGGAGCAGCCTGGGCAGCCCTGGCAGGCAGGGCCACTGCCAGCAGGAGCAGGAGGAAGAGGCGCGGAGCAAGGGCCATGGTGCCTTGCCCTGTACCAGTGCGCAGCTCTTGCTGCCACCACTATCCTGATGCTCCCATCCCAACGTCAGCCCCGCTGCTGCCGCCGCCGCTGCCGCAGCAGTTGTGGTCAAGGACCGACTGCTGGGTCGTTGTGGTGCTGTGCAACCACGGGGCTCTGGGGCCTCTGTGAGCTCAGAGCCTGCTGTGACCTCAGAGTCTGCTGTGACATCATGGCCTTGGCTGTACCCCCAGAGTGTCCCCCCATCTGTACTAATGGGCCGCCTTGATGGTAAATGTTTGGCCTCATCAAAAGGCCGTGGCTTAGCAAACCTTTGTTTTGCCTGCTGACATTGCTGGTCAGGCTGTGCCCCTGGAGATGCTCTTGATGGCTTCCCTTTTTTCCTGGATATCCTTTTTGAGAAGATCCATGGCCAGATGTTCTATTGTAATGAACAGAATCACTGAATCACAGAATTTGCTGAGTTGGAAGGGACCCACAAGGATCATGAAGCCCAACTCCTGGCCGTGCACAGGAGCGTCCTCAAGAGTCACACCATGTGCTTGAGAGTATTGTCCAAATGCAGCTTGAGCTCTCTCAGACTTGGTGCTGCCCTGAGGTGCCTCTTCCAGTGCCCAGCCATCCTCTGCATAAAAAACCTTTTTCTCTTATCCAACCTAAATCTCCCTTGGCACAACTTCAGGCCATTCCCTATCACTGGGGACAACAGAAAGACATCAGTTCCTGCCTCTCCTCTTCCTATCAAGAGGAAGTCAGAGACCTCGATGAGGTCTCCCATCAGTCTCCTGCAGGCAGAAGAGACTGAGAGCCCTCTGCTGCTCTTCACACAGCTTCCCCTTAGGCCCTTCCCCATCTTCATTGCCCTCCTTTGAACACTCTTTCTGTTATGAACGGGCAGAGAGAGACCAGCTCCTCTTTAAACGCCTTTATTAAAACAGCTCGGGATGGGGGCTCGAGGGGCGCGCGCACACCACCGCTGCTCCCTGGACGGCGCAGAGGAGGAGGAGATCAGCTCCGTCTCACGGCGGATCTGGTCCTTCCGTCCTCGCGGGAGTCTCCAAGAAGACACTGGCTTGTTGACAAGTTGGTGTAGTCTGAAGTCTTGTGTGGGCAGTGGCTCGCTGGCTGTAGGGGTTTTTTATGGCTCCACTCCACTTCCTCTGGGCACTGTGGTCCATGGGAGTTCTCTGGTTTGCATGTCGCCATTAGGGGTGTGGATGCCGGTGAGGAGCGGGGAGGGGGCGATGAGGGATAGGGGTAAAGGTATACAAATGAACTTCTTCAACAGTATTTCACAAGTAAACTTGGACTGATAAGGGATACAAATGAACAAGTCTTTAACCTGGTAAACTTGGAAGAGTAACTTATGCCAGTACGGAACGGGGAATGAGCAACTAGGAACATTAACAAGGGTACAGCTTTGAGGTGGCATTAACAGTTGATACAAACATTTGCAACAGTGAACAACAGTGATTGCTTAAGTAGAGGCTTTATAGGGACCTTCTGTTTTGGGGATTTATTCCCCACACTTTCTCATACTGCAGTGACCAACACTTCAGACATTATTTGAAATGGGGCCGCCCCAGTGCAGAGCAGAGTGGGACAATCCCATCCCTGGCCCCACTGGCCATGCTGGGCCTGATGCTCCCAGGAGGGGGATGTCCCCCCCGGCTGCCAGGGCAGCGCTGACTCGTATCCATTTTTCCATCCACCAGGATTCCCAGGTCCCTTTGCACAGTGCTGCTCTCCAGCATCTCATTCCCCAGTCTGTGCACACTGCCAGGGTTGCCCCATCCCAGGTGCAGAATCCAGCACTTTCCCTTGTTGAACTTCACTGGGTTGGTGATTGCCCAGCCCTCCAAATAGTCCAGGTCATGCCCTCAGCCCAGGGACGCTCAGCGTGGGCTCCCCCAGCCCCTCGGGGCCCCGCTGCTGGTGACAGCAGCCCCTGCCCGGCTCCCGCTGCCCGCACCGTGGGCATCCACGGCTGCTCCCGGGCATGGAGCTCAGCCAGGGCTGCTGCCCTCTGGGCTTTGCTGGGGGCAGCACACGGACGCTCGGCTAACAACTCCATCTCTTTATTGCAACGGAAGAAGGGGGTATCTCCTACGCTGGGTGGGGGGTGAACTTTAGAGTTATTTAGAGGGCAGGGCCAGGGGGCTCAGGGGCAGAGGGAAGGGCCGTGTTGGTCTCAGCTGAGGCTGGAGGGCGCTGGGCTGGTCCTAGGGTCTTCAGAAGAACTTGGGAATAGGATGGGAAAGAGTATGATCAAAAATGGGAGTGAAGGCAGTTTGGGGAAACCTATGGGGTGAAGAGGTGGTAGTGGGCTCTACGGGAGTACAACAGGTCTCCTTTTTGCTGACTCTTCTTGGGTCCTTGTCCTGGGTTGAAGTATATTCTATCACCATCTTCATGAACTGTTGAAACCAGGTGAGGCAGGGCTCCCTCCACTCTGGCTTATCTTCTGTTATTGGGCCCATCAGCACCTTTGCTACACAGCTCACAGATAACCCCCTCCTGGACTACCTCCTGTTAATGGGCCCATCGGGCCTTATCACATGACTCACCATCCCCTTGTGAGATGCTCCGCCCAGAGGGAGGAACCAAGCATTCCAGTCTGGATATAAGCTGAGACTCTGAACACCAGAGGGGCGCTTACCCACTGGATTCCCAGAGGACCCGAGCTACCAGACCTTTCTACAGGATCACTGCTTCAGGAAGATCACCTCATCTAGGCTGCTTCCATCCCTCCGCTCAGGTTGTAGTCTGACTCTGTCAGTGGTCTTTTGTATTATTGCATCTATTTTATTTTACTTTCTTTCTTTTTTTTTTTTTTCTTTCTATTAAATTGTATCTCTGACTTGGAGTTTCTCATTTGTTTTGCTTTCAAACCGCTACAGTCCTCTTCATAAAGATCTTGACAGGGCTGCCCAGGCTCTTACTAGTGCTGGAGGAGCTGCTGAAGCTATCCGGGTGTGAGGTCCATCCACTGCCCTTCATCTGCTATTGTGAGGTGCTCCTGTGGAGAGAGGAGTGCGTGAGGCCCCAGCTGGCGGTGGCACACAGGGACCCTCCTGCCCAGCAGGGCCCAGAGCTGGCAAGGCTCCCCAGCACGGCTGCAGCTGCTGGCGCAGCCTGGCCCAGCTGCACAGCTGCCCCTCGAGGCCCCGGCCGGCAGGGGATGGCTGTGGGCAGGGTCCCTGGCCAGGAGCGGGCCCCCCGGCGCCTCTGCCTTTCCAGGGCGATCTGGTCCCTGCTCTTTCTCCTCCCCGCCTTGCTTTGCCTCTGCCCGCTGGCCCTGGGGCTGCTCTTGGCCAGGCAGCCTCAGTGGGAGCCAGCACTGACTATCTGCAGCTCCACAACATTCTCACTGGGAATGTTCCCTGCCTACAGCAGACTTTCAAAAGAAGCTGTTTGAAAGAAAGGTGAACAAAACCCTCACCGTTTGCTCTTCCAGCAACACCAGATTGCTCCGCAGCTTAAAATGAGCATAAGCTCCAGAAGAAGCAGGACTACAATTAACATGAGCCAGCAGGGTGTTCCCTGACAGAGACCACTTCTGGTGCCCTTGTGGGAGTGGGGAACACGTGTTGTGGTGACGGCTGCATCTGTGGGAGCAATGGAGAGCGTGAGCCCGTGCTGTGCCCCAGTGCTGAGCTGGCAGCACGGTGCACACGGCCAGGACGTTCTGTGTTTCCCCCAGAGCCGGGGCCTGCAGGCACCTTGCCGCCCTTGGCAGCGGGAGGGACCTTGGGGCTCCAGTGCCCTTTGCCAGGGGCTGTCAACGAGCTCCAGAGGCCTCCAAGCCCAGGTGCCTCCAGCTTTGGCTGCTGCCGGGCCGTGCAAGGGCGGGTGCTGGGGGAAGAGCTGCTGCCACACAGCCCCAGCCAGGGCTGAGCCTGGCACAGCAATTACCTCTTGTAACCATGTCCGTGTCTGTGTCTTTGTCTGTGTCTATGTCTGACATTGCGTTCCTTCCTGCAGCAGAGGCTGTTGATGCTCGACTGCTTCCTGAGGGAAATGCCATCTTCCACAGAAAGTCTATGTCCATCACTTGAGAAAGGAAGGGAGACAGCTGGATCAGATGCTATTGTTCCCCATTTGGGTGCTGGCATCTTCAGGAGGCAATATTTGGCAAGGGAATAAACAAGAAAAATGCCCAGGTATTAGGGCTGGGCCAGGACACTCTCTCTTCCAAACAGCCACCCTTTCTGATCTGCCCGGAGCCCCGGAAAATGCAGGGATCTCAGGGTGTGCCTGGCCTCTGGTGCAATTTGGGCTCCCTGTCAGCTGCTGCCAGAAGCCTTCCTGCAGAGCTGGGGAGCAGCTGCAGCCAGGCCAGGCTGGGAAACAGCCCTGCAGGCTGTGAAAGCAGCAGCGGGGCAGCGAGGCTGCCATGGATCCCTTCCCGCTGTGCCGGGCACGGCGTGTCCAGATGTGCAGAGAAAGGCCCCGGCTGCTGAGTGTCAGGAGAAGGCTCAGGAACATGCACCCACCTGGTCCTCGCTGCAGTTCCTTCACGATTTGTTTCAGGATGTCATTTGGCCTAAGCAATTCCTTCTCTCCTCTATGTTTGTTCTTCGCTGTCGGAGGACCTTAACAGAAAATAGTTGCATTTCCCAGGAATGGATCCCACAAAGGCAGGGATCAGCCTGTGGGGCCAGCAGGGACAAATGACTCACCTCTGCGAGGGGAGCTCGGCTTGTGTGCAGAGACCAGGAAAGGAGGCGCAGAATTCCTCCCTGCAGACACACCTGCAACTCAACAGCCACAGAAATTTCTGTCATCTGGTTGATGCCAGGTTGTCAATGTTTATTGCTTGTTGGGACAGTGAGGACATACCTACACGAGTCTCGGAGGGCTTCAAAACTTTATCCAGCCAAGCTAATGGAGAAGCTTCCGCAGGAGCCTCATCTAGAAAGGAGCACAGATGAGAACCTTGTTCTGGCTGTGCTGGGATCCCCTTCTGCCGTAGGGAACTGGGCACTGCAAGGGGGTCAGGTAAGGCCGTGGGAGGCAGATGGCAATGGACATGGCCAAAGCTGCACAGGGACCTGGGCAGCTCTGGGCTGCCTCTGCTCACTCTGCACACTCTTTCCATGCCCTGTGCAACATCCCTGGAGAGGAATCTGGAGCCGCCCGGAGCCCCATTGGAGCTCTCTCCCTCCCAGAGGAAACCCTCCCGAAAAACAAAGCCGGGGTAAAACCATCCCCAAGGCTTCCGGGGCAGACGGGAGCGCTGTCCCGGGAAAGGGGAGCCAGGCCCCGGCTCACCTGATCCCCGCGCTCGCCACGGAGCAGCCTGGGCAGCCCTGGCAGGCAGGGCCACTGCCAGCAGGAGCAGGAGGAAGAGGCGCGGAGCAAGGGCCATGGTGCCTTGCCCTGTGCCAGTGCGCAGCTCTTGCTGCCACCACTATCCTGATGCTCCCATCCCAACGTCAGCCCCGCTGCTGCCGCCGCCGCTGCCGCAGCAGTTGTGGTCAAGGACCGACTGCTGGGTCGTTGTGGTGCTGTGCAACCACGGGGCTCTGGGGCCTCTGTGAGCTCAGAGCCTGCTGTGACCTCAGAGTCTGCTGTGACATCATGGCCTTGGCTGTACCCCCAGAGTGTCCCCCCATCTGTACTTATGGGCCGCCTTGATGGTAAATGTTTGGCCTCATCAAAAGGCCGTGGCTTAGCAAACCTTTGTTTTGCCTGCTGACATTGCTGGTCAGGCTGTGCCCCTGGAGATGCTCTTGATGGCTTCCCTTTTTTCCTGGATATCCTTTTTGAGAAGATCCATGGCCAGATGTTCTATTGTAATGAACAGAATCACTGAATCACAGAATTTGCTGAGTTGGAAGGGACCCACAAGGATCATGAAGCCCAACTCCTGGCCGTGCACAGGAGCGTCCTCAAGAGTCACACCATGTGCTTGAGAGTATTGTCCAAATGCAGCTTGAGCTCTCTCAGACTTGGTGCTGCCCTGAGGTGCCTCTTCCAGTGCCCAGCCATCCTCTGCATAAAAAACCTTTTTCTCTTATCCAACCTAAATCTCCCTTGGCACAACTTCAGGCCATTCCCTATCACTGGGGACAACAGAAAGACATCAGTTCCTGCCTCTCCTCTTCCTATCAAGAGGAAGTCAGAGACCTCGATGAGGTCTCCCATCAGTCTCCTGCAGGCAGAAGAGACCGAGAGCCCTCTGCTGCTCTTCACACAGCTTCCCCTTAGGCCCTTCCCCATCTTCATTGCCCTCCTTTGAACACTCTGTTATGAACGGGCAGAGAGAGACCAGCTCCTCTTTAAACGCCTTTATTAAAACAGCTCGGGATGGGGGCTCGAGGGGCGCGCGCACACCACCGCTGCTCCCTGGACGGCGCAGAGGAGGAGGAGATCAGCTCCGTCTCACGGCGGATCTGGTCCTTCCGTCCTCGCGGGAGTCTCCAAGAAGACACTGGCTTGTTGACAAGTTGGTGTAGTCTGAAGTCTTGTGTGGGCAGTGGCTCGCTGGCTGTAGGGGTTTTTTATGGCTCCACTCCACTTCCTCTGGGCACTGTGGTCCATGGGAGTTCTCTGGTTTGCATGTCGCCATTAGGGGTGTGGATGCCGGTGAGGAGCGGGGAGGGGGCGATGAGGGATAGGGGTAAAGGTATACAAATGAACTTCTTCAACAGTATTTCACAAGTAAACTTGGACTGATAAGGGATACAAATGAACAAGTCTTTAACCTGGTAAACTTGGAAGAGTAACTTATGCCAGTACGGAACGGGGAATGAGCAACTAGGAACATTAACAAGGGTACAGCTTTGAGGTGGCATTAACAGTTGATACAAACATTTGCAACAGTGAACAACAGTGATTGCTTAAGTAGAGGCTTTATAAGGATCTTCTGTTTTGGGGATTTATTCCCCACACTTTCTCATACTGCAGTGACCAACACTTCAGACAATATTTGAAATGGGGCCGCCCCAGTGCAGAGCAGAGTGGGACAATCCCATCCCTGGCCCCACTGGCCATGCTGGGCCTGATGCTCCCAGGAGGGGGATGTCCCCCCTGGCTGCCAGGGCAGCGCTGACTCGTATCCATTTTTCCATCCACCAGGATTCCCAGGTCCCTTTGCACAGTGCTGCTCTCCAGCATCTCATTCCCCAGTCTGTGCACACTGCCAGGGTTGCCCCATCCCAGGTGCAGAATCCAGCACTTTCCCTTGTTGAACTTCACTGGGTTGGTGATTGCCCAGCCCTCCAAATAGTCCAGGTCATGCCCTCAGCCCAGGGACGCTCAGCGTGGGCTCCCCCAGCCCCTCGGGGCCCCGCTGCTGGTGACAGCAGCCCCTGCCCGGCTCCCGCTGCCCGCACCGTGGGCATCCACGGCTGCTCCCGGGCATGGAGCTCAGCCAGGGCTGCTGCCCTCTGGGCTTTGCTGGGGGCAGCACACGGACGCTCGGCTAACAACTCCATCTCTTTATTGCAACGGAAGAAGGGGGTATCTCCTACGCTGGGTGGGGGGTGAACTTTGGAGTTATTTAGAGGGCAGGGCCAGGGGGCTCAGGGGCAGAGGGAAGGGCCGTGTTGGTCTCAGCTGAGGCTGGAGGGCGCTGGGCTGGTCCTAGGGTCTTCAGAAGAACTTGGGAATAGGATGGGAAAGAGTATGATCAAAAATGGGAGTGAAGGCAGTTTGGGGAAACCTATGGGGTGAAGAGGTGGTAGTGGGCTCTACGGGAGTACAACAGGTCTCCTTTTTGCTGACTCTTCTTGGGTCCTTGTCCTGGGTTGAAGTATATTCTATCACCATCTTCATGAACTGTTGAAACCAGGTGAGGCAGGGCTCCCTCCACTCTGGCTTATCTTCTGTTATTGGGCCCATCAGCACCTTTGCTACACAGCTCACAGATAACCCCCTCCTGGACTACCTCCTGTTAATGGGCCCATCGGGCCTTATCACATGACTCACCATCCCCTTGTGAGATGCTCCGCCCAGAGGGAGGAACCAAGCATTCCAGTCTGGATATAAGCTGAGACTCTGAACACCAGAGGGGCGCTTACCCACTGGATTCCCAGAGGACCCGAGCTACCAGACCTTTCTACAGGATCACTGCTTCAGGAAGATCACCTCATCTAGGCTGCTTCCATCCCTCCGCTCAGGTTGTAGTCTGACTCTGTCAGTGGTCTTTTGTATTATTGCATCTATTTTATTTTACTTTCTTTCTTTTTTTTTTTTCTTTCTATTAAATTGTATCTCTGACTTGGAGTTTCTCATTTGTTTTGCTTTCAAACCGCTACAGTCCTCTTCATAAAGATCTTGACAGGGCTGCCCAGGCTCTTACTAGTGCTGGAGGAGCTGCTGAAGCTATCCGGGTGTGAGGTCCATCCACTGCCCTTCATCTGCTATTGTGAGGTGCTCCTGTGGAGAGAGGAGTGCGTGAGGCCCCAGCTGGCGGTGGCACACAGGGACCCTCCTGCCCAGCAGGGCCCAGAGCTGGCAAGGCTCCCCAGCACGGCTGCAGCTGCTGGCGCAGCCTGGCCCAGCTGCACAGCTGCCCCTCGAGGCCCCGGCCGGCAGGGGATGGCTGTGGGCAGGGTCCCTGGCCAGGAGCGGGCCCCCCGGCGCCTCTGCCTTTCCAGGGCGATCTGGTCCCTGCTCTTTCTCCTCCCCGCCTTGCTTTGCCTCTGCCCGCTGCCCCTGGGGCTGCTCTTGGCCAGGCAGCCTCAGTGGGAGCCAGCACTGACTATCTGCAGCTCCACAACATTCTCACTGGGAATGTTCCCTGCCTACAGCAGACTTTCAAAAGAAGCTGTTTGAAAGAAAGGTGAACAAAACCCTCACCGTTTGCTCTTCCAGCAACACCAGATTGCTCCGCAGCTTAAAATGAGCATAAGCTCCAGAAGAAGCAGGACTACAATTAACATGAGCCAGCAGGGTGTTCCCTGACAGAGACCACTTCTGGTGCCCTTGTGGGAGTGGGGAACACGTGTTGTGGTGACGGCTGCATCTGTGGGAGCAATGGAGAGCGTGAGCCCGTGCTGTGCCCCAGTGCTGAGCTGGCAGCACGGTGCACACGGCCAGGACGTTCTGTGTTTCCCCCAGAGCCGGAGCCTGCAGGCACCTTGCTGCCCTCGGCACAGGCTGTGCAGCCAACACAGCCCAGAAGGGCTGGAGGTGGGCCCGGGGCCAGCGCAGCTCTTTGGGCAGCGGCTCCTTGGAGGGACCTGGGACAAACCCATCCCTGAGCAGCCACTGCCACCCCTGAACTCTCTGCCCCATGACAGCTCCCCCAGCCCAAGGGGACGGGGTCAGGCCCTGTCAGGACCCACTGCAGCCACTTCCCAGTGGGGAGCCCGGGCTAGCTCTGGCTCAGGGCTCAGGGCCAGCTCCGGGAGGAGCTGCAGTGGGAGGGACCTTGGGGCACAAGTTGCCTTTCCCAGGGTCTTATTTGGTGTCTAAACTGGCCGGTCTCCCAGAAAGAAAAGCCTTGACCTACCCTCGGCATCTCCCAGAAGATCACTCCTGGATCCCATAGCCTCAGTCGTAGTCATGGCTTTGGAAGCTGGATCACCTTGATGACGACATTGAGCTGCAAAGAAAGGCAGGACAGAACAGCTCCCATGGCACTGCAGGAGATCCTCAGGCTCCCTGGGGCTGCCAAAGGAGCCGCCCAAGGCACAGCCCCGGGGCACAGCCCTGGGCCCGGCCCCTTCCCTCTCTGCTCTTCTCCGTGGCTGCACAGAGCACACGCAAGGACCCCCTGGCACTGCACACGGGAAGAGGACTGACAGCTAAATGCTCCTTCCTGCCACTGACAGCCACCCTGGGGGATCACTCAGGGCTCCAGAAGAGAGCAGGGCAAGGTTTCCAGAACCCTTTCACCATGAGATCATGTTAAGGGAAAGGGCACATGGGTGAGCTCTTGCCACACTGACACAGATTATTCTGTCAGGAAAGGCACACTGAGAACTTGCCTTGAGCACCCTCCAAGCGTTTCAAGACATTTTCCACCAGGGCTTCCAAATAATCAATCTCACGTTCCCAATCTAGAAAAGAGCAGAGATCAGAACCATTTCCATGAAGTGCTGGGATCCCCTTCTGCCGTAGGGAACTGGGCACTGCAAGGGGGTCGGGTAAGGCCGTGGGAGGCAGATGGCAATGGACATGGCCAAAGCTGCACAGGGGCCTGGGCAGCTCTGGGCTGCCTCTGCTCACTCTGCACACTCTTTCCATGCCCTGTGCAACATCCCCGGAGGGCAGGCACTGCCAAGCAGAAGAGATGGCAGCTCAAGCCTCAGCAGGGCTCAGGCCCCGAGGCTCAGCAATTACCTCCTGGGACTGTGCCTGGCATCGCCTCCCTTCCTGCAGCAGAGGCTGCCATGGAGCCACTCCTTCCTCCGGGAAATTCTTCCTTCGACACATCCTCTCCTTTCATTTCTGGAGAATGGAAGAGAGACAGCTGGATCAGATGGAGCTGTTGCTCATTGAGGAAGTGGGTTCTTCAGGAGGCAATGCTTGTGAAAAGCATGGATAAGGATCAGAAAACACCCAGGATTTCGGGACTGTCCCAGGCTGGTCTCTTCTCCAAACAGCCACCCTTTCTGATCTGCCCGGAGCCCCGGAAAATGCAGGGATCTCAGGGTGTGCCTGGCCAGTGATGCAGCTTAGGCTCCCTGTCAGCTGATGCCAGAAGCCTTCCTGCAGAGCTGGGGAGCAGCTGCAGCCAGGCCAGGCTGGGAAACAGCCCTGCAGGCTGTGAAAGCAGCAGCGGGGCAGCGAGGCTGCCATGGATCCCTTCCCGCTGTGCCGGGCACGGCGTGTCCAGATGTGCAGAGAAAGGCCCCGGCTGCTGAGTGTCAGGAGAAGGCTCAGGGACATGCACCCGCCTTGTTCTCCTTGTAGCATTTCCTTCTGTGTTTGTCTCAGGAATTCGTTTGACTCCAGAGACTTTTTGGCTCCAGTATCTTGGGTCTTTCGTTTTGGAGGACCTTAACAGAAAGTATTTCCATTTTGCATGAACAGATCCCACAAACTCAGGGCTCAGCCTGTGGGGTCAGCAGGGACACACAACGTACCCCTGCGATGGGAGTTGGGCTTCTGTGTAGTAAGCAGCCCAAGTGCTGGAGAATTTCTCCCTGCAGTCACACCAGTAATTGAACAGCCACAGAAACTTCTGTCATCTCTGCCCCACTGGCCGAGCTGTGGGCTCTGAGCTGGCAGCTCTGCCAGGGGAAAGGACTTGACCTACCCTCAGCATCTCTCACAGGCTCAGTCTCGGACATGGGTTGTGAAGCCAGATCACCGTGACGAAGGGTCTTGCCTGCAAAGAAAGGCAGGACAGAACAGCTCCCGTGGCACTGCAGGAGATCCTCAGGCTCCCTGGGGCTGCCAAAGGAGCCGCCCAAGGCACAGCCCCGGGGCACAGCCCTGGGCCCGGCCCCTTCCCTCTCTGCTCTTCTCCGTGGCTGCACAGAGCACACGCAAGGACCCCCTGGCATTGCACACGGGAAGAGGACTGACAGCTAAATGCTCCTTCCTGCCACTGACAGCCACCCTGGGGGATCACTCAGGGCTCCAGAAGAGAGCAGGGCAAGGTTTCCAGAACCCTTTCACCATGAGATCATGTTAAGGGAAAGGGCACATGGGTGAGCTCTTGCCACACTGACACTGAATATTCTGTCAGGAAAGGCACACTGAGAACTTGCCTTGAGCACCCTCCAAGCGTTTCAAGCCATTTTCCACCAGGGCTTCCAAATAGTCAATCTCACGTTCCCAATCTAGAAAGGAGCAGAGATGAAAACCATTTCCATGAAGTGCTGGGATCCCCTTCTGCCTTAGGGAACTGGGCACTGCAAGGGGGTCGGGTAAGGCCGTGGGAGGCAGATGGCAATGGACATGGCCAAAGCTGCACAGGGGCCTGGGCAGCTCTGGGCTGCCTCTGCTCACTCTCCACACTCTTTCCATGCCCTGTGCAACATCCCTGGAGAGGAATCTGGAGCCGCCCGGAGCCCCATTGGAGCTCTCTCCCTCCCAGAGGAAACCCTCCCAAAAAACAAAGCCTGGGGAAAACCATCCCCAAGGCTTCCGGGGCAGACGGGAGCGCTGTCCCGGGAAAGGGGAGCCAGGCCCCGGCTCACCTGATCCCCGCGCTCGCCACGGAGCAGCCTGGGCAGCCCTGGCAGGCAGGGCCACTGCCAGCAGGAGCAGGAGGAAGAGGCGCGGAGCAAGGGCCATGGTGCCTTGCCCTGTACCAGTGCGCAGCTCTTGCTGCCACCACTATCCTGATGCTCCCATCCCAACGTCAGCCCCGCTGCTGCCGCCGCCGCTGCCGCAGCAGTTGTGGTCAAGGACCGACTGCTGGGTCGTTGTGGTGCTGTGCAACCACGGGGCTCTGGGGCCTCTGTGAGCTCAGAGCCTGCTGTGACCTCAGAGTCTGCTGTGACATCATGGCCTTGGCTGTACCCCCAGAGTGTCCCCCCATCTGTACTAATGGGCCGCCTTGATGGTAAATGTTTGGCCTCATCAAAAGGCCGTGGCTTAGCAAACCTTTGTTTTGCCTGCTGACATTGCTGGTCAGGCTGTGCCCCTGGAGATGCTCTTGATGGCTTCCCTTTTTTCCTGGATATCCTTTTTGAGAAGATCCATGGCCAGATGTTCTATTGTAATGAACAGAATCACTGAATCACAGAATTTGCTGAGTTGGAAGGGACCCACAAGGATCATGAAGCCCAACTCCTGGCCGTGCACAGGAGCGTCCTCAAGAGTCACACCATGTGCTTGAGAGTATTGTCCAAATGCAGCTTGAGCTCTCTCAGACTTGGTGCTGCCCTGAGGTGCCTCTTCCAGTGCCCAGCCATCCTCTGCATAAAAAACCTTTTTCTCTTATCCAACCTAAATCTCCCTTGGCACAACTTCAGGCCATTCCCTATCACTGGGGACAACAGAAAGACATCAGTTCCTGCCTCTCCTCTTCCTATCAAGAGGAAGTCAGAGACCTCGATGAGGTCTCCCATCAGTCTCCTGCAGGCAGAAGAGACTGAGAGCCCTCTGCTGCTCTTCACACAGCTTCCCCTTAGGCCCTTCCCCATCTTCATTGCCCTCCTTTGAACACTCTTTCTGTTATGAACGGGCAGAGAGAGACCAGCTCCTCTTTAAACGCCTTTATTAAAACAGCTCGGGATGGGGGCTCGAGGGGCGCGCGCACACCACCGCTGCTCCCTGGACGGCGCAGAGGAGGAGGAGATCAGCTCCGTCTCACGGCGGATCTGGTCCTTCCGTCCTCGCGGGAGTCTCCAAGAAGACACTGGCTTGTTGACAAGTTGGTGTAGTCTGAAGTCTTGTGTGGGCAGTGGCTCGCTGGCTGTAGGGGTTTTTTATGGCTCCACTCCACTTCCTCTGGGCACTGTGGTCCATGGGAGTTCTCTGGTTTGCATGTCGCCATTAGGGGTGTGGATGCCGGTGAGGAGCGGGGAGGGGGCGATGAGGGATAGGGGTAAAGGTATACAAATGAACTTCTTCAACAGTATTTCACAAGTAAACTTGGACTGATAAGGGATACAAATGAACAAGTCTTTAACCTGGTAAACTTGGAAGAGTAACTTATGCCAGTACGGAACGGGGAATGAGCAACTAGGAACATTAACAAGGGTACAGCTTTGAGGTGGCATTAACAGTTGATACAAACATTTGCAACAGTGAACAACAGTGATTGCTTAAGTAGAGGCTTTATAGGGACCTTCTGTTTTGGGGATTTATTCCCCACACTTTCTCATACTGCAGTGACCAACACTTCAGACATTATTTGAAATGGGGCCGCCCCAGTGCAGAGCAGAGTGGGACAATCCCATCCCTGGCCCCACTGGCCATGCTGGGCCTGATGCTCCCAGGAGGGGGATGTCCCCCCCGGCTGCCAGGGCAGCGCTGACTCGTATCCATTTTTCCATCCACCAGGATTCCCAGGTCCCTTTGCACAGTGCTGCTCTCCAGCATCTCATTCCCCAGTCTGTGCACACTGCCAGGGTTGCCCCATCCCAGGTGCAGAATCCAGCACTTTCCCTTGTTGAACTTCACTGGGTTGGTGATTGCCCAGCCCTCCAAATAGTCCAGGTCATGCCCTCAGCCCAGGGACGCTCAGCGTGGGCTCCCCCAGCCCCTCGGGGCCCCGCTGCTGGTGACAGCAGCCCCTGCCCGGCTCCCGCTGCCCGCACCACGGCTGCTCCCGGGCATGGAGCTCAGCCAGGGCTGGTGCCCTCTGGGCTTTGCTGGGGGCAGCACACGGACGCTCGGCTAACAACTCCATCTCTTTATTGCAACGGAAGAAGGGGGTATCTCCTACGCTGGGTGGGGGGTGAACTTTGGAGTTATTTAGAGGGCAGGGCCAGGGGGCTCAGGGGCAGAGGGAAGGGCCGTGTTGGTCTCAGCTGAGGCTGGAGGGCGCTGGGCTGGTCCTAGGGTCTTCAGAAGAACTTGGGAATAGGATGGGAAAGAGTATGATTAAAAATGGGAGTGAAGGCAGTTTGGGGAAACCTATGGGGTGAAGAGGTGGTAGTGGGCTCTACGGGAGTACAACAGGTCTCCTTTTTGCTGACTCTTCTTGGGTCCTTGTCCTGGGTTGAAGTATATTCTATCACCATCTTCATGAACTGTTGAAACCAGGTGAGGCAGGGCTCCCTCCACTCTGGCTTATCTTCTGTTATTGGGCCCATCAGCACCTTTGCTACACAGCTCACAGATAACCCCCTCCTGGACTACCTCCTGTTAATGGGCCCATCGGGCCTTATCACATGACTCACCATCCCCTTGTGAGATGCTCCGCCCAGAGGGAGGAACCAAGCATTCCAGTCTGGATATAAGCTGAGACTCTGAACACCAGAGGGGCGCTTACCCACTGGATTCCCAGAGGACCCGAGCTACCAGACCTTTCTACAGGATCACTGCTTCAGGAAGATCACCTCATCTAGGCTGCTTCCATCCCTCCGCTCAGGTTGTAGTCTGACTCTGTCAGTGATCTTTTTTATTATTGCATCTATTTTATTTTACTTTCTTTCTTTTTTTTTTTTTTCTTTCTATTAAATTGTATCTCTGACTTGGAGTTTCTCATTTGTTTTGCTTTCAAACCGCTACAGTCCTCTTCATAAAGATCTTGACAGGGCTGCCCAGGCTCTTACTAGTGCTGGAGGAGCTGCTGAAGCTATCCGGGTGTGAGGTCCATCCACTGCCCTTTATCTGCTATTGTGAGGTGCTCCTGTGGAGAGAGGAGTGCGTGAGGCCCCAGCTGGCGGTGGCACACAGGGACCCTCCTGCCCAGCAGGGCCCAGAGCTGGCAAGGCTCCCCAGCACGGCTGCAGCTGCTGGCGCAGCCTGGCCCAGCTGCACAGCTGCCCCTCGAGGCCCCGGCCGGCAGGGGATGGCTGTGGGCAGGGTCCCTGGCCGGGAGCGGGCCCCCCGGCGCCTCTGCCTTTCCAGGGCGATCTGGTCCCTGCTCTTTCTCCTCCCCGCCTTGCTTTGCCTCTGCCCGCTGCCCCTGGGGCTGCTCTTGGCCAGGCAGCCTCAGTGGGAGCCAGCACTGACTATCTGCAGCTCCACAACATTCTCACTGGGAATGTTCCCTGCCTACAGCAGACTTTCAAAAGAAGCTGTTTGAAAGAAAGGTGAACAAAACCCTCACCGTTTGCTCTTCCAGCAACACCAGATTGCTCCGCAGCTTAAAATGAGCATAAGCTCCAGAAGAAGCAGGACTACAATTAACATGAGCCAGCAGGGTGTTCCCTGACAGAGACCACTTCTGGTGCCCTTGTGGGAGTGGGGAACACGTGTTGCGGTGATGGCTGCATCTGTGGGAGCAATGGAGAGCGTGAGCCCGTGCTGTGCCCCAGTGCTGAGCTGGCAGCACGGTGCACACGGCCAGGACGTTCTGTGTTTCCCCCAGAGCCGGAGCCTGCAGGCACCTTGCTGCCCTCGGCACAGGCTGTGCAGCCAACACAGCCCAGAAGGGCGGGAGGTGGGCCCGGGGCCAGCGCAGCTCTTTGGGCAGCGGCTCCTTGGAGGGACCTGGGACAAACCCATCCCTGAGCAGCCACTGCCACCCCTGAACTCTCTGCCCCATGACAGCTCCCCCAGCCCAAGGGGACGGGGTCAGGCCCTGTCAGGACCCACTGCAGCCACTTCCCAGTGGGGAGCCCGGGCTAGCTCTGGCTCAGGGCTCAGGGCCAGCTCCGGGAGGAGCTGCAGTGGGAGGGACCTTGGGGCACAAGTTGCCTTTCCCAGGGTCTTATTTGGTGTCTAAACTGGCCGGTCTCCCAGAAAGAAAAGCCTTGACCTACCCTCGGCATCTCCCAGAAGATCACTCCTGGATCCCATAGCCTCAGTCGTAGTCATGGCTTTGGAAGCTGGATCACCTTGATGACGACATTGAGCTGCAAAGAAAGGCAGGACAGAACAGCTCCCATGGCACTGCAGGAGATCCTCAGGCTCCCTGGGGCTGCCAAAGGAGCCGCCCAAGGCACAGCCCCGGGGCACAGCCCTGGGCCCGGCCCCTTCCCTCTCTGCTCTTCTCCGTGGCTGCACAGAGCACACGCAAGGACCCCCTGGCACTGCACACGGGAAGAGGACTGACAGCTAAATGCTCCTTCCTGCCACTGACAGCCACCCTGGGGGATCACTCAGGGCTCCAGAAGAGAGCAGGGCAAGGTTTCCAGAACCCTTTCACCATGAGATCATGTTAAGGGAAAGGGCACATGGGTGAGCTCTTGCCACACTGACACAGATTATTCTGTCAGGAAAGGCACACTGAGAACTTGCCTTGAGCACCCTCCAAGCGTTTCAAGACATTTTCCACCAGGGCTTCCAAATAATCAATCTCACGTTCCCAATCTAGAAAAGAGCAGAGATCAGAACCATTTCCATGAAGTGCTGGGATCCCCTTCTGCCGTAGGGAACTGGGCACTGCAAGGGGGTCGGGTAAGGCCGTGGGAGGCAGATGGCAATGGACATGGCCAAAGCTGCACAGGGGCCTGGGCAGCTCTGGGCTGCCTCTGCTCACTCTGCACACTCTTTCCATGCCCTGTGCAACATCCCCGGAGGGCAGGCACTGCCAAGCAGAAGAGATGGCAGCTCAAGCCTCAGCAGGGCTCAGGCCCCGAGGCTCAGCAATTACCTCCTGGGACTGTGCCTGGCATCGCCTCCCTTCCTGCAGCAGAGGCTGCCATGGAGCCACTCCTTCCTCCGGGAAATTCTTCCTTCGACACATCCTCTCCTTTCATTTCTGGAGAATGGAAGAGAGACAGCTGGATCAGATGGAGCTGTTGCTCATTGAGGAAGTGGGTTCTTCAGGAGGCAATGCTTGTGAAAAGCATGGATAAGGATCAGAAAACACCCAGGATTTCGGGACTGTCCCAGGCTGGTCTCTTCTCCAAACAGCCACCCTTTCTGATCTGCCCGGAGCCCCGGAAAATGCAGGGATCTCAGGGTGTGCCTGGCCAGTGATGCAGCTTAGGCTCCCTGTCAGCTGATGCCAGAAGCCTTCCTGCAGAGCTGGGGAGCAGCTGCAGCCAGGCCAGGCTGGGAAACAGCCCTGCAGGCTGTGAAAGCAGCAGCGGGGCAGCGAGGCTGCCATGGATCCCTTCCCGCTGTGCCGGGCACGGCGTGTCCAGATGTGCAGAGAAAGGCCCCGGCTGCTGAGTGTCAGGAGAAGGCTCAGGGACATGCACCCGCCTTGTTCTCCTTGTAGCATTTCCTTCTGTGTTTGTCTCAGGAATTCGTTTGACTCCAGAGACTTTTTGGCTCCAGTATCTTGGGTCTTTCGTTTTGGAGGACCTTAACAGAAAGTATTTCCATTTTGCATGAACAGATCCCACAAACTCAGGGCTCAGCCTGTGGGGTCAGCAGGGACACACAACGTACCCCTGCGATGGGAGTTGGGCTTCTGTGTAGTAAGCAGCCCAAGTGCTGGAGAATTTCTCCCTGCAGTCACACCAGTAATTGAACAGCCACAGAAACTTCTGTCATCTCTGCCCCACTGGCCGAGCTGTGGGCTCTGAGCTGGCAGCTCTGCCAGGGGAAAGGACTTGACCTACCCTCAGCATCTCTCACAGGCTCAGTCTCGGACATGGGTTGTGAAGCCAGATCACCGTGACGAAGGGTCTTGCCTGCAAAGAAAGGCAGGACAGAACAGCTCCCGTGGCACTGCAGGAGATCCTCAGGCTCCCTGGGGCTGCCAAAGGAGCCGCCCAAGGCACAGCCCCGGGGCACAGCCCTGGGCCCGGCCCCTTCCCTCTCTGCTCTTCTCCGTGGCTGCACAGAGCACACGCAAGGACCCCCTGGCATTGCACACGGGAAGAGGACTGACAGCTAAATGCTCCTTCCTGCCACTGACAGCCACCCTGGGGGATCACTCAGGGCTCCAGAAGAGAGCAGGGCAAGGTTTCCAGAACCCTTTCACCATGAGATCATGTTAAGGGAAAGGGCACATGGGTGAGCTCTTGCCACACTGACACTGAATATTCTGTCAGGAAAGGCACACTGAGAACTTGCCTTGAGCACCCTCCAAGCGTTTCAAGCCATTTTCCACCAGGGCTTCCAAATAGTCAATCTCACGTTCCCAATCTAGAAAGGAGCAGAGATGAAAACCATTTCCATGAAGTGCTGGGATCCCCTTCTGCCTTAGGGAACTGGGCACTGCAAGGGGGTCGGGTAAGGCCGTGGGAGGCAGATGGCAATGGACATGGCCAAAGCTGCACAGGGGCCTGGGCAGCTCTGGGCTGCCTCTGCTCACTCTCCACACTCTTTCCATGCCCTGTGCAACATCCCTGGAGAGGAATCTGGAGCCGCCCGGAGCCCCATTGGAGCTCTCTCCCTCCCAGAGGAAACCCTCCCAAAAAACAAAGCCTGGGGAAAACCATCCCCAAGGCTTCCGGGGCAGACGGGAGCGCTGTCCCGGGAAAGGGGAGCCAGGCCCCGGCTCACCTGATCCCCGCGCTCGCCACGGAGCAGCCTGGGCAGCCCTGGCAGGCAGGGCCACTGCCAGCAGGAGCAGGAGGAAGAGGCGCGGAGCAAGGGCCATGGTGCCTTGCCCTGTACCAGTGCGCAGCTCTTGCTGCCACCACTATCCTGATGCTCCCATCCCAACGTCAGCCCCGCTGCTGCCGCCGCCGCTGCCGCAGCAGTTGTGGTCAAGGACCGACTGCTGGGTCGTTGTGGTGCTGTGCAACCACGGGGCTCTGGGGCCTCTGTGAGCTCAGAGCCTGCTGTGACCTCAGAGTCTGCTGTGACATCATGGCCTTGGCTGTACCCCCAGAGTGTCCCCCCATCTGTACTAATGGGCCGCCTTGATGGTAAATGTTTGGCCTCATCAAAAGGCCGTGGCTTAGCAAACCTTTGTTTTGCCTGCTGACATTGCTGGTCAGGCTGTGCCCCTGGAGATGCTCTTGATGGCTTCCCTTTTTTCCTGGATATCCTTTTTGAGAAGATCCATGGCCAGATGTTCTATTGTAATGAACAGAATCACTGAATCACAGAATTTGCTGAGTTGGAAGGGACCCACAAGGATCATGAAGCCCAACTCCTGGCCGTGCACAGGAGCGTCCTCAAGAGTCACACCATGTGCTTGAGAGTATTGTCCAAATGCAGCTTGAGCTCTCTCAGACTTGGTGCTGCCCTGAGGTGCCTCTTCCAGTGCCCAGCCATCCTCTGCATAAAAAACCTTTTTCTCTTATCCAACCTAAATCTCCCTTGGCACAACTTCAGGCCATTCCCTATCACTGGGGACAACAGAAAGACATCAGTTCCTGCCTCTCCTCTTCCTATCAAGAGGAAGTCAGAGACCTCGATGAGGTCTCCCATCAGTCTCCTGCAGGCAGAAGAGACTGAGAGCCCTCTGCTGCTCTTCACACAGCTTCCCCTTAGGCCCTTCCCCATCTTCATTGCCCTCCTTTGAACACTCTTTCTGTTATGAACGGGCAGAGAGAGACCAGCTCCTCTTTAAACGCCTTTATTAAAACAGCTCGGGATGGGGGCTCGAGGGGCGCGCGCACACCACCGCTGCTCCCTGGACGGCGCAGAGGAGGAGGAGATCAGCTCCGTCTCACGGCGGATCTGGTCCTTCCGTCCTCGCGGGAGTCTCCAAGAAGACACTGGCTTGTTGACAAGTTGGTGTAGTCTGAAGTCTTGTGTGGGCAGTGGCTCGCTGGCTGTAGGGGTTTTTTATGGCTCCACTCCACTTCCTCTGGGCACTGTGGTCCATGGGAGTTCTCTGGTTTGCATGTCGCCATTAGGGGTGTGGATGCCGGTGAGGAGCGGGGAGGGGGCGATGAGGGATAGGGGTAAAGGTATACAAATGAACTTCTTCAACAGTATTTCACAAGTAAACTTGGACTGATAAGGGATACAAATGAACAAGTCTTTAACCTGGTAAACTTGGAAGAGTAACTTATGCCAGTACGGAACGGGGAATGAGCAACTAGGAACATTAACAAGGGTACAGCTTTGAGGTGGCATTAACAGTTGATACAAACATTTGCAACAGTGAACAACAGTGATTGCTTAAGTAGAGGCTTTATAGGGACCTTCTGTTTTGGGGATTTATTCCCCACACTTTCTCATACTGCAGTGACCAACACTTCAGACATTATTTGAAATGGGGCCGCCCCAGTGCAGAGCAGAGTGGGACAATCCCATCCCTGGCCCCACTGGCCATGCTGGGCCTGATGCTCCCAGGAGGGGGATGTCCCCCCCGGCTGCCAGGGCAGCGCTGACTCGTATCCATTTTTCCATCCACCAGGATTCCCAGGTCCCTTTGCACAGTGCTGCTCTCCAGCATCTCATTCCCCAGTCTGTGCACACTGCCAGGGTTGCCCCATCCCAGGTGCAGAATCCAGCACTTTCCCTTGTTGAACTTCACTGGGTTGGTGATTGCCCAGCCCTCCAAATAGTCCAGGTCATGCCCTCAGCCCAGGGACGCTCAGCGTGGGCTCCCGCAGCCCCTCGGGGCCCCGCTGCTGGTGACAGCAGCCCCTGCCCGGCTCCCGCTGCCCGCACCGTGGGCATCCACGGCTGCTCCCGGGCATGGAGCTCAGCCAGGGCTGCTGCCCTCTGGGCTTTGCTGGGGGCAGCACACGGACGCTCGGCTAACAACTCCATCTCTTTATTGCAACGGAAGAAGGGGGTATCTCCTACGCTGGGTGGGGGGTGAACTTTGGAGTTATTTAGAGGGCAGGGCCAGGGGGCTCAGGGGCAGAGGGAAGGGCCGTGTTGGTCTCAGCTGAGGCTGGAGGGCGCTGGGCTGGTCCTAGGGTCTTCAGAAGAACTTGGGAATAGGATGGGAAAGAGTATGATCAAAAATGGGAGTGAAGGCAGTTTGGGGAAACCTATGGGGTGAAGAGGTGGTAGTGGGCTCTACGGGAGTACAACAGGTCTCCTTTTTGCTGACTCTTCTTGGGTCCTTGTCCTGGGTTGAAGTATATTCTATCACCATCTTCATGAACTGTTGAAACCAGGTGAGGCAGGGCTCCCTCCACTCTGGCTTATCTTCTGTTATTGGGCCCATCAGCACCTTTGCTACACAGCTCACAGATAACCCCCTCCTGGACTATCTCCTGTTAATGGGCCCATCGGGCCTTATCACATGACTCACCATCCCCTTGTGAGATGCTCCGCCCAGAGGGAGGAACCAAGCATTCCAGTCTGGATATAAGCTGAGACTCTGAACACCAGAGGGGCGCTTACCCACTGGATTCCCAGAGGACCCGAGCTACCAGACCTTTCTACAGGATCACTGCTTCAGGAAGATCACCTCATCTAGGCTGCTTCCATCCCTCCGCTCAGGTTGTAGTCTGACTCTGTCAGTGGTCTTTTGTATTATTGCATCTATTTTATTTTACTTTCTTTCTTTTTTTTTTTTTTCTTTCTATTAAATTGTATCTCTGACTTGGAGTTTCTCATTTGTTTTGCTTTCAAACCGCTACAGTCCTCTTCATAAAGATCTTGACAGGGCTGCCCAGGCTCTTACTAGTGCTGGAGGAGCTGCTGAAGCTATCCGGGTGTGAGGTCCATCCACTGCCCTTCATCTGCTATTGTGAGGTGCTCCTGTGGAGAGAGGAGTGCGTGAGGCCCCAGCTGGCGGTGGCACACAGGGACCCTCCTGCCCAGCAGGGCCCAGAGCTGGCAAGGCTCCCCAGCACGGCTGCAGCTGCTGGCGCAGCCTGGCCCAGCTGCACAGCTGCCCCTCGAGGCCCCGGCCGGCAGGGGATGGCTGTGGGCAGGGTCCCTGGCCAGGAGCGGGCCCCCCGGCGCCTCTGCCTTTCCAGGGCGATCTGGTCCCTGCTCTTTCTCCTCCCCGCCTTGCTTTGCCTCTGCCCGCTGCCCCTGGGGCTGCTCTTGGCCAGGCAGCCTCAGTGGGAGCCAGCACTGACTATCTGCAGCTCCACAACATTCTCACTGGGAATGTTCCCTGCCTACAGCAGACTTTCAAAAGAAGCTGTTTGAAAGAAAGGTGAACAAAACCCTCACCGTTTGCTCTTCCAGCAACACCAGATTGCTCCGCAGCTTAAAATGAGCATAAGCTCCAGAAGAAGCAGGACTACAATTAACATGAGCCAGCAGGGTGTTCCCTGACAGAGACCACTTCTGATGCCCTTGTGGGAGTGGGGAACACGTGTTGCGGTGACGGCTGCATCTGTGGGAGCAATGGAGAGCGTGAGCCCGTGCTGTGCCCCAGTGCTGAGCTGGCAGCACGGTGCACACGGCCAGGACGTTCTGTGTTTCCCCCAGAGCCGGGGCCTGCAGGCACCTTGCCGCCCTTGGCAGCGGGAGGGACCTTGGGGCTCCAGTGCCCTTTGCCAGGGGCTGTCAACGAGCTCCAGAGGCCTCCAAGCCCAGGTGCCTCCAGCTTTGGCTGCTGCCGGGCCGTGCAAGGGCGGGTGCTGGGGGAAGAGCTGCTGCCACACAGCCCCAGCGAGGACTGAGCCTGGCACAGCAATTACCTCTTGTAACCATGTCTGTGTCTGTGTCTCTGTCTGTGTCTATGTCTGACATTGCGTTCCTTCCTGCAGCAGAGGCTGTTGATGCTCGACTGCTTCCTGAGGGAAATGCCATCTTCCACAGAAAGTCTATGTCCATCACTTGAGAAAGGAAGGGAGACAGCTGGATCAGATGCTATTGTTCCCCATTTGGGTGCTGGCATCTTCAGGAGGCAATATTTGGCAAGGGAATAAACAAGAAAAATGCCCAGGTATTAGGGCTGGGCCAGGACACTCGCTCTTCCAAACAGCCACCCTTTCTGATCTGCGCGGAGCCCCGGAAAATGCAGGGATCTCAGGGTGTGCCTGGCCCCTGGTGCAGTTTGGGCTCCCTGTCAGCTGATGCCAAAAGCCTTCCTGCAGAGCTGGGGAGCAGCTGCAGCCAGGCCAGGCTGGGAAACAGCCCTGCAGGCTGTGAAAGCAGCAGCGGGGCAGCGAGGCTGCCATGGATCCCTTCCCACTGTGCCGGGCACGGCGTGTCCAGATGTGCAGAGAAAGGCCCCGGCTGCTGGGTGTCAGGAGAAGGCTCAGGAACATGCACCCACCTGGTCCTCGCTGCAGTTCCTTCACGATTTGTTTCAGGATGTCATTTGGCCTAAGCAATTCCTTCTCTCCTCTATGTTTGTTCTTCGCTGTCGGAGGACCTTAACAGAAAATAGTTGCATTTCCCAGGAATGGATCCCACAAAGGCAGGGATCAGCCTGTGGGGCCAGCAGGGACACGACTCACCTCTGCGAGGGGAGCTCAGCTTGTGTGCAGAGACCAGGAAAGGAGGCGCAGAATTCCTCCCTGCAGACACACCTGCAACTCAACAGCCACAGAAATTTCTGTCATCTGGTTGATGCCAGGTTGTCAATGTTTATTGCTTGTTGGGACAGTGAGAACATACCTACACGAGTCTCGGAGGGTTTCAAAACTTTATTCAGCCAAGCTAATGGAGAAGCTTCCGCAGGAGCCTCATCTAGAAAGGAGCACAGATGAGAACCTTGTTCTGGCTGTGCTGGGATCCCCTTCTGCCGTAGGGAACTGGGCACTGCAAGGGGGTCAGGTAAGGCCGTGGGAGGCAGATGTCAATGGACATGGCCAAAGCTGCACAGGGACCTGGGGAGCTCTGGGCTGCCTCTGCTCACTCTCCACACTCTTTCCATGCCCTGTGCAACATCCCTGGAGAGGAATCTGGAGCCGCCCAGGGCCCCATTGGAGCTCTCTCCCTCCCAGAGGAAACCCTCCCAAAAAACAAAGCCTGGGGAAAACCATCCCCAAGGCTTCCGGGGCAGACGGGAGCGCTGTCCCGGGAAAGGGGAGCCAGGCCCCGGCTCACCTGCTCCCCGCGCTCGCCACGGCGCAGTCTGGGCAGCCCTGGCAGGCAGGGCCACTGCCAGCAGGAGCAGGAGGAAGAGGCGCGGAGCAAGGGCCATGGTGCCTTGCCCTGTGCCAGTGCGCAGCTCTTGCTGCCACCACTATCCTGATGCTCCCATCCCAACGTCAGCCCCGCTGCTGCCGCCACCGCTGCCGCAGCAGTTGTGGTCAAGGACCGACTGCTGGGTCGTTGTGGTGCTGTGCAACCACGGGGCTCTGGGGCCTCTGTGAGCTCAGAGCCTGCTGTGACCTCAGAGTCTGCTATGAGCACAAGGTTGGGGCAGGATTTTATGGGAATGGATCTGAAGATGTGCCCTCCCCATAAGGAGAGCCTGTCCTGCCAGGCAGCTGCATCCAATCTGGTTTTCTTCACAAGGTCTTGGTTATATGACATTGGACAAATGAGATATTTCATGGCTGGACCTGCAATAGCAATGTCAAGTCCCAAATTCAGCTCACTTTTGTGATTCCCAGTATTGCAGGCAGCAGCAGTGCTGACACTGAGTGTGTGCTTTGTGCTCAGTGCTGGGTTTTGCGGCATGACTGACATGGCAACCAGGCCTTGTCATCCCCAAAAGCAATGTCTGATCTGTGTGTGTGGGTACAGCTGTTCATGATTACACCTGTTCAGTTACCTGCTTTTGTTTCAGTCAATAATCCATTCACTCTAATTTCCTAGCTGCTGTAAAACACGTGGTGTATGAAAAGTAGATGAGGAATGACTTACGTGGTTTCTATACCCCCGGCTAAAAGCAGCACCCTAATTGTACTGTCTTCAGAACTACTCAACTCACAGTCAAGTGTTTTTCTACATTACACTCAATTATCAGAGAAGTAAAGTGTTCCTGCACCACTCAAACTATTTTACTTATTATTTCCTTGGTTAATCATTTATTTGAGGGATGGAGGAACCTTTTGACCTGCTAGGAAATAGTCTAATTGAAGGTACTCTTGGGAGATTTAAAACTGAGCTTGAAACATCGGTACTCAAGAAAAAAAAGACAGTCATCCCAAATCTTTAAAGAACATGGAGAAAACATAAACTTGCTATGAATTTTTCTCTATCTCTTTTTATTTTAGTTATCTGCACACTTTCTATCCTATAAGTGGTAACTGCCTACTAAGTCAAAAATGTATTTATTGGAAATCCTAGCTACTGATCAATGCCACACAAAGTCCTTACGTGTCAAAGTTATTATAATAAAAAAATACCATTAAGGTACATAATTATTCCAAAACTAGGAATACTCATAATACACTGAATATAATTATATATATAGTTATATATAATTATGAACATTATAATTGAGTATTATAGCCAATATTCATAGTTACTTTAATGAAGATCATCCCAAAAGTCAGGACCCCAAAAATGTTGTGAAAATTGAGAGACATGGAAAACAAATGCTATGTTTGAAGTTCGATTTTAAACACAGCATTTCTCTCCCTAAACTTGTATTAGTCCTGATGAGTGTGATATTGCAGATGCACTAAGGAGCTGAAGGACCACTTCTGCTCCTCTGAAAGGCTCTGATACTCCTTACAGACGACGTGCATCTCTCAAACGATACAAAAAACCATCAGGAGTATAACCTGAAAAGGTTATTTGGACCTAGTGAGGTGGTGGTGTGCAGTGAGAGCATCACAGGAAACATGAGCTGAGACAGGGGAGATTGAGAACCAGATATCAGAATATCATAATCATAATAACAATATCAGAAGCATGTTTTCAGTGTTCAGGCATTGGAGGCGCTGCCCAGGGCAGGGGTGCAGTCACCGTCCCTGCAGGTGTGCAAAGGTGTCTGGGCGTGACGCTGGGGGCTTTGGGGGGCACAGCGTCAGTGCTGGGCGACATAAAAGGGTTCTTTCCCCCTGGATGAGTCTACGATTCTGTGCCCCGGGCCACGGGGAGGCCTCGGCCCCTATGGCCGGTGATGGTGCTAGTGCTGCACACAGCGGCCGAGCGGCGCGGGCCGGGCCGGGCCGGGCCGAGGTGGAGGCGGGGAAGGGCGGGCGCGGCCCAGGGCAGGAGCGGCGCGGCGGCCGCCGGGGGCGCCATTACGGGAGCGTCCCCAAACGCGCCCGAAATAAATGGCGGAGGGGGGCGGAGCCCTGTTCGCAGATGACTAATGAGGAGCGGTATTCCCGCGCGGGGGCGGGCCCTCGCGGCCCTCCAGCCAATGGGCGCGAGAGGTTCCGCGTGATGGACGGGCGGGCGGCGGCTGCGGCGGGCGGGGCGCGGCGCCCTTCCCGTGGTGCCGCGGGAGCGGCGGCCGCAGCGGCCGCGACTCCATCCGGGTCCCGCAAGTACCGGGGCGGCGGGGCCGGGCGGCGGCCGCGGGGCCGGGGGGCGGCGGGATCGGCCGCGGGGTCGGGGCGCGCCGGGGGGAGGGTGGGGGCGGCGGGACTGAGCCGTAGGGCCCGTACGGGCGGGCGCGGGAGCCTCGGCCCGGCCTCTCCGCCGCCTGTGCCGCGGGCCCGGTTCATTGTCCTTATTCCCCTCACCGATGCCTTTTCCCCCCGTTCTCCCCCGCTCTCCTCCAGGCGCGCTGCAAGGTCCGGAAGTGCCGCCCCCGGGAGCCGCCGGCGCCAGGTACGTCACTGCCGGGGCCGGGGGGACCTTGGCCGGGGGAGCCCCCCGGTACTGGGGCTGGGGGGGCTCAGCCCTGCCCCAGCACCGAGAGCGCGGCAGCGGGCGCTGAGCCCGCACCGAAGGCCGAAAGGTGAAGAAAATCCCTTAGAAAGTAGGTAGAAGTGGCTTGGCGGCCCAGCCCGTGCTGGGGGCCCGGGGGCTGCTCGGGGCTGTGGTTTCTGTCGAGCCCCCTCACCCGGCGAGGGGCCGTGCCTTCCCGGGCCCACCGCCCCGGCTGCTCCCGCACCGGCGGCTCCGCTGGAAGCGGGTCGGGAGCCGTGGCCCCGGTGCGGCCCTGCCCGGCCTGTGACCCGGGCACACCGCGGCCGGAGGAACAGCGGTGCCCCGGCGGGACCCGTGCCCGCAGCGGCTGGCCGGAGGTGTGGGCGGCCTCGGGGCTCTGGCCCTGGGCACGGGCAGCTCAGCCCCCGGCCGGCTCGGGGCTCGGCACAGGCGGGGTCCCTGGCAGGGCTGCTGGTGGCACAGAGCGGGGCCCGGCCCTTGCACGCTGAGGCTGCTGCTGGGGGCTTCATTCCGGCACAGCTCAGTCAGTTTTACGCGAAGGCGTTACTCCATCAAATTGTACTTTTATGATTTTTATGTTACAACTTTCCCTAAGGGTGGCAGAACGCTGAACGAGGCTGCCCGGGGAGGGTGTGGAGACACCTCCAGACTCCTCTGGAGACATTCCAAACCCACCTGGATGTGTTCCCGTGTCACCTGCTCTGGGTGACCCTACCTTGGCAGGGGCTTGGACTGGATCATTTCCCAAGGTCCCTTCCAACCTTAACAGTTCTGTGATTTATTTCAGGAGTGAAAACTCAACCTGTTGCTCAAGGTCGGGATAATCCTTGTTCAGTGATGTGCCTGTCCCACCGTTTTGGTGCTCCTCTCTATCTGTACTGCTCTGCACAGGCACTTTTGTCACTGAAGTACTAAACTGGCAGGGAAAAATTGCTCCCATTCAAAATGTACACGGGAACAATGCTTAGCAGCAGCATTAGGGCACATTAAATCTATCCCAGAATTTTGGAGAAAATCAATCTGTCCCTTCAAAAGCAATAACAGAAATAATACTTAAGGAACAGGGCAGATTCAAATATCCCCAGCTGTCAGGGGCTTCACCAAACAGTTCTTTGCTGCTGTGGCTTCTGTTGTTGAATTTGACCGGTTCTGTTCACAGCAGTGGTCAGGTGTTAAATAGTCTGAACTCCCAAGAAGTTTTTTGCAGTGGTGATTCAAACTTGCTGCATTCAGCATGCAATAATGGACTAATGGGGGTTGTTTTTTTTGCCCTGTGATAGTTACCTTCATGAAGTGGGACTTCATGAATAGCTGTGTTGTGATATTTTTAATATATAATTGCTGGCTGTGATTTTTTTTTTCACTCAATTTTTCCCAAGTTGTACTCTGTGTATCTTATGTGCAACCTCAATTCACTTAGGTCATGCTAGGAAATGATTTTGCATGCTAATACTGGAGATTTAGTACTTCCTTAGTGGAAAGGAAGTTTAGATAAAACATGAGTTCACTTGCTTTCACTTTCATTTGCATTCATCTGCAATGAGCTGTATCCTTACTTCACTTTCCTTTTGATAAATATCTTCTGTATTTTCCGCTGTTTTAGTAATGGAAAATAACAGTTCATTTGCAAATAGTGAAAAGCACCCAGGACTCAGAAAAGGCAATAATTGCTTGATTATATTGCCAATTAATAACACAACACTGCAATCCTGAAATGTTTTTGTGCACTAACTTTCTTGCTGAATCTGTGTAATTCTTATCATGGGTAAAGTTTTTGCAGAAAATGCCTACTTGCTCCTACCACGTCCTGAGAGACACAAATCTAGGGAATAAATACACAGTTGTGTATTTCATATATATATTCATATATACACACTTTTATGTTTGAAGCAGGACCAGATAACCAAACTGATGCTTTTCTTTGAGAAGGGCACCGAGGCCTTTATAGTTTGAAGCTGAAGTGCACATTTATTTATTCATTAATTCATTTATAAATATCTGCCTTTATTCTGTGTACTGACAGAGGGGTACTGGAAGAGGAGTAGAACATTGACCATTTTGGTGCAGCCTTTCTCAGTGGTGGCTTCCATTTCTCTCAGGCCACAGTTTCTGGATATTTATGTTCCATCTGTAAATACATGGTTAGAAAAATAAATTGAAACCAAACACACTAATTGAAAATGTAGCACAGCAGTAATATCTTGTGATAATTACTTAAAGCCAGAATGATCTGTGTTATTTAAATGCAGGTGGGGTAGAGATTTTGGAAAAAACGCTGCATTTCCAATTGATGCAGTAGATAAAGGCATTATTGGTAGCAGTCAGTGCTGTTAATGTTGTGTAAAAAATTAAAAAAAAATCCCATTGTGGACATGTGTCCCTGTCTGGGTGTGTGGACTGTGGTGCTGCCCAGGAGCACATCAGTGCATTTGTATGTGCTGGAACTGCCTGTTCTCCTTTTCCCCTTGGTCCAATTTCCCAGTTCAGAGCAGCTTTCTGGTGTGATTTACTCTTGCTGCAGCGCACTGCTGCTCAGGGGGCTGGCAGGTCCAGAGAGAGGTATTAAATCTTTCCATTTTGGGTCTAAGCAGGGGAAATAGAAGTGCCTGGGCTTGGACTGAGAGGTGCTACCTTCAGATTAGCATATTATTAGGACAAAGGAAGGTACAATTCAAAACTGAATAAGAAGGAGACATTTTTAGTTTATGCTGGAACTTTTGTGTCAGTCACCATGTGATTTTCCTGAGCCTGTTTTGGGAAGAGGGGCTGAGATGTGCCTGTAGCATGTGACAACAGGCAGTGCAGGGGTGGCTGAGTGGAGTGAGGGGAAGCAGTACCAGGAATAATTAAGTTTATATTAATTGTGCTGCTCCCTTTCTTCCTGTTGTGCACTGCAGTCGCACAAAAACCCCACGGAATGAGCACATTTGAGGCAGGAGCTGCATCAGACACTTGGGATGCTCAGCACGGCTGGAGAAGGGATGTTCACTCAGCAGAAGCTCCTGGGATTCGGGGAGTGTGGCTTCAGTGCAGGCAGTGCTGCTGGAATCCTGGGGTAAAACTGTGAGGGATTGGTGTTGGAACTGCTGTGTAAATCCTGGAGCTCCATCGTGTGGTGGGAGCTGTGCAGGCCAGAGCTGCGGCCTCGGGATTGGGTGCTGGGGCTGCTGAGATTGTCCAGCTCCACAACTGGAGTCAGTTTGTGTCCCCTGCCACTGCTCTGGGGATTTTTAACACGTGCTGGCAGGAAAAGCAGCCCTTGGGAACCTGGCTTTTTTTTTCACAGGGAAGGCAGATGACCCAGGGATTGTTTAAAGCTTGTCTCTCATGGTGTGTTGTGCTGAAGGAGTAAGTCTGCAGGTGCATGACCCTGAGCTCCTGTGCTGCACTGGCTGTGACATCAGCAGCTCTGGATTCACTGAGGATGAGAACACCAGCCCAGTAGAGGCTGTGCCAGCAGGATAATTTGTCTGGCTTCCCTGCTGCTGTGAGTGCCAGCACCCCTGATGCATGGCCTGAGAGCAGCAGCACACAGCAGGCCCCCAAGGGGACCTGGCAGGTGTCACCTGTCCAAGAACATGGCAGTGTAGATGATGCAGCTTGGGAAGACTGTTAGAAATAATCCACGAGTTAAAAATGCCCCAAAATGCAGGATTAATGTAAAGCAGAATACGGGTTGGTTAGGTTTGCAATTAAGCTTTGTCTGAAGGTGGAGAAATGAAACAGATCAATTTCTAGGTTTGTTGTAGTTCTTGTGTCTTTCAGGCTTAATTTTAAATAGAAATGCAGAAGCATTGCCTTACATTTTGCCAAATGTAAACAGGTGTGTAACACCTACCCAGGTTTTCAAAGTGCTTCCAACATTTTCAGTACCTCACAGAACCTTCAGCTTCAGGCACTGACTGTGGGACTGCATTGACTTCCTGGGGTCACTGTCCCACTGAAGATGCAGGGTTGGTGCTGTGCAGCTCAGCTCCCTGGCCATGCTGCCTCTCCCCCTGAGGGAATGGGAATTCACAGGGATTCTGCTCAGCTGCTGACGGCTGGGATGCAGGAACAGGGAACTGAAAGCAATGGCAGCTGCTCTGCTGGAGCTGATTTAAAAGGATGTGATGGGGGCCAGTGCTCTGTAAAGGTTTAACTGTGACCCAGAGCTGCTGTTCTGGTCTATTCCTGCTTTGGGCGTCGGGACCAGGCCCTTGTGTCCACGCTGAAGTTTATTTTTTGGTAGACGTGGAAGTTAGCGAAAGCAAATAACGGGATTTATACCAGTTAGAAGTGAGATTTGAAGGTTGATTCACCCAGATTTGTCATCACTGTTTGTATAAAGGATTCTGTAGTAAGGCACTGAGGGGCTGGAAAGTAATTTGATTTTGTGTCTGTCCAAGGAATAACGTCATCCCTTTGTGTGAGTGCACGGGATCACGCGCTGTGTGCTTGGCAAGGACACCAGCGGGCATCGGGGTGCTCTTGTTCTGAGCAGCCTTTGTTTGAAGTGTGGGCTGAAAACAGCAGGGAGCCAGGACCAGCTCAATCTATTTCATGTTTTAAAAACTGCTTTTCTCTAAATGTTTTCAGCTATTGTATAAACTACCTGGACAAACAGTCATTTTCCTTTGCAGCCCTGTTCTGGAGCTGTCCTTGCTATGAAGGGGATTCTGAGTCACACATCTCTCTGGCAAGTGTTTTCATTTCAGTATTCCAAGATGATGTTGAGCTGTGTTAATGTGGAAATTGGCTTTAAAGTTACATCAGCAGCCGTTAGAGAAACTCTGTCTTCTTTATGATAGGAGAGCATGTCTTTTCAGTGGCCTTTTGGTAAGGCAGTTTAACAACTAAATGTCGGGGTAGAGGCCGTAATATTTTTGAGTTTCCTTTCTAATAAAATAATTCCTGTGCACAAGGCTTAATGTAATTTAAGACTAGCAGAAAAAGCTCTAAGCAGTACTTTGGACAGTGCATGATTTTACTTTTTTAAAATTTTTTTTACCTGTTGTTAAAACAGGTGAAAAGGTCGCTCTCTGTAATAATATTTATTTAATCAGAATTACAAATATTAGGGTCTCGTCCTGATCTGTATAAACCAGTCACATAGCTGTGGTCCTAGGTTGCATTTTTTTTAAGTTCTAAAGAGGAAGAAATTTGTGTCTGTGGGCAGTGTCACTGATAGCCTTTTCTTCTGATTTCAGGTGAGAAGTGACACCTGTGGAACCTGGTAATTCAACAGAAGTTTAATGACTAGTTGCTCTGGCTGCTACAACTTGCTTACCTAAGACCCAAGCAATTGGTAAAATTTTGACGTTAAGAAACCCTATTTTTAACAGAAATTCCTTCTGTGACTAGGGGGAGCAAGGGGAAGGCTTTTTCCATGGTGACTGTTATAAATGCTGTCTGCAGCTAGCCTGACTCGTCTTAACTGAAGCAGCAATCCTGCCCCAGCTCTGAAGATGCCTGCACTGTGGGATGAGGTAGTAGGTTGTATAGTTTTAGGGTCATACCCACCACTGGGAGATAACTATACAATCTACTGTCTTTCCTAAAGCAGCAGATAAGCAACAATGGAAGCTTCTCAGTTTTAAGCTCGATGTCAGATTTTGCTGAACTTCTGTACTTGTAGTGCCTATGGCAGGACAAAATACTCGTGTAATAGCTGTGGGAATTTTGTTGAGGGTTTTCTAGTTCTTGGAAAGGCTAGGTTTTATTCTGCATTAATTTTTCTGCTCTAATGAATAAAAAATTTAGATTATTCCTGTATGTGTATGGTGAGCTAATCGAATACAGACTCCTGGTGTTCCAGTTGTTGGGGTGTTGTATCAAACATCCTTCAGAATGAAGCTGAGGTTGGCTGCTGAGCTATTGCTGAGGTCTGTGCTTCTCTGTCAGAGTGAGGTAGTAGATTGTATAGTTGTAGGGTAGTTATTTTACCCTGTTCAGGAGATAACTATACAATCTATTGCCTTCCCTGAGGAGTAAAACAAACTGCGCTCCCTTGCAGCCAGTCCTGGGCTAAAAATACTCCTGGAGTGAAAGCAGACGAGTTCAGGGTGGTGAAGCAGCAGTGGCAGGATGTGCAGGACTGACAGTCAGTGGGAATGGTGCAACCCCGCAGGATATCTTTGACTTAACATGACTTTTTTCCCAAGGTGAGTGGCACAGTGCTGGCTGGGGATGGAAAATGCCCATGCTTTAGGTAGAGGGAGGAACACTCCACAGAGGGAAGTTACTCCAAGCCAGTTAGGAGAATGTAAAATACAGGGAGCTCAAACTTGTACATTGGGACTTAAACCTTTCTGACAGCCCAATTTCCATAATGCATTCAAGCTCCATGACTCCCAAGTGTTTTGGTAGAAGTTGGCGGGAAAACGTAAAATTACCCTTTATTAATAAGTCTGCATGCTTTTCCAGATCTAATGCAAAGCTTAAGTGTTGGCCAATTTTGGCCAAAACTGACCTCTCACCTTTCTGGGGGTGTGTGAAGCTATGGAGTTTGAGCATCCAAGAGCCAGCAGTTTTCTCTGAGGTGCTGTTGTTTCTGTAAAAAGGCTTTTAAAGTAGATTCCATTCTCTTTCCTCCTGCTGTGCTTGGTGCACCCAGCCTGTAACTGGTTCTGTGCTAGCACACCCAGCAAGGAGTAACAAAAAAACCCAGGAAATAAATGCTTTTTGGGATGGGAAGTTTAGCTTAGGCAGGGTGCACATGGAGCCATTGGTGAGTGTGGCAGGCAGTGAACCACTGTTTGTCAGTGCTGACAGTGTCACCTTGGAGTGTGTGCCCAGCCAGGGCAGAAGAGCAGAGCAGCTGGGGAGATAAAGCCCTGCAGAGAGTGAAGAACTGCCCAGAGGAAGTGTGGGGCTCCTAGGAAGAGGTAGTAGGTTGCATAGTTTTAGGGCAGGGATTTTGCTCACAAGGAGGTAACTATACAACCTGCTGCCTTTCTTAGGGCTTTGTTATAACACCAGGACCATTTGGGCTCCAGCCTGCAAACCTCTGCAGCTTTGGGACATGGAGAGAAAGGACAAGGTATTTCTGAGCGTGCTGAGGCTTCATGGAAGCTGTGTCTTGGCAGATTTGGTCCCAAATGGAAGTGTAGGAATGCTGGCTGCAATGCAGCATGGTGACACTGGGGCTGCACATGCCACTTTGGGGACACTGGGCTGTGCTGGGAAGGCAGCTCCTTTGAAAGGTGGAGGCCCCTAAGGTTAGGGTGAAGGTAAACTTCTGAACATCAGGGTACTGGTACTGTGTGCTCACAGGGAGCTGAAAGACACCTTCCTTAGGCTTGGTGCATTTCAAGTGGCAAAACTCCAGTTTTCCTTCCCCAGAAGTGCCAGATTCCAGCTCCCCTGGAAGCTGGTGTTTTCTCACCAGGTGTGGGCACTCTGAGGGAAACAATCTCTCAGTGGTGCATTATTTACAGCCCTGCAGAGGGGAGCTTCCAGTTCAGAATGGTGCTGTGGTTTCTCATGGAATTGTTAAAAGTGAGTCCATGGTTTTTGATGTAACTGCTCTGCACCACAGCAGTAGTTCTGGTAGGGCTCTGGCTGGACACTGTTCTGTGGGATGCAGAGATTTCAGTTCTGAGCACCTTGCAGCATTAATGTGCTGTGCTCACACCAGCCACTAGTTAAATTGCAAATCAGACACAGTCTTAGCTTATTAACATGTTAAATATTGCTTATATTGAACATTTTGTGTGATTTTAACTGTACTTTTTTTGCTTTAGTTAATAAAATACAGCATTTTGTGCAACTGATGGTGAATTGCCTTTACTTTCTCCTAAATGAAGATGTGAGTTTTAAAGGAAAACACTGCCCCTGTTGAAATAAACTCAAGGCCATGTTTGGTCTTCACTATAATTCCAACACACTAATTTTAATGTTAATTATTCTGGTATTAACTTTTGTTTAAGAGCTTTGGTGCAAGACTTCACTGCAGGTGGGGAATACTTGCTGTTTGCTGCTGAGTGTGCAGAGGAGCTCTGCTTATTCCAGAGCTGGTTTATGGCCATGAATTTCCATTGCTGCACAAACATCTCGACTTTAGTCTTATATAGTTGCAGCTGGCAAGGTATCTACAGGTAAGGCTCAGGCAGAGAAGCACCAGTGAGTTTGATTTTGGAAAATGCTTTAAAAGCTTTAAGATACCTAACATTTTATAAATAGAAGTGGTGTACTTACAAAAGGTTTAAATAATCTGTGCTACCCATTGCAGCTGTTGGTTCAGCAGTCTTGTCTCATCAGGTAATTTCTCATCTGGATCTGTCTGGATTCCACTCAGTAGATGGGATCTGCTCAGAGAGGCTCAGAGTTGCTTTGCCTTTTCCGCGTGTGTACTGTGAGCTGTGCAAGGATGAGGTGACAGCATGGCAAGGACCCTTGTAAAAGAGGCAGTGGTTAAAGAATGCACAGCCAGCACTGCAGGAAGGGTTGCAGCAGCAGTACAGACTTGTTTACCACCCATAGTGCAGTGGTTGTGTCATGGTGGTCTTGGAAACATTCCAGTGCTGCTCCAAAAATAGAATATACAGCCCCAGCCCAGATGCACATCGCAGAACAATCTATGTGCTGTGCCCTTCTGTGCAGAAAGGTGTGCTCTAAAATCTCCCTGGAGTGTGAAAACTGAGACCTGTTGGGCTTTTTGTGGGAGGGAAACCCCTGCTGATGAACGTCCCTGTGCTTGCAGAGGGGCTCTGGGTGCTGGGGCCATGGTCATGGGAGGGGAACTGATGCATTAAAAATCCTCTCCCCTGTGTTGAGAATTTGGGGCGTGGCAGCCACGAGTTTCCCTGTGCTGTGTCCAGTTCTGGGATCTCCAATGTAGGAGGGATGTGGAGCTGCTGGAGAGAGTCCAGAAGAGTCCCTGGACATGCTCCCAGGCTGGAGCCCCACTGGAGCCAGGCTGGGAGAGCTGGGGGTGCTCACCTAGAGAGGAGAAGCTCCAGGGAGAGCTCCGAGCCCCTGGCAGGGCCTGAAGGGGCTCCAGGAGAGCTGGACAGGGACTGGGGACAAGGCCTGCAGGGACAGGACACAGAATGGCTTCCCGCTGCCAGAGAGCAGGGCTGGATGGGATATTGGATACTCGCAGTGCTGGGTTAATGGTTGGATTCTATCTGAAGGACCTTTTCCAACCTGAAGGATTCTTTGACATCTTTATTGCCAAAAAGCCCTTCTTGCTCTGTCCCCAGGTAAGCAGCGAGCTGGACTCCCATAGGTGCAGACAGGTATTTGCTTTACAAGACAAAGGATAAAATACCTGATGCATGTGCAAGGGGGAAACAAAAATCTTTGAAAGAGAAGAAGGCAAGTCTCATACACTGGTCAAGAGACCAGAGGGACAGGTTCAGCTGAGATCATTGCTTTCAGCTCAGCCTCCCTTAAGAAGGAACATCCCTTCATTCTAGAGCCATCAGAGCATGGTGTGGCCTTCAGCCCTCAAGCTGAAGCTGTGCATTTAATGTCACGGTTCTGTAAAGATGAGTCCTGGCAGGAGCTACTGCAGGCATCAGATGTCAGTGTGTGTTGTTGCAACACGAGAAATCAGATTTGTTCTTATTTGTTCTAGTGGAATTGGATTTTTAGGCTGGTTTGTTTCAGACACTTAAAACCACTCCAGTGAAGAGGCATTGGAAAATCAGACACTGTTCTCTTCCAGCCTGTTGTATTAAAGCAATCTTCAAAATAAAGCTATTACAAGCCACATAATGCTACAAAGGGCTGTATTTTTGGCAACTGAAAAGGTCCCTTCTGAAATAGGAAAATGTTTCTGAAAAAATACTCCTTTGACATTAAAACTCTCTATACAGATGATGTCAAGCTGGTTAGTTAAACCCAGCACAGCATAAAAGCAGGGACAAGGATGAAGTCCCAGTTCCGTGAGGGAGTTTGCTGCTCCCTGTGTACCTCACCTTGTGTATGACACACCCTTTAGTACGCTCCCAACAACTCTGTGCAAATGAGGGGAAAGGAGCAAGCAGTGGTCAGTCAATCCCAAAATGCTGCCACACATTAACCCCAGTCTCAACTGGAAGTGGCTTCTGCAGTAGCTCCCTAAAACCAGGGGGGATAAGGAAGAAAATGAGAAGTGTAATTTGAACTTCCCAACTCCTGCAACTGTGAATTTGCTCCCGACTTACACTGTGCCTGGTGGAGCTGTTGGGTCCTGGTACAAACACTGAAGGGTCTTAGGCCAGAAGAGCAGGCACAGCCTTTCCTGGGTGTTTGTTTTACTGAGAGCAAGGCTGAGGCTGTTTGTAGAGCCTGATGTAATTCCTGAGGGGTTCTTCATCAGCTGCCCAGCACTGCCCCGACTGAGGGGATGCGCAGACAGCACTGCAGATCTTCCTCAGTTCACATCAAACCTCCTCAGACCGCTGGAAAAACCTACAGGTAAGGGAAATAGGTGGAGCACGAGGCCTGAGAGTAACTAAGGAGTGTGAAATGAGCAGTACATGAGTGTCTGAAGGATGCAAAGGCAGGAAATAGGATTGCTGTTAAAGGCTGGTGAAAATGTTCAGCTGACTGTCACACAGATGTGCAATGGGACATGTGAAGCTCCTGTGCAGGGAGCTGAAATGGGTGCAGTGCCAGAGCTCTGCTGAGCTGAGTTTTGACAGGAACAGACGTGTTTAAACCTGGCTTCAGCTGAGTCAAGGGAAATCCTGCCCTTCATCTCAGGACAGCGTTTCACTTTGAACTCAGAATAATTCACAGAATCTTGAATATCCCAAGCTGGAAAGGACCCCCGTGGATTACTGGGTCCTGCTCCTGGGCCTGCACAGGAGACTCCAGGAATCCCGCCCTGTGCCTGAGGGTGTTGTCCAAACACTTGATTGAAATAAAGCATGCAATTAACTTATTACATTAATTAACATATTAAGAGAAGACTTAGCTAGGATACTAATTATTAAGTATTCTTAATTAATTACATTAACATACTGTAAATTAAAATATTTTAAAATAAAATTATTAGAATATTAATTAGCTTGTAACAGATTATCACCTTGTTTTTTTGGGTTTTTTTTCTTTTTTCTTAATCTCCTCAGAGCTAGGAAAGGCTTGTTGTTGGCTGAGTGGGCAGCAGGAGGGTGGGGATGTGGGAAATGCACTGAGCACTTTTGCAGGACCCTGTGCCAGCCTGGACTGCTCAGGACAGAGGCTGCTGGCCCTTGCTGGGGGACTGGTGCCTTTCACAAGTGTTTGTGTTGAGGAGCTTGGCTATGTCTGCTCAGCCCAGCCGTGAACAGAGAGATGCTATTAGCACACTGGGGGATACAGGAGCTCATTATTACAATATCACAGAATCCCAGAAGTGTTTGGGTTGGAAGGGACCTTAAAAGCTCATCTTGTTCCACCCCTGCCATGGGCAGGGACAACTGCCATGGACCTGGCTGTTTGGTTTTCCATTGTGAAGTGAATTAGACCAGGTGAAATTCTCCAAAGCATTTAAAGTGTATTTCTGAGGTGTGTGAAAACATTTTTACTCTTAATAAAATACCTGTTTTCTGTTTCAGATTTCAACCCTGGCAAAACCTGTGTTCCCACTGGATTGCTGTGACTCACTGAACTCCATTGTGTTGCAGAAATTCTGAAATGGGGCCAAGAAATTCCAAGATTACCTTCTTAAAGAAAGAAATAGCCACTGCACTGCTTGTCCTTCAAATCCCATTCAGTGACCACAGTGTTGTGTTTCAAGCAGGGCCAACGCAGTTTTCCTTTCAGGTGCTCTTAAAACATAGGAACTAAAAATCCCTGAATATCCTGAGTTGGAAGGGACCCAGAAGGATCATTGAGTTCAGCTCCTGGCCCTGCACAGGACACCCCAACAACCCTCCCCCGTTCCCCTCTATCCCCTTTCCTTTGCATTAGGGGCAGCTCAGGGCTCCTTGTGGATCCAGCTGCAGCACAGCTGTACACGAAACTTTCCACCTGCTCTGCCTGTCTGTGCCACTGTTGGCTCGCTGAGGGATATCCCAGGTGTTTCCAGACTCCACTGAGCTGCAGCTCTGACAGCAGCCAGATCTAAGCTGCTCTGGAACTGTGTTTATTGGGTTTCATAAACTGGTGGGGAGGGCAAGTGCTCAGGAATTGATCTCCAGAAATGCAAGAAGTGCTGATGAGGGAATTCGATGCTGAGCAGGGTGTGGCACTCTGGAGAGCAGCGCTGGGCTGATCACTGTGCCATCCCTGATGCAAACTCTATATGACACTGCTCTCTCCACTGAAATGGACAACGGAAAATAGTCCAGTGCTGCTTTTAGATTTAGAACAAATTCTGTGACTGGATGACAACAAAACATCTCCTGTGCACCTCTGCCCTGGAGCCACGCTGGGAGAACTGGGGGTGCTCACCTGGAGAGGAGGAGGCTCCAGGGAGAGCTCAGAGCCCCTGGCAGGGCCTGAAGGGGCTCCAGGAGAGCTGGAGAGGGACTGGGGACAAGGCCTGGAGGGACAGGACACAGGGAATGGCTTCCCACTCTCAGAGGGCAGGGCTGGATGGGATCTTGGGCAGGAATTGTTCCCTGGGAGGGTGGTGAGGGCCTGGCACGGGTTTGGATGCTCATTTTCCAGCCCCAAATGTGTTCATTGTCGGACAGATAAGCCATGACAAGTGTTTTTCCTACATTAAAATAAACCAACACCTCATGAAACAGAGCTGGGAGCTCCGGGTGTCCCTGAGCTGTGCCCAGCAGGGTTTGAGGCTGTGGAGCTCTCCCAGGAGAACACCCCAGCTGCCCTTTGGCCAGAGCAGTGCTGAGCTCTGGCAGTGACTGCACCTGGGAGGGTTTGTGTGTCTGTGCTTCCTTCCAGGTGATAAACAACCCAGATGTTACTGCAGCTCCCACTGACACATCTGCACCACTAAGGGTGACAGGCTGCTGTGCAGATAATGCCTGCAAATATTTTCTCAGGTTAGTTCAGGGTCAGGGGAGATGGCAGAGACACTTTACAAGTGAAGTAATTCCTTGCCCACCATCGATGACCTCATGAGACACAGTCATGAGATAAGGGTTTGCGTCACCATCTTTTATGTAAATTCTTTTTTAGGGCTGGTAAGGGAGTGTTACAGTTGGCCACTTCATAAAGGAAAACAAACAGATGGAGCTCTATTTTTAGTCTTCTGAGAATATAACTCACAAATGCTATTTTTCCAGAGGTGATTCGTTGAGTTTCCACGTTTCTGCTTACGGTCAGCAGAGCTTTTAACACAGGTTTGCACTTTAAATTCATGTGACAGTTCCATACAAAGCTTTGGAAGTGCTGGTTTGAAACCTAACAGAAATACACAGGTAGTGTCTTCTAATATGCATCTGTGAGAGCTTCGTCAAAACTCAATCAGTTCCAACCAAGCATTTGGAAAACTGTTACCTACAAACAAGGCAAGTGACCAAACCAAACTCCATATTCTCTACTGCCTGGACCATGGTGGATATAACTCTCCCTCATATTTTTAGATTCTTTGCTGGCCACATTTAGTGGACCTGTTATTGCTTGGGTAGTTTCAGTGGATATTTTCCTTGTATAGTAATAAAATTTCAAGCAAATCTTTATCAGGTGTACCTATACAACATTGGTGTCTTAGCACTGTTTGCCCAAATAAAAGTCATTTTGATACTTTAGGCATTGGAAGCAGCCTTCCCTGCCCAGGTAGGCTGCTCTCAGACCTGTTGCTCCAGAACTCTTGTGCCAGGAAAAGAAAATTTAAAAAAATAGGATTTTAGACATGATAAAACCAATTCAAAGCATTTAACACTCAAGGGAGCAGTAGCCGATTGAATCTGTTCTGTCACTACAGCCCCAGTTCTCTGAGCTGTTGGTGTTACACATCCAAAGAAACTGTAAATGTAAGTGTGGGCTGCTGAGAGAGTTCTCAAATGAGAGTTCTCAAAAAAACCCAAATCAGTGTGGTCATGGTTTACGTTAACTTCTTCAAAGTAAAAGCCACTCGAATATTCCATTTTGTGTTTGTTCTCACGAAACAGCCCATAACTACGTACTGTGCAGCGAGGGGCTGTGAGACATCCATCATGTATAAAATTAGTTTGGTGTTGAAAACAGTTCCACCAGTCAGGAACACCACCAGGAGCTGCTCCTGGTCCGGGCAGAGCCCGTGAGCTTCCTTGGTCAGCAGCACAGCTCCTCCAGGGCAGCCTGGGGCTGTCCCTGCCCGTTTGCTGGCAGCAGTGGCTGCAGGAGAGCTGCTCAGGCTCTGCTCCCAGCCTGTCGTGTGGCTGTGCAGGTTTCCCTGGGTGTCTGTCAGCCCTGGCTGTGCTGGCGGCTGTCCCTCCATCCCCAGGGACCCTCCTGTGTTTGGAGATGGGCCTTGTGCTGCACCTGCGTGTGACAGGGTCACACAGGAGCTGTGCCTGTGCTGCCCTGCACAGGGACCTCAAACACTGCCGGTTCAGCAGGGGCACGTGGTGAATCCAATCCCATCCAGCCTGGCCTTTTCCTGACTCTGCTCCATCTTTCCTGCCATGTCACACCGTCAGGGAGAGCCAAACGAGCTGGGAGCCCACCCCTCCAGCACAAACACCAGAGTGCAAGTGAGGGAAAAAGCCCCCAAACAAATCCAAGCCAAGCCTCTGATCCTCCTTTTGGGGCTGTGTCTGGGTGTCACCTGTGTCTGTGCTGAGGTGGAAGCCAAGCCGAGGTGGGAGCACAGGATGTACGGACAGCCCCGGACAGGCAGGCTGGCAGGAAAAGCAGAGCCCGGCTCTCCCAGGAGCTAATCCTGCCTGCCGGGCAGATTCCCTTCCCCTTAGCCTCTGGGCCATGAGGAGATCATGCTAAAGCCTGCCCGCATTATGTTTTTCACGTTCAGTAAAATCTGAGTGCCAGAAACTTTCAGGATTCTCCCTCCCCTGTCCTCCATGACTTATGCTTCCTTGAGAAACCACAGCCCTCTCTAAGTACCTTAGAAATGCACCATAAGCATTAAGCCAACACTCGAGGATAATAAATGAGGCCAAATTACATGCCAGGATGTGCTGGTGATAATGTTTTCCACTGAAGACAGGAGCGGCGAGATTTTCCAGCACAACAGCGGAGGCGCTGTGCCCCCACCCCACAGGGGTGACCTTTACCTGACCACGGCCAGCCCCAAACCCTGCCCGTGCGACCATGTCCCCACAGGTGACACGCTGGGGCAGTGCCCAGGGTGGCCAGCCCGGCCCTGCCTGACCTTTAAATCCATCTCCTCTTGTTTGCGTGCCCAAGAGGAAATCACATGTGTGGCACGAGCCTGACCCAGAAATATTGCAGGGAGTAGGATATTTTGTGCGAATAAGGAAGGGCAGGGTCTGCAAGATGAATCACCAAAACAATAATTATCCTGAGGAAAAACCTTGGAGGGTGGATTAGCCGTGATAACTGCCCTTTCAAGGTAACAACAATGCGAGCCGTCAGCTCTTCTCGGTGGTGAGGGACACAAAATGCTAGAGCACAAAGCTTAAAAATAAAAAGGATGGAAGTTCATGAGAAGAGATTGCCCAAGGAGGCATCCTTCACTTCCCAGCTGCTCCTACTTCAGCCCGTGATTGTTAAAGAATCTGCCACAAAAATTGCTCCAAAAATTATTTTTAGCACACCAGCAGCTTTCAGTGAAAATAAATAAAGGGCCAGACAGTTGCTATAAAGACAGGAAATAAACTTTAGAAACTCTTTAACTTTTGGCTAAGCAGGGCAACTGAATTACACAGTTCCTGAGCGTGCATGATTGTCTCAGATAAGATGAGCTCTGATAGTTTTCTCTTTTCTTTCCCATCTGCCCAGTTACAACACCGCGGTCAGTGCTGTGTGTCTGGGCACACCTGGAGCCGCCGCCAGGGCTGGGGATCTCAGGGTGCTGCAGTCCCTGCCTGCCCCTCTGGTGTGTATTTCCCATGGCTGGGCCATGTGCAGGCAGCCAGCAGCTCCCGGGGCAGCACTGAGCCCCTGGAGGGATTTGGGCACAGCCCGTCCCCAGAGCAGTGTCCTCTCCTCTCCTCCCCAGCCCAGCAGGAGCTCCTCCTGGAGAGGCAGGAGAGCTCTGCCAGCCTGGCTCTTCCAGTGCTCCCGGGAGCTTCAGGCATCCCAAAGATGGGCAGAGCCGTGGTAGGGAACAGGAGCTGAGCCCCAGCAGAGCTGGGCAGGGACAGCAGCCCCTGGAGAGCCCACAGTGGGCAGGGCACTGCCCAGGCTGCCCCTGGGCACAGGGAGCTGCTGCCCATCAAAAACATCTCTCCCGGAGCAGCAGAGAGGGAAGGCCCAGCTCTGGCTCCCAAGCAGAACAATCTCCTCATTCTCGTGCTTGAGCCAAGCCTGTGCTCAGCCCGGGTTGCCTGGGCTGATGCTTCACGTTGTCAGTCAGGGCAGATGTTGTGGGAGGCGACAATATTTTGCTGCCTTTCAGTTTTACACCCAGTGATCTGCCTCAAGGGTGCCTTTGAGCAGCAGAGGTGCCACAGCCTTGTCTGTGCCTCGCCCCATCTGCCCCCGAGGCTGCAGGAAGTGCTGGCATTCCTCTGGGAACGGGCACGGGCACTTCCCAGGGGAGAGCTGAGTGAAAAAACCTACCGGGGTCACTCAGGCTGTGCCCTGCACCCCAACAGGAAAGTTCTCTGCAGTGACAGCACCTGGGGAAAGCGAGGCAAGGAGACTGCAGAGAAGCAGAAGCCTCGGAGCTGTAGCATCGCCGGCCCCTGCGGGGCTGCACCTCTCACAGCACCGGGCAGGGATGTGGATCTGATGCCAGGAAAGGCTGGACAGGGATCTGCTGCCAGCCGGGCCCCAAGGAGAGGCTGGACAGGGATCCGCTGCCAGCCGGGCTCCAAGAAAAGGCTGGACAGGGATCCGCTGCCAGCCGGGCCCCAAGGAAAGGCTGGACAGGGATCCGCTGCCAGCCGGGCTCCAAGGAGAGGCTGGACAGGGATCCGCTGCCAGCCGTGCCCCAAGGAAAGGCTCCTCCCGCTCCTGTCGCCGAGCTGAAGCGCTGCCAGCAGCCGGGAAAGTGAAACCACAGCAGAACTGGAGAAGGCACTTCCCAGGTGCTGCTCCGTCCCCCGGGCTCGCAGTCACCACGACGTTCTTGTTCCCTCTGCCATGCGTGCAGGAACTTTAATAATAACAAGAAAACGAATAAAATCATTTCCCTGCTCCAGTGGGATGTGGATACCTTTCCCTCTCCCAGCTCCTGAGCTATTACCAGGAGTAAGTGGATGGTTGCAATTCCCCATTACTGAGCTTGTTAACAGCTCTGTGTGCCTCTGCCAGTTCCACTTCGTCCTGAGCCGGGCTGCCAACACTCTCTGGGTTCTCCCCGGCCACCCCCCCGGATGTCTGGGTTTGGGTCCCTCAGCCCTTGGAGGGTGGCCTGGGGACAGGATGGGATCAAACCACTCAAACATCCCACTGCTTTATTTGCTTGTTTAGCTGCACACGGCATTCCCCTCTGGCCGCACTAACATCCCTCCCTTCTGTTTTTAATTTAAAGTTTAACAAAATTATTTTCATATTTTTATGTCCCCAAAACATCTAAAAACCCCACCTTCAGCCACAGCCCTTCAGCTTGGACTCAGTCACACTTCCCTCAGTGACAGAACGAGAGTAAAACACCTTATCAATTTGGACAGATCAGTTTCCTTTATGGTGGGGTTGTTTTCAGCGTGCTGTGATGTGTATTACAAAAGCCAAAGATATAAATGATCAACTGGAAGCTTGAATTAATTTTTCCTTGTGTCTAAATTAGGAGAGTGAGTAATTGCTGCAGTAATCGCGGGCAGAACCTGTTTATCAATGCCAGTGAATAATTGGCTATCAAACAATGGTGCACTTTGCCTTTGAACATTCCCAACACCCCAGCAGGAAGCACACGGCCAGCTCTGAGCCCGCCCGCTGATGGATGAGAGGAGTGGCAGCATTACAAACGCAGCCTGGGGAAAAGCTTTCTGACGTGTCTCCCCCAAAGCATCCCTCTGCCTCAGGAGTTATCCTTGCTGCAAGGATAAGCTCACAGCAGCCTCAGATTACAGCATCTGAAGTCACAGGGCCGAAATAGCAGCAGCCTAATTCTGTAATCAATCACTGCTGCTCACAGCAGCCAAGAGCTGTACCTGGAAGCCACAGGCAGGAGCTGCCTCATGTTTGGTGATTTTGTACCATCTGCCACAGCTCTGACCTCACCTCTGTCCGTGCAGCACAGCACTGTTATCTCCTTGGGTCCTTCCCTTTCCCTGCCAAGCCTGTCCTGTCCCCACTGCTCATGCCTTCCCCTGGGCCGTGTCCCTGTCTTGTCCCCACTGCTCATCCCTTCCCCTGGGCCTTGTCCCTGTCCTGCCCAGCTGCTCCAGCCCTCCAGGGTCACCACTGCTCCTCTTCTGTCCCGTCCCTTGCTCAGGGCTCTGTGTGCTCACCCACAACTCCTCCAGCTCTCAGCACCTCTCCTGTGCTCTGCTCCTGCTCCCAGCCCCTTCCTTTCCCTGAGCTGTCTGCAGCAGGAGCAGAGTGGTGCCAATGGTGGGGGTCCCTCCTGTTCCTGCTGGTCCCCAGCCCCTGCTCCTGCCCAGCCTCTCCCCACCCTCCTCCTCCTCCAGGGCCCATCTAAGGCTCTTCCATCTCCTGCCACATCCCCACAGACACTCCGGGTGCTCTCAGGTTCTGGAGTGACAGCCCAGCCCGTTCCTCACGCTGGCATCTCCCCGCTCCCTCAGCTGAGGCCAGCTCCTGTTTGAGCCTCTCAGGCACTCTGAGAAGGTTCATCTGCAACATTCTGCTCGTAGCACTGCTCTTCCTCACCTCTCTGCTGTGCAAATTGTCATGTGCAGTGTGTTCTGCTCACTGCTCATCCAGATAATTCAATTAGTTCTCCTCTCCTCCTCTGTTTGCAGACCTCTCCTCCCTGTCCTTTTCTCAATTTGAAAATTGCTCATTTGCTTTCAGCCTTCACTTCAGTCCAGTCTATCCTGTTCTCCCAGAGTCTGGCCTACTGGCTGAATTTTACAGCTTTTTATGCCCCTGGAGCTTTTAACACAGCAGAAAATTCATTCTCTCCACCTCTGTACCATTCCTTTTCCCACTCTGCAGCTGTAAGATCCAGCTGAATCTGAAGAAATGTATCTGCAGCCCTGTCTGATGCAATTTCTCCCTGGTGGCTCTGTGCTGGCTCCCCTGTTCTCCCAGGAAACATGAGCTGGCTGGTTTTCCTCATGTCTCCAGTAGGACACTGCTCTGTTCTCCCTTCCAGCGGCATCTCCCTGACACCTCACTGTTGTTCATCCTCCCTTCATCCCTTTCGATTCTAATTATGTTTAGCTCTTCTCGTTTAACCTTGAATTCTGCAATTTCCCCTTCAGTAACATACCTGAGCATCTCCTTTCTTTAAGATGTATCAAATGTATTCCCAGGCCCTTGATTTTCCCCTTGTCCCTGCACACCCTGCTCCATCCCAAGCTCTCTGTTGTTAAAAACCTCTGGAATATTGACTGCAGAGTTGCTGTTGGGAAATGTGTCCCTGCATGGCTGCAGACACCAGCCTGTGGTACCAATGTGCTGTACAGGAAACCTTTCCAAGAGCAGGAATCAGCTCGGTCAAGTGTTTTCCATGGAGGCCTTTTTGACAGATCAAGATATTTATATAAAAATATTTTTTAAAAATTCTATTTATATACAATATTAAAATAAATATAAATAGAATACATTATTCTAAAAATTATATATAATTATTTATATATATTTTAAATACTGTTTGCATTATTTAAAACTAAATGCTGAATGCAAGATTATTTTGCCCTTCATCTGGACATAAAGCATACCTCTGCACAGGTAGATAGGGAAATGTTCCCAGCTTTGCAAGGAGATAGGAAATTATTGATAAGAGCCCTGATATCTGCAATACAAGCTACTTTTGTAGGGTTCACAGCATTGTCCCAAAGCTCTCCTATTAGCAAACTCTGTTTTGAACAAACTTGGCTGGAAAACAAAATCCAGTTCAGTACTTTTCCCTTTTTTTTTTTTTTTTAAAAACCTGTAGTGCTATTTTAAGATGAGTTTTATGGTTCCAGTTTAGGCAATGGCCAAAACGGAAGGGAAAAAAATGACAATATTTCATAAAGCTTACGTGCCTTGCTCGTGACTCTCTCTCACACCATGATATCACCACGGCCTCGTGCATTTCTACTGACATTTGACATCAGCCTTGTAAAAGTGCACCTCGAATCTCTGAATAGATGTAAAAGGGAAGTTTTGTTTTGGAAAAAGACAGGGTTTGAGTTCTGTCATTTTAATTATAGTTATATGGAGATATTAATCTAGTCACAGTCTCAAAATGTCTTCTGCTGATTGTCAGATTTGTAAATACGCTTTAGCCCAAGGTCAGCCTTCGTCACCACACCAAGTGGACCCGTGTCTCTCTGTGCCCTCCTCCCCATCATTCCACTTTCTCCACCCTTTCTCTCCTTCCTGCCATGGACATGAGTTTGCTTCCCCTGCTCTCCACATGATTTCCTCATGCTATTTGTTACCCCTTGCACACAGGGCTGTGGGCTCCTCCCTGCCACGGCCAGGGGATGGACACCACCCTTGTTGTCCAGGCTGTCCCCACCCAGCCACACGTGCTGGGAACAGCCCCCGGCCAGCCTGGACAGACAGGGGCACCTCAGGGGCTACAGAGTCTAGTGCCCAGTGTTCCTGCAGTGCCCAGTGTTCCTGCAGTGCCCAGTGCCCAACCCTGCAGTGCCCAGTGCCCAGTGTTCCTGCAGTGCCCAGCGCCCAGCTCTGCAGTGCCCAGAGTCCAGCTCTGCAGTGTCCAGTCCTGCAGTGCCCAGTCTCCAGTCCTGCAGTGCCCAGTGCCCAGTGTTCCTGCAGTGCCCAGTGCCCAACCCTGCAGTGCCCAGTGCCCAGTGTTCCTGCAGTGCCCAGCGCCCAGCTCTGCAGTGCCCAGAGTCCAGCTCTGCAGTGCCCAGTGTTCCTGCAGTGCCCAGTGCCCAGTGTTCCTGCAGTGCCCAGTGTCCAGCCCTGCAGTGTCCAGCTCTGCAGTGCCCAGTCCTGCAGTGCCCAGTCTCCAGCCCTGCAGTGCCCAGTGCCCAGTGTTCCTGCAGTGCCCAGTGTCCAGCCCTGCAGTGTCCAGCCCTGCAGGGTCCAGCCCTGCAGTGCCCAGTGTCCAGCTCTGCAGTGCCCAGTCCTGCAGTGCCCAGTCTCCAGTCCTGCAGTGCCCAGTGTCCAGGCCAGCTCTGCCTCCTCCTCCTCCAGCCAGAGCTTATCTTTTCCCATGGCCAGTCCCTGTTCCCAGCAGGTTTTGTCAGCAGGAGGCTCCTGCAGGACTCAGGGCCAAGCCCAGGTGGGCATAGGCAGTCAGGGTGCTCATCCACAGCCAGCTCTGCAGCCCAGCTCCCTTCCCTCCACACCTGCTCCCCCTCCCTGCAGCCTTGGGGACACCCTGGTGGCTTTGGACCCTTCTTTGAGAGCATCCATAGCTCTCTGCTCCTTACACTGCCTGCAAGGCTGTGTCATGTTTTCTGGATCAGATCCACGGTGTTTGAGACCTTTCTTTGGCAATGAATAATCTGCTTTGACAGTTCATCCTCTCACCCCTTGTGTCCATTAATAAATGTGTAAAGGAAATGTCATGTCTTTAAAAAAAAAAAAAAAAAAAAAAAAAAAAGCAAGCAAAAATAGTGTTTGTCTAAGTGCACATTTTGATAACGAAGAAATAGTGGGTTTGGGTTTTTTTTTTTTTTGCAAGTATCACATATTCCCCAGTGTGGTTGCAACAAGTAGCACATTATGGGGAGGAATCAAGAAAGTCTCCCAAAGCAGCTGTGCAGGAAATGAATAATGAAAAAGAAAAGTTTGGATGGGCATCATCCCCGTGAACAGATAGCTGTGTTTATGCCTGTCAGGGAATAAAGGGTAGACAAAAAGAAAGAAATGAGCTCCTGTAGGTCTGGAAGTTAGTGATGTGCGGTGGGCACCTGGTGGAGCTCAGCAGCTCAGGCTTGAAGCAGTTTCACAACCCATCACTTTGGTTTGGATGTAAAATGTTCCTTTATTTGTACTTGGCTTAAAAAGTCTGAAGAAACTCAAACCCAGGGAAATCCTGGACTCACAGGCCGTGTTTCCAGGAGCTTCTGAGGCCATGCCCAGCTCCAAAAGCCACGGGATGTGTTGGAGGCTGTGGCAGGGGAGAACCTGCCTGGTGCTCACACACAGACATGGGAAGCAGCCACACCTCCCACACCACTGAACAGCCAGTAAACCCATAAATGCTCCAATCAGAGCCCCTCTTTCCTCATCCCAAATCTCCTACTGGCTTCTGATCATCCAGCCCCCTCCTCATCACGCCCCCACAGCCCCCTGAGCCCACCAGTTGCTAATTAGATGCAGGTAATTAGGTTCCAAGCACCTTCTGCGTCCTGAATGCATTACCTGTGGGTGTCCCTGTGCCTGTGCCAGGCTGGGGGGCACACCTGGAACTCCCCTGGGTGGCACTGGGGCTCAGACCTGTCCCCCCAGGAGTGCTACGCTGTCCTGGGCTCTCTGACCCCTGAGCTGGCCAGGGTTTGTGTCCCCAAATCAATTGATGGGAAGGGGGTTGGTCACAACAGGGCCACAAGGGTCCCAAAGGCAGCAGGGGTTGTGGGCAACTCTCACCTTGCCTGGCTCTGTCCCTCATGGAATTCATGGAGGGAACAGCTCTGCAGCCTTTGTGTGGCTCCTGCTGCAGCTTCTGCAGCTCTGCAGCCTTTTTACTGCTCCTTCTGCAGCTGGAAACTGAGCAGCCTCTGTGGCTGCTGATATCAGGTTCTATCAGGAGTGGGCCAGGAAATTACCTGGCTTTGTGAATGTTGTTCATTTATTTATTGTATCTTTTTTTTCCACGTGCTTTTGGGAGGCAGGAGATTCTCAGTACGGGGAGAGTTGCTGTATTAACCTCACATTTTTGCTACTGAAAGGACTGTCTGGTCTGACTTCTACAGGAGATGTTTTGACAACAAAACCGTGCAGCTATGATTAGCCTGATAAAAGGGAGCCAGAGTTAGAGTATTGATGGTATGTGCATCCAGGATCTAGTTACAAAATGGGCTTTTAACCACATTTTCCCTTGCGAATTCCTGTTATCAGAGGCCATCTCAAAAGGGGGAAAAAAAAAAAAGAAAAAGAAAAAGGCAACCTTTCTTTTTCATTTTAGCTGGGGATGTTTCTTGCATTTCTTTATGCCTGTGGAAAATGGGCCATTATAACCCTGAGCAAAGCACCCCCTGAGCTGTGTGCTGGGCAAACCTCCTGAGGCAGCTCCGTGCCCCATGCTGGAGGCAGAGCATCACTGAACCTCTGCAGCTCCTGCACCCAGCTGTGGAGAGGGAGGGAGCTCAGCAGTCCCACAGGATTGTATCCAGACCAGCAGACTTTTTGAGCTGCCTTTTTTTTTTTTTTTTTTTTTTGGACCTAATTTATTTTGAGAATACATTTTCAGAGCTGATTAGCTGCCGTACTAAATCACTGCACTGTCTAACCCCAAAAAGCTGCCCTGACAAACAATTAACAATAGAAACACCATTGTGGCAACAAGTGATGGATGGCTCCAGGGTGCAGCTTGGGCCCAGGCTTTGTTCAGAAGAAAGTTGCTGCTGCTAAATAAAGCTGTGGGCAGTAAGAGGTGAGAGCACAGAGATTGTATCTGGAATAAAACTATTCGCTCTGCTTGGGGCGTGTTTCTCATAGCACTGAGCATCTCAGGACAGGCAGGAGAGCCCCGTGACTGTGGTCCTGGTCAGAAACTGCCAGGCACCAGGGAATCAGGGAATCTTGGAATGGTTTGGGTTGGAGGGACCTTTAATCCCACCCAGTGCCACCCCTGCCATGGCAGGGAAACCTCCCGCTGTTCCAGGCTGCTCCAAGCCCTGTCCAACCTGGCCTTGGACACTTCCAGGGATCCAGGGGCAGCCAGAGCTGCTTTGGGCACCCTGTGCCAGGGCCTGCCCACCCTCACAGGGAGGAATTCGCGCCCCAGATCCCATCTAAAGCTGGCCTCCTTCAGCTCGAGGCCATTCCCCCTTGTCCTGTCACCCCAGACCCTCATGGAGAGTCCCCCTCCAGCCTTCCCCTCTGGGCACTGGGAGGAGCAGCAGAGCCAAACCCTCCTGCCACGAGCTCTGGGATTTCTCTTAAACCCTTTTAAGAACATGGTTTTGAGTTAATTTCTCTTGCCACAGGCAATTTCCTGATTCCTACTGTTCTGTCATTAATCTGTAATTGTTGTTCTAAGTTTTGTGTTAATTTACCAACTTGCCTGTTAGTTATTACTTTACTCTAAAGAGAAGTAGAATCATTTATCACAACGCCTCATTTTGATTTTATTGTGCAGATATTAGAATCTATTTATTAGAAGTAATAAATATGAAGACACAGTGTAAAAAAGGAAGCTGGATCTGCAGACCCTGTAATGTAGGTAAGGATTAGTTACTACAGACCACTCAAAAGACATCGTGGTTGAAAGGATGATTTAAGGTCTACAGCATTTTAAAAATGATTAAGAAGCCCAAGAAACTTTGCCAAACAAGCCAAACTACCTCCTGTAATCTGCACAGGAATGTTATTTTATGTATGCTTCAAATGCATCTAGGTCACAACTTTTTTAGGAATGAAGAGAGTAAGAGAAAATCATTGATTAGTCCAGGAAGTTATTTTCTCAGGAAGGTTTGGTATTTCCCACTCTTCCTGAACCCCAAGAAAACAGTTTGCTCATCCTTGACCTGTCCCATACCAGTGTGCTGTGTTAAACCGCTGAGGCTGAATTATGCTGATCATCACTAGCTTCAGCATCAGAAATAAATAAAATAAAAAATAAAATAAAATAAAATAAAACAAAATAAAAATAAAATAAAATAAATCCAAAGAACGAAGCATAAAAAGCTGTGGCTGTGTTTGCTGGAGGAACCCGTGGTGTGTAGGGATTCCCAAACCTCTGGGTTTTGCACACCTGTCCCTGCCCTGCCCGTGGCCCTGGAGTGGCCACAGCTGTGCCAGATGTTCCCTGCTGGTGCCGGGGTGACAGAACACGGCCTTTCTGCTGCCTCCTGGTGGCACTCCGGTCTGCTGGGGGATTTCCCCACGCAAAGAGGATCTGCCTCAAGCCTTGAATTCGTTCTCCTCAATACCTGCTGCCCTCTCTTCACACCGACGGGCTCTGGTCCATCTCTTGTCCCTGGTGCTGGCTGTGCTCCAGGGCTGGGAGCCTTTAATACCCAGGAGGCAGCAAAAGCCTGGGGCCAGCTGCTCCCAGCGCCCCAAACGCCCTGGAGATGCTGCGGGCTGCCCGCTGCTGCCAGCTCTTCCCTCTCCACCCACCCTGCCCTCTCCATTCTCTCTCCCCCTTTTCCTCTCCCCTTTTCCTCTCTCCCCTTTTCCCTCTTCCCTTTCCCCCCCTCTCCCCTTTTCTCTTTCCCCTTTCCCCTCTCTCCTCTTTCCCCTCTCTCCCCTTTTCCTTTTCCCCTTTTCCCCTTTCCCCGCTGCGCTGCCGCCGCTGCAGTTCCGGCCGTGTCCGCCAGGTGTCGCTCTGACAAAGAGGTTGCGGCGGGCGCTGCCCGAGGGGCTCGGGCCGCCCCCGAACCGAACCGAACCCGAGCTGAGCCCGAACCGGCCTCACCTGGCACCCAAACCCCGAACCGAACCCGAACCGGCCTCACCTGGCACCCAAACCCCGAACCGAACCCGAACTGGCCTCACCTGGCACCCAAACCCCGAACCGAACCCGAACTAAGCCCACCTGGCACCCAAATCCCGAACCGAACCCTGAACCGAACCCGCACCTGAACCTCGCACGCGAACCGACCCCAAACCAAACCCGAACTCCCAACCAGAGCCCCCCGAAATCCTGCGCCCCACACCCTGCACCCACCGAACGGTGCACACTCCCTGAACCCCGCACTCCCACAGCCCGCACCTCTCGCACATCCCGCATTTCTCTCCGTGCTCCGGGCCGGGCCGCCCGCTAGCTCTATGGGAAGCGCGGCCCGGCCGCACGGAGAAGCTGCGGGGCATCGCGGTGGTGGGAATCGCCCGCCGCACCGGGGAACGCGGAGCGATGGAGAGCGGGACCGGGACACCCCTTGCCTGCCCCGGGAGCTCGGCAGGGACGGACCTGGCCCGGGACCTGGCCCAGCCCCAGGACCGGCTGCGCCCCGCTCGGACCCCCCCGGGGCGGTGCGGGGGGCGGGGGGTCCGTGCGGCCGCTGCCCCGCGAGAGGAGCTCGGGTCGGCTCCTCCGAGGGACCCTGAGGGATCCTGTCATCGTGCTTTTGTTTTCAGAAAAACATTATCAGCAGAACAATTCCCGCACCACACCCCTGTTATCATTTAGGTAACCTCCCTGTTTGAAATATTTTAAGTGGATAATAAAATAGTCACCATATCCGTGTAAATTCCCGCAACGAGGAGCCGGGATCCTCCTCCCGGCCGGCCCTGCCCCCCCGCCCGCGGCAGGCGGGCGGCTCCGCCGAGCTCCCGGGCGGCCGCAGCCCCCGGGCCGCCCCCGGCGCGGGCTCGGACCGCGGACAGCGACCTGAGCCCACGGCCGCGGGCACCGAGCCCTGCCCTGTCACCGCCAAAGCGGCGGGGAGGTCACCGCGGGCACACGGGGCTCCCGCTCGGCCCCCCCGCACCTGCCGGTGCCGCCTCACCCCCCGGTGCGGGCGGGGCGGCGCTCCGGGGATGCTGCGGCCGCCCGGGGCTCACCTCGGCGCGGGGACCGGGAGGCTGCGGGACAGCCCGCGACACGCGGGAGGCAGACCGGGGGGAGGAGCGTCGGGACAAACGCATAAAACCGGCCCCAGGTGCTCGGCGGCCCCGGCGAGCGGGCGGCGAGCGCGGAGTGACAGCTGCGGCCCCGCTGCCGGCGCGGAGCAGCGCGGGGTGCGGGCCCCCGATGCCGCCCGGCGGGCCGGGGCCAGCCCCGGGGGCGTCCCCCGGTGACACCCCCCGGAGCCCCCGCCGCGTTCCCCCGGGCCGTGCCCGCAGGAGGAGCATCGCGCCGAGCCTGCCCGCAGGCAGGTGATCCGTCTGCCGTTCCCGGTTCCCCTCCTGCCCACCTCCCTGCCTCGCTTCCCCCCCCCCCCCCCCCCCCGGCTGGACAACTCCCTCCTCTGGAGAACACGCCCAAGTAGCTGAAAAAGAGAGAAAGAGAGAGGGGAAAAAAAAAAAAAAAGAAGAAGAAGAAGAAGAAAAAAGAAAAGGGTGTGGGGGGTGGGTTGTGAAGAAGAGAGAGAGGCAATTCCCACTGACGGAGGGGACGCGGCGGGCGCTCCCCGGACGGCCCCGCGGCGGGGCCGGTACCGCGGGCGGAGCGGAGCCCCGGCGGGGCCATGCTGAGCGGCGGCGGGGGCTCGGCGCGGAGCCGCGGGCGCTGCGGGGCGCGGCGGGGGCTGCCCCGCTCGGCCGGGCGGCCGTGAGCGCCAGGGACGGAGCGGCCCCGGCCCCGAGCGCGCCGGGCATCGTTTCGCGTGTTGGTCTGAGGCACGGCAAGCAAGGAATATGAACAGGAAAACAAGGCGCTGGATCTTCCACATCTTCCTGAGCCTGGGGATTGTGTATATCAAGATCGGGTAAGTAACTTTTTTTCTTTCTTTCTTTCTTTTATAACAATCGCGCTCTCGCGCGCGCTCAGCCCAACCTGCCCAGACCTGTTACTATTTAACTCGGGAAGTCTCAAAAAAAAAAAAAAAAAAAAAAGAAAGAAAAAAAAAAGAAAGGAAAAAGTGATGATGGTGGAGATCACGATTATTTGTCAAAAGACAGGTTAAGCGTCCGCACCTCGAGGCCGCGGCGGTGGCGGTGCGCGGGGCTGCGAGGGGCCGGGCGGCGGTCCCTGCCGGGAAGGGACAGCCGGGCCATCCCCGGGCAGCCGGCCCTTCCCCGGCCCGCTGCGGGCTGTCCCGGCCGCTCCCTGCCCGGTACCTGCCCGCGCCGCCAGCGGGGACATCCCTGGGCCCGGGAGGGGCGCGGGGAGGGCGGCGGCGCTCCGGAGCCGCAGCATCCCCGGCCAGGTGCGCTGGGTGCGGGAGGAGGCGGCGCGGCCCCGGGGCAGGGAGCGTGAGCTGTCCCCCTTCCTTCCCTCCCTCCCTCTCTCCCTCCCTCACTCTCTCCTCTAACTGCTCAGCGCGATTGGGAAAACCCTCCCAGCCCGCTGCCTGTGCGTGGCCCGGGCAGGCAATGCTTTAACGCTCCAAGGAGGAAGTTTGGTCCTGTTTTGGCAGGAGCAGGAGCGCTGCTCATCTCTGCCTCGACTCGGAGAGGGGCACAGGGAGAGGGCAGCGACCGGGGGAAGGCGGGCGCTCCCCGGGGCACCTGCCGGCGCAGCTCTGCCTGCGGGACCTGCCTCCCCTCAGCCACCGCCGGTGTCTTGTCGTTGCAGGGGTTTCTCCTCTGTGGTAGCCCTGGGAGCCAGCATCATCTGTAACAAGATCCCGGGGCTCGCCCCCCGGCAGCGGGCCATCTGCCAGAGCAGGCCCGACGCGATCATTGTCATCGGGGAAGGCTCCCAGATGGGCATCAACGAGTGCCAGTTCCAGTTCCGCAACGGGCGCTGGAACTGCTCGGCCCTGGGCGAGCGCACGGTCTTCGGCAAGGAGCTCAAAGTGGGTACGTGCTCTCGGCCCCGCCGCCGGGCCGCCCCAGGGCACGGGGAACACCGGGGCTGGCACGGGGGGACACCGGGGCTGGCACGGGGGTGGCACGGGCACGGCTGCCGGGCTGGGGACGGGGCAGCTCCCGGTCCGTGCCAGCCGGGGCAGGATGGGCACTGCCATGTGTGACCTGGCCGCTGCCGCTGTCACTGCCAGCGTGCTCCTTCCCGGCAGAGCACCTGCCTGGGCTTCACTGCGTGTGTGCCAGCTCCTGCCACAGCATCCCACTGCCCCGCTCTCAGAAATCCTCCCCCAAATCCTCCCCGTTTGTGTGCACAGGGCTGCAGTCTCATGCATGTCCTTTGGGATGGGAAAAAGGTGCTTGGTTCTTGTTGAGGGCAGCGGTGAGAGCCAGAACGGTGAGCAGAGCTGGAATTGCACTTCTGGGGTGCAGGCAGCCCCACGGGGACGATACTGGCCTGGTGTTTGTGCCTGGTGGGACCCAGGCACAGCAATCAGCCTCGCTGTGAGAGATTCCCACCACGCAAAATCATTCTCCTACAGCAGCTGTGCCTCTGTGCCACAAGGAAGAGTGGGTGTGTTGTGCTTTGAGATGTCAGGGCATTCACAAACGCTGTTCCAATCAACTGACAGAAGATCCCACTCCCATTTTCCATGTTTTCAGTTATTGAGGCAGTACAAAATATATCCAAATTCTGAACTGAGGCAGCATTAATAATAACAAACATAAATACCTGAAGAAATGGGGCTGAGGTTAAAACTCTCACGCCCCCATTCTGCAAAACACAGTAGCGAAATTTACTCATTTTTTTGATTCCACTTAAGATGCAAAGACCAAGGAATGTGTCTTCCAGTCTTTTTTAGAGCCACCACTGCCAGCCAATCACTCACAGCACCGCATTCCACTTCCAGAAGGATCTGTGGTTTCCAGTCTCTTCCCCACGTAAAATGAAGTTGCAAAACTCCATCAAGTAATGCTTAGCATGGTAGAAACCATGGATGTTTCATGGGGACAGCACAGAGAGCAGTGGCCAGGAGAGCCCTGAGCAGCCGTGGGGGAACCCTGTGGATGGGCTGGGCATGGCAGTGCCATGGCAGGACCTGTCCCCATCCCTCATTCCTGGGATTCCCACGGAACACAGAGCTGCAGCCTTGCCCGTCTGCTCTGGACCCACTGAGCACACTGAGCGTGTGTTTTATCACATCAGGGCACACTGATAGCTGCCCTCCAAAACGGAGAGATTTAAGGGAAGGACAGGAAGAGAACAACACGGCTCGGTTTGAAAGCCCCGCCTTTCAACACCTTTGATAATCACAGTGGCTCAGGTAGAGAAGGTAAAAAGTCCCCTGCACAGCACTGGGAATCATCTGAAAATGGAGCATCTATTCAGATTAGCTCATTGTTTCTGTTCCTGGAGCTGAGCTCTTCCTGTCAGCGATGCAGGCAAGTGTTTGCCACTTCTGTCAGTGAAGAGTCCATTTGGGTGGCTGACAGGTTTGGGCTCATTTAGCCTAAGAGTAACATTCTCTTGAACAGAAAATGTGAGAAGGACTTTTTCTTCTCCCAGAAATTAGAAAATTGCGGAGTTGTTGTGGTCTGTTGTGTAAACATGCTCTCAGCTCCTTTCTTCCCTTTCGAAAATTGAATTATTTAGCTAGTGGGTTATATTTAGGTCCTTTTAAAGAAAGTCAATATCAAAGGAAGTAGACTTTGATCTGTCTTTGAGGTGATAACTCTTAATATGTTCTATCTATCCATTACGAGGCTAAGATGGATAGGGCAAACTCTTCCTTGGTTTCAGAACAGAGTTAAGAGTTGAATGGCATCCAAATTACAAAACTCCATAAAATTCATTTAAAGAATAACAAAACCCTCAAATTTAAACAGGTTATGTAGGTTAATTTTAGAGTAAACTTCAGTAAAAATCACAGAGGGTTGAAATCCAATGGTGGATTTTTCTTTTGCACAGACATTCCTGTGGTCTCAAGGATAAAACTACTCAGGCTCTCAAGCACCACAAAATATTTTTAATGCAACTCTTCCTGCTCAGGTGGTGTCGTTGTTCTACTGCTTCTTCCCTATCAGCAAGTATAGAAACTCCGAATATCTGACACAGCTCATCTTTCCGTGGCTCTGAGGAAAAGGCTTCTCTTGCTCCTTCCCCAGGGTCTCTGAGAGCCAGGGTGTGCTGTGGGTTACCATCCGGAGAAAGATTGTTTTGCTTTGGTTAAAAGGGATACAACCTATGTGCCATAAAGCCATAAATCAACTTGTGTGCCCACGAGCAGGAGATCAGGCCCGAGGGCCTTACCCTGAATAGGAAAGAGAGATGTGTGACATGGAGGACCACAAACCGCTGGAGGAAACGTTCCAAGGTGACAGAGCACCAGATCAACCCAGTTGATCATTAGGGGAGGATAATGTACCCTCCTTACTTTTTAAATTAGCCTTTGACATGGTGTGTTCCAAAATACCATTCCAGGAGCCCCAAACACAGCAGTCCCTTCCCTGGCCCTTAACACCTGACCGCACCTTTTGGGCAATTGCATCCTGAGTGACTGCCTGGGACTGCGGGGCACCTTTGTCTTGCAGTGAAGTCACTGAGCCACACACGAGTTCCTCCCTGTGTCTCTGTCCCTGGAGGGGCACAGCCGGGCTGCTGTGCGGAGGGGGCGACTGCAGGGTGACAGTGCTGTGGCTGTCCCGGGTGGAGCAGCCGGCAGAGGCTCCCAGCAGCCTGGGAGGATGTGCCTGAGGAACTCGGAGAGAAATGGGCTTTGTGTGTGTCAGTGCACACAGATCAGCTCCCTTAGGTACCACAGGGTCTTGTGATCTATTTCCCAAACCACGGCTTTGGTGGCACACCAAGCCATGTCTTCAAATCCAGGTTTCTTTCCTTTCACCTTTGCTGGGGTATTTTATGAATGTTATGCAAATGTACTGCAATTATTTAAATTCTCTTATTGCCACTCAGGGCGATTCTCCTCCTGGCCCTGCTGTTGTGTAGCTGAGGGATCATGGCACTCTCTTCCGTGTTTCTCTTTTCTTACCTTTAAAATGGCAACAGGGATATTAACCTTATTGAAACACTTGGAATTCTCTAGAAGGAAAGCATCAAACCATATTTCCCTGTTCTAACCTGTAGCATGTATTTTTTAAAATTCAGATGTAATCCATCTCCCAGTGAAGTGAAAGTTTATTTGTAGAGTTTATTTGTAGAGGTACAGTGAGCAACCATTTGAATTCATCCTAGAGCATATTTGTGCTCACAGGCTTGAGCATCACAGTGAGCTTCCAACCAGTGCCCAGCACTCCCTCTCCATCTCCTGGGTCCTTTTATCTGGTTTGCCCTTCCAAAGAGAGATCCTCCCCTCCTGCCACCCTTTGGATGTGTCACCGTGCCAGAAGTGCCAGGAGCACCAGGAGAAGTCCCAAAGTGCCATCAGTGCCCTCAGTTTGCTCTGCCCTGGTCATGGAGGGAGTGATGGAGGCTCAGCCCAGATCGACACAGGGACGTTTTTTCCAGACCCTTCCACAGACACCTTATTAATAATGTAGAGTGGCAGAGAGAATTTCTAAAATAACCGTGGAGATGACGCAACGCTGCAATTATGGACACACTTCAAATATATTTGCCATGGTGGTCAGCAGTTCTGTTCCTGAGGACGGCCACAATCTAAACCAAGGTTTTTAAAGCAGGACAAAACTCTCCTGCCCGTCTGTCTTCAGGTGAAATGTGTTCAAGCTTAAGGGTCTGAATGGCCAGAGATGCCTTTGATAGAGACTGAAAATCAGATTTGGGCTCTGCTGGATCCCAGGAAGAGCAGGAGCTGTGGCAAAGGCTTTCCTTTTCCTCAGGTGCCTCAGGGGCACGTTTTGCAACCTGATGAGCAGGTGGCCAGCAGTGACTGTGCTGTTGTCTCAAAGGACTGCCTTGGGACATGCCTACATTTCATGGGATCTGGAGGACAGGACTGTGTTGGCACCTTAGGGGACAATAAAGCCCATCTCCTTTTGCCACAAGCGAGCAGCACTGGCACTGTTAAACGGGAAAGTGAAGTGGTACAAACTGTTTGAGTGCACTTCCACAGAGGGGCACGGCAGAGTGGAGACTCCTTGGGACAGATCTGAGAGAAGAGAGGCACAAGAGCCCTTCAGAGGCTGCAAGGACCCTGTGGGGGGCAGGATGGATGGAGTCCCGAGGCGTGAGTGCTGGTCTGCAAGGAGCATTACAGCAAAATGTTTCAGCCAGGTCTTCATCCTGGCCTTACTAAAATGCAGCAGTTCTTTGCTCTCTTCTACCCTGGAAAATGCTTCAGTACAGTCACATTGATACTTCAACCACCTGACATTACTGTTGGGAATAAGGAAAGCTGAAATCAAAAGAAGAATCCCCATGGGCAGGCTGGTCCCAAAGCTGATGAGCGCAGCAGTGCAGCCCAGTCCCTCTGCACACATGGAGCCACGAGAGCCTGCTGGCTTTCCTTTACCCAACTGCACTCTTGGCTCTACACTGGACTGAATTTAGCAGTGATTTGTTTTCCAGGTATCAAAATCAACTTTTCTTCTATGGCTTCAAACCATGTAAGGGAAGAAGGGACATTCCCACTCCTGCCTATTGAAACAAATGGCAGCTGTCCTACAAGGCAAACCCTTCCCCAGCCTGTTCAGTAGCTGTCAGGAAGAGCTCTCCTGCTGCTATGGAAAAGAGAAGAAACTCTAGGACATTCTCCTCTCTGGCTGGACAAATTTAACAGAAAAATTAGCAGGAAAATGATGAATAAATCTTCACATTGACACTGTGTTAGAGACAAAGGCTTTTGAAAACACCTCAGCACAGGTGTGCTGAAGAACAGATTTAATCTTCAATCATTTCAGGGAGCATTCTTATTTTAAACACTGCTGTAGTCTCTCGTGTCAGGTTTTAAAGTCAGATTGAAGTCTTTGAATACCAGACCAAGTGAACAACTTGGTGGAATCCCAGGATCTCCTGAACAGGAAGGGACCCTCAGGGGTCACTGGGTCCAGCCCTGCACAGACACCCCAACAATCCCACCCTGGGCTCACCTGAGAGCAGTGCTCAAATGCTCCTGGAGCTCTGGCAGGAAAATCCTGGCTGGTTTTATATTGCATGGAAGATTACCTGCACAGGGCTGCGAGAAACTGAGCTCCGAGTGCTGCTGCTCTATTTGGTTTGGTCAATATTTAGAGGAAAGGTTGATAAATACTGTTTTCTGAACCACTGCTGTTATGAGCCCCCCAAGATGCACAGGGAAAGAGTGTCATTAGCAGGAGTCTTGCTATCTAGCCAAGTGAGGTAAGAGTCTGAATTTCTGTGCTAGGTTTCCAGCCCTTCCAACCAGTTTTTGCTGTCAAGTGTCTTGCAGAACAGTTATTTGCAGGCAAAACAGAGGCCAGGCTGAAATATGGCCTGATCATCCAAAGCTGCTTTATGCCAAAAAGTCAATCTTTCTCAGCAGGGACTGTCACTACAAGATAAAACATTGCCCCAAGGTCACTGCAGTTGGAATTCCCATCACAAGGTTTTCATACTTGCCTTCAGATGTGTCTTGTGAGTACTTGTTCCAGAGAAGCAGGAAGATTGCAGCTGATTGGGAAGGTGGGAGATCTCCTGTGGCAGGGCTCCCCAGCAGGGCTGGGCCGTGGGGCTCACAGCCCCCTGCAAAGGGGAGACTTCCTTGAACTCCAAAATAATGGCTCTGATTTTTGCAGTGCACGTGCCTTGAGTAGTAAGTTTATAAATTTAAAGGGAGTGTTTTCAGAAATGATCTCTTCAGCTGGAGTGCTTCCTCTGCAAGAGTTTCATGTGTCAATGAAAGGAACTTCAGCTCGTGAAAGTGGGCAGGGACTAAACCCCCAGAGTCTTGAATGCCTCTTGAAGCCACTCTGTACTTTATTTATTTGTACTAACCTTTGTAAAGCCACAGTGCTCTTTCATGGGGAACCATCCTTTTAATTTCAACTGAATACAATATTTTAAGGCACCAACCCCCCAAACTTTGAACAGAAGGGGATGAAAAAATTAGGAAGAGAATACTTCAATTTTTTTTTAAGCTACCATTCTTATTAATCACTCATGCTAGGTTAAAGAGAGATGAAAATAAAAAAACCCTGCTGGACCATACCTAGTCTACCAAAGAAGGAGGAGGCAAAGCCCAAAGCAGGCAGGGGATGGGTTCTGCTCTGCATTTTTCCAGGCTGTGAGTTATGGCCTCTATGGAGAGATGAGGAGTAATGTTTGCTGTGGCACATAATTGGCAAGGTACTCTGTGTTTTCCATCTTTATATTTTCCCAATCATATTTCAGCTCATGTCACTGCAGATAACTCCCTCTCTGACCCTTTGGCTTTAAACTGCAGAAAATACAACCCATGTTTTCCAGTGAGATAAACAGAAATTTGTCTCTCTTTTATTTCACAGCTTAGTCAATTTATGAGGGGGACTGATAGGGCGGGACAGGCTGTTTAGAAATACCCTTAGATCCCAAACTACTGAGCACCTTCTGACTTCCTGCAAGTAAATCCACTCTGCATTTTGCAGGCTTAGGCTTTGTTTCCCAAGCAACATCAAGGTATTGCACTTCTTTTAAAAAATAAGTTCCCAATTCTAATCTGCGTGAATGAAGTTTTTACAAAGTTTTCAAACTTAAAGATTAAACTTAAACCCAGATGAAGTTAGCTAAATTAAAACCAGAAGGCAGACCAGTCTGTGCAGCTGGTGGACAGGCTGATCAGCCCATAGCCAGTCTAGCAAACATCCATATCCAAAAGCAGAGTTATGCAGTGAGGGTTTGCAGAATTAGGGCTCCAAGGTGTGCATGGGCTGTGTATAATTGTGCTCAGTGTTAGGAGAGCAGCTGCCCTGGTAATACCCAGATAATACCTGTGTCTGCACCCACCTGTGACCCTCAGTGCTTCCCCTGGTGACATCTGGCACCCCAGGGTGGTGGCTGACTGTGCAGAGCTCAGAGACAGAGGGACAGACAGCCTGGCAAGGTGCCCTGCCCAGTACAGGGTCTGCAGATAGGACTCCAGAGCTCTGGGGGGGATCTGCATGAGCAGATGGAGCTGCAGAAATTTTGGAAGCCATCAGTGCCAAGCTCTGTGCCATCAGAGCAAATGGATCTGCAATGTGCTGCACGCCCAGAAAAGCCCGGAAAAAGCAGGAGGATATTTCTGTCCAACCCTTGGAGAGGAGCCCCCGTGGTCACACAGCACTGAGGCACTCAGTGAGGCTGGGGAGAGCCCCAGGTGAGGTCAGGAGCAGAGCCATGGCTGGAACTCACCAGCTCATGGGCTTTGGAATGGCCAGAGCAACCTCTGACCGCTGCCAGGTCCTTCTCTGGAGGTTCCAGTGCTTGGAGTCCAGCTCTGGAGTGTTTGCCATGCTCTGTCTGAGATAAGGAGAAGAATGTGTGATTTGGGAGCTGAAAGGAGGGCTTGTAATTCTTGTGCACATCCAGGGCAGGTTGGACGGGGCTTGGAGGACCCTGGGGTGCTGGAAACGTCCCTGCCCGAGGCAGGGGTGGAATGAGAGGAGCTTTGAGGTCTCTTCCAACCCAAACCATTTGGGATTCCATGATTCTGTGACAGGTGGCTCTCCACCATTGTCTGACTTCTGCAGCAGCAGCTGCCTGGCCCTACCTGGGTAAAGCCACGTTTCCCCCTGAGACCCACCAGGAATTTCAGCTCTCTGCTGAAATCCAAAGGAGAGGAGTAGAATTTCTACTTGGAAGTGGCAGGAGCAGCCCCGTGCTCAGGTTACCCTGTCTGGGCACAAACCCCTGGGACCTCAAGCACTGTCACAGAAGAAACTCAGGCTGCTCTGAGCCTCCCTCCCATGCTGGCATTTCTGTGAGCCAGGCCAGGGTAATGAGACTTTAAAAAGTCAATCATTTATGAGAAACAGGAACAGTTGGATGCAGACGTGACAAACCCACATCACTTTATCACCACGGCACAAGTGCCAAGGCACTTCCTACCTGGGTCAATTCTTCTAGGCACTTGCTTTGTTTACCTTGTAATCTCCAAGATTCAGCTTTTTAAAAGCTGTTCGGATTTTCTCCCAAATAAGACAAACTTATAAAATAATTTATGTAATGTAATTTATGATCAAGCTTGACACTGGCTTCTGACTCTGCTTGTACTAACTAATTTTATATTTCCTACATTGCATTTTTCTCCCCTCTAAAAAGCAAAAGAGCTGCTCAGCCTCTACAATGCTGAGTGTGTCAGATTAAAGTGATCTCCCAGTGAATTTTGTTCTAGATCTTGAAAATAACTTGTGCTGAACAAAAGTAATCAAAATCGAACGGAAACAAGAGCCACATGTAAATTCAACTCAAAAATTTTTCTTTGACAATGTCCCATTTGCTGCTTTGTGGAACAGAAACCTGGTGTGATGCATGGCTGCCCTCTGAGAGATCAAGTGGGACATCCTATTGTACAGTGTTTATCCATGCCTTTTTCACAGTGTTGCGCTTAAAATAGTCAGGGTGTTGATGAGTGTAAACTGAAGGAGGAGCTCCACTCCAAATACCCCTAAAGCCTGGGATTTGTCTTGCACGTTCAGATTCTTATAAAAAGCCAAAAGTTCTAGAAAGCTTCATCTGCAACTTCCACAGGCAAGAAGAATAGTTTTGTGGGGGGTTTTTTTTTTGTTTGCTTGTTTTTTGGTTTTTTTGGGTTTTTTTTTAGTAAGGAGAAACAAGGAATCCTTTGAGAAAGTCTGATAATTGACTGTAAATTCCTTCATAAATGCAGCACGTAGCAGCATTAGGGAATACTGCCTTTGCTAACAGAGGGCACGAAGTTGACTATTAACAGATTGTGATAATGTCATCTTGTTTTCCATTCTACTTCCTCGACATAAGGAAGTGAACATTTATCATTAAAAGCGACAAGCAGAGAAATCCAGATCATATTACACCAAAGGGATGCAGCCAAGGCTGAAGTGCTGGAAGCTTTCTTTCCCAAGTGGTGATTTCTCTGTGAAATGCAGTGAACAGCAGAAATGGGTTTGTTTCATGGGTAACAAACTCCTGCCAGCAGCTGAGGTCTGCCAGGACGTGGCTGACGGGCACTGGGAGGAGGGAAGCCGATCTTCCCATCTGCACTCCCCTAATTAAGAGCCTGATTCCGATCCTCTTGAGCAAGGGTGCATTGGGTCATTGGAAAAATAAGAGTAGGGCAAGTTCTTGGTTTGGGAGATCCAAAAATTTTGAAGGGCTGTTTGATACTGTGCAACCTCTGCACACCTCCTCAGGCTGTGAAGGGCCCTCTCTCAGCTGAACTGGCCCCAAAAGTCTCACAGATCCCGTAGGGTCCATGTATGGGAAATACACACCAGGATGCAACAAAACGTCCAGAAGAGAAATTAAATCTTAGCTTTAAAGTGAGAACTCTCCCCCAGGAAATGGAAACCTGTCATTATGGCCTTATTGCACAAAGTAATTGGCCCAACCTCTGTCTCACAGCCCTCTGGTGAGGCTGTTACTTCACCTGGCTCTGGTCACGGTGCCTACAACAGGTCAGGAGTTTTTCTTCATTTTATGGGAAATGTTGAAATTAAACCCAAGGCTTATTTCATTGAGCCAGCACAGATGTCAGTGTTGAAAACTTTTTGACACCTACAGTGTGAAAAAAAATGTCCTAGCTGAGTTAAACTGTTTTCAGAACTGGAGTCCAACAGAAGCGGACGTCCTGTAAAAATACCGTTTAGTGTGGGACTGATTTTTTAAATAAAATCCCATTTCTGAGTTGAAATTTTAAAAAGTTGAATAGGGGTGTTTTAGCAATTTAACCCCCAAGCCCACCTAATTAGGGTTTTTTGTTTTCTTTTTTTTTTTTTTTTTTGAGCTCAGGCATTTGCCACTCCACTCTTTTGCTACAAGTTTAGTTTGCCTCCTGCTGATAGCACCTCTATATATAGGAAATATAGAGATGAAGCTGCCTTGATGCCTTGGAGTGGCCACCTAGAACAGGGGCTAGGTAAGGTTAAGAGAATAAAGTGGGTATTTATTAGAGGCCTTCAATTGGTGCAACTTGGGCAGTCAGAACCTCTCAGAGGCTACACCCAAGGTGTACACCCCAAGGTGGATGATGGTAATGAGTTTTTCAGATAATTATAACTTTGGTTCATTTACATATCAGGGGTTAATCCTCCAATTACAGCTTCAGGTAATGAAGTCATTGACCCCCAGTTCGCTCCTCCCCAATCCATTTCTGTTTATACTTTTTGGGGTGTGAGGCAGTGTGGTGTCCCTGAGTTTTAGGTCCAGAGGAACTGTTCTGTCTGACCAACGTGTGAAGACAGTTAACTAACATTCTATATGGAGTTTAGACTTATGCAATACAGGATGTGAAGCATATAAAAGCTAAAATCCTAAGGCATCACCCTGAACAACACTTCATCTCCCCCTGCCTCATGCTTTAGAGACGAGCACCCACCAGACCAACGCTCCGAGGGGCGTGGCCCCGTTTGTGGTTGTCTTGGTTTAGATAGACAGGTATCTGCCAGAGAAGATTGGAGTCTCCCTTGGAATGTAAGCCCCTCCCTCCCCCTTTCCAAATTATAAATTTGCAATTAAAAGGCTGTCAGGCAAAGATTTTGGGAATAGGTATAGCAGTTCTTTACTAGGGATATAAAAATACAGATGTTGTAGTACAGAAGAAGAGGCAAGCAAGCAAACAAACCATAAATCCTAGAAAACCCTGACAGAGTCAGAAATACAACCTGACAACCTGTTGGTCAGGGTGCTGGAAGCAGTCCAAAGTAAGCCCTTCTGAGTGGCAGATGTGGTTCTGTTAGAGTAGAGGTGGTCCTGTCGAAAAAGGGTCCAGTAATGGTGAGATGGGTCCAGTCTTCCTCCAGGAATCCGGCGGAAAACTGGATGCCTGGTGACACTTGTGGCTCTTTTTATCTAGGTGAGGATGGTTTGGCTCCTCCTCCCTGGGTAAAGCATCTTCCAATAGTACAATGTAATGTGTCATCTCATTGGTGAGCTTTAATGGTCCATTAGCAGAAGATATTCCCATGGGGGTAGTGGAACAATGAACAGAGATAAGCAACACTGCTCCATCTGATAAGCGACACTGCACCATTTGAGCAACACTGCTCCACTCGGTTTCAATAGATGGAATAGAATAACATTTTTTTTCGGTTACAAAACCCAAGACAGTGGTGCAGATCTCCAGCATTTCCAAGAGCAGGAACTGCCTGTTCCCCTCCCAGCAGTGCCCGTGGTGTCCCCATGGCGCTCAGGGCCCGTTCTGCCTTGCAGGGAGCAGGGAGGCCGCCTTCACCTACGCCATCATCGCGGCCGGCGTGGCGCACGCCATCACCGCGGCCTGCACGCAGGGCAACCTCAGCGACTGCGGCTGCGACAAGGAGAAGCAGGGCCAGTACCACAAGGAGGAGGGCTGGAAATGGGGCGGCTGCTCCGCCGACATCCGCTACGGCATCGGCTTCGCCAAGGTCTTCGTGGACGCCCGCGAGATCAAGCAGAATGCCAGGACGCTCATGAACCTGCACAACAACGAGGCCGGGCGCAAGGTGGGTGCCCCCGCTGTCCCCCCGTGTTTAGCGTTTGGTGCGTCTTTACTGAGGATTATAGAAGCTGGGTAGTTGTAAAAGCCCTTTATTGTATAGCTAAAATGGGCGTTGTGAAGGTAAAATTGTTACAGTTTGTGTCAGTATGCAGAAAGCCTTTTAGCATAAAGTCTTTATGGCTCAGGCAGGAACAGTAGCATCTTATTAGTAGTAGTAGCGGTAGTAGCAGAGACAGCCCTCATAATCTGTGAGTGTTCTAGCAGTCTCAAAGCAGAGTATTTTATTCTATTTTTAGCCAATCAGGTACAAACACGAGTCTACTATTGCCTTGTTCGACCTGTCCTAACCTAAGATTGATGTACGAAAGTAGTTGTAAAATCCTACATGAATTCTGCATATATAACTTTATCTTGTTCTATCTAGCAAGGCTACATTGTTTTCATTTGGTGTAGAACTTAGTTAATTTTGTAAAAGGTGAGTCTACTGAACTTTAAACTAGGTTTTAGGGTCTTTCCCTACTAACTAATTCAGTCTCTTATTCACTTAAGGCACTTAAAATATTCTCTATTTATTTAAAACTAAACGTGCATTTCTACCTCACGTCTGCATGGATTTATGTATGTTAGTTTCTCTGAAAGTTTTAATTCAGACCTTACATTTCTGACCACCCCTGGGCCTGGATAGATGTAGCCCAGAGGAATTTGTATCCTGACAGCCGTGTCCATCCCGGGGCTGGGGTAGGGTTTGGTGCCCTGCAGAGCAGGAGAACCACGGGGCTGCCGTGCTGACACCATTCACAGTAGACAAGTAGGCACCTCTGCAGGTTGTTGGACCATCTGCTCGTCAAACATTTGTCTAAATGTTACTCTTTGGGGCTGTGAAAAGGAGAAAAAAAAATCAAACAGACGTTTTATCTGGGAAGTCAAACGGTACTTCTGGTAAAAGCTGCCTGCTACCGCGTGGGAGAGCGGGAGCCTCGTCAGGTTCAGACATGAACGTCTCACTCAGCTGAAAAGGGATCATTTTCAGCCCCACTGTTCAAACCTCTCTTTGTGTGAGAGACACCCCTGCGAGGAGGAAAAGGCTTCAGCAGCCAGGTTGAGTCCCTGTACTCTGTGGTGACACTGTGACACAGATTTGGGTTCAGCACAGCCGCATTCCCACCCATCCCATCCTTTGGGACTGAGAGCAGCCCTGGGGAAGGCAGGACCCCAGCAGCTCCCACAGAGGTTTCCTGGGGATCCAGGCACTGATCCAGGCTGGGTTTGCTGCCTCAGCCGTATTTGTGATCTCCAGCTGGGGCAGGCACAGCACCCAGGCTGGTCTGAGCTGTGCTCCCCAGGTCAGGCATTCCCAGGCAGTCCCAGCGGGGCTGTGGCTCCAGTTGCAGCAGCTGGAATAGCCGGGGGTGTCTGGGTGCCCCCCCACAGCCCAGCTGGGCTCTCCCTGCAGGAGCTGTGCTGGTCCCATCTCCTAGGCATGGCAATCTCTGCTCCCTCAGCTCTCCTTTTACCTCCTCCTGTGCAAGTGTCCAGATTCCAGCATCATGTGAGTGTGACTTAGAGGCAAATGGGAGAAGGAAGTTGGGAGCAGCAGTTAATTTGTGGATGCTATTTTTGCTGTGGTAATTACCTGCGGGCTCTGAGACATCTCCAGTTATGCTGGAGCCAGGCAGATTGTATAGAAGAAAAGCCATTTCCACCCCAAACGAAAGCCTAACCCTTCTTTAATTTAATGCCACTGTAGGAGTTTTATAGGTGGAATTCTGGGGTTTACTCTGTGTAGTATGAGCTTGTGTCTGGCTCTGTGGTGTGAAAACTTCAACACTGGCAAAATGAACCCTGAATTCCAAGAAAAACTCGAGGATTGAGCATTAATATTTGCTAAAGGAATGATCTGAGATCTTTATTACTTACCTTCTGGTAGCACAAAGGCACATCCTGGGAAGCTTGGTGAAACACCAACGCCCACAGCCTGCTCTGCTGCACAAGCACAGACCCAGTGAAACAAAAAACAGCACAGGAGTTTCACCTTTGTGGCAAAGCTACTTCCTTGAAAGGTCTGCTTGTGTTTGATGGGTGCTGGCAGTAAAAGATTCCCAGGAAATGACACACCAGCCTACACCAGACTGCAAACATGGCTGGGACTGCCCTACTGGCCAGATTTTTTTCTCCAAAGCAAAGCTCAAAAATACAGGCAAATAGAAAAGCTGCATTTTTTTGCCTCGGTTATGCCCCAGGTATGGACCTTGGGAAGAGGAGGGCCATTGGGGCTGGAAGTGGCTGTGGGAAGGTGGCTCCAGGAGCCTCGCCAGCCTCCCCGTGAGGCTCCTCGTGTTTCTCACCTTTCTGTGCACAATTTGCTGTCCTGAAATCTCGTGCCTGGAAGGTTCAGCATTGTAATTTGGGAGAGCAGCGGTTTGTGCTATCTCTGGCCATCTGCCATTTCTCCAGCAGGCTCAGGAACTGCTCTGATCTGGAGATAGCTCTGCTCCTCTTCCTGCATCCCTCACAGAGCAAAATTACCCATCTTTGTTCCAACACATCTCTGCTTGAAATCTTCAGGGCAGAGGAAGAGGAACAGGACTGAGGAGAGGCTTGTTGCTCCACTGCCCTGTAGAGAATGAATAAATGATGTTTTTGCTAGGGAGATTTCTTTCAGGCTTTGCTCCTGTGTGAAAGATCACAGTATTTAAAGACAATTGGCAAGGGAGGCCATTACAGGTATTTGGCATGCCAGGACTCTCACAACCTGCCTGTTCCACAACAAAGACAGCCTTGTTGTGAGGTGGAACTCTCCATTTTGGAGCAGTATGGATCTTATCAGCCTCCACACAATCCATTCATGGTGCCTTTCCTCTGGGCTACAAATTCTTGTCTTGTTTCACTGGCCCATGGCTAGGTTTTGATGATATTTATACACTCAGGAGACAGACTGGCACCTACCAGGCTTCCAAAAATAAATCAATTCTTATTGATTTCTTACCACCACCTGTAGGCACTGCTGTGCTGTTCAAAAGTCAGTCCTCTCTACTTCTTTGGTCTTGCAATGTGAAACTGTGCTGTGGCCGCTTACCTGGTGCTCACCTGTGGCAAGGTCCTTCTTCAAGGTGGCACCTGCTGCAGGTGGTTCAGGATGCACTCTAGGGAGCACAGACCTACCGATATTGAGTTGTCTTCCTGAGAATCACTGAAAAAATCATCCATTCCATCTCGGTGGGTGAGAATGGTCAGCTGGGCTCACTGGGAACCCTGGGCATAGAAGGGACTGCAGGGTATGAACCAACAGAGATCCACCAGGAAAAGCCTGGTCCAGGATTTGTGGAGACCTCAGTTCAAGGCTTTCCAGCCTCTCACAGTCCTGTTTTACCCAGGCAATATCTCTGTGCTCCCTGGGGTGCCAGCAGCAGCCTCTGAACATCCTGAACACACAGCTCTGTCAGAGCAGGGTTACATCCAGGGTTATCCAGGGAGTGGGCACAGCCCCAGGGCTGCCAGAGCTCCAGGAGCCTCAGGACAACTCTCCCAGGGATGCCCAGGGTGGGATTGTTGGGGTGTCTGTGCAGGGCCAGGGGCTGGACTGGGTCATCCCTGGACATCCCTTCCAGCTCAGGATATTCTGTGATTCTACAATCTGTCAGCTCTTGCTGGAAATGAGACAGCTGAGGGTGTCAGAGGTGGAGGATTTCAAAGGTCAGAGGTGGAGAACATCCCTGTTCCTTTGCAGGGCAGCTCAGGTGGTGCAGTGCCTGCAGACCCCTGAAGCATGGGCAGGAGCAGCCCTGGAGCAGCCTGGGGGACACGAGCCATGCCCACCTTGCTGCTCCCCACCACAAACACAGCCGGGGTGCCCTGCAGCCAGCTCAGCTCTCCTCACACTGAGGGACAGGGCTCTCGCTGTTTCTGTCTGTCTGGGGGACAATCCAGCAGCACTCACTGGTGTAGCAGCAGTTCCTGGGGCTGCTGGAAGGGCAGGGGCAGAGTTCTGAGCAGGGGTCACAAACACCCCACCAAGGCAGCCCTGAGCAGCCCCAGAGCCTCAGCTCATTTGTCAAACCTCCTGGATAGCAGCGACTCCTGACCTTCAGAAGCACAGTTTAGGGTGTCTTTCCTCTTTGAATTAGTGTTTCCTGAAGTGCTGATTCACTGCAGGAAGGAGCAAGCAGCACAGTGAGAATTCCTAACAGCTGGGTCAGAAAAGGGAGATAAAGCTTCAATTAATTTAAAGGCATAATCCTTATTTGCCCTGCAAACTTCCATGTCAGGGGGTATAATTGCAAGACTGAATTGTCTGTTAGCAAATTTGTCTTCTCAAATATGAAGTTGATTAAATTACTGTAAGTAACACAATAATGGATGTCTGAGAGATATTTATGCTCCAGGAAATAAAAATGTTATTCTCCAAGTTATCCTGCTAAAAAATGGTGAAACAGATACTGAAAGGCTCTACACATTCTGGCTGTAAACATTTCATTCTGACAGCATGGCAAGGTACATGACCAGACTGCTCTCTCCTCTCTTTTTCCCTGTGACATTGAAATTCCACGAATGGCATCTTGCATCAGCGTTACATCATATTAAGTATAATGCAATATTATGAGTCATTGTTATAAATCATGGGCACAGGCTACATTAGAAGGCTTTTGCCTTCAAGAGCACATCAAGGTGGATTTTTGTTCAGCATTTCTCTTTGGAGGCATGTGTAGGTGCCCTAACTTTGCGTTGTCTCTCCATCCTCTGAATCAGGAGTAGTTCAGATTTTCCCTCCAGCCCCGAGGCTCCCAGGGGTTGACTCCTGACAGAGCTCCTGCACACAGCAAGCAAGGCTGTGAGCACCCAGGAGGTGTTCCTGGAATGGATCCTGCAGGGATCACCAAAGACTGAGGTGTTTAGTGTTTTATCCTGTAAAATCCTGCAGCGATGCTGAAGTGACACAGTGCACTGGGAAAGCACAGAGCTCAGGGGTTCTCCCCAGCTGTCCTGGAAAGCCACACTTGGGGGTCTCTTCACTTGCTGCTTCTCTGACCTCAGGGGGACATTGCTGCCATGAGACTTCCTGAACATCTTCCTCTTCTTGCCTGGTGTGCAGTCACCACTACCTTTTCCCCTAAAGAGATAGAAATAATACCTTTTTTCCTTAACTATCCTTTCACCTGCGCACCAGCAGCAGCACAGAACACAAACTCCTGCGGATGAACCACTTAAAAAGCTGTGAGCCTCATGTTCGAAAAGAGACAGAGCTGATAAAGGAGGCTGCCAAGCAACATAACATTCCTATTTTTCTGAATATAGGCTTGAAATTCTGGAGCTTTAATCGTTCTGCCTGCAATGGAGGAATATTGGAGTACCAGCAGCACAGCCACCTTCCCTGCAGTTCACGATTTAGCAGTGCCTTTGCAATTGCACTTCACATTTTCCAATCTTTTTGTTGTTTTGTCGCTGTGGTGGGGTTTTTTGGTTTGGTTTGGTTTTTAATTTGGTTTGGTTTTTCTGGCACAGAAATGTTCCTCTTTTTCCTTTTCAGAAATTCCTGTTCTTAGTGTTAGGGGTGCTCCTCAAACACTCAGCTGAATGGTGCTCCTTGCTGATGGTGGCAGTGCCAATCCTGCCAGACCCCAGTGTCACTGTCAGAGCTGTGGCAGGAGAGCTGGGCAGATCCTGACCTGCAGCCTGGCAGTGGCACCCCTGTGCTGGAGACAGCCATGCCCGAAGCATCCTGCAAACCATCCTCAGCCAGGACAGCACACAGCACTCAGCACTTCCACTCGCAGAGCAGCAGTATTAATACATGAAAAATTGGCTAAAACTGCTAAAACATCACAAAGCTGGGGAATCTGGTGCTAGGTGCAGCAGAAATGCCAATGTAGGGTGTCCTAGGAGCTCTCCTGGTACAATACCTTGCCTAGATTAAAACCAGGCAGACAGAGAATATTTAGGAGAAGGTTTCCACACGGGGCTTGTGCCTCACTGTGAGCAGACAGAATCTGGAAAATGATCTTCAGGCAAATCTCTGATGTGGCTGTAGAGGCAAAGAGGAATGTCCACCAAAGCCCTGGACCCAGTTCCATTTATCCAAGGTACACCCAGTGCTGAGTCCCTGTCTTCCCTCCAAGCACTCCAGCCCCAGGGCCTGGCACCCAGCTGGACTTCAGTGCAAGGAGGAAAGGAGCCCTCAATGCCACAAAGCCTGTCCTGGCAGCTCCATCACCCCACTGCTGGGCCAGCAGGATTCCCAGAAAGGCCAAGCACTGAGTTTGGAGGAAATCCAGTTCACTGAATGGGAAAGCTCCCATTGAGGCTGGTGGGACTACAGGGCACAGCTGAGTGCTTCCAAAATCCCACATAACTCCGTCCCAAGGCTCTGCTGGGCAGCCTCCTAGGTGTGAAAAGAAACACACAACCCTTGCGCCCTTACAGCATTTTGTTTGTGCTTGAAAGGATCAAAGCACTATTTATGGCTTTCCTACTTTTTAGATAATAGTCTTAAAGCAAGTCCGAGCTTGACAGACAAGCTCTGCATCTCCTCAGCAGCCCAGAGGGAAGATAAAGGAAGCATTAATGTTGGTCTGAATTATGAGAGGGAATTGGACTGCACAAGAACTGTAATCCACAAGAATGAGTTTTCATTCCACTTGTCCTCCACTTTCAGCTAATCAGAAATGGTGATACATGGTCCTACTCGTATTTTGGCTTTCAGCTCCCTCCTATATCTCGTGTGGTTGAAAACTGAATTCCTGATTTACGCTGGAGATTAGAGAATGATAAATGCCATCGCTCGCCTGCAGTCGCAGTTTTAGAGGATTCTGGCATTATGAGCAAAACCTGCATTTCATGTGTGTGATTCCTGGAGCTGACAGTCTGTCATGCTGCTGACAGAGAGAGCTGGGACTGAGGGCCAGGCTCTCTTCATAAATAACCAAGATCTCAAATTCCAAATTTAATATCGAGCACCTTTTATAATGGCAATAATCAGATGCTTGCTTTGATGATTAATTTGCTCTGCAAAGCCACGGGCTGGGTCACAGGTTTCTGGACAATTTCTGATTTAATCTGCCCTTTCTCTTTGGACAGTTAGCAACACTTCCCATAGGAACACACTTGTCATTCAGGGCTCAGAGGGGAATATCAGCTAGACAAAAATAGGTGCTGTATAGATTATTCACTTCTTCCAGGGTTTTCAGCACCTTTGGAGACTTGGTAGAGTCTTTGGTGTCTCTCCTGTTGCAGAAGAAAAGAAATGTTACTGATTTGAAGCCAATGCAGCTTTCACAGAGCACAATCACCCCACAGCAGATTCCTGCTGTGTTTGGGGGTTGTAAAACTTATCCTGGTCATGGAACAAAAAAACTGAGGGGTTGGAGCAAGATGAGCTTCAAGGTCTCTTCCAGCCATTCTGTGACTCTATAAAAAGTTGCAAGAAAAAACCCAGCACTTGTTAACTTTAACTGTGACCTATGAGTTTGGATGTCCTGCCTTGCATTCTTTTTATTAACCTGTGCTCCTTGGTGTTTTGTTGAGAAATTTAATCAGAATCCAAGATTTCTGAGCTTCAGAGCTAAATTTCGGCCTAAGCTTTTTAAAAATTTTCAGAAATAGCTGTTGAGAACTGCTCTCTGTTTCTTCCAGTTGCCATTTGTCACACTGCAGATTTAGCTTTCCAAACCCAGGACTGATTTCCTTGCCTGTTATTGGGATCTTCCATATCCACACTTCAGCAAAACTCAAAGAAGATTGGTTTTGTCCAAGTCAGCAGGAAACAATGGTTAGGCCAGTTCACTGAGAGCACTTCCAATGCAGAAGGAGATTATACATGAAGTGTACACCAAATTCTGGTGGAGATCTCCCACCTGCAGCCTCATTCATTGCATCTCTGCCAAATTAAACCTTAGCCTTGGACCTGGGGCTGGATTTCTCCTCCATGCTGTGCCAACAGGGGCAGAAACTGGAATGGCCTGCAGTTCTAGCCCAGACCTCCTGAGCCTGAGCTGAAAGTATCTCCAGGAACGTTTCCAGGAGCCTCAGAGATGAGTCAGGAACATGAACTCAGTTACCTGAGCTATGCCTGTAACTCAACAGAGGTTTTAGTAAAACTGAAAGTTAAACCAAAGTTTGGTTCAAACCTTGTCATTGACATGTGGTGGCAGAAAACTCTGAGCTCAAGAAGCCCTGAATGCTCACCAAGAGAAATAATTGCTGGCATGTGCTGTACAAAGGGAACAGACTTTTGCTTTAATGGAAAGAGTTCCCAGGTATTTTGAAGTAAACAATTAAAAAATCAATGAACAAAGAAGAACCTTTTAGTCCAAGGACACAGACAAGGCCTGTTGATACTGGAAGGATGCAGAACTGAGCTGCGGAAGGACAGAAAGATTTCAGGGAACTGCAGGGAGGATGCTTGGCTCTCATGTCCAGTTAGTGGCAGAAGGCACTGGGATTAATTTGAATTCATTAATTAATGCTTGATATTGAAACCAGCCCCAGCCTTGCGGTGCTTAAATGAGCTGCACCTAAAGATGTCCCTGGGCCAAGCAGGAGCCTCTGCCACAGCCCAGGTCGTGTATCACATACAAGCAGAGCTCATGCCTTGTTCTAGACCAAAGGAGTTGATGAAGAAGTTGAGTTAGGAAACTCTGTTTTTATAAAGGCAATACTGCAAAACTGATGGAGAACTACTTTGATATTGCCTAAAAAGGTCGATAGAAAGGAAAAACATCCCTTTCGACTAAAACTACTGTCTTGGAGAATGAAAATTTACAGACATTTTGCAGCATGATTAATAATGTCCTGTGTATTATCACCTGCTGGGGAGCCTAGGGTTAACTCTCACAGTTTGGTGTGCACCCAAAGGAACCTGAAACTAACTGTGTGTGGCTCTTGGCTGGAGATGTTTGGAAGCAATATGGAGTGATAATATTTTGCAGCTCATGCTCCTGCCAGTGCCTGGCTTTGTCAGTTTAGCACAAGAGGTGTTTCCTGATTACTTGTCTGGAAGCAGCGAGGCTCTCTTGGTTTCCATCACTCTTCGGAAACTTTTCTCTCGACAGCTTCAGCATTTGTCAAAGCGCTCTACCTGGTGGCTCCCAGTTCTTCATACACAATCCTTTACTGCCTGCACCACTTCGCTGGAGAGCTTCCCCTGCACTGGGGAAGGTGGATTTCAGTGGGAATGAGTCAGGCCTTGGTCATTCTTCTCCCCGTGCATCCGCTGTGATGAGGACAAATTCCAGTTGTGTCATTTCTTGTTTTCCCTGCATCTTGTTTATGTGCAGGATGACTCAGGCTCCATGACAAACCCAAAGTGAGGGGCAGCAGTGACGTCCTTGTCTGAATAACCCCGAGGGTTTAACTCATTGTGTTCCCAGAGGAGCATAATTAAATTGAGTTCCTCTTACCTGGGAGTGCTTCCTGTTTCTTCAGAAATATCCTGCTGAAACATAACCTGCAAGCACAATTATCTTCTTAATGACATCTTTGTTCAGAAGCCCAGAGAATGGGTGAAGATCGCTGTCCCAGGATCAAAACTTAAAGCAGACACTGGATGTAGGATGCTGGAGGATTGTATTGACTTTGAAGGGGTCAAGGTCACGGACATTGCTCAGTTTAGCTTTCATTGACTTCACTGTTCCGCTCCATGCATTGACTGCAGGGATGAGCTTGAAGCAGGGACTAAGGAAAATGATGCTTTTAACAAAGGACATCCATGACATTTTTAATATGTATCAAAATAGCACACAGATCACAATTTTAGAGAGTCCTGCTTGCAAGTATCAGTATTTTAGAGTGATTTTTAAGTGGTGACCAGAATGCAAGGAAGTAGATCCGACCTAAGAAGAAATGTTATGTGGGGAGCGTGTCAAAAGGCAGAAAAATTGCTGCCTCGTTTTCTTTCTAAACTCAGTGTCTTAGTGTCAGTGAGCACCATGCTGTTTCTTCATTTCCAAAACTCCTCCATCATCATCTTTTATTCCCTTCTGGCATGAACCTTCCATCCAGTATCTTTTTGGAAAGGAAGATACGCCCTGTGGAAAACTTATGCAGTGATAGGAAGGAAAGCTAGATAACATAACCAACAACTCTATCTGTAATTCTGTGCCACCACCCCCATTGCCGGGCTATTTCAGCTTCATCCTACAAAGTGCCCAGGTAGGCCAGACAACAAGACTGTTCAGTATTTCACAAGATAAAATCCATCATGTCCACAGTGTCAGTTTTGCTTGGACAGCAGCAATAACCATCCTAGATAAATTTTCCCTTAATCTCACAATCCCATTTCAGTAAGGGGCTAGGATATCACTTTTTCACTTAATTATAGAATATAGAATCACATGTGGAATGTCTTTAAGACAATTCAGCCATATTCTAACAATAACAAGTGAAAGTACATTAAAAGAAACCAGATTTTTTTTCAGAAACAGTTTTTTCCAAGTTCCTTTTTATGACAGATCTTCAAACTTCCTACAGGATGACACTTATTTGGCACTGCATTGATCCAGAGTAATCTAGGTGATAATGTGTCTCACAAAAGTTATTTTTCAAAAACAAGTAGTTAATCAAATCCATTGACAGTTAGCTATGTTTTCAAATTATTTCCATTTTTTTTTTCTGTTAGAATATTTGCCCTGCTTTTTAAATAGAAAACCCCTGAGAACCAAAGGGCAAGTGGTGCTGAAGGCAGCTGTACCCAGGAGCCAGAACAGCAGTGCCCCCTCAGCAAACCTTACATAAATTTATATAGCTTTATATATAGATATAATGTATATGTATAAAATTTTTAATATATTATACCTTATATAAAATAGAATATATAACATATGTAATATATAATATAATACATGTAATACATATTATGAATTATTAAAATATGTATTATATTATGTTATATTATATATTTTTAAAATATATTATTATTTACTTATATATTTATTTTAAAAACCCCAGTAAACCAAGCCACCTTTCAAACAGTGAGCCTTTGTCATCAGCACTGAGGAAGCACCACGTGCCACAGCAGCACTCCCCATTTCCCAGCTACTAACAACAGATACTGGGAAAATGCTGCTCTCAGCCTCTTCCGCGATGTAAAACTTACCTAAGCGTTAATTCGGGAATTTGTGGTTGGAATCTGTAGTTCTCTAACAGCATTTCCTGTGAGAAGGTGGGTGAGGTGGTTTTTGCACTGAGCGTGCCCCAGAAAGCACAGAAAACAGGAACTTTGTCTCAGCCCAACACGGGAAACCCAACCTGAGGATGGAGCTCGGGAATGAGTGGTTTGATTTGCATTTGGACGGCCAAAGGGAGATGGGAGTGCAGGTCCCTCCTCTCCGGGGAGAGCCGGGATGTGCTCGGGAGAGGAGAGGGGTCCCAGGGTCCTGCAGGTGTTACCAGATCCCGGGGAAGGGACAGGGGCAGGGCAGAGAGGAGAGGACCTGGGGACACCTGAGGCAGGGGGTTCTGACCCCACGGGGGTTTTGGAGCTGTCACCCCTCTCAGACCCCTGCAGATGCTGAGCCACCAGCGTCAGGGGCTGCCACACCATGCCCACCATCTCTGCAGGCTGGACCCTGGACCCTGCAGAGCCGCATTTGACTTCCATAAAGTGTGATTATTCGGTTTGCAGAGCTCCTGAGGTCTGGGCTAGCTCCGAACCTGAGCCGCCTGCACGGGATCCCCTCGCACAGTTACTCCTGTGACACCAGGAGGGCTTGGGCAGGAGTTTATCCCAAAAGCAGATGGGGTTTCTCCAAGAAGGACCCCTCAGTGCCAGAGAGCTGAGAACTTGAATTCTCAGGGAGAATGTCTTCATGGAAGGTGTTAGTGAACACTGGAAGGGGCCACCCAGGGAAGTTTGGTGTCCCCATCCCTGGAGGTGTCCAATAACACCCTGGATGTGGCACTCAGAGCTCTGGGCTGGGGACAAAGCGGGGATCAGGCACTGGATGGGCTGGGAGGGCTTTTCCCCCTAAATGTTTCTGTGGCTCTGAGGTGTTGTGACACCCTGTTTGATTTCACAGAGCAGCTCCTACAGCTTGAAAAAAAGGCAAGGGCCAGGTCTCATGGTTTGAGAAGAGCATTAATTAGGTCATGTGAGAATCCATCTCATTAAATCTCACCTCTTGAAACCAGTTACGTCCTTTTTGTCCCAAGTTCAGCTATTCTACAAAAATAACAACTCTAGAAGCATTCTGTAAAATTTACTTTCTGGACCCAGAAGTGGTGATAAATTGATTTAGTCTACAGCAAGTCATGGAGGTTATCAGGAGTATAAGAAAAATATGCAGGAGAAAATATTTTTTGCTGCATTCCTCTCAGCTTTTACTGGCCCTGCTCTGGTTCATTTGCTATTCTGCACAGTGTTAGGCATTGACTGAAGGGCACCAGCTCTGTGATTTAAACATCACTGCTCGCCCAGGGAGAGAGGAACACACCTCATTCTCTTTGCACGTGCTGGCAGCATTGTGTGAGCACTGTGGCCATGCAGAAAGTCTAACTAATACTTGTTCTTTACTTGTCTGAGATACTGGGGAAACAGAAGCTGCATTTCAGAAATAATTCCTGCGTATGATCAATTTTTTTATAAAGATGAAGTAAAGAGCAACTAATATTTTAGGCAAAAATAAACATGAATCTCTATAAAGGACGTACAAGAAATGAAAGGAACCTTTTGCTTTGGGTGGCATAGAAAAAGGTCAAAAATAGGACACAAAAATTGAACTTATGAGAGTATAAAATTTGTGAAGTCTTCATTTCTGAGGGTGTCATGACTTCAAGTCTGGAAAAGGTTTTTCTGCTCTTTCACACAGGATATCCCTCAGTGAAGGTAGCTGGTGGTGTTGGGAAATCCTGCCCAGCTGTGGTGTTTGCAGCAGGGTGTCGTTATCACAGTGCTCTTGGCTCTCTTCAGAACCAGCCCTCAGAGCAGCAGGTTGCCTGATTTTCCTGAGACACCTATTCCAAGGAAAGTGCAAAGGTGGCCTGATTGATGGAGGTCACGTGCTGTGGTGATTCCCCAGTCATTCCTGATTTAAAGCACATGAGCACATTTTCTCTTGTCCTGAGAAAAAGGGTTCAGCCTGCCTGGGGTAGCAGATTTCTGGGATAGTCGCAGCTCGTGGTGTTCAGGAGCAAAGATGTTTGATACTGACTTCAGATATTACTTTGCATGGATTTACTTATCAAAAGCACGGGGAAAAAAAAAAAAAAACAACTTTTGGCTGCACTTAATAAGTTCTTCACAAGATGTTGAAGTGAGGAATCAAAGCCTGTCTGGAATGAGTCACTCAGTGTGGGACACAATCCTTTCCAAGCTCATCCCAGTCAGTTTGCCAGAGGAGATCAGTGCAAAATCTGCTCCTACAGAACACATTTGACAGCAGCTCTGTGTTTATAATTAGTGGCCATCCACTGATGGGAGTATTTTCCATCTTTTCTGTTTAATTACGCCTTTGCTAATTTTAAACTTGTATTTGGGTGGTTTTTATGCAGTTTCTCACATTTCTTAAAGATTCCATAGGGTTTTTCTCTGACAGCAGGGCTTCTTTTTTTGTGCTCCCTCCTGTTCTTTTTTTTTTTTTTCCAATCAAAAAGCACCAAGTGTTACTTGTACTGCCCCCAAATTTCAGAGCTTTGGTGCTAGAACAGTCCTGCAAGTTATTTAAACAGCATCATCCTTTTGAGATTAATCTCACACTTGGATAAACCTAGTGGCAGAGACATTTCCTCAGAACTTTAAGAGACCTTTAAGAGTCCTTTTGCTGTCTGCCCAGTCAGTTCTACACATCCACTCAGTGCCCTTTCCAGTTCCTGCTCTCACTCTACACGTGATTTGGTTCTCAAGTTATTTTCTTGAAAGACTAAAAAAGGCATGGCTTTATTTTATTAGCTTGAGACATTATTTTTATTCAATGAATCCTTTCCAATAGAAAAGCAAATGCATCTCAACGTTACTCCCAAAGTTTCAGGAGCTTTGTCCTGTTTAAGGAGCTACAATTGCCTCTGTAATAATAAAAATCACCAAGCCTCACCTTCCAGCAGCTGCAAGGGGCATCTCCCATGGCCCTCCCCAGCCCACAGAAACGCTGTGGCCTCTCTCCAAGCCCTGCCATGCTCTTCTCTGGAGTGAAACTCTCACTCGTTTTGCCAATACTTGTGCTTTGCTTGGCCTCCAGTGAAGGTGTGTGCGCAGACATTTGTAGGAGACAGGAGTTTCCTGACCCAGGCGATGTGAGGTCAGACAAAATTAGGCAAGATCGTGGCCTTGGTGGACAAGAGTCAGTGTGTCACTAATTATGGGCTGCACATGCAGGCTGGGGCCGGGGTTACTCTGTCTGCAGCACTGAGGGTGCCTGGCCCTGTACTGATCCCATTCCCATGGGAATCCTGCTGGAGGGGGCATGACCTGGAGGTGGGATGATCTCCAGATTTGAGGTTTAGGCCCTTCAGCACAGCTTTGGCATCCAGGGCTGCAGAGTTCTGGTGGCTGAGCCAGTCCCTGACCCCAGGGGTGTGGATGTGTGGGGTTCTTGTCTGGGTGCTGGGAGCCCAGGACACACCACTGAGTGACTGGGGACAGACCCTGGGCTGAGGAAAGCCCTGTGTGGGTGTGAGTGGTGTGTCTGAGCAGGCCAGGCACAGAACCAGCTCCCCATGTGCCCCCCAGCAGGGTGGGACACCCTGGACCCCTGGCTGACCCTGCCCCAGCCAGGCTCCAGGACCATGGAGCTGGAACAGTCCCTGCAGCTCCTGGGCTGTGGCTGCTGCCACCCTCCCTTGGCCAGCCCCACACATTCCCTGCAAAGCTGAAGGGGGAGAGCAAACACAGTTGTGCTCCCAAGAGCAGTGCCCAAAGGTGCTGCTGCATCTGGAGATAACATCAGCAGGGAGAACAAGCCCAGCTCTTCCCCCCACAAACTATTTCCCAGAGGCAAATGGCAAAGGGAGGCAGAGGGAGAAACAAGTACTGACAGTTTGCTGTAGGAGCTCAAAGAAAAAGTGGACAAAGGTATAAGAACTCCAGCTCTTTGTCTGCATTTAAATCCAGTTCAGAGCACTCACTGGTGCATACAGGTTTACTTTCCATGGCTGATGGAGCTGGATTTGGTCATTTGGTAAAAAACAGGGGATCTGGGATTGAAATTTTGTGCCTTCCAGGCTCTTACATTTTACTACAAGTCAGTCTGTAACACACCGATAGTTTTAATCTAATGCAAAAGTATGAGCTGCTGGATAATTCCTTCAAAGAAACAAATCCTGAAATAAAAGGTGAGGAACACTTTCTGGTTTTGACACAGACCAAGTTTGTAAGGGAAGGGCACTGCTTTTGGCTCACAGAAACCAAGGAAAAGACCGTGGCCTGCTGTGCCTACCCAAGGAATCCCATATTACAGGAGCTGATTCATCAGAGGGTACTGGAATAATATAATACCATTAAAATACCGCCATCCACATATTTTAATGTGAAACAAATAGTCCAAGCACCTGCTATCAGAGTACAATAATGCCATCAAGTCACCACTGCAGGGTTTGCTTTTGCTGAGGCCAGACGGTTCAGGTTCCACGTAGCCTCATTTCTAAAGGCCGTGGAGACAATTCATCTCTTGCTGAATTTGCAGGACACGGCCCTGAAAGCCCAGAGAGGAGGATGGATTTCTGTGCAAGAACAGAAGCAACAAAAGGGCTTGTGAGCCACAGGTGGAGAGGCAGGTCTGGAGGGGCCAGCTCAGCTGCAGAGTGCGGGGCACAGAAACGAGGCAGATGTGCAGAGATTCCAGCACAGGGTTTGGAACCTCTGGCACCTCTGAGACGTGCAGAGAGAAAGGGAGAGGTGGCCAGTAAACCTTAGGGAAATACAGAACCAATAAATGGAAAAGAGAACAATAAAGCAGCACTTTCTCATCCCTCTGCTCCTTCCCGTCCCCTCCAAGCATTTTTGGAGCTCTCATAAGGACCCCTGGCCCCGGGGCTCAGCTGGTATTGCTCGGACTTCTCCTGTTCAGGCAAACCCAGAGCTTTCAGTCCCAGTGCCTGTGCCCAGGCTGGGCTGGGAGCTGCAGAGCAGGGGCTGCTGTGTTTGGGATGCTGTGAGCGGGGCAGGAGCCCAGCCCAGGACACGAGGCCAGCCGGGCCAAGGAGCTCCCACCCCCCAGAGACTGCTGCCTGAAAATGAAATAATCCAAAAGGCGATTCAGGCTACCTAACCACACTTCAGGACAAAAACCTTACCTGGATAGATGGCACGTGAAGTGTTTTGGGTGAGTGTTCCAAGCCAATCTGGCAGAACCCCATCACAGGCAGGTTGGAAATATTTTGTTGCAAGTTTGGACATGGTACCAGGATGTAAGGCCAACCCCTTCCACAAGAACAGTGATTGAATTAGGGCTGAGAAACGTATCCCTGGCTAGCTTCAATCTCAAAAAAGAGAGCTTTTAAAAAGGTACAAATGAGGCTAAAGGAATTTATGTTATTTTTCCGGTTTCTGTGCTATAACTCCTTTTCCCTCTCCTCATCTGTCTTCCAAGTGTCCTGCCTTATGAATGAGTGAGCAATAAAAGAAGTATGCAGTGGCTGAGAGAGAAACTCAAGATACCAAGATAAAGCCAAAGCTTGAGCAGAAGTTAAGATGTAGATCAGAACATGGAATTTTCTCACATCTGAGTTTTAGGGCAGTCATTAGATCATTTGCATGAGAAGCTAATTTAAAACCAGTAGCACGAAACGTGACCTAGCTGAGTTCACTTGTGTCAAAGGCTTGGACCTCTGCTTTCTGGGGTTGTGATCCTGTCTTCAGACCACATGCTGACAGGCTGCTGATAGACTAAAATAAAAAGCTATTTCATAGAATCAAAAATTCACAGAATGATTTGCACGGGAAGAGATCTTAAAGTTCATCTCATTCCAAGCCTCGTTCCGTGGGCAGGGACACCTTCCTCTAGATCAGCTCTTGCCACCCCCAGCTCACACTGAGGTTTTAGGCTCAAGGCCCCCACACAAGTCCAGCCTAGGAGCTGGACTTGGCTCCTTCAGTGCAGGCTGCTGTTTGCTGCTGAAAATGCCCAGTGACAGCGGCTGCTGTTTCCAAACACCCCAGAGAGAAGGGAGAGGCTGCAACAAAGGGTTGATTCCAATTTCCATATCACTGACCTCCCTCCAGCCTTCCCGGCTGCCCAGGTTTGGAGCTGCATGGATCAGCTGGGTTTTCTCAGGGGAAAAATGATGTGGCCACTCCCTGGGCCCTGATAATCCCTCTGGCTGGGCTTTCCAGTGCGGGGCTCTGCCAGGTTAACCAGAATTTCATCATCAAAATTATTGTGGCCTCTTGCAAGTAAAAGTGAGTGGGAAATCAATTGCTGGAATTAGGTGCATTTGCTTGCGTTATCCCAACGTCACTGGGCCTAGGACACAGAGCAGGGGCTAAGCTGGACTCCAGCTCTATGTGGCAAAGACTGGGCTGGTAAACAGCAGGAGAAGATACAGGGGCAGAGTTTCAGGGGATGTGAAGGTGGAAGGGAAGATGAGGCTTGTTAAATTCACAAGGAAACTACTGGGCACTGGGCAATCATGTTGAGGAAAAGCTGTGCCTGAGGAGGGTCCTGTTTGAGCTTTGGTCCCTGGGCTGTGGGGCTGGGCAGAGTTATCCTCCCTGCTGAACTCGAGTGCAGAAGGGGAATCTGCTCTGTGGGCAGAACTGGGTCCTGCTGAGGAGCATTTGCTGCCTGGGCCAGCAGGGTGACCTGTGTGCGGTGGCAGCCGCCACTGCAGAAGGAGCCCACCCCTGAGTGTCACCCAGTGTCCATCCAACAGCCCTGCTATTAACACATCCCTCTTCGTTCTCCTCACCACAGATCCTGGAGGAAAACATGAAGCTGGAGTGCAAGTGCCACGGGGTCTCGGGGTCCTGCACCACTAAAACCTGCTGGACCACGCTGCCCAAGTTCCGGGAGCTGGGCTACATCCTCAAGGACAAGTACAACGAGGCCGTGCAGGTGGAGCCCGTCCGCGCCAGCCGCAACAAGCGCCCCACCTTCCTCAAGATCAAGAAGCCGCTTTCGTACCGCAAACCCATGGACACGGACCTGGTGTACATCGAGAAATCCCCCAACTACTGCGAGGAGGACCCCGTGACGGGCAGCGTGGGCACGCAGGGCAGGATGTGCAACAAGACTGCCCAGCAGTCCAACGGCTGCGACCTGATGTGCTGCGGCCGCGGCTACAACACCCACCAGTACTCCCGGGTGTGGCAGTGCAACTGCAAGTTCCACTGGTGCTGCTACGTGAAATGCAACACGTGCAGCGAGAGGACAGAGGTGTACACCTGTAAGTGAGCGCTGCCCGGGGCTGCTGCCCGGCCCGGATACATTTGCACATGCACTCGGCGTGCCCGAGAGGAACTGCGGGAAGAGCCGCTGGCCCCGAGGAGATGCTGAGGAGTGGAGCCCTCTCCGCTCTCCTCGCGTCTCCTTGCTTATGTGGATACACATTTCAGACTCTTACAAAGTCAGCCGAGAAACAAAACCAAACAAAGCCCACCCCGGGCCACCAGACACACAAAGGAGAGAGCAAAGGATGATCTCAGTGAGCCCGCATCTCGAAAGGAAGGAGCGCTGGCTGCCTTGCCGGGGAGAAACCTCTGGGTGTGGCAGCCAACTCTCGGTTTGGGAAAGGGGCGCTCCAACGCTTCTGTGTGCGAGGAGCAGGGAGGGGCGGGGGAAATCCCTACAAAAGGGCTTTGCCCAGGACGGGATGGACGGAGCCTCCCAGGGAACTGCCCGTGGGAGTGTGCGGATAACTCAGATTTAGGCTTCTACACCCATGAAAAGCTTCTGCTGGTCTTGCCCACCTTTCCACGTCACAGCACTTGCTGCAGCAAGAAGAACTGTGGAAGGGTTCTATAGACACTGCTTTATCTGCCTTTCTCGTGTGTGTGTGTGAGCTGCAGATTTTAGCACAGGGATTTGGGACACTTGGGCATAATAATAACAATATTTAACAATTTATTCAGATAAAACTAATATTAATTTATTTAATTAAAAGAAGAACTTTACCAACCTTTTTGGAACTATTCTGCAATTAAAGTAGATAGCTGGCTTTCTTTGTGGAATAATTTTGTAGGATCAGCAAGGAAACACTGGAGCTGTATATATATTATTCTTGACTAGGATATTTCTATTAGTTGGACTTGCAGGATATGTTCTACAGTACTGGATGTTTAAGGACAAAAGCTGGCGTCTTTATATATATATGTACATACACGAACACACTGTATTTTGGGGTTTTTGTTTGTTTGTTTCCTCCTGTTTGCTGCTAGTTGTCTGGAACAAAAGTGGAGTGGTAGGGGTTACGAATCTTTACCAGTTTTTGTGGTTATTTTTTTTTTTCCGATTAAAGAAAGAAGCATTAATAAAATCCTGTTTGGAATATGTCTAAAATTAAGAAAATCCAGACAAAATTCCATCTTTTGGAAAAATCAACCATAGGATAAGAGAGTATATTTTGTAAGAGACTATTTTTATATAAATATTTTATTTATACTACGTCTGCTTGTTCAACCTGTACTTTTTCTCAAAACAGGCATACAATTTGTAATTCTTAGGCTATTTAACAGAGAAAGGGTAATTAGTTTGTGAACACAACAGCAGCAAGCTGGATGCATTCAGCTGCAATTGGTGGATGTGTCAGAAAGCAGGATGAACTTTCTCTCCGGATGTGTGTACAAACTGGCTCTTTTCCTGCAGCTCAGTTTGCAGAATATGCAAAACAAGAACAGGGTATGTAGCATCAATTTTGTCACATGGCTTGAATTCATGATTGGTATTAACTGGATACTCATTTATCCCATTCAAGAAAAAAAAAATCCGAATTAGCTTCCCACATGCGTCAGTCATTAAACTGTGGCGTTATGACTCGCAAATGTGCTGTGTGTGCTGTCAGTTAAACCTCTGCTTTGTGCTGCTGTCAAATGTGATTCCCATCAGGGCAGGACTGTAGACTGTGACTGTAATAACTTGCATGACACACATCGTCTGATTCTCAGAGATAGGATACAAAGCTTACTTTCTGTCCAGCTCCTTTTGGCATTTACATTATTCTTTCCCCGCCCCCCGCTAAAGGCCAGAGCCCAAAAATCCAGAAAAACATTGGGACAAGTTTAAAGAGACGAATTTAAAGGCTACTCACTTGTTTTTCAGAGCCCAACTCAGCTGTTTTGCACTCCCTCTGTGGTATTTCCTTTTTATCACTGCTGATATCTTCAGGCATTGGAGTGGTAAATATTTCTCTCCATTTAGGATCCTTCTGTTCCTCCTGCTTAACCCATTTGTGACTGATAAAGAAACATGTCTAATTCTAACGTTGTTTTTCACTGAGTATGAAACGTGGCCCAGCGTTACAGATGATATTGCACATTGTCTGGGAGAGATCAGGTCCCCTCCTCCTTCCAGCCCGCAGGATGTCCCCAGTTAATGAGGCATCAGTGATGGGAATGTGTCACTGACCCCCTGCACAGCAGCAAGTGCCACCAGGGGTACTGGGGCAGGTCTGTCCTGTGTGCACTGATCCTTCTCAGGCAGAACTCCCACCCAGCACAGTGAAAACAGAGAATTTCTGAGAAGGGAAACAGAAGCATCACAAAAGATGCTGCCAACTTTGACAACCTACCTGTTAGGACTCGGGTTTGAACTCACTCCTTGTATATATATATTATTTAAGAACACAGGCCCATGCAGTACCTCATCCTGGCCACGTATATCAGGGGTTAATGCACAGTTCCTTTGCAGACCTGCCACTTAACAGAAAACAGAATTTTTATTCAATTCAGGCACCCGAATGGGGTATCAAAATAAAGTTATTCACGTAATTTACCGTCAAACTTACGACTTGTCAATTCTCATTGAGTCGCTGCTCTTAGTCCTCCTCAATTCCGCACAACGAGATTTAAAATGCAACCACAGACCGTAGGGGTGTTCATCACAACTCTGTATTATGGTTAAATAATTCAGATCTAACCTTTATTATTGGGAGCTCCCCCACAGTTTGTGTTGGGCTTTGATTTAGTGAATACCATATCATAATTAAAACTGTGTTTTCCTCACTAATTAGAGTTCCTTTGCAAATTATTACTTTTGCAGCATGTTTTTACCATAGAAAGTAATGTGTAAAACTCCTGCTTCCTGTAAATTTCCATATGCAGTGATGTGCCATGTACAGCTAGCAGAATAATTATTGAAGGACAAATATCTTGAAACAGTTTTACTCACAATAATAAAAAACTGGATGCCCAAGGAGTTCAATTTGGTACACATTTTCCCTATATTTTACACTACTGCTAGTGAGAAAATGGAGAGAAAAAAAAAAAAAGAGGAAAAAATGTCGATTTGTTTAATAACTGGAATAACAGTTTGGGAACCATGAATTAAACAGCAAGGAAAACCAAGTGCTGCATTCAACCAGAAAGTATTTGGAAATTTGGCTGTGTCATCTTAGATAGGAGAAATCTGGCCCATCAGAATGTGCCATGAATGTGGAGTTAATTGGCTAAACGGGCTTGAACGGCAGGAAGAATAAACAGGAGCAGGGGGAAGATTTACGGGTGCAGATATTCCTCCCCCCACAACAGCTCGGTCTTTGTGCTCGGGGATAGAGGAGCTCTGTTTTTACGTGGGGAAGGAGCTCACAATGGCTCTGAAATGCACACAAGTGCAGGACAATGCAGCCCTGGAGGGAAAATACATCTTTTCATGTGTGCTGCCAGGGGAGCGCTGGGCACAGCCTGCACGGGGCCAGAGGAAACAGCCCAGGAGCAGGGGCAGGGAGAGCAGTGGAAGCAGAAGGGGAGAAGCCTGGCTGCAGGTTGGAAAGATGATAATTGTGGAATCTCCCTTCCCCATCCCACAGTGGAACCCCAGGTTGGGGAAATGAAGGTGTTCTGCCTCAGGATTCCTAAATAAATTTTGAGGATTTTACCTCTTGGCCTTTCTAAAAGGACAACTGACCCGAATTCTCTCAGCTCGATACTAGAAGCACCTACATAAAACATGGATCAGTCCACGATTAAGTTTTCTTTGCCATGTGTGCACAAAGCTACTGGAGATGTGTCTTTCAACAGTGATAATTAGACTGAAAACATCCTTAAAATACACTCTTAAGTGGCTCATTTGGTACTTAAGTGATTGTAAGGGGACAAAGTGACTTAGAAAAGGCAAATATTGGTTACATACCATATTGCACAGGGCTCTCAGTGAACTCTGCTGTGGGTTACAAAACTCTTTTTAACTGACCACACTTCAAAATCGATTTGTTAAACAGAGAAATGTCACAGACTGCAGTCAGGATGCACAAATTCAAATTAGGATGCTGTATAAGTATTTCTGACAATATTTTCACATTTGTCATTATAATAGTGATGAGGAAATGGGCACCATGAATGTCCCAAATGTGCATATTAACCAATACTGTCCCTTGTCCCCAGCCTATAACCAAAGAAGCTGATGGAGCAAGGAGGTCTTCAGGTCTGAACCGCAGGGTGGATGGAAAGCTGGATTTGAGTCAGCACTGCCCTGGCAGGCAGGGGGGACATCCCTCTCCTGGGGACACCAGGCTCAGCATGACCAGCGGGGCCAGGGATTGGATTGTCCCACTCTGCTCTGCACTGGGGTGGCCCCACCTCAAATAACGTCTGAAGTTTTGGTCACTGCAGTATGAGAAAAAGTGTCCAAAGGAGGGCTGTGAAGATGGGGAAGGGTGTGGAGGGGCTGTACAAGGAGCGGCTGAGGACACTCGGTTTGCTCAGCTGGACAAGGGCAGACCGAGGGCAGAGCTCCCCGGGGGCCGCAGCTCCTCCCGAGGGGCAGCTCCCATCTCTGCTCCGGGACAGGGACAGCACCCAGGGAACGGCTGCAGCTGCGCCAGGGGAGGCTGAGGGTGGACAGCAGGGAAAGGTTCTTCCCCCAGAGGGTGCTGGGCACTGAACAGGCTCCCCGGGGTTTGGTCATGTCCCCGGGGCTGCCAGAGCTCCAGGAGCGTTTGGACAGCGCTGCCAGGGATGCCCAGGGTGGGATTGTTGGGGGGTCTGGGCAGGGACGGGAGCTGGGCTTGAGGATCCTTGTAGGTCCCTTCCAATTTTGGATGCTCCATGCTTCTAACAAGGAGACAGAAAAAGACATTTGAGAGATAAAGAAACAAAAGGGCTGTAACAGACAGGGTGCACCCCAGAAATGATTTAGAATACAGAGGAAAAAAAGCCTGAGAAGGAAAACCCCTGAAGAGATCAATGCACAGAAGGCACACACTGAGTCCAGCAAGGAACAGAAAGGGCTTGGCAAAATGTAGATTGCAGCCAAAGCTGAGCCTGCCCCGTTGCTACACAGTCCATAGTGCCATTTCATTTGGATCAAGCCAAATCCAAGCAACTATTCCCTTGAATCAGCCAGAAACCCAATCTGGGAGTTGTTTCTCACACGAAATTTTGTACCTAGCAACTTTTCTTTTGCACATGGGCCCATGGAAATATGCACTATAGACATCACATACAGCGTATTTTTTAGCATAGAATCCTACAGAGGATGTTAAATACTCATCACCTTGACAAAGAAGTCACTGGAGACAGACACAGAAGATCCAGTGCAGGCGGTTGTGCTAGATCATAACACCACTGCATGGGACTGGAAGATAGGTCATTAATTTAAAAAAAAAAAAAAGGGAAAAAAAAAAAAGGTTTTTCTCACATATTAAAAACCCCTCAGGATAATTCCTCTTGGCCTTCTCTAATGCTGTGATATCGAGTTGTACAAATGTTCTGAGCTGAGCCTGGTCCCAGCCAGCCACTATTATCCCTACAAACAGACAGGAAATCAGGAGACAGAGCCCAGGAGGGTTGGCCAGTGGGCACAAAGGCAGCCTGTGAGAGAATTAGGACTATGGCCCAGATTTCTCAGCTTCTGCCATCCATTTCTTTAAGGAACTTGAGCAATGACTGCTTTGCCTCCTTGTATAAAATACATATCCAGATCTGAGGGTTTGGGAAATGCATTCACTGCATGCAGCGATTTCCCTGCGTGTTCTGGGTAGCTGGAGAGAGGAGACTCCTTCCCAGGCTCATTAAATGCTGAGCACATAGTAATTAATATAACCTCCACATTAAGTATGAGTCATGCACCAGGGAAATGGAAGGAACCTGGTCTCATGTTTTGTCTCCTCGATTTAAGTCACCAGCAAAGCTGGGAGGCAAAGGAGATAGCAGAGCAGGCTTTTGAGGGAGGGGATGTGGACAGCAGCTCCACAGAGGGAACAAACAGCCTCTGGCAAGTGAAACTCAGCTCCAAGTCTCCACAAAGCCAGGGGCACGTTGCTCTGATGCCTCAGCCCTGGAAGCATAGAGAGAAGTTGGGGAATATTCTAATGGAAAGCGTTTAGTCGGGCAGTGTTGAAGCACACTGTGTTTGCTGCCACCAAAGGAGGGGGATGTGAGGTGGCTCACTGGGGTCAATGAGTTAGACCAACCAAGTACAAATTATGAGAATTAGAACAGAAGCTGAAACAAAAAGTAGATGGATTAAAGCCTTTCTGAGAAGTTAGAAAGGCAATTTATCTGCTTCTGTCTCCCCTTTTGTGCTCAGCTCGGGCACCTGTCAGAATATTTTGACGCTTGCCCATCTTTAGCTGTGAGCTACATGAGCTGAATTCAAATTAAACAGTAAAGAAAAAAAGCATCTCAGAATATATATTGTGTTTATTTAGGCCAGAGCAGCTTGGACGACAGTGCAAAATCAATCAGAGCCTCAAAGGAAGCTGGCAAACCGTCAGTGCCTCGGCGCAACCAGACTGCACTTCCTCAGAAAGACAAGGGAGAGGGGCTGGGAAACTCTGGCTATTTGTAACATCCCCTTGCTTGATATAATAACGAGATGAGATGAGGGGATACACAGACCTGAATTAATGGCTCCACACCAAAGTTGTCATTTTGATGACTTGTTTGGGCAGGAGTGGCAGTGGCCGGGTGATAGATTATTCTCCCTTTATCCTGCCACAATGACATCTGCTTTATTCACAGATCGGCCACCAGTTGCTACAACAACGCCAGTGTGCTTTAGAAAATGTTGTTGAGCTGCTGAGAGAATCTTGGCTACCCATTAGCAAAATGTTAACTATGCAAAACCAAAGAGCGTTTGGTTTTGTGTGTAGGGAAGAAGTCAATGCTCTGCAATAGCTAAGAATGTCAAAAAGAATTTACATTCAAAAAGTAGAGTAGGGGTTTAACCCATGATATCACCATGATTCAAAAATCCCCCTGGAATTCATCAGTGAGACATTAGGTCTGAAGAATAGAGAAAATAAATAATGAGTTTTAAAAAGAAAGAACAAAGACACTTTCCTCCGAGCAGGTCGTTGTCTGCAGCATTTTAACACGTCGGCTGCCCTTCACTTTTTCCCGTTCATTGTCTTGCAGTTTTACACAGTAAACCTTCACTAATAGGGGGTTACTTATTTTTATTTCTTTCTTTCCTGCCCCCTTAGCACTCGGGGGAGACGCTGGGTGCTGGTAACCCACGCCAGGACACTGAGCTGGCTGCCAGCACAGCCCCTCGCCCCCACTCCAGCACAGGCTGAGAGAACCTCAGCCACCAACTATTCCTCAGAAAGGCAATTCCAGGGAAGCATTTGCAGGCGGAATGGCTTTGTCCTGCAGGCAGACAAGGCAACCCGTGTTTGAGGGCTGTGCCGGAGGCAGGTGAGCATCCCTGGAGGGGAACAGCGCAGACCTGTGCTCAAAAGCACAGAAATCCTTCCGCTGCTCCTCGGAGTGAGAGGCGTCGGAGCTGCAATATTCGGAGTGAAATTCCTCCAGTTTCTAGGAAAGCGCTGCCTGCCATGCCTCGGGTGATTGATGGGGCTGCCTGCCTCTGAGGGTGCTGGTAATCTGTGTCAGCATCCTCCTCCCAGAGAGGATCCCTGCTCCCAGCCCTCTTTGCCTGTGGAACACAATGGCTCTATCCATCTTGGCCATCATTTTTCATCCACTTCAAAGTTAAGTGAATGTAATTCTTAATTTGTTTTCCAAATGACTCCAACAATTTTCTTCCCTTTGTCTCCCCAACAAGATCAGATCGATTTTACAATGTGTTGTACTTCAAATTTAACTTCATTAAATGTTTATAACATTAAGAGGCTAATGACATAAGCCTTGTCTGTGGTATTTATAGGCTTTATGAAGAGACTGAAGACCTGAGAGGGCTAAAGTTCAGGTTAATTCTTTGAGAGTGAAATTCAACACCTGGTTGGGGTGTAATACACAAACTACTAGTCCTATGTCAGGGCTCTCATGTTAATTTAATTTATCAACCATATTTACTGCTGAAGTTGGAAATCTCAGCCCAGCCCACAATAGATCATAGGTGTATTGTTTTCCTGTCACAGTCAATAGGTCTCGAATGCTGATCTAATGATCTCATTACATAACCAAGTTCAAGATTTGTTAAGCTACTTATTACTGGAGAAGATCTGTGAAAAACTGCCGGGAATCATCTTTTGCTTCCTTCTGAGCACGTCCCCTCCCCGCGTGGTTTAATGAAGAATTCAGCTGCTTTTTGCTGCTCACCACTACCCTGCCCATCAGTCTGGTTTTCCTCCTTGGTCCTGAGCTGGCTTCTCCCAGAGATCCTTCCCAGAGCTGGTGATCTTCAGTCCACGGGAATTAAAAGGACATCACATGTACTAGTGTCAATGATGGAGTGGCATCGGTTGGATCGTATTCCAATAATTTTCAGGGCAGAGCAGGTGAGAAGTGGTTTAGGGCTCTTCTGGCATTTTTAGTGGGGTTTTATTGCTTTGTTGTAGCTGCTGCTACAAGCACTCAAGGCAACACTCAAGGAACAGGGAACCAGGGCTGTAGCAGGGGACTGGCGGGTTGCTTGAAGCTTTTGAATACGTTGAATCGTGCAGCTGTACCCAGGAACACCAGCAGACGTTTCTGTGTGATCCTAAACTCAGATTTCAGCTGCTCTCAGGTCTGTCTGGGGCGAGCACATGGGACTGGGTACAGTTCTTTGGGGCTTGGTGCAGTTCCAGCCCGAGCTCAGAGCTCAGCACCCCCCACCCCCCCAATGCACAGGTTCATCTTCTCAGGGGCCAAAGCTCACTCTGAACTTTAAAGGACGAGAAGAGACAAGAGGTAATTTTTAAAAGGACCCTTGTGTCCCAGGTACAGCAAGCAGAGAGCAGCAGCACTCAGCAGCATCGTTGTCACGGCTACAAATGGCAAACTCTGTCTTCCACGTGTATGGGATGTAACCTGGGAAGAGTCTAAAGAACATCCTCAAAAAGCCACTGCCGTGTGATGGTCCTGGAGCCCTGGAGCCCCAGCAGCAGCCCCCCTGTCCCTGTGCAGCCCTGGCAGAGGGCAGCTCCTTTCCCAGCTCTCCAGTTAAACCCACCACGTGCCCCCACTGCCCTCGTGTCGGCCAATCCCAGCTAATTATACCCCAGGAACTTTATTTCCTGAAAATGGAGATTACCTTAGCAAGAGGTATGGATAACATCTTCATCTGCCAGAAACAGGATCAGTTTTGACAGAGTTATGTTTACAAACATAAAATTTATCACCTTTTTTTTGTTTTAAATAGCACCTGTGTGCACCTGGAACAAGACAGTAACTAATGATTTATGGTGGATGGTAACAAGGGCTGGTTTTGCTGGAACTCTGCCACGGCTGAGTGTCTGTCACTCTGCCCTACTGGGTCAAGACAACACATCAGTCAAGTAAATCACTTAAGTAAATTATTGAGGACTTAAATTGACTTTTTCTACATAATATGTAATTACTTCCTTGAACCAACATTCCCTTACATCACCGATGTAAAAAGCTTTCTATTTGTTTTTTAACTGAATATTGATTGAATTTAAATTACAGCCAGCGTGTACCATTTATCTGAAGTTCAGATCCTGGGGAGCAAACTTTCCAGCAGCCTTGGCAGCCTTGCAGGCCCTTGCCACCCACGTCAGTCAGCTGCAGCTTTGCCCACCACGTTCAGAGGGCAGGAACCAGCCTGGTGCCTCTGCTGAGCCCTGCAGTGCCAAGGCACGGGCTGGAGGTGCTGGAGCAGTGCAGCAGCACAGGGAAAGAGGAAAGACAACTTTGCAACACCAAGTTCTCACCCTGACATGCTGGAACAATGAGGATTTCTGCTGTAGCCAGCAAAGCTGTTAAAGTCAGAAGTGAGAATTGCAAGTGTAAAATCTCCATGGGGACTGCAGGGATTTAGAGCCCCACGAGGTTGCATCTGCTGTTGCCTGTGCCTGCGCTCCTGTCACAGCTCTGGAAGAGAAAGCCAAATGTGCAGAGATTCCTCATGTCATCACAGAGAGATGAGAGGTTCTGGCAGATCACATTCAGCCTCTGAGCTCTCTCCCTCACTCAGACACGGGGTGCTGGGCTGTGGCACTGCAGGGGAGCAGCCCTGGGCCACAGAAAGCTGCCCAGGTCAGCAGCTGCACACAGAGCCCTCACCCAGGGGATGTGACAGCAGCTCAGCTCAGAGCATGTGGGTCTGTACCCCTGGAATCATCTCTGATGTCAGGGAAAAATCCTCAGAGTGCAAATATCCTTCCTGCCAGACAGTTTGTACGTCCTGTCCTCAGTCATCCTCCCCAAGCCACCCTTCCAAAACCTTTTAACCCCCCCCAGCCTGTATAGTAATTTTCCTGCTTCAGGAGGCAATCAAGAGGAAACAAATACCAATCATTTTCAAAAGTGTCTGCATGCAAGTTTGGTGGAGGGCAGGAGAGGCAGGAAGGAGACACAGGGCTCAAAGAAGGAAGTTTTCAAGTTGGAGGAGTCTCACAATAAAATCACACAGACAGGGATTACATACCCCCTCCTGCTTTGGGCATATAATAAAAAGCCCTTTAAATTTGAGTTTGAAACTGGTCAAGTGACCCTGGGCTACAAAGTATGTCTGTGTTTGAGCAAAGGCCAGGGAGGAGGCTGCTGACCCCAGCAATGATGAGCAGAGATCAGATTTGTCAATGTGCAACTTTTAATATTCCTTAGTCAGAATGGCTTCCGGTTAAAATTGGCAGAAGTGGTGAATATCATTCTCCCAGTATTTTATTAGTGAGATGGGAAGCTAATGGGAAAGGGCAGCTAAAAGTAGTTTTGCTAAGGCTAGGAAATACATTACAGGCAGCGTTGTCATGGATTACACCCAAGGTCACAGGATTCAGTCACAGGAATTGATTAGTGGTATTTACAACTCAACAAATTGCTTTAAGCAGGAGTGACATCATGGCCCACACTATTTACCAGAGGAACTACACACAGTGAGGCTGCAGAGCAGCACAGCAGCCTGTGGGTGGGTTAATGCACTTGCTGTGGGCTCGGCTACAACCAGGAGATTTCTGCCCTCCTAGTTCCCTGCTCTGCACAAAGCTGCACTCTGTGAGCCCAGGAAGGGGAGGAGGCTCTTGTTGGGTGAGCACCTGAGCACTGCTGACCAACATCCACAGCATTCCTTTCCATTCAGATGGGAGATTGCAGAAAGACAGTTTTTATTTCGTGCAGCTAATTGCCTTTTAATTAAAAATACTTTCAGAAAGTAAGGTCCTGCTTGCATCTGTTGCAAGAACATGATGCTCCCAGCACAGCAGCAGACAGAAGAGCAGGCTGTGGCCAGACCTGTGCCCTGACAACTCCTCCTCAACACTTGCAGGCACTTGGACTCTTTCTTGCTCAGTTCTGTGCTGGGGGAGATGAGCAGGAGCTTTGAGGATGTGTATTAAGTTGTGCTCAGTGATCCTTGGAGGTCCCTTCCAACTCAGGACTCTCCTGATTCTGTGATTCCACATCAGCCCAGACAGAGACCAGGGAACCCAAACCAGGAGTCATTTCATTGGTCTGTGAAGTGCAGGAGCTGGAGGAGAAATCCCTCAGCTGCCCTGCAGGGGTTATGTAGTGGTTATTTCTCTCCACATGATTAAATGTGGAAGAAGGAGTGCCACCAAAGCCCGTGGACAGGAGGGACACGGAGCTTTGGCTCAGAGTGCCGAGGAGCTGCTCCCCTCATGAGCTATGTGACCAGCTTTGGGGTCACACAGCCCCAGACCCCAGAGCACCTCCTCGTGCCTTCCCTTCCTCACTCAGCAGGGCACATTTTCCCTACAAACCCCATTTCCCTCCATCACCAAAGGAGGCAAATCCCCTTTCATGTAATTGCATGTGCTTCAAGGTGCTCGTGGACTTTGACCAGCTGGTTTGTACAATCAGACTTTCCCCCTCTCCGCTGGAATCTGTCATTCGCTAATGCATTACTTTACACAGCAAATTGAATGGGGGTTTGTGGGTATTTTTGTCAACCTTTATGAATCCTCTTGAGTGATCTGTGGATGGGATCAGCAAACAAATTTTGTTCTAGCCCTCCAAATCCTGACACATGAATTGATTTCAGCAGGGCACGTTAAGTGAATGATGGATCTCTGCCAAAAGGGCATGTAGGATTTCGCAGGGGGGAGGAGGAAAGAGGAAGACTTTGCTTTCTCCCTTTTTTCTCCTTCTTAGCCTGTCTTGTTAAGAAAGGGCAAAAGCACTTAAATTCATTGCTCTCAAAGTAAATTGGTTTTCTTTTCTACCCTCTCAGAAGTGGTTTTCCTCCCAGACTTAGTGGGTTGCTGCTTTCCTGGCAGCCAGAATGGGTGAGATCCTGCTCAGCTCTCGAGCCCCGGCCACCCTCGAGCACCCCCAGCCCTTCCCTGGGCACTTAGGGTCTACTTACTTAAAACCAGAGCCTAAACCTCTATTCATATTAACGTGGCTTAATATATTTTAATTTTTCTAAAGGCTTTAAATCAACCCCTGAATCTTTCTCTTCCCCTGGGGAACCCAGGGGGGCATGCACCCCAACAGGCTGCCCCTTGGCCCTGCCACCCCTGCTGGCCCTGCCCACGGCTCCCCTGACACTTTCTCAAGCACATTGAGGCTGGCAACAAGAGCGGGGCTGTTTTAATAAATGCCACTGGGCGCAGGAGCTGGAGGGAGCCTGTTCCCCTGGCTCCTGGGCAGCTCTCACAGGCTGCTCTGTATGCCTGCCCAGGGCTCTGGATGCTAATTTGTTGGCACTGCAAACTCCCACTGCAAAGGATGGATCCCATGACCTTCTTCAGTTACAGATAACACAAACTGCAGTTATGTTTAAGTGGCAGATTGGTTAACCTCGGTGGCTCGCAGGGCACTCCTTTGACTCCATTTCTATCATTAATAAAGGGTCACGTTACAAAGGCACCTTGGAGTTTCTCACAGGGAAATGTGGCCAACAAGGCCTTTCTTGTGAGCAGTTTTCTGCACTGGGCTCCTGCTTTGGGCAGGCTGTGCGTCACAAATGCTCTGAAACTCCAGCAGCAATGAAGGCACTGCTTTAGGACAGGTGTTGTGGCCAAACGCTTTGCGAACGAGGCGTGCTCTGTGGTAACTGTTATTGCTGCTGTGATTTCCACATCCTCCAAAAGGGTTTGTGCACAGAATCACAGTGTGAAATCTCACCTGGGCTTGCAGTCACCTCTGCAAGAAGGAAGGCTGGTTTCAACCAAAACAAGTCAAAATAGAGTTACACAGATTTTTCGGCTTCTCAAAACGACATTCAGTACCTGAACAAAATCATCTTTACCTCCTATATTGTACTTCATATGGCTGTATCGTATTTATAGCTGCTTTTACCTGTAACTACCTAAAAATCTCCACAGGATTTCAGAGGACAGTGCAATTTTTGTCTTATTACAAGAGGTGATGTGCAGCCATTGTAAATTGACAAGTTTTTCTCAGCAAGGTTGTTCTTGTGCAGCTGCTCAAGGTAAAGTTCTAGATCCTTCACCTTGTTTGAAGCCACCCAGAGGAGTGCAGTGCCCAGTTGTACAGGAGCAGGTGATTGAATCCAGTGAGGAAACCTGCTCCTTGCTGCCCATCCATCACTGCTGGGTCAGTCCAGTGCCAGAACTGTCTCAGACCTTCCAAAAGCTGATGTAGTTACACAAACACAAAGTCATTATTGCCTTGGCTCCAGATCTGCTCATTCATCTAACTGCTCAAGAGCTGGTTCAAGAATGCTAATTAATAGCAGTTTATCATTAACGAGCTGGCTTTATTTACCAAGATTTGCCTTTGCTTTGCCAGGGACGAGAGTGCTGGAGTTGTGCTCTGTTGTCTGACTTGCATCTCGTTGAACATTCTGAACTGGATTTATACGGGATGAAATGATGGATGAGCACTGAGTCATTTCATGTATTAGCATTTCGTGCTGCCTGAAATGAGACAATTTGTTAAGTTCTACAACACGTGTAATTATTCCTGTATATCTCAGCTAAGGGAATACTACAGCTTCACTCTGTCATAGTGAGTCTGAGCATCCAAATATCTTTTCAAGCTTTCAGTGAGATTTATGATAATCTCCTCCTTATTACTAAAATGAGGCTCTAGCATCTGATGGAGATGCATCTAGAACAGCACTTAAACCCACCCAGCAATGCACCTACACTGCAGCACGTGCGCTCTTACACAGGTGATCCTTCCAGAAACTATTTTTCTCCTTTTTGTATTTCCTGGAAATATTTATCATCAATTCAATAGAGTTAAGGAGAGCATCCTGCCTTTAAACCTGCTGGGTCAGGTGATGGTGCCAGTGAAGGGGCTGCCTGGGGCCAGTGAGGCCCAGGAGAGGTGGATCTGTGTCTGTTCCTCTGCCACAGGACAGGGCAAGTGCAGGTTGAGGGAGTGAGTGCCTGAGGGACCATGAACTGGGAATGAGTTCTCCCACTCCCTCTCCCTTTTCTCCCAGCTGCTAAAGGTGATGGGCAGGACACCAGTGGGATAGAGAGGTAAAAATCCAGAAAACTGAGAGAGAATCAGAGGCTCTTCCCAAAAGCTCAGTGACTGAAATCACAAGTTGGAACAACAAGTGATGTTCTGCTACATTTAACGATGCAACAAAGGGAGAACAAATAAACAAATAAATAAATAAATAAAAGAAATCCCCAGACTCCAAATCCCTACAAAACATATGGTGTGAAAAATTACATTACAGTATGAGATTTCAAGGCATGTATTATTCAGGACAGCTGAATTAACACAGCCAAATATCATTACATGATAATTATATTATTACTTAGATTTGAATTTTGTGGGGGGCCTATGATTTCATGATTTAGAACACATTGTCTCCTTCTCTAATCTATGAAGCATTACAAATAAGATTTGCAGGGTGGGAATTTGAGTTTTCAAATGAAAACTTTGCTCCAAGGCAAGTAAAATGAAGAACTGTACATCTGTGGGGAAAGAGGGGCAGCAAGAGCAGTGTAACCATGACCAGCTGACTTCTACCATGTTCCTTCTTCAGGTAACAGAACTCTTTTTGTAGGAAGTCAGTCCCTGAAAACAAACAAAAATCCCCTTAGTGAAATGGAGCTCTGATGTAAGACTGCCTGGGAAAATTATTGATATCCTCTGCACAGGCTGAGGTGATGCCTGAGGAGCACAGGAGAACTTCGGCTGCATCAGGACCACGTGCAGGGCTTTGAACTCTGCAGGAGCCTCGTGTTCACCTGAGCAGGGCTCAGCAATTGCTGCTGAGAGACTCGTGCCAAGCCCCCTGACCCTGGTGTGCCCTGTCACACAGCTGTGCCACATTTCCTCTGCCCACGGAGCTGAGCTGTGCTCTGAGATGATGCACACTCCTGTCTCAGAGATTGCCCCCCACTGAAACCTAAAATATTGCATTAACTCTCCTTTCTGTGCTTCTGAGTTTGAGTATAGGAGCCTAAATATTCAAAAATAAGAAGCTCTTTGAATTTCCCAGTTTTTGCAGACCTAGATCATTTTGGCACAGATCATGTCACAGCCATCACTTGTCCTAAAACTGAACCTTCTGAGCCATTTCAGCACCAGTTCTGAGGCTGTGCTTTGAAACACAGATAAAGTCCTTGACTAATGCTGTTGTGACCTAAAGTAAATTCAGGTTCTGTCAGGGTGTTTTGAAATGCAGGATTTGGCTCAGAACAGATTATCTTCCAACACTTCAACGTTTCAGCCTTTTCTTGGATTTCATTGTCTTCCCTTTGCTGTGATTTAATCCAGGAACAGGGAAAGCCTGGCTCCTTTGGAACTGCCCCTTGCAGTGGCTTCTTTGCCACACCAGTCCCATTCACTCTGTCACTTGTGACCCCATTAAAAACGGCTTTTGATGTCAGTGACCTCAGGCATGTCAGTAACAGGGACTTCCTTCCTCTTCTTCCCCATATTCCATCCCACACCTGGACTTAAGCTGGTTTGCAATTCTTAAAATTGCTGAGAAGATTCAGGGGGAATGGACAAATTCCAACTTCACAGATCCCACTGACAATTTTGGGTCCCAGCAGACAGAAAAAAAAAAAAAAACCCTAGGATTTGTAACAAAACAGAGTAGTTCCTAAATTGCACAAGTTGTAGGGGTTGTTCCCCCTTTTTCCAAAGTCCTGAACTGTGTCCCAATTTCCCCAACACATCCATGCTGGTTTTGCTGAAATCCTTAACCAGGAATCAAAGCAGCAGCTGAGAAATGCCTCAGGTGCTCCTTACACTCTCCATGGAATTAGTCTGTTGTTTGTCACTGTGTCTTGTCACTGTTTAGGACTAAATGGGTTTGGGTACCAAAGCTCTCTAATCACAAATATATACAGATTTATGAATTGGACTTCTCTTTCCCATGGGAGAGGAGATGGGGTTAAGGCAAGGCACTGCCAGGTCAGTAAGTGATAACAGCATCTCCAGTGCAGGGTTGTGGGTCACCTCAAGCTCTCCCTGCTCTCCTGGGGCTGGAAAGATCACCCCAAATCACAGGGTGAGATGTTGGGGTCCCCTCAGAGTGTCTTCTCTAAAGTGAGTGATGTATAAAGCCTCAGCTGTAAGTTCTCCTTTTCCTGAAACCGACAGAAATATCAATTCAGCACTTGAGGACAAAATGCTGATTACTAGAAGAAGGGGAGTGCTCACACCAGGCACAAGTCCTACAGAAAATACATCCATGCTGTCTGCAGAGTCCCACATGTCCAAATTCTGTTGGTGTTAATTGCAAGTCGCGGCTGGAGTCAAAATTAATCTGCTGAGCTACTTTTCACACGTATTCCCAATCTGGGCACCAGTGATATCAAACTGTTCAGAGTTCTTCATGTGAGCAGTTGTTCACTGACTTGCGTTTGTAAACACTTGAAAAAATTCTTGCAACTTAAGAAAATCTTATTGTGATTGGGGAAAATTCCTATGCTTTCTCCACATGCTAGGCAGTCAGAAAACAAGGATGTTTTAAATTCCTTCAGTTTAATGGGGTTGGAGATGTTATTTGAAATGACAAATGTATTACCTCTTCCTGCCCCGATTTTCACCTGCTGTCAATGGCTGAAGTTACTATAAAACTGTTTTATATTTATATTTATATTTATATTTATATTTATATTTATATTTATATTTATATTTATATTTATATTTATATTTACATTTACATTTATATTTATATTTATATTTATATTTATATTTATATTTATATTTATACAATATAAAATATACATAATGTTTTTTATTTAGCAGTAAAAGGAACAGCAAACAGAACAAACACAGACATTTCAGAGCTCAGAGTGTTTTTATTTCTTCCCTCCCCAGCTGCTTCTGTGTTGGTTATCAGACAGAAATGGGGCCACCAAGTCCAAACCCCACTAAGCTCTCAGGTGTGTGTATGGGAAAGGAGGAGGAACAGCAGAGGGAACACATTTCTCATTACTTCTGGGAGGATTTTTCCTTTCCTGAGAGTGGCAGCAGCCAGCCTTGGTGCACCCAGGGAATCTCCCATCAGCCTGGTGCTCCTGCTGCCCCTCTCTTGTCCTGACCACGTGGTCATTCCCAGGAAAATAGACCAGAACATTCTTTTGGCACTTCAGATCAGTTTCCCGGATAGTTTACACTCAGGTGACACAAAGCACAGGAACATCTGAGTTTTCCCAGCACCCAGAAGTTCTCCCAGCCCAGGCAGGGCCTGTGCTCCCACTGGGAACCCCTTGCCAGAGGAACTCTCATTCCTGGCATTTTTAAGGGAAGCAATTCCAGCACTTCACAGGAGCAGAACCAGTGGTGGGTTGTTTTTCCTCTTCTCTTCTACCAACAGGTGACTTTGAGCTGAATTAAAATGGGACCTGTAAGGAAAAACAGCCACTTTTGCTCTGCAGTCTATAATTACTGAACTCATTTAGGAGCTCCCACAGAATGGAAAAGCTGCAGTGTTATTTTCATTTCTCTTTTCCCTTGCTGGTAACCCATGCAGCATCCATAGCACTGTCTTTGTGCACACTGAGCTGGGGCTGCAAAACAAAGTCTGTAAAACACCACACTCCATCCCACGAGGCTGTTTGAGGCAAAGAGCCCCCTGACACTCTTTGAGATTTTCCCTCCTCTTATTCCTTCTCCTTTTTAATTCCATCTCAGCAATCACCGGAGCTGTGGCTGAATGCAAGGCCCTTCCTCTTCAGAAGCTGATTGTAGCAAGACTTAGATCCTACCCCTTTGGGAGAAAAATGCCTCTTGACAGCTCTTTGGAAAGCAGGGGGAGTTCCGTGCAGGGGTGACACTGGCAGAAAGAGTTGGCTCTCCCCATTCCTTGAAGCTGCATAATGAATGAAATGTTTAACAGAAGAGAGGATGTAGGGCTGGCAAAACCTATTAGTTAAAGGGCTTTTTGAAGCCATCTGTCCACCAGCTTTAGCCACCACTGAATGAAAATTGGTTTTGAAAGTGAAAGGGACAGACACTCCTAATCTTGCAGCTCTTCATCCTGCACTGCCAGCCAGGCAAAGGCACTGGCAGTGCTCGGGGAAGGAATGAGCACCTCAGCTGAGGGAGGGGTGTTTTGCCTCTTTGAATGGTTCTGCTGGCAGTCCTTGTGTCAGCTAACAGTATTTCCAAGTGCAGTGTACCAATAAGGACTGAACCAATGAAAGCCAGCTGTATAAAAATCTGCTCAGCTGTATAAAAATCTGCTGGCCCTTATGTGAACTTCAGAGGGCAAATCAACAGAATTTTGGACAAACCGAGGAGAGCTGCAGTCTCTTTTCCAAAAATAAAGCTGTGCTTTAGCACACCAGTGAGAAGCCCTGACTTTTGACTCCCCTCTTTAATCACTGAACCAAAATTTCTGTGCTAACACTGGCCCTGCTAATGCTCATTTGTGGGTGTCTGTCTTAATGGTTCATACTCACCTTTATTTCTGCACAGATTGAAGGACAGTGTTACCATGTTACAAATCCTGTAATGTGGGGATAATTTCTGGTATTTACTCCTCACACAGCTTAGACCAAATGAAAAACATCTAGTTGCTCAGTGCAAAGCTGAGATTTGCTAAGAGCATACAAATAGTTTATTCAAAAGTTTATGAAGCCACCCAACGAGAGGATAAACTGCAGATTTTAGAACTTTCTACCATCAGACTTGTAAGTGAAGAGTGAGAAACAGAGATGGTTTCACACACAGAAACATGAAGACACAGCAGCTCTCTGATGGAGCTCATCCTCCCTGAGACCCGCTGCTGATTCAGTCCAAGGGCAAGAGAGAAGGAAGGAATCCCTGTTGAACCGCAAACCCTCCACCACCAAATGTGGGAACATGACGTGTTAATTTATGCAACAGGATCTGAAGAGCGATGTAAAAGGAAAGAAAACCATCCCAGCAAATGTCTTGGGTGCGCCCTGGCCTACTGGATCCGTGCACCTGGCAGATCAGCAAACTAAAGCAAACAAAAGTGGGAAGTCAGTTCATGTTTCTGAAGAAAAGAAAATAAGACAATTTCCCTCGCCCCCATTCCACGTTTGCATTATTCTACTTTCCCAGGGCTATTCCATGGGAGTTGTTGCCCTCCTTCACGGCCGTTGTTTAGACAGCTTGAGCAGTGGCTGCACAAGTGCAGTAGGTATTTATGCAGTTGAAACTGTAGCATACAAGTGCATCTTTGGTCCTGCTTTCAGCAGGAAGAGATTATATGGAGAGAGAGAGAGAGAGTTAAAACGGATATAAAGTCCAAGGGAAAATAAGTCCTTGAAAGCTTTGTCCCAAAATGTTGAAAAGTGCCATTTGAACAGAGTGTTCCCTCAGTGGTCCCTTGCTGTTCAGTTGCATGGTTTGCTCTCTGGAGCCCAAACAGCTCCCACAAAACTGCAGCCTGGAGAAGAGAGAGAGGAGCTCCAGCCCTGCTGACAGAACATTTTGCCATCAGCCTGCCAAGGGCCGATTTGTTAATGACAAGGTGTGTGTGTGAAGTGTGTGTGTGCGTGGCAAGAACAGATAAGGCACATTTGGAAATGTGTGGGCTCTTGGCATGGCTCTGAGTCTGTGACTGATTCACACACCTGAGGGACAGCCCTGGGACTCGGGGCCAGCCCAGCAGGGACCAGCTACAGAGGCAAAGCTGGAAGGAGCCCCAAGGAATTCAAAACCAAGACCCTGTGGTGAATGATCAACTTATGTCACAGGAGCCTGGGAGGCTGAGCTTGGGGCTCTGGCAAACCTGAGGCCAGGCTTGGCTGGAAGAGCAGGAGCAGGGAGAAGGACCTGCAAGCTGGGGTTGTTCAGCATGGAGGAGAGAAGGTTTAGGGGAGATTTCTTTGCAACATTCCGAGGAGAGCTGATGAAAAGGAGGAAGAGGGACCTTTTATATGGCAGACAGTTCCAGGACAAGGGGGAAAGGTTTTAAACCTTAAGAAAGAGTGGGGTGGGATTGGATATTGGGAAGGAATTGTTCTCTGGGAGGGTGGGGAAGCCCTGGCACAGGGTGCCCAGAGAAGCTGTGGCTGCCCCTGGATCCCTGGCAGTGCCCAAGGCCAGGTTGGACGTTGGGGCTTGAAGCAGCCTGGACAGTGGGAGGTGTCCCTGCCATGGCAGGGGTGGCACTGGGTGAGCTTTGAGGTCCCTTCAACACAAACCATTCTGGGATTCTGTGAATCAATGATCTCTAAAGACCCAGAGGAGAGGGCTTAGGGGGAGAGCTGGTTCAGCACCCAGGAACAGCCCACAGACAGCAGTTTGCTATTGCTGTTCCTCATTTATTACCATCGATCAAAATATTTATCTGCAAGGCACAGATTTATTGAAGAGCTCAGTCCTTTGCTGTACTCAGAGTACCAAATAATTACCAGCCTTTTCAAAACAGCACGCTGCAGAAAAATAAAGGAAAAAGCTGAAGGTAGAAGGTACCATCTACCAATTCAACACCAGCATGAGCAGGTGAGTGTGCAGCAGACTGCAATTCACTGCTGGGGAAAAATGGTCACTCTGCCTTGTGTGCTACTTTCTGCCCTTTATTTAATTTAAACAGGGCTGGACAGAACAGATTAAAGCATAATATAACGAAATACAGAGAATGGGCTTTGTCCAAGTGAAAGTGGGGTTTGAATGAAAGGTTGTACAAAACAGAACGTGTATTCTTGTTTATGTGAAATCAGTACCTGCAGACTAAAATGACTGAAAAGTATCTACATAGGTCTACTTAAAACTGGAAAGAGAGAGGCAATTTGAAAAATAACTATTTTATCTGCTAGCAAGCTGATAAGGGAAGTGATGTGACTGAATGTCGCTTTTGTCCGAAAGCACCCGCAGAGATAAGAACCAGAACCCTTGCGGGGATGTGTGGCCAGGCTCCATTACCCGCAGCACACCACTTAAAAACCCCACCGCTGACTAAAATGGCAAATTACCCACTTGGCAGAGAGAGGCGCAGAGCCCGGGCGGTGCCAGCTGCCGGCCCGGCACCTGAACAAAGGTGTCTCAGAGGATGCTCAGGTGGATGCGGGGCCTCCCGGAGCGCCAGACACACACACACAGTCCGGGCAGGCAGCGCAGGGCTCGGCTGGCATCGGGACCCGGGTTCCGGGGGCCGTTCCCAGCACAGAACACAATCACTGGCAGGTAATAAAGGAGGCATTTATGCGATATGTCAGCGGTTAGCGCAGAGCTTAGAAGAAATGAGATCATGTGGCGAGATAGCATTCTGTGCCTTCCCCCGGGGGAAGCGGCAGAGCTGTTATTACTGTGAGCCATTGTTACCGCTACTTCTTTGAAATAAAGCGTGCCACAGCAGCGTCAGCTGATACCTGTGCGAGCGCGGAGCTCTGCCACCGCCGGGGACAGGGGACCGGGCTGCCACCCTCCTGCAGCCCCGGGACAGCCGCCAGTCCCGGTCCTGTCTGTCTGGGACAATCCCGGGTTCTGTCTGTCTGGGACATCCCCAGGTCCTGCTCTGTCCTGGGACATGCCCAGGTCCTGCTCTGCCCTGGGACATCCCCAGATCCTGTCTGTCTGGGACATCCCCGGCTCCTGCTCTGCCCTGGGACATCCCCAGATCCTGTCTGTCTGGGACATGCCCAGGTCCTGCTCTCTCTGGGACATCCCCAGGTCCTGCTCTGTCTGAGCATTCCCAGGTCCTGCCCTGCCCCAGACCAGGCTCTGTGCAGTCACAGTTTCATTCCCTCTTTCCCTGAACTTTGCAGTTAGGTGAGAGATGAGCACAGATCATTACAGTCCAACAGCTACTGGCTTTAGCTCTTTACTCTCTGAGGAGTGATTACTGCACATGTAGGGAAGGTTTCATTTAGAAAGACACCCTTCAGCTGAGAACTTGCACAGTGGCCCCAAAGTGAACTAAATCTAAAGTGCACTAAAGCACCTGTGCCCATCAGCTATATGCTGTGAAATATTTCACACCATAAACTCCACAGAATAAACCAACAGGCTCTCATGTGTATCAGAATCAGCCCCATTTCTCTGATCACACGTGGTCAGTTTTCTCTCAGGACAGTTTAAAACCTCTCAGTTGGGTGTTAATGCCCAGGAGGAGTGAATTGAAGACCTGGAGATTTGTTTATGCCTCATTTATGAATAACAGTGTCAGTGTCCTTAGTCAGCTGCCTGCCAACTGAGTTCCAACTGGCATTTTATTTCAGACCTCAAAGAGGTCACAGAATAAGTCCAGGTGCTGCTTGTGCATGGAACATGTTCCCAAATGAAGGGCTGGCAGGTGCACAGGGGATTGCTGAGGAAACAGGCAGGCTGTGGCTGGAGATCAGCGGTGATGCTGGGTCAGGAAAAGGAGTTTTGGTCACCACTTCGGTTCTTTCATGACTAACTGAAGCTGTGGGAGCACTTCACAGCAAGAGGAAGCCAAAGGTAGGCTGCTGACAGAGAAAAGTACTCCATCTCCACTCCAGAGCAGAGTTTCCACCAATGACTTCAAAAACTTCCAGGACCTCCAGGTAAGCAGAGAAAATGATACCACAGGCTGAGGTTTGTATTGAAAAGCAACACATTCCAGAGCACAGGAACCTCACATCTCAGTTTACTGAAACCCCTGCACTTCCCTGCAGGCAGCTCAGAAAATCAAGAGATCAAGTGGGATTTTATTTCTGGCTTGTACTTAGCAACCAAATTACCATGCAGGCTTGGGCAGGAGAGCCAGGCTCTGCCTGCATTCACACAGGGGAAGATCTAAAATACAGCTCAGTCCTCAGAGTTAATTTCTTTGTTGGCACCACTGCAGAGGTGCTTCAAGATGCCACAGCCCTTCAAGCCCTGCAACCCTCCCATGTCCCACTTCGGGGTTTTTTGTTAAAACAGAAGTGACTGACACAGTCTTTTCTAACAAGACCTAATGACAGTATACTTCCACCCTCAGAAGATTTATTTTTGGGACATGGATCTGTAATTACACAAGGGATTCCAATCCACTAAGAGAGTATTTCAGCCTCTAAACAAAAAAATTAATTTTGCCCAGGTTTTGCCAAGATAATTGCTCCTGGTATTCCAGGACAGGGCTAGCAATTTGAAAACCAATGTGTTTATCTATATTAAATTGTAACTCTATAGACAGTGGCTACTTTTTCCCCTTTGATAATACTAGATCAAAGAAATCTAAAACACAATCCCTAGGAAAAAAAATTAAAAAAAACAAAAACAAACCACCAACCAAATAAAAAGATTATGACCTCTAATTAAATGGATTTTTTGTTGTTGTTGATACAACACATACGGATACTTCTCTTATCTGTTCTACCTCAAATCTCAAGTTGCATTGGACATGACTTCTGTTATCCTGCTTTTGGCCCAAACCCACAGCCTTACCTATACGGAATCAAATAAAGACCTTTTAGAATAGCAGCTCTGGCACTGCCCAAATATTTAGTCCCTCAAGGCTGATTGCCATAAATGATGAGATTTGCCAGTAATTCCCTCTACATCCCTAGAATTCTGTGAATAAGTCCCAGTTGCTGGAAAACTGTTGAAAATAATGAATTTGAAAGATTTTCTTCTTTCATTTGCTGCAGTCTAGCTTTGGTGGGCTCTAAGTAATTTTTAAAAAACCAGTGGATTAAAAATTAGCATGAAGCCCACTCATTACTTCATGATAACAGATTTTAAACATTCTTTTTCAAGATATTATCCTTTCAAACATTAAAAACTGCAATCTGAAAGGGGGTGGGAAGCCTAATGTGGCCCTCGACACAGAAGACTCCTCCTAGTCTCCTGCACCAGGGTATCTGACCTTGATTTTCATTACGTTTTCAGCCTGGGACAGATAACTCACTTTGTGGTTCATTATCCTGCACGGGGTCCGTGGCAGTGGTTGGAGCGGAGAGCTCTTGTGGGCACAGCCAGATCCATTAGAGCCTCACTGAGGACTCACCAGCAGACCCAAGCTGAAGAATTTACCAACCCACTCCACATAATTACTGCCAGTCTGAGACAGGCAGGTATGGAAGGAGGAAGAAAAAGGATTTTTTTTTTCCTTCCGTGCAAAGTGCCTGGTTATAAATGGATGGCAGTGCTAAGGTGAGGACAACCTGAAATTCCTGTATAAGGAGACAGGGCTCTGTAGGTTCCCAGCCTTCAATTTCTCCCTCATGTTTGTGACTTAATAAATACCTGAGCAAACCTGCAACCAATTAGCTTAAGCAGGGATTGCTTTTTGAAGAGGTGGAAAGTTAAGGATGTGTTGTGTCAGAAAGGCAATGAGCAAATCACAGGGAAAGTGGTCAGAAGATGCAAAGAATACAATGGAAAGAGCTGAAAGGTATTTTGGAAGTAGCAATTTCAACACTGCAGACAAGTCTTGGCACAGAACTCCTAACTAATTAGAGAGAATCCTAATTGCATTTCAAACATGTTGGAAACAGCCTTGCAGTTTCACATACACGTGAAGTGGGGCTGAAGTGCAATTCCCTCAGAGCAGAGCCAACCTCTGCAGGGTGGCAGGGTCCTGTGGCAAACACCTGAGCACAGCACACCTGGGCAAGCCTCAGCAGAGCCAGGCCCAGAGGGCACAGTCCCAGCACAGAGCTGTGCTGCTGCTCTGCCACACTCCAGCAGGGTGACAGTAACACCAGGGCTGGCACTTCAGGGCTCCTGGCCCTGCCCAGGCAGCACTTGCTGCAGGAGAGGCTCTGCCTTTCTGCTCAGGGGGGTTTGGGGAGCTCAGGTGTGATGGCAGCCCAGGGAAGGGCTGTCAGGACAGCAGCTGTGGGCTCACTCCTGCTCCAGCAGCACCCCCAGCCCCAGCATGAACCCCCACAGGTTATGTTAACAAACAATTCTGGGTTTCACGCCACAGCTCCCACGAGAACAGGAGCTGCCCTCCGAGGTCTGCCTCCTGTGCACCCCAGAGTGGCTCTGGAAACAGCCAGGATAATCAGGCTGCTGCCAAGTGTCCTGCCAGTAAAGACTAGAGGGGTTCAAGACACAGATTCCCTTAATATACATTTTTTTAAAAATCACCTTTTCATGGTGAAATATTTGTCAGCAGCCACATAATCTGCAGGTTCTCCTTAGAGAAAAGAGGCAGAATCTGCTGGGTGTTTATTTTCAAACAGATGTGGTCACCAAAGGCAGTTTGGGCAGCTGCCACCCTTTCAAGTACCACAGCAGAATTCTTGAATTTAATTCTACGTTTTGGTGGCAGCACTGTTCACCAAGATCTGCAATCTCAGCAATTGGGGGTGGGAGGGAGGAGAGAAAAGACTGAAAAATCGGATAATTCAGTCATTTTTCCGCGCCAAGTGCTGAGCTGCCAGGGGAAGATCGCACTTTTTAGTCCTTGCCCTCCTCGCCTGTGCTGGCACTGTGAGGAAGAACAGCTCCACTCTCTGTTACAAACATCCCCAAACCGTGTTTCTGTCGGTGAGAATGAGGTAAGTACAATTACCTGGCTGCTATTCATACCAGAGCAGTATTTTGATTTCCGCATAAAACATTTCATGCAATGAGCTGAGTTTTGCGAATCCTGGACAGATTAAACACAATATTTTTCCCCAGCAGGACAGACAGTTTGGGAGTTCTGGGAGAGGCTCTTTCTGCTCCTGACACTGACTGGGAGCCGCTTTGTGGATTCTGTGGGACAGCAGAGCCCGCACAGCAGCTCCAGCTCCCCGATCCCACAGACCTGGTTTGTTGTCTCCTAGGAGATCAAATCCCTTATTTTCCATGTACCTCACTCTGCAGCCTCAAGAAGGATTTGCCCAACGCTGTCCTGCAAATACTTTGAATATTCAGTTTGGATTTTTCGAAGGCTGAGATAAAGCTTTTCAGCATTTCAGTACTTGTTCAGTTTCACTTGGAATTTACTTGAAGTATTAAAAAGAAATTAGTACAAACACGACCTGTGCCTATATAAATATTTGCCCATATTTGGTAAATGTTTATATATGTAATTTCTGAAAAGCACCTCTTACTATGGCAATTTCCAGGTTTTAAAAAGAAAAAAAGGATCTTTCCTCCTGCTTTATTCGCACTGTTACAGGAAATCAGTGGTTAAGCAAACTTTTTAAAAAAGGCTTAACAAAGCACGTTTTGCAAGTTCGTTTAGTTTTGAATGAACTTGACAAATTTCGAAAGCAAACATCACTCGAGGTTGGCTAATTTAAGAGGACCAGGGAAAAACCTCCTTTGCTATTTGAATTTTAAAGATTGGCCAAAGTCTTATGTCAGCTGCCTTGTTCTGCAGCCTGTCTTTGAATCCTCTTAGGAAAGTCAGGGATACCCACAAACAATAGAATTAAAATCTGTCTTTAGGACTGGCAAACCATTCAGAGCTGTCTAGCTGCTTAGCATAGACTGTGCTAGGCCTCAAGAAGAGAATGGGCCCCTAAAGAAGCAATAATTTTCAGATTGTTGTGTACAATGCAGTGATAGAGCTCCCTGTCACATTTTTCTTCCCAGTTACTGAAGTTCCCATTCAGACGAATTGTCACAGCTTCTTCAATCCAAACAAGCACCCTTCCGGCCTTGTTTGCATTAAAATGTGATAAAACTAAAGGTGACTTTAGCACAGCTGTGCAGAAAAGTGGATTAGGTCAAAGTGACAGCGTTTGTTAGGCCTTGCCACAAAGGTGGTTCAAGATTTGTCTAGAGCGCTAATGTGGGAGAAGCAGGAGCTTCTTAAACCCAGACGTTTGTAATAGGGCCACAAACAAAACATGGTGTTTCTTTCATGCCCACGGAGGTTCCCAGTGGCACTGGGCTGGCCTGTGCTCACGGCAGGGTTTGGGGTGGCCCCATGGAGACCACAGTGACACTGGGCTGGCCTGTGCTCACGGCAGGGTTTGGGGTGGCCCCATGGAGACCACAGTGACACTGGGCTGGCCTGTGCTCACGGCAGGGTTTGGGGTGGCCCATGGAGGTCCCAGTGGCACTGGGCTGGCCTGTGCTCACGGCAGGGTTTGGGGTGGCCCATGGAGGTCCCAGTGGCACTGGGCTGGCCTGTGCTCACGGCAGGGTTTGGGGTGGCCCATGGAGGTCCCAGTGGCACTGGGCTGGCCTGTGCTCACGGCAGGGTTTGGGGTGGCCCATGGAGGTCCCAGTGGCACTGGGCTGGCCTGTGCTCACGGCAGGGTTTGGGGTGGCCCTATGGAGACCCCAGTGACACTGGGCTGGCCTGTGCTCACGGCAGGGTTTGGGGTGGCCCACGGGGGAAGGCCGTGTCCATGTCCCTGGCCCTGCTGCCGGCGGTGCCGGGCTCAGTAGCGAGGAGGTGCTGAGGGAGCTTTAGCCAGAAGAACTGCGTGAGGGACATTGAGGCAGACCTCCCGAAACCCCCACAGGACAGCGCTGAGCACAAGAGCTGTTTGCCTGCCACACATGGCCTGGCTGCAGGGGAGTGCTGCGGGTACTGCAGCAGGTGACAGGCACTCTCTTCTTCCTGTTTCTGTGCTTGTCAGTTTGCTCGGTGCAGAAGCAGGATTCATTCTCTCTTTTCCCAACAAGCAAAGATGCTCCTGCACCAACTTCCCTGCCTTTTCCAGCACTGGAGGAGATTCTGCCACAGTTTGAGTTTTCCATGTCTGCAGCCGCAAGAGCAAAGGTGTTGCTGGCTCTTTGCTACTTGTCTTTATCAGAGCTGTCAAGAACAAAAAGTTTTTTTGATGTCGGGGCTCGGTACCCGCACCTGGTGCTGCTTGGGATCTCCCACAGACACCAGAGCTCCATCACACCCCAAACCACTGCACCCCAAACCCTCTGAGGGAGGAGGAAGGGAGGCAGGAGGAGCGAGCAGAGCAGAGCAGCCACCAGCCTTCAGCCAGCACGGCGCCTCTTACTGCGCCGGCCCTTCAAACCCTGTTCCCATTTCATTTTACTCTTAAAAGGGAAAACCCCACCAAGGCAAAAAGCCCTGGGAAATCGTACCCTTTGCATGCCACCTGCTGGCAATTTTTTGTACTTGTCTAAAATGGGGGCACAGCATCATTTTCTCCAGGACAAAAACCACTCCTTATGTCAAAGGCTGGCAGAAAAATCACTGCAAGTCCCACCTGTGTGCAACAGGGAGAGGACACTAAAACCCACCTTCTCCCCTCCACACTGCTATTTAGTTCTTCAGCTCATTTATGGTTTCTAACTCAGAAGCCAGAGGTCTGCCATTAACCTTTACTGCCCACAGAAATTCTGCAGAAATGCACGGGACCATTTTATAGAAACAGAATTTGTACCTCAGGTTCCCCATGGTGTACTTTTACTGGGCAAAGGTAAAAGAAAGCTTCCACGTTTATGGACTTGTTTCCAACCCAAATTTTACAGAGAGCTGTCATCATTTCCATGCCCTGTGCTGGTGGAAATGTGGCCCTTCAGCAGGGATGTCTGTGCCACAGGATGCTGCTACATCCCCTGGGACTAGCAACAGTCACTGGGTGAAGGGGCTCTGTGAGGCTGAACTGAAGAAAAAATAATAGGGAGCACTTAAAAAAATGGATAAGTTATAAAAGTAAGAAATGTCTGAAAGAGAAATCTCTGCTTTGGGTATTATTAGAAGAAGAAAACAGTAATTTTATGCCTTTATTGGAGCTTGTTAAAGGTATTGTATTGCTCCTTTGACGTAGATCACCCATGGTGCAGTCCCAGTGAAGGCCAAGCAGAAGCACATTCCTGTTTTTGCATGTTTGACCAAAGGCAGCTGTACACAGCTCTGCTCAGAGGTTTCTCCAGCCGGTAAGGGCTGGAACTGAGTGTATCCTACTGAACCAAACCCCAAAACAGACAGACCACCACTGCCAGGGAGCTGCAGCCCCTGAGAGCTGAGCACCAGGGTCTGGACTTGGGGGAGATCCACTGGTTTGTTGGAAACGGAGTGAAGAGGTCAGGCAACTTTCAAAGACATTATTTAATATAAACTTAGACCATCTACTGCACCTGCAAAACAATGAGTGTCCTCTGTCCCTGCAGAGGAAGACAGAAACGCTGAGAAAGCCCAGGAAAGCCTGGCTGGCAGAGATGGGGTTCAGCAGTGCAGCCCCACAGAACAGGGCAAACAAAACCCACCCCTGGGTTACGACAGGGCAGCACAAGCCCTGCTGGAGAACGGGCAGAGCTGCCTAGGAGATCGCTCTGTCTGGGGCGGGGCTGGCATTTTTGGAAAGAGTTCAGGAATTCTAAAGGATAGAACCTCAAAACTGAGGGCAAAAACCTGACTTTGGCAATTGCTATATCCTGGAAGCACGAGTGCCTGAAGCCCAGCCAGATGAGGAGCCAGCTGACATTTGAAGAGCTCTGGAGCTTGGCAGATGCTCTCTCCCAGAGCTGGCTGCATCCCGCACTGAGCCAGAGGTGTAATCCCAACTCCTCCCCTGCAGATCCACACACCGGCCTGCACGGGCAGCTGGGCAGCAAGGAGAGGCAGCTGAGACAGATTTTAATGACAACATCATCCACAGCGTGATATATAAATGAATTTTCCACGGAAATTAACCCCAAAACTTCCAGTTAGGTATTTTTTCCCCCAATTACTACTGGGGCACTACACAGCTAATCTTGCATTTTTCTCTGAAGAATTTATTTACTATAATTCAAATATTACAGGGAATTTTTGAAGTCTCAGACTTCAGGATCCTCCTTGCTTGTGATATTGTACCTCACAGAAGATTCATTCCTCCCTTTTCATCTCTTCAAATGTATTGAAGGCTTGAGTTTGAGGTCGTGCTAAATTACTGTTAATTAACCTCAGGCCACTGTTGCCTTTGCAAGTACTTACTAGGCAATCCAGAAGCACAAATATTTATTATAAATCCCAGACTGGGTTGAGTTGGAGGGACCTTAAAGCTCATCCAGTGCCACCCTGTCATGGGCAGGGACACGCCCCACTATCCCAGGGTGTTCCAAGCCCTGTCCAGCCTGGCCTTGGACACTGCCAGGGATGGGGAGTCCTTCTAGACAGCGTGAAGGAAAGCAAGGGGAGGGAACAGAAAATGAATGAGTTTTATATCAATATGGGATCAGATCTAGAAATCATTACAAAAATTCAGTTTTCCTGTGGAAATATCCCAGTGTTATTACTTCGCTAATCAGCCTGGCCAGGTAGAGGGTGTCAACACTACTGACTGACTTTAATAATTGGTACTAGGATGGAGTTTCTGCAGTTCATAACCTGACTCTTCACACTTACACTGGTTAATTGAAGTGCAAAGTCTTCAAGCCCATAAGCATGGTATAATTCCCTTAAACTGAGCCTCGCTCCTAAGACGGACCTTTAATTTTCCACTGAGTAAAAATAACTTATTTCTATGCCCCTGCACACACCCCATCCTCTGAGCGCTGCAAGCACTGTAATGACACTCTCGAATATTTTTATCCTTTGATTTCTTAATCATGATGATCTTTATTATTCGTGTTGGAGGGATTTTCACCTTGCCACAGCCACATTCTCCAGAGGCAGAGAATGAAGTGATTGTGCCTCTGCCTGCTGCCTGTTGCTGCATGCCCCCAGGTCAGCAGGACACTCCAGCTCTCAGCACGCCGAGGTGACGTGAGCTTCAGTTCCTCCCAACCTGAAGGCAAATGCCTTCCTCATCACCAGAGTGTGCTTTGGTTTCCAGGCACACAGAGCTGCACCTCCAGGCTTTGGATCCAAAGTGACTGCATTATGCACATGAGAAACAACTTGGTGCAGCAGTTGGAGGATACGCAGGGTTTAACCTGCAATCAGGGCTTTTCCTTCTGCTTTCTCCCAGGGAAAGAGAGAGAAAGAAATGCCTCACACTTTCAGAGATATGATAAATGGGACCAGTTAGTTTGGCTTTCTGCTTCAAGAAGTGCATTTTTACAGTCAAGTGAGGCAGCACTTCACTGTAGAGTAAACATGGGAATATTTCACATGCAATTTACTCAAACCTTTCCTTAAGTTGGAAGCTAACACTTCAAAATGTCTTTAGTGTTAATGATTCAAGAACCTAATGTATCCTGACTACTAAATACAACTTTCTGTGGTTCTTTTCATGTACCCACTTGCCTCAAACCAAATACATGTGAAAACCCAAAGCCCAGAGAGAGAGACCAGATATTTCAGGGACAGGATCATTATTAGTTTCAAAGCCTTCAATTCATGCAGTGATTTCTTTACACGATCTTCTCCCTTCTACGTCCCCAACAAAATCCCTGGGCTGGAGGCTGTAGGATGAGTTGACAAATGACACTGTCTGTTAATAAAGTAGGGAAGAATTTGGGCAGCTGTCCGGGGGGGCAGGGTCCCAGCCCCAGAACCTGCCCCTCCTCTCTGGTGGGCCCCAGTGGGTTTTTTTAGGGAGTCTGCAAAGACAGCTCCATGGGCAGGATGGTGCACAGGTGACCTGTGGAGTTCAGGTCACCCACCTCCTCTCTGTCCGACCCTCCAGCCCTGTAGAGCTCTCCAGGGCTCTGCTGCTGCCTCACATAGTTGCTAAATCAGAACAAACACACTCCAGTGCTGCCCAGGCACATCTCTGGGAGGGCTGGTATGTGGAGAGCAGCCCTGCTGGCTCTGGCACGCTGCAGGGAGCACAGGGGGAGCAAACTCTGCTGTTCCAGGGAGCCAGGGCTGGGAGCACAACCAGGGGCTCAGCCAAGCAGCCACAGGGAGCTCTGCTCTGCCTCTCGTAGCATCCTTCTGGTTCAGCACTCGAAGAACGACACTCAGTGATATTCCCAGGCCTCCATTTCCATAAATAAGAATAATTTAGGTAAAGAATGTGAAAGTCAATAAAATCTAAACAAGTGCTAGGAAACTTCTCCAGCTCTGAAGGTTGATTTATGTGCAAACACAGGTATAAACAGGTATAAACACACTGCAATATCCATCCTGCAGTAACAACCTCACAAACAACAGCCCCACAACGTCTCTACCTGCTGATTTTAACGAGAGATCACAGCCACAGGAACATCACCTCCGTGGAAAGCTTTAGAGTGACTTCTTATCGCTCTCAACACAACCCAAAGCACCCTGAACTTCCCAGAACACTTTCAGGAGTGACCACAGCTGACCCACGGCTCTGATCCAGGCACTCCAGCTGATAACAGAGTTCTGTTCTTAACTGCCTCCACTGCTTTCCCCAAGGGAAAAACTGCTTTCCCCAGTTCAGGGATGTTCCAGAGCTCAGTCAGATCCTCCCAACGTCCACCACCATTTTTCCATCCTCTCAGACTCAGTGGAAATGTAAATGAAGGTGGGGAAATCAAACCTGGACAGCGAATTGTCAGAGCCCTAGTGGCATACATAAAAAATTGGAGCAACTTCTTAATTCCTGCACTGATGGTGTGAAGAAATCCCATGGGTATGGAGCATCTTTCTCGTGGTTTAATTTCCATTTCAAATTACAAAGGCTTTTCTGTGCCCGTACTTTGTAGTGAGTGTGGCATAATGATTCCATCCCTGATCAGAGATTTGCATAACTTATGTTAATAGCAGTTGGGTTCATGTTACAGTCTTCATCTTAAAATCTAGGATTGATCAGAGAGAATCACTATTATGAGCCTCAATAAAACATTCTCCCCCCTTTTCACATTGAATTTTACATTGTGTTATACAGTGAAGGCCAAGAACTTTAAAGGAAACCAGGGGTACGTTCAATTTTCTATATAAGGAGACCACCCCATCTTTATTATTTTTAACCTTCCTCCAGGTTTGAAGGTGTAGGAGCATCAACGTTTGTATCTAAATAGATTTGAAAGTGATTACTGCAAAGCCAAGCAGCTGAAACCTGCTCAGTGCTGGTGAGCAAACGCCAAAATAATTGTTAATAATTGCATAATAATTCAATACAGGGAATGTTATTCAAGCTCACTTGATTAGAAAATCAATCAGAAATCAGGAGAAAAGATTCCAACATTTGTAACGGCATTCCTGTGCACACTTTAACAATAAGGAAATAGACATGAGAACCCAACAAACCAAATCCAAACACCAGAATCTTTTTTTGTTTAGCCCATTGCATTGCTTATCTTTATTTAACAAAGTCTTCTGCATTTTTGAAAATTTGGTTGCTTAGTGTGTGGCTTTGCTAGAGTGCATCAGACAAAGTAAAGTGTGTGTTTGCTAAGCACAACATTGTCCAGCCTGGAAAATGTTTACATCAAAACTTTCCTTCCCTTTCATTTCCAAAAACATCTTCCTCCAAGCTCAGAGCTACTGAAATGTCTCAATTTAAGGTTTTCTCACAGGCAGAAATACAGAATTCTCCCCAGACAAGATTGAGACATTTGCATGAATCGCAGAACCACAACGTGTCCTGAGCTGGGAGGAACAGACAGCTGTGGGGAAGAAAAACTAACACAATAAATCCTTGAATTCCTAAAATGGTACAGTTACTTCCACCTGTGAGAATTTCTTTGGTCACATTTTGACCTAGGATAAAGGTTGTGCTGTTCACTGAGGGCTATTCTTTGTCACCTCCACAGGGAACTCTCTCTCGTCCAAAGAGCTCACAGCATTTCCTGACTTATTTGTTTAACTTCCCCCTTCCACTGTTTGAAAATTAGTAATCAGGCCAGTGACTTTTTCCTTTTTCTCTTTTGAAAGAACCCCCCAGGCTGAGTTTTTAGCTCCTGCTGGCAGATGGGAAGGTGAGCTGGACCCTTCCCTCGGCACAGCCTGCTCACATTCCCTCCTGCGCACAAGGGAAAGCTTTCCTGTGACAAACAGGTACAGAAAATGAGAAGGATTTGTACAAAAATAAAAGCCAGCAGCTGGTATTTCATGTGTTTGCAGGAGTTCCCTTGGCAATCTGCTGGGGCAGAGCTCGGCCCACTGGTGACTGACTACCCGAGTGAGGCATTCTGTCATTCTTTGGGCCTAATATAAAGTGACATCTACATTGTTGCTGTCACAGTTTGCTTGCTTATCACTACTGCCACTATTACACGCTGGAGATTTTACTCCCCAGTGATGTTTCAGAGCAGAAAGCAAAGTTGTTGGCACCAGGGTTCCAAGAATTCCTTTTCAAAACACTGCTGGGACGAAGCTGGCCAGACGCTGGGACACAACCCAAGTGCACCCCAATGCAATCATTTATTACTGTATCATTTTGTCCTGCAGACACAGCCCACCATGACACCCTCCCAGCACGGGGGGCTCAGCTTCCAGAGGATTGGTGGGATTTAGCCCCAGTTGGCATTAACATCGGTGACCCACCCAGCACCACTTTGGGAGTCACCCAGGGCAGTTTTCCTCTCTGGCTGCACAGGGGTTTGGACCTCCAACTCCCCCCAAGGTGAGGAAGAATTAACTGTGTCTCTTTTCTGCTCCCTGATCAGAAAACAGCTTTTGTAACTTCTGACTGATAATCTTCTAAGTCCCAAACTTAGGTGGCTGTTTTGCTTTAGGGAAAGGAGGATCAACAGGCTCAAGGTTTTCCAGCCTTAATATCCCTGTTGTTAATGCTAAAGAGCACAGTACACGTATTTTCAATCTTGCTGAGTTAAAGCTTCATTTAATTAACTATATGTACATACACACAAACCAATTCTGTTTTACAGTCCTTAGCCAAAGCTGCATGTCAATCTAAAAATTAAATAATAGAAAACAGACATTTAGCTTAGTTTATATAACCTGACAGTGCTCCTATCCTTCCTCTGCTTCACCTAGTGTCATCTTTCAGTGTTCCCCTCTAATTTTATTTGGAACAAAATAAAAAGATTAAGATAAAATAATTCCCAAAAGATAATTGCAAAATGATTTATGTGCAGGTGTTAAATTATTTCTGGCATTGATGTTCCATAGAGTGCAACGTTACAACATTATGGTATTCAAAAGAGCATCTACATTTGATAATCCTGCTAATCATCAAAAGACACTGGATCTGAATCCCGAAGGCAATGTTACATTTTGATTAAATTTTATCATCCGTGATTCTGTTTACGGTTCACTACGGTATGAATTTCTTTCACATTCCATTGGCTTTACAGCTTATTGTGTTTGACTTGGAACACAGTCAGCTGGAGCTTTCCCTGAGCCACCAGCTCTCCAGCTACTGCTTTTGCACACTCCAGGCACAATCCCACTCCTTTCCAGCTCCTCCTGCTCCTGAGCTCCATCTCCACGGTGGTTAAATCCCAGCCCCCAGCACAGGCTGGGTGCCCTCAGCCCCCAGAGCTCTCTGCAGGCTCCCCAAAACCAGCCCAGCAGAGCACATTTCCAACCCCGAGCTGCCAAATGGCAGAACAACTTGTAGGGCAGGCTGTTAGCACAGATTAGTGTTGTGTACACTGCTGCAAGTGCTGTAGTAATGCTTGAGAGAGCTTGTTGTAATTAAACTCTCCTCCTTCGGAATCTTAATCCCGAGGCTTGCTGATTTGTAATTCCGACTTCACGGCTGCACAACCAATTTTCTGTTCTTCAGATCCAGCCCCGGGCTGTGGGAGCTTTCCACACCGGGGTGCACATGACAGCAGCTCCACTTTAAAACCATATGCCTGGTTGGAAGAGCCAGGGCTCCTGGAGAGCAGCTCCGTGCCTTCTTCACATTCATCCCACCCCAAAGCACTGCAGTCTCACAGCTTTCCCCTCCTTCCCTCCCAGGCTGAGCTCAGCCGGATGTCCTGGAGTGGATCCCATTGCGTCCCTGCTGCCTCTGCACACCTGGCAGGACAGGACACTCGGGTGTGGGTTTCCCCAGCCAGCTTGGGGGATTTGGGAGGCTGGAGGAGAGAAAGGGCTGCACTGGGAGGTGAGGGAGCACACCCAGACACGCACACTGGGAGAGTACAGCTCACACTGACACTCAGCCTGCAGTTATTCCTGAAAGGAATTCCACATGAAAAAAACACCCCGGACTCCTCCTTGCCCTGCAGGGATACAACCATCATTTGTGATAATAATAATTAATAATAATAATAATAATAACTCCAAGAACCCTTGCAGACTGCCGAGCTGCGGGTGCCAGGCTGCTGTCCCTGTCTCTGACAGAAGTTACACCTCTGTCCCATCACAACCCTGATTTTGACTATTTCAAGTGCGTTTGTACCATGACGAGTAACCAGAGTGGCTCTGGCAGTGCAGACCTTGGCACCGGTGCTCATTTTTGATGTACCACAAGGCAGCAACAAAGTTTCTGGCTGGGGGAAGGTGAGAGAGAAACAGGAAGATGGATGGTTCTTTCTATTCTTCAGTTTACACGTTTCTCACATTTAGGGGAATAGTTTCAAGTTGCTCTTTGATACATTATAATGTCTTGCATCAAACAATTGAAGAACAAAAAGAAGGGAGAATGCTTAAGAGAACAAGGAGAAATGCCTTTAGCACTACAGGTTAAAAAAATGAAACTATGACTATGAACGTTAACTTTATTTTCAACATTCCTCACATTTTTTTTGGTGATAAATGACTTCACATGTAGTTGCCTTCGGGGTTATATCCACAGCTTCATTTTTCATGTTATTCTGAATAAAATTTAAGGTGGACACTAGAACAGGCTTTGCTAAAACCCAACTGGTGCGTGGCCACAGCTCCCATTTGGTTTACACAGGGTGGAAAAACACGGAGGAACAACCATGAAACACTTGCTGCAAACAAAGCTGGGCTTTTCCTCTTGCCTACAAATGCATTGTTGTAGGATTGGCCTTTCCTGCTGGGCTCAGACAAACTGCAGGGACACACACGGAAAAGGTGAATGGTCACAGCAACCAGGCTACTGAGGGAGCACTAGGATTTGGGAAGTAGCCTGCATTCTTTCCTGCCCACAAATAAATAATGATTTCTTGTGATGAATGGGTGGCTTCAGTTACAAGAATAAGGCCAAGGGAATGGTAAGAAATCCTCATATTTCATCGCAAGTAATGAGAAATACCAACTTAACGCCTGTAACTTTCTACCAGTCAATCAATGGGGGCACACAGCCAAGCAGTGTGGGGGACGTGGCATTAGTCTTTGTTTTATGGATTTGCTCAGCTCCACTTAATTGTTTCAGGGGTTCGGTTTGAAATTCAAACAAATATTTCTTTATTTGTTTTCTTTTTCTGTGTAAACAAAGAGTTTGGTGTCAACAAAACTTCCAAGCTGACTCCTGAGCACCTGCAGCACCCCAGCACTGAGTGGTGCACGTGTAGTTACCCTGTTTGGGGTTGGATCTGGGCGGTGGCAGAGGACCTAGGATATGTTCACTTTGTAGGAAATGCAGCCTTGCAGAACTCTTGGGGCAGCAAGGGCAGTAGGAGCCCCCTTCGCCTTCCCCTCTGTGCGAGGGCTGAAGATTCCACAGAATCCCAGAATCATTAATGCTGGAAAAGAGCTCCAAGCCCACCAAGTCCATCCTGTGCCTGACCCCAGCTGGTTGCCCAGCCCAGAGCACCAAGTGCCACATGCAGGGATGGAGACTCCGCCACTGCCCTGGACTGCCCTGTCCAATGCCTGACAATGCTTTCCACGAAGAAATTCCTCCTGATGTCCAACCTAAACTTCTCCCTGTGCAGTTTGAGGCCTTTTCCTCTCATCCTCTCATCCTGCCCCTGTCCCAGGCTGCTCCAAGCCCAAATGTCCAACCTGGCCTTGGACACTGCCAGGGGTGGGGAAGGCACAACCTCTGTGGGGAACACTGATGCCAGCTCAGTTCCTGTTTGTCCATCAGATGTGAAAACAGATTAAAAACACCTTCCTCCAGCGGGGCATTAAAAAGTGTTTCCCCAGGACTCCAGGATTATAGCTTGTCCTACGGGTTTTTAAAGATTTCTTTTCTGTGTTACAATTAACCAAACCTTGGGATGGTTTGTCAGAAGAGAACTTCACCACAGCATGTTTTATTTGGAGCACTGTACTCGTAGGGCTTGAAAGCTGAAGGAAATGATGACAGAAACTCTTGATCGGATTCTTATCAAAACATCTTCCCTATAAATACTCGGCATTATTTCCTGCATGTAGTGTGGCTTTTATATCAAAACAGGGGAAGAAATCAAAAGGCAGTACAGAACAAACAGTAACCAGAAGCTGACAGACAGTTCAATCTGCACTTGAGTGAGCTGTAATCAATTTCTTCTTTCTTCATGCTCAGCTGGGTCTTTCAGTCCCCACTGATGCTCTCTGCACTGCCAAAAGCTACTCCCAGAGTTTCACCGTCAAGCTGCAAGGAGACACAGACAGTGCAAGACCCTCCAAGTCCAGAAGAACAACTGGAATTAACCTTCTAACTGTAACCCCGAGGTTAGAGGGCAAAATGGGCTCATTTTCATGGGAGTCAAAGGTGTGGATGTACCCAGAAAGGCACAAGCGGAACTGAGCTTTCCAGCAGAATCGCCATCAGAGAGGCTTTGTCAGGAGGCAAAAATCCTATAGGCAAGCAAACACTGTAGGAAATCCTATAGGAAAATGCAGCATCTTGGGGTGAGCCATTTCCCTGCTGGAGAAACAAAGTCTGAATTGTGAAGTGAGAAGGCAAAGTCTCCTCTCTGCAGGCTGCAGGGGTGGGAGCCACTGCTGGCAGTGGCAGAGCAAGTGTAGATTGGTATCTTGGTAGTAATGGAAGGAGCTGCATTCACAGCAAGAAGTTTGGGAATTCAGAAGAGTAAGATTCTTGGCTTACTTTTTTGTTAGTGACAAAAGGAAAAGAGGCAGAAATGGCTCCAGGAACAAAGATCCTGGTTCTCTCCAAAAAGACTCGAGTCAGGTTATGGCCATTTTGAGTCAGTTATCTGAAAACACCGGAGGGACAGAGATTATGGGGATGAAAGGTACCCTATTATATTGTTTATATGATCTGTCTTCTAATAATCTATCTTGAATTCTGTAGGTAATTTTCTGAAAGATGATGCTTACTTATTTGAACAAATTCAGGGAGCCTTAAACTGCTTTCAGGCAGCGAAGATCACTGTGCTGCTGGATATTAGGATACAGCTGAGTCTCCACTGCTGTGCTTATCTGAAATCACGTGTTTTAAGGTGCCCAGCACAAGGATGTACTTCTCTGGAAATGGAGCCCCACTCAGAGGAAAATCCTTGCTAGTAGTCTTGTAACAAGAGGTCTAAAACCCCTCCTGGAAACAGCTGACAGCTCCTGCCTTTGGAATCCTGACAGGCTGTTCGTGTGAGCAGAGAGAATCAAACCGCAAGGAACTTGGGAATGAAACTCCCATCTCTATTTTAATCTGTCACTTTGTATAACAAATACAATTTGTGTTCATTGTGTAATTTATTTCAGAAGCCACTGTAACAATTTGGGATTAGTAATAAATCTTTTTGAGAAACAGGTCTGGATTTGGAAGCCTCCCTTGTCCTTTCCATTTTTGGAAAGCTGGCTTTTGGTTCAGTGGAACTACAGCTCTGTGTCCTTTTTAACAAGGGCTTTTATATAAGCATTAGAAGACTTGCTTGTTCTGGAAATGCTAATATGCTAAATAATCATGTAGACTCTGTGCAGGCAGGGTGCAGATGAAGCTCAGTCCTGCTCTTGGCCTCCTGAGGAGCTTTGCTTCACCACTTGTCTGGGGAAATGCAAAGGTGGAAATTGATTCTGCTCTGCATGTGACACTGCATGTGTGGTTTATTCCTTCATTTGTTTGTTTATTTGAAGACTGCTTCATCTCATCCACATAAAACAAAAGTGAAACATTATTTCTTGGAAAGGAACTCACTGTTCTGAGCAATACAAAAGGAGGGTCTTTGTTCCTCTCAAGCACCAGTCAGATTTTCAGTTTACAATGCAAACAGCTGCAGATTTCAGCCTCAGCTTCTCGAAATTTAGTTCAAGCCTGACTTGACTGAGGAGGGCTGAGGGCTGAGATGCAGACAAGCCAGAGCCACACTCACGGGTGTCCATCCACCCTCCAGGAACAGCACCAGCAGATGGTGCTCAAAAATGGGCAGCACAGCCTGGGTGCCCTGGGGCACTGCTCAAACTTCTGCTCCACGAGGGGCTCTGACCTCTGCTCCACCAGGGGCTTCTGCTGCCACCCCTGCCGTGGAGCCAGCAGAGAACAGAGGCTGTTCCAGCAGAGAGCAGAGATTGTCCTAGCAGAGAACAGAGATTGTCCCAGCAGTGCACAAAGATTGTCCCAGCAGTGTTTAGTGCCCAGTGTTTGGTCAGCAACTCCCTCTCCCCATGGACACCTCCCAGGGCAGCAGATCCACACCTGGGGGCACCACAGCTCCTGGGCTGGAGTAGAACACATAAACAATTCCTCTGACTCAAACTCAAGTATGGTGAGCCAGAAGCCAGGCATGTTTGAGGAATCTGATGAGGAGAAAAGGAGGTTGGAAAGAAGTGAGGCACAGAGAAACCTGCAATTATCAATAGGATGGATTTTCTTCCCTTTTTGACAGGGATAGAGTTACCCAACCTATTATTATGTGGTCCTAATTACATATCTCTGCAATAGATCACTCAGGTAAGGAGAAATATCTACTGCCTGGGAAACATCACTAATTGTTCCTTTTTTGTTGGCATACTTTCTGATTGGAGTAATTACAGAGCTGCTTCCTCATTCTCTTTTGCTCTGAAGATTTTGAAGATGCATTTCTTCACAGATTCCATAAAATTAAGTGCCTTGAACCTCTTAATTTTGGCTTTTTTTCCTTCTTCTTTCCTACCTTTTCTTCCCTTGCACAGAATATCGCCAGTATGACTGTGGCTGAAGAGACCTAATGCAAGAGCTTCAGCATCCCACCACACTGTGCACTGTACATGCTACAAAGAGTCCTTTACTTCAATCGTCATGAAGTTCTTACACTAATTTTAGAAAAGCTTTTGACTTCCAAAATTATCGCATGTAGCAAAAAGGAAAAAAAAAAAAAGATTTTAGATCTATTGAGTAGGTTATCTCTAATACAAGAAGGGAGCTAATTGGTACACTGAAATCAAGTTCTAACAGTCTGGGAGATGCCTGTCTCTGGTGTGTCAGCACGTTCTTCTTCAGGCTGCTGCAAACCCAGCCAGAGCCGCCACAGCACCCACCCAGACAGGTCACAGAAGATTCTGCAGCACAGAGTCTGAACTGGAGAGCACAGGAACAGAGCAAGGCCCTTTAACAGGCAGAACCTACAGATTGTCACTGATTCTTCCATTTAGCTCCATAACCTGCGTTTCTAGCAGAGCTCAGAGGAGGACATTGCACCACGACTGGAAGACCCAGCAGTGATGAAGACCCACAACATCTTTTGACAGGTCTTTCCCACCTAACCTGAGAGTTCTACATCCACCCTTCATGGCTACCTTGAAGAAAAATTAAATCTCCTGGCGTACAAAAGTCTCCAGCTGCAGCACTTCTCACCCTGACCTGGACCCTGATAGCCCATTTTATTCCAGCTACAAACACTGATTTTTATCAATATCCTCAGGTCAATTTAGACCTAAGCCTTCTGCTCTCCTGCCATGCTTATTACTTTTTTTTTACCTTCTAAACCCATCCAAACTGGAGGAAAAGATTTATGCCACCCTTTTGGGTTTTGCTGTAGAAATGAATTGGAGTTAAAATCTCCAACACTTTCAGGAGGTTGTAATCTCCTGAGCACAGATCTCTGGAAGCCTCATTCCTCTATACAATGAGATGCTTCAAGGTTGAGTAACTCCAGTTCAGCCTTCCTGGCATGGGAGTGCACTTATTCCATGAAAAATCACCATGAGAAGCCAAAGCTCAGCAATCCTGCCTTTCCCCTAATCCTGTACCATGGACTTTACAATGCATTAAAAGACAAATCCTCACCTCATTCTGCCCATCCCATGCCAAGTCTACTCTTGCCTGGGGGGCTTCTGCTCAGATCTACATCAGTGGAACAGGCAGGAAAGAAATTCAAGAGCTTAGTTTTATTAAGCAGTTCTTAAAACTAGATCCAAAGCCCAGTCCAGTCAGGGGGAAGACTTCTTCTACCTCACACAGGTTGCGGCTGAGCCTGAAGTCTGGGATGATTTTGTTTATTTACTGGACCTATCTCCCAACCAAGAAATGCACTAAATTTTCCAAGCACCTGCATAACCTGATGATAGGAAGCTCCTTCATGAAGATGTGTATCTTTGGAGTAATTAATTTATCATGTGATGGAACTGTTGCCCTGGTTACTACAGAAATTATTCAACAACAGAGCAAACTGGTATGTAAACAGTAACAGTTATCTAACTCATTGGCACAAAAATAACTGCTGACAAGTGCATTCCATACGCTCCAAAGGCTCTGTCCAGCTCAAATGTACTTCCTTTTCCAGGCTCCTCCTTAATTCAGATCCTATTCCTTATTTCAGTGAAGTGCTCCTCAGCATCCCAAACTCCCTGAGAGCACCACCATCAATAGTCCGAGCTGCTGAAGGCATCTTTTCCTTGGCCTGGGGCTGAAAGCCCTGCAGACATCAAACACATGGAGCAGTGTCCCAGTCCTGCATTGTCCAGCAGGGTGATGTCAGCCGCAGCTATTTTTCATCCCATTCCTCATCCCATTCCTCATTCTATTCCTTATCCTATTCCTCATCCTATTCCTCATCCCATTCCTCATCCCATTCCTCATCCTATTCCTCATCCTATTCCTCATCCTATTCCTCATTCTATTCCTTATCCTGTTCCTCATCCTATTCCTTATTGCATTCCTAATCCTATTCCTCATCCTATTTCTTATCCCATTCCTTACCCCACTCCTCATCCTATTCCCCATCCTATTCCTCATCCCATCCCTTACCAGGCTGAGTACTGAACTGAGCAGATCACTGCTCACAAGGCCCCATAACCCACGTGCGCTGTCCCTCCTGGGGGGCATTTCTAGTGAAGGATTCCTGGAGTTGAAAACAAAGCTCTACAGGAACACAAATTCCCTCCCTCCCCCAGAGGAGGCTGGAGGGGTCTCCAGTGCCAGATCAGACCTGGTGTCCATATAAATAAAGGTGTCCCACTACGGCCAGTGGGGCAGTAGTCACCAGAGGGGATGAATGTGTGCAGTTGTGGATGCCTGACACCTGCAGAGAGTGAATTACCCAAAGAAGCAGCTCCAGAGCTGGAGACAAACCTTTTCCTAAAGCCCCCTGTGCAGACACCATGTGCTCCCAGCACTCTGCTCCCTGGGCTACTGAACCATTCCCATGGAATGCTGAGGGTATGAGCACCTTGAGAGCATTTCTTCTTCAAATACATTTATGTTTTTAATTTTCTGCAGAAACATGACAACTGCTACCTTGGTAAACTCTCACATGCATTACAGAGTGCCTTTAACCTTTCAGACAACCTAGCTATTGGCTTCTTTGGAAGAAAATACCTCTGAAAACAATTCCAAATGTTTTGTGCAGTAGGAATTTCCAAGAATGACTGACCTGGATCAGCCACTACTCGGCAGGGCCAGGGGGGCTGGTTGCATTGCAGCTGAGAAGGTTATTTCTGCATGTTGTGGTGAACAAGACAAAACTATTACCAAAATGTGGGCCTTGGCTGTGTCTAAACATCCCTGTGCCCACCTGGCTGCTGCTCCCGTCCTAAAACGAGCCTGTGACAAAGTTCTGACCTTTAAAAATTGTTAGAGGCTTTAAGAAACACCACAGCACTGCATGGCAGGGTTTTAAACTACCCTTTTGTGCACAAAAAAGTAGCCCAGAGAATTTAAAGGTGAATCCCAAGTTCAGACAAACTAAGATGTTTATTTCAACTGGATAAATTTAGACTGATGGGGTAATGAAAGGGGCATTGACAACCACTTGTGAGCTCCTTTAACATATCTATTTTCAGGAAATGTAACATCTGGTGTATACCACATCCATTATCCTATCTGTCCAACTTAAGTGCACACAAATAATATATGTGCATGACTGATTTCCCCGCTGATGTCTTTATTATTACTTTGAGCAGATGAAATCTAGACCAGTCTTTTACTGTTACATTTTGTTTTCTGCATTCCAATGTCAAATTGCTTAATTATGTGATATTTGGTCACACTCTGCAAATGTTCCTTGCTGTCATTTTAGTGCCCAGTAGTTAGGGAGCAACAGGTAGGAAACCCAGTCAAAGTGCAGAAACATGAATTACTTTGATTCAAAACTGTATAAGGTCATAACTGCATCACTTATAAAAACCAGAAGCAAGTCTTTAGTGATTTGTCAGACACAGTAGCTAAAACTAGAATCCACTTCCTGTGATTCCATCAAGTCCAACCCCTGGCCCTGCACAATCCCACCCTGTGCCTGAGGGTGTTGTCCACGCTGAAGGGAGCACTGGTTTGGTTTTACAGAGCTTACAGAGCCTCTGAACTTCCATAAGATAATGTTTTGTACACAAATAAAACCTCAACAGGAAAAAAAAACCCATCCCCATCTTGCCTTCCCCAGCAAATAGATGCTTCTATTTTGAGAGGAAAGCAGCTTTTAGAGGAAGCAACTTGTAGATTTAGAATACTACTTTTAAAGTGCCCTGAAGGCCACACAGCAGCTTGGAAGCAGTACAATGCAAATGAAATGAGTGGGAGATGAAAGATCTTCACAAGCATTGAGAGCAGGATCATTTGGAATCAGTCACAGCAGTCATTTCTCGGCCACGGGACTGAGGGCCAGAAAAAGAGCCAAGAACCTGAATTCTGAGTGTGTGCCACAGCCTGAATTCTGAGTGTCTGCCACAGCCCCAGCACGTGCTGGGGAATCTGGGGGCAGAGCAGGGACAGCTGGGCTGGAGACAGCAGTGGTGGAAGGGCAGGTGGACACAAGGTGCTAAAAGGCTCCTGGGTTTATTTGGGTGCTGTCTTCTTTTTGCCATCACTCCCATGACTGCTGCCTCGCCAGAACTCAGGAAAGAATAAGGGGAAAACGTATGGAGAGAAAGACATAAGCCAGGAAATGGTGGATACAGAAGATCAGCCCCTTTTGTCTGGGTTTTACCACGTTCTCATGGCTGGGGACATCTCTCTCAGGGTCTCTGTCCTGTGGGAGCCCTCCCCAGTCCCTCCCTTTCTGTCACTGGGAAAAGGGAACAGTCCCTGCTAGGAGCGGAGGAGCTGGGGGCAGCAGGGGTGTGAGAAGGGACACAGCCCTGGGTGCTGGGGCTCTGCTGTGACAGCACAGGCACTGCCACAGAGCCAGAGGAGGCAGGAGGAGAATCCTGGGCCCTGTGTGCAGAGAGGAAAAAGTCAATACCTACACAATGTTCCAATGGGCCAGCTGAAAATCCTCTGTCTTCCGAGACTTGGGAGCTTGGAGTCCGGCTCATGGCAGCAAAGAAGGACCATGAGCACCTGGCCTGTTCTTACTGCAGACCTGTTGCACTTTGCTGCTTCCCAAAACCCCTCTACATCATTCCCTTCACTTGTCAGCAGCTGGGCTGAGAGTTCCAGGCTCTGTTTTGCCAGTCCTGATCCAAAATGCCCTTGGCCTCTCAAGAAGGTCAAAAAGCAGAAATGAACCTCAAAACCACATCTTTCTGAAGACCGAGGGAGTGAAGAAACAAGGACACGAGTGCAATTCAACACAGGAAGTTCATTTCTCATCCCACCTCTGCAAACAGGCACCTTGGAGCAGCCCCAGCAGCCCTGAGGGACAGGGATGTCACTGCTCCAGTGACAAACCTACTCACCAAGGTTTCATTTACAGACCCTCCACGTCTGCAGACTGGCAAGGTGAAGCCATTCCTCACCACACAGAAGATTCACCAATCATAGCCACTCCAAGTTCATCTGGGAGGGGAAATCTCCATGGAAGGAGGAAATGCTCTTCTCAGGGAAAGAGGGAGAAAACTCCCTCACCACCAAATCACTCACCATCCAGTGTGGTGTCACCAAGGAAGCATCAGAAACCTGCAATTGGCGGACAAAATCCTGGAATTCTGATTTCCAGGATGCCAGCCCTGTCCCCAGCTCAACCCTGCCTCACAGCTGTTATTCCAGCAATGCCAAAGGGATCAAGTCCAACGGGCTGTACCCTCAGGACTGGAAAGTTTTAGCACCATGGTGCAAGCTTGCCACAAATCTGTTCTTCTGGTTCCTCTAAAGAATTGGGTCTGTGCTACCTTAACTCTTGGTGTGAGGAATTTGGAAACTTCAGTGAAGATATATTGATGTTTTGGAATATCCTAAGTCCTCTTTATGAACTCGTATAGCATCATCTCAGCTTTATGAGTTGTTTTCATCATCTACTCAAACCATTAAAATGGCTGCTCTGTGCGTTCACAAGTGTCCAGGCCACCTGGTATTCCTCAAAATGTTATTTTCCATTTTAAAATAATCTGAAAGGTGCCTTTGAAACAGCATCATCTCTGCACAGGTGAAATACTACTGAAAGACGAGAAAAGAAATAAAAATCAGCATGCGATGAATTTTGCGAGAAGCCATGAGGAGAGAGGGTTTCAAAGCAGAAATGGTGCTCTGTGAGCTCGGGGCCTCCAGGCTCTGCTCCCAGCTCTGAGCCAAAGCAGCCCCTGAATTAAAGCGCAGCCACAACTCTGGGCCTTTCGTGCTGCTGCCACAGCCCCATTTCCTTGCTGGAAACAGAAGCCAAAACAAACGCGGGGGATGAGCATTAACATTTCAATACCCAAAGAGAGGCACGGGAACGTCCCAACGCAGCAAGTCAAAGCTGCTCTCCAGGAACCATTCCTCCCTGTCACACCCCCAATCACTCTTTGCATATGAAGTTGCTATGGTGATGATAATTATTCTTGATCAGCAGGATACAGTAATTATTGCAATAAAAATCACATAAAGCTTGTCACTACATGTGTGAGACAGGGATTGTCTCTTCAATTATGCACCTTTCCTTGCCCTCCCCCTCCCTTTAAGGTAGGGTGTTGGGCTTTTTTTTTTTGTTGCAATTATGTAGTAAAAGATAAGAAACTCAATTATTTCTTGCTCATATCAACTTTGCAGGAGATGATGGCAGTTGCCAGCAGCTGTTTGGATGATCCAAATCAAACAGTTTCTGATTATTTCCACAACAAAGGAGGTAAACAGGATTTGAGAATTTACAGCAAAAAAAAAAAAATGGCTTAGTATTTCAAAATATATTCTGGGGAGTTTGAATAGTAGTCTAAAGGTTTGCAACCACGGGAGCCCCTCAGCTCTGCTGTCTGACGTCCAGTTCATGGATCTGAAGCTCAGCAGAAGAGTCCCAGGCTCCAGTTCCCCTCCTGGCTGCAGTGCCCTGCCGGGTGTTTGTGGCTCTGGAACAGCTCAGAGCATCCCAGCTCCGTGCTGGGCTCTCACCTGAGCAGCTCTAAGGCAGCTTAAGCTCAAAGACTTGTTTACCCCCCTATTTGTCATTTTAATTGGTCGACCTTCATTTTCAAAGTAGTTGCAAACACGCTGTGATTGATGGTGGGAGTAACATGATATCAATATTCTGAAGGCATCCATCACGAACTCTAATCTTAGATATAACTGTACATTGAAGCCTTTCTGGAAATCAATCTCCTCCTTTGTGTACCTAAGTGCACATAAGAAGTTAACACAGACACTCAGACAAAACCCCTTTGCTTTGGGACATCTGCTGCCTGCTGAGCTGGGAGAACACCCTGAGCCATTCCTGCCTTGGGCATTTGGGCATTTGTTGCTTCCAAACTGTGTCAGCTTTGGGCATTTGGGCATTTATTGCTTCTAAACTGTGCCAGCCACGGTGCCCAAAGGTTTCCATGTCCCCTGAGCCCACAAACAGCCCATGGATCAGGCAGAATCCATTGAAATTGCATTTTACAGCCTCTTATGTCATCTCTGCATTTAGTAACTGCTTCAAAAGGAGCAGGGGGGAAAAATATCCCAGGAAACTTTCAGCAGGCCCTACGTTGGACAATAGCACAGCAGAAATCAGGTAGCATTTCGGTGAAGCAAATGTTTCAAAGAGCACAGAAAGTTGTTGATGGGAGTTTAAGATCTGCTGAACCAACAGGTTTTGAAGCACTGCCTTAGGAAGGCAACTGGGGTTTTTTTTTAGTACCTGTGTGACACAATCTTTTGTTATACTCCTCCATGACATAATGTTCTGTAGTCATTAATTTGGGACTAATCTCACAGGCATCTCACCTGCCCTCAATGGAATGGGAGCGGGGCCAGATCCTTAAGTATGCAAAAATCCAAGAAAAAGATTTATCTGTCTATCAGCATGTATTCATTACACTTACATTATTATTTGCTCACTTATCAGCTCAACCAGCACTTCACAATGTATAGAAATCAGAGGGCCTCTGTCAAAGGGCTCAGTGGGTTTAGGGGAAAACAAGAATTGTGCTTTCCTTGAAGAAGAAGCTGCAGAGCAGAGTCAGTACAGGGAACACAACTCTCTTTCAGTCATGTTAGAGGAGACAACAGAAAAGGAAGGTGGCAAATTACCCCTGATGCCTTTGACAGGTCTGTTTGGTTCGTGCATTCAGCCAGTTGTAATTTTAAATGGTCATAACTGCAAGTCTCAAAGCAATACCAACTGGTACTTTAGATGTGGATCCTGGAGCCAGAATTCGTGTTCAACCGCCCACCGACCCTGAGCTTTCTCTGTGAACTTGCCCATATCACTCAGCCTTACGTTTAATGCCCAATAATTCGAAGGTTTTCAAATTTGGGAGGATTTAACAAAACCCCAGATCTTAGTGCTGGCACCCAAGTGCCAAGTGAAATCATGTCTTATGTCCTTCTTGCACATCACACATCTTAAACATAGAAACCACCATAAAATTCTTCCGAAAACACTTCAGAATCACTTGACACAGAGGGTCTCCCAGCATGAATTCAGCATCATCTGAACCAGCAGAGCTTTGTCTTTCGGGCAGGCTGACCATAGGAGCTTCTGCTGTGCCTTCAAATGACAAATCCCAGTCCCTTCCCCAAATCTAAACTTGCACACGTTTCCAAATGAAAGCCAAACATCACCTCGAGCTCCAGCCTTGCCATCGTGTGGCTGTTTGTTGCCATCTCCAGTTATACCCTGAATGTTCTGTTTTCTGATAGTCTCATTCAAGAAAACCAAAGTTTTTCTTGCCAAAGAAACCCCTGGAACTTGTGCACACTCACCTGTGGGGTGGGTGCCCTACACACCGTGCCCTAGGACTGACTGGCCAGCTCATTAACAGCAGGTTGGTGCTCTTTTTTTCTTCCTAAAAATTCCCAGTTTTCCACCCAGCCCAGCAGGCAGGAGGGGCTGGGTGTTTTCCTGTCTGTGTGAGGTATGCAGACCTCTCTGCCCCCCAGGACAATGTTTCACTTGTTCCCTTTCCCAAGGGGATGGCTGGAAGATGCTCTGGCCCCAAGGAGATCAAAGAGCTGCCAGGACGGGCTGGTCAAGCCTTTCCCTTTCATCTGAATATATTGTTTGTGGTCCTGAGCCATTCCTAAAGGTGAAGAAGGGTTCTAATCATTGCAGGAAGAGCCCTTGCAGATGACAGCAAGAGAAAAGGGAAGATTAAGGATTGCTTACAAACACCGGGGAACAGCAGGTCACATATTCGGAGTAAACTGCCTCTGTTGATTTCACTTAAACAGCAACAAAGGGTCAGAAATTCACACAGCAGAAAGGAAACAAACACTTAGCATTGGTCCCTTACCGTGGAACAGGGGCTGCTTTATTCCCAGGACATGCGTTAGACTGTAAGGTGTGCATTTTGGAATATTCTGCGTTTCCAAGAATTAACACTGCACTGCAACAAAAAGGACTTACATTATTTTCATTATACTCGATCATTTTGCAGAGAATCATTGAATTCATAAAGCAAAGCAGTTCTGTGTCCTCATAAATCACACAGAGAAACCCCAAACAAGACAGAGCTCTCTAAAGTGCATAAAACCACCCCAGAGCACAGAATTTAAAGTTTCTTCTAGCACAGCTTTTTCTAAAGCACAATCCATTTCTAAAGCAGTGAACAGAAATTTACCCAAATTTCACTTTGTTGTTGTTTTCACATAACAAAGGAGCCCAAACTCCATCTACACCCTTTTGCTGCGAGGATGAACCAATCATCCCTAGAAGGAATCTGAAAGGGTTTCTGTAATTCAGCCAAAAGGAATAAAGATTTTTTTTGTTTTAACTTTTATTTTTCTCTTCTACTTTTCCCCACTGTGGCAGCACTGAAGGAAGAAGCAGTGAGGAGCAGACCCTGCTGAGGGCTCTGCAAAGATGTTAACAACTGGCTCTCAGCTGGAGTGAGAGGATCCCAGGATCCAGGGCTGATCCCAGCCCTGCCACTGCAGCTCCCGTTTGAACCCCCCAGGAAAGCAGAGGGCTGTGACATCACAGCATTTCTGGGGCTGAAATATGTTTGACATCCAAAAATTCCAGCTCATTCAGATCCACCAAGTGGTTCAAGTGCTGGATGAGGGCCCAGGGCTGCTGTGCCTGACCTCCCTGGGGAGGAAAGAGGCAAAGCAAGGTGCTCCCAGAAAGGAAAGGAGCAAACCCTGGTGCTCCCAGAAAGGAAAGAGACAAATCCTGGTGCTCTCAAAGAGGAAAGAGGGATTCCCTAGTGCTCCCAGAAAGGAAAGAGGCAAACCCTGGTGTTCCCAGAAAGGAAAGAGGGATACCCTGGTGCTCCCCAGGTCCCCAAGCCTTCTCCCAGGGTGACTCTGTGCTAGCAGCCTCCAGCTCCTGTCCACTGCTGCTGTCACAGGAGCTCTGCAGTGAATGATCAGTGGGACATGTTCAGCCTCCAGAAGCAGATGGAGCTGCTCTGTGCAGAGGAGCTGCAGAGTATTCCCGTCCTGCTCTATTTTAAAGCAATATTTTCACTAGAGCAAAAGGAAAACAAGCCGTATTAAGTGCAAGTATCTCCTGTATAAATATTTATCTAAGGAAGAAAAAGTGTCCTTGTGTGCAACCACAGGTGCACAGGCAAACACTTGAACACCAAATTCCATAAAATCGCCTTCAGACAGGGAGCTGAGCGGTGTTTGGACAGATGGCCAGTTCTTCTAGAAATGCTTCATTTTACTTCCATTGTTTCATTCAGGGCAGGCTGCTGTGCTGGAAAAAAGATTCTGTAGCACCCTTTTCATTTAATAGTTCCCATGAATTCTCCAAATGAGAGTACAGGAATAAATTTAGGGTCACTGAAACCTCGAGGGCACTTGTCTTTGCTCAGAACTCACAGAGTGCTCAGCACAGGCTGGGGCAGCCCTGCTTGCAGAGAAGGAACTGGGGAAGTTGAAAGCCTGGAGGGTCCACAACTGAAAGACTAAAGAGTCCCATCAAAACTGAGAGAGGCATAATAATAATTAAAAGAAGAAAAAAGAAAAAAATAGAAAAAGAAAAAAGAAGAAGAAGCTTCAGTGAAAAGTGTCTGAAATAGAGGGGAAAATTCTTTCAACTCCCGCAGCTAGCTGAGGCAAGTTCCTTGGTATTTCTTGACTGGGAAGTTTCTTCCCTTTGGCTATACAGCAACTCAGGCCTACAGGAGAGGAGAAAGCTGATAACCAGGATTAGGTGAACTGGTCTAGATAAAGAACTGACTTGAACCTCTGCCCAAGGTTTGAACCCAAGGCTTGCTCTTAAAATCAGGAGGCAGTTTTCCTCCTTTCCTTTTTTTCCTTGCTTCCCCTGGTCCAAAATCCCTTCTTTTCCATTCTGGCTGAAATCAGATGTTTTAGGATCTTGCATCCCAGGGAGGGGTTTTCCTCTATTTGCCAGAGCTGCTCAAGCTGTAACTCCTTTCCAGTGTGATGATTTCCCAGCTTTGGGAGGGAGTGTGGAACTCTGTGTCACAGCCTCGCCTTCCCATCCTGGGCTGGGCTGGGCTCTCCCAGTGCTCTGAGCCTTGAAACCTCTGAAGGAGCTCTGCTATCCAGACATCATTTAAATCACAGGGCTAGGATGATACGCTGCATCCTAAAATTTGAAGTGACACGACATTTTCAGGGGTTTCTGCAAGCACAGCATTCCCTGAGCTGTCTGGGGGGGGACACATCCCTGCAGTGCACGGAGCTGATGGACATTTGAAAGATTTTTTGGAAGCATTTTATCAAATAGTCGGTCCAGACACTGCTGCTGGCCACCAAAATCACATGCTGAATGCAGTGTCAGGGTATTCCCCTCTAAAGCTGCACTCTGCATTCTGAGAAGCGAAAAACTTTTTCAGTGCTGGAACATACGTTCAGAAAGATCTCTAAAGCTGCCAGCCAGTATCAAATGTCTCTTTGCTGTCTCTTTTCTGCAGCCAGGGGAATGGCATCAATAAAAAGACAAAACAGAAGCTCTTCAATGCAGTAGTCACTCCTGCTCCCCTATTCTTTAAATATTTAGCCAGTTTAGGAGAAAGGCAAGTCAAAATGCAGGATAATCGATGTAAGCTAACACCAGGCCTAAATATTATCTGCCTCTTCTTCTTTCTCTTCCAAAATATCAGAAGATGAAGAAATACGATTTAAAAATTAGCACAGTTAATACACCCTGGCTGAACAATAAACAGCTGACAGAGCTCCTCAGCCCATTCTTTAAAGTGTCTAATGTGTAATCCTGGTAACACTTAACACTCATTTGAATATGAAAAGGCTTCAGGCTAGAGGTGCTAATAAGAACACCCCACACTTCAGCTTTAAACAGACATGGCAATTTGTATTTCAATAAGGGGGGGGGGGGGGGGGAAATTCAGTCTCGAGGAAAGAAATACCTCCACTCCTCCGCTGTACCCATTTACAGCACTCACACGCACACGTCTCAGCATCACTAATGCAAACCCCGCGTCGGGGAGACAATTTAAATTGCCCTTCAGAAGGCAGAAAAAGGAACATATCATTAGCATGACATCTCCGCTGCTCTGAAATGCACGAAAGGCTGGTTGTGCCGCTGAAAGGTACAGGTAGGTGTAAATGAAAAAAAAAACAACCCGCATTCTTCGCTCGGTGATAAGGAAAACGTGGAAACAGAAATGCCGGCGTGACAGATTGTCTTCTGCTTTTTCTCACCCTGCAGATCTGACAGCTTCACATTGAAGCCACATTATAATAAAGGAAACCTTTACCTGCTGGGAATGCAGGAGTCGTGTTTGCTGGCGCTTTAATAAGGAAAAAATAAGAACTCCTCACCAGCACTGTGTCTTGTTCTCTCGTTCCCCGGGAGCCTCAGCAACATTTGCTGTCCTGTCAAATGGAATTTGAATTGCTGCAGGATGACACGTTTTCTGGTGCCACATTTTTTTGGAGCCAGGTCTGACTTCAGTTCCTGTACACAGAAGAATGTTCTGTGAGAAACCAGGAATAAGTCTTGAAAGCAAAATCCTCAAGAAATTTTAGTTTTAACTGCCTTGATTTTTTGATGTGATTAAACGTTTGCCTGAGTTTTTGTGGAAGTCAGAAAGAAACCATTTTTTCATGAACTGCTTCTCTCACTTATAACTCATCAAATCGAGTTTAAATGAGAAATGGTTATTTTTAAGAGCATATCAGCAAAGCTGTCCCAGAAAAATCCTGTGCCTGTGTACAGATGAACATTTGTCCCGTATATTAGAGATTCTCACTAGGAGATCCTGGGAAGCTGAGGGGATAGTCCAAAGCATCAGCTGGGATGAAGAAACCAGCATTACTGGTGTTCTCCTGATAGAACTGTTTTAGATTTGACCACTGTAGGTTCAGGGCCCATTTTTGCTGAGGCTGCTTGTGGAAGTTCCACATCCCAGGGTGCTCTCTTTGGGAAAGAGGAGAACATTTGCTGCATGGAAACCAGCACAGGCTGTTATGGGAGCACCTTAAGCCATTCCATGGAAAACCTCAGGAGCTGCCAAGCCAAGTTTTAGTCTGCAGAGGGGAATGATAAAGATAAGCAGTTCTGAAAATATGTGGTGAAAATAAAAAGCTGCACAACAAACCCTGAGCTTCTCTCTGTGAGGTAAAATAAGGAAAAATTGAAGATTATAAATAAATCTAATGTTAGGCTTTCTGACATAAATTTCCTGAAGTGTGCAAGTTGCTAAAATCTTCCCTCTCTTCCTCATGCACACAAACTGATTTCATGAGCCCCACAAACCTGAGACATGAGGTTGCTGCTGCTTCTCTTCTGGTTTGTTTTCTTTTTTTTGGTGAGTTTTTTCCCCCGTGACTTCTATGCTTTTGCCACTGTTCAAAAATATCTTCTAAAATCTGATGTAATAAAGACAGAATTACATCCCTGGGCCCTCAGGAAGATCAATAAATAAGTTAATTTCCTGAGTGGCCATAGAGCTCCTGGTTTGTGAGAGAGGAAAAAAAAGGACTGAAGGACACAGAAATACGGGCCCAGAGAGAGCTCCAGCAGCAACCCTGGCTCCTGCAGGCTCAGACACCTGTGATGGTTGTGCACATCCACAGCTCCCAGAAACAGGGAGAAAGTGCCCAATTCCTGGGGCAGCATCCCTGGGGAACAAGGGAAGGGAAGGGAAGGGAAGGGAAGGGAAGGGAAGGGAAGGGAAGGGAAGGGAAGGGAAGGGAAGGGAAGGGAAGGGAAGGGAAGGGAAGGGAAGGGAAGGGAAGGGAAGGGAAGGGAAGGGAAGGGAAGGGAAGGGAAGGGAAGGGAAGGGAAGGGAAGGGAAGGGAAGGGAAGGGAAGGGAAGGGAAGGGAAGGGAAGGGAAGGGAAGGGAAGGGAAGGGAAGGGAAGGGAAGGGAAGGGAAGGGAAGGGAAGGGAAGGGAAGGGAAGGGAAGGGAAGGGAAGGGAAGGGAAGGGAAGGGAAGGGAAGGGAAGGGAAGGGGTTTGCTTCCATCCTGCCTTTGGCACAGGAGCAGCCGCGCCTCCCCTGCCCAGGCAGCAGCCCCTGCCCTCCTGCTCCCTGCCTGCTGCTGCCCGTGGTTTTCACTGCTGGGAATGACAGAAGTGGTCACAGGGAAGGGCAGAGGTCCCTGTGTGGGCAGGGACTCCACTGTCCTCGTTCCAGACACAAACAGGTGCACACAGGGAGAGGAAAGGGGAGAACTGTCAAATCCTTCTGATGAAGAGAATCCTGAGCGTTCCCATCCCTGCAAAACCAGCTCCTCTGCTCCCTCCTCAGCCAGGAACCTTCTGATGCAGCCCTGAGGTGGCAAACTGGAGCCAGACCAGTGACAAACCCCAAAGCAGCACAGCTCTGATTGCCTTGAAAACTCTCATGCAATGATGAGCCCCCAGTTTATAGCCAAAGGCCTCAGTTGAGCAGACTTTAATCCATTCTGAATGCGCAAATTCCACTGTTCCAATTTAACCCAGGAACACCCAGCCCAAACCAACCTGGCAGATGCAATAGCAGTGCCCCAGATTGGCACAGAAGCAAGGAAGGGGCTCTGAGGAAAAAGAATTGTCACAAAAGTTAGAAAAGTGAAGTTAATGAGTCTTGTGGCTGCTGGAAATGAAGAGGGTTCATTTTTCCTGCCCTGCAGTCCCTGAACCTGGAGACCTGGATAAAGACTGTGAGGTTTGCACAGCACAGAACCAACGGGACAGACGCTGCCATGGACAAGAGGAAGAGTCTTGTCTCTGGGTAGTTACTGCACATCCAGGCTCCCCAAAACCCAGCTGTAACTTGAGGGCTCTCTGGAGCAGTTATTTCATCAGATTTGTCTGTGAGAGCTCGAGAAGTTGCCACCTGTGAACGTTTCCAGGAGAGAACGACTGAGTGCTGAAAAGCCATCATGTTAAATTTAAGGTAACACACACAGCTCCTGCACTGTGGCCTTAGTTTTCAACCAGCCAGGTTCAAATGTAGCTTAGCAAAAGCTCTAGGAGCAATCCAATCCACTTTAATGGGCCTTTGCTTAAAAGGGGAGCACGTATAAGCTTTCCTAAGCAGCCTAAAAAAAAAAAAAGTTTACATTAAAAGATGTAACAGATACACAACTACACTCAAATATTTTTATTTGTCTAACATAAGGAATAAAACAAGTTACAGCAAAGCATGAAATCTGATGAGGATTCTACCTTAAGGAAAAAAAAAATTGTCTTTTATAATAACAAATAGTTGGAACCAGCGCATTGCTTTCGCGACATTGTTCCCTTCCAGACAAGTCCAAACTGTTCAACGTTATGAAAACTCTGCCTATTGCTTTGTACCAGAAAATTTATTACCCCCAAATCATTTACAACAGACAGCATGCATTCCAAAACTGATTTGTTACTTTAGGCCACAACAACTCACTTTCAAAGCCTAAAGAATCCATTATGCTGTGCAGAGGAAAGCCTGTGAACAGGACACACATTAGAGACAGCTTCAAATGGAATTCCATTAAAAAGTTTGGATGGAGGAAGCCTGCAAGCCCAGCCAGACAATTCACTGGAGGTGTTCTGGGCACCGTGGGCTGGGAGAAAAGACTGAACAGGATTTTTATTCCATGAAGTGTGCGAGCATTTGTCCCAGCCTCAGCAACCTGCCAGGCTGGCTGGGAGGAGGAAGAGAGGCACTTGGAGCAGTCAGACATGATTAACACAGGAACTCTGCTCTGTGGGAGCTGCCATCACCTGCTGACACAGAACGCGGCATTTGTTTCACAATCTGCGCGCTCAGCACCTCTCTGCTCCTCTGGTTCTGTCCGCAGCCACCACTGGCCCTTGGGCCAGCCTCATTTGCTTGATGAAAATGCCTCAGACATTTGCCAGCCGCCGAGACCACTGAGATTGAACAACTGCCGGCCTCAGAGCTTTCCTGGGAGCAGAGGGAGTGCTCCACCTCAGGAGGCAAAGGCAGCCCAAGGAGAGCAGTCCCACAGAGAGCCCACAAAGAGAATTCTCTGTGAAGGGGCCACAGGGGGAGGGAGCAGCCCCAGTGCCCACGGGGTGAGGGCACAGAGCTGATGGCACACAGGGGACACGGGGCCTCAGGTGCCTGACTGCACCAGGCTGAACATCTGCACCTAAAGATCAAAGAGCTCAGCAAGGCTTAGAAAGTTACCTACACACTTGATTTACAACCCCTTTAATCACAAGGGACAATTCTCAGGGATTTTTTTTTAAAAAAATCAATGTAAATTCACATCATTAAGAGCCTTTATTCCATGAAGTTATCACAAAATTTGAAAAGTGACATGGAAAGAGCATCTAGAAGTGATCTGTGTTTGGTTTGCATTTGAAAGTCTGTATTTCTTTGAACTGATGAATACCCAAACAGCTCAACCATTTGGGCTTTAAATTGTAATTCTATATGACCAAAATACAGGAAACTCTTTCTTTTGAAAAGAAAACAAAACCCCACAGCAGAAGTGTGAGTGAGTGTCTGTGGGTGCTCAGCTGCCCCTGGGGTTTGCCCAGAGCAGGAGGAACTGAGCACCTCGCAGGTAAAAATGTTATTCTGAGTTCTTTGGAGGTGACAGTGTTCTGAGTTAAACCAAGTGGTGTTTGCAATTCGATTTTGAATTCAAAGCCGTGGCACAAAGAAGCCCCAGCATCCCTGAGCCTGGCTTGGTGCTCTCAGCAGCTTCTCATCACCTGCTCAGGGACTGGGCAGGGGACAAACTGGGTGCCTTTACCCTCTGTCCCTCCCTGGGGTGTGTTCTAGTGGTCTATTTCATAATCACTGCTGCTGGAAATGGATTATTTGTATTTTTAAAGCTGTCAGACATCTGTTCTTCCTTTAATGTAAACAACTCTTCTCTCTCTCTCTTTTTTCTAATCCCACACCTATTTCGCTTTTCAGCTCTCTCTTGAAAATATTGACCGTAAAAAATCCAACCTGGCCAAAACCACTCCAAGCTATTCTGAGCACACTGCTGCAGGAGCGAAGCACAGAGTGAAGAAAGAGCATCATTATCTGCCATTTAAATGATTTCTAAAGCGACCATTTAGGAGGTGGCTTTTCTGTGATCTTGGTCCAAGAAATCTCCCCAGCGACCTTGCTGAGGTTTCTTCAGGCACTCACACACAGCAGTGGCTGCTCAGGGGCTTTTAGAGCACACAGAGCCAGGGCTGCTCCAGGTGAGCCCCTGCAGGCAGCAACAGCCAGAGGGGCTCCTCAGCATCCTGCACTCAGCTGCTCTGGCTGGCTGGCTGTCTCTCCTCAGGGATGTAACACCTGAGGGAAGGGAACACCTCCCCAACGTGCTCCTCTTGTTTGCTCATAATAACACAGGGACAGGCTGGGAGAGCTGGGGGTGCTCACCTGGAGAGGAGAAGCTCCAGGGAGAGCTCCGAGCCCCTGCCAGGGCCTGAAGGGGCTTCAGGAGAGCTGCAGAGGGACTGGGGACAAGGGATGGAGGGACAGGACGCGGGGAATGGCTTCCACTGCCAGAGGGCAGGGCTGGATGGGACCTTGGGCAGGAATTGTTCCCTGGGAGGGTGGACTGTGAGCTGTGGTTGTCCCTGGATCCCTGGCAGTGCCTGGTGCCAAGTTGGACGGGGTTTGGAGCACCCTGGGATAATGGAAAGTGTCCCTGCCAGCTGCAGGGGGTTTGGAGTGGGATGAGCTTTGAGCTCCTTTCCAACCCCAACCATTCTGCGATCCTGGGATTTGTGCTTTGGCACCTGGGTCCACTGGCCATGTGCATGTTCCAAAATCCATTTCCAACACAGGCAAGTTCTGAGCTGTAAATTGGCCTGGAAGGCAAACCAGCAGACCCAGAGCAGGCCCAGAACACAGATTCCCTGAGCTCTGAAAACCCAAACACTGTGGCTCAGGCACACGCAGCAACACAAGCACTACTAGAAAGCTCCCAAAGCCAGGTGAGCCCACACCCCAGCTCCAGCCCCAGCCAATCTCTGCCTCAAAGCCTCCGTGAGGTCAGGTGAGGAAAATGCAGCCCAGCTTCCAATGGAAACACAGCTTCCAGTCCCTGCTTGCGATTTGTGGTGTCGAGTGTTCCACACAGAGTCCCAGCAGTGTGATCCCAGCTCCAAAGGCAGCCAGGGCTCCAGGGCTTTTGGCTTTTCTGGAAGCAGCAGCTTGCTGCAGGGAAGGTGGGATCAGCACCACACAGGGTGACAGCACGGGCATCACTCCACAGCCTTTGTTGCACCAAAGCCCTGCTCAAGGCAGGTGTTGAAAATACAGGTTAAAAGGTGAACTTTGAAAGATCTGAAGGGTTGTTTTTTTCCACCCTGTTTTTTCTTCCCATTTCTGGTCACTGAGTAGTGTAGCTGAGCAGTGAAAACAAGCAGTTTGGATTATTACCGTGTTGGAGAAGCTGTTTAATCAGACACATGAAAAACATTTGTAGTCATCACAGCCAACTCTGGGTACCAGAAGCTCTTGACAGCTGCCTCTCCTGGTCCTCTGCGATAGTTTAGGGCCACATCCTCATTAAAAACAGATGCACAAAAGAAAACTTGAATTGCATGGACATGTGAGCACCCTGCTAGTAGCAGAGAGCCATTTAGAGGATGCTGGAATATAATTACATCATAGATCCATTAGAGGGATGGGCTCTGCAGCTCCCAGAGAACTTGGCAGAGCATTAAAAGCCCGTCAAGGCTGACCACACAGTCACTGAAGAAGAGGAAGGAGAAAAACACAGCAAACCACAGAAAAAGGCTCAGAAAGGATTTCTAGAGTGCCTTTGCATTTTTCTTTGATCTAAAATAGAAATTTGGAAGGGTACCTAAGGCACACCAGTGAGAAAGTACCCAGCACAACTCCACCATGACTTTGCTAACTTCCAAAACTCAAAGGGCTTCTCAACAGAATCCTTTCCTCTCCATGAACATCCCTGTGTCCTGTCCCCTCTTCCACTGGAATATGGGAGATAAATGTTCAAGCTCCAAGAGTGGAGAAGTTCTGCAGAACTGCTGCTGAAAACTTTTCCACCTAAGCCCCAGCTGAGCATCCATCTCCATCTGAAATCTGCAGGTTTTTTCCAGCTCCTTCGGAACTGCTTCTGTTTGGACCATTTTTTTAGGGGATAGGAGAAAAAAAAAAAAAAAGTAAAACAAAAAGCAAAACCAAACAATGTGAAACCCCCAAAACTGGTAGAAAAAACCTTGAACCAAACACAGCTCTGTTCATCCAATGCATCTCCCAGCCTGGGAAGTCAGTTTTCTACCTCTGTGAGGGAATAAAATACAAAGTCAGAGTATTCCAACTTTCCTACTCCAAGCTGTTGAGGATGCTGATGCAGATACTGCTGCGTGTTCCTGATTCCCAGTCCCCACAGGAAAAAAACCCCACAAACCCACAAATCATCTCACAGAGACCAGCAATCCTCAGAGAATCAATACAATGCGCTGGAAATTAAAACAACAAATGCCCAGCCAAGATGCCTCCATTATCTTACAAATGTTTTTATTAGAACTGAGGTGAATGTGTATTACAGGAAGATGATGGAGAAAGTAAAAAAAACCAAGCCAAATGATGGAAATGGGGTCAGATCAGACTTTTGGAGCCAGGCACAGTGACACAGAACCAGTTCCAGCACATGGCAAATGCAGGATGAGCACTGACACTGTGCCTTTCTGGCTCCCCCTTCTGCTCGCTGTCAAACGAATATTGATCTTTTACACGAAACAGAAAAACTCCTCGTTAACTGTGCGCTTTTCACAGCTAAAAACATTGCCTGAAGCATCCTGGTGGCCTGATCCCATCGTGTTCCAGATCTGCAGTTCTGCTTCACCCCAGAGATTCACTCAACTCTCATGCGAGCAGCCAAAAGGAGAGAAAGGGAACATTTTAAGCAAGTAACTGTGCAGGAGTGGGTGTAGGAACAGAGCAAGAAAGTCCCCCCCCCCGGTAAAGGTGCCCTACTCACACTCATCACACATGGTTCCAGGGAGAATCATTTTGCACACCTCTATAATCCTCTCCTACTCCTTTCTCTCAGTATTTTAATCTCCTTGCACTCCAAATGTGTAAAGTTGCCTCTGTGTGGCAGCTGCAGAGCCGGGCAGCCAGGCAGAATTGCCAAGCACAACCTCAGCCAAGCCCTGAGCCTGAGCAGGGCAGGAACCTCAGCACACGTTTGGCCCCTGCTCCAGCAAAACCTCCATCAGGAACACCAGAACTCTTCTTTAGAACTTAATCCACTTCCCTCCATCCCCTCCCATCATCACTCTCCAAACTCCAGGGGTGAGCTTTGCTTGTGCTACCAACACACCGACAACAATTTGCCGTAATTCAATAAATCTCTCCTGTTTTACTGCAAGCCAGTGTGCTCTGCATACAGGTACTATTGCTTTATGGATTGTGCTGCTTTTGATGTCCTCTTTGATCAGATGTGTTCCTGAACTTCAGTGGAGCTATTTCAGAGCAGCACCTGCCTGGGTGGCAGCACAACCAGCACATTCACCCGTCTTTAATTTCAGCACTGGCTGAGAAGATTTGTTCCCCATTGCAACAACTGCAAATGAGCAAATCTTCTTTTTGTCTAAAAATAGACAAAGTGCAGCATTAGCAGCACATCCTGCCCACCCAGTGCATTTTTTTCTTGTTAAAAATGTATGAGGTACAAAACTCACCCAGCACAGGGTAAGACAAAGCAGGAGCCAGTCCCTGGGGCAGAGCTGGTGTCCAGCACCTCCCACAAGAAGGACCTGTGGACATTGTTCATGTGCTCCATTTCCCTGCCATGGGAGACACGTTAGAGGTGATTCCAGTGCACATAGAGAGATGAAATCCCTACACAGAGGATTGGTAGGACAAGGAAGAGAACCAGGGGGGTTTTTTTGCATGCTGCACTATCAGCCTTGTGATCCCCTGCAGCAGTGACACAGCCAGTGTCACCCCCCAGTGACAGCCCTGGGCTGAGCTGCACAGAGGGCAAAAAAAACAAACCCAGGGACCTTCCCAAAGCCCAGCAAACCCACAACGTGTTCTTCAGTTAGAAACTCACAAAATGGTTTGGGGGTGAGCGTGGCAGTGCTGGGTTGACAGTTGGACTTGATGATCTTAAAGGTCTTTTCCAACTTTAACAGTTCTGTGATTCTGTGATTCCAAAACCTCACCCAAAGCCAGGGAGCAGTTTGTTTGGCAATCCATCTGCTGCTTTTTTTTTCCTGGGTGCCTGTGAGCTTTAGCCGGTGACAGATTGTCATCTGCTGACAGAGGAGGGCAGGGATGCTCAGAACCTGCCATGCCATTGGCATCACAGCCACCCAAATCCCCTGTGAAGAGCTTCACTCCAAGCCAAACAAAGCCACAGCTCTGTTCATGTCTGCAGTGGAGGATCTGCAGGGCAGGATGCCAGAGCTCCAAAGCTGGTGGGCAACAGAACCCTGAGATTATTGGTCGAAGCCTGCAGAAACGCAGGAAAATACTGTAACTTTTCAACATTTCTACTTTCCAGCATTTCTGCACAAAGAAGGGGCAGATAAGGGAGCAGTTGCTCTCCAAAACAAGGCACGGGGGAAGGCAGATGAGTCTTGTCTGTGAGGCTGATGGCACCCGTTTAGTTTAATCCTCTGACACAAGAAGAACAAGCAGCTATTTTCACATTTGCTTTTCCTGCCTCTCAGTTTTTCAAGCCTCTCTTTCTCCTGTTCTATCTGCAGATGCACCTGGCTGTTCCCCACAGATAACACAGCGCACAGTGCCCTGCAAGCCCCTCAGACAGGTTTGTTCTGACACCCTTTGGAGAAGGACAGAATGATAGAGCTCTGCAATTTCTAGACAAGGAGAAATTGATTTGTTTGCAGAATGACTCCATGGACATGCAATAAGCTGAGGCAAGACCAGGAAATCCTGAGGCAGGATTTCGACTTGGGGCAGAACCTCTACTGGAGAACTGCCAGATAAAGACTTTCTGGAAAGGGGAAAGGGATGGGGGAAATAATAATTAAAAAACAGAAGTCAAATCCAGGAAACTGTAATTTATGGCTTAATGAAAGAAAAAAAAAAGCTTAATTTGCCATAGTTTTAAAATGGAGTGATGATACAGGAAAGGCTGAGAGCTGCAAGTGGTTAAGTGAGGGATCAGGAGGTCCAGACAGAGCAGGAGGAAACACTCCCCAGTTATCTCCTCGGGAGGCAGCAAACTAGAGATAAATCCGTGTTTACAAACACATTTCCTGAAAGTGCTTGTTAAAAATACAGTTTTTCGAGCAATAAACTCTGCAGAGAGCAGTGTCCAGGTTGGGGAGGCACTGGAGCTGCTCAGGGTGAGGCTGGGAATGCCCAGGAGAGCAGGCAGTGCAGCTAGCACACGGCTCCCTCAGCCCTGCACAGGGAGGGGATAAATCATCCAGGGCTTCAGGGATCAGGGATGCCTGCCAAACCCTCAAAAACGCCTGAAACTTGATAAGAAAGAAAGAAAGAAACAAAGAAAAAGTCAATACTAGGTAAGTGCTAGTTCTCTAACTTGGGGCAGCATTAATAAAAAGAATTATCAGAGCGTTTTATACAATTTGTGCCAGGCTTCATTACTCTGCACAACATGCAAAAAACACTGGATAAGGCCGATATTAAACCCCAAGTTTGTGCATCCAGTTATTTCATTGAAGGCAGGTGGTTTCTGGGTAGAAGCAGCCCTCGATGATTTTCCTGCTGCCATGACAAGGGAAAGGGGGTGCTTTTTACCTACCTCTGGCATAAATTTTAATCCCACTGAGATCCTGTTTAAAAAAACTGCCTTCAAAACTGAAATAAACGAGGGCTCCTGAACTGGTTAAGCAGAAACAACTTGTTTCACTGGAAAAAAATGGTGAATTCTTTTTCTGCCTAAGCTGAGGAGTTACACTGAGGTATCTGAGCAAACCAATCTCCAGTGGGTCAGATTGTGCTGGGTTAGAAGGGACCCTCCTGGCCCTGCAAAGCTGCTGCTGGAGCTTCCACGATCCAGTGTGAGCTCCCAGCTTGTTCCAGTGTGAGCTCCCAGTTTGGCACGGGTAACACCTTGTCCTTTGGGCATGCAGGCAAATCCTGCTCAGCCTGTGCTTGACTGATCCCAGCACACAGCAGGAACACTGCAGTGGCCCCTGGCCCCAGTTCCACTCTCTGGCAGGGGAAAGCACAAACACTCAGTGTCCCAGAGTCTCTGGAGGAGGTGTGAGGTGCCCAGAGTCTGGCCGGTGCTCAGTGCTCCCTTTAGAGTTTGGAGAGTTTGCTGTGGTCTCTCCAGCTGTGGCGAGAGGAAGAGTGACTTAGAGACAAACTGAAGGCCAGGCACTCCCTGCAGAGCATCCCTGACACCCAGAGTGGCACTGAGCCTGCCCAGGGGCCACCCCTGGCTCTGCACACACCTGATGCTCTTTGTCCCCACCCCTGCTTTGGGCAGCCAGCTCAGGCAGTCCCAGCTGTTCCACAAGGTTGCTGCCTGCTGTGCAGAGAAGAATTCCCCTTTTTCCAGTTGTTTTAAGTCAGTCTTACAGCATTTCCTTCAGGGGTTTGCTGGCACTAATGCTGTAAGGTTTGGTGCACGGTTCCACACTCGGTTCATCCATCACAGTTCAGGTTGTCCTTCTGGGGTGGCAAATCCCTCTTGAAAGAACCCACAGAGGGACAGCAAAACTCACAGAAGGACACAGAACCCACAGAAGGGGTGCACAACCCACAGAAGGGGAGCAGAACAAGAAGCGGCAGGAGCTTCTACCATCTGTGCCCCAGCACACACAGAACTGGTGCTGCAGGATGTCCCAGCACAGGAAAGACACATTTCAGCTTTGCTGTGTGGGGTACTGTGCAGTGAAAGCTCTGATCACAATCTACTGATACCTGGCCAAGAGCTCAGCTCCCAAAAATCAGCGTTGTAGAGGAAGATTCACTGAACACAAAGACCTTTGGTTCCTACAGAAGGACCCAGCGTGCAGTTTACCCATTCTGGTATTAACCAAATAAAAACTGAGGTGTAGCAGTGGCACAGCAGCCTGGGGCCCAGGCTGAGCTCTGCCCTGCAGAGCAAGGAGTTAATTTTTTGTGTGTGAGGTGCCTTCCATCACAGCCAAGTGCTGGGGCCAAGCACCAGGATGTTCCCAGAGCCCACAGGGCATGGCAGGGTTCCTCAGCCATCCAGCCTGGCACTTGCCACGTGCCCAGCAGTGTGACAGAGGCACTTGTCACCTCCCAAATGCCCTGACCCCCTCCTCTGGGGGGAAACTGCTGCCTCTTGTCAAGGTAAAGATCTCCTCCATCCCATAAAAGCAGAGAGGGGGTGAAGATGAAAAACAGAGCTCAAAAAGTGGAAATCAGGACTGCAGCAGAGCAATTTTCTTTTGAAAACATGACAATTGCTCAAGGCACAGGAACAAAGCGGCAAATCCTATTCCCCAAAGTACTGGGATCAGTAGCAAAGCCCCGATGCATCTCTGCAGCTCCCCAACTGCTGCCTGGCAAGTGGAGACAGCTCCTGTTTCGTCAGCACCAGCCGTGCTCAGGTGCCTGTCAGCTCTGCTCCCCCTCAGCAGCTGCAGGAGCAGCACAAACCCCACAGAGCAGGAGCTGCCAGCACCAGGCACATGCCAGGTCCCAATGGGACCTCGGGTCCTGGTGTTAAACCTCTTTGCAGCCCTCTGGATTTCCCTTGCACTCCAAATGTGTAAAGTTGCCTCTGTGTGGCAGCTGCAGAGCCGGGCAGCCAGGCAGAATTGCCAAGCACAACCTCAGCCAAGCCCTGAGCCTGAGCAGGGCAGGAACCTCAGCACACGTTTGGCCCCTGCTCCAGCAAAACCTCCATCAGGAACACCAGAACTCTTCTTTAGAACTTAATCCACTTCCCTCCATCCCCTCCCATCATCACTCTCCAAACTCCAGGGGTGAGCTTTGCTTGTGCTACCAACACACCGACAACAATTTGCCGTAATTCAATAAATCTCTCCTGTTTTACTGCAAGCCAGTGTGCTCTGCATGCAGGCACTATTGCTTTATGGATTGTGCTGCTTTTGATGTCCTCTTTGATCAGATGTGTTCCTGAACCTCAGTGGAGCAGCACCAGCCACATTCCAGGTCCCAACGAGACCCCCGGTCCTGCTGTGAAACCTCTCTGCAGCTCCCTGGATTCCCAGGCCCAAAGCAGCTCCGGGGCCCTGGCTCACAGTGAGGATTTGTTCTGCTCCCAAAAAATTGGGCTTTTCCTGCTCTGCCCACACCCAGCCCTGCCCTCTCAGGCTGACCTGGTCACTGAGCCCACACACCAGTCATTGAGCACACACCTTTATTCCATTTAATGCAACACAAGCACAGACTGCCCAGAGCTCCCTCACCATCCTCCTCCTCCTCAGAGGAGCACACCTCAGCGGTGGAGCACAGGTCTGTTTAGCCTCAGGAAAGTGCACACAATACCTGCCTGCCTCCCAACTTGCTGCAGCTTGTGCTGTTTTCCTCCGTGGTCATGAAATAAAATTAAAGATCAATTTAACCGCCTGGAAGAAACAAACCTATAAATAAGTAGTCATAAAACCTAGAAGACAGGACAGGAAGGAACAAAATCTAACGAACAAGAATAGAGGCTGAAAATTCAATTCCAGGACTCACTGAAGAAAAATTGCAGAATTGAACAGTTCTGGGAAAGAAAGGAATTCACAAATTTTCCTGGAAGCACTTGCCAGTCATACATATGCTCTGAACAAGGCAGGCTCATGTGTTTTATGGGTTTTGCACTTTGGTGCAAACCAGGAGTTTGCTGCCCTGAGGATTTTACAGTCTGAGGGTGTGATCACACTGCTGCTATTGGTGTGACAATTTCGAAACAAACAGGATTTCATTAGCAAAAAATCTCCATAAATAATCATTCTCCAGAAACACCTGAATGGGGATAACACGGCCCAAGACATTACAGCACAGCCCCAGAAATTATAACACAAACTCCATACTTGCCAAGACGTGCAACTCCTGGAAGAATTTCCAATTCAACCTTTACTAATTCAGAGTGAGAAACCATCAGAGCAAAAGGACAGAGGAACCAATCCGGAACTCAGGCATTTGGGGGAGAATGGGGTGTACTCAGTTTTTGCATTGCTTATCACAGAAAAGGCACTTTGCCAAGCTAAAAGTTTTATTAAATCAGAGTCAAGGATCCTACTGAGTGCTCTGGAATCAGGAGTCATCCTCATGGATGTGGCATGAGAATCTTGTCCAAAAATCCGGGTAATTTAAACACTGACAGTAATAAAGTCAGAAAGGCCCCTCTTTGCTGCCGTAAAGAAAACAGGCTGTGGAACCAAAGGCACCCACATGCACATCCTTCTTAAGGACGGTAATTACGGTCTTAGGACAGATTAGGCAATATATTCAAGGGGTGAGGAAGAGGGAAATCATAATATTACCCAATTCTTTCAATCAGAGCAATTTATTTTCTCTAGTTCTCAGTGTTTATTTTAGAGATTTAATAACAGATCTTTCAAGCTGCAGTTGTGATGCTTCTGGAGCTTCATGGATCACTGATTAACCTGTTGGAGGGAGAATGTTTCAACCCCAAGCTCAGCCCTGGATTGTGATTCCCTGGCTGGCTCAGTGCCTGGATCCCAAGTCAAGCTGAACTTGCACACGCAGACCTGGAGGTGTCTGCTCACTCTGGGTGGGGATTTCTCTCCAGAGTACATATCCCAAGGGGTAAACATTTGTTGCTGCTTTTACTGCTTGCTGAGTGAGTTTTCTTCGCTGCTGATTTGCAACATGACAAAAAACAAAGAGTAACTAAGAATAAGGAGTACCAAGACAAAAACAACTCTGTCTCTTTCCTTAGGGTAATAAAATGTCTTGACTGTTCACCAAGCACTGAGGGAAAGCACGAGGATTTTATGTGTTAGGTGCTCTGCTGAATCAAAAGAGCCTTTTAATGTCACTTCCAAGTGACACTGGAAACTCTTCTGCCTGATATGCTGATGTTGATCTTTTGACTCAACAAGGAAAAAAAAAAGATTTTCACAAAAAGATCAGAATTTTCTCTTAAGTCTTGATGGTTTTTTAGGGAAAAAAATAAAAGAAAAAAATAAAAAGAAGTCAGGAAGTTTCCTTTCACCTGAAAGAGAATCCACAGACCTGGGTAGGTGACACAGTGTGGTAGCAACAGGAAGAGACAATTTCATAGGGTTCTTTCAGCACTGTTTCACCTGGAAAAAAAAAAACCAACCCATAAAATATGGGCTTCTTCCTCAAAGTTTGTCAAATACTGAGTTTGCCTTTTGCCATCCCAGCGTGAGATCCTTCCACCTAACAAAAACCAGGGAATCAACCCAAGGATTTTAAATGCAAGAAGAAATAGCTGTTTCTGTGGGCCTCGTGTCCCACGTCTTACCAGACTTGTGCTGTTGGTCACAAACAATCAGAACATTTTGAAGTATGAAGAGTCTGTTTTTCTTCCCCAACCAAACAGATTTATCTTCACACAGAATATTTTGTGAGGCTTGGTTTTTTGGAGTGGGGTTTAAACTTGTTTTGGGGCTCTTGGCCGTGTTTTGTTGGGGCTTTTTTCCCCTCACCCTCCATCTGTGCACCAGCCCTGCTGTTCCTTGCTGACTTTCCAAGGAGTGGTATCCCTACCACTGGGCTGAGCAGTTCCCCAGATGCCAATCCTTCCACCTGGGCACAAATGCAGCTTTACAAAGGCATCTTGAGACAGAAATTAAGCTACTTAGGACAGAGCAGTCTTAAGAACTGAACTTCTTTGGGAATATTTATCCAGCTATCATCCTGTATTTATGAAAGCCGAGGTGAGACTGAGGAGGGGCTGGGGAACTTCAAAGCCCCAAGCCACAGGTCTCTCTTGGAGATTTTTGCAAAAACCACCTGAGGAAATATGTCAAGTGGTGGGTGTTGTGCAGTGATTTTTCATTAATTTTAATTACTGTCATTCTATAGGATAGTGAGCATCCTCAGACCTTCGCCTCCAAATTGCACTGGGACTGATGCCAAGTTTCTTCTCCCCCTTTGGTTCCCTCCAGCAGTATTTAGTAATGGAATCGCTTAAACATGTTTAAATAAGAAGGGTAAATGCCAAACACTTCTGAATGAGAAGGAACGTGCATCTTAAATGGCACATGAAGCCTTTATTCATAATTCCATAAACTGAAAACCTGGGCTATTTGGGATCAAATAGAAGGCTTGATCAGGCTTGAGAAGAGAGTCGATGGAAGATCCCTATTTAAGGGAAAGCAACACAAAACACAAAGTGACTCTTAACTCTGCATAAGCATTAGGAGTGCACACTGGGGGAGGAAGAGACAAAAACCCAGAATCAATGCCCTTGATGGGAGCTTACTGGCTTACTCAAAAAACCAAAAACAGAACAAAACAAAATCAAAACAAACAAACAAACAAACAAACAAAAAAACCACAAAAAACCCACCAAAAAAAAACCCACAAAAAACCCCACAAAAAACAACCAACCCCCCCCCTCAAAAAAAACCCCAAACCAGACCAAAACAAAACAAAACACAAAAAAAACCAAAAAAAACAAACAAAAAAAAAAAAACACCCAAACAAACCCCACAAAAACCAAAACCAAACCAAACAAAAAAACCCAACCAAAGCACTATTTTCAGCAGTAGATTTGCAATACCAGTGGCATCATCCTCATAATTTCATCCTGGCTCCCTTGAGCCATGATGACTCCACATCCCATTCTCCCCTTACACCCCCACCAGCAGCCATAGAAAATTTCAAAAAAAAAAAAAAAGGCAAAATGGCATTTGCTTTTCAAACCTGGGCATTTTTGTTGCAGAGCCCAATTTCAAACAAGTTATTCTGCCAGGCAGAAGCACAGAGCTGCCACACACCAGCCATGGCCAGCCCAGCACAGCCACTGCAGCCCAGCCTGGCTGGCACCTCCTGCCAGGCAAGGGCACAAAACAAGGAAAGAGAAACCAGCAAATGACCAGTTTCATCTTTGGGATGATCAGGAGCGGCTTGAGAGCAAGATCTCACTGGTTTGTGAGGTAAATATTCCATTAAAGCCTGGATCCTAACTGGAAGCTTTGAGGCAGCAGCTGCAACACTCCAAATTTTCTCTTCTTGGGCAGCAGATGGTGGGGCAGAGATGGCAAATCCACATTGATCACAAGTGTCTGGTGAAAGCTTTGCTGTGTCTGCCAAACCAGAGGCTTTCCTTTCCACAGAGCCACAAGGGTTCAGCCGAGTGAGACTTTCACACAGGTGTGCTGCACCCAGCAGTGAAGGGAATTCTCTGCCAGTGAATTCACTGCCCAGTGACAGGAATCCTCACCCACAGCAGCTGTCAGACCGTGCTGCCCACAGCAGTTCACCTCCAGAGACATTCCCCTCTCCTCAGGGGCAGACCAGGGAGCAAACAGCCACTCATTTTCCTGAGCTCCCCACAGTTACCCAAGCAGCAACTCACCATTTCCCCGGGTTTATATCCCTCCACACCCACAAGCTCAGGGGTTGTTTTTTTCGTGTGTTAACAGTGCCAGCAGAAAGGGGAATGCCTTCCACCCTCCCCGAAAACAAGTGCCAGCTTGGGATGGTGAGTAAACAGAGCCACCATTCCTTTCCAAATGCCCCCCCTCCCCATTTTCCTCTCACAGCCATTCCAGCCCAAAGTGCTCCACACCCTTTGTAGCAGGTCCTTGTCACGCCTGCTGCCCCAGGCTTGCCTTGCCCCACCTTCCCCAGCTCTGCTGTTCAATCCAGGCAAAATCCAGCTGTGTGCCAGCCCCTGGCCTTGCACAACACTCCTCACTCTGTGTTTCCTACAAAAAGCCTCCCAAGGAGCTCCCTCTCCATCTGAAGAGGAGAGTTTGCTGGGGTTTTTTTAGGGGGGTGTGCGTGTGTTTGGGGTTTCTGTGTGTTTGGGCTTTGTGTGCGTCCCATCCCTCCAGCTGCAGGTTTCTCTCAGCACCATCCCCAGACCAAGGAAATCTGCCATTGTGCAGTTTATAGTGTCCTCGTGGTGCAATTTTCCTGCAACTACCGGTGAAATTTTGGGAGCAAATGTGTGCTGGAGGCTCTTTGGAGACCTAAATTTAACAGAGACAAAACCAAGGCTGAGTTACAACAAAGTTGCAGAATTACCCGCCAATGTTCAGAGTGAAAATGTTGGAAGGGATTTTCTCATTCTCTCACCAATTAGTTTTTCCCCTACAAAACATACCTAGCTGTCCTGAAGCTCCATTCAGCAATTTTAAATTCAGTTTAAACTCATTAACTAGCACTGCACAGAAGACTGGAGCATTTTAGACACCAGAGAGAAGACAACAAAACAGTTTGATCAAGAAGTGGAAATTCTTACAGGCACAGAGCACAGCAGAGTCCTCAAGATCTGGAGTGGTGTGTGACAGCACCTCTGTGGCTGAGATGGGAGAGATGAACCAGCAGAGCCTGCACTATGAAGGAGATCAGGAGTTACTGAGGGGACACAGCAAGAACAAGACAAGTGGAAGGTGTCCCTGCCCATGGCTGGGGCTTGGAATTAGGTGATCTTCAGGTCCCTTCCCACCCAAACCATTCTGGAATCCTATGAGAAGGCAGCCTTATGTTCCCTTTGGGTCACATTTGATAAAGCAGAGATGAATTTTCTGTGGGAGTGGATATTTCACTGCGCAAGTATTTCACACCAGTACATGGAGCCAGTGTAAGGCTTAAAATGCACCTGTGGGCCTGAAATGCCTCTGCATTCTCTGCCTTTTCAGAAGGCAAAGCAGAAGCAGCAGAGAGAACATCATGGCCTTCCCCATCCCCATGGTGTATTCCCTTCTGTAACAGAGAAAGCATTAATGAGAATTCTTCATGTTCCCCTTATCAACAGCCTGAATCCTTGCACTGATGAGGAACTGAGCCCTTTTTATACCGGGACATGATGTTTATTTACTTTTGCACGACACGTTAGAGACCAACCTTCAAGAAACGTAAGGAGGTCACTCCTTTCCTGGAGCTCTCCGTGCCTCTTTGGCTCTGAGACTTGGACATGTGAGGAGCCACATCTTTCAGCATCAGCAGATTTGCAGAAGGCATGCTCAGCTTTGAACCAGGGGGAAATTGATGCTGCAGGGCTGTTTACTCCATCAACACACCTTGGAGTGCACCCACGGCACCTGCGGGTTGCGTAATTGCCATTTCTCCCTCTACCAAACAGCAGCAAAATTTGTAGCAGGCAAAGGTATAATCACAGGGAGTGCTGCAGCCAATTTTCACAGCTCAGACATAAAAAAAAGAAAAAAAGCTAATTAGGAACATCCATTCTGGAGCCTACCTGCACTCTTTGTTTATTCCCTGCCCCCTGAAGCAGCATTAGTTCTGGGAGGGGAGCTCCTTTGAGCACGTGTGATAACCTGGGACATGCACACGCTTTCCTGAGTGACACTGCATCCCCTGATACAACACTCAATAGAAATAGATCCAGTTTTAGTGGCCTGAGCTTTTAAAGTAGTTTCTTTTCCATGATTTGTTAGTCTTATTTAATTTTACGTTCCCACACAGAATTAATGAGGATAATCCTGTGCTCCCTGATGTCTAGAGACAGATCCTTCCCAGCCCTGTGAGCTGCAGCCTCCCTTTGTCCAGGCAGACGTCAGAGCTGACCCACAGCAGTCAATGCCCCCTTGGCATGGAGTGAGACATTTTCATCCACAGGCAGGAGCTGAGCTTCCCTGGCTCTCTCAGCCTGCCCATCACATTCCCCTGCAATCCCATGCCATGGTTTCTTCTGGATTGATCCTCACAGAATGAAATCTAGCAGAGCTCATCCAGGAAAGCAAGGAAACTTCACTGAAAGTCCATTTTTGGGGAAGGACGCAAACCTTGCAATTCTTCATCTAGCAGCCTTCTTCCCTCTCATTTTTGACTCACATCAACACAGCTGCCTTGACCTCACTTTGTCCAACTGCTCTTTCCAAAATAAACCGTGGTCAACTACAACAACAGCAGCAGTGCTGTGGCTTCAACAAAGGCCCAGTCTTCATCTGTGACAAGCTCATGCTGCATTTTCTGCACAAGTAAGACAAAAGATTTAGAAGAAAAAACCATGTCAGAACATTAATTGGGACCAGAAGCACAAGCCTGTTTTGTGAAGAGTTTAGTACATCTTTCCTTTCACCTCTTCCTGCTATTCCTCATGGCACTGTTCTTAAAAACACCAAACCAAAACAACACCAAACCCCCAACTCCTGAAGATTAAGAACGAACCAGGATGCTCCCATCACCACACTCCTGGCTGAACGCTCTGGTCCAGCCCATTGGGCTCAGAATTTGGGCTTTGGGTGCATCCCCAGTGGCACTGTGAGGAGGGGCTGCCTAAAAACTCCCAAAACAAGGAGCCCTGGCCGAGGTGTGTACATAAAATACCGGTGGGGAGGATGCAGCGCTTGCCAGAATGCACATATGGGGGAGCAAGGATGCTTAAGGGGATGCAGCAGTAAGGAGATACCTCTCGTGTGACTGATCAGAGTGAAAACTATATTCAGTTTATTACACTGCCTGCAGATACAAAATTGAATGGTAATTGTTTGAACTAGATTCAGCAATGCCTACCACGAGCCACTAATGAAAGAAACCTGTGTTGTCTTGCACTGCTGGATTAGGATTGTTGAGTACATTGTATTTTTAGAACAGCAATAAGGATCTTTTACATTGCTCATGAAACACACGGCACAGGTTTAACCAGGCAGAGCAACTGGTCTGGCTGGAGCAGAACTGCAGCAGGGAAAAAGCTGGGACTGATTTCTACAGGGCACAGGAGAGAAGGCTGCAGTGCCAAAATTCTACTGTATTTTGTACCCTGATCAGGAATCTTTGGTGTTTTCAAAATAAAAATGGTTCAGGTCTTGGAGTTGTGTGGGGAGTTTACCTTTTTTTTTTTTTTTTTTTTTTTTTTAATTTTTGTTTCACGAAGGAAAGCAAGAACATAAAGCAATATAAAATACACGGTTTGGGTAAATTTCCCACATGGAGAAGCAGGGCTTGGAGCACAGCTGGTGAAGCTGGAACATCACCACAATCTGTGCACAACCCTGGCATGCAAATCAGCTACAGAAAGCAGTGATTGGAGTCCCAGCTCCCCAGGATTTGACACTGATTGTGTGAATGTCAAGAAGCACGGAAGAACACTTGCACTTTCCATATGCAGGGGCTGGATTTAGTCCATTTAGGAAAACTTCATGGAAAACACTGTGAGCTGAGGAGTAATTTCTCAACTGACTGCTCCCCTGTAAGGCTCTCACCCAGAATAACTGGGCATTACATATTTTTTTTCCCAGTTCCATTGCAAGTTTTCCGGTTCCTGAGGCTGAGCGGAACTGAGCTGCTTGAGAGCAGGATCCACCTCAGAGCTCCCCTGCCAGCAGCTGCCAGGAGATGTGCAAGGGCAAACACCCTGGGATTGCTGTGGGGAAGCTGCTGGGAAGGAAACACATGGAGGCAGATATGGCTGTGGGCAGGAGGCTCCTGCTCCCTCAGCACATCGGGGTTTGCAATCATATCTCCTTTCTTGGTAGGAAGCTGCAGAGCTCCACGCCCTGCTACGAATGTGGCCATGGCACTCCCGGAGACACTGCAGCCCGTGGCATTTGTCAGCGGCGACAACAGCTTTCCCAAGGATAAGGGGAGCTGGAGCCCAGCTCAGGAATGGCTGGAGATGGGAAGGAGAGCACCAGAGCATCCAATTTTATTAACATCAATTTTTATTCAATATTAGTAATATTAAATTGGACTTCTCTTTAATTCCACTTAAGTACCATTAGTTTTTTTTTTCTGAACCTAATTTTGATTTCTAAATTAATTTTATTAAACACCTACTTATAAATATAAAACAGTTTTTTTAAACCCTTCTACTTTTTACCTATTATAATTCTTTATTGCTTTCTTTGGAAAAATAGAACTATAGTAGCTCTATTCTATAGTAGTTCAGTAGGAAAATACACTGTAGTAGAACCCACGAGGAGCAATTTTAGATGACTGGCTTTAAGACATTAACAGCATTGTGTGGCAAAAACTGATAGCCCAAGAAGCGCTTATAATGTTTGGTGATTAGGAAATAGTTTGGCTTCTGATTGTGATGGTGTGAATTGTAACATCCGTACTGTCTCACCCTTCACATGAGACTGAAGACGGAATAAAAGTTTTTAAAACACCGCTCAAGTTGCCCCATCTCTGGGTCGGAAAAGGGAATAATCCGACAAGAGAGGTGAGCTGTGGTGCCGCTGCCTCCCACTGCTGGGCTCAGGGAGGTCATTCTTGGCATTCTCGTTCCCCTCTCTGCTAAGTCAGTTCTGCTATCGAGGCAGAAAAACAATAAACCAACCTCTTCTTTCGTTTGTTTGTTCTGGCTCTTACCCTGCCGTGCCAGTGCCTGTCCCGTGTCACACCTCTGCTCCTCCCTGCCCAGCAACGCTGCTCGTGGCCACCTTGTCACCTGCCACGGGTGACACAAATGTCACCACAGAGCCAGGGCAGTGCTCTGACACCCCTACCGGGGGTTCACGGCCCAGGGATCCCCTCTGGGAAGCTGCAGGAGCACAGTGCCAGGGCAGGGGAGCATAGGGAAGGGGCAGGGATGCCAACACCAGCGGGTTCCCAGCCTGGGAATTACTCGGGACAGATCCAGGCTTAGCCCAGGCTCCCTATACGGAAGGAATAAACCTGAGACCTGGAGAGGTGGGACATCAGGAAGTTGCTGATAGAGTGAGCCCCGTTGGTTCAAGACCTTGGACTTACAAGGTCAATCCGCTGCCCTGTAACCACGACTGGACACCTGGCCCAGGTAAAAACCTGTAAAATGCCGGGCTAATCCCGCCCCAGGTCTTTGGGTCTGGGGTCAGACACATTAAATCAGATTATCCATCGTACCCAGCCCGTTCATCAGCCACGGGTAACCAGCCAAAGTGGGGCTGGGGTGGTGGGGATCGCCCCCTCCCCTTCCCGGGTGACCCCCTTACAGGGTCCCACCAGAGCAGGGGCTGGAGATCCCCGGTCCGACACCCCAAAGTGCCTCCCCCAGCCCTGCCTGGGCATCCCTGCTGGGCAGGGGGCACGGAGAGCAGCGCGGGGTAAACCCAGCTGGCCCACGCTGCCCGGGGCTGACCCTCAACACGGATTTGAGGGGTATTTTGCACCCCGTGAGCTGGGTATGGTGACACCCAACTCTGCTGGGAGCAGGGCTCGGGGCGTAGCTTCATAACCCGCGCTGGAATTTTCACAAAAGGGCTGCTAGGTCGTCAGCCACAATATTCCACTTATGTCTGGCTGCAAAGGGGGATATGGAAAAAGTCAAAAAAAGTGTTAATCAAGCGCTAATCTTGCTGCTAATTATTGTGACTGCTTACATTTGGAATCTCTGTATATGTCTCTCTTATTTTCCTTCTCTAAATGGGAGTGAAATGTACAAAAGGGCAGGTATTTCCTCCTTTCTGCTCCTACTCCACCTATTTATTGGGCCATACTACATGCCTGGGAGTTTCATAATGGGAATTGGAAATGGAATTAAAGAAAAGGAAATTGCTACAAATGAAGCAATTTCCTGGGTGTAAACAGGGCTCGGAATTTTGAAGAACAGATTTCACATGAAAACATATTTTGTTCTGTCAAACAAATGTGACGATTTTTAGTTAGATACTATTTAGCTGAGAACACTAACAAATAACCTCATCATGATTGCTGATGGCATAAAAGACCAAGGACTGAGCACTGAAGTCCTGATTTGGGCAGAACTCCAGTGATACTTTTGTCTCAGTAATCACATCAGGATCTGCTCTTGGCAGGTTCAACCCTAACGGATAACAATACACCCTGCACGAACTTCTCCACAATTTGTTAATTTGCTTTACAAACACTGAGACTGGAGGAGCTAAATCCCATGGACTTCCACCAAGAGTGAAACTCTTTTTATGTTTATGCAATTTTATGACACCATTAAGGTACCTAGGTGTCCGCACAAGGTACAGCCTGCCCTTGGACACTTCCAGGGATGGGGCAGCCCCAGATTCTCTGGGCAACCTGTAAATTATTTCAGAAGTACCAGTTTGAGCTTCTACTCATTTAAACTTCTTAAACAATTTCCCTCGTCTTTCTTACAGCACCGAGGCTTGGACATTGAGAGCTGCTCTTTACATCAGTGAGTGGCTTTGAGTACAGGAGATTCAGTAAATTTGCCAAAACTAAAAGGGGCAGTTTGAAGTCTCTGTATGAACTGATGTTTTCTGAACACCTTGGAGATAACCCTACAGACAGATGGGTGATATCCACATTGGCTTGGACACTCAGGGCTCATTTCAGCCTCTGAAGTCACCTGCCTGCCATGAAGAATGCCTGTGGTGGTGTTTATTTCCGGCATGTTCTACAACTGAAGAGAGTAAAAGTCTTACATCTGCAAACACTGTCTCCTGGCAGTGTGCATAATTCTTTCTTTGGAAACTCTTTGAAGGCTTTGGATCAAATTTAGAGGTATTCAATTCCATTTCAGCCCCCTCTCTTCCAAGTGTGGCCTGGTGATTGTGTACACCATAAAACATCAGCCTCAAAAGCCATGAGAGAACACACCCACTGCAAGGCATGGAATGCATTTCACCAGCACACTCTGATGTTCCACTGGGGCAGAACATGTGGTTGGCTGTCTGTCACAGCAGCAAAGGTAAATCCTGCATGTACCAGAGGTAAGAAAATCGTTCATCCAGGAATAATCAACTTTTGGAAATCATTCACTGCTGCTCTAACTGAGCACAATGCACCAGCAATTAGTTGTGCATCATTGCTTTTAAATTGCACCAAGCTGGCTGCAGTGGGGGTGGTGAATATTTGTTAAACTGAGTTTATATGAAATAAGAGATCACCTGGAGGAGGGAATATTACTGGAATTTACCTTTCAGGTCATATCTGGGAATTTACATTTCAGTTGTAGGATGTCTCCTCTTGGCTTTCCCAACCAGTGATGTCATAGATCAAAGATACTGGGTATCTTAGAGAGCCCTGCTGAAGACAAAATGAATAATTCAACATTTGCAGACCAGCTATCCTGCTCTTTTTTGTACTGGAATTAATAAGAAGTGATTCCATTGAAGCCAAGGGGAAGTTTTATTCCAGAGAATGAGAGAATCAGGGTGCACCCGTGGCTTTGCTGCCTCCCCAGAGGGTGTCAGAGCCAGAGCCCGCACAGGGAAAGGGAATTCCTGGGCTGCCCTCCATGGAGAGAGGCCCTTGGAGGGGGCAGGCACTGCAAACCCCCCACAGGAGCCTGAGGATCTCCTGGAAATGTGTGAAGACAGAGCAGAGGAACTCACTGCACACCCAGGAACCACCGAGAGCACAGATCTGAGCAGGCACCAGTGCCTGCCTTTGGGTGCAGCACACAGGAGAACACACGCTGCTCCTTTTTATGAACCTCTTGCAACAGCAGGAGGGAAGAAGCCTGGTAATGTAATGAGAAGTAACTGATCTCTTCATAAAAATACAAAATTTAATGCAAAACCGGCTTCTGCTCAACAGCTGAGAAAGAAAACGTGAAGTACATGGTTACTGTCCTCACCTTTGTTTCTCAAGGCTCATTGGTACCGCTGATAGCTCTGTAACCTTCCTTTTACAGACTCCTGTCTTCACTTCTGCCCTGCTCCTGATCCTGGAGAGCTCCCCCAGTCCTGGAGCCTCAGTGAGTCCTGACTTTTCATTTAAATCCTTCCATCAAGCACCTTTCTCTAAGAATCCTTTACTGTAATTTCAGATTCTCATCCTTTTTCCTTCCTTTGTGCTTGTAAGAGTGATTTAATTGTTTTCACAGGAAATTTTCAGCAGCCTCTCTATCCCTTGGTGCTCCCTTCATTAACACTGGAAAAGTAAGAAATACCTCTGGTATTTCTTACTTGAATGTAAGAAGTGAATGCCTGGGTAAGTTAACAGAGTGTCCCAAGTTACAGCAGAACCCTCAGTAAAAGCAACTGGAAGGAGCAATAAATACCATTATCATTCACAAATTACAACATCAACACCATCCACCACCAGCCTGGCAGTTCAAAAGCCAGCTAAGAACTCCATCAGCAGCCTGTTTTGCCTTGAATAATTGGTTTTATAAGAGAACATTGATCAAAGGCATTGGTAGCAAGTTTAGTGAAGTGTTCATCATGTACAAAGTCACTGGAAAATTACTCAGCCCTGAACTCAGCTCAGCTAAAATCAGGTAAACCATAAATAACCAGGGTTAAAGATGAACAGTGAGCTCTGAACAAAGGAATTCCAGGGACAGCAAAGCATGGCTGCAGTGGGTGGCTTCTGGAGCAAGGGAGGAGAGCAGCTCGCCTCTGTGCAAGCTGCTCCAGGCCACAGGAGACCTGCAGTGACAAAAATGCAAAGGCTTTTGGTGACATCTGGTTAATTGCAGAGACAATGAAACACTGGAGATACGGGGAAAAGTTCTTAATATGTCATTGTAAACAGAGAAAATAACTCAGGCTTGGTGGAAAAGAGCTCACCCAGCTGGAACGTGGGCCAAGGTCTCATCTTTTGCTCAGGGCTGCTCAGTTTTCTCCAGAAACTGAAGCTGTCTATAGTTTTTTGAACATTTTCAGCCTGTTAATAGCTGAAACACTTCCCTAATGCAAGGGAAAACATTTTTTCCCCAGTATGGAAGTAAACTCAAAATTCCAAGCAATTCTGCATGCACCTGTTGAACCCACAGTAAGTATATTCATTCCTTATTCCTTTTTAAACATTAAAAATGTTCCCTACCAAATGCTCATTGGAGGGATATAATCAATGAAAGTAAATTAGAGAGGGCAAACCAGCTGCTGCTTGAATTAATTTCCAGTCTTTCCAAGCAGTTAAAGCTCCTTCCAGCACTGAAGCACATGCCAACACGAGCCCTCCTGCTCTTTTAATGCCACCACCAATGTGTTGGCTGGTATTTGTCACCGAGAAAAAGTTACATTTTCTCATTCATTCTGGTTGAAGTTCATGTTCAAGACAAAACTCCAAGGAACTGAATTTGACCTTGAACCGATTCCAAAAATTTAGCTTGTGCACTTCCAGTTGAAAGAAGAATCAGGGATCCTGGCTCAAGGGTGAAATGGAAGCCTTGTTTGAACTACAAAATTAGTGCAGTTTGAGAAAAATGACTGCATAGTGCAGGAACATAAATTAAAGGTAAATCATGAAAACAATGAAGTTTTTTTTTTTTAATAAAATCGCTTTCCGTTAAAAGTCAATTATTTCTCTAGAAGGTCAAACTTATTTTCAGTAATAACACTGTTCACTGGTAGACCATGAAGACCTGAAATATGTAGAACTTTTAATATGCACAAGAGAAACTGGATGCTGGAACGGTGTCAAAGAGCCTCTGCAAAATTACAATGCAAGTCGGACCGCATGAAGTAATCAAAGTCTCAGTTTATTAAAATGTGTTATTTATGACTTACAGAAAATATTTCTTGCCTGTGAAAGAGAAATGAGTTAAGAATTAACCCTTTTAATATTAAGAGGTTCCTTTCTTTCATTAAACATGCAAATCCTGGATTTTATTCACGAAGCAGGCAGAACGGAGATGCCAAGTCTCCCGCATTATCATCTGCTGGATTCACTCTCTGGCTCATAAATCTTCTGGTTCACATTTTCTGCCTGCAGAATGCTGCCAGGGTGTCTGTGAGGATTGCCCTGGCTGCTGGCACGGGGTGGCACAGTCTCATACCCACTGCTGGGCAGGGGCTGCAGATGCTGAATGCTGCCTCTCACCAAGGGGTGTGAGATGTGCTGTCAAAAGAGAGATAAAATAGGTTGGGTCCTCCTGGACCAAGCTCCTCCGCATGAGCACATGCTTTGCTTGTAAAATAAAAGCTTAGACAATCTTATTTTTCTTATTTTTGTTCCTCTTTAACCCTAGTCTCTCTATTTGCCCTCATACTTTAGACAAAAAAACCCTGAAGGACCAGCACAACATTCTCCACTGGTGCTGTTCCCTGTATGTGATCAGATGCAAAACCGGCTGTCAGGAACTTGGAAAGCGTTCGGGGATCAGCTCCTCTGACTTGAAATGTGTGGCCCAAAAGTGTCCCCAGAGCCACCACCAGCCAGCAGTGGGATGGCAGCCTGTGACCATTCCAGCCTGGAGCCAAACCTGGGCTTCCCTCCAGAAACAGGAGAAACTGGGCAGGATGTGCCCAAGGCTGGATGTGGCTCTGCTGACAGGGAGAGCCCCGGGCCAGCCCTGCTGCAGGGCAATAATCCTGACTCGGGGAAGGTGCTGACCCCCCTCACACATGGACACACTCCCCCCTGCTCTGCTGCAGTCTGGATGGATAATGGATCTTCAGGTGAAATGTTCATGTTTTATCTGGACGGATTTTTGCCCTTTTCAGGAAATTTCATGCTTTGCCTCTCATTCCAAATTTTCAGCTGGAGTTCAGAAATACATTTTTATGTATAAAGAAAAGTAAAAAATCATATTTTGGCTTAAACATAACTCACAGTGCAGTTCAGCACAGGTGATGATTTCCTGGAGTTCTCTAGTTAGGACTCCTTGGCTTAGTGTCCCCTGACTCAGGTGACAACAGCAGACAACTGCATTAATGGGAACAAGTCCTGAATCAATCCAGAACAAAAGTGGAAGATGCAGGAGATCCCTGATGCTCTCTGCAGCTGTGTGCTAAACACACTGATAATAAAATTCAATATCTACAGCTTGAAGCATTAACTTGTTATCAGAGAACCCTGGAATGCTTTGGGGTGGGAAGGACATTAAAGCTCAACTCAGGGACACCTCCCTCTGTCCCAGGCTGCTCCAAGCCCTGTCCAGCCTGGCCTGGGACACTGCCAGGGATGGGGAATACGTGCAGCAGGATGACAAAGCTGAACATCTCTCCTCTTCCTGCCCAGGAAAAGGAATGGCTGGGGAAAAGCCAGGCAGGGACAAACTGACACATGCAGCCCCAGTGCCATGGCAAATGAGGCTCCCAGCCCCTGGCCACAGCTGCACATCGTTTTAAAAGGTGCCCAAAGTCCAGGTTCTTCTTCAGCTGCTGGGGATATCTGAAAGGTTCACATAGAACACACACCAGTGGTGCTCTGCTGCTGGCTTTGTTAGGGTGCAGGAAATGCCTTTGACACACAACAGCTCCTTGCACTGCATCTGTGCTCTGAGGGTCTGCTGGGCTTTTAAAGTCACAATATTGAAATGATAGTGGGTTTAACACTCTCCAAAGGCTTTCAAGTCTGAATAGTTCAGACCTGAAGTAAGTCTTCCCTTAGGGATTTAATGTATTTAATTATCTCTGAAGTTTTATCCATCATAATAGCTAAGTGAAATCATTGCTCTTGTATAGAACAAAGGGAAGCCAAACATATAAATCAATATTTGATTTTTTTAAAGTTATTTACTGGAGTAACACATAGCAGACATATAAACAGTAAAAGAATCCCTTTTTTTTTTTTTTTTTTTTTTTACAAAATAAAAACTTAACAAAAGGGTATTTTAAAACAACAAAATTCAAGACTAATTAGCCAAGAGAAATGGAAATGTCAGCAGCATGGTGGGAGAGGCAGAAAAATGAACAACAGAGACTTTTAATTACTCCTACATTACTTTTGTGGGGTTAGTTAAGATTTGACTGATCAGTGCTGATATAAAAGTGATCTTGAACTCCCCTCAAGATGCAAAAGCCCTTCCCAAAAGCCCGGGGTAGTGAAACCATTTTGTGAGTGTCGTCTCACGGGCATCTTCGTACTGGTTTCCTTTGTGGTCACATCCTTGTGCAATATCTGGGGCTCGGAAAGGGCTTGGGGACATCAGTTGTTTTCCAGGTCTGCCTTGCAGCAAACCACAGCATTCCTCCCCCACGAAGCACAGAACTCTGGATCCAGAGCGATCATGGGGACTGTGGAGTGGAAATCCAGGTGGTATTTAGGGGATTACATCAAAACTGGAGAACACATCGATTCACTTATTATTATATCCCTAAATGTTGTCTTACAATGCTTGTATTTCCCATCATCCTGGTAAACACAACCTGCAAGGGATACCATGTGAATCATTTCCCCACCAGGCATAAAGATAATGGATTAGTTCTCAAGGCCATTAAGCAAAGCTTTGCCCCTTGGCAGGACACCCCCGTTCCCCCCTTGGTGCTTGGAGCTGCTGTCCCTGGAGCAGGGCCAGGGCTGTGCCAGGGTGACGGGGCTCTGCCGGGGTGGCAGAGCTCACACCCCATCAGGAGAGTCAGTCCCGGCACAGAGGGGAGGGGACAAACCCAGGGATGTCTCCCCGAGCCCTGCCAGCCCTCCCGCAGTACCTGGAATTGCTGCGCCCTCCCTCCGGCTCGGGGACACTCCACATCGGGGCCCCACCCTGCTCACACAGACAAAGGCAATGCCACTCCTCTGATAAGGAAATCCGAAGCATTTCCTTGGGTTTATCAGCTCCCAGCGTTTCCTGGCCCGAGGAGTTTTTGCCCGTGCAGGGTAAAATGTGACTCTCATCTCCTGTGCTGCTGGAAAGGAGGCGAGGACAAAGCATTACCCCGCAAACACACCGTTTGTAGCTTTGACAGAGATCAGCAATCAGCGTTTCGTTCTGCTGCACCTGCCTATGGCTGACAACACTGGGACAACAGCTCTGTGGAGGAGATTCAGATGGAATCCCAATTTACAAACAGTAAAATCAGAGCAAAGGGAGGGAAACAACTCGCACATCTTCCCAAGGGGAAGCAGGGCTCTTCCAAGAGCCCACGTCACAAAATCCCTCTTAGGGGTCGTTCATTTGGTAACATCATGGTAAATGACAATTGGTAACCAGAACCTATTCCAGTTGTGCTCTGGGTATCAGGTACAGCCAGGTGTGCATCCAGACTGGAACTCTCCCTATTTACTCTGGAAGGACCAGAAAACTGAGCCACACGTTGCAGAATTAATCCCAGATGAAAACTGGAAGAAGCAACACAGGTACAAACTGATCAAGGAACAGGATGTTCTATCCATTTACCAACACCTGGAGAGATGCTCAATTGAAGGAAAATAAATTATGCCAATCAGACTGTTAGAAAGTGAGTTCCTGGGCCATTCTGGTGTTCTGTTTCAAGGTAACCCTGCAGCAGTCAGATACCAATCACATCACCACCACAAATATTACAAAGAATTTGCAGGAAAGGAGCTGCAGTCCAATACATCCACCCAAGTTTCTTTAATCCCTTTTTCTTTCAGGTAAATTCCAGACTATTCCCACCTGCCTGCTGTACCCCTGCTGATCAATTGTTCTGTTGCACTGGGAGTGAACCTGCTGCAGAGGGCTGAGGTGGCTGCACTGTCACAGAGCCACACAAGATGGAGAAAAGTCTCCCCAGAGGAGAGGAGAGCAGCAGTGGCACTGATGTCCAGCTTAGCAGCTGTCTGGTGGAGACCTTTTGTGTTCTTTCACTGGACAAAAGGTGTTACTTTCAGAGATTACTCCTATAACAAGCCCTAAAGTGATCAAGAAGGAATTCCCAGGCACAATACCATTGACCCATCAAGTTCATTGATTTTAGATCATTTACTGCAAAACAATGCGACCTCACAAAAAAATACGCTCGTTCTTTGGTTTAATAAGAGCCTTAAGGTGAAGCTCTTTGGCTTCTACCCTCAGAGGACACCAGAAGAGGTGAGGCTTACCCAGAGCAGTTTTGTCTGTGCGGACACTGAGCTGTAAGGGCCTCCCTGCACAGCCCACGCTCCTTGGGCACCATTCTCTGTTTGGCTGCTTTGTTAAGAGCATCAGCAGAAAAACCATTTAGTGACACAGTAATGGTTAAATCGGGATAGCTGCGCTCTGCAAACAGCATCCAGAATGACCTGTCCTACAGAACTCACTGAACTGCCTTTAGAAACTGGTTGTCACTACCAGTCTGGAGTCATTTGGGATTGCTGTCTGCTTTTACAGATGCCCCATTTGTCTGTCTGGATGTACAGGTTAGGAGGTTGCATAACTGACATTCTTCAAAGCTTTGCATGTTGTACTTTGCAGGCAGATTCTCTCCTCTGATTTAAACTTCCAGAAAATGATTAGCTTATCATTTTGCCCCAGCACCCGGTTTTCAAGAATTCTGTCCCTGGAATTTGTGAGGATTATCTTGATCTGGAGGAGATTCCCCCTTCCCTGGCTCCTGCCTGGGGCAGGTCCTGACAAGCTGTGGCATTCTGTGAATGTCAGAGAGCACAGCCAGCAGCAGCAGGGCACTGACAGTGGGGACTGTTCCCTCTGGGCCAGCACCAGCTCCAGCGCACCACCTCATCTGGGGTCCTACCATTTCTTTCATTTTCAGCTTGCTCCAGTGAAGAGTTTACTTAGTGAGGAATCCAAAGCCTCCTCTAATGAATGGGCACCTGATCATCTTCCCGATTGAATCAGTAAATGAAGTCAGTAACCCTCCTCAAGCCTCAGAGAATGATTTGGGATTCATCATCACAACCTGTTCAAGAGCAATCTACCCTCACCAAAGCAGTGGTCAGACTGGGAACTTCCTAGAGCCAGAAACCCTCTGGAGATGTGGAATATTTCCTCATTTTGTCTATAATCAAGGATAGTATTGGAATGGTTTCCTAGAGAAACCTTTTTTTTTTTTTTTAATTTTCCATTAAACATATCAATAACCAAAAGAGTTAATGTAATCCTAAATCTTAATCCAAATAGCCCTGAAGTCGAGGGAAGCCTTTAGTGACACAATCCCATCCCAAGAGCTGTTGGAGCACTCAGAGTGGCCATGTGCTGGTTCTGAATTGCTGATGCACAGACCAGGTGTCACCAGGTGCACTCCATTCAAATTGTTTTGTTTTTTGTTTTTTTTTTTTTTTCCCAAGAAAAGACAGTATAATTCTTCACTGGGTCCTTGAATCATCCATCAGATTATTTGCAGCTGGACTGGCCCCAGTTGCTGGTTCATTGTTGGCACCGATGAGGTCTCAAAACAAACAATTTTCCTGCAGCTAGGGCACTCAGAACATTTCTCACCTGTTTCTCTAATCAGAATTCACCCTCTGCTACCGCATTTTTCAGTACTGGGGAGGTCTCTTACCTTGGACCAGGTACTTTTGTGAACCCTGATGGAACTTAGAAAGAATTTCCCCTTGCCTCAATCCAAAATGAAATCAGTAAAGCAGCTCTGGAAATAAAATCAGTATCAGAGATTGGTGGGATTCTCCCACCAGTTCCTCAGAAAAGGAGATATAAGATAAAGGTTGAAGAAATTAGGAAAATGACAACAAAAAGTCTTTCTCAGCTATAAACTTAACAGTCGACATACAGTTTAATTGCTCATTCTGTTTTCAGTTTTGAGCATATGCTGTTGTAACCATCAAGTAAAAACAGGGTTTCGGTATGCAAGATAAATTTGTGGATAATGTGAAGGCAAAAATGTTGAGGCATACTATACCTTGAGTATTTACATTCCTGTTTTTATAATTATCTTAATTAAAGAGTAATTATTGCACTTACAGATAGGCTTATCTCTAACATGAAACTACCTGTCTACCATAATAAAAATTGGAAAACATCAAAATTGCTTTTTTTTTTTTAACTGTCTTTAATAGCTGTTCTGTACTTTAAATGCTGTCTTCACCACAAGGAAAACACATTGTTATATTCCCTTGGTATTCTTAATTTGTCAAAAGCAGGCAGGTTGCTAAGAATGGAAGCAGGATTTCCAGAAGCACGGAATTAGCTGGCTAAGGAAAACACACTTTCATTGTATGTGAAATGAAAGACAAAAAACATAAACTGCTGCCACAGGGTTAGGTGAGAGCAGCAGGAAAAGGAGGCAGAAATCTCTGCAGGCTCCCTGTGCACCTCCCTGGGACAGGTGCAGTGAGCCAGGTGCTGTCTGTGAAGCTGATGTGCTCATCAGACATTTCATCAGCTTCTCCTCTGGGCTGGCACCTGCCCCAGGACTGCCCCAGCCCCTCTCCAGGAGCCGTCCTGGCTACAAACAGGCTCTGTTTGCAGATAAACACCCAAGGCAGGAGCACACGGGGGATCCATTCTCATGGCGCTGACCTCTCTTCAGCCACTTGACACCTCACCTGCACCAAGCCCAGATCAAAGCGGGACCTAAACAGTGCAGCAGTCTCAGGGAAGACACTGAGATTCTGAGCTGCAGGGAGGCAGCTGGGACCTTCAAACTGCTCACAAACCTTAACCAGCGTGCTTTAAACACGGCCTAGAAATAAACTCGGCAAGGTTTTATAAAGCTGGCAGAAGGCAGAGCGAGCCTTGCTCTCCCTGAGACCAAGGGGAGCTCTCAGCAAAGGGATGAGCTCAGTCCCTGGTGAATGGGCTGGTTAAACTCAACACCTGAGACACCTTCTAACACCACTTATTTTCCCAGGCTAGACATTTCTTCCCTTTTATTTAAAATTTAATAGAGGAAGATGATGCACTAATAGTTTTACCCAAACATCTGTACTGCTCAGCTGAGCCTGAGCTTCCTCCTACTTCACTCAAAACAAGCCCCCCATCACCACCACCAAACAAGAATCAAACCAGCAAACCAACCAAAAACCCCCACAAAAACCTGCCCCCCAACAACACACAGAGATCACTTCAATACAGCACCTTAACCTTTTAACAAATAACTGGAACAAGAGCAGAGAAACCACCGACTACACTGAGACCAGAGAGTTCCTGCAGCTGTCCTGGATTTATTGCATCCCAGGCTGATATTTATGGCAAGAGATACAATTTATTTGTGCATCCAGAGAAATTATTAATCTGTCCAGTTGATGTGTTTGCAAAAACAAAGAGGGAATTTCCCAAATGCACCCCAAAGGCTGTGTGTGATGCCAGCACTCAGCTGAACCGGTGCTTACACTGCTGCCCAAGGGATGCCTCTGGGTTTTAAATGTGGGCTGTTTGTTGCATGGTTTGCAATGTACCTGAGCTGTACCTGTGTGGCATCCCTGCCCAGGCTGGGGGGTGGGAACCAGATCATCCTCAAGGTCCCTCCCAACCCAAACTGCTCCAGGATTCTGTGATATCTGGGATATATTCTGGGATTTCTGGGATATATTCTGTGATCTGAAAGCTCAAGGAGGATTTTTCATCAGACTTCCAAAAAGAAATTGCTAACTTAAACCTTCTGGTTTTATTTACAAATGGACTTCCCCTCTAATTCTCTGTGCCAAGGTTTCACTGTAATAATGAATAGAAGTGGGGCTGCAGAATACTGAAGGTAAATGTCCTGCACATGCAAATCTGTGAACCGGGTGCAGGCCCGTGTTGGAAAGAGCTTTCCTTTGTTTCTATCCTGCCCTCCAGTGGTTTAACTGGGGGTTATCTGGAAGACAGGTCAAGGCAGAGCTGAAAAAAAAGCACCAACCAAAACATTTTAGCCTTCTTTTCTGACTGGCTACAAAAAACAAGACAGGCCACATGCTAAAATTACTCTATTTGCAAAAATCAAACAAAAGAAGATTTTTTTTTTTTTTTTTTTTTTTTTTTTTTTTTTTTTTTAGTCTGGTGAAGTATTTTACCTGCTGAGAAGAGGGTTAAAAAACCTGCATAATTCCCTCATCCCCAGCACATACATGAATGGTTATTATTGCTGGTTGTACAGGGCCTTTGTTTCACTCTGACAAAGCCTAGGAGAATACTGATTTTATTCTGCAGAATAATGGGTGTGGAAATGAGCTTCTTTTCCAGGGAGCTCATGAGATTATTGCTCACAATAATGTGAACAAAATTCTGCCATAGCAGCATTCAGCCAACCCTGAGGATGCGGAGGGGAACTTCTCCTCTGCTGACCAGGGGGTGTTTGACAGCCTCCAAATGCTCTGTCCTAGTGCCCAAACCAAACCAGCTCAGAGCCCAAACCAAAACAACTCAGTGCCCAAACCAAACCCATTCTGTGCCCAAACCAAACTGGTTCAGTGCCCAAACCAAACTGATTGATTCAGTGCCCAAACCAAACCGGTTCAGTGCCCAAACCAAACCAATTCAGTGATAAAAAAAGATGGAAAAATATTATAACATGTCAAAATCTGCTCTTGTTTCACCTCCTATTTCTGAATATTTACCCTTTGATCAACTGAATTGTTCAATATTTCCCATAAGGGCACATTGGACTGGTGTGGGTGAAGCCTCTGTTGGGCACAAACACTCATCCATGAGCTCAGCTTTCCTCCTGGTGTCAACAGAAGGGCTGAAACAGTAATGGGAGTTTCTGTCATCTCCCACAGCTCCCTACAAAGGGAGGGCAGCATTTGGCTCTGGCTGGGAACATTAAAACCTTTGATGGATCCTTGTGAGCCATTAGGAAATGGCACCAGTACCCGCACAGCAACACAATTGTGGGTTTGGATAAACTTCTGTTGTGCCCAGTAGCAGGATTATACAAAGTACAATGAGAAATGGAGAGCTTCCCATTCCTGTCCCACCACATGACACAGTTTTTTCCAAAGGGAATGTTTAAACATTCTCTATTTTAATGTTTAATCACAGGGATGCAGAGAAGGGGAAGGAAAAAAGGGAATTAATAATTGTATTACTAAAATCAGTTATAACCACTCCTAAAATTATTCCCTTCATTTACCATAAGTGGGCATGGAGAGGGAGGTTGGAGGCATCTTGAATAAGTTTTAATAATTGATAATAATAATCTTCATGATTGTTTTTATTATGGCAAACGTCCAAAAAGCTGTGCTGATCTTTAATACCAGTTCCTCCAGATAATTAGAACACCGAATTTTTAAATACAATGTTAAAAACCAAGAATCTGTGCAGTTTTCACAAACCAAAATCACTGTGCAAGAGCCAGATCCTGCACTGATCATTGTCTCCCGGTTCATTAGCAAATCTCCTCCATTCAATCAGAATGTCTCCGCTCCATTTCCCATCACTTTGGATTACGAAAACCAGCTTGGCATTCAGTCAGGCTGGGGCAGCTTCGCTGATAAAGCCAGCGGGGGAAGCAAATAATTTGTCAAATCTCCCAAGTCCTGAACACGAAGAGCCCTGAACATCAATTCCGGGAGGGCTCCGGGTCTGGTCCCGCCGGCTGGCAGGGAGGGAGGGAGGGAGGGAGGGAGGGAGGGAAGGGCAGCGCCGAGCTCAGCCCCCCCTGGCTGGGGACACAGCCTTCCCCGGCATATCTGCTGCTCACCCACCGACGGGAAACCTGCCAGGTTACTGGGGCACACTGGAGTGGGGCAAGGGGAGAGCTGAGAGGAGATCTCTTCATCTGCACCTCCCTTGGGTGATCATGTCCCCCTCCCTTCAGTGCCCACAAAACCGCTCCTGTCATCTCAGGGTGGAGGAGAATTGCACAGGTTCTCATCAAGGAATCTCAGTCAACTTCAATTTCACGTCAAAGAATTTCTGAAGAGCCTGGGAAGGGGCCAGGCTGCCACCTTCAGCTGCATTTATCTGGTTCCATGTTACCATTAGATGTGACTGTGGTTTCGTGTCATCTGTAGCTTTGAAAACAAGAGCTCCAGCCGTGCATGCAATCCGTTGGCCAAGTTAGCATTCAAAACTCCCCGGTTTTTGCTGGTGGCACTCATCAAAAAGTTCATTTCATTTTTGTGGAAAAACATTTGTACCTGTTAGTAAAAAGTCCGACCCACCTGAACTTGCCCAACCAAACCCATTCAGTGCCCAAACCAAACTGACCCAATGCCCAAACCAAACCCATTCAGTGCCCAAACCAAACTGATCCAGTGCCCAGACCAAACTGATTCCATGTTAAGAGTCCACACCCAGGTATTAATAAAGAATGCATAAGACACAAGACAGGACTGTGCTCCTCACCAAATAAGCACCAATCTCTGCAAAGTTCTGCTGAGCTCTAGTGAATATTGTTTTTACAGCAGCCTTTTGCAGTAGCAGGGTAGCAATGGTACCAGCTACCAGTGCTGCCCATGCTGAGGTTCAAACATGCCCCAGGCTGTGCCTGAGCCCTCATCTCTCTGCAGGAACACTGGAGGAGCTGAGCTGTTTGCAGCACAGTGTTGTCACTACCTGCTCCTTGGCCAGGCAGGAGTTATCCCCAGAGCTCAGTTTTATCTTCCCCCAGAACACTCATTGCAGCGTTATGATCTTTGTAGCTACATTTCTTTTCATCTAAAACAATGCAGGGAAGAAAGGTGAACAAGATTTTCATGTGGTTTTGCTTCCCCTCAGTGTCTCAGGGCTGACACTATCAGAAGGGAAGCTAAATTCCTCCGGGTGATGATGGCCCACGGAGAAAAGCAGTCTCTGTTTTGCTCAAGCCCTTGGTATCTCTGCCATGGATTCCATGGTGCCCAGGCCAGGGCAAACCCTGTGCTCAGGGCAGGGTCTCTGTCTGGCTGAAGATTTAAGATGCTCTTGTCTCCTCTCTGTGACCAGTTCACCTTTATCCCACGGGTTCATTTCTCAGCTGCTCGGGATACTTCACCTGCCTGCCCTGGGGCTGCTCAGCTCAGTCCCTCCTGTTTCTCTTCATCTGGGGCTGGCTCCGGAGCTGTAGGAAGGAGCAGGCAGCCCCTGAGGCTGGCCCCGGGCTGGCAGAGGGCACCAGAGCACTGTTCCCAGCAGAGCACAGGGTTCCAAACCCTTCTGACTGAAGGACAGAGCCCTGTGGGGCTCTGTGAGAACCAGGGCTGTGTAATTGCCCAGGGGCATCCTGCCCAAAGCCGGCACTGCTCGCTCCCACAGCAGCACCCACACAGCCTTTCAGCCCTGACACTCACCCAAATTCACTTCAGGCCTTTAACCCGGGGGTCCTTGGACCCTCCTGGACCCTCCAGCCGCAGCAATCTCAGCGTTCCACCCGTCCTGTTCAGTGCACATGGAAAACATTCCCAGGAGCCAGGAGAGCAGCGTGTGCAGAGTCATTCCAGTGCTTTAGATGCTACAATTCCTGCACAAAGCATAGCTCCTGTGCCCCAAATCCTTTGTTGCAGCAGCGCAAAACATCAGAACTTACCACCTTTGACATGACAGAGAATCTCCTCTGCCATCATTCTCAGCTCACTACCAGCCAATTAATTCCCATTCCTCCATCGGGGCAAGTACCCCAGAGTTAACAACACGCTAAGGAACCTTCTTAAGGAAATTCTTCTTTTCTTGGGATGTTTCATCAGATATTCTGAGAGGGGAGAAAACCTGAAGCTGTTTTTCTCTAGAAGAAAGCGCATGAAATAATCGGAAGAATCATAGGTTTTGTTCTTTTAAAGTGAACACTGGGGAAGTGAATCACAGCAATTCTTCAGGAACCTCGCTTCTTTGGAGCTGGCTGGATGTGAGCTTCTATCTGGAAGGTATTTGAGTGTATTAGTGTGGCACGATGATGAATACACCCCAGACAGCTGATCTTCAGAGTGTTTGCAGAGCAGACAAAGAGCTCTCTGAGTTTCTTAGACATTTTGTGAAGATTAGATGCCTGATCAGGTGTGAAATTGGTTTTTAGTATCCCCTGTGAGAACAAGAGACTGCAGAGGAGTGTCTCTGAGGAATAACTCAGCTGGGTGTAGAGCAGACCCTGTGCTTTATTTCAGAGCTGACACACAGCAGCACCAGGAATGTGAGATCCCAAAAGGATGCAGAAGGGCAGAAAGCCCAATCCTAAAACCCTAAACTGGGCTCATAGATTCCCTGTGTGGAACGGGAGCTTAAAAACTCCCTGTCCAAACTCAGCCAGCAGCTGATTTAGACAACACGTAACTGCAAAGTACAATATGGCATCGACACAGACTTGAAAAAACATCTCTTTTTAAGACACATTAAGAGACATCCCAAGCAGAGACTCCAAAGAAAAATTGCAGCCATTTACCTCATGTCAGAAGGATTATTGCCCGCGTTATATTTAGCTAACAGACAAAACCATTACAGGGTGTGAGCAGACTTTTGCAGGAACATCCCTTGGCAGCTGAACCAGGGAGAGACATTGACTGTGGCCTTGGGAGGAGGAGGCTGAGGGGAGATGAGCATTTTCCTGTGGGTGGGAGGCACCCCAGGGCCTGCCTGGTGGCTACAGGGACGTTTGCAGAGGCTGGGGGTATTAATAAATGCCAGAGGCACCACTCACACTCATACTCACACTCAACAGATGAGGATTGGGTCAGAGCCATGCCTGGCTCACTGTGTCCCCTCAGAACCACAGATCTCTTTCCTGCCCACCTGAGCTCACACAGGAACTGCATCTTCCCCTGAGCTGTGGCTCAGCCAGCCCTCGGAGGGACTGTCACCCTCATCTGTGTGCCCCTCACAGCTGGGCTCACATGGAGCAGGGCAGAGGTGATGTGTGAGACAGAAACCAATGTCAACGGCTTCAGCAGCCCTAATTCCACAACTCAGAGGTGCAAGACTTTCCTGTTCAGTTAGAATCAGAGGGAAGCTGCTCTTGGGGGTGGGAGGGAACCAGTTCTGGGCTTCTCCTCATCCTCCTCCTTCTTCTTCTATAAGGAATTTAAGGATGTTCATCATGCTTTCAAATATTTGGTTATTTCTGGCTGTGCATCATCCCAATAACTGCATTCTTGCCTCCCAGAGTGAGATGACGGATCCTGCATCTCTCTCTGGAGCCTTGGTGTGCACCAGGGACACAGCAGAGCTCCTGGGGGACACCAGGTGACCCGGCCTGTGCATGCAGGGGAGGGCAGAGCCTGGCTCAGGGCTGTGCCACAGGCAGCAGCAGCAGTCACTGAGAGAGGCAGGATCCCCCTGGAGCAGCGTTCCCAGCCCTGTGTGACTGCCCTGGCACACTGTGCACGCACACACACACGGGGTGAGGGCAGCTGAGCTGCTGCTCCAATAAAGGAAAGCAGCCCGTGGCAGAGTCCCACATCTGCAAGAAAACTCCCTTCCTGTCGTCTGCAATCAGCTGAGAGGGCTGGTGCCGCTGTTCCAGCTCGTGAGAGCCACTGGCCGGAGCAGCCTGGGTCCTTCCTGAAGGAATGTTTGCCCAGCTCCAGAAGGAAATGTGAGCCTTGGTGGGCAGCAAAGGGAGAAGCTGCTCCCAGCTGGGATCCTGCCCTGCACTCAGAGGGGACCTGCTCCTGCTGTTGGATCTCCTGCAGAGCCCTGTGAGGAGCCAGCCCTCGGTGTCCCCAGCAGGTCCCTGGAGCCTGTGCGGGGCTCAGGGTTAAGGGGAGGCTCGGGCAGGATCCCAGTAACAACAGGCAGCTTCCCCAGGAGCTCTCATTGTTCCCTGGTGGCATTTCCCACTTGTTCCCAAGTGTTTACGTGTCCTGTGCCCTGGGGCTCCTCAGGATGGCCTGGCCATAGAGAGGCTCCCCAGGAAGCCCCCGAGCCTGCAGGATGACAGGGACACGGCTCTGGAGCCAGGACAGAGCTCACCGTCTGCCTGCAATTAAGATAATCCCTAAGCAAATAAACACATCCAGTCCTGAGGGCTTGGGCAGTGCCTGTCTGAGAGGAGCTGTCGTGGCAGGGAACCTCAGAGAAAGATTTGGGGAACTTCAGAGAAAGATTTGGGGTGCAGCTGGTGCAGATGGACAGATAGAAGGGGCTCCTTTGGCTCCCTGCATTCATGAACACTTTTTTCCCTGGCACTAATGTGCCACCCCTGCCATGGGCAGGGACACTTTCCACTGTCCCAGGTTGCTCCAAGCCCCAATGTCCAACCTGGCCTGGGACACTGCCAGGGATCCAGGGGCAGCCACAGCTTCTCTGGGCACCCTGTGCCAGGGCCTGCCCACCCTCACAGGGAACAATTCTGTCCCAGTATCCAACCTAAACCCACCTCCTGTCATTTTGAAGCCATTCCACCTCATCCTGTCACTCCAAGCCCCTGGAAAAAGTCTCTGTCCCTCTTTCTTGCAGGCTCCCCTCAGGCACTCAATTAGATCATCCCGAAGCCTTCTCCTCTGCAGGCACCACTCACCGCGGGGCATCCTCCAGGAGCTCCTGGCTGCTCATTCAGCAGCTCTGAATGTGGAGCACACACACAACTGTCCCAGCTGGGTGCACAGTTTGTGGAGGTGGAGCTAAATTGTCATTTACTGAATTAATTGTCATCAAATTGTCATAAACGGAGCACTTTAACACTGCCACAGGAGCCCAAACTCCACTGTCATTGCTGCTCTGGGTTACTCAAAGTCGTTTTAAGCTACAGGAGTGACCACTCTGTTTTCATCCCTCAGCCTCACCCAAAAGCTTTGGAAACTCTGACAGAGTTTTCATTTTACCTCTTTTACTGAATCTTTTACCTGCATCAAGAGTTGTGTTTGCTGCTCTTAATGCATGATGGATTTTGTCAGCTTCTTAAAGCCTTCTTGAGCTTTTCTGGATGAGAGCACAGCCACAGGGGAAAGGCTGATTTCCCTCCAAAATTAGTGGGCTTAATTCTCTAACCGAGCAATGCCGTGGGAAACATGGCCAAAGCAAACTGACCTGGATGGTGTCCATTCCTCACCTTCCCTTTTTCATAGACAGCTGCAAAGACTCACTCACTTTGTTCTCCAGGCTCCAAGCCCTGCCTTTCTCCTGCACACAGGAGTTAATCCATGGTACTGTATAGCACAGGATGTGGATGGTATCTGTGCGATAGGGTATCTATGCTTTCTACATCTCATATATATATATTTGGTTCCATATTTCTCTAGAATTTTGTTCCTTGTGTACACAGCTTGCATTTATCCACTGAGATAACCATTTCCCTTATGTAAGAGGTCCTGGAACTCTCACTGTGGTGGAAGGCAAGAAGACCATAATATTTTCACAAAGTGAGATTTTTCCAACTGCGAGAGGGAGCCGCTGGGAACAGGAGAGCCAGAGCTTCCCTCTGGATTTTCACCCACCTTGCAAGGCCCCTGTGAGCAGTCCAGCCTGAACCAGATCTGCCTGAGTTACTGCTTTTCTTGCCAGAGCTGCTGAACCCTCTGATTGCACAAAGGGCAAGAAATGGGTGTTCTTTGGGTGGACCCCACGGTGCTGGAAGTGGTTCTTTATCTTGGCCCACACAACTGAAATTGTTGCCCTGCTGGGTATACTGGGAATAAAAAGGCTTGAAGCAGGTCCAGTTCTGCACCCCACAAAGACCCAGAGCAAAGAGGCCTGAAGAGACTTTGAGCTGCCATCATTCCCCCACTCCAGCCCAGGCTGGGCAATGCCACGGTGGGAGATAAGGGCTGGGAGGGGAGGGAGGCCAGGGCAGGGTTTGTGCAGGGGGCACTGGCAGCCAGAACAGAGCCCAGCCCCTCTCCTGGGTCAATTTGCTGCTCCCAAGCCTGGGATGGCATTAAGGACCCAGCATTAAGGACCCAGCATTAACAACCAGCGAGAGTCTGTCTGTGTTCGTTCTCCTTTTCCCTCCTTTCAGAACCAGTTTTAAAAGTACAGAACTTAACATACAGCATAAACAGAGCAAACAATTAAGGATACAAGCATTAAAAAGTCACCTCAAGACAGCATTGTTCTTGCCAAGCAGACACTCCGCACTGGAATAGCTTTGAAGCTGTATCACTGTGAACACAGAGGTTTTTTCACTTGGCATGGAGCTGGGCCAGGAGCTATTGCACAATGCTGAAGGGCTGGGGTACAGGCAGCAGCCTGTCGGGGTTAGCCTGCCTCTGAGTGACTCCTGAGGCCTCTGACGTGCCCAGATGTCACCCTGGAGGTGCTGCCCACGGGTCACATCTTGTGCGTAACACGGGGTGACAGTTCCAGGGAAGCAGGACGTATCAGTTATCCCCAATCAGCAGATTGTGGTCTGAAAGTTTATAGCGAAAGTTTCCTTTAGAAATACCTCCTTTTTCCCCTCACCATTTGCGCTTGGCAGTGAGAAATCATTATGTGCTGGGGTCAGCAGTGTACTTGGCACATGTCTGTCCCAAGGAAAAGGATGGAGCAATTACACACGTGGCCTCTCGGCATGGAAAATAGCAGATTACAGCCCAGTTCTGACAGGACCTGTGTGGTGATACGGCCGCGTTCCTTTGAGTGTTCCACCTCCCTGGCCAGACCCGTTCATCCTAAATTCACGCTGCCCAGAGTAAGAAGCGTGTCTGAGGCTGAGGAGCACTGCAGGGGCACCAAACGCCTCAGCCTCGGGCAGGGTGTGGTGGCAGCTGCCGCACAAGCCCTGGGGACACCCCACACTGAGGGGGAACGTGAGGAGGGGGAGCACTGCCCTGCACTGAGGGGACACCCCATAGCGGGGAGGGGACACACCACACCACACCGAGGGGGCACACAGGGCAGGGGACACTCCGTGCTGAGCAGGGGACACTCCTGACGCCACACTGGGGACACACCGTGTCCCGCACTGCAGGGGACACTCCATGGCACACACAGGGGACACTCCTGATGCCACACTGGGGACACACAGCGCCCTGCACTGCGGGGACACTCCATGGCACACAGGGGACACTGCTGATGTCACACCGGGTACACACAGCGCCCTGCACTGCGGGGACGCTCAGGCAGAGCAGAGCACCCAGCACCGCGCTCTCCACACCCGCTCACCATCCGATATTCTCGATGCCTTCCCCTTAAAAACCCGCAGAGGGCGGCGCTGGGGGCGGCAGAGGGGTCCCGCGCTCACCCCCGGCCGGGAATTCCCGGGAAATCGCAGGAATTCGGAAATTTTGGGGAGAGACGGGACGGCCGCGCCCGCCGTGTGCAATACCCCGAGCGGCCACAGGGTGCCGCTGTTGATGCAGAAAACGCCGCACGCGCCGGGTCCAATTGCTCCTTTTCCCGGGAATTTCCTGCCCCAAACTGCTCCCATTGCTCATTTTCCCGGGAATTTCCTGTCCCAAACTGCTCCCATTGCTCCTTTTCCTGGGAATTTCCTGCCCCAAACGGCTCCCATTGCTCATTTTCCCGGGAATTTCCTGCCCCAAACGGGTCCGATTTCACTTTTCCTCCCCTGGCTTGTGCCACCTCCTGCCATACACAAAACCCGTTTATTCCATTTGTTTAAATGGGATCAGGCAGGTTTTCCCCCATGGATCTCCTTTCCATCAGGCACGCTGATGAAACTCCTTCTGATTTCCTCTTTTCTGGAGTACAGCTAAGGCAGGGGACACGTGCAGAAACAGGCTCACGAAAAGATGCCAGGAATAAATGGCACATCTATGCCCTGAAGAGCAGAGGAGAATCAAAGGGAAAAGAAGGAGGAAAAGAGTTTCAGGGCAAAAATAAAGATAGATTCTGCCAAGCAGAGGGAGCAGGAGAAGGAATGAAATCAAAGTAATACAGACTGACAAATCCTGGGATGATTTGAGGTTGGAAACAAAGATAAGGTGGCACCTGATGTACCTCATGGCAGTAAAATGACCCAAGTCATAAAGGCATCATCTGGAAGGGATTTCGTGAGTGGCTACAGCGATGTTCACCTAATAAGAACTAAAATTATTAAAACTAGCAATTGGAGAAAATGTATTAAAATTCATGCTGCAGAAAGGGAGCAAAGACCTTTTCTATATTTGTTTGCACCAATAATTTACATAAGTAGAACTGTGCTGATAAAAAACTTTTGAAGAGAGGACTGGCCTTGTATTTGGCAGCTTTTTTTTTTAAGTTAGATTTTTATGGCTTGGCTAATTGTTCTCCTTCCTATAGTCCCTGAAGAATCCTGATTGGCTTCAAGTTAATTTGCTGAAAGCCAGAACTCCAGTAAAAATGTAATTTTACCCTTGCTAACAGCTGGAGAAGCAAAATCAATTTCAGCAGCTTGCTGAGTAATGAAATTAGAGGGCTCAGGAGTGGCAGGAGGCGAGTTGAAGGGCAGTGCCATCACTGAGGTTTAACCCTTTCTGCAGACACGCTCAGCAGGCAGCACAGCCTGATCCCCCTCAGCTCACAGGATGCTCCCGTTGAAAGAGATGCCGTGGGAGGTCACAGAAAGCCTGGTTTGGATCAAATTCTGCCCTGACACACGAGGGAAGGTGCTGGATGAGCTCTGATGTCCCTGTGCCTCAGCCCTCTGCACAGCTCACACCTCACAGCAGCTGGGGGTGGGAAAGGACCACAGGAGGGTTCGTGGTACCCAGCAGTGCTCCCCTGAGAAGCTGCCAGAGCTGTTTTAAAGGTAATTTCTCCGTTTCATTTTCACCCAAATGACTGCAGAAGGTGTTGACCAAGCGGCACGGGCATGACTCAGGGCTCAGTCGTGCTCTTCCCAGAGGAGAGGATCCAAAGGGAGGCAGCAGGAGAGCTGAACTCCAGTGGAACAACCCTCCCAGCCCCTCCCAGCTGCTCCTGAGCTGCCCCGGGCTGCTGGCCCTGCACAGAGCCCAGGGGAAAAGGGGCTGGACTCGGCACCAGCAGCCAGCACAGGCTGCAGGTTTGGGTTTGTCCGCAGCACAGACAGAGGGTGAAAATAACCCACGCTGAGCACAGAGCTGTCCCCAGCACTGCTGAGGGAGCCATTCTCGTCAAACAGACCCAGGCTCCCGAGCTTCTTGCTACCAGGTACACAGAACTCCTTTGAGAATGGGCAAGGTGGATATTTCAAACTGAAATCTCCGTGTTGCAGAACTCTGAGCTGAGCCAAGGGCCTGGAGTGTTAATAAATGCCCTTGGGCTGTTATTGCTGCCGTTGTGCTGCTTATCTGGCACCCCCACCCTAATCCAGAGGATCCTAAAGCCTTCAGAAGGATGAGCTGAGCAAACTCTCAGCAGTTCGTGGTGAGCAGATGGGTGACAGACCTGGAGAGACCTGCAGGGCTGCAGAGGCAGCGATGCCTCGGGGTACAGGGATACAGCTCTGCCGCCTGCTGCTGCTTTGCTGGGTGCTCCTGCTCCTTGGGAAAGACAGGAGAACACAGAATATCATGCCCATAATAAAACCCCCAGACTTCCTCTCCTGCTCTCTTGGCACAGGCTGCAGGACTCAGGTTTCTTAGGGCAGATAGTGTCAGAACAAGGGGAATGGTTTTAAAATAAAACATGAGAGGTTTAGATTAAACGCTAGGGAGGAATTGTTCCCTGGCAGGGTGGGCAGGCCCTGGCACAGGGTGTCCAGAGCAGCTGTGGCTGCCCCTGGATCCCTGGCACTGTCCAAGGCTAGGTTGGACATTGGAGCTTGGAACAACCTGGGACAGTGGAAGGTCCCTGGCCATTGCAGGGGGTGGGATTAAAGGTCCCTCCAACCCAAACCATTCTGGGATTCTGAGATTTTCCTTCACAACCACCAGAGTTCACAGAGATGACAAACACATGACTCTGCCATCAGCATTGCCAATGCAGGGGTTGGGCTTGTTTTATTCCCCCTGAACATGATCTATCACAAACTTGGTGATATTGTTTTCACAGATGATTTATTTTGTATTTACTAAATCTGACTGCAGCCTCCTGAGAAACAAGGAGGAAGAAACTGATTCTTTGAAAAAAAAATTAAAATGAAGTGATTTAAAGGCAGAAAGGAAGACTGGAAGATGATTATGCAACCACAGGAAGAATAAAATCAATTAGAGCGAAAGGTTTAAGGATTGGCTTAGCGTTTAGAAAATCTGATTTTGGAAAGTGGCTGATGAACTTATTTATTCTTTTGCCAGCAGGTTCTGAGTTTGAACCAGACTGCTTTACATGGCAGATGATCTATTTATCACAGAGGAACCTCCTGTCACATCACCCATCAGTGATGCTGGCAAGGTGTGCACCAGGGAATGATCCTTGCAGGATGAGGAGATTTGTGGGTTGGAATCTCCTCTGAACCGATGGGAGGTGGCAGCAGTGCTGCTTCCAGAGAGCTGATTTATGTGGGCATGGAACTGCTCAAATCCATCCTGGTTATTTGCAATCTGCAGCTGGCAGGGATTCCCTGAGAGCCAGCCCTGCCAGCAGGTGGAACTGCAGGGTGAGAACTGGCAGCAGCAGAATAAAACCAGGTGCTTTTCCATGCAGCTGAAAGACAGGTGAGCAGTGTCACTACAGGGAGAAAACAATCCCCTAAAACCAATCTGTGCAGCTGTAACGACCACAGCACCTTTTCCTCGCCCTTTTCCTCAGAATTTCATCAAAACCAGAGCTGGGTTGGAAGTGAATTCCTGACTGGGTGTGCAGATTTCAATTTACCCTGAGCTGGAAGCCTTCAGAACATTCATTGCATCTCCAGGGTGAGTACCCAAAGGCATTTCCAGCAAACCTCCCCCCCCCCAATTCTTTTTACACGGGGGCCACACCAGTTCCCTCCTGCTTTTACTCCTCAGACAGAAATAGAGACAAAAGCAACACCCCAAAAAACACCCCCCAAAACCCCAAAACAAAACACACCCCCAAAATAAAGCCAAGCCAGGCAGCTATTCCAGCAGGTAGTGGGATTAATTTAATTGCACAGATGAGCCCCTTGAGGCTGAGGGTAAAACTGAGTGGAAGGGAGCAGAAGTAACAAACCAAATCACAAACCAAAATCACAAGCAGCCTGGGGGTGTTTGTTATTTTTAAAGGGTACAATGCCCCCACAAATCTCTGTAGGACAAACCACCATGCCCTTTATTTATATAACATTTTCATTCTTTGCAGGCTAAAAAACATTCTGAGAAAACTGGGGACATTTTCCCAGGCTAATCCAAGCCACCTCAGCATTTATGTTCTGGGTTTTTTTCAGCACAGATGCAGGTGTATTTATTTATTTTAATGCTAAAAAAAAATAATGAAGGTAGAAGTTTGACATCCTGGCTCACAGCCCAAAGGTCTTAAAAATGTTTGGAAATAAGAACCCCTTGAGACTGCAGGTTATAAGAATGTACAAATAAGTGATTTACAAACAAAAGTGGAAATCTAAGAGGCCATTCTTCAGAAATTTTTCTTCATTTTTTTTTTTCTCTTGGGCAGGGTGTCCATCGTGTGCAGATTCTCCTGGAGGGTTCCTTTTAGCAAAACTTCCTGCAGAGAAGTATGCAGTAGCTACTGGCATACAACAAATTCTCCCCCTTTTGATTTACTCTGGAGGTGGGACTGTGTGGGATTTATGTGCCTTGTAAACTCTGGATTTACAGGGAACACAGGTTGTAAACGGGCACTGTGTTTTGGTGAACATTTACTTTTTATATTCATTGTGATCCGAGCATGATTTAATATACATATTTGCAAAGTTTCCAAGAGGAAGTTGGATTAATTTTGCTCCATTTATGATTCTCTGCATCACTCACTCCAGCAGCCTGGCGTTTGCCAAATTTTAATCTGCCTGGGATTTTTAGAAAGAAGTGTTGAATAAATAAGTAACTCACTAATCAGATCTGTTGGCCAACATCCCAAGGCACAATTAACCTGCCTCAAGCCCGGCTGGGAGTGCTGAGCTGGGCTCCGCACTGCTCTGGATGAAGGAAACCAAACTCCCCTCAGTAACATCTTTCAGCAATGAGATTATTTAAGTGGCTCCAGTTTAATAGAAATTCCTCCTGATCCATGCAGAAAAGTAAGAATGCCTCATGTCTCAGAGGAGCTGGATCTAAACCCATCCTTGCCCTTTGCAACACACGTTCAGTTTGGCTTTTCTTTTTCTCAGAGATGGTGTCTGCAGGTAACCTGCCCCAGCCCAAAGCTCTGTGGGTACCTGGCCCCTCTGGAGCCAGACTGGGAGAGCTGGGAGTGCTCACCTGGACAGGAGAAGGCTCCAGGGAGAGCTCAGAGCCACTTGCAGGGCCTAAAAGGGCTCCAGGAGAGCTGGAGAGGAACTGGGGACAAGGGATGGAGGGACAGGACAAGACACAGGGAATGGCTTCCCACTGCCAGAGTGTTGGAATTTTGGAAGCTGAGAATTTCAAGCTTTCTGTCCTAAAAGGCACTGACCCTCAAGCAAGCACCACATTTGACCTGAGGCCGTGGAACGGGCTTCTGAACTTGAGTGATGGCACTGGGATTGTGGGTGTGGAGTTTGAATAGGAGTGTGTGATCTCACAGGGTGGGAAACTTAGAATTTAAGGTCCTAGTATACAGTAATAAATATGGGGCGATGGGGAGTATTTAGGGCATTGTCTAAGTCCTTCTTCTTCTTGGTTTTGGGTGGGTTTTTTAATTGGGTGAAAAAGACCCACATTGCAGACCTTGGGTGGTCAATTATTGGGTCAAAAGTATAAATAATATAGGTGTCATCTTGTTATTGGGTAATTAGTGCTTAAATAACCTTGGAAAGAGTTAGCGGCACCTCCATTTTCTACCTTGCTGGTGGGAGCTCACCACTGGTGAGGCTGTGCTATAGATAAGAATTAATAAACACCAAGTCCAAACACAAAACTGCGGCTTCCGTGTGTTAATCCCGGCTGTAACACGAAGGAAAGAAGATAAAAACCTCACACCAGAGGGCAGGGATGGATGGGATATTGGGCAGGAATTCCTGGCTGGGAGGGTGGGAAGGGGCTGGGCTGGAATTCCCAGGGTGGGACTCTGGAAAATCCGCACCGGCTGAGCCAGGCTGTGCACAGCCGAGCCCCGGTGCCTGCGGCAGAGCCGGGCACTAGGTGGTGGCCACGGACCAGCCTGGGCAGCGCTGAGCTCCGCGGAGGAGAGGAGAGCAGGGAAAAGCCTTGACAGCAGCAGCAGCATCCTCCTGCTCCCTGCGGAGCTTCACCGCAGCCTTCCCTGGGGACAGAATCCCCCCAGGACTCACCTCCTCACCTCAGGAGGGACCGAATTCCCCCCAGGACTCACCTCTCTGTGCAGGAGGGACCGAATCCCCCCCAGGACTCACCTCTCTGTGCAGGAGGGGCTGAATCCCCCCAGGGCTCACCTCTCTGTGCAGGAGGGGCTGAATCCTCCCCAGGACTCACCTCTCTGTGCAGGAGGGACAGAATCCCCCCCAGGGCTCACCTCTCTGTGCAGGAGGGGCTGAATCCCCCCCAGGACTCACCTCTCTGTGCAGGAGGGACCGAATCCCCCCCAGGACTCACCTCTCTGTGCAGGAGGGGCTGAATCCCCCCCAGGACTCACCTCTCTGTGCAGGAGGGGCTGAATCCCCCCCAGGGCTCACCTCTCTGTGCAGGAGGGGCTGAATCCCCCCCAGGGCTCACCTCTCTGTGCAGGAGGGACCGAATCCCCCCAGGACTCACCTCTCTGTGCAGGAGGGACCGAATTCCCCCCAGGACTCACCTCTCTGTGCAGGAGGGACCGAATTCCCCCCAGGACTCACCTCTCTGTGCAGGAGGGACCGAATCCCCCCAGGACTCACCTCTCTGTGCAGGAGGGACCGAATTCCCCCCAGGGCTCACCTCTCTGTGCAGGAGGGGCCGAATCCCCCCAGGACTCACCTCTCTGTGCAGGAGGGACCGAATCCCCCCCAGGACTCACCTCTCTGTGCAGGAGGGGCTGAATTCCCCCCCAGGGCTCACCTCTCTGTGCAGGAGGGACCGAATCCCCCCCAGGGCTCACCTCTCTGTGCAGGAGGGGCAGAATTCTCCCCAGGGCTCACCTCTCTGTGCAGGAGGGACCGAATTCCCCCCGGGACTCACCTCTCTGTGCAGGCGGGACTTACAGCAGCTCCCGGGTCTCCAGGAAGGACCTGGGCACAGGTGTCTGCTCTCTTCTCAGCTGGCTGCAGTGGGCAGTTGGCTGAGAAGGGAAACTTCTGCAGAGAGGGAATAGCCAATAAGGCTGAAAGAATTATAATTACACGAATTCATTACATGTAATTATATTATAGGTCTATTAATATACCGATGTATTAGGTATCTTATACCTAGATATTGGGGACATATAGGTATATAATATAGGTGTTACACGAAGGTGTAATTACATGTAATTAATGTCACAGAGTTATATGTAACGTCATGACATTACATATAATTCCACTACATTAATTACATATAATTACATTATAGGTGTATTAACATACCTGTATATTAGGTATATTAATGCACCTATATATATTAGGTATAATATATTTAATATTATATATTAGGTGTATCATACCTATACATTGGGGATACATAGGTATATAATATAGGTGTTACGGGAAGGTGAAATTACATGTAATTAATGTAATATAATTATATGTAATGTCATGACGTTACACATCATTCCATGCCGTTAATTACATATAATCACAGCTTCACTGGGCACGCTGGGGAAGGCATCCTCCCCAGCAGTGACCTCTCTGTGCAGCAGGGACTCACAGCAGCCCCTGGGGCTGCTCAGCCAGGAGGGTCTCCAGGAGGGACCCAGCCTGTGGTCACTGTCTGCAGGGAGGGCAGGAATCTGCTCAGAGCATCTTTGAGCCCCTCTCTGGCCGTCTGAGGGTCGTGCTGAAACCCTGGAAACTTAGATTTTAAGATTTTGGTTTATAGTGACATATATATAAAGCAACGTGGAGGATTTGGGGTGTAGACCAAGTTCTTCTTCTTCCAGCTTCCTCTTCACGGGTTTGGGTATTTTTTTCTAATTGGGTGCAAAGGTCCACATTGCAGACCTTGAGTGGTCAGTAATGGGGTTAAAAGTATCGATAATATAGGTGTCACCTCGTTAGTGGGTAATTAGCACTGAAAAGACCATGGAAAGAGTTAGAAACAGAGCCATTTTCTACCCTGTTGGCTGACACTCACAACCTGTGAGACTGTGCTGCAGGCAAGAATTAATAAACAACTGAGTCCAAACGCAAGAAAACTGCGCCTCCTGTGCTTTAATCCCGGCCCTAACAGAAAGAAAGAAGATAAAACCTCACAAGTGAGGGCTAAAGGGAGGAAGGCAGGGCCTCCCCATTGCCTTGAGTGCCTGTGTCTGCTGGAAGAGGTGCTGGCATCCAGACAAGGTTATTCACAGAGGAAACTCTCCATCCCCCAGCCAACCTTCCACAAACTGCAGGTTAACCTTTTCCTAGAGACTCTGGTTCAGGCGGGAACAGACTCGGATTTTCACAGCGTCCCTCAGGGTTTTGTTCAGAGTAGAGAACTCTGCTGCTTTGTCAGGTAGAAAATGATTTTTTTTTTGCCATTAGTTTTTTCTCACTACAACTGTGGGGTTTTTAAGACTTACATTCTTCAAAGGAAAAAAAAACCTAGACCACACTTAAGAGCAAGCCCTTAAAAGAGCCCTGCATTGCTTTCCTGTTCCTAGAAGCATTGTGTTTTTACAACAATGCTTCTCCCTAACTCCTTTGGGCAATCAGTCCAGGATGAGAAAGGTGAGGGTAGGGCTGGGAGCAATGCAGTGAGGCTGCAGCACGAAGTTAAATGACAAAAGCAATCTGTTTGGCTTGATTTAGACTTCAGTCCTCTCATTAGAGCCTGCGGTAAAGCTGAAGGCCACGAGCTGCTCAGCCCTGCTGAAGGACAAGCCGAGCCCTGTCCCTGACACTGCAGCAGGGTTCCAGCAGCAGAGGTGCTGCAGGTGCCACCCATCCCATCCTGGCCTCCTTGGGAATCCCAGTAACAGACACAGGAACAGCACCAGGCTCAGACATTCACCCACAATGCTCTATCTCAGCCTACTCTGTTTTCTTCTCTTCCTTTCCCTTCGTGTAATTAATGGGTTGTCTTTCAGCCCCATTGGCTGTGCCCCTGTGCAGAAGTTTCCCTTCCCATGCAGCTGAGAAGACAGCAGACACCTGGATGTCCCCAAACCCAGCAAACCTTTCCAGCTGAGTGTTTTCCCCCACCCCGAGCCCTTCTCCTGAGGGAATTGTGGAGCAGAGCCCGTTCAGCAGCAGGAGCAGTAATGGGAGTAATAGGGTAGTGCAGAGCTAACTGTGCTGCTTAGGGACTGTGACACTGCCTGACACTGATTGATGAAGAGGCTGAAACTCCGACTGTGGCACTTGGCTGTTGGGAATAAAAGGAACTTTCACTTCTCCCTCGTGCACATCCATCAGGAGCAGACAGGCGTCAGCTTCTCCCGCAACGACTGCGGGTCCTTTTGTGAGATGGAAATTCAGCTCCTTCTGTGATCTGAAAAGCATTTTAATTCATCAACTTTGCTGAAAGGATCTTCAGAGAAGAAATAACGCTCTTTGGTAGCACAGCTGGGTTTCAGCATGTTCAGCATCTCAGCTATCAAAGACTGAGAACCTGGCTGGGGGTTTGGAAGAGAATGGCTGGGTGTTGGTCCCGTGAGGATGCCGCAGTGCCCAGGGCAGGACCCACCAAAATGCAGCATCTGGAAGGTGTCTGCCAAGTTAAGCATATTCCAGAGGCCTGCCATGAGCAGAGAACAGCTATGGATGCTCTGAAGAGCATCTCTCTGGGATCAGCTCGTGCCTTACAGGCTGCCCTCACATTTCTGTTCTGTCGTGTGTGTACTGCTCCAAGTATTTTGGTTTCAGGATCGACCCTGATGGTAGCTCTGTGATCCAGGGCATGGCAATGCAAGTGGGGAAAGCCTGTGATCACAGAATCCCAGACTGATTTGGGCTGGAAGGGTCCTTAAAGCTCAAACTGTCCCACCCCTGCCATGGGCAGAGACACCTTCCACTGTCCCAGGCTGCTCCAAGCCCATCTAACCTCCCTGGGACATTTCCAGGGATCCAGGGGCATCTTAAAAAAGACACACATGAGCTCCCTCTGTCTTCTGCCTTTAGCCTTGGGGCACCCTCATGGCAGCAGCTCCTCCTGGGACACTCCTGTGGCCAGGGGCTGCTGTGGGAAGATGCCTGAAAACTTCATCAAGTCACAACACTGAATCAACGGGAACAGGCCCATCCAAGCTGCTAGAAAATAAGGATTATCTTTAGGAATAATGACAATGCCACAAATCTCTGAAGAGGTAATTGTCCTCAGGAAGACAATATTACAAAGTCATTTCCAACTGCAACTTGAAAGTCTCACTAAATAGAGACAGTGAGTATGAAAGCACAAAGACCAACTCAGCTCCACATTCAAAGCAGCAAATGATCAAATGAACCATTTGCTGCCTGGACCGGCTCATGTGTGAGTGATTTGCTGAACCATTTCTCTCGGTGCTCTTGGCTTTGCCATGCAGGAGCCCTGTTGCAGTTTCCAGCACTGATCTCTCTTGCTCAGATCATGAAGCGACTTGGGGTTTTGTAAATTAGTTTCACATTTCCCTCAGCTGCATTTAGCTCCAGTTTTGCTTTGATCTCTCTTGCTCAATCCCAACTTTGGCCTACCTTCAAAAAATAAGAAAAAAGAAGAATTTACATTATGGTCAAATTAAGGCCCATACAAATATTTGCCATTTTGGGAAGCTTCTTGGCCGTTCCAGAAACAGCAAAATCTTCAACACAAATTTCAGGAGGATCTCATCCATCCAGGGTACTTCCAAACTCCATCAGCCTCCTCAGAGTGCTGCCACAGCATCCCAGTAGGATGATGGCTACAGGAAAAAAAAAAGCTAATTAAGACTGCGATCATGCGCAACGTCACTTGCTTGGTTCCCACATCATCCTCCTCAGCTCTGCTCTCACTCTGCCCTCCTGCACTCCCTGTCCCTTGTCCTAAGGTGTGCTCCAGCTCTGTCCCAGGTGTTCAGCCAGTGTCACATCACTGCACAGCAGCCCCTGCCCTCGGGGCTCTAAAATGCTGTGGCTGCACCAGAGAGCACAGGACCTTCTCTGCAAGTGGAAGTGGAACCTTTGTCCCAGCCCTTTGTTAGCCTCAGATACAACACTGTACAAGTGCAGACCTCCACTAGCAGCATTTGAACAATTCATTGATTTGCCAGGGTTTTTTTGTCCTAATGACCCACCCAGACAGGTGCCAGCACCTCCGATTACGCCCCGGACACACACGTGGCTCTGGTTCTCCGACGAGATGAGCACAACTTTTTTTCATATTCTTGATCAAAACAGACCTCAAAAGCAAAATCAAAAACTGCCATTTGCTGTGTGCACACTTCCAAGTTAAAATGAGCCTGCAGTAAACCCTCAGTGCCTGTCTGTTCATACACGAGGGAGACACAAAGGGGTGTGAGCCCAGCCAGAGCTAATCCATTCGGAAAGTTGCACAGCTCTCTGCAGAAAGCTTTTTTGGAGTAGTCAATCAGCACAGGCAGCTCTGATGCTTTCCTCTTCAAAGCAGCCAGCCTTTCATGCTGGCTGGCTCTGTGCACAAGGAAAGTATTTTTAGCACTGCACAGAATGGTTTGACATTGAGGGAACTGAGGGACATTGTCGTGCTGCAAAAGCTTGGAATGGTAATTCTTGTCCTGAGGACTTTCTGGGCCCAGAGAACAGCCTGTAGGCAGTCATGGATGCTGTAATTAATCCCATTTCCACATCATGCATTCAAAAGAAACTCCTCGTATCTCATATCGTTGTCCAGCCTTCCCAGCAACTACTAAAACATTCCTGTGTGGACATCCCTTCTCCTGTGTCAGACTCAGGATTTAGATAGAAACAAGGTCAAGGACATTGTTAAGGAGTCTTCCCTGGGACTGGTGCTTTGGTAGATACAAAACACAAATAGAAGCAAATTTACTTGCAAATGCAACCCAGTTTCCCAGGGAATGCAGAGCCAGGACAGCAGCTGCATCCTTATAGCACTCACAGTCTCAGGAATAAAAGATTTCATGATTAAAGAGGGTTTGCACAGAAAATCTCTCCCTTGGTCACTCCTGTTGCAGGAAACAAACCTTTGGTGCCATGGCATCCAACTTGATGGAATTTGGGCAAGAAAGTGCCTGAGAGAGGACACAGAGAGGTGTGGGTGGGTGGTGGCACTGTCCCTGCTGAGCTGAAAAGGACCAAGCAGGTACCCCAGGATAAAGATGCAAAACAATGTTATTACAGACCAGGAAGGAGAGACCAGGTAGATATAAACACCTAAAATCCTAAAACTGTGTTTTCCCATTCACTACAAAAGTTTTTAGTGGTCACATTGACATCCTGCCCTTGCAAGTTCTGAATTCTGTGCTTAGCTAATTAGGGGACAAGAATTATCTGTATCGTATGAAACAGATCTGTACCACTGCTTGCTATTACATGATGAAAACCTGCAGTCTTTAAACTATTCAAAGCACAACATTCTTTATGTCTAACTGAAAAAGTAGGATAATTAGTCAATATGCACAGCCTTTCATCAACCACAAGTCTTAAATTATGACTGGTATTAATTGTATATAATTGAAATGATAAATTCCCCAAGATAAATCATATCTCACTTGTAAATCCTACAAATATTTTTTTTCCCCAACAATTATAAATAAGTTCTCATTCACAAGCATTTACAGATTAATGCCGAGCTATGGATGTAATTTCTTTGCAAATGAAGCTATGTCAATGTCACTGCTATTCATAAATCTCTAGGCTCCATATTTTTTTAATGAAGTCTAACAGGTTATGAATCAAGGCAAATTTTTACTGTTTGGTGTGTAAGCCTTAAGAATCAGAAACAGGTTTTATAATTTAATTTCCCCAGAGATTATGTAACAAAAGTGATAAACTTACAGTTAGTACAGCAATGGTTTTGACAGCTATGACTTTTTCCCCAGAAGAAAGTAATTTGAATTTAGATTAAGACACGTCACTGTATCTTCCCTTATAAACCGTTGAATTAAGTTTCCTGATCACTCTGTGTGCACGTTTGACTGAGTGAAGCAAAATGTGGAAATTAAAAATGTAGGAAGGGAGCAGCTTCTGCATTCCATTGACCTTTATATTAGTTAAGCATTTGAATTTTAATATATGTATGATGCATATTTTAATTAAAGTGTAAATCAGAACTCTGACTTGCTCAGATTTATGAGCCGTGTATCACCACAGCTCCATTCAACCTTTCCAGCAGCAGCAGCTCCTTCCTGGCAGCAGCACTGCTGCTGCATGACACACCAGAGCTGAGAGCAAAAGCATCTGCAGGCTAAAGGTGACAACTTCTGGCCAGTTATCTTTGGCTTTAATTTAAATTTGAATATGAAGGCAATCAGAGGAAAATATTGGAGAGAGAAAAGGATTCAAGCTGCTGTGCAAATTAATAGAGACAGAGGAGTAAAAGTCTCTTTCTACTTGTAGCTGGTAATTCTATAGGACAGCCTGTCTGTATTATTCCCCAGCCAAACACAGAATGACAGAATCCTCAAGGTCAGACAGGATTTTCAGATCATTAAATCCACCCATCAGCTCAGCACCACCACCCGTTCACCACTGACCCTTGCACTGTCCCCAGGTGCCACATCCACAGGTGTTTTGGGACACATCCAGGGGTGGGGACACCCCCCTGCCCTGGCAGCCTGTTCCCATGCCTGACCATGGTTCTCCATGAGGAAATTTTGATAAGCACATCCATGGAAAGAGTTTACACAACTCTTGGTGCTCTGAGTATTTGGGGTAACAGGGGGTCTGCTGCCTTCCCGGCTGCTGTGCGAGGGAAAGGGTGTGCTCCTGCTTTCAGTGTCGTTCCAGTTTCCTTTTTTAAAATTTCATTTTCTTCAATAGCATTCCATTTCCCTATTCAGAAAAAAAAAAAATTAACAAAACCCCTAGAAATAACCCACACCCTGCTCCTCCCTTCCCAAACCAAAAACACTCCTTCAGCACACACTCCTGAGAAGGATGTGATGTTCAGAAACCTGCCTACACACATTTTTTATGGAAGTGGAACACAACAAGCACATCCTTCACAAATAACCACTCTGGGGGATGTTAAAAAAGAGTAATAATTCCTCAGATTGGCTTTTTATTCCTTTTACAGTAAGTTGTATATTTATAGCAGCTGAAATACGTTCATCACAATTGCCATTACTCAGTCCAGCATGTTCCCTTTCTCTCCTACCTCTTGTCACACTGCACAGTTCTCAAAGATGCTAAAAAACCCCCCTCTGGTGGAAGGAATCTTAGTCTGAATTTCGTTTGACTTTCATTGGAACACTCACTCAGATAAATGAGTTCTAGAACACCAGTTTGGATGGAAGACTTCCAGTAAACTGGTTTTTTGTTTGGATCACACTTCTCAAGGGGCACCGAGCCTTACGCAGGAGAGACCCCCTGTAACCTGCTGCTCCCTGAGGGATGTGGGGCTCTGACAGCCCCAGGAGCAGCTGTGCTGTGTCTGCAAAGCAAGATCACAACAGGAACGAATCCTGGGCTGGGAAACTGCTGGAAGTTTGCTTAGCTTCAAAAGAGGCTGTGAGGTCTGGTGCTGGCTGTCCTTTTTTGCTGTGTGACACAGTGGTAACCAGTGTCCCTGTGACTCTTTGTGCTGAGGAATGCAGTGGAGCGCTGTGAATTTTATCTGGGTTTGCATCAGCTGATGCTGCTCTTTAGAAAGGAACCTTTATCCTCTGAAGCTGAGAAAAGGAACTTTTATCCTCTGACACTTCTCGCAAGCAAGGATTCATCACGAATGACAAAGGCTCTGTAACGATGCTGTGGTCGTTCTGGGCTGTCCATAACTCCTAGGTGTTGTTTCCCCTGGGCACAAGGTTAACTGAGAAGGGCACAGATGGTTTGGCTGCAGGCTGAGCCCCTCTGCTCCCTGCCTGCTCCTGCCTCAGCCCTGACACGGGCGCAGGGAAGGGACAGAAGTCCAGAGGGCAGGACTGGAGGAATGAAGTGAACAGATGGAAATGAGAGGCTACTGCAGAGTTAAATAAATCCCAGAATCCCAGAATGATTTATCTGGAAGGACAAATCTTGTCCAATTTTTCCCTTGGCAGAAATTTACATCCCAGAGCCACCCCTGCCATGGCAGGGACACCTTCCACTGTCCCAGGCTGCTCCAAGCCCCGGTGTCCAACCTGGCCTGGGACACTTCCAAGGACAAGGCAGCCACAGCTTCTCTGGGCACCCTCCCCATCCTCAGGGAAGTTCTTCCCACAGGGAAAAATTTCCTCCTAAAATCTAATCTAAATCTACTCTCCTTCAGGTTGAGGCCATTCCACCTTGTCCTGTCCCTCCAGCCCTTGTCCCCAGTCCCTCTCCAGATCTCCTGGAGCCCTTTTAGGCCCTGCAAGTGGCTCTGAGCTCTCCCTGGAGCCTTCTCCTCTCCAGGTGAGCACCCCCATGTGTCCCAGCCTGGCTCCAGGGCAGAGGGGCTCTGCCTGGTGGCTCCAGGGAAAACTGGTGACCTGCACTGCCCCATGTGTGTGAAAGGATCCCCCCTGTGCCTCCTGCAGGTTTTGCCTGCTGTTACCCAAAGCCCAGGCAGCGCAGTGCTCACCTCAGCAGCCCTCACACCTTCCCTGCGGCCAGGCTGCAGCGGTTACATTAATCCATAACTGAAGGCACTGGCCATCAGCCTCTCTCCTATTTTGACTTGTGAAAACCAAAGCATTTGCACAGCCAGAGGGAACACTGAAACACTAAAACCAGGCAGGGAATGGGTGCTGTGGTATCCTTCTTGTCCCAGTGCACAGCACAGGAGCCCTCTGTGAGCACGCCCAGCAATCCCAGCCTGTCCCCAGGGCCAGAGCAGCCCCAGCAGCTCTGCAGAGGCTGATGGAGCACCAGGTTCTGCAGTGAGATCATGAAGCAAGGTCGTTGTGGGGATAACTCTGCGAAGGCAGTGGATTACAGCAGGCAGGGCTTGGGCTCAGGGTGCTGGCACCCTCTGAGCCTGGCTGAGAAACTGCCTGGGGCTGCAGCCAGGAAAGGGGAAGGGGTGCAGGTGTGGGATGCAGCTCCTGTGAAAGTGCTGTGGTAAGAGAACTGCTAATTAATTCAATACCAGAATACTTGCTTAGGTAGAAGGCTGCTTCTGAAACTCGTGCAGATTGAAACAGCAGAACTGCAGCTCCAACACAAAGCTCTGAGGTTTGCAGCCCTCTCCTGCGAGACTCCAAAGATGTGAATCTTAGCAAGGGAGTGAGAGAACTGCAAAGCAGCTCCCTCTCAGCCATATGCGGTGGGGCCCCCATTCAGCCCACACAGCAGAGCTCCCACCCCTGTCCTCACAGCAAACTTCTCTCTGGAACTGTCCTGAGAGCCATTCCCCTCCTCTGCCTCAGTCAGAGCCCTCCAGATTCCCCCTGCAGGGAAGGAGCAGAAACTCATTTCCCTTCACACAGCTGAGGGGTAGAGAGCACACGTATCACTGCCCCCGGGGAATGGAAAATAAATTGAGGAGCACTGGCGTGCTCAAAGCCTTGGAAGAGCTGCATCAGTTTTATAGAACAGGCTGTGGTTGTCTCTGATAGCCTGACCTTGGCTGTCAAGGCAAAGTCATCTTTTCCCTGAAGGCTCCTTCCCTTGGGCACGTTGGTCCCTTCCCTGCTCCTTCCTTCCCACTCATCCTGCCCCATCTCCCTCCCAGCTGTGGCTGCTGTTTGTTTCTTCCCAGTTACCAAATCCAGTTTTGTCCTGGAAAAGACTGGGAATACACTGCTGCACCATCACCCCTCCAAGAGCTTGATGCCTTGAGAAGGCTGACCTGGAACAGAGAATATGCAGAGTTAAAGGAATAAAGTAGATATTTATTCAAAGGCCTTTAAGGATACACCTTGGGCAGGACAAGATCCTGGCCAGGGCTACACCCAAGGTGGACCCAAAATGGTCACAAAATGGACACAAAATAGTCACAAAATGGACCCAAAATGGACGTCTGGTCAGAGGGGGTCTCACATTTTCATAAGTTTTGGTCCATTTGCACATTGGGGTTTAATTGTCCAATTCCAGCTCCAGGTTATGAAGTCCCATCCTTCTTGTTCCTCCCTCCAGCCCACCCTTGTTTGTGCTTTTGGGCCTGGAACTTGTAACCATTGTCCTTGGTCCTCAGCAGGAAAAGGATTTGTTTTGTGTCCCTGCTCTGTGAAGAGAGCTGAGTGACACTGAATGTGAGCTCAGAACTGCACCCCTGGGCAGCACAGAACCTGAAATACATCAAAGCCAAAACTTAAGGCATCAAGCTCACACAAAGCAAGAAAAGCAGTTGCTTCCCAAGCCAGCTCTTCTTTCCCTGTGCTGCTGCTGCAGTAGCACAGGCAATGTTTTAATGGGCTGTTATTCCTCTCATTTCAAACAGCGAGGGAGGAAACTTTGGAGCAGTGATGGTGCCTTGGGGTCCTGGTGGTCCAGGGAAGCTCATCTGAGCTGCACAGCACAAGGAGCTGGGCCCAGAGGTGCCACAAGATCAACTCAGAGTGCAGGAACCCAGGAAACACGGGAGGCTTCTGTCAACTTTCCACTTTACTCCCTATTCAAGCTTCACCCAAAGACGAGCTCTTCAGGAGCTAATGGAAAACATCCAGCCAGCACTCAATTCTTCCTGCCAGTTTTGGATGAAGAAAATCCCTTAAGTTGTAATTTCAAGCAATCTGTTTGGGTATACATTTTTATTCTTTATAACTATTACTTCTGCTTTTATAGAAAACAAATAACGTAAGATTCAACTCCCTGAGACTCAAGTTTTGCACAAACTCACTTAGTATCATCCCAGTGTACAGCTTAAGTTAGGGCTTGAATATTTCTCAGTCCTTCTGCAAATAAATCATTTGATCTGCACCCATCATTTACCAGCCCATCTCTGCTTGTCCTAATGAACAACACATTGTATTTATCACCCCCTCTGTCATCATTTATCATGGTGTAGTCCATTAAAATCCTTGAACAAACCTCTCCCCTGCACTGAGGAGCTGCAGGATTTGACCCACTTAAATTTAATAAGAGACAGATTCTTTCTGAAGTCTCTCTGATGTTAGTAATTCACATGGGTTTCTTTTTTTAGATTAGGTATTATTGCCTGGCATTTAAGGCTCGGATAATTAAGTAGATTTATATATTTATATTGTCTTATTGTTTACTCACGTCTGTTACTTAAAACCTAATAACAAACAATGACATTATTACTCAAATCCTAAGGATATCCATAATTGAAATTAGGATCCAGTGCAAATGACTGCTTATTCTGACTTGATGGATAAATAAACACTCATCAGTAAAAGCAATGAAGACAGCAAATAAAAAAAGAAACCCTTGCTCTCTTTATCCTGTGTCACATGGCCAGGACACACAGCATTGCCCTAAAGGTGGGAAGAAGCAGACATCAACATCAAGGATGGGAAAGCAAGTTGGAAACTCAAATCTGGTACAGTTTTGCATGTGAAGGTCTTGGGATACAAGCAAGACAAGGCTTGAGGGAGGAGATAACGTCCTTATTGCACATAGGGATAGAATGAGAAAAAGAAATAAGCATTCAGGCTCAAACTGCTTTTTCAGCTTGCATGCTGTAAAGCTTGTCTGCACTTCCAAGTATATCATTATGTCTCAGGAACGATATTATCTCTCCCTGCAGACTCGATAGTGCTTAAAATGTCAGCTCCTCTTGAAGATGTCTGCTTTGCACCCTCCATCTGTTCCCAGGGATGAAGCTGCTGTCCATCTCTGCCTCCCACCCCTCCCACAGCAACGTGGGAAAAGGTGGAGAAGGGTTTCCAAATAAAAGATGTCTTTTGGATGAATATTAACCTCATTTCCATACCTAAAACCGTTGGCAGAGACCACGGAGCATGGGTATTATGTGCCTGCCATGTGAAATACTATTTATGGGAGCCAGCTCTCTGAGTAGGCACAAGGAAAAGTTACCAGTGTTTTCAGTGCACTATGTGTACAGTAAAATTAGTCTATAATCCTTAAGAAAAATCTTTTACCGGGAAGAAAAAAAGAGTTAAGGAAAAAAAGAGTTGGTGGGTGTAGCAAAATTAGTTTGAGTTCTTTCTAAAAAGAAATAAGAAAAAACTAAAGCAAACAGGAAATACCCTAAAGTCATATTGTAGATGCTTAGGTAGTATTTATTGTTATTAGAACTGTACAGAAAACCCAAGCAGGCTCTTGCGTTCATGTAGTGTGGCTAAGGGATGGCATATTCCCCATTTCTGAGAGGAAAGAAAGGTAGAGTTGAGCTGATCTGCCCACATCCCTACCAGCACATGGAATTAAACCTTGCTCCTCTCCCAGGAAGGTGCCCAGCCCAGTGTCCTTTGGACAGAGCAGCCCCAGGAAGGGCCAAAGCCAGAGGAGCCCTCCCAAGGACGGCCCACCATGGTTTTCGTGGGCAAAACCCACTAAAAGGGTAAAAAAGAGCACTGGGAGGCCTTTTGGCCAACGAGGCACCTTTTACACCCAGACCATTTTGCACCTTTCTGCTGGGGAGAGGTGGCCTTCCAGGGAGCACAGGCACAATTCACATCCCCAGAAATCCACTTATGCCCCGCTCAGGTGGTGCCTGGAGGCCTCACACCCATGGAAAGGAGGAACAGGGATCAGTTTCCTGTTGTGGGCTGGCCTCTGTGCTGTGGGAACTGACAGTGGTCAGAACATGGATTTTTAGGCTCCAGGCAGAAGCTTGAGGCCTGTGGGCAGGCCAAGGACAGAACTCTCTCAGTCTGGCCTGGGAAATCATAAGGAGGAACCCCAAACAATCCCTGCAGATCCTCCTCCTGACAGCTGGGGTTTTTCCCACTTGTTTACTGGTAGAGATGTTTACAAAAAGGTGGTGTCCTAAAGGACCAATCCTATTCATTGTACCCAAACACTGTATAAAAAGAATCTGTCTTTCAATAAAATTTGCTCTAAGCTCTCTGAAGAAATCGGAGTTCTACGTGTCGTTACATGAGCCGTCCTGAATTGTAACGATACCGTGTCACCACCCAAACACAGGGGACAGGTCCCAGACAAACACAGGACACCTGCACTGCCAGGAGAGACCCCCAAGCCTCCTGCCAGGCACAGATGGGCAGGAGCTTCTCCCTTGTCCCTGTGCTCACGGCGCACGTGGCGCCAGCACCATCCACCCACTCTGCTGGCTCCTTCCCTCAGCATCGTGTCAGCCTGTGCTACACCACCAGAGCCAGCCTGCTCCCCCTGCACTCAGAAACTCAAAAATATCCCTCCCTTCTCCTGCCAGCCTCCTGCCAGGGGAGTTCAGCTCAGCTCTGTTTTTAAGCCGTTCTCATGCCACATTGCCAGGACTCCATGTGAGTCCATGGACTCATCTCACCAAGAGCTGAGCTGCATCCCCTGGTCCACCGCTCTTATGGACAGCTGGATGTGATTCCTGGCAGGGAGCTCCTCTTGATGCCTTAAGTTTTGGCTTTGATGTATTTCAGATTCTGTGCTGCCCAGGGGTGCAGTTCTGAGCTCACAGTCAGTGTCACTCAGCTCTCTTCACAGAGCAGGGACACAAAACAAATCCTTTTCCTGCTGAGGACCAAGGACAGCTTTCAGGCCCAACAGCACAAACAAGGGTGGGCTGGAGGGAGGAACAAGAAGGATGGGACCTCACAGCCTGGAGCTGTGACTGGACAATTAAACCCCAATGTGCAAATGGACCAAAACGTATGAAAATGTGAGACCTCCCCGAACAGTCGTCCATTTTGTGTCCATTTTGTGACCATTTTGGGTCCACCTTGGGTGTAGCCCTGGTCAGGCTCTTTGTCCTGCCCAAGGTGTATCCTGGAGGCCTTTCAATAAATCCCTACTTTATTCTCCAGCTCTGTCCAGTCGCTATTTCAGGTCAGCCTTCCCAAGGCATCACTCCAATGGTGCTTTTTAACCCTTCCAAAGTCCCCTCTGTGCTGGTGTCCCTCGCTGGGCTCTGTGTGGGGACAGCTCAGCCCTGCTGTGGGGTGTGCCCTGTTCCCTGCTGAGCCTGGGAAATCTGGGCACAGGAGGAGTGGGAATGCCTGGAGGTGTGCTACTTCTCTGACGGGCACTAATTAAAACTACATTATGAACTGCTCATTTATTGGCATAGAGTCCTTAAAATTTTGCACTGTTAAGGCTGGTTTTAAACATTTATTATGCCTGCCAGCATTAGCTAACAGCAGGGCTAGGATCACTGCAGCTCATTCAGTTGTTGCTTTTTTACCAACTGCATTCAAAAGAAAGTCTTAATTTTTCCATCTGTGACCCTCCCTTCCATTTTCCCCTTCCTCCCACTTTGTTTCCCTTTTTATGTGGTTCCTATACTTACGGTGGTACTCTCAGGAAAACCAATAATGATCAGGTCAACAATCCCAGGGAGCAATTTCTCTTCCCCTGCTGTCCTTCCACACACCAAGTAAAGCCAAGATCATCTAACCTGTTCCCAGCGGTTTCTGCCTTTCCCCTTTTTGAAGCAGAAATACTGCATTACTTTCATTCCTGTTATGAGTTTGTTGATGTCAGAGGTAACATCAGATGTGATTTTGCCCTGTGCTTTCCCAGGATATCCACAGGGAATATTGTTCATACATGCAGAAGCAGGTCACAGACAAACTAAACCCAACTGAAATTGAGTCAGGTCTTCAAAACAAACTTCCTCCATACTCAAAGTCAAACACTGAGCTATTTTGAATCATTAAGACTATTTAATGCCACCTTCTCTTCCAATAAACACATGCTGACAATTTCAGACACTTTTCCCCTTTTGTTCCAAGTCAGGGAGTTGTTTGTTGTTCCCAAGATCGTCCCTCAGTACAAGAATGCAGGGCAGTAGTAATTTCCCCAGGAAGCTCATAGAAATCCTTATTCAGTATATTCCAGAAAACTATCCCAAGAAATAAAAAGCAAATTAGAGCACCCACCTCCCATATTCCTCAGAGTATTGACACGTGTTATGGATCTTGAGATGATTAAATGCCACTGAGTAAGCAAGGAGACTTTTACAGAGGAAAACCCCAAGCTTTGTTTAAATACTAAGTTATGTTTGATCTCGGCATGCAGTTACAAAGCCAGGATTGCCAAAGGCACCAGTGAAGATGGTGTTCATGAGGTGACACACAGCCCATCCAACAGCTTCCCCCCCGTGACACTGACGGTGCCAGCCCCAGTTTTCCCTGGGAATTCCAGCCCTCTGAGCTGCTGGCCCTTTGCCACTCAGCCCAGGATATTCCTGGCAGCAGTGCTAAGGGCACTTGTTCCAAAGGAGAAATCTGGAAACCGGTTTGTCTCGGCCCTCTGGGAGCCAGGCAAATCTGCCAAAGCTCACAGGGCTGGACACAGGCGGGGGAAAAACACCCACAAAAAACCCAAATGAAGCAAAAGTGAACTTCTGACTGTCTGCCTCGCCAGCACCAGCCAAATGTCATTAAAGAGCCACAATGATGAAATAAATTGACAGTAAGTGCAACAGACTTGATGAAAGACCTTAAAATGTTTATGCTAATCCAAAGTTTTGGTGTCACATCCCATACAAGCTTTCCAAACAAGAACAGTGCCAGAAAGCATGGAAGAATGATCTTAACTTTTATCTTGCTAAAAAAAATCTAAACAAAATATCAAGCAAAAAACCCTAGCACCAAACCCCCAGGTTTCCATTTTTTTTTTTCCTCAGCACCTGCATATTTTGCCGGACAGGTGAAAAAAAAAAAAAAAAAAAAAAAAAAGGATTTCCTCAGTTTGCTTGTGAGAGAAACCTGTGTTGGAGCCATGAGGGACAATGTTGGAGCAGCTGGTGCCTGATTTACAACACGGAGGAACCACCCAAGGAACTTCACAGTTACTCCACACCTTCCAGGAAGGCACCCCTGTGCAGAGCCTGAATAACTCAGCACTTGGAAAACAAAAGAAAACCCCCAAGAAAGCTCCAGTCCCAGTTCTACTCCAAATCTATTATTTAGTCTGACTGCCCCCGCTCTGTTTCCTCCACTTTGATCAACTAATGACCAAGAAAAGCAATTACCAGCACAAGGAAAATATATTCTTGGTATCTTTGAACTGCTGTGGCAAGTGCAAATGCATTCCTTTCGTGAGAACAGAGGAAATATTTCTTCAGTGGCCAAGATGAGAAATGAGGGGGAAACAAGTAGGAGGAGGTAAGGGAGAGACTATTATTTTATTAACTAATTAGATCAGCCTCGAAAGAAAACGAGCCTGCAAATCTCTGCATTATTGATTGTGAGGAGATGGCTGCAATGTACATCTGAGATGGTGAAATACATCATGGCGTGTGCCTTTGGAAATGGCTTGTCCTGCCTGGACAGGGGAGTACAACAACCCACAAAATAACTGAGTTATTGTCATGGGAGGGCCTGAATAGAACTAGATTTTACATCGCCCCCCTCCACCCTTCCCCAGAGAGGACAGCATTCCACACTTGTTCTGTTGGGAAAAGCTCTGACTCCTTCAGATGGCCCTGTCCAGAATCAGTGTTTCTCTTCAGAAACTCAGAATTTCCTCCACAGATTGAATACAGACTATGAGCAATGAACCAAATCTCATGAACCCTGCACAGAACTGATTCCATTTCCCTTCTCACACATTCTGGGCTCACTGACCTGACCCAGGGTCACCTGTAAGCACAAGGCATCTCCCCTGAGCCCAGTTCTGCACCCGGAGTGACCCAGGCTTTATATCCTCAGTCTGTGAGACCAGAGATCCTCCTGCTGCAGCTCTGGCATCACCAGCTCAGCCCCTCCATCCCATCCCACGTGCCAAGCAGTTCAAACATCCTGCTGTGCATTTCTGCCCTGCACACAGCTCTTGGCTGCCACACAGAACTCAGGGGTGTACAAAGGCTCTGGTCCCACTCCTCCCGTCACAGCCTGCAGGGCAGGCACCACCAGGCATCCTCCTCCTCTCCAACCCCAGCTAAAAAGGGAAAATTCACTGCAGATGCTGTCGTTTTTAACCCCAAACCAACAGGAGCCCCAGCTTATGGGAAGAGAACGTGCATGAGAAAGAACTGTGCTTTAGGAGACACAAGGCTCGAGCTTGTGACTTCAGCTTCACATCACTGAAACCCGATTTAATTAAATCCTGCTCTTCAGTAGCCACTTCAAAATGAGCCTCTCTGTGATGCAGAGAACACTGGAAGTGTGAAGACACTTTTTATTTGACCTCAAGATCTATTTTTACTCCAGAATCCTAATTCTCCACGGCTGGAACTTTCTCTTCCCCTTGGCATGGGTGGGAGCAATGGAAAGACCAAGACAACAAAAGGCAAATGAACGGGAAAACATCTCCCTAGGTGTGAGGCAGGTCTGCAGGAGGACACAGAGGGACACAGAGGGACAATGAGTGTGTGCCCCCCATGGCCAGGGACTGTCAAAGGTGTCTGTGTGCCAGGAGCTGCCCAAGGGGACAGGGTAGGAGGGGGCTCAGCCCCTCCCTCCCCCTCCAAGGTGCCCTCAGCTGGCAGAGGCCCCGGGACCTTTGCACAAGAGGCTTTCATGCTCTGAAGCTGAAGAGACACTGCAGAATGGCATTACAGCTCATTACAGCTTTTTACCATAAAATCTGTTTGAAATTTGCTTCTGTCCTGAATCTGATATAATCGATGTAACTGACTGAATAACTGGTACAGAGAAATAACAGAGAATGAAAGTCTGCTTGGGATATCTTGGAAGAGATGTAAAAATTTGGGCCCATGTGTGGGAAATGGATTTGTAGAGAATTTTCCGAGTTTGATAGAAGGTTTATATAATGTGTATTTGTATGCAAACTTTGAAAATTCTCTAAAAATCCATTTCCCACACCCACTGACAGCTCCCTCCCCTGCTCTGGTCCCCCAGTGTGAGGGAAGGAGCGAGGCCCAGGCTGAGCCATCCAGTGCCTTTCCCTACACCAGGAATGCTGGCAGGGCTGGCCAGCACCTGCAGTGACCCACAGACATGTATTTACACACCAAGAGATTGTAAATCACTTCCTCCCTGCTCCAGAAAGGGAACAATTTAAAACAGGAGGTAAAAACATCCCTCTCACCCGTGTCCTGCTACTTCAACTCTCTTATGTACATTCCAGTCCAAATAAAACCTGATGCTTCTTTCTGGAGTAGGCCCATTCCAATTTCCAGCAAACACACAGAGGAACATCTCTTCTTTCCAGCAGCTCATTTGGTCTTGCTCAGTCTCTGGGATCTCCCAAGGAATACAACAGCAGAGTGCAGAGAGGTCAGATTTTATCGAGGCAGGAGCAAGCAAAGCTGAGCAAGCCTTGCTCAGGCAGGTCACAGCAGGGCCATTTCCATCCCGGGGAACCCACCAAGAATCTGAGGTTTTACACATCTAGAACAGATGCCCCAGGTCAGCTATAATTCTTTATGAGGTTGGCAGCTGTTGTCTTCCTCCTGAGTTTATCAGCTTGCACAGCTCTTGTGTAGCTGCTCTTAGTTCACCTCAGCCAGGCAAGGGGTGGGGTGGCCACAGAGGAGCAAAGGGAATAAATGAAACCTACTCAAAAGGAAAGAAAAAGAAATGCAGCCCAGGCCTGCACTCCTTCCACTGAGACCTCCTGTGCATGTGGACACACACACGCAGAGGATTCCCAGACAAATAAAGGGCAAGGAGCATTCCTGGAGATGGGGACTGCGCCTCTGGGAGCTGGACCACTTGAAGGAGACCAGAATGCCAGTTCAAGGCCACTGACACCACGTGAAAGCGCATCCCCCTGTGGGTGGGGTGAGGCTGCTCCAGTTCAGCCGGGGGCACTGCCCCAAGGCAGGGCAAAGGGGGCCGTGCTGACTGCTCCTGCTCCCCTTGAACTGACAGGGACAACTCCTTGGGGTGGGAAAAGATACAACCCTCCTCTGGTTAATCTGGAAGGAGAAGAATGTCCTGAAATCCTTCCCCTGGCTCTGGCCAGTTGCACCAAGCAACCTTTCCAACCTTTCCCAACTGCAGATGAAGACACCCTTCTTCCCAGCAGAGCATTTTCCTTCTAATAGTATGCAAAGCCTTTCCTAAAACTTTCTTCATCAATTACCTGTCTAGAAAATGAAGAGTTGATGCTAAAAACTGCCAGATCCTTAATATGATTGACTGTGGCTGGTTTCAGTCAGCAAAAGGTCTCCCAGTAACAAATGACTTGTCCATTTGTTCTCTGACAAGAAGCACAGTCGAGGCCTGGGTGTCATTTGTGCTCAATCAAATCCTAATGCTGATGGAAAGCTCGGGGTTTTGGTGACTCCTGCTGTGCCCCAGTGGGGCTTGGAGAAATGTGTCACCCCTGAACGTGTGCAGGATGGGGCTGGAAGGCCTGGAGCTGTCAGACGGGAATTAACTGGGATGACAAATGGCACAAACATGCCTTTCTCTGTTGGCACTTCCCTGTTGCATGCTTACAAAACTGTTAACTATGGAAAACAAAAGATGGATGGGAGAAGATCTTTTGCTAAATGGTTTTTTATAGAAAAAAAAAAAACAAAACAAAGAGAAGCTTGATGTATGCAAGCTCACTGATAGTCCTTGTTTTACAGCTGGGGAACATAAATAATTTTTCCCTGCTAATGGGATTTTATGATCTCAGATACAGAAAGATTTGTCCTTTATTTTAAGGACATCCAAATTAAAGGAGTGACTTGAAGTGGTAGAGACTGGCCTGGGGACATAGTGAATACAGAACATTAACTCTCATCATATAGGTGATGTTTACAAGACTTTTAAATGCAATTTTTACAACATAATAAAGTTGCTGAATGTGGCATAGAAACGTGTTAGATTTAATTTCTCCACTTCTTTTTGTGTACACATCAATCAAAATAAGATCAACTGTAGGAAAGAACAGGTCATTGTTTTGCCAGGAAAGGTTGGATCAGATGATCATTGAGGCCCCATCCAACCTGGGATTATTAAACTGCAGAGAAATAAATATCCACCGCTTTTAGCTATGTTTTTCCTTTAAAACATTTTGCAGAATACTCACAGCTGGAACAAAGGAAGCTCAGAAAATTGCAACACTGGAGCTTTTCGGGGGGGGGGGGGAAGAGAAAACAGCCACAAATAAGTTCTGATAGTCATTTCTAAATTCTAATAAATACTTCGATTATATTATGCTTTGCCAGATCTGGCCTCCAACTTTGGACTTCATCCAATTCCCTGAAGAACCAGAGGAAATCGAGCGCAAAACTTTGATTGTACTCTTTTCTAAATGGCAAAATAGAACCCACCAATTTCACTGGCATTTTTCTCTGCATCATTTGGCAACACCAGTGGAGGCATTTTCCTGAAGCGGAGAAGAAAACCCCCTCTTTGTCTTTTTAAAATTGCAAGTTATTGCTCAGGGACATGCCCAAGCTTTAAAATAGGGAGCAGTAATTATTATTTCATTATTTCCATTTGGACATTCCTTTAAGAATTACAAAGCTTCAAATCTGCACTTACACATTATAGAGTGAGGAACAGAGGAATACCAACACCTTTAAAGACAACTACTAAAAATGGCAATGTGAGCTTTCACTGTAAAGTGTAGTATTCTGGCGAGGCCTCGGTCTTGCAAATATTCAGCACATGAGCACTCTTACTAAAGCAAGACTCACCCATAGGCTTTTTCACTGGTGGAGTTTCCTTTTATTTATATATATTTTAAGGCAACATATTATGAAAGTTGGAAGGAGGGAAATAACCCGGGAGCAGGAGGTGGGGTCACCATCAGTGTCCATGGACAGCCTTGGGCTCAGCACCTCAGCACAGACACCCCAGCGAGGCCACTGGCCCAGCCAAACCAGAACTCTGTGTCACAAAGAGAAATCATTCCGTGGTATTTTTCTTCCCAGTACTCTCACGTGAACACCTTCCCTCTCTAGTGCAATACCCTGCAGAAGTGACTACACCTAAAAATAACTGCTAAGAAAAGGTTCCTGCATGTCACAGAATCACTGGGTTGGAAGAGATCTCCAAGATCATCAAGTCCAACCCAACCCTAACCTCAACTAAACCATGGCACCAAGTGCCACATCCAGTCTTTTCTTAAACACATCCAGAGATGGTGAATCCACCACCTCCCCGGGTAGACCATTCCAATACTTTACTACCCTTTCTGTAAAAAACCTTTTCCTGATATTTATCACAAGGTCTGTACTGCCTTTCTAACCCTTCCTTCATTTTGTTGGCAGATGATGATGACGTACAGAATTGCATAGGGAAACAGAACGTAAAAAGATAAAAATTAACTTAATTTACACAACCAATAAGAAAGTTTAAAGCAACGATAGAAAAATAATATCAAGGCTAGATACATGGAATTGCCAGTTCAACGGTATTAAGCTTTGGTAGACCAGTTAAAGAGCATAGCACCAAACAAAATCCAACGCCAGCAACACGGGCTTCAGTAGGCGTGAGCTGTGATGAAAATGTAGATCTTGGCAAGGAAAGTCGTGTAGGTTCCCTGCCGCCAGAGTTTCATTTCCACGTCCAGCAGGAAGTCTTTGGGCTCCTTGACCTGGCGCTGCAGGAAGACGACGCCGGTGTAGGCGTTGAGCCTGCGGGTGCTGAAGAAGCCCTCCTCGTTGCCCCTGGTGATGGTGAGCACGATGCTGTCCCCGGCGTAGGCGGGCGAGGGCCCGATGCGGAAGATGTGCGCCGGCACCACGATGTTGGTCTGGAAGTTGAGCTGGTAGTAGGTGATGCGCACCGGCGTGCTCTGGCACTCCAGGAAGTTGAAGCAGCCGATGCGTTCGCACCGCCTGGGGAAAAGGGGAGGGAGGCACCTGTAGGGATGCATTTCTCACACCCAGCAAGTGTTTTCCGTGTAGGGAAAAGTTTAAGACTCACCCCTCAAGGTAAAGAACCCAGAAACTTCCATACCCTCTGTGGACCAAATATTTTCTGAGCCTGAGCTCTTCCCAAGAAAAACTTTTCAACAGTTTTCTTTTCCCCAAAACTACTTTGTGTAAACAACATTCCTTTCCCATAACAACAGGTGTTGTTTGCTATTTCTGTTACTCAGCCGATGGGAGAGGCGTCAGCCCTATGGACCAGTAACGCGCCTTTTAGTGCGGCGTGTTATAAAAGGGCTGAATGAATTGCAAATAAATCTTCTGATTTCTACTGCCTCCTGACTGGAGTCAAACATTTTTTATTTCATGTCCTATTGGGACAACCCTCCTAGCAGTGATTGGCTCAGCGCCAGCACAAGAACATGGATTGGGCTTTGGGAGTGTAACTCAAAGCCTCTTGATGATCTTATTGGTGGCAAGCCAGATTGCCCCTCCTAAAACATTCAGTATTAAGGAAGAAGCAGAAAAGAAGGAGAGGCTCTTTGGAGTGTTTTTAGCAGGCTGTCAGAGGTTTCTCAGACACCTGTGCGTGGCTTATCTTTTGTCTTCTGTAACATTTGTTATTTTGATATTTCTCCTTATTAAACCTTTTGCTTTACAAAACACCTCTGAAGAGCAGTTTCGCTGAAATGGATTTCAGCCACTTCTCTGCAAAGGCTGGATCCTCAGAGACTAATACATTTACATCTGCTTTATTACACTCTGACCACGTGCTGACCTGTATCAGGGACCTTCAGTGGCCAGGGGACGGCTGGGAGAAACACCAAACTCTCAGGGCATTGCGAAGGATCTGACTGACACCTCAGGATTTTGGCTTTTATATTTTTCATCTATTTGTAACCTTGCAATTCTTTAGTGTATAACTCCAAACTCCATACACAGTGTGAGCTGCTGCTTCCCATTTTGGTCAGACACAATTCCTCTCCGGGCCTGGGAATCAAGGACACCTCACTGCCTCAGGCCCTCAGAGATGGAAACAAGAGTTGGGGGGAGCAAACTTGGGGTAAATGACTTCATTACCTGAACTTGTAATTGGAGGATTAAGCCCCAATATACTGTTAAAAGTATGAAAACCCACAACTGGCCATCCATTTTGGGTGTAGCTCCTGGGAGGCTTCATCTGTCCTAAATGTACCTGAAGGGCCTTCAATAAATAGAACTGCTTTTTATTCCCTTAGTTCTGTCTGGCCTCTGTTTTTAGGTAGCCCCAAAAGGCACCAGGACAAATCCCAGGCCTGAACCTCAGCGTGTGATCAGCAGCTGCTTGCTCTGGCCTCCCAGTGCCCATGAACATTTCTGAGTGTGCAGTTGTGGAGCAGTGCCGCCCGAGGCAGGGATCTCAGACACGGGGAGCTGCACCAGGACCAGCCAGAGTCAGGCTGCAAGCGGCACAGAGCTGGGAAGGGGAGCCAGGGGCTCATCCCTGACAGGGCTGGGGCACTGCCCCAAGGAAATGAGACCCTAAAAGGCACCTAAAAGACGCGAGTGGGAAACAAACTCCTCAGCTGGCAAAGCTGCTCAGTTCTGTAAGGAGGAAAAATATGTTTTAAGCCACAGGCAACTAAATATAGGTTCCCAAAGCACTGGCAGCCATTGAGGCAGGAAATGGGTAGGGAGATTTTGGGGCTCCTGAGCCCCAGCTGCTGAGGAGCTGGGGATGTGCCATTCCCAGAACCCTGTGGCCTGGCAAGCTCAGCATCCTGCTCCCCTCCAACAGTCCCTGATGAACTGCAATCTGAATATTAAACAGGGAGCCCCAAACCCACTGCAAAAGTGGAGCACTGAGCAGCCTAGCTGCTCCTGCTCTGATGCAAACAGCCCACAAGATCTTACTTTAAAACTTAATTATAAACAGAGCCATTTCAGAGCTGCAAAGAGAGCTGCAGGCTCTGATCTCTGCTGTTCCAGCAGCAGCTGGAGGGCAAACAGGGGCTCTGGGGCTTCGGAGAACGAAGGATAACCAGACACAAACACTGCACGGGGAAGGTCCATGAGCTCCAGGTGCCAAAGCAGCTTCTCAGAGCTCTGAGCACCCACAGCCACCCACAAATCAAACACCACAGAACAGCAGAGGCACTGGGCTGGTGCTGCCCCAGGGCCATACTCACATGTCAGACACCTTCCTGTAGTTGGAAGGGCACTCGAAGGACAGGCAGCGGAAGCTGCCCTGGATGTTGTAGCAAGTCTCTGCAGCTGAACAGTTGTGGCTTCCTATTGCACACTCATCAATATCTAAGAAGAAGCACAAGAAAAAAAGATGTTCTAAGTTCAAAAGTAAGAATTAACTCCTAGTGTTTTTCAGGAATAACCAAACTCCACCAGGATATAATTAACCCAAGCTAAAAGCCAACAGGGCCCCCTCACTGACTTGTTGAGACTGGAGAAATCTGGGCTGTGCCAAAAGAATGCATCTGTGCACCAAGATGGCTCTGGATTAAAGCAGAGCACCTAAATAAATCTGGTGTTAAAGCAAGCAAGTGCAAAGTAGTCACTGCTGTCCTACAGGATGCAGGAATTGTGAAAAATGGGAACTCAAAACAACACCTCAGAACAAGGCAGGCAGTTTCGAAAACCTAAATACAAATATCTCCCCATAAGGAGATGTAATTACAGAAGACATAGTAAAGAGCACTTAAAGCTCAGACACTTCATGGCCCAGAGCATACACGTGGTTACCTAAACAACACATCCCCACAAGCCCAAGCCATGACAATGCTGAAAACCAGACACAGTGACAAGGATCCAGCCTGAGCAGAAAGCACTGGCAGAGCCCTCACAGTCACATTGTGTTCTCCCAAATGTCTAGACAATGCACGGAGGCTTTAAAATGAAATAAATCCTAACAGACAAGGCATGTGGACTGTGTAGGGCCCTGCAGCTCCACCAATTGTCACAGAGCAGAGAGACTCTTAGAGGGAAACTATAACCTTCCACTCCCTCCCTTCCCCTGGGATGAGAACTGATCTCACACGCGGAACCGGCTGGTTTAAGAGGCTTGCAAAGAAAAGTATACAATAGGAAATAGGAGAGAATCAAAGTCAAGTAAATCCCTTGCTGGTTCTCAGCAGTGCCCGTAGGTGAAAAGAAAATTTCTTCCATATTGCAATCATTGTCATGAAAGCACTCCCTGCACCACTTTGGCTGCGCTGCAAAATACCACAGGCAGTTTCTGCAAAAAAGATCCATATGTTGAGACACTGCTCCACGAAATACAACTCATCTTTGGAAAAAAGGGAATGAGAACATTCCACCAGTAACTCTTCAGAACTGGCCAGATGATGAGCAACTGGAGCCAGATCTTCAGCTGGGGGAAACCCAGATCATCTCCCTGCACTCAACAGAGTCAACACCAACTCAGCCTGTCTCTAACCACGTTTTCAGACACACCTCAGTGTCTGCCCAGCCTTGTAACTACAGACCTGCAGAGCTCCAAACAAGGGGATGGATCCAGGGGAGTTACACCTGCCCTTTTCTAAAGGTATATTTTACGTAAGAGTCTAAGTGCACGTGGATATCACTGCAATCACACTTAAAAACACATTTTAAAATATTTTAGAATGTTTTAAAAGGATTTTAATTGTCATTTAATCTGCCTCACTGCTCCACAGTGAGGATTAAGTATGCTCATGCTGCTCATGATTTACACAGTACAAATCCGCTGCCATTAGAATTCAAGCACAGGAGATACATAACCAAAGTTACATGGAGGGCTCCTGAAAGAGCCAGGGCAGGAAATGCCTGGCAGCTGGTGTAAGGACTGCAGGAATGTAAAGGTAATCAGATCCTCCACCAGGTTACACAGGCAGAGCATCCTTTGGAAAGGGGGGTTCAGCTCAGCACCACACAGCTGCACACCAGATGAAAACCACCAGGCTCCCAGGAGACACCTCCACGATTCTGAAGGGAAGGGATGTGTGAGGGTAGGGCACTTGTCATTTCACTAACATTTATTAATGCCAGCAGGAATAAGCTTAGGTGACACTGCTGGATGGCCAAGATCCAATTACAGTTCCAACATTTCATCTCCCAGTTTTCTGGAGGAGGAAGCTGTAACTCATAAAGAAGCCACAGATTTCTACATCTGGCACCTCTAAAACCCCAGTGATCGCGCGCTGTGCCAAGGTGCACACACAGCTCACGTGAGCAGTCAAGTGCCCCAGTTGGAAGGATGAAGTGGGCTCCTTGGGAATTCATTTCAGCAATCAGCTCACACTGACAGCTGAGTTGCCACAGCACCTTCTTCCAGCACAGGAAAACCGACTTTGCAAACACCGAAATCTGGCAACTCTGCCCAAGACTGACTTTGGAACAGTGACTGCTAGAAAACATGAACCTTGACTGAGCAACTGTAATGGCCGAGCTCATTGCGAGGGTGTTAATGATTGACCCTGAGGAGCGGTTACCTCTGCAGGTCCTGCCGTTGGCTGCCATGGTGTAGCCCTGCTCGGGACAGGCACACTGGTAGCTGCCGGGGACGTTGACGCAGCGGAAGGTGCAGAGGATGCCGGCGCTCTGCGTGCACTCGTCAATGTCTGCGGGGAGAACACAGTCACACAGGGAAAGAAAAGGGGGGAAAGGAGAAAAGGGGGAAAGGGGGAAAAGGGGAAAAGGGAAAGGAAAGTTAAGAGAAGAAAGAGAGAGAAAGAGAAAGAGAAAGAGAAAGAGAAAGAGAAAGAGAAAGAGAAAGAGAAAGAGAAAGAGAAAGAGAAAGAGAAAGAGAAAGAGAAAGAGAAAGAGAAAGAGAAAGAGAAAGAGAAAGAGAAAGAGAAAGAGAAAGAGAAAGAAAGAGATAAAGAGAGAAAGAGACTCACAACTACCCCCAGGCATCACCTGCAGCACCAGGGGCTGCTGAGGGCCAGAGAGCTCTTGCTGCTACAGAGAAGAAACACACATAGCCTGACCAGGAGAGGCAACAGCTTACCTTTACAGGAATGCCCATCTTCTGCCAGCTGGAAGCCTTGCCTGCAGTAGCACTGGTAAGAACCATAAACGTTGGCACACTCCTGGCTGCAGGGGCTGTTATCACATTCATTCACATCTGCATCCAAAAACAAACCCACAGAGATGGCCACAGTGCTTCTGAACAGTGTCTTCCACCTTTTCCTGCCCCTGAAAAACCTTTACCTTCCAGGCAGAGAGTGATTTGTCCCTCTTTTTTCTGCTCCCTAGGCAGAATGCCAAGAAGCTTGAGCATGTCTGTTGCACCTGAATTTCCTTTCTCCATGTGCCAGTGGAAACACACACACATGCAGACATTTGTTTCAGACTTTATAGCTTTCAGTTCACTAAAATATGCAATTGTTACCCTAAAAAAATCATGGAGAACTCAAAAATTTTCCATTCAATTCAAAATCTTTTTTTTTTGTAAGCTTTGTCACTATTGAGTTTCATCTTTATCCAAATTCGAATGGTTTCCTGCTTTAACTTTGTTCTGTTCTCCTTTTCCGTCAAGCGAAAGGAAAGCAAAAAAGTACATGGGGAAAGGAAGAAAGAGGAGAGACTTATTGACACTCATCTGACAATCCCAGTGTTTGACCGCGAATTAGAGCACACAAAGGTTGCTGTGTTGATGGCAACGCCTTCTCTAAAGTGCCCTAATTCTCACAGCAATTTCTTCCCCGCGGAGAGGAGGGCTGGTACCTTCGCAATGCTTTCCGTCGTAGGAGAGGCGGAATCCCGAGGAGCAGGAGCAGTGGTAGGAGCCGGGCGTGTTCTCACACGTGTGCTGGCACAGCCGCCCCGGGTAATTCCAGCACTCGTTGATGTCTGCCAGCACGACAAGGAAACTCACCATCAGCTCAGGGGCACCAGCAAAGCAGGTGCAGGAGGGTGGTTTTTAAAGTGTCAGGGATTGGTTTGCAAGGCGTGAAGTGCTCGGCCAGGGTTTGAGGCTGCCTGACTCCCAGCTCTGCCCGCTGCACCGGAGGGACAAAGGACACAGTGCTGCGTCGTGGCTCTGGGGAGGAAAGTGCTGAAACCTCCAGACAGACAAATTCCGAATCTGCCTGTCAGAAGCACAACCCACAGGGAAGTACTCTGCAGATGGCTCTAAGTGACAACCTGCAGGCAAACCAAGCCAAGGGTCCCAAATCCCCGGCGGGCGCGGCAGAGCTGTGGGTGCGCTGCACCGCCCAGCTCCGGAGGTGATGCTGAGCACTGCACAGCTCCCGCTGCGGTGGTGCTGAGCACTGCACAGCTCCCGCTGCAGTGGTGCTGAGCACTGCCCCGGGGCCAGGGCTCCGCCAGGGCCAGCCCCCAGCCCCTGCTGTGCCCCACGTACCGATGCAGCTGCGGCTGAAGGCGTCGTACTGATAGCCCATCTTGCAGTCACAGCGGTAGCCCCCGGGCAGGTTGTGGCACAGCTGCCCCTCTCCACACCGGTGCACCCCAGCCTGGCACTCGTCCACATCTGCAGAGCCAGACAGGGAAAGCTGCTTCAGCACGGGTTGATTAAAACCAGTGTTGGTGAAGGGACGCAAAAAGGGCCATTGAAGGGCAGGGTTAGAAACTGGACAGGGGAAACATCACAGCTTCTCCCTCCGCAGTCCTCGCAGGGGCAGTGGAATCAAACCTGGGGAAGGCAGAGCTTTCACAGTGAAAATGGTAACTGGACTTGCAATGAGGCTCTCCCAGTATATTCTGCATTTCAGTGTACGCACACTTTGATTCTGCTCAAACCATGACATTTAAAGCCCCCATTCTGATGTTCTGCCATTCCATGAGTCACATCAAACCATTTAAAGCAAAACAAGAACCAGCCAGAAATTCTGCTCATCCCTTCAATTAAAGCAACTGCTATTTTCATCTCCACTTGCCCTCTCAGTCTGGTCCTGCTGTCTGCCTTTTGCTCTTTCCCAATGTTGATCTTTTTTCTTTTCTCTATCAGCTCCCATTTTGATATTCCCCGCGGCCTCTCATCCAAAATCCAATACCAACAAATTAGTTGCTTCTCCACTCACACACATCATTTCCAATCTCATTTAAACATCCTCGGAGGAAGACGAGAGTTTTCAATACAGGCTGATTTACAAGACTTGCAACATGACTAAATAGCTCATCAGCATCTAACAAATCTCTCTTACCATCTGTGGCAAGAAGCATCAAAAAGTCTGATTAACCCTCACAATTGCGTACTTCTTCAAGCATTCCAAGCTCTGCCACTTCCTAAGCCAACAGATCCTGCCTTCTCCCTGTTGTTCACATCTTCAACTACTTTTACAACCCAAATCCCTGTTCATGTAACGATCATTAGGATGGATCTCTAAGGCTGGAAATTCGCCATGCTGCCCTATTTGAAGTCATAAATTTGAGCACTAAATCATGTCAAAGGGTTCCTGGGCAGCTCTCCATCAAACAACAGCCTTGAAGGGGCCGCACCCACAGCCACAGCAATCCCTGCTGGCACTGGGTCAGGGATGGCAGGGAATGAGGGAATGCCCCTCACCATGCAGGAATTCCTGACAGGAGCCGAGATTTCTGCTGGAACACAAAGTCCTCGTTTTCTCTGAATCAGAGGTAGCACCAAAACCAAGGAAGTCTCTAATGCAGATAACAATTTACAAAGCAGCAGCTTTATTTGTAATGAATTCGTGTCTGCAACCATTTTGTTAGTTTGTCCAAAGTTCCGTATTCCATTGCATTCAGACTTTAATTACTTCTAGGGCATTACACCATCAGAACTGTGCCATATTTCACACTTACAGCAGTTTTCAGCTAAATCTAAGAGGCAGTTTTTAATAACTCATTTGCTCAGTCAGAAAATCTGAACATTTTAAAGACAGATGAATTCTCTAAGCAGAGGAGATGACCCTACAAGTGTCGTTCTGCTGAAGAAACACGTGTAGATGATGTTTTTACTGCTGTGTATAAATCTGATTCGGGAATCTAATTAGCTATTGTAATGCCTCAAAGACACTAGTCTTTATCACAGAGAGAGGAAATTAGGACCATATGCTTTTCTTCTTTCTTCCCTGTGCTCTCTGCCAACTTAAAAAAAAGCCATTAAAAAAAAATACCAAACAACACAGACCAGCATCAGGGACAGAGTGCACACAGCAAAGACAGAGAAATCACCGATTAACATCAATTATTCCCAAAATCAAGGTAGAGAAGCCTCCTTATGCCTGCTCCTGAGCAGCCTTGTCAGTGGTGTAAAGCAGGGCCATCAGAAATCATTGTCTTATCGCACTGTGCTCTAGAGCAGAGAGGCTGGAGGATTAATGGCAATTTCCTCCTCTCTCTCATGGATTTACACACAGTCCCTTTTGTTTTAGGAACAACTGGGGAGAAAAGCTGGGTTCTTTCTGTACCATCAGTTTGAAATTTAGGAATATAACTTGCCCCAGCCACTAGAGAGTCGCAGAATCATTAAGGCTGGAGAATCATTAAGGCCTCCAAAATCACCAAGTCTGTTGATCCAGCACCACCACGTTCACCACTAAGCCATGTCCCCAGGTGCCACATCCACAGGTTTTTGACCAGGTCCAGGGGTGGGGACTGCCCCCCTGCCCTCCTTTGCAGAGCATGCAGAGCGAAGGCTGCTGGTCAGGATGGCTGTGCTGCTCAGGGCTGACTGCTGTCTTGTGGGGAAAATGGCATTCAGGGACACTGTGGCATGGTGCTCACCCTAAAAACAACCCCAGGTGGTGCAACCATACCCAGCCCAGGTGACCTGGCTGAGAAGGGATCAAAAGCTGCAGAACTGTGTCTGCACAGAACTGAGGGAGACAGGACTTTTGGAGCTTCTTTTTTGGAAGTACTGAAATATCCCAGGCTGTAACAGGACAGCAAAGAACACAGCACTGCTTTGCCCTGAACTTACAAACCACAGTATTTGGAAGCTTTCTCAATTTCCTCAGTTGCACACATAAACTGTTCTTTCCAAATCTGCTACTTCCAAATCCTCTCCACCTTTCCACTGGCCACCCGTGGTGTGGATAGTCCTGGGACTAAAACCATGAGGGAGAGAGAGGACAATGAAGAGCAGAAAGGCGAATGCAGAAATAAATATCTGTGGAAATGGGGTCTGGCTGTACCACTGGAGTGCCCTACAAGTTGCTAACCATGACCAAATTAATGGTTTTTAACACAGCTCCCAGCCACCTGCAGCCCTACAAAGAACATTTTGTTAATCTGTCATCCTTTGTTCCAGGGGAAGGTAGATAAAGATCACTGGGGTCTCAGCACTGAGCAAACTGCTGCTTTGTCATTTCTTTTTTAATTTCCCCCACTGTCATTTTGGGATTTCCTATCGCATGTAGCTTGGAAGATGGGGAATTGGAGAACACCCAGCCAGCCTTGCCTTGGGCACCAGGGACTGAGCTTCCCTGCCCTTGGTGCCTCATGTGCTCATTTACAGACAAACATTAACAAGCACTGAAATCTGCCATTCTGAGCCAGTAACTCCCCAAATACACTGGAACAAACACAAATCAGGATCAAGCTGCATGCCAGCCTATTCAAATATTTCATGTACTCATTCTCCTCAGAATTCCTTTCACACAGTGAGAATTTATCCTGAACACCCTCACAGGTGGATGCAATGGGAACACCATGCACAGAACATCCCTTCAAAGAACATCCACTTGGTGCTCCTCCTGTGAGCCCCCAAACCCAGCACTCCCTGTTTGCTGCAGATCACTCCACTTCCAGGGAGGTACTACAAAAACCACCGAGGCCTTGTGCTCTTGCCTGCCAGGATGAGTTAAATAACTAAAACACATTCTCTCCAGAGTGGAAGCCAGTCAATCCCATCTGCAGCCAAAACCAGCTGCTGAGCGCACCAAGAGAAACTCCGCGGAGCAATGACAGGATCCTGCAGCACAAGCAAACCCCAGAACTGCAGGGACAGCAAATTCCCCTTCCTCAAAGACATGTAGGAATCTGGAGGTAACTCCAAACATGTCTTTGGCAGTGGCACAGATTTTTCCCCTGCCCAGCCCCGGGCTGCCCTCACCGACGCAGCGCGTGCCGTCCTCGTTGGCGTGGTACCCTCTGCTGCAGCTCAGCGTGTTCCTCTGGCACGTGTAGGACCCCACCGTGTTGATGCAGTTGAATCCCGGCTTGCAGGGCTCAGGGAGAGATGTGCACTCATTGATATCTGGTGAAGAAAACAAACAGAGCAGTGAGAGATGCTGTTTAAACCATCTGGCCTGCTTTTGATACGTGGCTGGGTGAGGTCAGAGTGTTATCAGTCCCACCAAGGTGTATCAAGCTCTGAGGGACGCCAGCAGCCTCTCAGAAATGGCTTAAGAATAATTAGTGAGACAGCTGATTGGAGGTGTTTGGAAATAGCAAAAAGGTTTTAATTAAAGATAAAATAACTATACAAAACAAAAAAGGTAAAAGCTGTGCACAGTGCAGGGAGGTCCCTTGCACCTGCGAAGACATCCCGAAAAGTCCTGAGAATGTTCATGCTCTCTCTGAAGTATTCATCGATCTAGGATGGATTTTTGGCTTGCTGCCCAACAGAAAATAGCTACATTCCTTGAGGAACAGCTAAAGAACCAACAGGTGCTTTTGTCCTGCCACTGGGCCAGTTATGGTGAGAAAAGCACAGAAGTTTCTGGTTCTTCTTCCTTAAAAGTTCAGGGGCGAGGCTTAAACTCTTTTCCTAATATGGGAACACCTGCTTGGGTGTGAGGGTGCACTGCAACAATGCTTTCTTCCAACCGTCCCTTCTTTTCCTTCACTTCAACTTCTTGTGCTACAAAGATAAGGCTGCTGAAGGTCTGCTGTGGGGATAGTTCCAAGTTCAAGTGGGGATAGTTCCAAGTTCAAGTATTCACACCTTTAAACGGACAGCAGCATTGACATTACGTTCAGAGCAGGGTTTGAGGACAGCTCCCCATCCCAAGGGGTCACTGCTCCTTCCTGGGAGCCCCAGGAGCTGCAGCCCAGGGCACAGAGCCCTGCTGCTCACACTCACCCACACAGTTCCCCTCAGGGTCCTGCAGGAACCCGTCCATGCAGCGCTGCTTGGACTCGCAGTAGAAGGAGCCCTCGGTGTTCTGACAGACAAAGTTCACCTTGCAGCTGTGGGTTCCTCTCTCGCACTCGTCGATATCTGCTCATCACACCAAAACACCACACTGGGGTCAGCTCAGCTCCACCGAGGAAATTAGGAGCCATTATTTCAACAGACACCTGGTACCAATGGGAAATCTGAGGCTGAAGTGTGGGTGCTCTGGGGCATCCCTTCAGGATTTGTCAGGTCCTGCAGCAAATTTGATTCAGGGCCTTACTGCCTCATTCACAGCATCTCTTGCAACCCACAAATACCAAAATATCTGCATTTTTTTACAGGCTGCTGTAAAACAATTTGTAAGTATTATAATCCTCTATAATCTAATTTTGAGACTAGGAAGTAAATTAGATTAGTAATAAATGTTAGAAATGCTCTAGAATCAGACAACAGAACAAGACATTCACAAAACAGCCTCTTCAAGTAAACCAAGCTTTATCTATGACAGCTGTTTATAAAGGGAGATTTCGGATCATTTCTATTTTATAACTTTATGTTCTATGCCAAAAGCTAAGCTCTTTCCTTAGGCATCTCTTACTCCAGCTGTCAGGGATCTGTAAAACTCGTAGGTGTAAATAACAGTGAGTTTTGCCCTGAAGGCAGGGCTCGTGTGTCCCTTGCACACTCCTGTGCTGCTGTGAGCACTGATGTTCCCTTCTCTGTTAGACACCTACAGAGACCAGGACAGGGGGATGAAGAATAACTTCTTAACCCTGTGACCATCCCAAATGGTTGAATGCAAATGTAAAATGTAAATAAATGCTAACAGAGATCCTGAACACGGGGAAGGTGGGGCTGTCAGCCCTGTGATCCATTCAGGCTGCGAATTTTCCCTGGAATCGCCAGCAAACAGCATCAGCTGAGCCAGGCAGAGGAGCTGAGGGGGATTCCTCCATCAGGGAGATGGCAAATCCTAATTCAGAAGGCTTCATCCATGTTCTGAGTAATTTACAGTTATCCCTGGGAGCCATTTCAAACGAGTGGATGTGCAGGGGGTGCCTGCAAAGCCCAACACTTGAGCAGCCTCTTTTAGCTGCAGCGCTGGTGCCACAGAGCAGCAACACCAAAATGCTTTGCAATCCCTTCCCCTCCCCCTGTGTAGGGGCTGAAGAGCCCTTTCCTTACCCACACACTCCCCATCCTTCAGCTCGTGGCCGGGCTGGCAGCTCAGCTCCTGCAGGCAGCGGAAGGAGCCCATGGTGTTGACACAGTGCTCTCTCCTCTGGCAGGTGTGTCTCTCTGTCACACACTCGTTGATGTCTGTGAGAGAGAGGGAACAGGTCAGTGCCACGGGCTGCCAAGGCATCTCCCTCTTCCTGCTCTTTTGGAAGGAGCAGAAAGCCCAGATGAAAGACAGTCAATGCAGTTACAGTGCTCTGATGGGAGATGTTTTTAGTCCAGGGTCTTTAGTTAGCACAGAGTGACTGAGGAGACACGAATCCCAGGGGGATTTCCTCCTCCTCCCCTCTCCCCAGAGGCCATGGGGTGGTGCAGGCACTGGGGACAGGGATGGACAGGACTGAGGGAAGGCAGAGGATTGATGAGCAGCCGGTGGAGACGGGATGGGAACTCCTGGACAAATGAATGAGAAAGGGATTAATGCCCACTGCTCCTCACCAGAGCTCCACAGCCCCGCCACTGAGCAGTCCTGCTGCCTCAGGCCAGGCTGGCAGGGGCTGCTGGGCTGGCAACTACTCCAGGGTCACCCTGCTTCTCAGCTGGATCATGCTGGTACCTGCTCCCTAAGAAATGCATCCCTGCGACTGCACATGCAGGAACTCATGGAGAGGAACCCTGACGGCTCAATCGAGTTTGTAAATTTGTATGTGGAGCTTTAAAGAGATCTGATTTCAGCAGGTGGAGTAGTGGAAAAGTTTTTAAAAAAAACCACTTGAACGCAAGATTGCAGAGCATGAGACAATTAGGGAAGGAATATGAAACACCTTTAAAATGATACGTTTTGATAGGCTTGGATGAAATCATCTCAAATTCAGGTCTTGCTTATGTTAATAACGAAAGCTAGAACAGCATGATGAGCAAATACTTCGAAGCAACAAAAAGGGTCAGAGACTGGGAAGGGAAATTTTCTTGCCAACCTCCACAAAGCCTCACACATTCCCATTTCTATATAAAGCTAAGAACTGCTAGAGCTAACAAAAGCCAAATGTGACCAGAACCATTACCACTCCTCTGGCTGCTCTGTGTGTGAAGCTGTTCTCATACTACACAATAAAGCAAGTATTGTTTAAATCAGACTTTCATTTTGGCTGTAGAACCTCATTTTCAGATAAGTACATCAGATATATGACTTCCCCCGTGGAGCATGAAAACAGGAAAAGCCATTTGAAAAGATTTTTGTCTTTAAAACTGTGTCAGCTAGTTTTCTAGCAAGGAAATGAGGAGGAGCACCAAAAAACTTCAGTTCCTGGTGGGCTGGGATAACTGGTGGTGTGCACTGAGTTTTGCAAGACCTGCATTAGCTTGGTTACATTGCACTTCTCACTTATTCCTATTTCCCTTTTCTTTTTTTGCTCTGTTTGCCATTGCTACCCTCCACATGCTGTGGAGTTCCTTTCCAAAGGAATTGGTTGATCCACAGCAAGGTCCTGACCATCACCTGGATCTCTTTCTACCTGTCCCACACGAGGTTTGAGCTCCTCCATGGAGAGACAGGTCCTTGCCTGCCCCAAAGTTCCTGCAGGGTTATGTCCCCCCAATGCCTTTCCCAGTTTCTGTTCATTAGAGTGAGGAGTATTTTCACAAGTGATCCTGTGGGGGTAACAAAATCCCCTCAACATGCTGAGAGATGACTACAAGGTTCTGTGGTAGATCCCTCTCACCTTAGGCTTAGTTCTTTAATAATTTTCATTTTTAAAAAAATTTATTGTAGAGAAAACCAGCAGTGGATGGCCACTTAACAGCACGCAAAGCACTGCAAGACTTTCTGCTGGCTGTACCACAGGTCTGAGATTATCTGTCCTTGCAAAAACCACAAAAAGGTCCTTCACAAAAACAAACTGACAGCACCATGAGCTTGAGTCAGTCCAGCACCACGTCAAAAGAGTAAAGTGTGTTTGTCTGAAATATGAACCAAAGAGGGTAGGAGGCATTCCATGTAATCAGCAGGTGGAATATTAAATAACAGGCATAAAAAAAGGTTGTGATCTCATAGAGGAAAAAAAAATCGAATATGATTTCATGTTTTGTCTGTATTTTTGATTCAATTTGCAAAACTCTGAGTACTTGAAAAAATATGCAGAACTGGCTGGAACACATTTGAGGAAATTAAAATGCTGGAAACTGGCAGATTACAATGCAGAATTCTTGCTTTCAATGGGAGTTCTGTGCACATGAGACACTGACAAGCTCTAAAGACTGACTGTGAGCTGGGCTGAGCTGCAAGGCTTAAACCCTGAGCCATGGCCATGCAAAGCTCTGCTCTGCCTGCCCAGAGCCAGGACAGGAACCTCTGGCTGTGCCAGCTGCCAGCCCAGCACTGCTGGCCAGTTTATCATGCAAACATCCCTGGTTTTGTTCATTTGTCTAAACAAATTCCTAAATTTGCTGTAGACCCCAGAGTGCCCATGACCGTGGAAGCCAACTCCACAAGTCAGTGAGATGCTTGACAGAGCACTAGGAATAACAGAGTTATGCTTTCAGTCTCAAACACAGTTAATTCCAACACTGGACCAGCTGTGGTATTCATCCAACCCAATTAGGGCTGTGAGGGAGGGTAAGATGATATTTAATTTAAAAAACAGCAAACAGAGGAAAAAATAACTCAGTACTATACCAAAAACAAGTCACACAGTTAATTTTTGAGGAATCTGCTCAGTGTGTGTGGCAGCAACATTCCTCACTTTATGTCAGCAAAACCCAGAGTGAAATGCAATCATGTAATAACTCTTTTTTTCCCCAGATCTGTTGCTGCAAACAGCAGCACACACTCCATCCCCGAGCACATTTTTACATCCAAGAGCTGGATGATATTCCTTTTGCAGAGGAATATCAACATTTACCTAGTGCTATTTATTTCAATTTGCACTTCGACACCAAAAACCTCATTTTGGTGCACCTCCTATTAAAAAAGTGAAATGTAGACTTTTCTTGTGCTGAATCTGCAGTTTCTCATTATTTTTTTTTTCTCTTCCAATCTCCTCAGCTCTGTTTGTTTTATGGGACACATCTGTGCAATGCAGGCACTTTGTTATTTTGCAGCCACCCACCCTGTGGGTCCAGGAATAAAGAGACCACGTCTTGCTCCCTGTCAGGAGGGAAACTGAGCTGGGAGCAGCAAGGACAAGAACAGAGCTGTCAGTGTGTGGTGGGAATGGTTTTGTCTGGAAGTCACCAGAAGAGCAGCACCCAGCCTGCCTCTTATCCCTGGAGCTTCCAGCCCAAAGACATCTCGGGATGTGCTCCCAAAAACTCCCAGAGGTGCTGTGTGAGAGCTGTTCGAACAGCTGTTGACTCCTCTCTGTGCATGGCTGCCTTTTGGGAATCCTGGCTGTCTGCTCCTGAATGCACCTGGAGTTATAATCCCCCACCTCTGACTAAAGGAAATTCCACAGATCATAGATTATCAGCTGCTTTGTGCCTGTGCAAAGACTGTAGAACACGCTAAGAGTGACATCGCTAAACCAACAAGAATTTGCAGACTAATTACCAGCGGTTTTCTCGCGGTGTTTGGGACAGCTCAAGGTGGAGAACAAAAGCGGTTAGGCTGGAAAAAGATACCCCAGGAGAAGGAGGCAGCGAGCAAAACGCAAACCACAGTGTGCCTGTGGCTTTCCCCTTGGACGACAAAAGTAGGAAAAAATGTTAAACATGGCAAATGTTCTGCTGGCACCACACACGGAGCAGAGCTGGATGGGAGTGGGGAGCACACACACAAAAAAAGGAAGAGGATTTCCCAAGTTTTTTAGGTTATTTCAAAGGATACCTGTAAGAAGTGCCCTGCGTTAGAGGAACACAGAGGTTTGGTGTTTAGTGAGGGAGTAAGGCTTCACAAATGGGAAACGTGTCTTTGCTTTCATGAGTAGTGCCTGAGGTTTATCTGGTGCAGTCATAACAAAACTGTTCTGATGCCGTGGGGCAGAGGGAGAACATGAGCCAAAGGAAGCACTTGGCTCCTGCCACAGCAGCTCCTGCCAGAGCTGCAGACACACGGGCAGTGGGATGGTGCAGAACACTCTTGGGAGAGGTGAGAAAGGACAGATCCATCCCTCCTGCACAGTCCAGGGAAAACATCAGGGGCTTCAGGGGCAAGATCAGGAGCAGAGCTGCATTCCTGCAGCTGCCAGGAGCTGCTGCACAAGGCTACCTGAATCCTGAGCTGCTGTGGTCACCACACCTGTGGGCTGGGGGCTGCTGCACAAGGCTACACCTGCACCCCGAGAACGGATGGCTGGGGAAAAAGGCAGACAGCACACAGCTCGTGGGGTGAAGGGCTGAGCAGATGGTGCACATGTGTTGGTGCTGCCTGGCTCTGAGGTGCCAGGTGCAGGGATGGCCAGGGGGCCTGGAGCACGGATGGTGTGGCTGCAGAGCATGGAGAGCTGTGATGGGATGGGAACGTGTGCCTCTCGTCTTACCAACACATTTCCTATGCCTGTTGAGAATAAAGCCCTCTGCACACATCCCACTGGGGCTGACACAGGAGAAAGATCCCAGTGTGTTCTCACAAAACTGTCCGCTGGAACAAGCCTGAGCACCTGTGAGACACTCATCCAAATCTACAGCAGCACGGGGCAGGCAAAAGGGAAAAACAGAACTCCATTAGAACAGTTCCTGAAATGAAATGATGTTTCTCCCGCGCCCAGGATGGCAGGATGGAGTGTGCTGGAGCTCCCACATCAGCACCAGGCTGGAACACAAGCAGTTACACTGAAAAGAGGCCGGCAAGAAACCCTCGGAGATCGTTCAGTCCTTGCTCACTCTCCTGTACTTCTGCCGTTCCAGAAAGAAACATCCTTATAAAAAGCAGGCATTCACACAGACACAGTGCACCCTCCTTGAAAGAAACCTGCTCCAGTGCACCACCACCCTCACCATCAGATCCCGACTTCAACAGAGATTATAAATGTCCCTTGCCAACGTTTAAACTCACTGCCTCCACTGACAAATATAAATCTTTTCATTTCCTGTAGGAAAACGATTGCCTTGAAATGCCCCTTTTGCTTCTGACATTAATTAATCAAATTAGCTTCCACCACACTTGAGTAAGCAGTGCACTGTGAATATTTCATCTGGTGACATTAAAATCCCATTTTCTTCACAGACTGTCTGGAATTTCATGAAAATGATTTGTTATTCAATAAGATCTAAGATTAAGAGCGATGTGGATAATTTGTGAGCAATTCTGAGCATTGGGAGCTCCTGCTTGCATTTCACTGTTATTGCTCCCTTACTTAGAGATTTATGATTAAGGTATGTCACAGGGCATTGCTTCTGACCCCCAAACCCTCCCTGGGCAAACATATCCCTTGTCACTCCTCAAGAAGGTCCCTTGAAAATTCCTGTAATGGGAATGGTGATGGTGCAGCTTTGGAATTCATTGCTCATCACTGCGCAGGCCAGAGCTCCAGCAGCCTGTGAACACCTGGAGCTGGCCCAGCACACCCCATGGTACGTCCTGCCTCAGCTGTGAAGCCTCCTTGAGTTCAGGTGTCCAAGGCAGGAGGAGCTAGGAGCCAACAGAGCAGATGCCAGGGCAGAGCTGTGCCCTGAGGGTGTCCCAGCACAGCAGAGGTGTCCTGCTCCCTGCTCCTGCTCCAGCCAGAGTGCTGCATGGCCACAGCAGTGACACACAGCCTGGGCAGGAACCTGCGTGGGAAGAGAAACCAGAAGGGCTGAAAAAAAGCCTGCAATGTCAGAGGAAAAAAGCACCAGCCCTGGCTGGCCTCCACCTCGGCAGGTAACACCACGCTGTGCTTCAGGAGTATCTGTGAGCTGGGCTTCCTCCTGCCAAACCAAGGTCTATCCGATGGCACTGCAATTCCCACTTCTGAAAATGAGGAGCACACAAACATTTAGGCATGGCTCTGTGGGGAGCCCAGAGCACTCACCTTCACAGGAAACCCCATCAGCCATGAGCGTGTACCCAGCCATGCAGGAGCACACTGCATCTCCCTCCACGATGTTGCACAGGTGCTTGCAGGGGCCGTTATCTGCACGACACAAAATTGCAAAATCCATCAGGACCCCCAGCACAGATCAGCTGCAGTTCCACACTGCCAGGACAGCCAGGCACAACCCCAGCGCAGGCAAGGGCAGTCAGCCTGTGCCCAACCTGTGCAGCTGCTTCCAACCCTCCTGCTGTGCACTGACACAGCTGGACACTCCTGCCTGCACTGCCCACATCTCCCTGCACTGCCCCCAGCACCCTGCACTGCCCACATCACCCTGCACTGCCCACATCTCCCTGCACTGCCCACATCACCCTGCACTGCCCCCAGCACCCTGCACTGCCCCCAGCACCCTGCACTGCCCCCAGCACCCTGCACTGCCCCCAGCACCCTGCACTGCCCACATCACCCTGCACTGCCCACATCACCCTGCACTGCCCCCAGCACCCTGCACTGCCCCCAGCACCCTGCACTGCTCCCAGCACCCTGCACTGCCCCCAGCACCCTGCACTGCCCCCAGCACCCTGCACTGCCCACATCACCCTGCACTGCCCACATCACCCTGCACTGCCCCCAGCACCCTGCACTGCCCCCAGCACCCTGCACTGCCCCCAGCACCCTGCACTGCTCCCAGCACCCTGCACTGCCCCCAGCACCCTGCACTGCCCCCAGCACCCTGCACTGCCCCCAGCACCCTGCACTGCCCCCAGCACCCTGCACTGCCCCCAGCACCCTGCACTGCCCACATCACCCTGCACTGCCCCCAGCACCCTGCACTGCCCACATCACCCTGCACTGCCCACATCACCCTGCACTGCCCCCAGCACCCTGCACTGCCCCCAGCACCCTGCACTGCCCCCAGCACCCTGCACTGCCCCCATCACCCTGCACTGCCCCCAGCACCCTGCACTGCCCCCATCACCCTGCACTGCCCCCAGCACCCTGCACTGCCCCCATCACCCTGCACTGCCCCCAGCACCCTGCACTGCCCACATCACCCTGCACTGCCCCCAGCACCCTGCACTGCCCACATCACCCTGCACTGCCCACATCACCCTGCACTGCCCACATCACCCTGCACTGCCCCCAGCACCCTGCACTGCCCACATCACCCTGCACTGCCCACATCACCCTGCACTGCCCACATCTCCCTGCACTGCCCCCAGCACCCTGCACTGCCCCCATCACCCTGCACTGCCCCCAGCACCCTGCACTGCCCACATCACCCTGCACTGCCCCCAGCACCCTGCACTGCCCACATCACCCTGCACTGCCCACATCACCCTGCACTGCCCCCAGCACCCTGCACTGCCCCCAGCACCCTGCACTGCCCTCAGCACCCTGCACTGCCCACATCACCCTGCACTGCCCACATCACCCTGCACTGCCCCCAGCACCCTGCACTGCCCCCAGCACCCTGCACTGCCCCCAGCACCCTGCACTGCTCCCAGCACCCTGCACTGCCCCCAGCACCCTGCACTGCCCACATCACCCTGCACTGCCCCCAGCACCCTGCACTGCCCCCAGCACCCTGCACTGCCCCCAGCACCCTGCACTGCTCCCAGCACCCTGCACTGCCCCCAGCACCCTGCACTGCCCACATCACCCTGCACTGCCCTCAGCACCCTGCACTGCCCCCAGCACCCTGCACAGCTGCACTGCCCACCCCAGCCTGAGCAGCAGCTGGGGAGTAACCCTGAAAGCAGAGAGCAGCCTCAAACTTCTTCCTTGGGTTTCCCCTGACACTTCCTCAGCCTCATGCTTGAGATTAAAGCTGGGCACTGAAATCAGACTGGAGAAGGGATGAGTGGAGTTTTATTCTAACATCCCTCTGCAGCTGACACCTCCAGCTTACCTTTGCACTTGTCCTGCTCTTCCTGCAGGGACACCACGAGGATGGGCTGGGAGGGAGAAGCCACTGGAGGGATGGTGGCTTCAGCTTCCAGCCTGGTCACCTGTTCCCTGTCAGGATCTGCAAGGCAAGGGAGGGTCAGGGACAGCAGCGTCCCCAGTGTCTATGCCAGGGCAAGGGGTGATCCCATCCACCCCACTCCATCGTGGTTTGGAGGAGGAAACAAACATCATGGATAGAGATCAGAGATCATTATGGATACAGATCAGCCTGGCTGACAACAACTTCTGTAAAGGAATATCTGAATAAGCTAGAAAAGCTTATTATGCTACCTGCAATATCTGAATAAGCTAGAAATTGCATATTTAATTTTTAAAACGTTTGCTGGATTTTAAATACAGTGGCTTTCATTCGGTATTTGATGGGAAAAAAACAAAACCCAAACCCAAAAGAAGCCTTTGACCTTTTCCTGTCCATCCTATTTCAACACAAACAACAAACATCTTTACAAGCACAGGGTACTTTGGAATGACTTTTGTACAGCCAAGTGGAAAACATGACAGCTGCTGTCTGCCACTAATATTTTCAACAGACAGTAATGTTAAAGGTATCACGAAGGAAAGAGCTCCGTTACATCAGTAAGACTAACCCAGTTTATCAGCACCATCAAAACAGAAGCCTAAATCTACAGGGCTAAATTCTCCCTCAAGAGGGATGTGTCCTGTTCCCACTGAGTTCCAAGTGTCACCTGGAGCAAAGTGTGAGCTCCAAAACTGTGACAACCTTAAATGACCAAGGGTGACTGCAGTGTAGGTTTGGGGGATGGGAAGAGTGATTTCCCTAAACAAATGGAGTCAGCACAGACACATAACAGGCTGTGGAACAGAGACAAACCAAAATTCTAGCCAAAATTCACCTGAATTCTCACAGCCTGAGTGGCTTTCCCAGGAATGCAGAGATGTGCACAGACACAGCGGGACAAGGAGAGCTGAAAGGTCACTGTGCCACATGTGGTTCAGCCCAGCAAAGACACTGAGGCTCCCCACCACCTCCCCGAGCCTCCCTCAGCCTGCCCTGCCCTGGCCCTGCCACACACCTCTGGGGTCCCTCAGTGTCCCCTGCCCCTGTCACAGTCCCATTCCCCAGGTGAGCTCTGCAAACCCCTCTGCAGCCCTGGGCACAGCCCTGAGCCCCGCAGTGCTGCCGATCTGCAGGAACATCACTCCCCAGATGATGTTTCACACGGAGCTCCAGCAGAGGCAGTGCTGGGAGAGGAACAGCAAAGCAAAACCACAAACACGCTCCAGGTGAGCAATCAGGCCACACTTGGCAGGGCTAAAATAAGAACTTTTCTTTGCCTCTTTTGGATGAGGCTCCTTTCCCAGAATTTCAATATAAGCAGAGCAGACAGCTGCCACAGGAACAGTCAAATGCATTCTTGAGGTAAATGCTGTAACAGCAAATTAAGAAGGATGACGGACACAGTGCTCATTGCTTGGCTTGGGCAGAGGATTAGAAGCCTAAGGAGTTCTGTCATTGGATGGAAACACTGCTTTTGCCCGTTAAATAACACAAAGCACTTGTAACTTATACGAGGCTTCAACTTTCTGGGTTATCTGACTTGAAATTGTGCCATTGGAGAACTCCACACAGCAAACAATTACAGCACAATAGACTTTCTTTCCCAGACTTCCACCACACTAGATAAATTTAGAGTTTGTTGTCACTGAAGGATGTTAATGATTTTAGATAAAAATCAGAGCTCAGGAAGCAATGCTCTCTGTCTGAATTGAGTTTATCTAAACTTATCTAAAGAAAATCTAACTGAAATACAAAATTACTCTGAAAAGAACAGGTATCTCTTTAAAAACCTTCCTCTTCTGAAAAGTGCAAACACTCTTAATTCGAACATACGGAACACCACCCTTATCCCATGCCACCAAACACAAAAATTAGGCACAACTGAGTTTCCTAACTTATCATTTTTCTTTACATTGTACAGTTTCTACAGAACATGCAGAATTTTAAGAAAGCAGATTGCCTTGTGAATCACTTCTTATAGTCCACAAAATCCTTTGTAATTTACAGAGCAGCTGTCCCTAACAAAACATCAGGAAAGCTCTACTTTGAGTCCTGAAACTGAAATAAACACGACAGACAAACCTGCATCAACAGCCATCAAAAAAACCTCAGAGAAGCTGCAGAGAAAGTAAAGAGAAGCTTGATTTGAGAGCAGGTATGAAGACCCTGCCCTTCACATCCCTTTTCTGACCTGGAGAGCAGCTGGTGCCATCCTCCTGCAGGGTGAACTCGGGGAAACAGGAGCACTTGTAGGAGCCCACGGTGTTGATGCAGAGGTGCTGGCAGAGCTCCCCGCCGTAGAGCAGACACTCATCCAGGTCATCCCCAGGCAGGCTGTTGGACAGCTCGGCCTCACTGCTGATGGACAACGCCTCGTGGTGATCGTCCCTCTCTGAAACTGCAGCAGAACGTCTCTGACAGAGCTGTTGGGGGTGGCACTGGACACAACGGGGGGTGTGGGCACACGATGCCAACTACAGTCAGATCTACCCAAAAACAGTTACTGCAAGGGTGAGAACAAAGGAACCCACCCTGGAGATAACAGCGTTGTGCTGGAGGGCCAGCTCCTCCTGCCCTGAGGCTGCAGGGACAGATATTTCACAGAGCCACTAAAAAACTGTCACAGGGGAGGTCACAAGCTCACCTTGCACATGCCCCATTTCCACTGACATCTGAACTCAGGTACTGTGCTGACCCCTGCCTGAAACTGCCCCCACACTCAATTTTGTATTGCAGGAGAAGAAGTTACCCAGTTGGGTTGGAGACTTTCCAACACCACAGTTTGTTGGTTTCTCCTGTATTGGCATTAGCAGTGTCGCTGTCAGGCACTGTCCTCCCTAGTGCTTTTAAACACCAGCCACGGCTGGACCACGTGCTCCCATTCCTGACCCAGCCTGACAAGGCTTTCTGTGACATTCTAATTAATCCTTCAGTGAGTTTCTCAGTCAGCTTTTCTTGAACACACACAGCCAAAGCTCCTTGCTCAGTGAGGCCTCAGGAATATTCAAGGATGAGAAACATCCACAGCTTCCTTGCTTTTTCCAACCTGCTTTAGGAACAAGGAAACCTGGGCTTGATACGAGAGGAGACCAGCTGTGTTCCTGATGCCCTGTTCCCATCAGCAGCTGCCTGAAGGTGTGGGTAGGGTCCCTGCTCCCTCCTGAAGGTGTGTGTGGGGTCCCTGCTCCCTCCTGAAGGTGTGTGTAGGGTCCCTGCTCCCTCCTGAAGGTGGGTGTGGGATCTCTGCTCCCTCCTGAAGGTGTGTGTGGGGTCCCTGCTCCCTCCTGAAGGTGTGTGTGGAGTCTCTGCTCCCTCCTGAAGGTGTGTGTGGGGTCTCTGCTCCCTCCTGAAGGTGTGTGTGGAGTCTCTGCTCCCTCCTGAAGGTGTGTGTGGGGTCTCTGCTCCCTCCTGAAGGTGTGTGTGGAGTCTCTGCTCCCTCCTGAAGGTGTGTGTGGAGTCTCTGCTCCCTCCTGAAGGTGTGTGTGGAGTCTCTGCTCCCTCCTGAAGGTGTGTGTGGGGTCTCTGCTCCCTCCTGAAGGTGTGTGTGGGGTCCCTGCTCCCTCCTGAAGGTGGGTGTGGGATCTCTGCTCCCTCCTGAAGGTGTGTGTGGGATCTCTGCTCCCTCCTGAAGGTGTGTGTGGAGTCTCTGCTCCCTCCTGAAGGTGTGTGTGGGGTCCCTGCTCCCTCCTGAAGGTGGGTGTGGGGTCCCTGCTCCCTCCTGAAGGTGGGTGTGCGGTCTCTGCTCCCTCCTGAAGGTGTGTGTGGGGTCTCTGCACCCTTTTGAAGGTGTGTGTGGAGTCTCTGCTCCCTCCTGAAGGCATGTGTGGGGTCTCTGCTCCCTCCTGAAGGCGTGTGTGGGGCAGAGCCCCTGTCTGCAGGGTCCCAGTCCCCAAGGACACTCACCCTTCTCGGGGGTCGCCGTTGGCAGGGGCTGGGGGTGCCTCCTGATCTCGGGCTGGACCAGGGGATCCCCCCCTTCACAGCAGGACAGCATCACATGGCTGCAGGGGTAGCCCAGGTTGATGTTGGACTCGCAGCTCTTCCCCTCGCTCCTCAGGCGCAGGCCCAGGCTGCAGCAGTCACAGCATTGCTGCAAGACAAGGGCAACGTCAGCAACCAGCACTGAACAAACTGCCAGGGCAGGGCTGGAGTCCCCGGCCCTGGAAGTGGTCAAAAACGTGTGGATGGGACACTTGAGGACGTGGTTTAGTGGTGAGCAGGGCGGTGGGGCTGGGTTTACACTTGCACTTGATGATCTCAGGGGTCTTTTCCCATGTTAACAATTCTACTCTGTGCTTTAACACGGCCTCAGGGATGAGCCCACACACACCTGGAACTGATCTGCACTCTCCTAAGCAATGGAGCATCTGGAAAAACATTTGGAGTGTGGATAGCTGTAAATACCAAAGCTTTACTCGTGCTTCTTTTTGCCATTGTGCAGCCACAGCAAACACAAAGCCTTGGCTGTGCCAGTGGTTCCAGCAGCTCCACACGCCAGGAAGGACTGGGGCTGCAGGTCAGCTCCTCCCAGCTCCTGCTCACAGGCCTTGTTGTGTGTGGTGTGAACAAAAATTATCAACAAAATAACACAGACCTGCACCTCCTTCCATTAGAGCTCCAAACGTGGCCAGTTTGAAGCGAGGCGAGAGGAATTTGGAATAGCACAGACGCGAGGGTCAGCAGCATCCCAGCCCTGTCAGGTGTCAGTGAAGACTCTCCTCTCTGCACTGCTGCCCTGCAAACCTGCTCTGACCTTTAATTACCTGGCCGTGCTCTCAGCATCCTGCTGAGACTGGCTGGAGGGGGGCCAGGGTGTATTTGATGAGTTATTTCTCTCTTTTTTCCTTCCTCAGAATATCTGAGCGGCACCTTCACTGCCACGTTCCTCTCGCAGTTTGCTCTGCTGAAGGCGGCAGACAAAAACTGTGTGCTGCTTTATCGGCCCCAGACAAATCCACTGCACAGTCAGGCCACAAAAAGGGCCTCAGATAAATGATACCGAACTCAGAAAGTCCACGCTGAGGATGCACAGTGGGTACCTAACCAAGCAGGGGAGCTGAGGAGCTGTGATCTCTGCTGCAGAGACAACAGGGCTCACACCTGAGCTGGAGAAGCCTTTGTGGATTTGAATTTAAGTGTCCTCTCACCCCTAATGTATTTATTTATGTATTTTAGCTATAAATAACATCTGTTGCACTGGCAAAAAGCAGAGTCTCTTTCCCCTTTGATACCTGCTCACTGAGAGTTTGCAGTTCCACTGGAAGAGCTTCTCTGAACCCAGAGAGGAGCCCCCAGCCTGTTCCAACATTCCCCCTGTGGAAAGGGGTCAGACACAGGGAATGAAGGGCAGCATTCAGGCTGGCAGCAGGAGCCCTGTCAGCACAAAGTCCAAGGACAGAGCAGCTCCCAGGAGGGAGATCCCTGCCCTGCGCAGGGCAGGTAAGAGAGGCAGTGTTATAAGGAGGAGGGAAATGGGATCACTTTTCAACATTAGAAACCCAAACTGGGCATTCCCGTTAATCCAGAGCCTGTCTCCAGCAGGGAAAGCCATCCACTGCCTTCTCAATGCTCAGAATTCTTCTGCTGGGTCCTTTTTTCAGGACTTTTTGGGTTTTTGTGAACATTTCAGGCTCAGTGCACAGCCTGGCACATTCAGCCAGCACTGATGGCTGCCGCTCACATTTTACAGCCCTGCTTCCCAATCTGAGCAATCCCCAAACATCATAAACAGCAGACATTACTCACATCTGCAAATATGCACAGCCATAAGGAGCTCCCTTCACGTGCCCAAATACATTTCTGAAAAACTTACAGCACAGGTTTGAAGAGGGTGAATTATTTTGTACACTAAATAGGCTAAATTATCTTTTCAAAAAAATATTTTAAAAAACCCCGAACCCTAGCAATAATGAATGGTGGCCATGCTGGAAAAGGGAAAATTCCTCTTGCCATCCTCCCCAAATCCAGAACGCTCAAATTCAAAATTTTATGAAAAAGAAATTTCTGTTTTCTGCTCTTTTTTTCTTAGTTTGTTTTAGCTCAGTTTTGTTACCTTCAATATGCAAAATAGAAGTTCAAGAAAATACATGGTTTTACTGAAGTGCTGTAAAATATGCAGTATTTGCCTTGAAGACCCTGGCTTCTTTCAGCCATGGTTTGATTCACAATTTATCCCATGTGCAGGCATGACAGAGGGTATTAAATCAGTCATACATCTTTGGGCTCGCATATTTTCCAGGTGAACAAAACCGTCTCATTTTCCAACGGAAAAACCTGTTCGCTGAGAATTTTCTTCTAAAATGCAAAAATTGGAATGCCTCAACCTCCTGTTAGCTGCTTGTTGAATTTCCCAGGAATTCTGCAACTGATTTAATAGCCAATATGATGATTTTTTACCTTGCAACTGAGAAACCCACCTTGAGAACCATTCCTTGGTTCACAGCTTTCTGCATTCCCCTCAAAACCAGCTTTGCTGGAATCCTGCATAATTGGATTTACCAAGGTGGAGTCTCCATCCACCAGGGAAATTCCCTAAGGCCGTGCTTTTTGTGTTGGAGTAACTAACAATTAAAGCACCCTGAGATTAGGTTGATTTAGCACAGGCTGAACTCCTGGATCTGAAAATCCAGCACTGCCACATTCACCTTGAAGCAAGAGGTGAAAACATGTGAAATACCTGAAGACCTACAAATGTTTGTAACGTGGAGGTAAAACCCTGACTTTTGGCAAGACAGTGTAAATATCTTTCTGGGTTTGGGGGTAATTAAAGAATCTTTCCACGTAAACTTTTTTTGATTTATGCCACAGCATTTGCTAAAAGCAGGCGGCTCAGGGGAAGCACCACTATGGACTGTCAGCATCTTCTGCCAGATCCCCTCTGAAACAATGTTTAACCACAATGAAATTACAAAAACCTTTCTTGTAATACAAAGCATTAGAAAGCAGTACAAAGTTGGATTATTTTTGTATTACAGCAGTACATGCTGTAATGCTAAAGTAATAAGAAGTCTCAACAGTCTCAATATTTATTGATTTTTTTCAAGCAGTAGCTGCAATGACTCAAGAGGCTAAACGAGCTAAATAGGTGAGTGAAGCTGTTCAGTAATTTTACTGTCCCAGATGGTTTATCTTAAGGGGAAATTCCCATTGGAGCTGGCATGAGGAACCATTCCACGGGAGTATTTTGTCACTGGTTTCAGCTCAGGCAGGAATGATGGAGCTCTCCCTCCCCACCTGTGCCTGAGGAATGGCAAGTGTAATCAGGCTGACTCCACAGCCCGGCTCTGCCTGGCATGCAAACCACCCCTGCTGAAAACCTCAGAATAACAATTCTGTCACATTTCAGACATATTAATGTCTTCTCCCGAACGCACAGATTCTCCTTTTACTGTAATTATAGGCTTCGGACCCAAATTAACAATGGTTCTGAAGATGACAAACCAGCACAGCTAATTAAACCTCAAACCCTGCAGTGGATGGCCACTTCCGTGCTTTTCCAGTGAACAATTATCTGCGAGAATCTGCGATGTACAAGAGCAGATAGAACTAATCAGGCTCCTGCTGAGCCGACGGAAGCTGCATTTAAGCTGAGCTATAGCTATGTAAATTCTGATCGGAGGGAAATGAATTCTGAAAGGCAGTGCTCTGCTGAAAACAGGACAGGCGAGCTGCTGAATCTTCAAACTGGTTTAAATTGGTTTGGCTCCACTGGTTCTCATAAAGCAAATCTCATTTATCTAAGCGGAGGCTGTGGCTCAGGATTTGTGATTTGTGCTGTCCATTAATGGTTTGCCTTTATTTATGAACAAAAGCTTCCATCATCATCTAAACGCTTGTTCCTCTAGTCCAGCATTGTGTGGCACTGGGAAAGGGGGCCACAATTCAACACTGCAGCCAAGAAAACTGCCCAGCAATGGGTTTCACATTACCTCCTCAATTCAGTTTTGCCCCATCATTTTCTAAATTCTTCTACACTATAGCTATAAAAACTAAAATGGACTTTTTGGCTACTTCCAAAGCGAGGAAGCAAAAGCAATGCAGCCAGTTAGGTCTATGAAATGGAGATGGAAATTAATTCAAAACAAGTTTTAAAAGGGGCTACAAACTGTAATGCCAACAGCACCATTTCACTGCCACATTCCTGCAGCTTCACCTTTTCCATGCCCCAGGGCAACGCAAGAACAAACCCTGCTGGAGGCAGGCAGGGAGGACACCTTGCACACCTGCACAGAGCAGGCAGAGTTGCTCACCTTGTGGGACAGCTCACCTTGTAGTGCACCTCACCTTGTAGTGCACCTCACCTTGTGGGGCAGCTCACCTTGTAGGACGAGCCGGTGCAGGGGTCGTTGTCCTCGGGGCCACACGTGTCCCCCTCCTTGGCAGCCACCATCCCAGCCAGGCAGCTGTTCTCCCTCACCGTGGACACACAGCACTGCTTCTGGGCAATCCTGCAAGGGCCACCACACTGTCACACTGTCACAATCCTGCCAGGGCCACCACACTGTCACACTACACTGTCACACAGTCACAATCATGCCAGGGCCACCACACTGTCACCCCGGGCATGGTGCTCTGCCATGCTCTGGAAACACCCCAGTGCCACCTCAACCACCCCACTTCTAACACCTAAACATGTGCAGAAAACCCTCCTGGCAGAACGGGAATTAATTTTAATTAGCGTGTACTTTGTATCACTCTCCTGGATCCCTGGAAGTGTCCAAGGCCAGGCTGATCAGGGCTTGGAGCAGCCTGGCATGGTGGAAGGCATCCCTGCCCATGGCAGGGGGTGGGATGGAATGAGCTTTAAGGAAATTTCCTTTAAGGAATGAGCTTTAAGCTCCCTCCAACCCAAATCAGACTGGGAGTTGGTGATTCTGCCTCTTACACTCTTTAGGCAGTGAGCTGAGCTGGAGCAGACCCTTGGGAGCTGCAGGAATTGCAGGGCTCCAGCACAGACAGTGCCCTGGGGCTGGAGAGGGGCAGGGTCACCAGCTCTGCTCACTGGCACAGCTCCCAGGGGCAGCAGCAAGGTTTTGTCCTTGCTTGCCAGGCTCTGAGGACACAGACTGGAACACCTTTTTACATAAAATGTTTTCTTTAGGCATAATATTTACAGGCAGACTCAAATCTTTGAAACAGGGACACAACTGAAATTTTTCAAGTAAGACAACTGAACCCCTGATCTCCTACTCTTGTAAATCCCAGCAGGTTCACAGGGACTGAAACATTTAGGATCAGGCTTTTTTCATCCAAAACCAGCCTCAGATGTGCAGGTGCAACTCATTAATGTACTGAATTTGCACCTACTCAGGCCGGGGCTGGACTTTTTAATCTGCCTTTACTTCACAGACAGTTGGTTCGTGTCTGATCCCAGTGGGGGGATCCCAATCTCCCAGGACCTTCAGACAGGTGCAGTGATACTCGTTCTGATAAAAGGGATAAGGCCAAAGCTTTTCAGTGCTCTAAATGACGGGATCGGTTTTTGAGAATGTGAGTGTGGAGTGAGACTGTCTTCATCCCTCCCCAGGAGCTGCTCCAGACTCGTGGGGTCCAGGTTCCCCTGCAGCCACCCCTGTCCTGCCGCTGTGCACAGGGAACCTGGCACCCTGACCCCAGCAGCAGGATCAGGCTCCAGCAGAACCAGGCAATGAACACATCCTTGAATGACACGAATAATCACTGCGTTCAGCACTTGCCGAGGGGAAGCCAAGCTCTGCCCTTCCCGTTTAACTGCAACTCCACAGATGGGCAGAGAATGGGAAACAGGAATCTGTGCTCACCGGAGAGACAAAAAGAATCCTTAAAAAGCTTTGGGTTAGATTAGATTTCGGGCAAACGGAGGGGGAAATCCTGGCTTCTAATTAGCCGTGAGTATTGCCAGTCTACAACTAATTCAGACAAGGAATGACACAGTTCCCAGTCTCCGGGACATCCCACGAAGTACATTTGATTTCTTCTCAAGGGCTATTCTTTATGCCAACCGAAAACGTTCCGTTTCACCTTACGTACCTGCAAATATCACCATCCATTCCACTTACAGGGATTTCTGTGCACTCCCCGTTGTCTATAGCCCACTGCTGGCCAGCTCCACAGCAGCTCTCAATCAGCTCCTTCGTGGAACCTGGACGAAACACACGCACAGGGTTTTTTAGATTATTTTGTATGGAATGGATCTGGTTTAACTCTGCTTCTTAATTGAGAAGATCTTTAAAACAACGATAGTTCAGGGTGGGGGTTTTCCCTTTCCTTCCACATTTTGTTTGGTTATAAGGAAAAAAAAAAGACACAACAGATACCTGAAACATGTTGACAAAATTGATCTAGTGATACCTTTCAGGGGAGAACACCAGGAGGAAATTAAGAGTTTTAAATGCTACAAATGACATAAATGGTTTGAAGAAAACTCCATGATTGACAACTCTGAACAAAATCCCTGAAAAATCATGCTCGGCCACTTGATGCAAGTTGATTTAGTCATTATGCTGCTTCAACGGTGCCCTCACTACACAGGCTGGGTTAGCATAGAGTGCCCCAGCCTCGGAGGGTTCAGCTGGCTTTAAAACACAAGGAAAAGGGTTTGGGAGGCTGTTTCGCTCTGACTGTGGAATACTGGCACTAAGATGTAGACAGAGAGGTGGACATGGAGAATGCTGCTCTAGTTTCCACATTTTCCTTTGTGGATTTCCACCGAAGACGGAAATTTGCAGGTTGCAGTGAAAATTTGCAGGATTTTGCAGGATCCTCTATTCCTACTGCACAGACTTAGGGCACTTTGCTCTCTACAAACAGTCCAAACCAGAGCTGGGGCCAGTGCAGGGGCAGGAGGTTAATGACCAAAGCCTTTTGCATCCCCCAGCCCTGCCCAGCCCTGCTCACACACCGTGGCTCTCAAGCTATGCAATGCTTTCATTTCATGCAGAACATTAACGATCTTCAAATATCCTCGAGTCCTGAGAGCTGTATCAGGTGTAAGAGCTGCTCTGTGACATTGGAGGGTTGATCTATGCAGTTAAACTGGCAGGAAATACATCCAGTACCAGGTAATTACAACACATGGCTATAAACCAGCAAAATTTTAACAGAGTTTTAATTCGCTCCCTCGGTGGAGACTCCATTCATTTTTCCAAGTGCTGAAATACCTTTGTTGCTCTTGCTGGAACATGAGAACGGAGCAGAATTTAACTATCTACATTGCAGTAATCTACATGATTTATAATTCAAATAAAAGCGAGTTACTCATTCCTCACTGGAGATTCAATATCAGATTGCTCTGCTGAAGTGCCACACTATTAAACAGTCATATTTGCAAAATATATTGCCTTTTGTTGTGATCTTGTTTAATGAATAATTAAACCCAGAATGAAGTTATCATAAAATAAACAAACTACTGCATTTTATCTTCATCAGGAATTTTAAGAAACCTGGAATAACTCATAATAGGACTCATGGACATTAGCATGGATTTATGATATTTTAATTCTCCATTAGGAAGAACAAATATACACAACTAAATACATACACACGACTGAGGATCACAGAGCTTCTGTGCTGGATAGATATTTTCAGCTCTGTGTGGATCAGACTTTGAAACGCCAAAACATTCAAACAGAGCTTTGTTTATTTGGGGCTTCCATGATATTAGCAGATTTAGAAGCAGATTTGCATCTGTTCCTGGAAAACAAAGTAATTTTGTTTGAGAACTCTGTAATCCAGGGGTTTTTTTTTATATACTGTGTGAATCTTTGATACTTCCTGAAGTCATTTCACAACCCACCTGCTAAGAGAGAATTTGCTATTTATAGATTTCTTCACTAAGGGAAAAAAAAAGAGATAATTTACATCAGGCTGCACTACAAAACAACAGCATCTTCCTCACTTGTTTGCAATTCAGAAACTCACCTCCTGCAATTAACACTCCGCAGTGGTCTGAAGATAGGAACTACAGAACATTTTGGCCTAATCGCAGAAATTTGTGCATTGTCTTTTAAAGACACTTAGAAGTTAATTCAAATATTTTGAAAAAACATTTTTTCCCCTCAGAGAATTTTAACTCTTCCCTGCCTGTGCTTCAAAGTGGTCTCAGTGCCTGACCCAACCCTGAGCAGCAGTGGGATGGCCTCACGCTGACCCAGGGACACATCCAGGTTTTCCATGCTCACAGGATACCCACAAAGCTTTTACACGCTGAGAATGTCAGCTTTCAGCTACAAAAATCTGCTGTGGGTGGGTGTATTTTTAAAAGTTTAGTTGCCGCTCAAATTGAGGAAAACACAGTTAAAGGCTACTCAATTATTTCCTCCCACTGTCACAGTGAACCGTAAGTTTGTTGGAGCACCGATGGAGACAAAGTGGATTTTCATAAACTTTCCTCCCCTTTTCCCCTCCCAGTGTTGACAAATTATATTTCCAGAGTGATAAATCATCAGCGAGCTCAAGAAGGTCAAAAAGGGATAGAATAGCTCACTTTCTTGCCAGAGCTTTTTCGACACTGAAGTTTCCCTGCTTTCGGCTTCACCTGAATTTCCACTCAGACCACTTCACACCTTTAACACCTCCAATTTGGTTGCTTCCTCCCATTCTCACTTCGGGTCTGTAGCTCTGCAGAGCATTTGCATCGACTGAATAACTCCTATTATACAAATACCGGTTCTTGGAGCCAGCGCTCCTGACTGAGCCGTCAGCAGCTTCATCCATCATCCCGCTCCAAGCGGATCTTTTGTCTAAGCAGAAAGATAGACAAACCTTAAGACATCAGCACTTCCTCACTGAGCCTGGTAAACCGCTGGCACAGGGTGCCCAGAGCAGCTGTGGCTGCCCCTGGATCCCTGGCAGTGCCCAAGGCCAGCTTGGACACTGGGGCTTGGAGCAGCCTGGGACAGTGGATGGGCTTTAAATCCCGTTGCACACAAATTCTTCTGAGAGTCTACAATTCCTCACACGATGGGAGCAGCAAGGACTAAGCCATCACACCACCCAACCCACCCAAGAGAGGACAATTATTTCCATTTCTACTAAAATTACTCCAGGAGTCCCATACAGTAACTTCAACTACAGAGAGACCCAAGCAAGGCAGACACAGTGCAGGGGCCGGGATAGAATCGCTTGACTTCAGGCAGAGGTGAAATTCAAAGCTGGTATTAACCCCAAAAACGATTATCTAGAAGGCAGGGAAAGGCAGAGTCCTGCATGAATCACCCGGAGGATCAGGGTGTCAGGGGCAGGGCACTGCCAGCCCGAGGCACCCACATCTCTTCCCTGCTGGCTTTAATTCCAGCTGTTAACTGCTGCGTCAGCACTCACATGTGGGACAGGCAAAGGTCATCCTCCCAAAACTGAGCTGAGCTCTCGCTGCTATGATGGAACTTCCTACTCCATTCCTACACCTGAGGAAAGTCGTTTATCTTCCCCAAACCCAGAGTATTTACACTTGCACCCAGCACATACACTTAACAAGAACTGTTGGCTCACACTGGAGAAAAAGAAATTGTATTTCCTTATCAAATACCTGACAACATAAAAGCATGTATTACGAAAAATAATGACAAAAACCTCACAGAACAACTTGGTGGAGTTCTTAAAACACTGAAAAATAACTTTTTCCAGTGGGTGTTTTTTTCCGCTCCAACCCCTTCACCATTTAAAGCTTAAATAAATAAATAAACAAATAACAAAGTACTGTAGCGTTACCCCTTAACAGGTTGTCATTTCCTATCTTATCAACAGCCTGAGAGACTTTATTAAATTCCCTCATTGAATTTCACCATTTAGGTGTGCGCTGTAACATGTTCTCAACTTGATTTATCCGGGATGGCTGGGAAGACGTTTTAATGAGGAAGGTAAAGAGGAGAAGAACATTTATCTTGGCAAAGACAGGGGAGGGGAGAATGACAACACGGCCCCAGAGCCAGCTGCTTTCACTCCAGACTGAGCTATCACTTAGGTCATCGAGGCTGCTTAAGCTCTCCCAGGAGCTGTTCCCAGATAAATGGGCAGAGGGTTTTACCCCGTGCAGGTTCCTGCAGCTCCTCCAACGCTCAGTGCTCAGGACTGACTCTAAATCTCCCCGGAATGAGGGCAGTGCTGAGTGTTTCCATGACCAAACCACAGTTAGCTCACTGCTGGGGATGGGGCTTTAACCCACGTGCCCTCCTCAGCCTTTGAGCCTTCTCTCCTTGGAAATGAGGGAAAAGCAGATTGCAGGAGAAACAGGGGCTGAGCTGAGCATCCAGCACACACCTCACGGATTCAATTCAGTGCCTAAAACCCTTTCCCACCACCCTCTTCAACTCCTGCCTGCCATGCCATCACCACGGCAGTGTGAGCGAGGTCCATCACACCTGGAGCAACCTGCCTTCATTTTAACCCTCAGACAGCAAAGTGTTTCTCTACGCTCTCCCCCATCCTCTGAAGACATCCTTTGGGAATCCATCCCACCACTCAGCCAGGACAAGTTCCTGTTACATCGCCTTCACTCCTTGGGAACCATCTGCTTTCTATTTCAACCTGAAAACATTCTGTTTCCTACGTTATTCTTTTTTCATGAATTCCTGATGCTGGCTTGCTTGGCAAAACACAGAGAGCCGTGTCTGCCCCGAGGCACAGTGAAAAACGGGATAACCCAGGCTGAACGTTGGTTTTCCTCCATACAATGGAGACATACATCAACACAGCCTCAGCCAGGCTTGTTTGGCACATTTTGTTCAAAGTGTGAATGAATAGCAACCTTATACTCCCTCTGGCTTTAGCTCTGGATAATCCTTGTAAGTCAAAACTTGTATTACCTGTGGCAGAGGCCAGATAATTTAGACGCTGTTTGGTCTTCAACGTTTCCATGACAGCATCCTTTATTAGATCCAGCTTGAAAGGGGGGGGGGGGGGGGGGACAACTAAATAAATTCTTTAACCCTTTTCACCAGCTCCAAAGCCCAGCAATTCCTCTTCCTGCCGTTTCAAAATGTATCTCATTTTGCTGTATCCCTCTGCCAGGGAGTCTGAGGCAGAACAGTTCATGCACAATCATCCTTCTATCAGTTCCAATAATAACTCAGAGCAGGCAGAATGTTTCTTGCCCTTCAGCACAGTCTGGGCTGTGTCTTCCCCCTCAACCCTCCTTCCCCAGATATTGCACAGAGTGTATTTATTCTGGCTATTAACTTTCCAAAGAACTGAGGCTTTGGAAGGCCTGGTTCCGATTATCCTTGTAATTCCTGTCTGAAGAATTTTATCTTGGGGAGAGCAAGCTCTTTGCATGATCTGTTTTGTGGCTAGGTAGGCTTCTTTCTTCAAAGCATTTCCACCAGCCCTGCTTAATTTTAAAGTTAAAATTCAGAGGAACAGTGTTTATCAGGGAATGTAGTCAGGGGCTACCCCTCAGAGCACTTGGGAAAATTAGGCAGGATCATTGAATCTGCCAAGCACTTCCAGAATGTTCTTAATAACTACAAAACCTGTTGTTCCTAAAAACTACAAAACAACTACAACTACTGAGCCCAGGCTGTAATGGTAACTAAATGACCAGCTTCTGGAGAAAGTAAGAACAGAGGAAACAACACAACTTGAGAAGGTAAGAACAGAGAGATAATGACATGACAGCAGCAGCCAGTGGGCTGAACAGTCCCAGGAGTGCTCCTGACCAAGCCTGTGCCCTCCGGCTCTGTTCGCCTGAGGACTGTTGACAAAAAGATTCTGAGCAGCAGAGGAAGGAAACCTCCCAGTTTCACTGAGTGTCTAATTAGCCATGAGGGATGCTTAAACTGAACAGAGGAGCTGTTGTAGAGCTCCATCTCCTTATTTGGGAGCCCTCGAGGACTCCTTGCTAGCCCTTGTCAGGTTTATAATCATAAATTACATTGTTCCTTTATTTTATGATGATGTTCTGAAGATTTCCTCAGGCTTTCCTTTACGAAGTTTTGTAATCAGGGTTTGGGCAAGAATTTCAGCAGTACTGATGGTGGCCCAGGGCATTTCCTGGATTAATGACAGGCTGGAAGAGCTGATGGCCCCCAGTTCTGCCTGGCTGCTGTAACCCCAAGGGGGTTTAAACTCGCCAGACTGCACCCAGTGCCAGAGCAGTTACTGTGAAGGAATTTCAGTGGGACACTTAAGTCAACAGCAAGGAAACAAACCTCCTTTTATCCCTTACAAAAGTGGGAGGAAATACTAATTTGAATGGGCTGATAATGATGTTTAGATTGTTCCAGGGGAATTTAGCAGCCCTAGCAGGAAGCGCAGCAGGAAATCTCTCCTTTGCCACGCAGCACGCCTCAGAACCACAGATGTTTGGAAACAAGAGGGTCTAGTTCCCTAAGACAGGAACGGTTTGGGGTAGAAATGAGGAAAACGGAGTTTTTAACTTCTAAATGAAGCACCTTGTTCGATGCTGTTACTGCGGTTGCACACAGCAGGGATTGGGAGACTCATTTTGCCCATTCCCATTTCAGACTTTGACTGTCCAGGGCGCAGCTCAGGGTAACCCCGCAGCACACCAAGGGAAACACATTCACAGGAACTGTTTCATTCCCAAAATCCTTCCTCCCTGACAAAAATCGACACCACTCAGATCACACACAGAATTCCAACGATTTGTTTCAATTCCGTGTCCCTAATTAAAAGCAGCATAAAGTCACTCACTCACCTGTGTTCATCAAGACAAATGACACTCCTGTAATACCTGCACTGCTGCTGAAGTCACCTACAAACAAGGCAACGCTTGAAAATAACTGTAAACTATGGCAGAAGTGGCTGTTTTCACCTAAAGCTGGGGTTTGGTGCTGCCCAGAGGCTGTTGAAAATAAGATCCATATGAGGCCCTTTGTGGTGACGCAGCAACAAGAAAGGAACAAAGTGTCTGGATTCTTACAGGCAAACAAGTCTGGACACTGCTGGAAAAAGACAATAACTTGCTGAGTCATCAGGCAGGAGGAGGGATAGAAGTGGTTGGAACACTGGGCTCGGGGTGTCTGAGAGGGTTTGGAGCATCACCAAGCTGCACACACCCACACACACAAGCACAACACTTCGGGAGGCCACAATATTTCCCATTTTTCTCAGGATTTAATTCAATAACGCTAAATAGGTCTTTCATAAACTACTCCATAGGAGCAGGACCCTGCATACTATTTACTCTCTCCGGCAATATTACAATTTTGGCTTCTTCCTGCCAGGATCTATTTTGTTTTTATTTAGGTTCAACAGTCACACCTTTCTCTGCTGCACCTGCAACCACAAATGGATGTGAAATGGATCTTTAAAAGCAAAATACAACACTAGGGAGCATGGACAAGCAAACCCAAAGATCTCAGTAAAATGCCAGTGGCATCCCCTCATTTTCCTCATCAGATGCAGTTCCTTTCTACTGAGTTCCCAAAAGTCCTCTTGTCCTGAGAAGGGGCTCTGACAGTGCCAGCAGCACATCCTGCACATCCCAAACAGGACCCTGGAGGCAGGAAAGGCAGCGAGCTCCTGTGGGAAGCACCGTCCTTGCCTCGGCCAGGCTCCAGGTCACATCTAAACCCACAAACCCTCACCTCAGGATCCAACTCCTGGGATTGTGGGCGTGCAGTTTGAATAGAAGTGTGTGCTACCACATGGTGCAAAACTTAGAGTTTAAGGTTTTAGAATATAGTTATATATATATATATATATATATATATATATAAAGCAAGATGGAGGATTTAGGGCAGAGTCCTTCTTTTTCACCTTCTTCCTCATGGGTCTTGGGTGGGATTTTGTAATTGGGTAGAAAAATCCACATTGCGGGTCACGGGCGGTTGGTTGTCGGGTTAAAAGTAAAAATAATTCAGGTGTCATTTCAGGAAGGACTGGGAGACAGGTGTGGGGTGCCATGGAATGGGACAGCACATTCTGGGCACAGCCTGAGCCCTCCCTGTAGGGAATCCATCTTTCCTCCTCAGGGGAGAGGGTCAGCCTTGAGCTCGCTGCTGCTCCAGCCAACAAACACTCCTGGTGAGCTGTCAGCTGTGTCCCAGTCACTGCAGGACATCAGCTGGCACAGGGAACAGGGGCCACACAGTGGGGACAGGGGAGGGACTGCTCCCCTCCACTACAGAGCTGGAAATACGGGTCACAATCTGATCACAACCTGACAGCTTTGCCACTCTGTAAATCTGCAGTGAGAAGGAAGAGGGGTGGAGGGAAGGTGAGATAAGTGGTGATAACAGCGTATCAACACACAGCCCTGCAGTGCCTGCAAACCAAAACCAAAGCCTGAAACCCTGCTCGTGTCAGACAGGTGGGTCCTTATAAAAATGTGAAGTAAAACCTCAACATTTTCAACACATTAATGTTCTGGAAGGCCACTGACCCAACCAGCACAAGCTGCAGGTATCTAAGATGCATTTTGATTCGAAGGATTTTCCGCTCCTTCTCACAGACAAGATAAAGCTTTCTGAGCTCTGAGTGTCCCCACACTCTGGTGTTCAGCACAAGGTCATGGGAGAAGGTTTTTCTGCAGCAGCAGCAGCACAGCTGAAGGTTGAAGTTGCCAGGCCAGGGGCAGCTCCAAAGCTGTGGGACAAGAACTCCGAGCTGTGCTTCCTTCAGCAAGGGTCAGGACCACCAACAGAGTGTATTGGCAGGGCTGCTCTTAGGGAGGAGTTGTTTGTTTATAAATTCAAGTAAAATGCGCTGCAACCACATTATAATGAAAGATTGGCTATCTGGCAAAAGCCAGTACAAACCCTCCTGGGATCACAAGCTTTCTAGGCAATTTGTTACAAAAGCTCTGATGAAAAATACGAATATTCCCTTTTCAATAACAGGAAAGTGCCATCCACATGTTCCAGGTTAGGACCCCTCTCTTTAATCTTCTCGTGTGAGGCAGATTGCAGGGGCAGAGGCAGGGCTGTCACACAGGGGTGGCCCCACAGTGCCAAAAGCAGCAGCGACCCAGCTGCTGGGACACACGGGAGTAACTACAGCAGCCCTACAGTGTCATCTGTGTCCAGCTGGAGTCCTGCAGCTCTCACCCTTCAGGGTTTCCCTGTTTCACTGCTGCTTTTCCTCCCTAGAGCCCCCGAGTCTTCTCCCTTTCCTACCTGCACACATTACCCCTATTTTTCTTGACCCTTTCTCCTTATCTCCCCCTCAAATGCTCTCTCTTTTCCTGCATCTCTCCAGAAAATCTCCAACAACAAAAAAACCCCCAGACCCCAAACCAATCAATTTCCCTCCAAGTCAGGACACAAAACAACCATCCAGCAAGGCCACCACTCCTGATGCTGCATTTCTCACCCAGCCTGCCTTCTTCAGCCCCAAACCTCTGTGCGCATCAGCAGAGGTTCTGCTTTCAGTCAGCGCTCAGAGTGCTCTCCCAAGTGCCATGAACCCTGAGCTCATGTTCCACAGGTACTGGGGAGAGCAGATCCCTCGTCCTGCAGGCAGCAGCATCCCGTGCTGTGTGTGCTGCACCACCCCAGGGCACGGTTCCCGTGTGCAGCCCCCAGCCAGCGGATGGAATCAGTAACGTGACACTGACTCCGTGCCACGGGAACAGATCTCACCCCTGTGCAGCGCCTCATTGACTCCTCAATAACCGCTAATTCCCGTTGTCAGCACTGACTGCCACTACAACCCCGTGAACAACCTGTCAGGGACCTGAGAGGACACGGAAACCTGAGCTCGGAGCTTCATGAACTCCCAGCAGTGTTAGGATGACTTAGGTTTACAGTGCATGCAGGGTAAAGCACAGGGTAACCAGTTCTGATTGAAGGCTAATTACTCTTCCTCACCATCATCTGTAAAAGTCATGATTAGCTCAACTCCATGCACTTGATTCGTGGAGGAGAGTTATTTCCTTGGGAAGTAATATTCAATAGTGAATGGAATGAAAAGAAGCCTCCGAAATACAATTCTGCTTTCCACTTCCTCTTATCTCTAGGAATGTTCCCATGTTCCAGTTGCCTAATTACCTGTGAATGGGGAAACTGCTCAGCCACTTCCAGCCTTCCAAGGCTTTATGTCAATTTACAATGACACAAGCAGGTTTAATGACATCAGCTGTCACTGAGAATTGGTGATAAAAGGGGGTTTTTTTGCAAGCCTCTGTACAGTAGACTTGGTACATAAAAACCGACTGCAAATGAGGAAAATACACTGGCATTTAAACACAGGTTACATTGGTTCCTGAGTCAGAACTGCCTTCAAACAAAATCACCCCAAAAGCCCAAACTGCCCATTTCTCTGCCAGCACCATGTAGATCCAACTCAAACACAAACACCACGGACAGGTAAAACTTTCTAAATGCTATTTCCACGAAACAGCTCCAAAACACTTCATATGTTTAAAAAGTCAATTAAATTTGATATGTTTGCTTGACATGCAGTGTTATTTGCTAAAAAGAAAGACCCAACCTTTTAAACTCTTGATGTAGTATTTTGCCAATCCTGTTTGGTGTCCACAAACAAGTTCCAAACTGAATGGAGCACCCAGCACCAGCCCTGCTGGAGGAATGCAAGGGATCCGACATTTTACTGAGCTGTCATCAATGAGAATTGTTTTAATTGCTGATTGCAGGTGTAACTCCAGTCACACCTCCACAAATGCCTGTCCCCATTCGCCCACACTGCAGCGCATCCACTTTATTAGCAACAATGATATGACTTTCAATTCTGAGGACAGACTGACCTGCCACCAATTAGAATGGCTTCAAGCTGAGGATGCTTTCCCTTCAACGTGGCCATAATTTGAATCCCAGCAGTCTAACTCACAATAATCTCTCTTATGCATATCTTGAAAATCTCCTCAATGCCTTAAGAAGTGTTTTGGCTGCTAGCAAGAGGTATCATTCCCATCTTGAAAGATATGTATAGCACAGCTCACGTCATCACATCAGACAGATCTCAGATGACTTTTTCCTTCCTTTTTCACCTCAGAAAAACAAATGGGTCCATCACACATCACCTTTACAGAATACTGTTTTCTTTTTCAAAGCAGGACCCAAGCCAACACGCAGTTTTGATATATTTTTAGCTGGTTTATCTCTTAGTAGTGGTAATCTTCACTTACCATAGCTGGTGCAATACAAATTGCCCCTTCCAATCCTTCTTCCCCCAAATAAGAAAAGGGTGATTTTTCACGTTTTATTAAATCACAGAATCATTTTGATTGGGAGAGACCTTCAAGATCATCATGTCCAACCAGCACCCCAAACACCACATCCATTTTCCCTTTGTGGCTGGCAGGATTTGAGGAATGCAGGGTGCAGGGATGATGGCACAAGACAAGAATGCAGCAGAGTTGATGTCCCCTGGGCTCTGACAGCAGCAGGGAGGGAGGGCCAGGCTCTGCAGCCAGCAGGGCCAAACCTCCCAGGGGAGCTCCTGCTCCACGTCACTCCCGGAGTGTCGCCTGCCAGCCCCCGTGCCTAAAGGCTGGCCTGTGCCAAAGGGCTGGCCCGTGCCAAGCCACAGGGAGGGGAGGCTGCAGCCAAGCCCTGCACAGCAGTGCCAAAATTCCCTGGGGCTGTGCGGATGGACACGCCCGAGTCCTGGGATGACCCTCCAGCCTGGAATGGTTCCCCAGGGCTGCTCCCAGGGCAGGGGACACTGCAGGGCTCCAGACAGCCCACACTGCTCCTGCAGCTCAGCCTGGCCACACTGGAGCTGCCCTGCTGCTGGAACTGTCCTTCTGCTGGAGCTGCCCTTCTCCAGCCATCCCCGCTGAGGGGCAGCTGCTGCAGGCTGTGTGCATCGTTTGTCTGATTTATCAGAGTCCATCAGCATCCCCACCTGCCCCAGGCCTGCCTCAGCCAGCTCCAGCTCACAGCTAGGAGCACTCTCAGGATTTATCTCCCCACAGGTATGAGCACTGCTGGGGAGGATTTACCTGCACACAGGTATGAGCACTCTTGGTGAGGATTTATCTCCCCACAGGTATGAGCACTCCTGGGGAGGATTTACCTGCACACAGGTATGAGCACTGCTGGGGAGGATTTACCTGCACACAGGTATGAGCACTCCTGGGGAGGATTTACCTGCACACAGGTATGAGCACTCCTGGGGAGGATTTACCTGCACACAGGTATGAGCACTCCTGGGGAGGATTTACCTGCACACAGGTATGAGCACTCTTGGTGAGGATTTACCTGCACACAGGTATGAGCACTCCTGGGGAGGATTTACCTGCACACAGGTATGAGCACTCCTGGGGAGGATTTACCCCTACACAGCTATGAGCACTCAGAATTTACCACCCCACAGCTATAAGCACTCTTATTTAGGATTTACCTGCCCACAGGTATGAGCACCCCCCGTGAAGATTTACCTCCCCACAGGTATGAGCACCCTTAGTTAGGATTTACCTGCACACACCCATGAGTTTATTTCAGCAGAGGAGGAAAAAATAAAAACCAAACAAGAAAGAAGCCAGCCCTGTGTCCTGTTTGATCCACTTTCTACAGCCTAACCTGATGGTGTGAAAAATGAAGATCTGCCTTGTCTCACAGGACATGGCTTTTGAATGACATTCCCGAGGAATCCATTTGTAAATCAATACAATTAGGGTAAACCGAAGGACAAAAAGGGTTAAAAAAAAGGGAGCAAATCCCTGGCAAGAAGCCAACAAAAAGTAAGAATGACAGGTACTGCTACGTTTCTTTCTGACTTCTTTAAAAAATGGATATTGACCAAAAACCCTCCACACTTTACATACTATTCTGTGTTTCTTTAAAAACATCTGAGGATTTGCACAGCCAAATATGCCTGTGTTTGTAAAACAGAGAGGAAGCTGCAATTACTTGCCCATTTCTATCTCCTTAAGCCAATACTCATTTTCTTTTCCTATTTCCCATAGGATTTCACAAGCTGCAAATGACAGAAGCGGGTTTTTTACCTGTAGGGATTGATGCTGTTCATCACAACCCAGAGGGAAATCACTTTGTGTACATTAATTGTTTGTAGGAAGAGCCGCCTTAAAGCTGAGTGAGAGCTGACCCAGGGGTGCTGAATACACCTTCCATCACCCCATTTGTGTTCCATAAACTTCATGGCAGCTTCCAGCCCCGTCTGGTGAAATCCTGGTGGTTTTCCCAGACTTGAAGAAGGGGGAATTAACTTTTTCTTTCCCTTCCTGGCTGAAGAGCCTGCCTGAATGACCTTTCATTGGAGCATGCAAAAGAGCAAGCAATTCACACAGCCCTGTGCAGGCCTCCCTGCTCCTCACTGCTCCCTCTGCCCACGTGTCATCTACAGGCTTTGCAGCAGGGACTTTTAATTTTAAATTTCTAATTAGAAAAAGCAAACAAAACAAACCCCAAAACAGCAACAACAAAAAAACCCAAAAAAACACCCCCCCAAAAAAAAACCCCCAAACAAACAAAAAAACCCACCCCAAAACCCCCCAAAAATAATCCCCCCCAAAAAACACAACAAAAAACAACAAAAAAAAACCTCTCCAAAACTAAAAGCTGTTGGGGGACCCCACTGGATGAGCACACAGATTCTCCTTGCCCTTCTGCCTTTCTCCCTCCCACACCCTGTGTAGAAGAGAAATGCCCCACAGAGCTGCAGGTCTCTAAAACTCCAGTTTCAATCCCTGTGCTCAGTTCAGAGCCTGCAGGAAGAACAGCACCTTGGCCTACCTTGGAAATCCCATCCCCCAGGGGAGCTGCCAGGCTCTGGCTAAAGGAATCGGGGAATCATTCAGGCTGGAAAAGCCCAGGGATTAGTCCCCAGGTGCCACATCCAGACGTGTTCTGGAACATGTTCAGTGACGCTGACTCCACCACTGCCCTGGGCAGCCTCTTCCCACGCCTGACAACTCTTCCCATGAAGAAATTTTTCCTAATATCAACCCTAAACCTCCCCTGGTGCAACCTGAGGCAGTTTCCTCCAGGATGGAGGTGATGCTCTGTGATCTGCTGTGGAACCTGGAACAGCCAGCACTGAGAGCCCAGGTGCTGAATCCACCTCGTGCTGTTCTGCTCACTTCCCTCTTTTCAGAGCACTTCAGCTGCACATGTGCAGTGTTTCAGCAGCACTGAGCTAAACCCCAGCTAGTTCATCAGTTGATAAACCACTTTCATTTCCCACACAGAAACACCATGTTGCTCATCCTCTGTTTCAGTCACAGAAGAACACCTCTGTTTGCCTTGGTCCTCCCAAAACCAGGTAATTCAGTGTCAAAAGGCAACTCCTAACAGGGAACAATTTCTTTCTCATATCTAATCTAAACCTGCTCTCTGTTAGTTTAAAACCATTTCCCCTTGTCCTATCACCATCTACCCAAGTAAAAAGTCACTATTCATAGAGGTGAAAATCATTTAGGGGCTCGTTCTGGCTGCGTAAATTCCATCAAGCACCAAGCACACAGTAAAAGAAATATCTCAAAAGAGGAAGGTCCTTATCCTTCTTTTAGCTGGGGTATTTAAACTCAAGCACCATTAAAACCAGCAGAAACTGCCACAGCAAGCTGATACCTACCCAAGAGATAACAACTTCCATTTGGAAAAACAAAGCCCTGAAGTGACAACCCACAGTTTTAGAGTGATAGAGAAACCTGATTATCTGCTCATTAAAAGACAATTCAGGAATAAATTCCTCATTCTGATGAACCAAATTACTAGCAAACAGAGAGCTGTTAAATGCTACTAAATAAATCTCTGCAAGCCTCAGACTCTTATTTTCTTGATTGCATATGTAATAAATACCAAGAGCTCGAGGTAATACAATATGCAAGAAGACTGAATCATTTTTTGGCTATAGGAAGGGAGATAATTTAAAAATGTTATGTAATCCTAACAGACTGACAGCTGAGGTAACCACCTCACGACAATCTATCTAAAGAACTGTATGAAGCGTGGCACTGTCCCAAAACTCCCCTCTCTGTCATCATTCATTCAGTGAAAACTCTCATCCCTTCGCAACTTTTAATGCTAGAAACTGCTTTCAGTATGGAAAGGAAAACTTTACCCAAATATGAGCTAAGCAGCTCAAATAACTGCCAGAAATAAGTGGAGAAGTCAATGAAAAGTAAAGAGGCTGTGCTGCAATGAGTCCCAGGGACAACCTGTGGTAGAGGTGACAGGAGGGCAGCTCCATGGCAGTGCCAATTCCATGGGCTTACCCTGAGTAGTAAAAGCCCCAGACAGGCACAACCAATTCCATACTGACTGCGGTGCTCCCTTTACTGAGCACCAGGGTCCATTTTGCTCACAGGAGGGTGAGGTTGACTTCAGAAAGGAAAAGAAAACTCCCCTGCACGGCTCAACACCAGCCAGGAGCTGGGGAATGAACCTCCAGCCCTAACCTCCCCTAGGGCAAGACAAGAAGCAGAGGGAAGTCTTAAAAATCTATTTATGGCCAGGCAATTGCGATGGGAGTTACACCTGGCAACACCTGCAGCCTCCTCTCCTTTAGCCCAGATGGCAAAGAGAGTCAGGAAAGGCTCTGTTGTACCCCGGAGGTGACAAACATCTCCCCTGGCACCACAGATGTCACAACAGCCCTGCTCACAGCTCTGGGGGCTCTGAATTCACAGGTGGAACATTCTGGCACCTCAGAGCACTGCAGCCCCCCCAGGCTCTACCAGAAATTTCTTTGAATCCTGTGGTTTTGTTGCTTAGTCCACCACCCACCCATCAGCCTTCTTAGAACTTTATATTTACCTATAAACCTCAGCAGCAGCAGGTCAGCCCTTGTTACAGCCGTGACAGCTGAGGCACAGTCTCCGTTTAGACCCTTGCACCTCATCACTTTTAACCCATTTAATTAACTTTAATTAAAGCTGTAGGAGGCACACATCACATTGGGAATGCTTCATACAGGCAACCCCTCACTGAAAACCTGCAAGGAAGAAGGACTGGTTCCTCTCACACGTACGCACAAGGACAGACACAGAAATTTCTGCAATCTGGGCTTCTCAGTTCCACATTCAAGACTTGAGACCACCCAGAAATTTGAAATGTGAATTTTTGACCAAAAACTTGTTAAAAACTGGAGATAAATTTAAAACCTCAGCCAGGAGCAGCAATCATTTTTAGGCTGGAGGGAGGCTGGAGTTTGCAGCAGGCAAACATTCCCACAGCTCCAGAGCAATGGGAGGAGATGCTGGTACACAGGAGCTGAGTCAGATGGGGAATACGCAGCTTGGGAGCATCTGCAGAGCAGAATGGATGGGAGCTCTGCGGGGATGAGTCACCAGAGAGACGCAGGAAATGAGGATTACTCAAAACAGGAACCATTATCAGAGCAGCACTATGTATTATAATGGGAAATTAATGTTTTATTCAAGGGATATTTGCTGGATATAATTCCTTGTATCCAAGCGAGTCTAGAACTCCAGCTCCACCTTGGATCTGATTTTCTGCCCGGTTCTGAACTCCCCCAGTTGCACAAGCCTCTTGATTGGGCCTTTTCACAGGCTGGCAAGCTGAATGGCGTGAATGGGATTTATCATATAGACGTGGATGAACAGGGTTTGGGGTTTTTAATAGACAAAAGCTCTTTGGGAACAAACATTTATCCCAGTACACGGTGTAAAAGATAAACAAGCACTTTAAAGTCTCCCACAGATTTTGAGAAGGACTGAACCTCAAAGAATATCCCGCTCCAGCCTAACACAGAACTGTAAACAGCTTAAGGGGGCTGGTTGTTGTCCACAGCCTGCAAGTAATTAAGCAGTAATTCTCTACCACCTACAGAGCGAGAAATTGGAGGGGAAACATGGCACATTGCTGAGCGTGCACTTTTCAGTCAGATTCCTGCATCTCCATCATCCTCACCGAGCACTGCAGACCTGCCCTCCCCACCCCAAACCCACAGATGAGCCCAAAAGGCAGAGTACAGAGCTGCCCTCCCTATCCCAAACCCACAGATGACCCCAAAAGGCAGAGTGCAGAGCTGCCCTCCCCACCCCAAACCCACAGATGAGCCCAAAAGGCAGAGTGCAGAGCTGCCCTCCCCACCCCAAACCCACAGATGAGCCCAAAAGGCAGAGTAGAGAGCTGCCCTCCCCACCCCAAACCCACAGATGACCCCAAAAGGCAGAGTGCAGAGCTGCCCTCCCCACCCCAAACCCACAGATGAGCCCAAAAGGCAGAGTAGAGAGCTGCCCTCCCCACCCCAAACCCACAGATGAGCCCAAAAGGCAGAGTAGAGAGCTGCCCTCCCCACCCCAAACCCACAGATGAGCCCAAAAGGCAGAGTACAGAGCTGCCCTCCCCACCCCAAACCCACAGATGAGCCCAAAGGCAGAGGCACAGACTGTTATCTCAAAGTGAGGCATTTCCAGAGCCAGCTGCAATTGTCCCAAAACATCCATCCAACGGGAGGACAGGGAGAAACATTCCCAATTCCCTCAAGTGGGGCTCTCACCTGTGATAACCAAATCCTTGAAAAGACCTTCAGTCATTTCACCAAAATATTTTCCACATTATTTGCAGAGGGTTTTTTTCACTGAAAGGAGATGAAAGGCTTAGTTGCCTTATCTGTAATTAGACACGCATTTGTTACACATTCCTGGGACAAATAAACTAAATTTACCTTAATAGGGCGCTTTCATCCAGCTGAACTACTTAAAATTTGCTGCTGCTTTGTTGCACAGTAACATTTCAAAAATAAAAACCAAGCCCAGTGCCAGGAAAGCAGCATTCCATGGCAGTTTTTCCAACTCTACAGACCTCCCGGGGCAAAAAGAGGAAAGGAGTGTTTTAAGCATGAAGGATTTTTCCCTTGCCAGTCTCCAGGCCCAAGCAAAGCCTTGCAGGAGCTGCCTGGTGACATCAAGCACACCCAGAGATCCCCATCCTGGGCTGAATCCCTGCAGCACCGCAGTTCTGTGGGGCTCTGTGGCAGTTCAGGCTTCTTTTTTCCTTTGCTAAGGTCAGGATGAGTAACACAGGAAATCAAGATGTTGAGTTTGGACTTGGAATGTTTATTATCTCTTACCTATTTACAGTATTTACAGGCTCACGAGCCATGAGCTTAACTAGCAAGCTAGGAGAACAAGTGTAAAATAGAGTGCTTCTAACCCTTTCCAAGGTTATTTAAGTGATAAGTACCCAATAACAAGGTGAAACCTATATTATTTATGTTTTTGACCCAATAATGACCACCCAAGGCCCTCAATGTGGACTTTTTTCACCTCATTTCAGAAAACCACCTAAACCTATAAAGAAGGAAGAAGAAGGTGAAGAAGGACAAACACCTAAAATCCTCCATCTTGACTTATTTCTATTACTATACACTAAAATCACAGATTTTAAGTTTTTAGGACTCCAACAGGGCTCTTGCAGCCCACTCCAAGGCTGGCTGTGAAGGACACACTCCAAGCTTGGGCCAGACCTCTCATTTTGATTTAGACAAGTATCTACGGCAACTGTGGGGCTATTTTAAACCATTCCTATTTAGCCACCTCCAGGTTGAAGGTTAAATAGACATAAAAACCCAAACCAAACCAACACACAAAACAACAACCACCAAAAAAAACCAAAACAAACAAAAAAACCCCACCAAAAACCCAACAAAACAAAACAAAACAAAACAAAAAACCCAAACAAACAAACAAACAAATAAACCCCACAAACCCCAGCCCGCCCCAGTCCCTGCTGGAAAAGCCTAATAAAAAGCTTTTAATTTGCTCTCTCCTTACAGGGTGAATGGGTTTGGTTTGGTTTCAAACATCTGAGATTTAGTTTTTCTCTCTTACGAACACTGTGAATCTCTTACTTTTCTTAAAAAACATGTTTTAAATGAAAGGTGATGGCTTTGGGCAGCCACAGGACTCCAGGGAGCGGAACCTTACAAATAACCTCAAATATCAGATTATTTGAAACATATTGTAGAATTTGGCACTCCTTTTAATTTTGTAGGTGACGTCCAAGGCATACATTTCCATGCTGGGAAGAGTTTATTCACCTTCTTTACAAGCACAACACCTGACAAGCAACTTTACCCTCACACCAGATTAACGCTCTTCCTTGTTCTGAACACGACTTGCTACAAAAGGAGAAATTTGTCAAATTAATCCATTTGCATAACTGGCAGTTATGGAAGGAAAATGCAGGGAGTGTTGCAGCTGAACAGGCAGCCAGGTGCACTCTGTTTGCACATCCCTGTTATCGAGCTACACTCACAATTGCATTTGCTGTGCTCTGTTTGCTTTGCAAACCAGGCCCTACTTTGCATCACTTTGAGGATTTTCTGAGCCCTGGGGTTCAGCTCAGCTTTGTCCCCAAGCAAAGGGTCCTTGTCTCCCTGGGGACACCTCTCCTGGTGACGTCCAGTGACCAAACCCCGGGGCTGTGCAGCACCAAGAATTCCCATCTGCCTATGTGCCAAGTGTTTGCATTGGGGCAGCCAGCACACACACCTGTGCAGCAGTTCTGCCACCTCTAAACTCCTGCTTACAAACATTTTATTTTCAATTATTACAGAAACTGTGGCCACAGCCATCACTGCTGCAGAACTGAACTCTCCCCTGCCCGGCAGACTGATTCAGGGAACATGTCAGGAGCTATTTTAGCATCTGACAAAGGTGGATTTTTAGTCCACACAAGTAGTTAAAAGTTGCTCAGCAGTTTGAAAGTTAACAACCAAGTCCTACTGCCAGGGGATAAGAAAAGAGGACAAACAAGATAAAGGCATTTTCCAGCCTCAGCACACAGCTGGAAGCTCCTTTGCACCTTTTTTGAGGCATTCGATACCCGACAGAATCACAGACGTGAGCCCAGCAGTACTGGCTGTATTTCCCCATCCATCCTGCAGCTGTGGGTGATGTCTGCACTGAGCACCAACTCTAACTCCTGTTCTAGAGCCCAGTCTGCACATCCCTACAGGAGGGCACGGCTTTCTCTGACTGCCCCCCAGCTGCACACACAGCCAGGCCCCTGAGCTGGGCCAGGGGAGCCCACATGGAGCCACCTGCTCTTAATTAGACCAAGATACATGTAAATAACTTATTAATAAAGACTTAATAAAGGTTAAACTTCACCTTCTCTGCCCCAGAAGAGGCAGGGCCAAACAAACCTGCACTGTGCACTACAACTGATGGAGCAGCAGAGAGGGGACAGGTTTGCAGAGCAGATAATTACTTTGCTTTCCATCCTTGGGAGAATGCACAGATAAGGCAACACACACCCCATACTGAGAGTGCCGTGGGCAACTACACCAAAACCATCCTCAAACCCAGTGCCAGCTGCCTTCCCCTTGCACTGCACCAACACTCCTTCCCTCTCACTAGCCACGAGCCCCGGCAGCTTTCAGGTTCTGGATCTGGAGCAGATTCAAGCAGCAAAAGGAAAATCTCAGCAAGGTGGCAGCAAACAGCCAGTCAAAACAAAGGAGAGGGGTTAGGAAAGCTCCCTGGCTCATCCTGGGGAACAGGATCAATCACCACATCAGCAGCCTGGTGCCCTGGCCCCCCAGGACATGGAGTCCTCCTCAGCCTCGCAGGGGTGAGAGAGAGAGAAAAAGCTTGGACTTGATCATCTCTGAGGTCTTTGATTCTATTATATAGACACATGTTTCTTGGCAATAAAGTAGCAAATAGGAAACTGCTGTGAAGATTTCTTCACTAGTACCAGGACTACACCAAATTAAGCCGAGACTTGCTCCAAGACAAGCAGCATTCTGACCCAGTGTGAATGCAACACACAAGGACAATTCTCGTGCTAAATACTCAGACAACTGGGCAATTCCTCTGGGTTTAAAGCTGACCATATGGCACAGAACTGACCGGAGTCCAGATATTTATGTTCAAGTGCAGGATTAACTTTCTGTGGGAGTCTGAAGCTGTCTGCGGCACATTTGAAACAGAGCAGTGAGAATCTCCATTCTATGACCCTGGCAAGGGTGGGGGAAGCACATTAATCAATCAACACCAGCTCTTCCTTCCCAAAGGAATGTGTTTGGTGATGCTGGATGAGCAGACATCAAGTCCTTTCCTGCCTGCCATGGGAAGAGGAGCTCATTTGTGACCCTCAGCACCGTGTGGTGCCAGGGGCTCAGTGCTATCAGCAGCATGGCCATAAACGTCCATTACACAGACATTCAGTTTGGGGAAATCACAAACAAAAGAGACAAATGGCCGTAATAATGTATTTATATAGCAATCTATGGTTTATGAGGTATTCGTTTACTATAGATTAACTGTAAGCTCTGGGAGAGGAATTTGAATCTGACCAAAAAATGTAACAGACAAGGAAGTGCTTTGTTACTGCTAAGGAAGCCTTATGGAGCAGAGCAACTGCTGGATGCCCATGTGAGATGTGAGGAGCTCTTTCTTAAAGACAGCATTTAATTTTCAAAATTTCTAATGCTTAACGGTCGCCCTTCACCATTTTAAAGTAATATCAGAGGAGTAAGAGAGTTAAAATGAGCGTCTACCTCACTGAAACGAATGGGGTTAACATGGCATTGACAAGACAGGGTCTGACCTTCAGTGTCTTTTTTTCAAGGAACATTATTGACTCCATTTAAGAGCAGAATAACAAGCCGGCACTCTCTCTGAAATAGCAGGGTCAGATTTCAAAGCCGTGTAAATCTGCTCACCATACCAAGAGGAGACTCCAGGGTTACCTAGTGAAGGTCAGACCCCGCGGCTGGAGGGTGCAGACAAACAGCAGTGCTGCTGATGCTCGGGCTCCCTGCACGGTCCAGAGCGCTGATGGCGACTTGGGAGGCTGAAGAGGCTCAGCCCCAGCCCTGCAGTGATAAACTCGTTCCTGCTCCCCGCAGCAGTGTGCCAGTGCTCAGCCTGAACTGCCCCCTCTGCCGCATGCCACGATTTCTCCGCATACCAGATTATTCACACTGAAAAGCAAATGCAAGTGGCTGACTCCAAAAGCTCCTGCCCATTCTAACCGGCTGGCTATAGTCCTCAAGAATAAGAAAACCAGCAGTACAATTCTTTTTTCATCTCAGTTGGTTAGCTTCACATGGTTCCAGAGTCCCTGCCTGTCCCACGCCTTGTTCTTGGCCACACCACAGCACAAACCTGCTCCTCTTGTCCCTGGGGGCCAGGGATGAAGGAGACAGAGCACAGATACCACCAGGAAAACTTTCCCAGGGCCACAAGCTGAGCAAGGGAAAAGCCTGCATTTCAAGAACATATGCAAAGCACATTCATCACTTTAAACCATCGTCCAAAGCTTCTGACACCGCAGCACAAGATTTTGGAAAGTCTCTGTATTTATCTTCCACCAGCAAAATCACCATAGGCAATCCAAACTGACTGAAATTCAACATTTATGGAACTTTGTAAAGCCAGCCATCACTGATGGTCATTACGCTTTTCTTTTGATTTCAATGCCACGAGTTCAGACAACACTTATCAACTTCGATCCAGAATCAGGAGAAGTACAAATTTTATCATTCTTATATGAGACATTACTTAAGGGTATGCTATCTTCAATGAAAACAGTTCCTCAGAGTGAATCTCTCGCAAAATCACTTGGCCAGAACACTGTAGGTTTGAATCTGGAAATGAAAACCACCAGTAATTCCATGCAAGGCAATTCCAGCACCAGGAAAATTAATGAACATTGCAGAGGAAGGATTCTTGGATAAGAGGGAGAACTGTATTAATCTTCAGCTGCTCATGGGCCATAAACAAGAAGTTTTATAGACATAGCTGCAGAATTACAGTGGGGTGTAAGGAAGCTTTAAAGCCATCAGCTGGGAGCTTGGTAGCCAACCCCTGACAGCTTTTGGCAGGGATGCGGGATGGGTGCACAGCCCTCCGTGCCACCAGGCACGCAGTGCTGCGCTGCCTTCACACTCTTAGCCAAAACTCTTCCTCCTAGTCACTTCTCACAATCATTATTGGAAGTAAAAAAAAAAGGAAAAAAGTCTCCTCAAACACCATTAAACTCGCCCAGAGCTTCTTGTTCTGCAGAAAAACTCTTTAGCCTTAAGAGACCCTTAAACAGAACTCTTTAACCTTGAAGAACCGTGAGAAACCACCACTAATACAATGGTGGTTTAATAAAGCTCCATAATAAAAGCTCCATTTTCATCACAGAGATACGTTTTCATGTATTCTCATTTCACAGCCATGAAGTTCACTTTTGGAATGACAGACCAGACAAGTTTGGGCACGAGTCCCCACCAGCAAAGGCTCAGCCAGCCGGGGCACAGGGTGAGCTTTGCTGCTCAGTGTTTGCTTTCCAGGGAATTCTCCTCTCCACTACAGCAAGGTTTGTGTGCCTGGAAGCTCCTGGGGGGGCTGTGCAGCTCCCTGGGAAAGGCAGGGAAGGGGAAAATGTGCAGAGGAGGCTTGCTGGCCCTAAATACAGCACAAATACTTCTTTCTCCTGCCCCTCTCCCAGCCTTCGGCTGAGTGTAAATACCCCCGGGGCTTTGGGGTGGTGATTTGGGACTTTCTGGTGGCTTTGGAAAGGAATTGGTCATGCCAGGCACAGCACAGACAGACTGGGAAGAGTCAAGAAAACATAAAACCTGCTCACACATAAGGGGATCTTTATAAAATTCCAATTACTTGCTGGCGTGTTACCTAAGAATCCCTGAGAGGTAAGAGAAATTGCTCGCTGTGAGGCCCGGGGTAATGAAATTACAAATCCTTTCATGAGTAAGCACGTGCTAGAAAGCCACGTTTATTTGGCCTACATATTTGAAACTGTTCAAAAGGTTATTGTCTCACAAAATCTGGATCAGGAATTACTACTTATACTTTCCTTTCTCTAACAAGGAGCTATATTGAGAGTGGGTTTTAATTCCTTGGTGATCGATTAGAATAACAGACACATTACTGCAAAGAAGTCTCATTTAAATTCTGTTTTCTGAAGGAGTATCAGTGATGCATACCAAGAAAATATACTCTGGGATACTTACTATAAATAACCAGCAAATGGAGTCCCCTCGAGAAACCTGGTGAGCCCAACAGCCTCATCCGTTCAAGTGGGTAATTAATTTCTACAAGAAAACTCCCATCTTATTTTCATACTTTGTCAGCAGCATGTTCGAACTTCAGAACTGAGATTCAGTGTTCTCGTTGCAAACCACGGATGGAACTGACTTTGCATAAATATTGGTTTTTACCTGTACAGAACTGGTACAGGAGATGGGGTTTCAAAGGGATTTTGAAGCCACCCTAGGTTGGGTGCCCAACTCCAGCTGTATTATGGCAACAATTTGAAGAACTGTGCTCTTCAGAGGGTATTTAACGGAGGCAAGACTGGCAGGAGCTGCAGGAACACACGTCTGTGCCACCTTGCAGACTGTGCCTGCCTGTCATGGTCCCCAGTGATTCACACTGAGGGCAGCAGCTGTCACCTTGATTTTATGAGTAACACAGGAAGATGGAGAGCCACCTTCTCACACATTCCTGTTCAAGAGATTGCCAGGTACTGGGGTTTGAAAAGAGAAGAACTCAAGATCTGAGCATTTCTTAGATTATACAGGCTCTTAAAAGTCAGCAGACACCTGACTGTGGCAGGCTGCACAGCTTTCAGCAGAGCATCTTGCACCCAATCTTGCCCTTCTGCACACCAGGCTTGTGCCTGTGCCACTGCACAGATCTTTGCAGCTTTAAAAGGATCATCTAAACTGTATTCTCTAACTGAAGACCACTAGTTCGATACACAGCTTAAAATAGCCTTTAAGATAAGGAGCCAAACAACCCCATAAATTCCTGACACAACAGTACTGGTAGCCAGGAGCTCACACCCTGTGGCTAACAGCTCAGTTTCAGAAGGAAGATGCACATGAGGAATGGGAGAAGGACGGTGGTGAAGGAGGCTTTGGGCTCCACGGGGGAATTCCTGCAGAGCCAACATTCCCAGTGCAGAGCCTGCAGCTCTGAGAGGCGCCCTGAAGCCCAGCCAGCTGGAAAAGCTACAGCAGGATCTGACCCAGAGCAGCTCCCAAAACACAGCCAGGCAAGCTGCAGCCTTGCAGCAACACGTCCAGAGACAAAGCCCAGACACAAGGCCCAGAGCAGCAGCATTGACCCCAAAAGCACGGCTAGGACAGGTCTGCACACTGGGAATCCTGCCTGCCTGGCCTGGGGGGCTCCAGCAGCCCCCACCCCTGCTCCCATTCCTCACAGGGACTGCTCCAAGCACGGGATCCAGCCCTGATGCTGCAGCCACTGGAAGCAGGAGCTGGGGATGCAGAGAGCCAGGTCACATCTGGCTGTCTGTGCCTGCAGATTGGATCCTCTGGCTACTGTTTATGGCAGAGCCTGTCAACAATCACTCTGAGTGCACTCCTCCGTGTCATTTGGGCAGGTTTGGCTTTCCTTGCACCCCCTGTTCACAAATCCATGCCTGAGGGGACAGGGGGAGGCAGTGCAATAGCAGCCATGAGGGAATCAGCCCCCCACATATCATACATGGGATGTTTTCATTAATAGAAATGGTTGAATAATTTCATTTTTTCCTCCTAAACTAGCATCTGGCTGCCTAATAAAGTACAAAGGCCATTTTTGGCAGAACAGAGAGACACTATTTAATTTTATAGTATTTTAGTCTTCCTCTTTCTGACTGCCTTGTTCCCATTCGTGATAGCTCAGAACTCCAACTACCAAAGCAAGCTCTGAACACTGTCACCTGGGGCTGTAATTCATGCTGATTCACACTTGCTGGCCCAGAGGCGTTTTCTCCTCGCACACCAGTCTCCTGAGGTTTATTTTTATTCCTCAGACATCCTACTTTGAGGGCTCAGAGCTGATTCCTTCCTGTTACAGAAAGGACTGGGATAAAGTAGAGAAGACAGGATTAAGCCTGACGTAATTCAAGTAAAAATGAGACAACACTTCACCTGATAGCAAAAAACACAAGTAACTGCAAACAGAGTTTGTTTCTGAAGGACCATGCAAGCACTCTCCCACCTCCAGTGCTTTTGATGGCGGCAGTAAGAGGGACAAAGGGAATGTGTGCTCCAAACCCTCACTGCAGGTCTGCTTCCACAGAGTCACACCACATCCAGGTTGGAAGAGACCAAAAGGATGATCAAGCCCAGCTCCTTGACCTGCACATGGATCTGTTTGTCCTCGTTTCAGAAATCTCTCTCCAGGAGCTTTAGAATCAGCCAACACGCAGCAGAAGGGTTGGTGGAAATCTCAGCTATGTCCTCAGAAGTTTCACAGGAGTCTCCCAGTAGCTCCTGCCTGGTCCGGATTCACTGGCCATAAATGCCCCTCTCACATCCACTGATCTCAGCTCACAAATTGGTGCAATTCCCTTCAGCTCGAGAAGAATTATCTTTATTTCTACAAGCCACCAAGACAAAAAAAAAAAAATAAAAATCACCAGTCGTGGAGGAGTTTAAGTGGAAAAAACATCTCCACTCTGAAACATGACAGGTCCAGCTAGACCCAAACTGCTGCTGAGCCTGCCAAAACCAGAATGCAAATAATAAAACATCCACAGAGAGGCTGCTTGCTACCTGAGCTGCACTTATCCAAGGAGCAGCACACTACTGCCAGAGCACAGGGAAATGGAAGAAAGTGGGGAAATCATAACAGAATTTGACACTAAGTTCTTGAAATATGTTTTAGTCAGCCCTGCCCTGATCAGGGCATTTTTAGGAGGAGGAAATAGGCAATACAGAAAGTAGAATGCCCTTGTTTGCTGCTCTTGCAGTAAGTGACAGGGTAAGATCAATGTTTGGAGAGAGACTGTATAAAGAGAACAGTCTCCATTAATCTCATCCCTTCCCATGGTGAAAGCACTTAATTTGCACTTTCTCAGCTGAGTAATTACCTCTGCTATACACTCCCAGCTCCTTCAGGAAGGGAGTAACCAGCATTTGCACAGGGCCTGTGGTGGGTCCGTGTGCTGCTGCAGGGAACTCTCCTCTGTCCCCATCCCACCCCTCTGGCCAGAGCAGTGCCCTGGAGCAGGTCCCTGCAGGGATGCTGGGGCTGGCACGGGCTGCTGGACACCCTGGGCAGGAGGCAGCAGCCCTGGGGAGGCAGGAGCACATCCCTGGGCTCCCACAGAGCTGAGCCTGGCTCCCCTCCTGCCATGGGAGAACCACAGGGAGCAGCTCTGGGAGTGCTGCTGCTGCCCCAAGGAGCCACCAGTGAGGGCCTGGCCACACACAGCACCACAAAACCTGCAAAGGGCTGGTCCAGCAAGGCTCAGAGCAGCCCACAAAGGAGAGGGGGGGAAAATCCCCCCCAAATGGCCATGAGCAGAGTCTGTGAGAGGAGATACTCCAGGGATCACCTCAGCTGGCTGATGTGGACACAGGGCAATACTACAGCTGAACAACAAAGCTAGGAAGAAGAAAGAAAACCAAGCCAAGAAACTAACCTTTCCTGAGCACCAAAGTGTCCCATGTTGTTTCCACCATTAGATTACATATGAACCAGCAAAGACTGGGGAGATGAAAACTCATCTAGATATAAAACCAAAGTGAGATATGTAAAATACAAGTAATAAAGCCAAGTTTTTAAGCAAGGATCCAACCACAGCAGAGTTCTGGGGCCAGCATACAGCTAAACAGGAGGAACAAATGCTACAGCCACCTAACTTGGGCTGAAAGCCTCTCTGGAAGCTCCCATAGTTCTCTAAACTTTCCTAAACACTGGGGAAAAAAAGAAACACTAAACAAAACATAAAAATAAATCTAGAATGGCCATGGAGTCACAGAAATGTACCCCAGAGCTCTCTGCCGAGAGCTGGGTGAACAAAACCCTGCACACTGCCAGAGTGGCTGCAGCCTCATCAGGGAACAGCACAACAGCCCCACAGGCTCTGAAAATCAGGGGACTGATGTAGTTTACATCATGCGGACGATTCCTGAAGGGAGAAATGAAGTTATTTGGCAATTCTGGTAGATTTTGTCGTGTTATAGTTGGAAATACACGCACAGAACTTATGTTTTCATTCTGTATCTGTAGGAGAGATTAATTTTTCTTTCAAGTCTGACTGATATCTTCACTCCCCCTCCACCAGTGGCTCAGGAGTCACTGAAGGCACAAGATGTATGGGGTTTATTACTGGAAGCATATGGAGCTACTCCCATGAATCACAACCACGTCAATTAAAACAGCAGAAGGAGTGGAAACACTGCTGTCCCCAGGCACTGGCCATGGCAAGAGAGACCCCCCCAGTCTGGGAGAAATCTTCCACCACTATTCCTGCTGGGAATGGTGGGGCAGATCAGCCAGGTCCCACCCGGCAGTGGCTGTGGCTGATGGGCACGGAGTGGTGGCACCATAGCTGGTTCCCAAAAACATGCAGCAGCTCCGTGGGGCGGGGAACAGCAGCCCCAGAGCTGCAGCACCTACAAGCCAGCCAGAGAGTTCTGTGCTCCCACAGCACATTTGTTTTCCATTCCTACCTCTGCAATATTTAAAGGAAATCACAGGTATCTCAGCTAAGGGGAAAATGGCACCCAGTGATGCCCAAGCCTGCTTGTGTCAGCTGAACAATTCGTGCCTGACGTGCCATCCATCACTTCTTGCTCCAGGCACCTCAAGCTCATCCAGCCCCCAATCAGACCTGTCTCAGCCAAGCAGTTCCTGGTGATCACAGACTGCAAATCACCCAAGCAGACTCCAAAATCCAGTACTTAGCTGTGCTGCTGAACACTTTCACCCCAACAGGCTTTCTTAAACCCTCTCATGGAAAATTTCAGAGTCCTCTACCCATTTCTCTTTTTTTGAAAGAAAAAGAAAAGGTAATTTAATTTTTTAAGAAAAATCTTATTTAAAGTTACCCCAGGAAACAGGTTATTGCGCGTCAGTCCTAACTCAGGCCCACGGATCATACACAGCCGTGGTGCACGGCTCAGATTTTGAGGTAGGCTGGAGCAAATATGAGGGAAGTCACAGGAAAAGGAAAAAGCTGCCACCTCCATCCATGGGTCTGGCACAGTTTCTGTCTGAACAGCCACCAGGTGCTGCTTGTGTTGGGACTCAGAGTCTGAGCTCTAGATCTGCTCTCCTCCTCCCATTTGCCTTCAACTTCTCTGGGAGATGGACTGGACAGCTCAGGATTTAAGGGCTCCCTGCACAGCCCAGGAGGAATACCAGTGCCTAGGGACTCATCAGGAGCCCCTGCAAGCAGCCGCCAGCTCAGTCTCGTGAGAACATTTTGTGCCACATCTTGAAAGAGGAGGTACTGCTCTTGATTTGATGAAAAATGAATTGGAAATATGAGCTGTGTATGTGCTAATTTACAGCGATGAAGTTTGCATTCATTACAGTAATGAGCACTGCATAAAGCGTATAATCAACATTCCCTGCAGATGTCAAGAGGAATCCAGAGGCAGGGAGGAAATACGTATCCTTGCCACAGCTGATCATAAACATCATAAATTTCCAGCCTCAAAAAAAACCCATAAAGCAAGAGAGAGCCCTTTTTCTCCCTGCTAGTGCCCAGGGGTATTTGAGTATATCTCTCAAGGTTCTCGAACTAATGAGCTGAGACAGGCTTTCAACCATGAGATAAATATTACAAGTGCTCTAAATATTTTTATTTAGAAAGCGAAAGCACAAGTGTTTCACTTCCTTCCCAGAAGAAGACAAAAGCTACAAGTGTGATTACACTGAGTTGGTGACTGGAGATAACTAATTAAATCCTTCTACCTAGAAGATGTTTCTTTAACATCACAACAGAACTTAAAAGCAAGTAATTGAAGAAAAATGCCAGAGCTTAAAAAATCATCATCTGAAATAAAGTTAAAATACCAGAAAACCCCATCATCATTGGATGGGGAAAATCAAAGCAAGGTGGGCAGCAGTGAAATGGTACCTGTCCTGCGAAACCAAACACAAGCCACCTCCTGCAGGGATGGAAGAAGGTTGGTGGTGGTTTGATTGATTTCAAGGCCACGTGCAGCAGCAAGAACAGCACAGAAGAGGACAAGCACCAATGCTATCAGGAGTAAGGGTTCTCCAGACACCCACGCTGGAGCAGTTCTTACCTTCTGGCAGCCTGGGGTTGGCGTGGATGGAGTTGGGGTCCCCGTCCTCCTCGGGGTGGTAGCGGTACAGCGTCTGCGACTGCTTTGGGGAGGACTGGCTGCGCTCCTCCTCCAGAGCCACGGGAGGAGAGGTCGTGGCGCTGAACTTCACCTTGGGGAACTCATTCCCCTCCAGGCTTTCCTGGGATGACCTCGCTGGGCTCGGCTCTGTGAAGTTCAACTCTTTCGAGCCCTGATACACGCTGTCCTCTGGCTCTTCCTTCCTGGCATGCTTCTTCATTTTAGAGTGGGGTGGCCTGTCTTGCTCGTGCCTCTCCTTGTTCCCTTTCGGCCTCCTCTCCGTCTCCTCCGGCTGCTGTGGGGTCTCGGTGGTGGCCGTGGTGTGCTGTGGAGGAGCCCTGGTGGTGGCTGCTGGCTGCTGGCGTGTCCCCTGCTGCAGGGAGGGCGCGGTGGTGCGGGGCAGCCTGCGGCGCTCGCCGCGCTCCGTGGGCCCCGGGGCAGTGCCCTGGGCGTGGGGCTGGGCCGAGGGAGCCACGCTGGCCGCCAGGTAATCGTAGTCCTCACCCTGCTCCTGGCTCAGGCTCTCGTGCTCCAGCTGGGCCGAGTAGCTGCTGTACTTCTTTGGGGACTCCACCTGGGCATTGTCCCCCTCGGAGGCCTCCTGGTCGTAGCTGTAGGGATCATCATAGTGCCTGTCGGGCTCGCCGTCCTCGGCGTCCCCCGGGCTGGCCGTGTTCAGGGGGAAGGAGTCACAGTCGGGCAGCTGGTAGCACATCAGCTCCCCTCCAGCGTTGGGGCAGTGGCACACCTTGCAGGGGGGCATGTGGAAGGTGTGCCCGGCCACGTATTTCTGCCCCTCGTGCAGGCAGCCGATGCGGCCGCACTGCGGACACCCGTCTGCCGGCACCACGGCGTCGATGCAGTTGGGGGGCAGCTCCGGGCACAGCATGAACTGGCAGCTGATCTTGCCCCCTCCCTTGGGGCACGAGCACTCGGTGCTGCCGAAGTCCACGAAGTAGGACTGGCCCTCGGGCACCTTGCCGTTGACGAAGCCCACGTTGACGCAGTCGTAGTACTGGTAGCCCTCGCAGGTGCAGCCGTGCTGCAGGCACGTGGCGCAGCACTCGCCCGCCTCCAGCACGTCCTCGATGCAGTTCTCCAGGGGTTGGCACTCGGCACCCGTGCAGTCCCTCTGAGCCTGGCAGCCGCCCACGCACAGCAGCAGCAGCAGGGTGTGCCAGGGGCCGTGCCGCCAGCTCCGCGCCCTGGCCATCGTCTTCCCCAAGCGTGGGAAACACTAAAAGCAAAAAAAAGGATTTTTAGGAGCTGAAAAAGCAGGCCTCAAACAGAAAAAGCTGAAATATAGCAAACAAGGACATGGGAAACAAAGGCTGAGTTTATACGTTTGGCTTGAATAAATCTGAACACTGAAGAAAACATATGCTTGACAAGATAGCAGAAGGTCTTGAGCTCAATGAGGGTATCGTGTACTGTTAACGGAAAAACACACAAATGAACATTGTTCGAAGCAGGTGCACGTGTGCTATAATTGACTGGTTAGAGCAATTGTCTGTAAGCTTTAGCAATATGTTAATGGCTGAAAAAGTTTTAAGATGCTTTGTAACGGAGAAATTTGCGGCTGCTGTGGAGGCAGACCGTGACCCGCTGCCATCCTTTAGCTATGCAAAAATCCTGTCACGAGAGTGATGCTTCGTTTAAGATTGAGAAGAGTTACCCCGGCAGCCCCGTCCCGGTCCTGCCTGCGCTGACACACCCAAGGAAGGCGGCTCCGCTCCAGCCCCGCACGGTCAGCCCCGCAGGCTCTCCTGGGACACTCCCAAGGAACTCCACTCCGCTCCAACCCTGCACGTTCAGCCCTGGCTGCTCTCCTGGAAGGCTGGGGGCTCGTCTCCTGATCCGCAGAAGTTTCCTGAGTTACCTTTTCTCATCGATCCTGGAGTTATGAAAGAAAACTCTGTTACAAGGCTACGCTCGGCACATACCCTGTTAAACGTCAGAGGTCTTTAAGAGTCGGGACGGAATCCAACATCTGGAAACCTAAGGACAAAAATTAATCATAATGCCTTCCAAGTGTTAGAGGCACTAAGTTTGGAGCAGGATGCTTCTTCCCCCCCACCCCTCTTTTGAAAAAGAAAGGAAGGGAAAAAAATGGTTGTGGCTGTTCTGTTTTGAATCTGTTGACAAAACATACATATTTCAATAAAAAGAAGGCCCTTCTTTATACTTCAATGCTTTTTTGTTAATCTTTCCAGCTAAAGAGATTTTTTGGCAGAGAATAAGTAAATACACAGTTCTTCCTCTGCAGATATGAGCTTAAGATAATTATTCTTTATGTTTTAATTACAAAGACTCAAATCTTAAGGAATTTTTATAGACAAAACTTAGCCCTGGGACGTGAGAATTTGTCTGTACACACGTTAACTCAAAATCTGGATTTTTTTCCCTGCCTCCTTCCCCCACTGAGCAATCTCTTGCACTTCAGTCTTCAGCAACAACAGTTATTTCTTTGCTCCAGCAGGGCTAAAATAGAACTTCTTTGTGTGTTGCGGTTACTCTGCGGTTACACATCGCATTAACTATCCTGTAATACATATTAAGGGCCGGATCCTCTGCTCACAGCAGTTGGCACAGCTCCTCAGCAGGACTGTGGTGCACGCAGGGATCCACTCCAGCCCCACTGGAGGACATTTACAACTACTGAGGGTGTACCACCACTGGCAACCACTTCTTTTAGTTCTGACAACTCCAGTAGTAATGTACTTTCTAGTGAATTACTATACTATGAACGCACAATATACATCTACACACACATGAACTGCCATAATAACACTTTGTTGGAGTGCCTTGAAGAAGAGAGAACGGTTTGCTTTTTAATTACTAAGCCCTTTGAGCTTTAAAAATTTCAAAGGTTAATCAGCTGTTGGTCCTTCATATCAAAGTTACGCTCACAAAGCTACACAATTAACACAGAAAACCACTTACAACAGGAAAACAGCTTGCCTATAGAATTTTATAGAACCAGCAATCTGATTATCTCCCCGGGACCCCTCCCATCATCAAAAAGAACAACAACCCCGAAACATTTATCTAGGGGGTAAAACACAGCCACATCACCCAGAACAATGAACCACACACGCAACGGGAGTTGTGCCAGAAAAACCATTCAGAAAGATTACTTCTCCCATTCAAAGGGGGCTTCCAACAAGTCTGCTCAGTCCCTCTGGCAAGAGGCCAGGCTGTGGGAAAAGCGTGCCTGTGCTGATAAGATACGGACAAACTGTGCTAAGAATTTCCACAGTTCTGCCCTGGAATCCCAATTACTTCAGTACCTCATAAAGAGACAAGATTCTTACAAACGTAGCTTTCCTACCGCTAATTTGAGTAGATTAGCTGAGTGTGCTAAAGGAGAGTGATTGAAGGAAAAATAAAATTGTCAGAAAATACAATAATGGCTTGGGAGAATCTCACTTTTTCAGACTCTCACTGCTCTCAAAACCAGGCTATTTCTCACGAAGGAGAATTTTCAATATGTGGTGCTGAAATTAATTCTTCAGAAGGCAGTCTGGGAATTAATAACTTAGCCTGCTTTCAGCAGCTTTTCCAGGTAATCCAAATTTGTAACTGTTACTTTCCTTTAGCTGGGAAATAATGAATGGGAGGACAACTACAGGTAACTCCTGTGAAAGGGGCTCACAGCAGGGTTTTGTCACATCCCCTCCCACAGAACCTCCTGGCTTTGATGCCTGTGGGTCTCCTGGGCAAACCCCATGGGGAGGCAGCCCAGCTCAGCTCTGCCCTGCTCACATTCCCTTCTCCACATCAGGATTCCCAGAGAGCCCCAGCACCCAGCATGGCCCATCTGGGTGTCAGAGGCACAGAGGCAGCCTTTGGGTGCACCAGGGCAGGGCCAGGCACCACCTGTGGGACAGGTAAGGGATGAGCTGAACTCCCCTGAGCCCAGCCAGCCTGTCCTGGGGCCCAGCTCAGGGGAAGGGTGCCCCAAAACTCCTCAGGCACACGCTCAAACTCCCCAAAGTGATCCCCATGCTGAAGCAAGAGGCAGAAAGCAGTCATCACCCACAGCAGAGTGTTCAAGGACAGCTGAGGGTTTACCCCAGGACATCCTTTGGCGACAGGAGCTGCTGCCCTGTGCTGCCATCTCCTGCCTCCCTCACCCACACCCTGTTCTATCCCAGGGTTGGTTTGCTTGTCTGGGTCACCGCCAGTCCCTCCTCTGTTCCCATCCTTGCTGCCTCTCGTCCATGGAGAGCCCAGAGAACTCCTGACAAGCCCTGTCCCTGCTCCCTGCCCTGCTCAGTCTCCCTGTGCCTTTCTCTTCCCACATCCCTCAGCACTCGGGGTTTCAAGCTTAACAGATAAGGCTGAAATCCTTATAAACCCTTCCTCTGTGAATGACACCACAGCCTTCCCTTTCCTCAGGCCCCCTTCCCTTCCTCAGAGGCTCCTTGTTTCTGGTGCAATGACTCCAACAAAAAGTATCTTTTATTCCCTTAAACCCCTGCTTTTCCCTGTGCTTTCTCCATCTGTTTCCCACACCCATCACTCCCCCCAACCCATAAACTCACAAATCAAGGCAGCAGCCCCCTACTTTGGGCACAGAGAAAACCCTCTTTGAGGGAAGCACAGGCACAGCTGCTGAGCCCCATCCCTGCACACAGAGAGCTGTGCTGCTGCCAGCCCTGCAGATGATGTGCTCCACTCTGGATCCCTGCCCTTCCCCAGCACTGCAACTGTGCTCTGGAGACAGCAGCTCATTACTGGGAAACAGCATCAAAAGCTGGAGCTGTAAATAAAGGTGTCTGAACCAAGAGGGTAAAAAAACTCAAAACCAAGTTATCTCTGTAGGACAGGGGAGTTTAATGCCAGCAGATGCTATTGCAATAATTTATTTCCATTAACTATTTTAATGCTTTCCTTAATGTCCTTTTACTCAGCTGGGGCACCACACAAGGGCTTCACTGAAATGACAATTGGTTCTTTGTACTCTCACCAATGTCCTTCACCCACTCTGACCAACGTCACTGACTTCTGCTGTTCTACTGAGTGACAAATTAAGCCCTGAACACCTAAAATAAAACTCTTTCAAAGGCTCTGTTGAAAGCTTTACAGAGCTCTACAGCAAGGGAACCATGTGCCAGCCATGCCAACCCTCATGCACTGCTTCATGTCCCAGGAGAATTCTATTCATGTCCATGGTGGGTGGAATTTCCTTACCTGCATATCCTGCTCTGCCTTGGTTCAAGGGCTGGCCCTGCTGGCTTTACTGGGTTTTACAGGGCCATTATTAAAGAAGCTGTTGCCATTCCTGTGCTTGTAACACCTCCTGAGCAAGCAGGAATGCCCATGCAGAGAGGGGCAATGCTCTGGAGTGAGAGTGGGTCCCTCAAACTCTACCCAGGCGAACATGTGAGGTAAACCAGCAGGAAACAAGGCATGGTCACGATGCTGCAGATCCTTATGCCTCGATTCCTTCTTTAAAAAGTATCCCTAGGAAAGGCAGAGTAAAGACACCTCATGGAAAACCAGCTTTAAAAAAGAGTCCAAATGAGCATGAACTGCAGGCACACACTTTTCCTGCAAGAGGAAAGCGGATGAACCCGGTATCTGTGTGATGGGACATCCAAGGCTAACAGCAGCAGCCGTCAAAATTATAACTAGTCCTGGCTGAAAAACATCATATTCCTGTCTCCTGGCAAGGGAATAAAACAAGATTTCAAGATGCTTATTTCAATTCGGTTTGGGGCCAAAAAGTTATAAATTTTGACATTTTTGCAAAACAATGTACTCCAAGTGATTTACTTCAATCAAACCATAACATAAAACCAAAAGGAAGAATGTTGACTTGATTAAAATTGTTCAGTCGTATTACTTGAAAATGTTGATTAAACCAGTGTGTTCCCACAGAAGATCTAGACATTTTAAGTGTGCAACTTCTTTAAATTAAGAGGAGCATTTTATTGGGAGATTCCTTTTCCAGATGGTTTCATTTCAGTGCTGAACCAGAAAGCTCCTTCTAGGTAAGCAGGGGTGACAGGAGGCACTCTCCCTCAAAGATTTCACACAAAAACAACCTCTCTGTGTGAAGGATGCCCCAGAGACAGGCAGGAGGTGGGCACATGTGGAAGAGAGACCACAGGAGCAACAGCATTCTGTCCAATGCCCACTGAACAAAAGGAGGCAGCCATTCATAAGCAAAAAGCAGTAAAGAGAATAAATCCAGTGCACTGTAGGAGAACCCACTGACTTCCATCTTTAAGGTGTATCTGTGATTGCACAAGTTGCAGCTCCCTGTGAAGAGGTTCAGACAGAACACTTCTTTTCTCTGCCCCCACCTCGCAGTCCCTCACCGAATTGCCATTTTTGAGGATGACAGTAACAGAAACAGTAGGAGGTTTGATCTGTATCTTCTGCTTTTGGGAGCGAGCAGGGCCAGATGCCAGGCTGATGTAGCAGCAGAAGGTGGCAATCCCTCCTGTGCTGGGTACTGGAGCACAAGCCCTGCTGGGTGTAACTGGGGGCAGCCCCTGAGCCTGCCCATGAACCCACACCCAGGGCTCAGACACACAAAGAGAAACCCTGTGGGAAAGCCAGTGCAGGGCTGGCACTCACCACCTGTGCACAAAGCAAGTCCATCAGCCCCCAGAGCTCCCATGAACAATCCTCCTGGCTTCCCAGGGCCTGCCAGCTGAGATTGGCTCTGCAGGGCTGAGCTGGCCATGAGCAGGGAGCAAACACAGCCCTGCTCTGTGCTGGTGAATCCTCTGCTGATGCTGAATCCCTTCTCACAGCAGTGAAAGCTGTGCAGAAAGCAGGGCAGCAGGCAGAGCACATGTGCACACCCATCCCGAGGAGCAAGGGGAATGCATTTCCCCAGTCTGAGCGTTTTCACACCTCTCCCCAGCCAGAGCTGCAGCTGCCAGCAGCTCCTCACTGCCTGCGGTCACGGCTTACACTGAGGGAGGAAGGAGGGAGGGGACGGAAGGAAATAACAATTTTAAAACAATCCCTTTTCAACGCAAGAGAAAATGGAAACTTGTGAGAGCGTTTGAATCTAGTATGAAAAGCAGAAAAAACCCTAAACCCAGTAACTCCTGACTGGGCTGTGCCAGCCCATGGATTAGATCTTCCTTTCACACCCTCTCCCATCCGGAAACTGGTGATCTCACCAGGTGCTGGAAGGGATTGTTGCTGGAAGGGAAGGGATTGCTGCTCTCCTCGCAGAGGGAACTGCAGGGCTATTCACCGGGAGGATGAATGAAAAGGGAGAAGTGTTCCCATCACTGCTCTTATGCAACGCTCAGGGCCAGGGCCCGTCACCTCTGCCGGCAAATTAAAGGAATCTGAGCTGAGCGGAACCCCTGTGTTGGGCAGAAGGAGCAGAGGATAAACCTCAGGGCAAATCTCAATCCAACGAGCTGCTTTTTGTTATTGGAAGTAAAGCACTCTGGAGTTGTCAACGCTCTGGTTCTTGGCTAAACAAGCCTGTGTTCAGGAGCCATAGCTTTTGCAGGCAGTTTTCCTCAGCTTTGTTCTCAATAAGGAATCAGTTATCATTAACCCCCTTTTCATGGAAAAGCTTTTGAAAATGGACATTTGGGAGTCTGGAGGAATTTTACTTAATTCAACAGCGAACTCAAGAGGAGGCAAACAAGAAGAAAGCAGGATGGGATCAAAACTCGCAGAGCCTCTCAGAAGAACCCCGATAAGAACTCCCTTCCCAGCAGAAGGGAAGATGCTCCTTTGGGCAGAGATGCTCCAGAAGCTTTCCAGGCCATTCCCCACACTCAAACCCAAACAGGAACCTGACACTGCAGCAACGGAAAAGCATCACCCGAGGTGACTGCAGCTGGAGTAGCCAAGCATTAACAGCATTAACAGAAGTGACCAGGCAGCTCTGGGACTAATTCTTCCAGAATGTGCAGCCTTTAAAGGCTTTTTGAAGTCCTGGAAAGTGAAGGCAGCCAATTTTTTCCAAGGGAAAGACAGAGTCAGGGAAGGGAGAATCATGTCCTGGGGCTATTTGTCAGTGCTCCCCTTCAGCCCAGCCCAGCCCAAAACAACAGGGCAGGTACTTGGATTCCAGAGGAGTGGAATTCTGTGTCATTGGGAGTAGCCGGGGCAGCACATCCAAAGTGACTCAGTGGGAGAAGGGCAGCTGCTGAGGAGCCAGAGAGGAAGGGCTGGCATGGGACACAGAGAGCTCAGCACAGACAGGGCTGTGCAGGGACCAGAGCAACGGGGACAGGGCCAGGGCACTGCCATGGAGACCCTGAAAAACCAACCATGGGGTCCCTGAAAAACTGACCACAGAATCCCTGACAAACTGACTGCGGGATGGATCCCTGACAAGCTGACCATGGGATCCCCCACAAACTGACCACCAGGCTCCTCGCTCCTCTCTGGACAATGCACAGGGGGCTCAGCAAATCCTGGCATCTGGGCCAGGGTCACAGCTCTGCTGCAGAAGGAGCCAAACTCTTACACCGGAGTGAAAAATAAACGTGTTTGCTATTGATACAAGTTTTTTTCTCTTCTTTTTACATCACCAAGTTTCAGGTGACTATATATATACTCCTCAAAAACACAATTAAATAATCCAGCTATTTCCACACCGGCCAAAGAAATCTGGGAAAAGATTAAAGCAAACTCAGCAACAGCCACTCAAAAATGTTTCCCAAGGCACAGCCAACAAAAACTTGTCAAAGCTCATAAGTTATGAACTAATTTGCACAGGGAGAGCTCTTTTGGCAGCAGGAAGGTCCCTGAGCTCCACAGCACCTCGAGCAGCCTCACACACATGGAGACAGCCTGGAGATAGGGCAGCACGGCTCCCAGGAGCCAGCACCAGCTCTGGGCTCAGGTGAACACTGTCAATACTCAAGGCTGCTTTGGTAAGTGAAAGAAAGAATTTATTCTCGTTTATTTAAAGAGCTGCACTCATCTCTTCCCTCTTGGGAAGGAACAAATGCCTAGTTTGCAAGATGTTCCCCATTATTTAGATATTTGCTATTTCCCATCAAAAAACAACTCAAACACAACCCCTGCACAATCTCATAACCATGCCCTTCAAATATATCCTTTCAAGAACCTGGACTAGATTTCTCTCTCTCTGCCTCCTTTCTCTAATCTCCCTCCAGGATGCTCCAGCCCCCTGCCCCTTCCCAGTTTTAGAGAACTCCCATTTGCAGGGCTGCAGTGCCTCTCACCAAAGGAAGAGCCTGCTGCAGCCTCAGGGACAGTGGCACCAAAACCTGAGGTGTCATTCCCAACCCCTCTGCGATCCCCTCTCCCCATTCCTCCTTTCCTCCACGAAAGAACTCTGGTACTACTCAGACCTCTCTGTGAGGAGCGGATTTAAGTTTTGGGTTTGTTTCTTTTTCATAATCCAGTTTTCTCTTACACCCTTTGAACCCCACTGCCCTAAGCAGTGACAGGAACACAGACCTTTTGTTGGGAAATGTGTTGGTTGGAACACCTGGGCACTCCCTACCCACTGCAGGCAGCTCCTTCCAAACAGTTCAAACTGAAAATTCCCCCACCCCCATCTAAAACCCAAATTAGGCCAAAGAAAGCCTGCTATTTAACTGACAGCTGAGCAAGTGGCCTTTCCTGCCCTGTGCACTGCCATGAGGCAATTTGGAAATAATTACCAAAGGTTTTCACCCAGGGCAGGCTGAAGGGAAGTGCCAGGCAGTTCTGTGAGGGCACAGCCAGAGGAGCAGGGCTGCCTCCACCACCTGAGCTTCAGCCCCAGAACTGAGCCATCAGACTGGAGACTCTCCAGAGGAGCTCAGAGGGGCTCGCTCCAGTCTGCCAGTTAATTCCAAATCAGTGTCCAAACAAAATGTCAATACGGCAAGTTGGTAGCAAATCATTTTTTCCCGTAATTGTGTCCTGACTTCATCACTATCATGATTAATGGTGAAAGTCTAGCTGTTGGGCATGGAAAAATGCCCAAAATTATTGGGTCAACCACGGATTCTTTGGTGTGAAGAAAAGGAACACGGCCTTGTTTCAGCATTCCTGCACATGCCTTCCCATAGACTGCAGACAAGAGCATATCTGGAGTATGGACTGGACATACCCCAAGGCATATTGCCAATTATAAATTAATAAAATCCAGAAAAAGCAGCAGTGATCATTCCCTGGGAACAGTCTCCTCTCATATGGTGACAAAAGAAAGCCCATATCAGGGTTATTATATGTAGCAATTAAATCCTTCAGCTAAAGCAAAAAAAATATATTATTTTAATGGAGGAAAAACTAGAACACTTGGTTCAAATGTTCTCATAGAAATGTTAATTACCACAGGCTTTAAACAAATGGAAATCAAAGCCTACCATTCGTTGAGTATTTTGAAAAGTTTTAATGCAAAAAAAAAAAAAAAAGTGCTGGAAAGAAACTTTCAATTTTTTCCTCGTGAATGAAAGTAAATCCCTGTAAATGAAGCTGCATCTATCATGCTGCTAATCAGTCAGCAGCCACAGATGAAATCCATCAACCCAAAGTGTTCCTGCACAAACCTTCCATAGAAGAAAATGGAATTCATTTGGTTTGGTGGGGACCAAACTGAAAAGGAAAGAAGCCTTCTCTGCTATTTCAGAAACAACAGTAACTCCAGGTGGAGAGAACAGAAGTCACACGCGCACTGCCTCCATCTCCCAGCCCGGGTTTCTCCTTCTCCTCTGCCTGCAGCAGAGGTGGAATCCTGTGTCTTGACTCCCTTCCTTTGACAGGGAACAGATCCCACTTGTCCAGGGGGTAACCTGAATTTGCAGAATAGTTTCCTGGAGATAGGAGCACGGGTTTGTCCTGTTTCTGCACACAACCCCAGGCTGGCACACTCAGCTGCTGAGTGTCCAAATGCACTGGGACAGCTCTGCCCTCAGATGCACCAGTGCACTTCATGTGTTCACAACAATTTGTGGTTCTGTACCACATTCAATCTACAAACCAGAATGAGATTAGAAAAGCAGCTCTTGCTTATTTTGTAAATTACACATTACATTTTCTAATACCACTGGGAGCTCATATGATCTGCTGTGTGCAACACAGACCCTTGAATATTTTCAGTTACTGATCATCATGCAATACAAGTAAACCTATGATCACTTGCTACTACAGGTGGAACATTCAAAACAGAAATCCCAGCAAACCAGATGATACTGCATTAACAAAAAGTGCTGATTGAATAACTGTATATGTTACCTTATAGACACGCACGTAATTTAAACAAGAAAACTTTTTTTTTCCTTTAACATCATCTTGGTTTTGTTGAACACACTGACCAAACTGTAAATTCAATCTGATTTTCAACACAGCAAACAATACTCCACCTAAAGTGGTATTGACTAGTACCAACAATTTGTTTAGTCTTGGCACATTAAAATACACATTTATGTTTTGGTCAATGGTCTGGAAGGGAAGGAAACTATTTTATTTTCCAGCTGAGGAAACCCTACAACCGTAAAGATAATTAATACAAGGGGAAGTAAATAATTAGTACAAGGGGAAATTAATAATTAGTACAATAGAAAAGAATGAGGCTGTAGTCCCTCTTTCCACATTAGTTGCGCACAGCCCAGCACATGACCGAGAAGGAAAATGAAGATGGAAAAGTTACTAACACGAGAGATGAAATAAAGTCTCCCAAGAGCTCAGAATATTCGGTATTTAAAGCAATCAAGGAAGGATACAAGTCCCCACCAGGGGCAGCAGGGGAGGTGCAGTGGGAGGTGTTCCGGCTCTGCAGACGGGGCTGTCAGTGCTCTCGAGGCTGGGCTGAGAGGCACCTGCAGGGAGCCTTCCTGAGAGCCTTCCTGTGGCACGACCCTGCCTCACCCCGCCTGACTGAACTGCTCTGGCAGCCCAGCCAGACGTGCACACCCAGCTGCCTGGGCTGGAGGCTCCACGGGAGAGGTTTTCCCTGGATTTCAGCAATTAACACACACCGACTCCGCAGGCTCCCTGCTGAAAGCCCCACCACGATCCTGGGGACCCAAAGGACAAAAAAACAAGGACAGAGCAAAGAGGTCCATGGGTTTTAGATCCTCAGAAGGTCGCTGGTGCAGTTTAATATCAGTTTTCTGGAAGTCACCTCGCTGATGAGGTTCTCTGCAGTCAGTGGAGGGGTGGGTAAGACTTCAGAGGGGAATTAATACCCCTGATAAACTGCTTGGGATGGATGGATTGTCCCTCTGCTATGACATTTACCATAGAATTCCAGGCTGGTTTGGGCTGGAAAGGACCTTCAAGATAATCCAGTTCCACCTTCCACTACCCCAGGTTACTCCAAGCCCTGTCCAGCCTGGCCTTGGACACTTCCAGGGATGGGGAGTCCACAACTGTGCACCATAGAGAGACTTCATGTGATTAATTACCTTAATTTTGGGCAGATGAAGCTGCAGAGCCTGTGATTTTTTTCACTTTGCAAAGGAGAACTCTATGGGCAACAGCAACAAAATTGACAGAATTGTAAGGAACACAAACAAACTGAAGGGGATATTTCTTCACCAAATGTGGAGCACAAGAGTGCAGAGGCCAGGGAGGAGGAAGCAATCATTCCCTTGGAGGTCAGCTGGGAGAATCCCAGCAGAACCCTGAAAAAAATGATGGATTCCAGCAATTCATCCAGAGGAATGGAGAAAGGGAGTGGAGCAACATCTCACAGTTCTGCCAATCCTCTGTTTCACCTACAGGACAAACATCTGTGAAGGGTTCAGGGTGTGCATCCTGATGGAGATGTTCAGTAATGCAGGGGTGGCCACATTGTACATGGGCACAGTAAGGACTGCCAGGAGCTGGATTTTCATGGTTTCCACGCTCTTCTCAGAGAGCCAAAGCTCTATAAATCAAACTAGATACAAAAATAATGTGCTCTTGTCACACACAGGCTCCTGTCAGTACACACTGACCACGTCACACCCTGCCCACTGCCTCCCAGGCCTGATAAACGAGATTTCCCTTTTGGGATGTTGCACCAACATCAGTGCTCACCTTTAAAATAGCATTAAGCAGCACCTTTCCACATAACCTTCCAATCTATGGAATTGGAATTGCCTTCCAATCCATACTACCACCTCAGCCCACAGGCACTGTTTTTCCTTCAGTAGGAGATATTGGGTTGTTTGACTTTATCTTGTTTACTTTACACAATCGCTATTCCTTTCTTACAGATGGATATGATCTGTTGAAGGCCTGGAACATTTTATCCCAGAGCAGAACTCATTCAAAAGTACCATCTGTTCTTGCTGCAGGGGCACAGTAATGCCAGAAACTGTTTAACATTCCATGAATTAAGATCATATAATGGATAGCTCACTGTTAAAGTGAAGCAAGGCATCGTTTGGAACCCCATGACAGGCATTTTGCTGGGGGTTTGCCTTCAAAATAGATAGCCAATGTATTATTTTTGGTTTGCTTTTAAAGCTTCACATTGGACATTAAGCAGCAAAGGTGGGTCACAATGGGACTTTAATGTCTGGCTTAATCCCCTCTTCCAGCAGGATCCTGTGTAGTAACCTCAGGGACAGAGACACCCAGAGTGGGCCACTGGGTGGTAACAAATTCACTGCAACACCAAATTCTGTTCTCCTCTCCCCTGGTGTGTGTCTGTTGTATCTGCAGGATACACTCCCTAAGAGAACAGAATCCAGTCTTCAAGTTTAAGAGCCATTAAAATGTGACTTATTTTATAGATATTACACTTCCTGCACTCACACACAGCTCCACACTCTGCCTTTCACTTTCTGGAAAGAAACCCCAGCCAGAAATGAACTGCCATTTGCTCTTCCTTCCTACACCCCAATGCCAAGACATTTAATCAATAAAAAGGCTGGACATAAAGTCCTGCTATGAGTCTGTATCATCTGAGTCAACACTAAAACAGCCTTCATCTGCCATTCATACAAGAAAACCACAGAATAAAGAGGGGGGGCGGGGGGGAGAGAATTGCAGCGAAAAGCCCAAAACACACACAAAAGAAATCAATAGAACTGGAAAAAAATGGCTCTGTAGAATGCTGGCCCCAGAGTGGGACACAGTGCCCAGTTCCTGGGATTTTTGGGGGATTTTGGGGGGCCAGGCAGCCCCTCTCCCCCGCAGCTGTGGGAGCTGGGCTCCAGCAAATCCAGGCAACTCACACTCCTTGGAGCAGGAGCCCAGCCCGGAGCGTCCCGGTGACACAAACCAGCACGGGACACTTGCACGCCCCCAGGGGCAGCAGTGATCATCTCAAAACTCGATCATTTCAGCCCAGAAAATCCTCGCTGAAGACCCTGCAACCGTGTATAATCATTGCCATCTCTCTGGGCAGCTCTCACACTGCTATAATAAAATCCTCAGAAGCAAAGCACTTTTAGCCCAGCCATTCCTAATCCCAAAGACAATGCCGATATTTTTCCATCACATCAGATCCTGCACGGTGGGGGAAGGGCAGGAGTGTGAGGAGAGGGGGAAATGCAACTTGAGAAGTGGTAAGCGTGTCAAAATCTAAATTACGTGAAGATATTTTGCAGCACAGTCCTCCTTTATGCCCGTGCAGCTCGGTTCATATGGCTCACATTCAGCCTGTCACAGTGAATCATTGCTACTCCTTGACTTAACATTAACAAAAACAAACCTAACTTTTCGCTCCAGCCTGTGAGGTAAAACTCTGAATTCCCAGTCAAAAGGCCAGAAGTGGCATTAAAAGTGATTGTTTTTGTAAGAAGCTCACTTCGAGGAGAAAACAAACAAACAACAACAACAACAAGCCCGTGAAGATCTGACTAACAGCACGAACACATGTGTCGCTTATGGAGCATTTTGCAAAAAAGCAAAAAGCTTTGTCCACGAGCAGCAAAGACCCAGCTTTAGCAGCCTTAACTAACAAAGCAAACCCGCCCCTTTCTACTTAAGTCCTTAAACTGCATCAAACTGGAGATATTTAACAACAGCTTTAGAGCCTAAAGAACAGTTTAAAAGTAAATCTGGAAAACAAAGTACAAAAATCGACGTGAAACCCAGCCAGATACAAGCTCTGCAAGGAGCAGAACACAAGGCACAAAGCAAAGCCAGCACTCAAAAGTTATTTTACACTTCTCCCAGCGAATCTGCAAGAAATGCCCAGTTAGGAAAGGTTTCTGCTGACCTGTGAATGAGCAGCAATGCAGATGTGGCGAACTCTCCTGTCACCTTTTGTTCCCAGCCATGTCAGCTGTGCTCTGCTCCAAGTGCTGCTCACACTCCCAAATCCCCTTTTCCAGCTCTATCTTAGGAACTGCCCAGATTTTGTAGTGTAATCTGAGCAGGGAAGTACCATGTGCCTATGATATGGTTAATTCACTTTTTACCCCCTGCAATGCTTAAGGAAGCTGCTTCACATTTCAAAGCTGAGCCTAGGGCTGCCTGACCCAGGTACAGCCAGGGCAGGGCTGGGGCTGCCTCCTGCACCCCAACGGGGCCCTGAAATGGCTCATTTCCCCCTCCCAGAGCCCAAAAACCAAGCCTCTGAACTTTGCCAATTAACTCTACTGTTAATATTCTTCTGTTGTTATTGATCTGCTTCTGGTTTGAATTTGCAATTATCATCGTGCTTGACCAGAAGGCTGCACTGAGAGAAGGAGGAAATGCCTCTGCCTCCCAAATTCTGCACAGGGCAGAGTTACACCCACTGTGAAGCTGCCAAGCATGAAGGCATCAGAGAAGGTGCAGAGGAGAGGGAGAATAATCCTCAAATCCTGTCACTCCTGCTGCTCCAGCCCCACACTCAGGTCAATCCCCGTGGTGCCAACCAGCACGAGCCTGGCACAGGCATCTCCTGAGCCTCTGCTCTTGGAAAGGATGAGGAGCAGACTGATTGTGCTATTCCCCAACTTTTGTGCAAGCAAATTCCGTGTAATCCCAGTGTCCACACTGCCAGCGACCCAACCACTGCTAACCCAAGCTTGGGAGGCTGAGGGAGCCCCACTTGGCCAGGGGCAGGGAGGTCCCTGCTACTCCCTCTGCCAGCCCTGGGCAGATGGGGGAGCAGGTAGAGCTGCTCTTCAACAGCCAAGAGAGGGCCTCTAGGAGAGATTAAAGAAAGGGAAGAAACAGTCAGGGACCTTGGAGAGAAAAGATGTAAGACAAAAAGATGGCAGAAAACCTTTGGGGGAACTTTAACTCTTGGCCAGGAGGCAGCAAAGCAATTTCATGTAAGGAACCTGCTTTTTAAATCCTTGCCCTGGGGTATTTAATATCTACAAATACCCTGTGGGGGATTTCGAACAACTGCATTCTGCATCTTTGAGCTTTCCTGTCTTCAAACTCTTGGCCTTTATTCTAAAGCAAAGGTGAGAGCTCTGTCTTCCCTGTTGCGTGATTTACTAAACTCAGTTAAGTTTGAAATTAGGATGTCAATAAGGTAAAACATGGAATCACATAATGAACTATTTCAGAGAAAAAGATATATTCTTCAAGGATGAGTTCAACATCTCAGCTCAGAAATTTGATCGCGATTGGCTATAACGACAATTGCTTACAGAAAAAAAAGCAACAGAAAGGAAGTGAAGTGACCTCAAAGGGTAGGAGTGGAGGCCAACAGTTGTCTCTGCTGATGGTTGTGTTTGTATCACAGAATCATGGGATGGTTTGAGTTGGAAGAGACCTTAAAGCTCATCTCATGCCACCCCCTGCCACGGGCAGGGACACCTCCCACTGTCCCAGGCTGCTCCAAGCCCTGTCCAGCCTGGCCTTGGACACTTCCAGGGATTCAGGGGCAGCCACAGCTGCTCTGGGCACCCTGGGCCAGGGAATCCACAATCCTGCCCTTGTGCCCCCCAGCAGCACTCCATGGCCCTCACCTCACCACCCTGGCAGTGGTGTGGGTGCCCTCTGATTTCTGCGCCCCCCAAGCCCCCCAGGTGAGGCCAGGCAGGGCTGCACAGCCAGGGCAGGGCACAGCTCACTGCAGGAAGCCAGCTCTTCACTGCCTGATTCCATTAGCCTGCAGAAACAGGCTATAATTCGCTGAAATGATGATTAATCAAATCTTCTTTTTCTCTAAGGCAGCTAATGAACAGCCAATTAAGTGTCTCAGTAATTCGCAAATAACAAAGGAATACTCATGGAGTGACAACTACCAGCTATTTAACAGCACAGGCACGGCAGGGAAAGGCAGCCTGGCTGGAAGGGCAGGAGGTGTGTGACCACCGCATCAGCACAAAGCCACCTCTTTATCCCACTTCAGATCCCCACACCACCACCCCACCCGCACTGCTCACTCCCACTGGGGTGCCGGGACAGGGAGCCCTCGTGGGGCCACAGGGCCAGGCGACAGGGGATGGGTGCCCAGGGGACCCCACAGCACCCGATATCCAGCTGGAGGAGCTGCGCACCCAGGGCCTGCCAGCTCCTCCTGTCTCGCGGTTGAGTTCACATCCTTTCCAGACTCCAAACAAATCCACGAATGCTTTGTTTTGATCACGTAAATCAGGGTGAGATTAAGATACATAAACACGACTCAGAGCAGTTACCCGAAAAGCAAGGAGTGACATTTTTAAAAGAATCCATAATCTTTGTTTTTTGAAGTATTTCTTCAGTGGGAATTGTGTTGGAGCAAAGAATGCAAAACCTAGAAGCTTCCAAGAGGGGGTCATGTGAAATTACTCTGTTTCAAGATTTTTCCAAATCACCAACATTTTGACTCTGAATGTATTTGTAAGGATCTGCCAAAAGAACATCAAACGAGTCTTTTTTTTTTTTTTTTTTTTCAGTTTGTAACTGTCTCCTTTTTTTTCCCCAGGTCTTAAAAAATGTTTTTGTAGAGAACTTATGCCATTTCTGTAGAAACTTCTGCAATCCACAATGACATTGCATTTTTTTTTTCAAGCAAAAAGCAAGCCTCCCAATAAAGAACAAAGAACATCCTTTGTTTCAGACGAAGAATTTCAGGAGAAACCACAAAATGTTCAAGCAAAACATTAAACATTTGATTTTCCACCCATTTAGCCAACAGTCTAAGTTTTCCCATACTTCTAATATCAGTGTCAATAAGGAGGGGAGGGGACGGGAGGCAGGTCAGATGGATGACAGTCACTCTGCAACTTAAAACCTGTTAATTACATAAAGATGAAAACAAGATGTTTTGGAGAAAGCACTTTTCTTCTTTAACTCAGCTTTTCTTTTTAATGAGGAAACAAGACCTGCTCGATTCACCCATCAGGAAAAAACAGCATTGAGGGAAAACTGGAATTTGTTACTGGTGTTATTAGAGAAGTCCTGGGCTCTGCTCCTGGGAACACCCAGCTCTGCAGCCACCTCAGTCACCAACACGAGTCCTGTCCTTTGTTAAAGCCCAAACATTACTGATGGCAGATGTTATTTAGGCTCTTTAAACGAGTTTTAGAAAAGCAGGCTTAAAACCAAATGGAAACATTTCATTTTGAACCCAGCAGAGTTTATTTGAAACACACACACATGCTTGCCTGACACACTTCACTGCCTGTTTGCACAGAATGGTTTGGGTTGGAAGGGACCTGAAGATCATCTAGATCCAACACAATTACCGAGTTCCAGTTCCCAGTTAATGGGGTTTTTCCCAGTGCAAAGACATCCCCCAGCTGTGGCAGCAACATGGAACTCCATGGATCTGCCTGCTGGAGTGCCACAGTGCCCAGCCCTGCACAGACACACAGCCACTGCTATTTACACCTCAGAGACAAGCAACCCCACGCCACAGAAATGCAACCAAGAATTAAATACATCAGCTGCCTGCTCTAGGCTTACACTTCATCTTCATGGCAAACACCATAACGGGCTGATTTATTTTTTACATCGTTACAGAAAGAGAAGTTTCAGTAAATTTAAGTAAACCCCAGCGAGTTTCCTTCACTTCAGTCTATTTAAATGCAGAGATAGAAGTGATGCACTCAAGTTAACCTGTTTGCCCAGACTGGAGAGACATTATTAAATGTTCTTGTTCTTTTACACATCCTAAATATTCAGACACTTGCAGCACCCCAGGGCATAGTGTGCTATGTCAACACCTTGAGAAGAATGCAAACATCCTAATAAAAGCGGGGAGAGATTGCTTATCGTGCACTCTTGCTGTTAACATCTGCATTTTACAAAAGCCCAGGAATTATTACACACACTTTCCACAGGACATATCCTCCTGGATATGCAGGCAGCTATGCCAGGAACCAAACAGCGTGTCAGAGAGCAGACTGCATTTTTGGTTTTGCTCTGAAGGCGAATGAATGTTTCGGAGCTTCCTGCAGCTCCCCCTGAGCAGAGCCATTTACTCCACTTTAACCAGCTCAGAACTGAGGGGTAAATCCCCCACACCAATCTGCTCTCTATCCCATTACGTCCTCTCCAAGTGGCCATCCCAGTTTGATACGTTAACCACACCCAAGATCTCACCCTTCAGGGCCATCAGAACCATGTCTGTTGGATGTTGCGTTGATTTGTGTGACAGCTCCATGCACAGGCAGATGAGATTAGAACAGAACGTGGCATGCTGCCAGATCTGAGTGCCCTGTTTATGAAAACTCAATCAATAAAAAGCTACACAGAGCTGGCAGAGGCACTGGGCAGGCTCAGCAGCTCAGCTCCTCCAGGTGGACGGAGGAGCAGCCTCTCAGTCCTCGCTGATGCACGTCAGGAAAGTGACAAACCCAAAAGCAAGCAGGATTATCTTCAGTAGTCTGATTAGCGGCTCCAGATAATCCAGTCGGTTTTGTCTAAAGCAAATTAGGAAGCGCTGGTGGGAACTGAGAAGGGGAGGGCTGGCAGTAGCCAGTGGGGTCAGGGACCTGCACAGGCTGCCCACCCTTGACCCCGGGCTCAGGGCGTTTCAGGAGGTGCCCACCGGCCCAACAACTCTGCCCAGCAGAGCTGCTACCATCTCCTCTGCCAGTTCCACTTAGAGCCAGTAATGCACTTAGCAAAGCAAAACTAGATTAGAAATAAAATTGGGCTTTGCTATCAAAACTAAAATCTGGCAGCCTGTTCCCATGCAAAGCCCTTCACAAGTGATACATTCGTGGAGGACAGCTGGAATAAATACACGACGTTTAATGACACACTAAAAGCAAACCTTGAACAACTTTAAATCTTTTGAAATACTACTGTGAATAGATGAAACCCTGCAGCGCTCACGTTACAATAATTCATCATTTCTAAACAGTGCAGTTTAATTATTTTTTTTAAAAAATCATTTGCAGAATGGGGGGTTTTCCCCATTCCAGACATATATTTAAAGTAACGCTCTCCTGTGAAAAGGTTTCACTTCAGAGTTTTAAATGTTTTCTCTCGTTCTGATCTGATTCATGACACCAGCAAAAGAGATTTCCCAGCTTTCACCTTAATTTTTTTTATAAGTAACCTCACCTCCAAACCCAGAGCACAGCACAGAAAAGCAGCAGTCCTACAAGTTTTTCTACAAAACACTTCAAATGCGATTGCCACAGAAACTCAGACAACAAATTGCCTTGTAACTTCAATGGGGATTCAGATCCCACAGGCATCCCCTAAACCTCTGTCCATGCACATCCAGTGTCACCCTAGAAGGTTCACAGATGCTCAGGTAGAAGAGCAGATCCGTCATTCCATTCTGCTGTTCACAGATGTCCTGGAGGGTTTCAGCTGGCCCCACCCTGAGCACCACCAGGGATCTGTGGGATTTCCCAGCTCTGAGCTGGGTGGGGGACAGGAACCGACCTGAGCGGATTTAGGGCAGCACAAACAGAGTGTAAGAGGCACATCTCAAGCTGCGGCTGGCCCAAGGGCCCAGCTGTCACTGGGGGAAGCCTGGGGACACACAGACAGTGTCTCCTGGCCCTGGCTGGAGCAGGAGCTGGCTGAGGACCAGCAGCTGGCTGGGAGTCCCCCACCACATGTCTGGCAGGAGGGACAGAGGGAACATTCACTGTGCTAGTGCAGACTCAGCTAATTCGAGTCAAAAACAAAGGTGGTTTGAGCTAACCTGGCTGGATTTGCAGGGAGGTGGATTAAGAACACCCATAAGACCCTTTCTGCCAGCTCTGATGGGGATATAATCTTTGCTGGTTGTATTTTCTATTTCCAAAATGTCATGCATGCCTGCCCCAGGAACTGCTTTTTCTCTCTCTCTCCATCACCAGTCTAGACAAAACTGTATTAAGATCATTTCTTGACTTATGTGTACAGGTGGAAGGGGTTAGCAGTCACTAAAAGGTTTTCTGGATACAGGAAAAAATGAACTCCTTGTCTCCAAGGTGTCCTCAGTGAATAGAGTTGGGAGCAAAACCTAGAACTAAACTAAAAGCTCCCTGCCAAGGATCACACACACACACACAAAAATTAAAGAAAATAAATTCCTACCAGAATAGCATAATTAGAACTGAATAATAGAATAAAATAAATAGACTAGAATAATAGAATAAAATAAATAGAATAATAATAATCCTATCAAAATAAATAAAAATACCAAAACAGAAAGTCTGCGAGGTGTGGAGGGGCACTTCCTCAGCCTTGGTGACACAGAAAGGAGGGGGTGAGGTACTCGTTGTTCCTGTGGGGGTGGCCCAGCCCAGCCCATGGCAGCTGTCTGTCCGTCTGTCTGTGCAGCTGTGCCTCGCCAGGGGCATCGGGCTGGGCTGGGCTGGGCACTCCATGCCTGCCCTCATTCACAAAAAACGAGTCTGAGCAGAGCCACAAAGGCTCCAGTGCACCCAGCAGGAAATGGCAGTGACACCTCTGCCCTTGCCGGCCACATCTGCATGGGGAGATCAGTGATCAGGGACAGGGCTCCGGCTGCCCCTGCCCCTGGAGCCAGCCCACAGGGCTCGTCAGCAAACAGGACAGGCAGGGATGTACCTTAATGCAAACGAGGGATGGAATGAACACAGCTCCATTTTCATGAACAGCACGTTAGGTTTGTAACACACGAGAATGAAAACGTAGCTCAAAGGGTCTGGGCTTGCTCTGGTCAAGTTCAGCAGCAGCAGGAGTGGCCAGGCCACAAGTGAGCTGCATTTCTTCATTACCTACATTTGTTTCCACTCTTTGATTCCCAGCAGAAAGACCACAACAACATAAGCAGGAGAAAACAATCCACTTTTGGGAAAGTGCCTTTCCAAGTCTCTTTTGTTTAACTCCTGATCTGAATGAACATGGAATTGGAAGGGACTTCTTGGGATATTAAATACAGGCCCCTGTTATTAAAGGCAACTTGTCACTTCCAGCAGAAAGAAAGGTTAATGGTATGCCAATGAGCTGGAAGGAAATCCAAATCTCCAGTGCCAGAGAATGGGGGGAAAAGCTAAACAAAAGTGAATGCATGAACCCATTATCAGGAGATCAGAGCCTTATTCTAAACATATGGGCTGGTGGCACATCGAGGAGGAGATAAGAGGCACAGTAATTAAGTCACGGTTCTTTCTGTCACTAGGGATCTGCATATAGCTAAGAAAAACACCCCAGCACGCTCAGCCTGGGACAGAGGAGGAAGGGGAGCTCCCAGGGCACCTGAGAGCACAGCGGCCCCAAGGTCACAGGCTCATGGAAGAGGCAGGCAGGCCCCAGGCAGCAGCACTCTGGTTTCTTCTGCTCAACAGCCAGGAGGCAGCCGGGGGAAAGCATTGCCCACTGCAAGCCTTTCAGCAAGCACCAGAATCTCTGCAGAATGTGAGAGACACTTCTGGTTCTGGCAGAAGCAGCTGAATCCCCACCTTGTACTCACAAACGATGGGAAGAAACCCCCAGGAATGGAAACGTTCCCAAAGAACAGTCTGAAGGAGAAGACCAGCCCTGTAAAGATTTCTCATCTCCCTGGATGAGGGAAAGAAGGCAGCAGGGAGGTGGTTGGCAGGAGGCTTGGTTTGGTTTATATGGGATGCAAAACCTGGGGGCACAGGGATGGGGGGGAGGGACAGCCAAGGTCCTTTCCATCCCCAGCAGTCCCCACGCAGCCTATGAGACCTGAGCCACCAGACACAACAGCAGGGAGAGCAACAGGAGCCCTCAGGGCTTCCAGTGCACACTAAAAAGGCAAAAAACCACAGAGTGAAAACAGCCTGGAGCAGGGCTGTAACCTCTCTGCTCCTGCACATCCAGAGGAAGGGATGTCCTTCAGCAGGGCTGGAGGGGTCCTGGCAGCACGGAAGGCCCAGAAGCGTCTCCTCCTGGAGCTGAGGAACTGTCCAGCAGAACATTTCCCAGGTAGTGCAACACCAGGGCTCCATCCCAGCCAGAGGATCAGCTGCAGAAGATGCTAATTCCTGCTCTGTTGCCACCAACCATTTGAGCCCCAAAAAACCCCCCTGGGGCGCCTGGTGGGCTGCATCTCACACATGCAGGAGTGAAGCTACACCCAGGAGCGCTCTGGTGAGGCCCCTGTGAGCTCACAAGCCTCTCCCAGCAGGGTCCAGCTGATGCTCAGCCCCCAGAGATGGGGGCTGTTGCTGCCCTCCCTCGAGCTCATGCCTGAGCTCTGTTTGGAATGTCATCTTTAATGCCACCAAGCACTGTGGGGGACTCCCTGCCCATCATCACCTCTCAAAGGCCACCTACACTCAGTCCACAAAACTGCAGAACACCATTTCTTCCAGCTCCGAGCAGATCACAGAAATTTAGAAGTGTGTAATATCATGTGATCATCGAACGCAGCTGGAAGGGGATTAAAGTGAATGGATGGAAAGAAAAGAGAGATCTCTTCAGTCACAAGGACTGATTTAAACTAAAAGAAAACCATTTTTTCTAGTATTTACAGACACTGCAAGGCTACTGTTCCCTTATTACTTATTCCAGCATCACTTTCAGAGTAGCCTGATGCACTGTGCTCAGACAGAGGTGGGGTCCCTGAGGAGCTCCCAGGGCTGAAGAGCTCCATGGCTTTGCCATCAGTTTCTTGTCTTTAGTGCAGAAGTTAAAGCTCCAAGCTCCACACCAAACTCAATAAACCCTGCTGGGAGCGTTGCCTTCGTGACAGAATACATTGATGCAATTAAAATAACATGGCTCTTGAGGAGTAAGGCAGCTCTGGGAAAGCTCTGCCAACAAAGCAATGCCAATTAAGAGTGTGATTTTTGGATTATATTTTTAGGCCAACATCAGCCCTATTAACGCTGGTATAAATGTCTTCAAAGTGATTTTGAAGGTCCAGCTGACGCCACTTGGGAAAAGAACCAGTTAAAAGACTGGGGTTTGGCCTCTGTAGGCTCCATTCTGTCATTAGGGGAAAATCTTCCATAATAAAACTAATTTCATCCATTCCATTAATAAGGGGGGGGGGGGTTGTGTCTAAAATCTCAGACAATTTTACACCCATTAACTGTATACCACGAGCTGCAGTTTTTGTTGTTAAATGACGTAAGTTGGGAGTAAAGCCACATTTATGGGATGTGCCCATAGCTTCTGTCTGCATCTGAAAGGACCGGGATGCCCAAAGCAAAGAGGAGGCGTGAGGAGGAGCAGGAATGGAGAGCCCTCAGGTGCCGATGGTCTGACAGAAAACCCCAAACACAAACCCCAAACACCGCCCCATCCACTCATCGCCTGTGGGCGCAAAGAAACCAAACTCGACGCTGATAGAACTTGGCAATCGCGGCAGCTTTCCTTTCCAAAGAAAACCAAAGGTTGAGAGAGAAAATTCGATACCAGTGGGGCACACAGCAGCTCCAAGGCCCTTCCCGCAGGTGTTACAGACCTGTGCCCAAAAACCCTGCTGCTCTGACCTCATCCCTGGGCGGCTCAGCTCGGCCCGGCTCAGAGCGACACGGGCGGGAGAGAAGGTGAGGGGAGGCACGGGGCCACAGGAGAGGCTGCCTTTGGCTCAGCCCTCGGTGATCCTGCGTTCGGCAGGATTTCTGCCCTGCTCCTCCGAGGCGGTCCCCAAATCTCCCCGGCACATCCCTCCCCTGTGCCCCGACCCTCCCGCCACAGCCCCGGGCCATTTAAACGCCGCTCGCTGCAGAAATCCGAGCATACCAGCACAAGCAGGCAGAGAGCGCCTTTCTCAGCTCTGCTATGTACTTTCTCCTCTTCCTTTGGAGCTGCCCGCTGGTTTTCTCTCGCTCTCTCACAAGCCTGCACCGCTCGGCGTTTCAGGAGCGCTCTCGGCCGCTCTCCCCGCAGCGCCAAAATGACATTTTGCTTTGCAAACGCTCCCCCCGCCCCGCGGGCCGCTCTTGCCTCCACCCTGCGAGTTGTTTTCAATAAAGCAAACAGCCCCGAAAAACATCCACTGCGACTTTTTTTTTTTCCCCTCCTATGACAATTTACCACTTTCAGAGAGGAACTAACAGAGAGGGGAAAAAAAAAAAAAAAAAAAAGGAAAAAAGAAAAAGAAGAACAGTGCAAGGAAATCTCCGCGTATTTGTCCCGGGAAGGGCTTTGGCTGGAGGGGCTGCAGCGGGCTCCGGGAGCGGCCGGGGCTGCCCCGCACTTACCGCGCTGCGCTGCGGGCGCCGCTGGCTCCGCTCGGCTCCGCTCGGCTCGGCTCGGCGGGGAAGGGGCCCGGGACCCCGGGCCGGAGGGAGGGGCCGGAAAGCTGCGGCGGGGCCGAGCGAGCGGCGCCGGGGATTGTCCGAGCTCACACCGGCCCCGAGGGACGAGAGCCCCGGGCGGCGCGGCCGGACACTCGGGACAATGGGCTGGGATGGATGGGATTGGGATGGGATGGGATGGGAGCAGCCCCCGGACGGGCTCCTGGGGACTGCGGCTACAAAGGACAAAGAGAAAGCCGGGGGTGAGAGGTGAGCGCCGCGCCTGCCCCGGGGCCCAGGGCCCTCACCTGGCTCTGCCCAGGTTAACCCCGCTCTGCCGACCAAAGGGGTTGTACCAGAAGGGCAGGCTTTTCAATTTGCTTTTGTCCCACCGGTGCTTACTGAGATTTAAACAGCCCCAAACTCACCTGGCCGAGAGCCCTCAGGGAAGTGTTTGGTGCTCGGACCCCGCTCTGTTCATCGAGAGCGTCCCCTTGTCGTGGGACACCAGCGACTGTTTATGGAAACCCATCCTGGGATAAAGCAGACAAGTCCCTGCAGCACACACTATGTCATCGGGAAAGCATCCCTCCTCCGAGGGTCCCGGGAATAACGCCGCGCTGCTCCCTGCCAGGCAGTGGGGCTGCGCTGCGAGCTCAGGGGCTCAGCCACAGGGAGCAGCTTGTCCTGCACTGAGAGCTCGGGCTCCTCTCTCTGGGCACCCTGCTCGGCTCCCCCCGGCATTTCTGTCCCTCCAGGACCAGCCCTGAGCTCTGTCCCCGGGGCAGGCAGCACTGACACACAGCTGGGATGGTTTTACACTGCAGGGCTCCTCTGCCTTCTCAGGGGTTTGGCTGTGAGAAGCAGAGACCCTGTTTGGTGCCCAGCAGAGCTGCTGGCCGGACAGCTCTGCCCAAGGCTGCGGGGAAGAACAGCAGGAGTGTGGCAGTGTCCCGCCAAGGCCACCCTGCAGCACCAGCCTGGGCCCTGTGCACAGCTGCAAACAGCTGCTGGAGGCACCAGAGCATCCATGGCCTGCCCGCCAGCTTTGCATCTCCCAACAGCCAAGGGATGCAGCAGGATCCACTGCTGCAATCAGAGGTGGGAGCTCCCCACAGTACTTGGTCACCTTCCTCCTCCTCCTCATGGCAAAGTCAGCCTGGCCCAATCTATGGCACTAAAAATGCAACATTTTGAGGAAACTTTGGAGCTGGGCCTGGCTCTCAACTCCCATTCCCAGGCAAGGCTGAAGTCTGCACAGACAAAATGTGCATACAATTAGGGAAAAGGAGCAGGGTAAGAGTTTCCATTTCTGAAATGTGGAATCCTGTCTCCAACACAGGCAGTGCTTGGGAAAGTGGGGCTGGGCTGTTGTGGGATGCTGCAGCCTATGTGGGAAGGGTCCTGCCTACTGCTGCTGGACACCCTGAGGGATGGACCAACTTCACAAAATCATTGTGTAACTTCAGCCAGGGAGAAAAATGGTATTTACTTTGTAAGCAAACAATCAGCCCTCCCAAAATGTTCCTGCACAGTCTTGAATTTCATCTGTAGGAAAAAAAGAGAGCCCCAGAACGAGCAGAGCACTCTGATTTTGCAGTCCCTCTGCGGAGATGCAGCGTGAGCAGTGCTGCTCTGGAGGCAGGGTTACAGCCCCTGGGAATGGTGTGGTGACAGCCCCTGATTGCCCCTTGCTGCCCCCCCTGCAGCAGGAGCAGAGGGCAGCAGCAGAGCTGGGGAAATGCTTTATCTGGGCTCTGCACTGGGACTGGGACTGAGCTCAGAGCGAGCCCACATCACCCAGCTCAACACCCTGAGCTGTGCTTGAGGAAGACCAGGAGAGACCAGAGCAGTCAGGACTGTGATAAAACTAAACCAGGAATTACAGGAGACTCCCAGAATCACTGCAGCAGCTTCGCCTGTTAAAACCATGATGCTCTAAGCAAGGTAAAGTCTGTAGGCAGCTTTAAATTCTCTCATCAGACCAGTTGATGCATGTGGGAGATACTTCAGGAGCTTTCAGGCATCTAAATCTTTCCTCAGATTGAAGAGGGGGTGCAAGCTGCACCTCACCAGAGCACCACACACCTGGATAAACTCAGGAAGTCCTAACCCTAAAATTGGAGCCCTGTGCTGGTGGGCTATCCTGAGGCAGTGCTTTTACTCAATTTATCCAAGTTAAAAAGTTACTCTGTTTTTGAGCCGTATTTTTAACAACATAAGATCACTTAAAATATTTTGCTTTGACTTCAAGTGACACCGAAGAACCAATACATCCAGGATTTAATGAAGTGAGGCTAAATGGAAATATCCATCATTTCTGAATGAAAGAAAACCGACAGCATTATCTGGGGACTGAAAGGATGAGGCAGGTTGTGTGAATCCACACACAGACACAGCAGCATCCTCATGGGTGGGATAAGCACAGGCCCACTCAGGGACCAGCTTTTGCAAGCCTGATTTCAGGAGAAAAGTTTGGACTTGAACCCAGGCCCTTTTTTTTTTGCATCTCCAACTCCCCTGAACCCTGAGCTCTGCACCAAAGGGGACAGGCAGGGAACCAGAGCACAGAGAAACCTCTGTGCATGGGGTGGGTCATCCTTGGCTCACCTAGAAACAACTTGTTTTCCAAAGAAAAGCCCCACAGAAGAGGAACCAAACCAGAAGAGAGAAGATGTGCCATTTTAAAATTCCACAGCTAAGGCAGGAAAAAAAAAAAAAAAGAAAAAAGAAAAAGAAAAAAAAAAAAGTCTCTAGTGATTCCTAAGCAACAGTTTCCTAATGGCTGACCAGTGGAAGGACACCCCCAGTGTCCTCTGCCCCTGTAAATTGTAGGAACATTTTTGCCATGTCTCTGCCATGTCCCTCCCTTCCACATGGCTCTGGCTTTCCCACTTTAAAGTGGTGCCACTCTGCTAGAACAGCCATGGAGCAGAGCAGGCTCAGACTGAAATATTTGTTTGTGTGTCCCCATCCAACCACAGTTCTTCAGAATTTGGGAAGATGTCACAAAGCAACAGAAAACAATGTCCCCTTGGCCAAAGTCAGACCACTCCACAGCGTGCCTTGCATTGCAGTGGATGGTTGAGAAACATAAGAAATGCACAGCTCACACGGGAAAAGCTTTCAGAAGATTTCAGAGAGACACTGTTCTAGCACATTCCATACAAGAGAAATCGACTAGCTCAGTCCAAACAAATCAGTTACAGTCTCTGCATACTCTGAGCCCATGCAGAAGAGCTCATCCCATTCTGGGCATTTCTGATCACCGGGACTTGTAAAGGTTTGCTGGGATCTGCAGAGCTGAACTTGTGACAGGGAGAAGGTAAAAAAGCAGCTTGCAGGAGAAGATTCCTGCAGTGTGAAAATCCACTCCAGCAGTCTAGGGGGGAAACAGCACCTTCCTTTCCTAATCATCAGCCAGTTTTTTCTGCAGGTGTTTGGTCACATTCACTCTCTGCTACACCCATTCAGTGCTCTGTGAAACAGAGCAGAGCCTAATCCTTCAAGCCAGGAGCAAGCATTCCTGACAGTGACTTGCCATTAATTTAATGTACTGGCAAGGCAAGGACACTTAGAAGCAGCATTTGATAAAGTATTCTTTCAGATTCTGATATATTTACTGCCAGTGCCTGAGAAATGTACCCAAATCTAACATCAAAAGGCTCTTCAAGAGAAACAGCAGGAAAATGATCTTTATCTTGGAAACTGCTCCTGGTTCTCAAACTTTTCCAGCACTAGTAATTGATGGAAATCAGCACTGTGATCAGCCAGCAAATGTCACCTCAGTGAGGAGCCTTCGGATGGCAAAGGCTGCAAGGACAGCCAGGGTGAGCCCTCCTGCTGCCCCACAGCTGCCAGGGCTGCTTACCTGCACTTGTGTCACTCATAAAGCTCCCAAAAACCCAAACCAAGCCTGTCAGATACACTTTAGCTGGGACTGGTTTCCAAATAGAGGCTCAAATCTGACCTCCAGGCAGTGAGTGGGAAAAGTGGTGTTTGTCCCCAGTCACCCCTGCTGGGATCTCCCATTTCCTCCTGCCCATCCCAGTTCCTCTCACTGGATCCTCTGTACCTGAACATTCTGAGAGTGAGGAAGCTGAAGATGTGACTGAAATGACACATTTCTTCTTCTTGTTTTCTCTTTTGAAACTGTTCGGCATTGACCTTGAAAGTTTTCAAAGAACAGGAGAAGCTCTGGTTCTTTCCGTGGTGGATGAGCTGACTAATGCAGGCTGTCAAAATCCACTTTAGATTTGCTGCAGCACATCACATGCAGGTTGTAAACAAACCAAATATCCAAGATAAGAGTGGCCACCAGCAGGCTGCATCCCGTGGAGCCACCCTCAGAGTCATGACTGCCATTGTGACTCTGAAACATGCTCCTAATTTAGAAAGGATAAAGTATTGACAACCCATTTCAGCAGAACTTTACAAACCTTTAAGGTCCTGCCAAGCAGGACCCAGAGCCCACGGGCTCTTTCTGTGTGGGCTGTTTTAATGTGGAGTTTTTGCCCCCACACCCAGCTCTGCTCCATCAGCAGGAAGCTCTATGGGTGCAGGGATCTGGCAGCACTGCACCCAGCCTGTGGCAGGGCCAGGACACAGCAGAGACTCCAGTGGGAAAGCCAGAAGGGAAACAGAGAGGAAGGAGACAGCAAGCAGGAGGAAGCTAGAAATTAGGAAGTAAAAGCATCCTTCTGAGCCTGGATATTCCCACCTAGTTCCCAGCTGCAAGTTCACCTCCCCTGTAACACACCCCATTATCCACCCAAAATGAGTGGATTGTGTTTTCTCCCTGAGGTGAGCTGTGATTTCCATCTGCTGTTTCTGCCTTCCACTGCACGGGAAGTCTCATCTCCCAAGCTCTGCTTTGCTGTCTGGAGTTCCCTGCTGCCTTTGCCCACTCACTGAGCTACCAGAAAATTGCCAGAAACATCAGCCCTTCAAAACCACTCAAATTATAAAGAGGACTGCCTCTGTCTCATCTCCAATGCTCACAAACACAGAGGGAAATGCTGCTCCAGCCTGCCACAGCTCCCTGCTCTGCAGCAGGACCTCAAATCCACTTCCCACCACCTTTGAACGAGGCTGTGGCTTTGTCTCATCCCCCCCAATCCCGGACACCGCTCTGTCCTCACGCACATGAGTCTGTCCCAAGCAGCACCTGCGTTTTTGAGAGGAGCCTGCAGTGAGCCCAGCCAGGTGACAGCCAGGACAAAGGAGGGGCTGGCACTGCTGAGGGGAGGGTTCCAGCTCAGCCCACACAGGCAGAGCCCTGCTGCCAGTGAGCGTGGGTCGTTGGCAAGCTGCAAGGTACAGCAAGGTCCCATCTGACAAAAGAGTGCAGAAACCCTGAAAATTACTCGTCACAGATCAGCGTTTTCCTCTGGTGAATGGCTCAAATAAAAATGTTTGCACTGAGGCCAAGAATGCAGGGTCTGAGGCCAAGCAACATCCTGCAATGGTAATAAATACCTACTACACAAATAAACTACCAGGATGGCTGATTTCCCCAGATGTCACGATGTTGCCCCGTGCACAAGCTGCTCTTTGCTGCTGCCTGCTACCCCAGCCTCAGGCTGGCAGCACTCTGCCACAGAAAACCAGTCCTCTGTTCAAATAAACCAACTGGGAGAGAAACTAGAGTGCTGTTACTGAATATTCAGTTATTGTCATTGCTATTGCCTCATATGTTTGAGAATGCAAACGATCCAAAGCGAAGAATTTTGACTGGTGTGGGAAAAGGGGTGACAGTCACCAAGTGCTGGCAGAGCAGCTCCCTCCTCCAGCCAGAAGGAAGGCCTCACATTAGAGGCTTTGCAAATTGGAGAAGGTGTGGAGCTAATAAAAACTTGAAGCAGCCTGGAAACCTGATGATTAAATCTTGGAAAGCTGAAGGCCATGTGAGCTGGTTAGTTCTGACTCGTGCCGTGATGGATCTCTAACAACATGTGAAAGTTATCATCTCACCAGGCAAACATCCCTGTTGTTGGGCAGCACTGACATGCAGACAGCCAAGTGCTGAACAAAACCAGCTCACAAGCCCCACAGGGACTATTTGGACATCTCATCCTGCACAAATATACCCAGTTCACACAAAATCATCACCGGCTCAAAGTTAAAAATGACTCCCAACGTTACCTGCTCCAGAAAACCCAACTGTGATGTTTCATTTGCTGTTTTTCCACCCCAGCTGAAGCTACAGCGTTGGGGCTGGCTCCATGCAAGAGGAATCCACGTACAGCACGCACTTCCTTGCTGAATTTATGGATGCTGCCATGCAGGAATACAACAGGGCTGGAAAACTGTGCAGCCCTGGGTAGTTCATGCTCAAAGGCCAGCCCACAATTGCCTCGGACGTGGCTCCTGTTACTACTGAAGGGAATAGCTGAGCCCATAAATCAGACAGCAGCAACGCCCCTCTCACAGCTGCCTCCAGTCTCCCTCCTGAAATTTGGCTGGGTGTTTACTCTGAGATTCAGAACACACATGTAAACTGTTTAGGGATATTCCTATATCCCTGCTTCTCCCTTAAAAGTGCCAGAGAATGAAAAATGTGACCCATTAGTGTTGTAACCATCAGAGAGAAAAAAAAATAAATAAACAGGCAAAAAACCCCTGCAGTGAGGGTTGACCTGTAAGAGGCCAGCCTGTCCCCTCAGCCTGTTCCAGTTTCTGGGGCACTGCTGCTCTGGAGGGGTTTTCAGGCAGCAGTGGGCAGAGCCCAGGTCCCACTCCTGTGTGAGCCATGAACACCGGTGGGAAAAATAAAGGGTCAGGGAGGAAACTGTGTTGATTTATTGTTGTCATTAGGGTGAGATCTGAACACTGGGATTGCCAAAGCTGCTCATCAGGACAGAGCCCTCTGGCCACGCTGCTTTCTTGTTTTCTTCTATGGAAACACCTTCAGAGCAGCGTGGCAGTTTCCATTTCGTGTGGTTTCCACACACAAAAAGGATCCCTTTTCCCTGGCCCCGAGGCTGAGGGAGCAGGGAAAGGTTAAAATGCCACAGGGCTGTGAGGAAAGAAGTGTCAGAAACAGCCCACTGACGCTGGAGAGAGGAGGGGGAGGAAGGTGTTTTATGCTTTTGTTTCTGACCATCCCTAGCAAGACATTAAACTGATTTTCCCCCAAACTGCAATGCTAATGGTTCTTGGCAAATCAGCACCACTCACAGAGAAACTGGAAAAGATCATGGATATTTCCCTCTTCAGTGTTACCTACACAGAGTAGCACAAAACGTGGTCAGGAATTCCTGCCACAAGCAGAAAGTCTGGTGACGTTGGTGATGAGAGTGGCCACAGCTCCTCACAGTCCCAGACAAAGCCATCCCAGGGCCAGCACCCTCCATCCCACCCCAGGGGATGCCCTCAAGGTGTGGGGAAATCCCTTCTGGATTCTACCCTACAAGGGAGATCTGATGTTGAACCAGAGCTCAGGAGCAGCTCAGGGATCCTCTGGAGCCAAGGACAGTCACATTCCCACCCTGCACCCAGGAACTGGTTTGCAGTAAAAAGTGTTCCAGGAGACCTTCAGCAGTCTCCACATGAGGCTCAGAAGGGCTACATTCAACCTTGCTGTTAGTTAAGATTTTTTTTTTTTTTTTTTTAAATTTTAAAGAGACTTATCTGTGGGCAAGAAAGCTCTTTGCAGAAAGTGTGTGGGTTTGAGGAGTGGGAGAGAGCTGTGAATAGATTCAAGCCCTTCAGCAATAACCAACAGTCTGCTCGAGATGGAAATTCATCCTTTTAGCTTTAGGGAGATCTTTAGGATATGCTGAGACCTGAGCTGATACTGGATTTTTAATTTTTTTTTTTTTTTCTGTGTAGACCTTTATCTTCAAATAATAAACCAACACTTTGCCTCATGCAAGGCAATGAAGAGAGTGAAAAAATCCTTTATCACCTACGGTCTTGTAATGTGGCATCAACACAGCCTTTAATAAAAAGCATCTTGATAGAGTAATAGTTTAAAGTTTATTTTCCAAACAGAGCTGTTGTTTGCCTAGAGTAATGTAAATTTGCAGTTCTCCTTTACTCTTCACAGACGATGAGAGGAAAAGATTTTAGGATCTCCCCGAAGGAGAGATTTAATTGTAAAACAAAGCACTAAGTATGACATTTAGCTGAGGCTGTAAAGGCTACAGTAATTTAAAAAGACTAAAACATATGGTGCACTTCATGAGGCTGGTTAATAGGAGCTCCCAGACTGAAGCTTTTTGAGAAGAAACAGACAGAAATTCTCCTCCATCCTGAACCACAAAACAAGCCTTTGCTGTAGTCCTCGTGAAGCAGGAATGACACTCCCATCCTAATTCGCTTCATCTGGAGGAGAGGGATTTCCTTTCACCTGCTACGTGAGATAGGAGCAGTGTTGTGACCTGTGAGTGCATTTAGGACACGACATGAGGGAAGGAAATTGTCATTAGTGGTTTGTAATCTCCTGGCAGCACGGGACAGTGCCACACTTGGCTGCAGGAGGCTCTGATAAGCAACACTGAGGTCACACTTGGAGCACCCTCCCTAATCCCAGGGGCTGGATCGTGTTTCAGTGATTACAGGAGCACAAGGAGCCCTTTGCAGCAGGCACCAAGCTGGAGATGTTGCAATGTGGTCAAATCCCAGACCAGCAGAGATAGAAACAAAACAAACACAAACCACAACAACAACTTGTGTAATCAGATCGTTCAGAGGAGCTGGGAGCCAAGTCCCTGGCTGGTGCTAACCAGCACAGCTCTTTCTACGCTCAATTTCTCCATTTTGGGTCATCATCGTTTCATAGCCTTAAAGCTCTACCTTCTGGGTTCAGGTATGATCATTTCACAGCTTTAAAGCTCTACCTTCCCACTTCAACATGCAGCAAACCTATAAACTCTGGGCTATCAGCCTGAAACGGCGTTTTGTGAAAATCTCTGCTCAGCTGAAACCCACAGATGCCTTTTCCAAACATTTCCATCTCTGGCTGCTGTGGGTGCTGGGTGCAGAGTCCGTTCCTGGCAGTTCCATACCTGCTGCCCAGCTCAGCCCTCCAGCTGAGAGGGCACTGGAAATTGAACTCAATCTGATGAGCATTCACAGCTTTTTGCCTTTCAGGAAGACAGCCCAAAAGGAGGCCAAGGGAAAGGGTTTCTCCTTTTTTCTTTTCTGTTCCCTGAAAGGGTGGTCAGAAAAATAAGAATATTATCAAAAGGCAAAAATACATATATATATATAAGAGAAGAAAAGCAGATAAGTAAACACATCTGACTGCCCTTGAGCCAAATATTATTGAGCACCCTCAGCTTGCCCCCATAACCCAGGCATGTGATATATCGTAGAATCACAGAATGTTTGGCCTTGGGAGAGACCTTAAAGCCTATTGGCTCCAAATTCACAATTCAAACCTTAATCACAAGCAGCAGCAGCCACGAGCCTGTGCCACCAGAGCCATGCCTGGTGTCATGAGAGCCCCTCACAGGCACAGTGACCGCTCCAGCCCATACAAACTCAGCTGGGGGCTCCATTCCCTCAAAGGAGCACGTTCAAAGGCAAGGAGAGAGTTTTGGGCGCATTTTCCCAGGTGGGAAGCCTGAAGCTCGTAGCCCTCTGCCAGCACTATGTATAAGACATCATTTGCCTGATTAAATTCTGTCACTGGTGGAGAAAGGTGGGCTGATCTTGCAGCCCTGAAAAGCAGTAATTGTCAGTTCCAGCAGCAAGAGAAAGCAAGTGCATTGCAATGAGTAGCCCATTTTCACAAAGGAGTGGAAATTCTCCCTGAGTTGCACCTTTACTGAGAAATAATAGCAAGCTCATTAATGCTGGTGGTTTGTTTCTCTCTTCTTTTTTCACTTCTGTACAAGTGACACGGAAACAAAAGAAATAGGATAATTTCTCTGGTACTGAAGTGCTTTCTGACTGCAGCTATTTCTGGATTCCCCAAACCCAACATTTGCAGTTTGATCCCAGGAGAAAAATGTGTGGTTTGCATTTTTAGGAAAAAAAACCCCTCCGATTAATTTGTGCAGATTTGCATATGAATGATTTTCACGCTCAGCATCTATCATGATGGCAAGTCTGGATTGTGACTCCCAGCTGTCTGTGGTCTCCAGGTATTCTCTCAAGTTGGGTTTGCTTCCTTTGAGTCTGAGCTCAAAGGCAAACCATGTTCTCTTCTACCTCTGTTCTTTTATTCCGATGTGATTTACATACAGGCGAAAAGCGTGAGAAATCTCAATATTTGCATTTTAAACATGATTTCAGGATGTCTGTCGTGGTTCATTCATCTGCTTTTTGGCTCCTGCATGCATCTAGTTCACTTCTCTTTGACTGCACAAGCATATGGGTCTCATTAGCTTAATGACAGGCTTATTTATCCTTCATCCCTGCTGGCACTTCTTATCTGCAGGGTGTTGGGTGAGCTGGGTATTCAGAATTATCCATTTCAGAGCTAGCCGATTGGCAGGTCAGTGGTCCCGAGGAGATTTTAGGTGATGATCATCTTTGTTTTGCTCTTTTCAGGTCAGATGTGGCACCTTTGGACAGGGAAGGCATTGAGGAGAGCTGAGATGTTTCCTGGAGGTGCCTCAGGACTCCAGGTTTTCATGTTCTGGGTGGGTTGTCTCAGGTCCAGCGCAGCCCACAGAAACAAACCATCCAGGTCACATCGAGCAAAAGCCCAGAGGGGAGGGAGGAGCAGGCTCCACAGGTGCTGGGAGTCCCCCGGGTTAACACAGGCACACGTGTGCTGCTCACTGTCCCAGGGGACACGGGGGTGTCACAGATGCTTCCCCGGAGCCCAGAGCAGCCCCCAGGGCAGTTACCCTGTAGGTCCCATGGCCACCTCCAGCTTTGCTTTAAGTTCCATGCCAGTTTTCCCTTGATGTCTCTGCAGGTTCCCAAGCCCCCTCAGTGAGTTCCACAGGATCATGCCTCTGAGAGTGACAGAACAGCAGAGATTTTACCTCTTCCCCGAAGGAAAAGAGCTATAGATACATAAAACCATTAAATGACTAAGCCAGCTCCTGGGACACGTTAAAAATTGTGTGCTTAGATATGCTCAACAGCCTGGGAGCCTGCAGAGGGAAGGTGGCAAAGGAAGAAGTGCTGCTTGGAAAAGCTCCTGAGGAAATGAAGCTGCTGTCTGTGCTGAGGAAACTCTGCCACTGCCATTGAACACTCCAGGCTGAGCCACAAGCCCAGGAAACACGTGGGGGAATTCAGCACTGACCAAGTCAGAGAGTCACAAAGTGTCCTGAGCTGGAAGGGACACACAGAGAATGTCAAGTCCAACTCCAGGCCCTGCACAGGAGCCCCAAGGTTCCCACCACGAGCCTGAGAGCATTGTCCAAACTCTCCTGGAACTCTGGCAGGCTCAGCAGCCTGGGTCTTGCGTGTAGTTCACAGCCCCAGACCTGTGCAAGGTTTGCAGGAGCACTCCCAGCACGTCTCATTTTTCACCCTAATCCAACTGATAAAAACAATAAAGCAGCTTTGACCTTCCACCTCAAGTGTTTACTTTGCTGCTTCCATGGCTATTTGTATTTCTCTCACCTGTCCTGCAGCCTGGGTGATGACAGATCTGGAGGCAGGAGCCTTCCAGCACCACCCAGCATCCCCTGGCCCTCTGCTGCTGACACCTGGCTGTGGCTGCTGTCACAGAATTGTTATTATTGTTATTGTTGTTATTATTGTTCTGCTTCTTCTTCTTCCTTCTGCTTCTTCTTCTGCTTCTTCACCGCAAATCCCTGTGCTGGTAACGACATGGAAGCGTTAACACCCACCTGCCATGCCAGAGATGTGAAAATTGTTGAAAACAGCAGCAACTGAATTTCCTGGCTCATCAAGTGGTGCTGAGCAGACTTCCCCTCCCCCTCACCTTCAGATTTCACACTGGAGTCTCTCACTTTATCTTTAGTTCCATTGCTGCTGACAGGCTTTAACTGTGCAGGTTGTAGTGATGGAGACTTGGTTCAAAAGCTCCACAAAGCCCCTGCCACTGGGGCTTTCCACCTGCCCTCGTTGTGCCTCCCAAATTCCATCTGGTAAGCCACCAAAATTATCTCCTGATTTAAAGTCTGCTTTGTACATGATACACAAGAGCACCGTTTCCCTAAAAAACAACTTTGCAGCATAAAGAGAAATAACACAAGAAGGATGAAATAGAAAACTGGTTGTGTTTCAAGAAATTGGTGCCTTGACAAAGAGCCATCAGCTCCCAAAAGCAGAGATACTTTCCTTTCAGATTTCTGCATAAAGCCAGCAGGGATATCTATAATAAGTGATTCCACTAAAAATATATTTTAAAAAAGAAAAGAAAAAAGAAAAAAAAAGCACCCTCCAAACGAAAGTCTTCTACATGCAAGGGCAAATAAAGATGGTACATTTTTACAGCAAATTTCACTCTGCTGCAGAAGGAATGTCCCTGGGGCCCAGGGATTACACGGCTAATCCAACCTGCCCTACTCCCTGCTCCCTCCTGCTCCTGCAGCTCCCACAGGAGAGGCTCCAGCAGCTCAGGGTGCTCAGGGATCTGCAGTCCTGTGGGAACTGGGGAATGCTCAGAGAGCCATTTCCATTTCGCTCAGAGTGACAAAGCAGAGTTCTGAGCGTTTCCTCTCGGGGATAGCTGGGTTTGCACACATCACTGGCTCCATCCCAAAGGCAGAAGCTCTCCGCCTTTCCCAGGGCCCTGTGGGAACACAGGCAGCTCCTGGCAGGCCACACCTGCTGCAGACCTCCAGCCCCCTGGGCACTGCAAGTCACCTTTAGCTGATTTCCCCTCACTGCATACATGGCCCGTGCCATTTTTGTTGCTTTCCACATCCATCTAGGGCTGTGATTAAATAGGTATCCACCTACAAAGCATCTGAAAACTGGAGAAAGCCATGAAATCTGGCACAGTTCTGGCAGTGGGAACGATGCTGAGCTCAGAGCAGCCTCTCCCTGGGGTCCCTTCTTCTGTCATTTACCAATTCCACACTCCATCTTAACAGATGACCCTAAAAGGCAGGGGAGAGCTTCACCCATGCAGAAAAACAACTCCATAAAGCAGTTGGTTGCTGCCACGCTCCCAGCTTCTCTCAGTTCTGAAGGGAGCTGGAGACAGGAGCTGGGACACGAGCAGTAAAGCAGTGGGCAGCATCATTCTGGGCCAAAACAGGGAAGAGAGGAAATGAGGCTCACTTGACACTCTGTGCTCCTGGCATGGCAGGAACAAATGCAGTGAAAGGGCCAGGGCAGCTCTAAGCCTGGAAAGGAGGAGAATCTCACCAGAATGGCAGAACTAAAACCCAGAGGTAGTGACTGTGCCGTGCCAGTGCCATCAGAGGCTGCGTTCTCTGCAAACTCAGGCAAGGTCAGGAGTGATTTTAGTTATAGAAGGAATGCCAAAAAGAGCATTAAATTGGTCTGCCGTGACCACAGAGGATCCTGCCTGGGAGTGAGGCAATGTGAGCACCAGCAGTGAGATGTTGGGCTGGTGAAACACGCACGTGTACAGCCTGCAGTGTGAAATGGGAACCTGTGTGAGCCCCACAGCGGCAGCCCCACCTGGGCTTCTCCCTCCCCTCCTGCCCTGGAGCTGCCTGGCCCAGGGCCTGTTTGACATCATGGTTTAACCTGAGCAAGCTGTTCTGTATCTCTTCAATACACCACGGCCCAATAGTAGGAAATGTTCCCTTAATATTTGGAGAATTAATGAGGCGTGAGTAATGCAGCAGCCTGATCCAAGAAATGTTCCAGGATACTCTCATGTTGTCATGTTTTTCCAAACACCTCGTCTCACCAGTACCCACAGAATGCTGGAAGTGCCTGGTGCCCATCTGAAGGAGCAGTGGCTGTGACTAGAGCCGCTGAGGCTGTGCTGGTCCCCGCAGGCTCACCTGGGGTGTGACACAGAAGATCCTCACCAGGCATCTGTGGCACACACACACCCTCACAGGAGGCTGCACGGCTTCTGAAACCCCTCACACAAGTTATTTGTGTTCATTTAGAGTTTGCAAAGCAACTTTTTCCAGAGAGCTGTCCACAGGCACATGGACACACGCTGCAGCAGCATCTCCAGCGCTGCCTGTGCAGGATTCCCTGCCTGGGAATTTCCAGCCCTCCTTCCTTCTGCTCTGTCAAACCACAGCATTCCTTTTAACTCAAACCCTCCTCCTCATCGGGATTGCTGGGACTTGAAGAGGTTTTGGATCTCAGAAGACCAAAGGGGGGTCACTTAATGAATTGCATGTTTTGTCATGCTCCTGCTGGTTTTTGGTAAGGGGACACTCACCATTCTGCCCCCCTGGCAGTGTCTGTCAGCTGGGCACCCTCACCAGGGTGTTCATGGGCTTGTGTTACAATGCAGGCAGCTTCCAGACAGCTGCAGGATTCTCACCAGAAGGATGGCAGCAGGTACCTGCATTTTAGGGTCTGCTGTGCTTTCTTGCAGAATTAACCAGAAAAAAAAAAAGAGCCATTACTTGCCAGGAAGCACCACACAGGCAGTCAATGACCGAACACTCCCCAGTTCATCTGCATTGCCCTCTCCCTTCACAACCTTCACAAAAATTAGTGTGGCCTCAGTAATTACTGATGTTCTGTGCTGAGGACACACATATGAATTTGTACTGGTGTTTCCTAAACAATGGGTAAATTTGGGCCTTTTCAAAAGTATCTGTGATTTTCTAAGGAGTTTTTCATGCAATACTTACCCTGGCACTGCCCAGCCACGGTGGTGGAAGACACAGAGCTGGGGCTGCACAGCACCTGATGCCACAGGGCCCATAGTGGTTCAGCCTCAAACTCCTGTCAGTGACTGCTTTTTCAGTTCCAGCTGGACACTGGGAAGGGTTTCATAACCCCCTGGGAATCCATAGGAAATGATCATGGATGCTCAGTTCACAGTGGCATTTTTTCCTTTTTTTTTTTTTTTTTTCTTTTTTCTTTTTTTTCTTTTTTTCTTTTTTTTTTTTTTTTTTTTTTTTTTTTTTTTAATTTATTTATTGCTAGGACTACAGACTCAAATCTGGGATCTGAAAGCCAAGCTGGATTCCTTCCTGGATCCCTACCTGTAAAAATCTGTAGAAAAACCCTCCCTTGAGCCTTTCTGTCTCGTGGAAACCATCCCAAGCTCTGTCTCCTGAAGCTCTTGGGGCTGAATTGTCGGGAGGGAGGAGAGGACAGGGCAAGGGCAGGGCAACCACCATGGACTGGCATTGTACCTTCACCAATGGGCACCTTCAGAAACTAGGCAGGGCTTCAAATAAGCCTAAATATTCTTAATAGATGAATTTTCTTCAGCAATGAAAACCAGAAACTATTTCACATGAAAATTCAGGTGATTATTAGAATTGCAGCATCACTGATAGATTATCCACAGTTGTTTATACTGACTGGATAAAAGGCAAACGCTTTGACAGAGCAAACCCAAAGGCTTTGTTTGGTTCTCTCATTGCCCTGCTTTAGCCCCAGTGTCATTTTCCAGCCTTTGCACCACTCCCCAAGGATTTTATCTCGGAAGCTGATCTGAATTTTGGGTATTTCTCCAATTCTACCTAAGTTCCTACAGTAAGTCCCTCAGACATTTAATACCCTGAGCCTCAGCCCTCTTTCTCGACCCTTTCTAGGCTTTTAATGTATAAAATCCTCTTTCAAGCCCTTGCTGTGGCTCTGCTTCCACCTACTCCAACTGCCAGGCTGTCAGAGCAGTAAATACGCAAATATTTTGCTTGGCAGTCCTGGCTGCAGTAAGAACATTGTTTTGTAAACTGAATTTAATGCCCAGAGAAATGAGTTCCTGTTTGTAATGCAATACACAGTACACAGGAATGTATGCTCAGGCTTCTGTACCTGTTATGGAAAGAAAATTGCCACAAAAACCCATAAAAATATTAACTCAATGTATGAGCTGTAGGCATTGCTCGTGGAAGATGAGGGACAGGCTGGTGGCTGCAGTTTGAATATATATATGTGAAAATCACACCTCATTTTATTCATAGCTAAAGAGATGAGATTATCTGAATAGATCCTTGAAGTGCAAAACAAACTTACCCTTTTTTACTGTAAGACAGAGACGACAAGTCAGTAAACAGTTGGATTTTAAAGAGCTGTGCCATAAACATGCTGAAGCTGCTCTCGTACCCTTGACAGGCAGACACGACCACGTCAACATTTCCCATAAATCCTTTTGTGGTGTGAAAAATAAATGTGGTTTGTCCAGCTCCTGGAGAGCTACAGAGAAAATTGCTCCACCTCTGTCCCATGCTGTTGTGCAACGGAGAGACATTCCAGCACCTTGGGACTGGGTTTCAAAAATGCTGGGGCTTTCCTTCATGGTTCATGCTGCTGCTATGCAAGAATGACCACCAGTGGGGTTTCACAAGAGGCAGCAGTGGCCTTCTTGCCCGTCCCTTGGCGTAACCAGTCACAAAGAGTCACAGGGCCAATTTAGAGTGGAAGGCAGTTTAGCCAACAGAGAACAACTCACAATAAATAAATAAATAAACAAACCCCAACACTTTTTCACTCATCCATAAATGTCTCTAACTCATACTTGACCAGAATACTCACAGCTGCAATAAAGTCCAGGGCTGTCAGGTCTAGTCCTTATTTCCAAGGTCCCAGCTCTGTGCAAGATCTCAGCAATGAGGCTGCTGCTTGGAGCTAACAGGAGAGGAGAGGAGAGGCTGTTGTGAGGCAGAGGACGGGCTGTGGCAGTCACTGCAACCATCTCATTCCCAGAGCTGCTGCTGCCATCCCACCAGAGCCCTGTGCTCCTCACCCTGACCTTTCCCAGCTGAGCAGGGCAGAGGTGGGACCTCTTCCAGCCCCCGGGAGAGTTCAGACTCTTCCCAGAACAATCCCTCTCCTCTCCCTCCATGCCCCTGGGCTCATTCCCCTCCAGCCTCCCTGGCTGCAGGCAGGGAACTCATCCCTTTGATCTGTTCCTGCCCCCAGCTCCAGCCTTGGGGAGGCTGCTGGCACCTCGTTATACCTGCAGCATCCTGGCCTTCAGCTTGCCACCTCTTCTTCCTCACTGCTCGGCTCCTCAGGGAAATTCTGCATGGCCAACTCATCAAAACAAGCACTTCTAAATGTGCTTTTGGGCCTCATGTCTCCCTGCAAATCCCAGGCACACTCACCTACCTCCCCACCTTTCTCTTGCTGCAGGCTGACTGGTGCCCATCCTTGCAAGCTGGACTGCACTGTGGGCAGTCCTGGGACAACACCGCCGCCACTGTCACTGCTGGCAGCTCAGGCAGCCCTAGAAATGATGAATCTCTTTGTGCAGCCAGAGGAAACGTTCTGTGGCCACAAATGGCTTAATCCAGCTCCTCTGAGGGTCTTTGAGCTTGGCTTTGCTCGTTTCTGCATGTGGTGCGTGGACTACAGAGAAGTGTGACCGTCCAGCTGGTTCTGGAGGCACAGAACATTCTGGAGGCAGGGGGAAGCTGGAGCTCTGCATACAGCAGGCTCAGAAATTCTCCTTTATCACACTCACATTCCCCACTAACAGCAGAGGCATTTCTGACACAGCAGTGGCCAACTGGCAGGCACACACAGAGATCAAAGGCTTTCCTGTGGTCCCTGGCTCTCCAGCAGATCTCTCTCTGCAGGTCAGGCCAGAGCTTTGTGCTGTGAATTGTGTGACCCCCGTGAACCTGCTGAATCAGGGCCAAGGAAATGTTTGTCCCATCCTTGCATCTGTAAAGCCTACAAAGAGCAAAGCTCTTTTTCATTAATTGCTAACTATTCCTCTTGGCAAGCCAGTTTGCCTCCCACTTTAATTCACTTGGAAAAAAACCTATCAAGAGCCCTTTTAGTCCAGCACTACAATGGGCTGATAGTATATCCCTAGTTTGTCTTCCAGATTCCCATCCAAGCTATCAAATGTTGGCTCCTACACAACAACTCACCCAGCCTTTCATCTGTTGAAACTTCTGACTGGTTTTTATGACAGCCTGATATGTCCATCTGTGAGGATGTTTCTAATACAAATTTTACACTTCCTTTTTCCTTAATGTCATGCTAATTTGGCTTTTTACTTGACGTAGTTCATCTCTTCTTACTCGTATTACAAATTTTAAGTAGTTGTTCTGTTTTAGTCATCCTTGAAGCACCCAGTTTGCCTTTAGTGAGAGTGGGAAGCAGCGCAGCCATTGCCTTGTTGCTTGGGAAACTCATGCAAGAGTTATCATCATCATCAAATGAAGGTGTCAGCAAGGTCCTCTGGCAGGCACTACCCAGAAATAACTGAGGATTGCAGCAGACTCTCAGCACATGGCTGAAATTCACCCCTCCACTTCTTCTCAGGTGTGCAGAACCTCCCTTGTCTCAGCAACTTGAGTTTAAGTTTTGATTGTGATTTAATAAAATTGGGAGAAACATTCCTAATTTAACTTTATAAAAACCTTAGCAGAAAAAAAAAACCAAACCATAATGAATTACTGCAAATCTTGAGCCCCTCATAAAGCACCCAGTAAATGTGGCCTCTCCAAGGTGAGAGATTGGCAGAGCCCATCCTCAGCCCCTTCTGAGCAGTTGGCTGCTCTTTTCCCTGGTTTGTCAATCCCAGAAAAGGTCTTTTAAAAAGCAGTGACCCAGGATAAACTTGTAGTTAGAAATGCTGTCTGTTTATGAAATGTTACTTGATATTCCTGAGACACAGACCCAGCATAACCTCTTTTTTAAACAGCCATTGATTTTGTCACTGACTTGAACACTGGCCTAGTGATAGAATTTGTATCTTACAGGTGATATTATATCAGGGTCCATCAGCAGGAGCAAAAATCTCTCCAGATTTTTCAAGATAGTTGTAAAGAGAATTTCTTCGGTACGTTCATGAAATGATTGAAGCAATCCAAGTTGGAAATAATAGGATATCACATAGAGCATAATTACATAGAGAGCAGATTAAAAATTTAATGCCAAGCCAGCATCACTATGGCAGCCCAAATCAGCACAGCAATTTGTAAGAGCACACTGCGTACATGTGCACCAGTCTAACCTGCAAATCTTTGGGGAGAAAAAGGCACTGGATGGTATTTCATCACTAGCCACCACCTTTGGGCAATATTCCATGTTCCTGTCAAGTTTTACATTAGATGTATTGTACCTAGGGAACGAGAAGGATGTAGGAGAAAAATCTCGATGATAAAAAAAGAAGTTAGGTACTTTCTTTTGAGTTAGTAGTTCAGGAAATGCCTTCGAGAGCTCAACTTCAATTCTGTGATACAACACTGGAAGTTCATTCAGCCAACACTCCGTGGAGCCCCAAGTGGTGTCAGAGATCCCAAGACAGCATTTACCAGGCAAGAGTGGATTTGGCCTTCCTGTTTTATTCTTTTTCCTCTTTTCCTTCTTGTTTATCCCCTCATAGCCATGGGTTATTTTGTGGATGGTATTTGACCCTTTTCTTTTTCACCCACCTCTGCCATTGCATTGCAGTGCCATGGAGTGCTGTGTCACACCAGATCAGAGCTCTCACCTCCCTTCATTCCTTATCCACCTTTGAAGTGGTTGTGATGCTGCAGCTCTCCCCAGAACAAAGGCATTCTCATCCCCTGACGCACTGCACTGCCAAAGAATTTTGTCTCCCAGACAGACTGCAAAGGGAAGGATCACCGCAGACTACGTGCAATTTCTGGTTTCGTTAATTCCTGCCACCAACGACACTAAGGAGCATTTATCAGCGAGGAATGCACGATCAATTAGTCACAGGAATAAAAACCAGGGAGTAGACTCTTGAAATGAAAAGGGGATTATTCCTGCTTAAACATCAAAATGATGCTGGCTCCTCTTTGGATGATTAGGCGGAGAATTTATAGGAGATAATGTTAAATGCTCTAAGGTTTCCCATTTAATTGTGGGGAAAATGGTAGTGGGTGCTTTGGTGGGTACTATGAGACTGCTGCCAGGGTCAGACATTCTCCCAAGATTCAAGCAAAGAACATGAGCTGCATTCAACCCTTACTGCCAAACAGTCATTAATTGGTGCAGTTATTAGGGGGGATGTCAGTGTAAAAGGGTGGTGAAGTCGAGCTCTGGGGCAGGCAGAGACAGCAGCACCAGCCCTCCTGTATTTCCTAACGGGCCCAGTCTCCACCATCTCCCCTCAGAAAAGGCTGTGCTCAGGTTCTGCTGCCCTGCAGACACTTCAGCACGGCCCCACAGAGCCAAGTGCCCATTTCCCACCCCTCAGGCCACGCACACCCCGGTGCCAGTCCGTTCCCTGTCACAAGCCCTCTGTGTCCCAGCAGAGCTGGGCTCCACACACACAGCCCTGTCCATCCCAAAGGTTCTAGTGATTTCTGCAAATTAGGCCCAGGGCATGGCAGTTCCAGGTTAAAAGATTATAGCTATAAAAATGTTGATGTGGGAGAAATATTCCCTATGGATTTTTAAAGCATTACAGAGTCCTTCCCTGAACTGTGGTTTATATTGTTCTCCTAATGGAATGCAGCTGGCTTAATGAATAGAAATAGTCAAGAAAAATGTATTCAGTGACTGATGGGGAGGAAGCATCCCAAATAATTTATTTATATTCTATGACACTGATATACTAATGAAGGCATTTTTATTAATAAGAAATATGCTCAACGGTGATGGTGAAAATCAACCAAACACATTATTAGCAATTATTATTCCACCATTTCTAATTGAGTGGTAAAATGTCCTTTAGCTCTAGTTTCTCTAGAAAGTGCAAAGTCAATTATTCAGGTAACTAGCACTAGAAATAGTTCATATATCAGAGGCAAAGGATGCATAAAACAATACCGATTAAACCCATTCTGGCTAAAAATTGCAATATTTGCCTTGGGGTTTCTGCTACTTTCTAGTTACTTTGCATTATTAATTTGGAGTAATGCTTACACTGAATACCAACAGGAATTTACAGGAAATTAATGTAGAGACTCCCCCCAGAGATCTTAGATGTTGCTAAGCCCATTTTTCCTTAGCCAGAGTTAATGAATAATCATCTCCTTGGCAATGGTTCCTGGAGTAGAGACTTGTACTTTGGTTCCTGGTAAATATAGAAAAATGAAAAGTGTCCGATAACGTCGGCATCAGGGGGATTTATCTAAAGCAACTGGGTGAGTAAATACCCTCCATGCACTGAGTCACCGCCTGAACTGCTCCCACCATTGCTCCAGCTAACTTCACACGGGGGAAAGTTTTCTCTGCAAAGAATGTTTATCCCTTTTCAGTCTAAAGATACTTTGATGTCTCTTTCACATGCAAAAGCAGCACTCCCTCCTTTCTCAGTCCTACAACCAGCTCCTAAGTCCAGGGATTTCCTTTATTTTTCCTTCTCAAGCTGCAGGACAACTTCTTTCATAGGTGCTTTTCTGGTATTTCATCACTTCGGTTATTGCCGGCACCAAGGTGAGGGCTGGAAGCCGTTTTCCTGCTGCTCTTGTGCTCGGCAGCAGCTGACCTCTGGGGCAAGCTCACGGGGAGATTTCCTGGAATAACCTGAAACCCTGAGCTGGAGCTTAACGCCCTTCAGGAAATGGATTCAGCTGCCCCAGTCACTGCTGAACGGGGGCTGCTGCTGCTGCTTTGGAGCCAGCTCGGCTCTGCCCTCCAGCACACAACATCCCCAGCCCTGGGGCTTCCCTGCCCGGCTGGAGCTGGTCCCACTCGGCCATGGGAGCTGTGCCTGGCTCCCAGCAGGACTGGGAGTCCAGGAGGGAACTGGGACTGCAGTGGGAATCACAGGAGCAGGGGATCACAGAATGGTTTGGGTTGGAAGGGACCAGGTGAAGGAATGGCAAAGGCCAGCAGTGGGCAGTGAATGCTCTTGCCCAAGCACACGCTGCCTTTGTGGAGAATGGGAAAAAAAAAAAAAAAAAAAAAAAAAAAAAAAAAGGTGTTTTCAAGTTCAGCCATTCCCAGACACAGCTGTGCTTGAAGCCAGCCCTCTCATCAGGAACAGCAAGGGCAAAAGAAATCAATCCCTCCAGCCCACTGGGGACACTGTGGGCACTGCCCTGTATATGATAAGCTCTTACTGACGTCATTAAGTCCAGATTTCTGTTTGGAGAGTTTGGGCTCCTCCTCAAATAAAAACCCAAATCAAACAAAAAGGTGAATGTACAAAGGGATCTGGCTTATGCCAAGCTCTCTGGTGGGCATTGAAGACCTCAAAACCTTTCAGAGGGCAGTTCTCCTCTGCCACACACACAGGGAATCATCATCTCTGCAATAATTTCAGGTAGCACTCTGAATTTCTGCAATGTTTCTACTGCTTCTCAGACTCCCTTGCAAATACCAGCAGGTTCAGAGCCCAAACTGTGCATTTTGCAAGGATTGCAAGATGGAGCTGGCAGAGCTTTCCAAGATGCAGAGATAAAATCCAAATTCAAATGAGTGCCTTGAGGTCGTTCCCAGCTCCCATGTGTGACTGAGGGCACTGCTTAACGAGAGCCTGTTCATCCTCCCTGCGAGAACATTGATCACTGAAAGACCCCAAGTTTCTGAAATAATCTGGGGAGAAGATTGGTCATGAAGCCACTCCACCAAAGGTGGGGCTTTCCAGGTGACATCAGCACAACATTTCAGGGTGGGCAGGTGCCTTCCTGAGCAGAGAACTGTCTCCCAACCCGCTGGACCTGAACCAGAAGCCTCAGACTGCTCAGAAAGTCCTCACAAGTAGTGTCTGTCAATGGGGATGTGGATCATTCCTCTTTGGTTCAGGTGCAAACAGGACATTTTGAGTAACATTTGCACCCTGTACTGGCTCCCTCAGGCCTTACACAGCCCAAGGCAGCAAAGGAAGACTTGGAAAAAAGCATTAATTCTATAAAAGTGGTGTGGGCAAAGCACTGACGAAAGCACACAGTGTATATGATGTAAAATTATTGTTTAATTGATATACTGCAAGATACTGTTCTAATGGCAGGAGGGAAAAGAAATAATGATCAGTTAACTCATTATTAATGTTCATTTTCTTTTCCAGTATCGCCAGTGGGTTAATTATTAAGCATGACAGTTGGGCTTTAATATATCAGATATAGATTCCAGTCACAGCAGTCTAGTTTAATAATTGGGTTTCTTTCTCCTTCATTTTGACTAATGGCATACTTATAGCAATTATTAAAATTCATCCTAGCACAAAAAAAAACCATTTGAAACCTCACCAAAAATGGCAGCTCAGCAGAGCTCTGCTTAGCATTTAGTGGAGAATTCAAAACAGCTTCTTGGAAAACATGGAACAGCTTCTCTGATAACTTTTCAACAGCTACAATGTGAACGTGGACACTCAGTGAAAGCCAAGAGAGCTTCAGGTGAGCCAAGGCCGTGTTGAATAGGCTGCTGTCACTAAAAAAGTGCATTCAGACTCCACAGGAAATTCCCTCTGAAAATGCAAATTCATATGTGGTTCTTTAGCTACAGGTAGTTCAGCCAAGCCATGGCAGGTTCCCAGCACCGGCAGAAAGTTGTTTTAACACTGCATCATCAAACTGTTCTGGAGACTTCACAGCCTGCCTTGGAATGGCAGTAGGTGCCAAATGGACACAGCTTCTGCTGTGAAGAACTTAAAATCCTCCTTGCTCATCTTGCAGACTCTTTAAAGGCAAAGTTTAACTTCCAGTATGAGCACAGCTCTGCAGAAGCTCATTGAGCCCCAAACCTACAGGCATCAAGGCAGCCAGCAGAAATCCTGCACATTCCCACCATGCCAGACAGGAATGGGGCTTCTTCCAGGACTGAAAATTAGGCAAGATTTTGAGGGGTGAGAGAATTAATTATAAAAATATAGAATGAAAATAGAAAACTTGAGAAAGGCCTGGTGTTTATAGTTCCTGGAGAAGGGACAGAAGGACTGTGAGGTCACCATCTCCTCCTGCAAGTGCACACGGCGATGGAGCAGCCCCGTGTGTGCTGCAGGCAGTAAAACCACTGTCGACTTGGAATCTGTTCACAAGTGAAAATAAAGACAGAATAATCACAGAATCACAGACTGGTTTGGTGGGAAGGGACCTCAGAGCCCATCCAGTGCCACCCCTGCCACGGGCCGGGACACCTTTCACTGTCCCAGGCTGCTCCAAGCCCCATCCAGCCTGGCCTGGGACACTGCCAGGGCTCCAGGGGCAGCCACAGCTGCTCTGGGCACCCTGTGCCAGGGCCTGCCCACCCTCACAGGGAGGGGAGGAATTTCTTCTCAACATCTGCCCAAGTACCTGTTTACACAGACACCAGGAGCTGCCTCACTCTGCAGCAGGCTGCAGTAACTGTCTGCTGAAACATGACCCACAGAATCCACCACAGGCTCCTCCTGCACACACTGCCTGCACTCCTCTCAGGAGACAGCTCTCCAAACCAGTCCCACAGTGTTCCTGCTGCCCGGGAGGAGCTGGGTAAGGGCTGTGCCCTGGCTGCAGCCTTGGCAATAGCTCAGCAAGAGCTATCAGTGTCACCACTGCCCAAGAGAAGGAACAGGGAGAGAATTTCTATTTGCTCTTTGAAGCTGAGAAGGGACCAGTTTGTGTCTGAACAGCACTTCCGTCACACCTCCCCATATTATCTAAAAGTAGGAGACTTAGCAATTAAGCAACCCTCAGATTGATAATTGAGAAAAACTAATGACTGGAAAGATACCAAAGGCTTCCCTCACAGGCTCGTGGGGTGATGAGCTGTTTTGGAACTGCAGACAAACCAGGCCACAACCAACCTCACCCTCTGGCCATTATTTAAGAGCCAGGAGGAAATGGCTGGAAGCAAGGAAACAGCAGTTTACTGGAAGTTTTGCTCTGAAACTCCTTTGGCACAGGAGCCCCGGGCTTTCCTGCATGACGCTTTATCATTCCACATGCTGTGCTCAGCTGCTGCACAGCCCATCCATCGTTCAGCTGAGCAGCCTGAGCCTGGGAACACCAGAGAATATTATCACAGCTCTGGGAATGCTGCTCTAATTGTTGGTTTGCAGAGTTGTCTGCATGAATGATCATCCGGGAAAAAGAAACATGATGGATGTATAATTAATCTACTTAGGATTTGTTGCAAATTAATCATATTAAATATTAAAACTATTTCCTAGTCTTATGTTAAACAAAATAATTCCTCGGTATTTTCATCTGATCTTACTAGAAATGATGAAGCTGGACTTTGCTATCCACCTCTCCTATTCTTACCTCTTGCACTGCCAGGAAAGTGCTAAAGAGATGAATTGCCAGCTCCCCGCAGCAGAGAGCTGATCTTCTGGGCCCTCTGACACACAGATGAGGGAGTCAAACCACCAGAGGTCTTTGGAGGCTAAAATCCTGTGTCTCTGGGGCGTTCACAGCAGCTGGTCCCAGGTAAGAGGTGAGCAGCTGCACAGATGACCCGAGGGCCATGGACAGCTTTAAATCCCACAGATTTTGTCCATGTGTCAAATCCGGGCTCTGTTTCCTGGGCTCACCCCATCAACTCCACAGGTGAACTCACTAAAAATGGCAGCACAGAGATCCCTGCAGATATCAGGTCAAAGATTGGACTCTCTGACCTTGGAGATCTTTTCCAGCCTTTGTAATGCCGTGACTCTACAAATAGAAGCTGCTGTTTTGCTCATACTGCATTTGTGTCATAGTTTTTGAATCAATCCCTTCAGAACATCAGTTGACCAAGTATTGCTCTCCAGGCAGCTTCTTACACAGTGGAGGGATGGGCAATAGAAACCACGCGATTTTTTTACAAAGCCATGTTTGTTCTTTTCTAGGAAAATTTTGGAATCAAGTGCTGTAGCACAAGCACGTTTTTTCAGGTTTACAATAGCCCCTCACCTTTACTGATTCTGCAAAGCAAAGTGGCTGCTGAATGCCACCCACACATGAATTAGTGGCCAATTGGCCAAAACTTCTCTTTCTTGTCTCCAGCCCAGCTTTAGCCATGACTCTGCACACTCAGAAATCATAGGGCAGTGGAAGATTTTATCCTCCTAACAGCGGTAATGCCAGATCATTGCAGATGAAATTTTACATTCTAATTAATATCTGGTTGCCAGGGATGCTCCAGGGTTCCCTGGCTGTTCAGAGGTGTCCCAGCTCCCTCAAACACGACTGCACCAGCCAGGACATCTCATTTCACGGCCCATGACAGCAGAAACCCACTGCTACAAGGCTCTGATGCCAGTAGGCCACACCACACAGCAGATAATCCTCACCAGGGGTTGGAGGAGGAGTTCCGCTTCGAGCTCACCTGAAGCTGATCAATAGCTGCAACCACAAAATTGGTTTTGTTGTTGCCCATCACAACTAAGGAGAAGGATTTCTCAGGTGAAGGAGCTCCTGCTGACTACTGCCATGAGCTATTTGAACTCATGTCCTTGTCCCTTTCCCAGTCTGCTGTGTGAGGAGCCATCTCCACTGTGCTGCCAGACACCCTGGGGCCACCAGCCCCTCGCTGGAAGGGTCCCAGCCAGGTACTGCCAGCTCTGCCTCTGCTGGGATGGGACCTCCTGTACACACACCTCATAAAAGCCTTATGAACCCCTGGCACTGGAGTGGGGCGTGTGCATTACTATCAAGTTATGTCACTGCTTCCATAATAAAATTATTTCAGCGGGTTGTAAGTCAGGTATAAAACTCTCCTTGGGCTAAAACTTGGCGTGTACATATGTGCAGACACACTCACACAGCCTGATTTCTGGGAAGGGGAGAGATTGTGCCTTACTCCTGAATTCTGCACAGGGGCAGAGGGTTTTGCATGGGGTATTCTCACGGGGAGAAGCTGCAGAGCTCCCGCAAGGCCAGTGGAGGACGGCAGAAACTGCTGGAAGTGGGACAGCCACAAACCCGCCCTTCACTGCCATCCCAGCCTCCTCCTTTTCACCTCCCAGCTCCGGGAAAGGGGGAAGAGCATCTTGTCTGCTCTTAGGAACGGTTAGGGGAAGGTTGCATGTTTTTCAAGCTCTGTCTGAAACTTGGAGGGTACAGGGACACTTCAGACCCCGATGCATTTGCTGCTTCATGGGAGGAGTCCTTGGAAGCTCACCGGGACCAAACCCATCCTTTAAACAAGCTTTGATTTGCTTTGCAAGAGTTTGGATGCTGCTGACTGTTACTGCAAAGTGCAGAGGGAAAATGTGTTAGCAGTGCCAGGACTGTCCTGGGACATGAGTGCAAAGAGTGCAAATCCCACTGCTCACAGAGGTCTCTCCTGTGGGGCCCTGCGAGCTTGGCACCAGCATGGGAAGAAGAAATAGTGCCACTGGAAGCTGCCTCCAACAGTGCTAGTACATTTAGTGGGAAGAGGGGAGGGATTTTTAAGAAGCATAAAGAAAAAGGGAGCCTCCTGCTGTCTCTTGAAACCTCCCCCAGCCTGAACAAGCTCTGTTTGGGGCCAGAGACTCCCAGCAGCAGTGGGGCACTGCCTGGTGTAACCACAGCATCCTTCACATCATCTGCAGCTGTCGGTGTTTGTACACTTGACCTTTTGTAATAAACAGTAAGGACAGCTCCTTCATACTTACTCCGCAAGTCTATTAAGAAACACGCCAGACTCAAGGCAGTCATTTGCTGTGACGTTTTATTCCCTGAATAACACAACACTCCACCTTTATGTCAGTGTTCCTCTGGTCTGCCGGGTCAAAACCCACATCTGGCCCGAGGGAGGTGAGTCATTTCCCCGGGTGCTTCCACTCCTGCTGCAGCTGCAGCCTCAAGATGATCAATGTATAGAAAGAAGAAATATAAGGAAAGAACTATGACAACCTATTACCATGAAATCAGGTAATAAAAAAGGGGAGTGATTAACAGTAGGGGTATTCTTATTTAATCTCATGCAACTATATTTAGTGATATTAGTGGTTTGAGGATTGCTATCCACCCACCCAACTAGAAATGATCTGGTTACACTGTGTGGACTCAGGAAAATGTAACAGCTCCATCTTTTCAGGGAACAGGCAGCACCAGGATCTCAGTGACTGTTTCACACAGCAGACACTGTTTGCTCCAGCTCCAAGCACAGGCTGGATCTCAGCTGAAGAACTCCTGAAGGCTAAATTATTAGAAATATCATTACAACAGGACCTCTGATGGCTATCATGAGACAATCATCACACATCTGGATTTTTAAGACGCAGGGCATAGTCTGGTGCTTTCCAGTCCCCAGTGACATGACCTAATAGCAACACACCCTTGGAGCTGTGCTGACGGAGTGCTCTGTGCTGGGGGAAGGAGGCACTGCTGGGCTGGGAGAACACACAGCCAGCAGCTCGCGGCTGTGGTTTACACAAAGCAGTTTGTATCTTGTAAACAGATTTATTTTCCTTCAGTGGTAGGGAGCCAGGAGACGCACTGAGCAGCAGCAGAGCAGAGAACATCTTGGTGCAAAGCAGGAGCAGAGGAAGGACGAGCTTTCTGGCACGGACAGACTGCTCCCGTGGTGGCTTTTGAAATGAAGAGGTGTAGAGAATAAATAAAGGGTAAATAAGGCCAGGAAATCTTTTGGTGTATGAATGAACTCCCTGCTATTTGTGTTGCAGAGGTTCCAGGGATGTTGCTCTGGAGCTGGGCTCCTGCTGGGCAAATAACGGAGGTGGTGCCACGTTTTCATTCCCTGGCTCTGCCTGTCACTGTCTGGCTGTTCCTCAAAAGCTCCAGTTTCAGTCCAATCCTCTGCCTTCTGAGCAGCAGCAGCAGCAGCAAAATTAAAATCGTCCTCATCATTTAAATCAAATGTTTTGACTATTTTAACAACTGATTAAATCAGCTCTCTCTGAACTAATGGTGTTGGTGTCTGGGAACAGGGCAGCCAGGACCAAGTTGTCCTCTGCCTGCCCTGCAATTCATAGCCACAAACCATTTCTCTCACCTCTTATTTCTTCTCCCTGGTACCTCTGCCACTGCTTCAGCTTCTCAAATCTTTTTCCTGTTTCTCCTCCCCTCTGGAAGATGCAGAATCTTCTGTTCCCTTCCCAAGGGAAGGGCTCATTTTCCTTCTCCGGTTTTCACACCTGGTTTATTCCTTCCATGTGCTGGAAGATGCATTGGAGGATGGACGTGGAGAAAACATCAGAGTGATCCAAGTCATTTACACAAAGAGAAATGAGGTTATGTTATCACTGGGTTGTTTAGAATCATGGAATCACAGGACCCTTAAGGCTAGGAAAGACCTTTAGAGTCATCAAGTCCAACCATCAACCACCACCATGTTCACCACTAAACCAAGTGCCATATCAACATGTCTTTTGAACACTTCCAGGCATGGTGACTCCACCCTGCCCTGGGCAACCTTTTCCATGCAGAAATTTTCCCTAATTTCCGGTCTAAACCTCCCCTGGTGCAAGCTGAGGTCATTTCCTCTTGTCCTGTCACTTGTTCTCTGGGATCAAAGCCCCACTTGGCTCCACCCTCCTGTCAGGGAGTTGTGGAGAGCCAGAAGGTTCCCTCTGAGCCTCCTTTTCTCCAGGCTGAACACCCACAGTTTGAATTGATTCAAAGGAACCAACAAATCTGTTTTAAGCTCTGTTAAACGATGCCTGGCTGCTCTTAGTCAGTAGAAACCATAGAACAAACCAGATACGCCCAACAGCTCAGCATGGTGAGTTGTGCTAGGACAGAGCCCACTCCAGACCCCAACAACACAAGCACCAGCACCAGATTCTGCCTGGGAAAACCTCTATGAATTCGTCCCTCAACTTCTGCAGCTGAAATAATAACTGACCCACATGAACCAAATCTTCACAGTGGGCACATTTTTTCTCCTACTGTTTCCAAACAAAAATCAAACATAAACAGTGAGAAATTATTCCATCTCTACTAATGAATGGCAGCATGAGAACATCAGCAATGTGTTAAGAGAAAATCTCCCTGGTACACTGAATTACGCTTTTCCTGGAGTGAAGCAGGAACCCTTGTGATTGAAAAACTCCCTTTCCAGACTCAGAGATTGTTTTTATAAAGTATTAAAAAAAAAAAAAGCATAACGTTCCAAAAATCAGCCAGGAAAGCAGTGGTAATAATTCTACCCCAATGCCTCTGAAATTAAGCCACACTTTGCCCAATTTTTTTCAATTTGGAGTGTATGTATACAGAATATTCCAAACATATCCCTGCAGTAGATGTGTGCTTCTTCTAAAAGAAGCTCTTTAGGCTTCTTTTAGATCAGCCTAAAGAGCTGCCCACAGAACCAGGGGGACCTGGACGAGTGGGACGGCAGAAGTGGCACAGGGAGGACATCCAGGCAGGGTGTCGGGGGCTGAGACTTGGGCAATGGAAAATCCGCAGTGGAAGGAAACAACACAGCATCTGGTATTTCGAAAAAAAGCTAGAGTTTTCCTGTGCATTCTGACTATGAGTCACCAATGGTAGACTGTGAAATTCCTGATACTCATCTGGCCCTTGGGGCTGAGCCAAGGGATGGAGCCCAGGAAGGAGACCTGGGAGAGATCCTGGAGTTAGCCAGGGTCCCCCATGTCAGAGCAGAGCCCTGGTGTGGGATCCCACCCCCCAAACACAAGACCAGAAGGCTGTTCAGGAGGGATGCTGCAGCTGTGCCTGCACCAGGAGCCTCCTTGGAAGGCAGCAGCCACATGCAGTGATTCCCAATTCTCTCGGCAATGCAAGGTGAGCAGGAGGAGTTTGGCTTCAGCAGCCACATAGGCTGAACCAGCCCAGCCTCTCGCTGGGCCAGGAGAAGCACAACAGCACAGAATTCCAGGAGGAGAGGCCCAAAGTGGGTGTCTCAGCAGCAGTGGCAGTGCTGCTTGCTGCCATCTGGGCACCAGCCCTGGAGGGCTCTCTCTCCTCACCAGAGAGGAACCTCTTCAGGTGATGGCCAGGAAGCAGCTGCCCCAGGGGCTGCAGACCCTCCCACCCCTGCCTCTGCAGCCAAGCACCAGGAAAAGAAAGCAAACAGCAGTGGAGCAGAGTGTTGTCTTTCCATTACCAGGCCCACAGGGTGGCAAGCTCTTCTGTATAAAGCTGTCAGTATGGAGACAGGAGCAACCCAAGGATCACAGCTGCTTTAGGAGCAATTTGCAGGGCAAGCTGTGTGCAGGGCCAGCACAGTGTGGGCATCAGGAGCCAGGCAGGGGCTGCTGTGACCAGCAGCAGGGCCCCGAGGGGCTGGGGGAGCCCACGCTGAGCGTCCCTGGGCTGAGGGCACATTTCCTTCAGTGGCGTCACCTGGGCATGGACCTCCTCCAGTGGCACGGCCTAGAAAAGAGGGAAGCCAACAAGGGCATCTCCAGGGGCACAGCCTGAGCCTGACCAGCAATGTCAGCAGGCAGAACAAGGGTTTGATAAGCCACAGCCTTTTGATGAGGCCAAACATTTACCATCAAGGCGGCCCATTAGTACAGATGGGGGGACACTCTGGGGGTACAGCCAAGGCCATGATGTCACAGCAGACTCTGAGGTCACAGCAGGCTGAGGTCACAGCAGGCTCTGAGCTCACAGAGGCCCCAGAGCCCCGTGGTTGCACAGCACCACAACGACCCAGCAGTCAGTCCTTGACCACAACTGCTGCGGCAGCGGCGGCGGCGGCAGCAGCGGGGCTGACGTTGGCATGGGAGCATCAGGATAGTGGTGGCAGCAAGAGCTGCGCACTGGCACAGGGCAAGGCACCATGGCCCTTGCTCCGTGCCTCTTCCTCCTGCTCCTGCTGGCAGTGGCCCTGCCTGCCAGGGCTGCCCAGACTGCTCCGTGGCGAGTGTGGGGAGCAGGTGAGCTGGGGCCTGGCTCCCCTTTCCCGGGACAGTGCTCCCTTCTCCCCGGGAAGCCTTGGGGATGGTTTCCCCCAGGGTTTGTTTTTTGGGAGGGTTTCCTCTGGGAGGGAGAGAGCTCCAATGGGGCCTGGGCGGCTCCAGTTTCCTCTCCAGGGATGTTGCACAGGGCATGGAAAGAGTATGGAGAGTGAGCAGAGGCAGCCCAGAGCTGCCCAGGCCCCTGTGCAGCTTTGGCCATGTCCATTGCCATCTGCCTCCCACGGCCTTACCCGACCCCCTTGCAGTGCCCAGTTCCCTACGGCAGAAGGGGATCCCAGCACTCCATGGAAACGGTTCTGATCTCTGCTCCCTTCTAGGTTGGGAGCAGGAAATGCATTATCTGGAAACCCTGGAGAAGAATGGTTTGCACTTCTTTGAGGACACCGAAGGCAAGTTCTCAGTGTGCCTTTCCTGACAGAATATTCAGTGTCAGTGTGGCAAGAGCTCACCCATGTGCCCTTTCCCTTAACATGGTCTCATGGTGAAAGGGTTCTGGAAATCTTGCCCTGCTCTCTTCTGGAGCCCTGAGTGATCCCCCAGGGTGGCTGTCAGTGGCAGGAAGGAGCATTTAGCTGTCAGTCCTCTTCCCGTGTGCAATGCCAGGGGGTCCTTGCGTGTGCTCTGTGCAGCCACGGAGAAGAGCAGAGAGGGAAGGGGCCGGGCCCAGGGCTGTGCCCCGGGGCTGTGCCTTGGGCGGCTCCTTTGGCAGCCCCAGGGAGCCTGAGGATCTCCTGCAGTGCCACGGGAGCTGTTCTGTCCTGCCTTTCTTTGCAGCCAAGACTCTTCGTCACGGTGATCTGGCATCACAACGCACGTCCAAGACTGAGCCTGTGGGAGATGCTGAGGGTAGGTCAAGTCCTTTCTCCCTGGCAGAGCTGCCAGCTCAGAGCCCACAGCTCGGCCAAGGGGGCACCGCTGCAGGTGCCAGGACAGAGCCATGCACGTGTGTGCCCTCACTGTGCACCATCCTCTCACTGCTCCTGTGGCTCAGTGCTGCCCGTGCAGATCAGCCAAAATGACAGAAGCTTCTGTGGCTGTTGAGTTACAGGTGTGACTGCAGGGAGGACTTTTCCAGCTCCTTTGGTGGATGCTGCACACAAGCCAAGCTCTCGTCGCAGGGGTGAGTCGTGTGTCCCAGCTGATCCCACAGGCTGAGCCCTGGGTTTCTGGGATCTGTTCCTGGGAAAATGCAAATACTTTCTTTTAAGGTCCTCTGACAGGGAAGAGCAAAACCACAGAACAGAAGGAATCCCTTGAGTCAAACGACAACCTGAAACAAACCATGAAGAAACTGCAGAGGAAACGTGGTGGGTGCATGTCCCTGAGCCTTCTCCTGACACTCAGCAGCCGGGGCCTTTCTCTGCACATCCACAGATGTGCACGGCACATCCACAGATTCCCGGCACAGTGGGAAGAGATCCAGCCCAGAGCTGCCCAGGCCCCTGTGCAGCTTTGACCATGTCCATTGATATCTGCCTCCCACAGCCTTACCCGACCCCCTTGCAGTGCCCAGTTCCTTAAGGCAGAAGGGGATCCCAGCACTCCATGGAAATGGTTCTGATCTCTGCTCCCTTCTAGGTTGGGATCGTAAATTGCATTTTCTGCATGCCCTGCTGGAAGACAGCCTGAAACACTTGGAAAATGCTGGAGACAATGCTGGAGGCAGGTTTTCAGTGGGCCTTTCCTAACAGAATTAGCAGTGTCAATGTCCTGGCACCGCCACAGCTGCCAGGACAGAGCCGTGCACGTGTGTACACGATCCTCTCACTGCTCCTGTAGCTCAGTGCTGCCCGTGCAGATCAGCAGAGGTGACAGAAGTCTCTGTGGCTGTTCAGTTACAGGTGTGACTACAGGGAGGACTTTTCCAGCTCCTTTGGTGGATGCTGCACACAAGCCGGGCTCTCGTCGCAGGGGTGAGTCGTGTGTCCCTGCTGACCCCACAGGCTGAGCCCTGGATTTGTGGGATCTGTTCCTGCATAATGGAAATACTTTGCCCTAAGGTCCTCCAACAGGGAAGTACAAAGCTACAGGACCCAAGAAACCCCATGAGCCATACAAACTCATGAGACAAACACAGAAGGAAATGCTGCAGGGAGAACAAGGTGGGTGCATGTCCCTGAGCCTTCTCCTGACACTCAGCAGCCGGGGCCTTTCTCTGCCCATCTGGACATGCCGTGCCCGGCACAGCAGGAAGGGATCCATGGCAGCCTCGCTGCCCCGCTGCTGCTTTCACAGCCTGCAGGGCTGTTTCCCAGCCTGGCCTGGCTGCAGCTGCTCCCCAGCTCTACAGGAAGGCTTTTGGCATCAGCTGACAGGGAGCCCAAACTGCACCACGGGCCAGGCAGACCCTGAGATCCCTGCAATTTCCCGGTCTCTGGGTAGATCAGGACAGGTGGTGGTTTGGAGCAGAGAGAGCCCTGTCACAATGATCCTGGGCCTTTTCCTGGTCCTTATCCATGTCTTTGACAAGTATTGCCTCCTGAAGAGGCAGTGTCCATCCCCGTGTGTAGTGGTTCCATCTGATCCAGCTGTGCCTCTTCCTTTCTCAAGGGATGGACAGAGAGGCTCTGTGGAAGGCAGCATTTCCTGAAGGAAGGGAGGCCATGCCAGGCACGGGCACAGGGAGAGGAGGTAATTGCTTTGCCGGGATCATCCCTTGCTGGAGCGGTGTGGCAGCAGATCTTCCCCAGGGCCTGCCCTGTCCGAGAGGGCCTGACGGTTCCTTGAGCTGTCTCATCTGCCACAGGGAAGAGATGCAAGGAGGGGTGGTTGTGGCACTCCCTGCTGAAGTTTTCCCCAGAGATTTAGGGAGGGTTTCCTCTGGGAGGGAGAGAGCTCCAATGGGGCCTGGGCTGCTCCAACCGCTCCTCCAGGGATGTTGCACAGGGCATGGAAAGAGTGTGGAGAGTGAGCAGAGGCAGCCCAGAGCTGCCCAGGCCCCTGTGCAGCTTTGGCCATGTCCATTGCCATCTGCCTCCCACGACCTTACCCGACCCCCTTGCAGTGCCCAGCTTCCTACGGCAGAAGGGGATCCCAGCACTCCATGGAAATGGTTCTGATCTCTGCTCCCTTCTAGACTCAGATCCCAGCTTGGATTATTTGGAAGTGCTGGTGAATGGTAGTTTGAAGACCTTGCCAGATGCTGAAGGCAAGTTCTTAATCGACCTTTCCTCATCAAAACATTAGTGTCAGTGTGGTAAGAGCTCACCCATGTGCCCTTTCCCTTAACATGATCTCATGGTGAAAGGGTTCTGGAAACCTTGCCCTGCTCCCTTCTGGAGCCCTGAGTGATCCCCCAGGGTGGCTGTCAGTGGCAGGAAGGAGCATTTAGCTGTCAGTCCTCTTCCCGTGTGCAGTGCCAGGGTGTCCTTGCGTGTGCTCTGTGCAGCCACGGAGAAGAGCAGAGAGGGAAGGGGCCGGGCCCAGGGCTGTGCCCCGGGGCTGTGCCTTGGGCGGCTCCTTTGGCAGCCCCAGGGAGCCTGAGGATCTCCTGCAGTGCCACAGGAGCTGTTCTGTCCTGCCTTTCTTTGCAGGCAAGACTCTCCGTCACGGTGATCTGGCATCACAACCCATGTCTGAGACTGAGCCTGTGGGAGATGCTGAGGGTAGGTCAAGTCCTTTCTCCCTGGCAGAGCTGCCAGCCCAGAGCCCACAGCTCGGCCAAGGGGGCACCGCTGCAGGTGCCAGGACAGAGCCGCGCACGTGTGTGCCCTCACTGTGCACCATCCTCTCACTGCTCTTGTGGCTCAGGATTGGCAGCTCTTTGGATGAGGGAGGGCTCTGGCCCAGCCCCAGAAGCCAAGACATTTAGTGAACCTTTTCCATGACTCTGACAAGCATTAGCTTCTGTTAACGCCACCTCCCTGAATGGGGAATGGTTCTGTCTGATCCACGTGTCCATTTTCCTTTCTCAAGGGATGGACCAAAAGTCTGTGCAGAAGGAGGAATTTCCCAGAGAAAGCAGTGGCTCGGTGGCAGCCTCTGCTGCAGGAAGGGAGGCGATGCCAGACACAGACACAGACACAGACAGAGACACGGACACGGACACGGACACAGACACGGACACGGACACGAACACCGTTACAGCAGGTAATTGCTGTGCCAGGCTCAGCCCTGGCTGGGGCTGTGTGGCAGCAGCTCTTCCCCCAGCACCCGCCCTTGCACGGCCCGGCAGCAGCCAAAGCTGGAGGCACCTGGGCTTGGAGGCCTCTGGAGCTCGTTGACAGCCCCTGGCAAAGGGCACTGGAGCCCCAAGGTCCCTCCCGCTGCCAAGGGCGGCAAGGTGCCTGCAGGCCCCGGCTCTGGGGGAAACACAGAACGTCCTGGCCGTGTGCACCGTGCTGCCAGCTCAGCACTGGGGCACAGCACGGGCTCACGCTCTCCATTGCTCCCACAGATGCAGCCGTCACCACAACACGTGTTCCCCACTCCCACAAGGGCACCAGAAGTGGTCTCTGTAAGGGAACACCCTGCTGGATAGGGTTAATGGCAGGCCTGCTTCTTCTGGAGCCTCTGTTCTTTTTGTGCCTTATCAGAGTTTGGAAATACTGGAGGGAGAGACGGTGAGGGTTTGTTCATCTTTCGCTCCAACAGCTTCTTTTGAAAACCTACTGTAGGCAGGAACGCTCCCAGTGAGGCTGCTGTGGAGTTGTGGCGAGTCCAAGGCTGTCCAGATAACTCTGCTGAGGGCTCTGCTGCTGCCCAGCGCTTTCATCGGCCTCTTCATTGCTGGGCCTTGTCCTGGGGAGCCCGCTGGGGCTGCAGCCAGTGCTGGCTCCCACTGAGGCTGCCTGGCCAAGAGCAGCCCCAGGGCCAGCGGGCAGAGGCAAAGCAAGGCGGGGAGGAGAAAGAGCAGGGACCAGATCGCCCTGGAAAGGCAGAGGCGCCGGGGGGCCCGCTCCTGGCCAGGGACCCTGCCCACAGCCATCCCCTGCCGGCCGGGGCCTCGAGGGGCAGCTGTGCAGCTGGGCCAGGCTGCGCCAGCAGCTGCAGCCGTGCTGGGGAGCCTTGCCAGCTCTGGGCCCTGCTGGGCAGGAGGGTCCCTGTGTGCCACCGCCAGCTGGGGCCTCACGCACTCCGCTCTCCACAGGCATCTCCTTAAAGAAAAGCTGAAAGCTGGTGGCTGGTCCCAAGACGTCTACAGCCAGAAGAGCTACAGCAGCAGCTCTGAGTCTGACCAACCTATACTTGCACTTCCAAACTTTGTGGTGCTTTGAGGCCACAGGCCCAGCCCTCCATCCAGGGCTGAAGGTGAAACACCCAGGGGAAGGATGTGGAAGCTGTTATAAATCTATATTATAGGGTTGGCTTTCTGCAAGATGTGTGTTATATGTGTAATAATGTTGTAGTAAGGATCTAAGTTTTTCTTTTATTTCTACTATTAGTAAAGAGAACTAAGCACATTGGTAATAGCTGATATAGTGTGCTTAAACTGTCTGTTTGGCCGGGATAACATCCAGTGAACATGTAAAGAGGACTGTGATATTTGCTTAAACTGTCTGTTTGGTTGAGACAACATCCAGTGAACATGCAAAAAGAGACTCTGCTATTGATATACCAACTATCTAGCATCTACCATCTGAAGAAAGCACGGACCAAGGCCCAAACTGGGGGTGATAACAAGGACACGGGCAAGAAACAGGCATGCTCTAAAAAGGCGGACCCAAGGAGGGGCCATGCAGAACAGTTCCTGGAATATGGAAACTAGTTTATGGAAAAATATGAATATTCAACAGACTGATGCAATAGAAAGGGTATTTAAAGTATGACTTTGATATAGCAGGGTGTTGACTTGGCTAAGTGCCAAGTCACCCGGCCGGCCGTATTTTGCTTTTTTAATCTCCCTGGTCTTATAACTTTATTAAATTTATTTTTAAATTTTACATAGAAAGTGAACCTCGTTTTTCACAATTTGGGGACCCGTCCGGGATATACCTTGTCCCTGAAACCCCAGGAAATCCAGAGCAAGGGAGGCGCCCCGTCTAGTTTTTTTTTGGCGGCCCAAAACTTTGTTTTTCCTGGTGAGAATCGGGGATTTGCAGATAAACACCTGAACAGACAAGCAAGGAGACAGAAAAAGCGAAGTAAGGAAAAGGGAAAAGGCTCCCTAAAACTGCAATATTTTTTTTGCTCCGTAAAAACCTCGTGCACGAAGAACCTAAGAAAGAAAAAGGATTGTAAGTACTTCTTCGGGGAGCAGGTTAAAGGAGGAGGGTCTGTGTGGTGTGTGAATGAGACACTGGCTGGGTACCCCAGACTGGTGAGGTGAGTGTTGTAGCTTCTTAAGCTGCGGTTCCATTCTCCCGCGAGGGAGTTGGCCAGTACGGAGGCGAAGCGAAAGATAAAAAGGAATGCAAGTAACTCCCCCCCCTCCCCGGGTGGTTGGGACGGGGCCCCAGAGGAAGAAGGGGTTGTAAAAAACCCCGGGTGGCTGGGACAGTCCTGGGGAGGGGTTGGACCCCTCAGAAGAAGGGAGCCGACAGCTTTTCCTAGTACAATCCACTGGGAAAGCGGGATACTGGGTGGGGAAAAGGTTTGAACCCCCTGGTCTGGGACGGGGTCCCAGAGAAAGGGGTTGGACCCCTTAAAGGTCTGGCTGGGACAGGTGTTCCAAGGAAAGGGGTTGGACCCCTTAAAAGAAGGGAGCAAAGGTTTTCCTGACACAAACCACTGGGAAAACGGGATAATGTTGCTAAGTTAAAAGTCAAATAAAGGATCCGATAACACCTAGACTTGCTGTTGAGTTAAAAGTTACATAGAAGCATGAAAACATCAAGAGAGTGGTCACATATATGAATCTCTTTTTGCCAAATTGAGGAAAATACACAAAAAGCTAGGAGTAAAAGGTTCAAGATACCTGGGGGTTTTTTTGGGTTTTTCTTTTTTAATTAAAAAAAAAAGAAAAAAAAGGGCTGCCAGGTTGAAAGACACTAGAAGCTTTAAAGTGTGATAATCCAAGATCATTTGAAGAAGAGTGAGTTAAATACCTATAGGATTGTCTTTTTATGTTGTCTTTGCGTAAGTGGAAATAAGCAGTTGAGAAGAAGGTGTGCTTGTTGTGGAATTTATTTGTGCTAAAGAAGTGAATTGTTGAAGTGTAAAAGAGTTAAAATGTCTGAATGGCAAGGAGAAGAGAACTGCAGACCAGAGTGGAGTTCTGAGAAGTTGTGTTCGCAGAGGGAGAGGATTGTGGCGGAGTTAGCGAGGAGTTCAGGTTCAGGACAGTTGTTTGTGGTGACAGAAGCGCTGGAAGCGGAGTGGGGGGGGAGGAGGGGGAGGGAGATTGGAATCTCTTTGAAGTGTTGGCCCCTGTGCAGCCACCTGTCCCCTCCGCCCAGTCATTCGTGGCTCCGCGGGCGCCTGTCGCAGCGTTCACCGAACCACCTCTTGTGTCTCTCTCGGGCTTCCCGTTCCCCATCCCCGCGCCGCCGCCTGCCCGAGCGCTGCCCGCAGCCGCGCTGTGCTCCGTCTCTGCCGTCGCACCGCCGCCTGCTCTCCCGTTTGTCGCCCCGATTCTTTAGCCTTCTGATGACTGTTTACATACTTCTAGTGGGGTCTCTCACGAATGTAACATAAACAAGTAGATTGTTTTCATTCCAGTCTCTGATGGACTGGTGAACTGACCACTAGGGTCAGAAAGGTGTTCCTCTCATCTACCAATCCTTGAGCAAACTCCAAATCCTATTCAAATCACAAATGATAATAAACTTTCTCTTTCTCTGCTCACCTCTGAACCTGAGTGAGTGTGGCTCTTTCGTGTCCCTACCGGCGACACCAATATTAATATAACAGTAAAAACACAACTCAAAACACAAGTCAACTTATACTTAACTTTAAATGCAACTTATACTTAACAATATCTAAACTTAAATCACAGAAAAATGAATATTAACACAATACCAAAACACAACCTCAAACACAACTCAGCCTGGATCCAGGTACATCAAATCAAACATTCATTCCCATTTCATGACAATAGGTCTTTTCCCCATACTATGATGGGCTTCTGCACAACTAAAGAACAAATGATTGCTGCTTTTCTTTCAGTCCTTTGCTTGTGATCATGCACCTGTTTTGCAGACATTCTGTGGTTTCCACATCCCTGCTTCTGAATCCAGAAAACCTGTAACTTTGATTGATTTATTATCATAAATCCAACTGTGAGTCATCTGTTGCTGTGCACTTTGCCTAGATGCATCCCCTTCTAACCCGAGGGTTACTGGCATCTTAGGCGCCTCTCCCCCTTCTGTCTGAGGCATGGGGAGATACTGTTCGTTTGAAGCACACTCAGGAAAAATCTCCTATCGTGACTGTTGTTTTTGTTTTGGTTTTTTTTTTCCAAAAACAGCTTTGGGAATGTTCACCTGAATGGATGCAACATGCTATGCTCGTATTAAAATGATGCCTGTGGGCCAGGTCAGGCTCCGCGACGTTTGCCCTGGGGGGGTGGCACCTTGGAGAAATTCTCTGCCCCGGCCCGGCGCCACTCGGGAGGGTGTCCCCTCTCGATCCGCCCCCAGGGGCTGCCCCGTCTCGCTGCCCGTCGGGGTTTGTCCCGCTCGCTGCGCGCCTGCCGCAAGGGTTTCTGGGGCTTGTAGTTTCCAGCTTTGCGCTTGCGCCGCCTGTCCTGGCTCCTGGCCCACGCCGCTTCTCACAACCCGCGCAACCACCGCGCGCTTTCCTTGCCCCGCCAATTCGTGCTGCTCGCCCGCGAATCGCTCTCCCCCGCGGTCCGCCCCGTCCCGACACGACGCGTCCTCCGGCCGCCCCCGGTCGCATTCCACACGCTTCTCCCGCCGCTGCTCCCGGTGCAGCTGGGCACGACTGCCTCCGCGTGCCCGCGCCGCGGTCCCGTCTTCCACCCCCGACGCGATCTGGGCTTGTTTTCCTTGTTTCCCGGTGTCTCCTCCACTCGTCCTCCCCCCTTCCCTGTCTGTCCCTGTTCGGATGGGGGAAGGGGAAACTTTCACCCAGTGTCTGAAGGCGCTGTGTCTGAAGTTCTGGGGATTGGGGCACAGGAAAAAGCTGTTGGCTTTCCCGTGTAAAACTCGAAGGGGGCTGCTGGCCACCCTGTACAAAACTCAAGAAGGGCTGCTGCTGGCCATTCTCTCCTGATAAATTCAGGGAGAGCTGCTGACTCTCCTGCTGCAAATCCGGGGGGAGCTGATGGCTCTTCCCTCTCCTTCAGTAGGAGTCGTGACACCTGCCTGCTGACAGCAAGCAGAAAACCGTGCCGGCTGCCGGCCAACATCACTGCCTTTCGCGAGACAAAGGGACAGGGCGGTCTGCTGCTGTCTCTGTCGCTGCGGCGGCTGCGCTTGCTGGGACCGGCTCTCCGTTCCGCGCTGTCTTCCCTGGCGGCACTGGCTCCCCCCGCGCCGCTGGCTTCTCCCGCGCGGGTGAGAGGGGGAGCTGGAGAGAGAGCGGGCTGCTCCGCATCGCCGCCGGCTCCACCCTCAGCTTCGCTTCGGTGTTCCGCTTCCCGGGTCCGCTCCGTCCCGCCTCGGGCTCCGCTTGAGCTCACGTCATTTACCACGTCCCCCGAAGGGGACCGCGGAGTCCCGTCCTGTTTCTGCGCAGTCGGTCTGGCAAGGGGAGAGGACGCTTCCGCCGCCTGTGTCACAGGATCCAGGACATGCTGCGGGCTCGACTGCGTCGGCGCCGTTGCATTTTTCACCGGACGCATGTGAAAAAGTTTTAAGGAGTTCGTGATTTTTGTGCGCGGCTGAGAATCTGATTTTTCAGCCTCCGCCCCTTCAAAAGCCTGAAGGGCAGCTGCGACAGCCTTTCTCTCAGCGGAGATAGTCCGCAGGGTACCCATAACTTTTTTCCCGACTGCCGCCGTTTTTGGCGCGAGTTTCCTGTCTCTGCCGCCTGAAATTGCTGCTGTCAATTCCCCTCTTCTCGTGGCCCACAGAGCCAAGTGTCTTAAGTCACTTGCTTTTAGTTTTTCACCTCTCATTGAGAGGAAATTCGGCAAAAGCCGCGTGGCTGCATTCAATCCCGTTTCTATGTTACTTTACTTATCTGTTGTTTTTCACCGCGGCTCTTCTTCTCCTGCGACGGTGGCACCTCCGTCGCGGACTGACTTCCTCGCTTTGTCTGACCTCATGTGGGCTGAACACGGAGGTTTTATTTAGAATCCTTGCAGTTGTCATATCTCTCTCGGCTACTGCCTCCCTGAGTATCTTCTGCCAATGCCGCGCACTGGCATTTCGACTTCTAGGTGGTTCGGAGGTTGCCAGTGCTTTAATTTCTTCTTCGCTATGATAACGCGCTGCCTCCTCCTCAAGCTCGGCTTCTTCCTCTGGGGGTAGGGGATCTGAACTTAAGAGTGGATTTGTCACCCTTTTTGGTGGTGCCGGTGGTGCCAAAGGAATGACCACATTAGAGGTGGCTGGGGGCAACGAGACTTGGCTACGTCCCAACTGAATCACACCTTCGGGGGGCTCGGGGGCTGAGAGGACGTGGTATTTAAGGGAGCTGCTGAAGGCTCTCCAGAAGCGTTTAAATATTGATTGGCCTGCTGAGCGACCTTTTGTTTTGATAGGTGTTGTTTTAAGCAATTTATTACTTGTTGCCATGGCCTAAAGAGTTTTCTGGCTGCTTTATCTTCATCTATTACCAATGCCCACAATTTGTCACCAAAATTCCTCCATTCTTCTACACAAAATACTGTGTTAGGGTCACTAAAAAATTCTTTTGCCATCCCAAAGGCTAAAACCCTGCTAATTCTTTTTTCGGGTCTAAGTCTTGTACTTTTCGCTTTTCTAAAAAGCATTGTAATAACTCATATGCCACCTGTCTCTCTATTTTCCTTTTTTCTTTGCTCGAGCGTACGGCAGCTCTACCGCGTTTAGGCACAAGACAGGCGACTCCGGGCTGCGAAATCTCCCTCTTTAGGGCTGATCCAGATGCGAGGACAGTGATCCTAGTCCTTTGCTATCTGCCAGGGGCTGCGGCTGGCGTTTTCCTGGACTCAGGACGAGCGTAGCATCAGAGGAAGATTCCTTGAATTCCTTGAAATCTTTGAATTCCTCACACTCCTCAAGCTCCTCACGCGGCGCACCATATATTGCTATTTCTCGCCGGGAAGACTGCACATAATCAATATGATTTATAAGCAAGCTTCACTTTATTGATCAAAAGGCACACATTATATTGAGGCTACTTATTATTATGCATACTTGTTAATATTTGATTGGTTACAGTAAAAGAAAACTATATACTTGTTGATATTTGATTGGTTACAGTAAAAGAAAATTATATTTTGGATCCCTTCCTATTTCACCGAGTTTCTCCCTCAGACTTCTCAACCCCAACACCTTGTTATTGTGACACAGCTGCATTCAAGGTCATGCTGACCTCGCCGGCTCCTGTGCAGGTGAATTCATCAAAGCTCTCTCATGTCTACGAGGCCTTGGTCACGTAGCCATTCCTCAACAGGCATGGACCTCCTCCAGTGGCATGGCCAAGAAAGTGCTTGCCTGGAGAAAAACGGAATGAGGCTGGACTGTGCACCAGAAGAAAATCCTTCATAGCCTGAGAGATGAGCTCCGAGCCCAACAGAGACTGGGCCTGTGGCAGCCTGGGATCCTTTATGAGCAGAGTGGGGATTGGCCCCCCAGGCCGCATCTGTTCACCCAGGGACACAGGTGAACACACACAGGGAACATAGCTCAGCCCTGGTGCTGCTCTCTGAGTGTCGTGTCTGGGCCCCCTAAAGGCATGCACGGGCTTTGGGTCACCTCTCTGCTGTGCAGGGACCTGGGGTCACCCATAAGTTTTCCAGGGAATTTGGGCTATCTCCAAAGGTGTGCAGGGGCCAAGGGACACCTCTTAAGTTGAGAAGGGATCTGGGGTCTCTCATGAGGCACACAGTGGGATTTTCAGGGTGACTGAGGACACCCATAAGAGATGCACGGGGTTTGGGTCTCCCCTAAAGAATGCAGCTACCCTGATGCCAGTATTGCATTATTTTTAGAAATTATGGCACTAACCCCATCACTTTTTAAATATGGGCCAAAGGCCAGCAAAGCGCACAGAACACACTCGGTGTCGGCATGTCAGGGCCAGTGCTGCCTGCAGTAGTGGGAATCACCAATGCCAGCTGAAGTTTGGACTCGACATTGCTATCACAGGTAGAACCATGGAATGTCTCATTTGTCCAATGGCATATAAATCAGATCTTGTGAAAAAACCCCTAGATTCCACAGACCGGCCTGGAGGAACGCACTCTCCTCACTGGAAGAGCATCCATTGACATCCATTCCCACAATATCCTGCCCCAGCCTTGAATCACAGCAGACTCTGAGGTCACAGCAGACTCTGAGGTCACAGCAGGCTGAGGTCACAGCAGGCTCTGAGCTCACAGAGGCCCCAGAGCCCCGTGGCTGCACAGCACCACAACGACCCAGCAGTCGGTCCTTGACTACAACTGCTGCGGCAGCGGCGGCGGCGGCAGCAGCGGTGCTGGCATTGGGACGGCGGCGTCAGGACAGTGGTGGCAGCAAGAGCTGTGCACTGGCACGGGGCAAGGCACCATGGCCCTTGCTCCGCGCCTCTTCCTCCTGCTCCTGCTGGCAGTGGCCCTGCCTGCCAGGGCTGCCCAGGCTGCTCCGTGGCGAGCACGGGGAGCAGGTGAGCTGGGGCCTGGCTCCCCTTTCCCGGGACAGCGCTCCCTTCTCCCAGGGAAGCCCTGGGGATGGTTTCCCCAGGCTTTAGGGAGGCTTTCCTCTGGGAGGGAGAGAGCTCCAATGGGGCCCAGGACTGCTCCAGTTCTGTCTCCAGGGATGTTGCACAGGGACAGCAAAGAGTATGGAGAGTGAGCAGAGGCAGCCCAGAGCTGCCCAGGCCCCTGTGCAGCTTTGGCCATGTCCATTGCCATCTGCCTCCCACGGCCTTACCCGACCCCCTTGCAGTGCCCAGTTCCCTACGGCAGAAGGGGATCCCAGCACTCCATGGAAATGGTTCTGATCTCTTCTCCTTTCTAGATTGGGAACGTGAGATTGATTATTTGGAAGCCCTGCTGGAAAATGGCTTGAAAATCTTGGAGGGTGCTGAAGGCAAGTTCTCAGTGTGCCTTTCCTGACAGAATAATCTGTGTCAGTGTGGCAAGAGCTCACCCATGTGCCCTTTCCCTTAACATGGTCTCATGGTGAAAGGGTTCTGGAAACCTTGCCCTGCTCTCTTCTGGAGCCCTGAGTGATCCCCCAGGGTGGCTGTCAGTGGCAGGAAGGAGCATTTAGCTGTCAGTCCTCTTCCCGTGTGCAATGCCAGGGGGTCCTTGCGTGTGCTCTGTGCAGCCACGGAGAAGAGCAGAGAGGGAAGGGGCCGGGCCCAGGGCTGTGCCCCGGGGCTGTGCCTTGGGCGGCTCCTTTGGCAGCCCCAGGGAGCCTGAGCTGCTCCTGCTGCCACTGCCAAGCCCTGGCCCTGCCTGGGGCTCGGCTCAGAGCTGCTGGCAGCTCCAGGGACTCCTTTCCCCCCTGACTGCCCTGCAAGGGGCTCCTTCCATCCCTGGGTGGGGCCACTGCAGGCACGAGGTGCCCTCGTCCCTGCCCCTGTTCCCTGCTCTGGAGAGCAGAGATGAAGGAGTGCCTGGGAGGGCACCAACCACCCAGGGGCCCTCACTGCCACTGCGGCCTGAAGGAGAATTGGAACTGCTTTCCATTCAGGTTCCCCTGGACGGAAGAACCAAGATATGGCAGACAAGAAATCCCTGGAGGCAGCCAAACGTCTGGACCGGATGCTGAGTGAACTGGAGAGACACCGTGGTGGGTGCATGTCCCTGAGCCTTCTCCTGACACTCAGCAGCCGGGGCCTTTCTCTGCCCATCTGGACACGCCGTGCCCGGCACAGCGGGAAGGGATCCATGGCAGCCTCGCTGCCCCGCTGCTGCTTTCACAGCCTGCAGGGCTGTTTCCCAGCCTGGCCTGGCTGCAGCTGCTCCCCAGCTCTGCAGGAAGGCTTCTGGCAGCAGCTGACAGGGAGCCTAAGCTGCATCACGGGCCAGGCACACCCTGAGATCCCTGCAATTTCCCATGTCCCAGTAGCCCAAGTGGGGCACCTGTCTGGAGGAGGGAATGCTCTGCAGACCCAGACTCAAGAACCTCAGCCTTTTCCTGATCCTTATCCATGCTTTCCACAAGCATTGCTTTCTGAACATGTCGCCTCCTCAAAGGCCAATGTTTCCATGTGATCCAGCTGTGCCTTTTCCTTTCTCAAGGGGTGCACCAAAAGCCTATGCAGGAGGAATTTCCCAGAGAAAGCAGTGGCTCGGTGGCAGCCTCTGCTGCAGGAAGGGAGGCGATGCCAGACACAGACACAGGCACAGAGAGAGACACGGACACAGACACGGACATGGACACAGTTACAGCAGGTAATTGCTGTGCCAGGCTCAGCCCTGGCTGGGGCTGTGTGGCAGCAGCTCTTCCCCCAGCACCCGCCCTTGCACGGCCCGGCAGCAGCCAAAGCTGGAGGCACCTGGGCTTGGAGGCCTCTGGAGCTCGTTGACAGCCCCTGGCAAAGGGCACTGGAGCCCCAAGGTCCCTCCCGCTGCAGCTGCTCCCAGAGCTGGCCCTGAGTGCCCAGAGGCCCAAGGCACAGGAGCAGCCCCGAGCCCGGGGCCAGAGCCAGCCCTGGCACACAATGGAAATGGTTCCCATCTTGTTTGCTTCTAGACGGGGTTGCTGGGGACACTGCTCCATTAGTCTGGAGGTATGAAGTTTTGAAGCCCTCTGGGCCTCCTGCAGGTATGTTCTCCCTGTCCCACCAAGGAATAATCATTTTCAACCTGTCAGGAACCAGCTGACTGAATCTTCTCTGGCTCTTCAGTTCAAGGTGTGACTGCAGAGACGACTTCTCCAGCTCCAGGGCTGGATGCTACGCACAAACCCAGCTCCCATGGTAGTGGTGAGTTGTGTGTCCCTGCTGACCCCACAGGCTGGGCACTGCTTCTGTGCAATCCATTCCTAAGAAATGGAACTACTTTTTATTAAGATCCTACAACAGGAAAGACGAAACACACGGTAGACAAGAAATTCCAGAGGCCGTTTGAAGTCATGTGGCAAATGCTGATGGAAATGCTGGAGGGAGGACAAGGTGGGTGCATGTCCCTGAGCCTTCTCCTGACACTCAGCAGCCGGGGCCTTTCTCTGCACATCTGGACACGCCGTGCCCGGCACAGCGGGAAGGGATCCATGGCAGCCTCGCTGCCCCGCTGCTGCTTTCACAGCCTGCAGGGCTGTTTCCCAGCCTGGCCTGGCCACAGCTGCTCCCCAGCTCTGCAGGAAGGCTTTTGGCATCAGCTGACAGGGAGCCTAAGCTGCATCACTGGCCAGGCACACCCTGAGATCCCTGCAATTTCCCAGTCTCTGAGCAGATCAGGAAGGGCAGCTTTTTGGAGCAGAGAGGCCCAGCCTGACAACCTCAGCCTCTCCTGATGCTTATCAATGTCTTTGGCAAGCATTGCCTCCTGAAGATGCCCCCTCCTCAATGGGGAACAGCTCCATCTGATCCAGCCGTGCTTTTTCTTTCTGCAGAAGGGGACGCAGATGATGTGCTGAAAGCGGCGTTTCCCAGAGGAAGCAGTGGCTCCATGGCAGCCTCTGCTGCAGGAAGGGAGGCGATGCCAGGCACAGTCCCAGGAGGTAATTGCTGAGCCTCGGGGCCTGAGCCCTGCTGAGGCTTGAGCTGCCATCTCTTCTGCTTGGCAGTGCCTGCCCTCCAGGGATGTTGCACAGGGCATGGAAAGAGTGTGCAGAGTGAGCAGAGGCAGCCCAGAGCTGCCCAGGCCCCTGTGCAGCTTTGGCCATGTCCATTGCCATCTGCCTCCCACGGCCTTACCCGACCCCCTTGCAGTGCCCAGTTCCCTACGGCAGAAGGGGATCCCAGCACTCCATGGAAACGGTTCTGATCTCTGCTCCCTTCTAGATTTGGAACGTGATATGGATTATTTGGAAGCCCTGCTGGAAAATGGCTTGAAACTCTTGGAGGGTGCTGAAGGCAAGTTCTCAGTGTGCCTTTCCTGACAGAATATTCAGTGTCAGTGTGGCAAGAGCTCACCCATGTGCCCTTTCCCTTAACATGGTCTCATGGTGAAAGGGTTCTGGAAATCTTGCCCTGCTCTCTTCTGGAGCCCTGAGTGATCCCCCAGGGTGGCTGTCAGTGGCAGGAAGGAGCATTTAGCTGTCAGTCCTCTTCCCGTGTGCAATGCCAGGGGGTCCTTGCGTGTGCTCTGTGCAGCCACGGAGAAGAGCAGAGAGGGAAGGGGCCGGGCCCAGGGCTGTGCCCCGGGGCTGTGCCTTGGGCGGCTCCTTTGGCAGCCCCAGGGAGCCTGAGGATCTCCTGCAGTGCCACAGGAGCTGTTCTGTCCTGCCTTTCTTTGCAGCCAAGACTCTTCGTCACAGTGATCTGGCATCACAACGCACGTCCAAGACTGAGCCTGTGGGAGATGCTGAGGGTAGGTCAAGTCCTTTCTCCCTGGCAGAGCTGCCAGTACAGAGCCCACAGCTCGGCCAAGGGGGCACCGCTGCAGGTGCCAGGACAGAGCCGCGCACGTGTGTGCCCTCACTGTGCACCATCCTCTCACTGCTCCTGTGGCTCAGTGCTGCCCGTGCAGATCAGCCAAAATGACAGAAGCTTCTGTGGATGTTGTGTTACAGGTGTGTCTGCAGGGAGGACTTTTCCAGCTCCTTTGGTGGATGCTGCACACAAGCCGGGCTCTCGTCGCAGGGGTGAGTCATGTGTCCCTGCTGGCCCCACAGGCTGAGCCCTGGGTTTGTGGGATCTGTTCCTGCATAATGGAAATACTTTGCCCTAAGGTCCTCCAACAGGGAAGTACAAAGCTACAGGACCCAAGAAACCCCATGAGCCATACAAACTCATGAGACAAACACAGAAGGAAATGCTGCAGGGAGAACAAGGTGGGTGCATGTTCCTGAGCCTTCTCCGGACACTCAGCAGCCGGGGCCTTTCTCTGCACATCTGGACACGCCGTGCCCGGCACAGCGGGAAGGGATCCATGGCAGCCTCGCTGCCCCGCTGCTGCTTTCACAGCCTGCAGGGCTGTTTCCCAGCCTGGCCTGGCTGCAGCTGCCCCCCAGCTCTGCAGGAAGGCTTTTGGCATCAGGAAGTCCAAACTGCACCAGGGACCAGGCACACCCTGACATCCCTGCATTTTCCAGGGCTCCAGGAAGATAGGAAGGGTGGCTCTTTCGATGATGGAGAGTCCATGGTCTCTCTGAAGAGCCTGGGCATTTTCCTCATCCTTATCCATGTCTTTGACAAGCACTGCCTGCTGAAGAAGCCATCTCTCCAATGGGGAACAGCTCCATCTGATCCAGCTGTGCTTTTCCTTTCTCCAGAAGTGGATGCAGAGGATGTGCAGAAAGAAGAATTTCCTGAAGGAAGCAGTGGCTCCATGGCAGCCTCTGCTGAAGGAAGGGAGGCGATGCCAGGCACAGACAGAGACACGGACACGGACATGGACACAGACACGGACATGCACACAGATACAGGAGGTAATTGCTGTGCCAGGCTCAGCCCTGGCTGGGGCTGTGTGGCAGCAGCTCTTCCCCCAGCACCCGCCCTTGCACGGCCCGGCAGCAGCCAAAGCTGGAGGCACCTGGGCTTGGAGGCCTCTGGAGCTCGTTGACAGCCCCTGGCAAAGGGCACTGGAGCCCCAAGGTCCCTCCCGCTGCCAAGGGCGGCAAGGTGCCTGCAGGCCCCGGCTCTGGGGGAAACACAGAACGTCCTGGCCGTGTGCACCGTGCTGCCAGCTCAGCACTGGGGCACAGCACGGGCTCACGTTCCCCATTGCTCCCACAGATGCAGCCGTCACCACAACACCTGTTCCCCACTCCCACAAGGACATCAGAAGTGGTCTCTGTCAGGGAACACCCTGCTGGATAGGGTTAATGTCAAGCCTGCTTCTTCTGGAGCTTCTGTTCATTTTAAGCTGCGGTGAAGTCCGGTCTTGCTGGAAGAGCAAATGGTGAGGGTTTTGTTCACCTTTCTTTCAAACAGCTTCTTTTGAAAGTCTACTGTAGGCAGGGAACATTCCCAGTGAGAATGTTGTGGAGCTGCAGATAGTCAGTGCTGGCTCCCACTGAGGCTACCTGGCCAAGAGCAGCCCCAGGGCCAGCGGGCAGAGGCAAAGCAAGGCGGGGAGGAGAAAGAGCAGGGACCAGATCGCCCTGGAAAGGCAGAGGCGCCGGGGGGCCCGCTCCTGGCCAGGGACCCTGCCCACAGCCATCCCCTGCCGGCCGGGGCCTCGAGGGGCAGCTGTGCAGCTGGGCCAGGCTGCGCCAGCAGCTGCAGCCGTGCTGGGGAGCCTTGCCAGCTCTGGGCCCTGCTGGGCAGGAGGGTCCCTGTGTGCCACCGCCAGCTGGGGCCTCACGCACTCCTCTCTCCACAGGGGCAGCTCTGCATGTTCAGAAAACCAGCCAAAGACTTCAGTCTGGGGCAACTGGCCCTGTAGCCTGAAATCTCCATGCTTATGTCCATTGTCCCTGCCACAGCTGTATTACGAGCTTACTACTGTGCACAGGCCGACAGTAACACTCAGAACAGGAGTCACTGTCTAAGGCCCTGCTCTTCTGCCAGGACAGGAGGTGCAGCCCTCCTGCCAAGACAGAGCTTGAGTCCAGCAACACCTTTGGGCTTCAGCTCTTGTGTTTGTGTGGTACCACTAGCACTGGTGGAGCTCCTTATCCACAGCATGAGGTGGCCAGGCAGAGCCGGACACAGGGCTCCTAAGACCAACAGCAACACCATTTTATATTATTTTTCATTTTAGAAATGTTTTTCATTTGTAGAATTGTGCAATTTGACATAATTTTCATGCAATAAAAACCCTAAATGTTTATTCCACTTTTTCCAACAGTTCTGTATTTGTCGAATAAGTTTTACAGTTTCAGAAACCTGCACTCTTCTCACACTTCTGCAATAAAAATAAAATTGTATTTAATTCCTAATGTTTGCCCTTGCACAGCCTGCACAAGACCAGCACAGCCCAGAGGAATTATCCCCTGCAGGATCAGGGCCCTCGGCTACTGAGCAGTCCTGCTGGGCTCTCCCTCTGTGGGAGACACAGCCCCAAACCTGGGAGCAGCTGCAAGGGGTGCCCTTGGTGGGGAAAGGGCTGAGGGGCAGACCAAGGGCTCTGTTGTGTCCTGAGAGGGACTGACCTCATCCCCTTGGCTGAGGGAGCTGTCACGGGGCAGGGAGGGTCGGGGGTGGCAGTGGCTGCTCAGGGATGGGTTTGGCCCAGGTCCCTCCAAGGTGCTGCTGCCCAAAGAGCTGCGCTGGCCCCGGGCCCACCTCCCGCCCTTCTGGGCTGTGTTGGCTGCACAGCCTGTGCCGAGGGCAGCAAGGTGCCTGCAGGCTCCGGCTCTGGGGGAAACACAGAACGTCCTGGCCGTGTGCACCGTGCTGCCAGCTCAGCACTGGGGCACAGCACGGGCTCACGCTCTCCATTGCTCCCACAGATGCAGCCGTCACCACAACACGTGTTCCCCACTCCCACAAGGGCACCAGAAGTGGTCTCTGTCAGGGAACACCCTGCTGGATAGGGTTAATGGCAGGCCTGCTTCTTCTGGAGCCTCTGTTCATTTTATGCCTTGTCAGAGTTTGGAAATACTGGATGGGGAGACGGTGAGAGTTTGTTCATCTTTCGCTCCAACAGCTTCCTTTGAAAACCTACTGCAGGCAGGAACGCTCCCAGTGAGGCTGCTGTGGAGTTGTGGCGAGTCCAAGGCTGTCCAGATAACTCTGCTGAGGGCTCTGCTGCTGCCCAGCGCTTTCATCGGCCTCTTCATTGCTGGGCCTTGTCCTGGGGAGCCCGCTGGGGCTGCAGCCAGTGCTGGCTCCCACTGAGGCTGCCTGGCCAAGAGCAGCCCCAGGGCCAGCGGGCAGAGGCAAAGCAAGGCGGGGAGGAGAAAGAGCAGGGACCAGATCGCCCTGGAAAGGCAGAGGCGCCGGGGGGCCCGCTCCTGGCCAGGGACCCTGCCCACAGCCATCCCCTGCCGGCCGGGGCCTCGAGGGGCAGCTGTGCAGCTGGGCCAGGCTGCGCCAGCAGCTGCAGCCGTGCTGGGGAGCCTTGCCAGCTCTGGGCCCTGCTGGGCAGGAGGGTCCCTGTGTGCCACCGCCAGCTGGGGCCTCACGCACTCCGCTCTCCACAGCTGCTGCCGTGCACCTTCAGAAGATCCGCTAAACAAGTCAGGCCCCGAGAAATTCACCTGTCATCCCACCTCTTCACGTCTGCCCCCGTCTGCCCTGGTGTGGATGCAGTGCTGTGTTGCACCCAACCCGACAGCCCCACCTCCAAAACGAGACCCTCTGCCCCAGAGCCCTCTGGCTCTGCACTCTGAATAGGGCTGAAGGGGGGCAGCCCCTGTCCATCTGGGCAGCGGTTGGCCCATGTTTTATTTTCACGTAAAGAAATGTAGTTGTCACAGCTATGTCTGGCTGTTTACCACCAGCAAACCCAGAGGGCAGCAGCCCTGGCTGAGCTCCATGCCCGGGAGCAGCCGTGGATGCCCACGGTGCGGGCAGCGGGAGCCAGGCAGGGGCTGCTGTCACCAGCGGCGGGGCCCCGAGGGGCTGCGGGAGCCCACGCTGAGCGTCCCTGGGCTGAGGGCACATTTCCTTCAGTGGCGTCACCTGGGCATGGACCTCCTCCAGTGGCATGGCCAAGAAAGTGCTTGCCTGGAGAAAAACGGAATGAGGCTGGACTGTGCACCAGAAGAAAATCCTTCATAGCCTGAGAGATGAGCTCCGAGCCCAACAGAGACTGGGCCTGTGGCAGCCTGGGATCCTTTATGAGCAGAGTGGGGATTGGCCCCCCAGGCCGCATCTGTTCACCCAGGGACACAGGTGAACACACACAGGGAACATAGCTCAGCCCTGGTGCTGCTCTCTGAGTGTCGTGTCTGGGCCCCCTAAAGGCATGCACGGGCTTTGGGTCACCTCTCTGCTGTGCAGGGACCTGGGGTCACCCATAAGTTTTCCAGGGAATTTGGGCTATCTCCAAAGGTGTGCAGGGGCCAAGGGACACCTCTTAAGTTGAGAAGGGATCTGGGGTCTCTCATGAGGCACACAGTGGGATTTTCAGGGTGACTGAGGACACCCATAAGAGATGCACGGGGTTTGGGTCTCCCCTAAAGAATGCAGCTACCCTGATGCCAGTATTGCATTATTTTTAGAAATTATGGCACTAACCCCATCACTTTTTAAATATGGGCCAAAGGCCAGCAAAGTGCACAGAACCCACTCGGTGTCGGCATGTCAGGGCCAGTGCTGCCTGCAGTAGTGGGAATCACCAATGCCAGCTGAAGTTTGGACTCGACATTGCTATCACAGGTAGAACCATGGAATGTCTCATTTGTCCAATGGCATATAAATCAGATCTTGTGAAAAAACCCCTAGATTCCACAGACCGGCCTGGAGGAACACACACTCCTCACTGGAAGAGCATCCATTGACATCCATTCCCACAATATCCTGCTCCAGCCTTGAATCACAGCAGACTCTGAGGTCACAGCAGGCTCTGAGCTCACAGAGGCCCCAGAGCCCCGTGGTTGCACAGCACCACAACGACCCAGCAGTCGGTCCTTGACTACAACTGCTGACATTGGCATGGCAGCATCAGGACAGTGGTGGCAGCAAGAGCTGCGCACTGGCACAGGGCAAGGCACCATGGCCCTTGCTCCGCGCCTCTTCCTCCTGCTCCTGCTGGCAGTGGCCCTGCCTGCCAGGGCTGCCCAGACTGCGCCGTGGCGAGCGCGGGGAGCAGGTGAGCTGGGGCCTGGCTCCCCTTTCCCGGGACAGCGCTCCTTTCTCCCCGGGAAGCCTTGGGGATGGTTTCCCCCAGGCTTTGTTTTTTGGGAGGGTTTCCACTGCGAGGGAGAGAGCTCCAATGGGGCCTGGGCGGCTCCAGTTTCCTCTCCAGGGATGTTGCACAGGGCATGGAAAGAGTGTGGAGAGTGAGCAGAGGCAGCCCAGAGCTGCCCAGGCCCCTGTGCAGCTTTGGCCATGTCCATTGCCATCTGCCTCCCACGGCCTTACCCGACCCCCTTGCAGTGCCCAGTTCCCTACGGCAGAAGGGGATCCCAGCACTCCATGGAAATGGTTCTGATCTCTGCTCCCTTCTAGGTTGGGATCAGGAAATGCGTGACCTGGAAACCTTGGAGAAGAATGGTTTGCACTCCTTTGAAGACACTGAAGGCAAGTTCTCAGTGTGCCTTTTCTGACAGAATAATCAGTGTCAAGAGCTCACCCATGTGCCCTTTCCCTTAACATGATCTCATGGTGAAAGGGTTCTGGAAACCTTGCCCTGCTCTCTTCTGGAGCCCTGAGTGATCCCCCAGGGTGGCTGTCAGTGGCAGGAAGGAGCATTTAGCTGTCAGTCCTCTTCCCGTGTGCAATGCCAGGGGGTCCTTGCGTGTGCTCTGTGCAGCCACGGAGAAGAGCAGAGAGGGAAGGGGCCGGGCCCAGGGCTGTGCCCCGGGGCTGTGCCTTGGGCGGCTCCTTTGGCAGCCCCAGGGAGCCTGAGCTGCTCCTGCTGCCACTGCCAAGCCCTGGCCCTGCCTGGGGCTCAGTTCAGAGCTGCTGGCAGCTCCAGGGACTCCTTTCCCCCCTGACTGCCCTGCAAGGGGCTCCTTCCATCCCTGGGTGGGGCCACTGCAGGCACGAGGTGCCCCCGTCCCTGCCCCTGTTCCCTGCTCTGGAGAGCAGAGATGAAGGAATGCCTGGGAGGGCACCAACCACCCAGGGGCCCTCACTGCCACTGCGGCCTGAAGGAGAATTGGAACTGCTTTCCATTCAGGTTCCCCTGGACGGAAGAACCAAGACATAGCAGTCAAGAAATTCCTTGAGGCAGCCAAACATCTGGACCAGATGCTGAGTGAACTGGAGAGACACCGTGGTGGGTGCATGTTCCTGAGCCTTCTCCTGACACTCAGCAGCCGGGGCCTTTCTCTGCACATCTGGACACGCCGTGCCCGGCACAGCGGGAAGGGATCCATGGCAGCCTCGCTGCCCCGCTGCTGCTTTCACAGCCTGCAGGGCTGTTTCCCAGCCTGGCCTGGCCGCAGCTGCTCCCCAGCTCTGCAGGAAGGCTTCTGGCAGCAGCTGACAGGGAGTCTAAGCTGCATCACGGGCCAGGCACACCCTGAGATCCCTGCAATTTCCCGTGTCCCAGTAGCCCAAGTGGGGCACCTGTCTGGAGCAGGGAATGCTCTGCAGGCCCAGACTCAAGAACCTCAGCCTTTTCCTGATCCTTATCCATGCTTTCCACAAGCATTGCTTTCTGAACATGTCACCTCCTCAAAGGCCAATGTTTCCATGTGATCCAGCTGTGCCTTTTCCTTTCTCAAGGGGTGCACCAAAAGCCTATGCAGGAGGAATTTCCCAGAGAAGGCAGTGGCTCGGTGGCAGCCTCTGCTGCAGGAAGGGAGGCGATGCCAGACACAGACACAGGCACAGAGAGAGACACGGACACGAACACGGACACGGACACAGTTACAGCAGGTAATTGCTGTGCCAGGCTCAGCCCTGGCTGGGGCTGTGTGGCAGCAGCTCTTCCCCCAGCACCCGCCCTTGCACGGCCCGGCAGCAGCCAAAGCTGGAGGCACCTGGGCTTGGAGGCCTCTGGAGCTCGTTGACAGCCCCTGGCAAAGGGCACTGGAGCCCCAAGGTCCCTCCCGCTGCCAAGGGCGGCAAGGTGCCTGCAGGCCCCGGCTCTGGGGGAAACACAGAACGTCCTGGCCGTGTGCACCGTGCTGCCAGCTCAGCACTGGGGCACAGCACGGGCTCACGCTCCCCATTGCTCCCACAGATCCGCTTGGCAAGTCAGATACGGGTGCCCAGAGCACCCAAAGAATTCTCTGCCCTCAGGATGTGCGCAGGTCCTGCATGATCGGCACAGTGGTGTCACTGTTCACCGTGCCAATTTCCATGCTCCTGTGCTATGTCGGGTTCCGGTGGTGGAAGGAAAAGAAGCGGTAAGTTGCTGTTGATCTCCATCCTCCTGCTCTTTCAAAGGCTGCTGACAGTCAGGGAACGCTCCCAGTGAGGCTGCTGTGGAGTTGTGGCGAGTCCAAGGCTGTCCAGATAACTCTGCTGAGGGCTCTGCTGCTGCCCAGCGCTTTCATCGGCCTCTTCATTGCTGGGCCTTGTCCTGGGGAGCCCGCTGGGGCTGCAGCCAGTGCTGGCTCCCACTGAGGCTGCCTGGCCAAGAGCAGCCCCAGGGCCAGCGGGCAGAGGCAAAGCAAGGCGGGGAGGAGAAAGAGCAGGGACCAGATCGCCCTGGAAAGGCAGAGGCGCCGGGGGGCCCGCTCCTGGCCAGGGACCCTGCCCACAGCCATCCCCTGCCGGCCGGGGCCTCGAGGGGCAGCTGTGCAGCTGGGCCAGGCTGCGCCAGCAGCTGCAGCCGTGCTGGGGAGCCTTGCCAGCTCTGGGCCCTGCTGGGCAGGAGGGTCCCTGTGTGCCACCGCCAGCTGGGGCCTCACGCACTCCGCTCTCCACAGGCGCCCTGCTGCAGCTCCAGAATCCCAGCCAAGGCGGCGTGACTCTCCCTCGCCCCCAGAGAGCCCAAACGACGACAGGTTTGACAGCTCTCACACATGGCCTCAGCAGCAGAAGTTGCCCAAGAGGGCCGAGCAGCCCGTTCCTCCCCCACCGCCCCCCAGCCCGCCTGTCAGGCCCAAGTTTGTCCAGATCCCCCCAGCTCCTCCCCTCCCGAGCTCCCCACCCTGGTCCAGCTAGGCCTGGGACTGGGCCAGCCACAGCAGAGCTTGGGCCACCGACAGCTTGGGGCATCCGCTCATTTCTGTAAATAAACGCGTTACCAATGGTTAACAGCCGGAGTCAGTTTTCCTACTGTTGTCCCTTCAACAGGAAGGGCTGCAGATTCTTCCCATGCCCTGTCTCATGCTTTGCCACTTTGATTTTCATCCAGTTGGGTGCTGGCTGAATCACTTCAAAGAACTTTATAGCATTGCATGTTTTACCCCACCTATCAGGGGAAAAAAATAATAAAAAAAAATTCTTCGGTTTAGACTTCATTTTTACTGTGGTTGGGCCACTCAAATTTTGAGCAATTAATTTTCCATGGTACCTTTTCCCATTTCCTTGCTATCTATAAAACGTTCATCTGGACATGAAAATGAGCAGAATCACTGAGATTGACCTCAAAGCCCAGAGGAGAATCTAGCACAAAATATTCTCCCTGTGTACTTGAGTCCAGCAACACCTTTGGCCTTCAGCTCTGGTGTTTGTGTGGTACCACCAGCACTGGTGGAGCTCCTTGTCTGGGCACAGCCAGTACTGGGCAGGCAGCAGCTGGGCACGGGGCTCCTGAGAAAAAGCGAGCCCATTTTGTCCTTGCTTTTCATTTGTAGAAATTAGAATTTTTTAGAAATATCTAGATTTTTTTTTTTGTACAAAGAAATCCTAAAATACTCTTTCTTTATTTCCATAGCAAAGAAGCACTTTTCAAAGTAGTTTCAGAATTCTGAAAATCCTAGAACATTTTTATACTTCTGGGACAAAAGATAAAATTGCATTTCATTGATAATCTTTACCTCTAGGAAAAACTAAGACACCCAGCGACACCCAGCCTACTGGAGAGGCTCTTTTCCCATTGGAGATTTGTACCTAGTCACAACCAAATGACCTAAAACCTTTCCCCAGATATTTTCCGGTGACAAGCTCAGCTCTTACTCTTCAGAGGCGAGCTTTGAGCACAGCGGGACTCTCTTAAAGTCGCCATCTTTGCTTCTGGAAGAACTCCCTCTGTGCCAGGGCAGGGGCTTCTCTCAGCTTCCTGCTGCCCCCGGGCTCTCCTCCCGCCCTTCTGGGCTGTGTTGGCTGGCACAGCCCGTGCCAAGGTGCCTGAGGCACAAAGGGATATTCTGGGCTCCCTGCGAAGGCGTGCAGGGCTCCCTGGTGAGGCACAAAGGAATGTCGATGGTCTCTCCTGAGGTGTGCAGGGAGCCCTCAGGACGTGTGTGCAGCAGGGAGGGCTGAGCTCCAAGGGGTTTTTCAGTCGTCTCGGCACAGCAGAGGACGTGCCGGGAAGGATCCTCTCTGCGGACGTCGCGCAAAGCTGGCGCGAAGCCCCCAGAAGGCCCGCGGGCCCGGCGGCGGGCGGAGCCCATGGCTGAGGGCCGGGCGGGGCCTCCGCCGCCGCCGCGCCCTTGTCGGGCCGGGCCCCGCGGCCGGGCCGGGCCGGCTCAGCCCCCGGCGGGGAAGGGCCGCGGCCCCGGCCTCCGATGGAGCCGCCGAGCGGCGCTGGAGGCACGACGAGGGCCTCGCTGCGCCCTGGATCTGCACGCGGCTGGGGAAAACAAGTTCCACTCTCTTCTGGAATGTGATACGTTTAATAGAAATAAAAAAGACATAGACAAAGTGGGAGACGGAATAAACCAAGCGTCTCGGCCGAGGGGGGGACTTGGCACCAGGTCTGCCCATCGCCCCCCCTTCACCCTTTCAGGCCTTCTATCTTTAAGGAGCGCCGTGTTGAATAGTCAATAGATGGTAATCAAACATTCCTTTTTGATCTGTTTTAAGTATCCCCGATAATTTTATTTAGTAGATTTATTTTGTGGGTGTCTCCACGTCGTCTGGTAACATGGGTATAAATTTTCCTTTGAGGTTTTCTGGTTCTTTTCAGTCGGAAAGGAAAACAGAAAGATAACAGGTTTTTTTCTTAAAAGGGTCACAAGGTGATCCCCTTTCCATAACTTCGGGCTTGGTGGCTTAAGCGTTACAAAAAAAAAAAACCCCACAAAAACAAAAAACCAGTCTTACCCCTCTGGTATGATCAAAAACTACACATTCATTGCCCTTCTAAATTCTTATTAATAAAAACATAATACAGTCCAATTACAATAGTTATGCGAAAAGCCAACTATGTAATATCCATTTATAACACAGCCAAAGACCCATTTACAGCCGCGGCCCTTCCCTGGGCCACAGGAGGCACCCGCGGTTACAGCTCAGCCGGTGGCTTCTCACACTGAGGAGCTCCTGGCAGTGCCCAGTTCCCGAAAGCAGGCGGAGAACCCAGCGCAGCATGAAAACGCTTCTGCTCTGTGCTCCCGTGAACACTGGCATCGAGATGCAGACTGAATGGAAGTCCTGGTCAGGCACAGGGTGAAAATCATGGCGCATGCTGGAGGCAACTTCTCACGGTCCCTGTCCTGACACAATAATCACTGATTATTCACCCTGGCCGAGAGCAGCCCCAGGGCCAGCGGGCAGAGGCAAAGCAAGGCGGGGAGGAGAAAGAGCAGGGACCAGATCGCCCTGGAAAGGCAGAGGCGCCGGGGGGCCCGCTCCTGGCCAGGGACCCTGCCCACAGCCATCCCCTGCCGGCCGGGGCCTCGAGGGGCAGCTGTGCAGCTGGGCCAGGCTGCGCCAGCAGCTGCAGCCGTGCTGGGGAGCCTTGCCAGCTCTGGGCCCTGCTGGGCAGGAGGGTCCCTGTGTGCCACCGCCAGCTGGGGCCTCACGCACTCCGCTCTCCACAGGAGCGCCTCTGGACGTTCACAAGACCAGCCAAAGACTTCAGTCTGGGGCAACTGGAACCATTCTCCAAGTCTAATCATGTGTCCATCGTCCCTGCCACAGCTGGATTATCAGCTGGTTGCTGTGCAGCCACCAACCAGAACAGGACCCTCTGTCTCTCAAGGTGCTGGCCGTGGTGTCCAGCCAAGAGAGGAGGTGCAGCCCTCCAGCCAGTGCAGGATTTAAGTCCTCCATCCCCTGTACACTTCAGCTCTGGTGTCTGGGTTGTTCCACCAGCACTGGTGGAGCTCCTTGTCTGGGCACAGCCAGGGCTGGACAGGCAGCAGCCAGGCTCCTGAGACCAGCAGCTACAATGTTCATTTTTTGTTCTGCAACATTTAGGAATATTTTTCATAGAAAGAAATCCCCCAATATTTCTTCCCTTTTCCCACAATAGTTCTGTCTTTTTCAAAATAGTTTTAAGGTTCTGGACCACTTTTTAGGACAACAGTTTTAGGCTTCTGGACTATTTCTACACTTCTAGAATAAAAAATAAAATTGCATTTAATTGGTAACCTTTACTCTAGGAAGAACTAAGACACCCTAAGACACCCAGCCTGCTGCAGAGGCTCTTTTCCCAATGGAAATTTCTACCGAGTCACAATCAAATTACCTAAAACCTTTCCCCAGATATTTTCCGGGATTTCTGACAAGCTTAGCTGTGGGACTTCAGAGGCGAGCTTTGAGCACAGTGGGAGTCTATCTTAACGTTACCATCATTGCTTCTGTAAGAACTCCCTCTGTGCCAGGGAAGGGGCTTCTCTCTGCTGCCCTTCTGTGCCCAAGCCTGTGCTGAGCCCTCTCCTGCAGCTGCTGCAGTGCCATGGAACTGGTGGAAAACAAAACAGCTCTGCCACACCCCCTCAGCAGCACTGGAGCAACTTTATGGTCTTGTTCACATTATTAGGGCTGCTGGCTTCCCTAAACACAAGTTTAGCTTTTGAATGATAAGCTCCACTTGGCACAGGAACTGATGCTCCCTTTCTTATAGAGGCTAAACTCCCATAGGCTTTAAAACCTTTCTGGCCAGCAAAAGGCCTGGAAAAGCATTTCACGGAGCCATTTAATATTGGAAATGGCCCAATCTGTTTAAACAAAGGAGCTTGTTTAAATGCTGGAGCCCACCAGAGCATCCCGCCAGGACATATCTTCCTCTCCCCCTTCTCTCCCTCCATGAAGGCCAAACAAGACCTTTGACAGTTCTTTTCTCCAGAAGCTGAACAGCATCATTTTATTTGGGGGAGAAAAAAAGAGTAAGTGTTCTATGATAGCATCATCATCACAATGAGCTGCAAATTAGTTAAATGACATGAACAACTGAGACTGGAGTTATTTCTTGGAATGCAACACTGGCTTTACTATCCCTTGAAACTGCAGAGGTGCTACAGTCTCTAAAATCAGTTTGATGTAGATGTACTTTCAAAACCTCACAAAGTTGACATCCTTTTTGACTTGGATGTAAAAGAAGAAAACTCAGTGTGATCTCTGGGATGGGAAAGGGAAAAGCAACATGTTGTCCCTGCAAAGAACAAACTTGAGGCTTCTGCTGATGAAGTTGCGATGTGAGGGGCTGCGAGGTTCAGATTTCCTCCCAGAGTTTCGTTTCATTCATTCATTCAGAGTCAAACTATTTATTTAATAAAAACCAAACCCTTAGCCCTCTGATAAAAACCTGGTTTCAGTTGTGACCAAGGTAAATGCAGACATGGAACAGAAAACAGTGTTGGAGTTGGACTCAGCTGCACGGCCAAATCACCTGAAAGCAAAGCCCTCACAGTTATAGTAGGCACATGGAAATGTGTCTGTTAACTTAGAAATGAATAATAAAAAATGTCTCTTTTCCTAAAAGAACAGTTATATTGTTGTGGAATAAAGAGCAGATGTCAAAAAGGATTTCAAAGACTTGGTTAAAAAAAAAACAACTTAGGAAATCTGCACTGCTGTCCCTGACTTTGCCAGAGCTGCTCCAGCCCCCCCCCCCCCCCCCAGCAAATACAACATACATGTGTTGTCACTTTGCTTTAATTTGGGAGCACAGTCCCTGGGAGCTCCAGCATGTCCTGGGCGGGGAATCTCTTCCCAGCAGCAGGGAATTTCCTGGAATGCAACTGGCAGCAGAGGGCCAGCTCTTCTGAGGGGGAATGGCAGGCCAGAAGTGAAGGGAAGCTCATCCCAAGGAATAAAGGGTGAGGCACAGCCAAGTGCAGGGACATGTGCGGGCTCTGCTCATCCCCATCCTGCAGGGACAACTGGGGCAGGAGCCAGGACAGTCCCACAGGGAGCCAAGGTTGGGATCCTCAGCAGAGGTGCCACAGCAGCCTTGCTTGGGCTTCACAGAGTGTCCAGTTTTACACTGCTGAGCAACCAGCTCAATTCTTAAAGTGTTTAAACCACAACACTGAGCTCAAGGTTCATGTGCAATTTTATTAGAGCACAGACTTGCAGCCAACTGTTTATCTGGTGTCTGGCCTAAGTGCTGATAAAGACTTGGCTGAAGTTTATATAATCTGCCATTAATAAATGCAATTTATGACAGTCTCAGGCAAAGACATGACCACTGCTGGCTCCATTAACAGTGCACTCAGCAAAGGCCAGGAATTTGGTCTCAACAGAGACAAGATTTAATTCATTTCTTGTCCCTAAATGCCTGGGATCTAGGTCAGGCCCAAGGCAAAAGATGGTGTAAATCTAAAGGCTCCATGTCAGAACTGCCAGGCTTTGCTAATATGAGCTCAGTTACTTTAACACAACCCAACGCTGGACTTTATAATCCCAGCACCACGTCTAAAGCAAACTCTGGCTGCAGTAACCACACTCCAGCCCAGTGACAAGCCCTGAACGTGACAGGATGGATGTCTGAACTTCACCCTGCTCACCACGAGTAGCTCTGAGGTGCAGCAGGACAGAGCACAGCTCATAAACACCTTCTCAGGGCTGGAGGCATTGAGATCAGACAGACAAAACCTCTCACACCAGGACCCTGTGTGCTCCTCTCTCACCTTGTGCTGCCCCTTTGCCCAAAGCCCAGCTCAGGGCCAGCCCCAGATGTGGGGGTCTGTGGTGAGCACCCCACTGCAAACTCTGCAAGGACAAACACCTGCCAGCTACAAAAAATATATATACAGGAGTAACTTTGGTTTCCATTCGTGCCTGATCTGAAGAGCACTAATTCAAGGAAATCAGTTTATTTGGTGAATTCTGGCATATTTAAAACCAGCATAATATAAAGGTGAGGCCCTGGCACAGGGTGCCCAGAGCAGCTGTGGCTGCCCCTGGATCCCTGGAAGCTCCTCCCTGGACAAGGCTTGGAGCAGCCTGGGACAGTGGAAGGTGTCCCTGCCCATGGCACTGGATGGGATTTAAGGTCCCTTCCAACCCAAACCATTCTGGGATTTTGTTATTCTATGATGCATTGCCTATAACAGATTTTAAATTTACACTTACAATTAATGCAATATGTACAAACCTGATTCTTATGGAAGCTCTGCATATTTAAAAGAACCTATATTTAGATGTACATACACTTCATAGTTCCAATTCATCCTTTGCAAAATTCCACGGCCCTATCTGAAAGCCAAGGGACATTTCTTTGCAAGATCTGTGATGAATGAGGTCCAGACCTGGGACTGTTTCATGAAGTATCATCTATGCCAAAATCCTCATCCAAAGAAAAATTCCAAGAACAATGATGAGGATTCTAAATATCAAATACCTAGTTCTGCTTTATTTAAAGCAAAAGAGAAATTTATAAATGCATGGATAAAACACTTTAAAAAGCACATGTCAAAAGATGTTAAAAGGCAGACACCAAAAATAATTTCTAAAATACTATTAAATGAGTGATTTTTGGTTTATCTTTTCAGCGTCTAAACACACTGTGATTTAGTGCTAAAGCATTTACTCATCTTAACTTGGAATTTAATCATCAGAGTTTAAGTCCTCTAGACGCTGACCTCCCCTGGCGCAGCTGCAGCCGTTCCCTGGGTGCTGTCCCTGTCCCGGAGCAGAGATGGGAGCTGCCCCTCGGGAGGAGCTGCGGCCCCCGGGGAGCTCTGCCCTCGGTCTGCCCTTGTCCAGCTGAGCAAACCGAGTGTCCTCAGCCGCTCCTGGTGTGGTTTCCCATCCAGACCCTCCACCAGCCAAAGCCCAGCTCTGAATTTTGCAGGGTCTTCCAGGGTTGCTCTGCTGCCCTGCAGGCACTGAGCAAGGAGCTCAGGCGTTCACTGTCACCTGGGGCAGGGCAGCACAGCTGCCTTTGGGCACCAGTTCAGCTCAAAGCAGAACCTGAGCATATGGCAGCACCGTCACAGTGACAGTGCAAAATACAAAACTCCATCTTATCCAGGATGAAGTTAAGGCAACCCCCATCATTTGCATTTTACACTCGTGGTGATTCATTTAGCCAGCAATAAGAGGCAGTGTCCTCCAGTGGTCACAGCTCTGGGCATGGAGTGAGGAGCCCCTCAGGCACCTCCTGCACAGCCCTTGGCCACTCAGGGCTGGAGTGCTCCAGAAAGCCACCGAGGTGCTTGACGTGCACTAAAACAAGCCCAGAGTGCCCAAATATTTTCAGACATTTGGCTCTCAGCCAACACGTTCTGATGCCCCACTTGCAAAATTAGGACCTTTTCTTTCTTTAAGAAGCCACGAGGACACAGAGACACCTCCCAGTGTCAGCACAGCACTGCTGCAGGAACAGCACAGGCATGGATAAATCTTCACACCATGGAGAAGCTGCTGGGAGGCCCAGAATAAGGAATGTTCTAACTCTGCTGCCCAAGATTCTCTTGAAATAAAAGAGCATCAAGCCACTCACTGTGAAGACTGCTGAAATCAGCTCAAATTGAGAACAAGTGGGGTCCAGGAAGTCCAGCACATCATAGAGTCATAAATAGTGAGTACACTGAGACTCCATGGGACATTAGTGCCCTTTTTAACCATAAAACTACTGTATTATCAGCATCTTTGGGCAGGTAAACAAAGGAAGAGGATTTTGGATCCACATGCAAATCACATTGTTCTTCCAGCTGAAAATTAGTCATTAAACAATTTATTGGATTATCTCTGACCTTCATCAAAAGTGCCAGAGCCAAGAAAGGGCTGGGTGAGACTCAGCCGAGCTGTCAGCCAGTTTCAGACCAGAGCACAGGAGCACTGCAGGTCCTACCTTGGGCAAAGTGAACCTTCCTGGATTTTCCCCAGGAAAGTGACAGTCCATAATAAGACCAACTGGACACAGTTCTCCCAAAATTTTGCTGTACTGAAGTGAGACATTATCGAGTCCCAATCAGCATGGTCACCACAACATGACTAGCTCAGGGGTTTTTAGGATCTCTTGTCCCGTCCACAACGTTTTGACTTAACGCCAAGTACACTTGTGAAAGTACAGCTCATTTCTGCTTCAGCCCACATTTAAGTGACTGGATCCTGGACATATTATCCCAGGTGAAGCTGATTAAAAATACTGTAATTAATAGAATTAAACTAGATAAATACTCAGTGTAACTAAATTAATCTCACCCAAAGCACATAACCCACAGTGAAACAAGAGCATGTAACACAAATGCTGTCTGAAATCAGAAGGGATGGAAATTGTTCTAATCAGACCTCTCTACCTAGAGAATGTCGTCCAGCACATGTAACAAAAACTCTCAGCTCATTGCAAAGTTGGTGCCTTTCCAAGCAATAAGGATTGTGATACATGGAGACATGTTACTAGGGAACTTGATGAAATGCTAGAGTTGAGAGAAAAATTTTTGACCTAGTGGGAGTCCTGGAATTTCTCAGAGCATTGCATATTTGGACCTGCATTTCAGCCAAAAGCAGCAGGCCAGCCTTCAACATTAAATGCTTCTCCAGAGCACTTAGAGGCTCTACAGTGGAGACAGAAAACCTAATCACATTTTAATTGAGCCACATCAGATTTCCAAATTCAACATGCATTCAAGAGATATTTAGTCCAATTACAACACAAACCCTCTAGGCCCTTCTGCATAAGCAAGGAGCTGGGCAAGAACAGGCTGGAGGGTTTGAATGTGACCATGCGCACAATGCCAACACTCCATCTGACAGCACTCTCAAGGAGAGGTGCCCTGGCACTGCCTCCTCCTCGGTGCACTGCATTTCCCACTCCAAGGTTATGCAATCCCACCAAAGCAGCTGGATTCCCATCAGCTGCTTGTAAACACTAGACATCTTTCCCAGTGCCATGTTTTTTCACTCCTCCCTGCAGGGAGAGCCTGATGACGGTGAGATTGCCACAGGGCCAGAGGAGGTTTCCCAAAAACAAGCCTGGCCACACAATTATGTTGCATAATGAGATGGACCAAGAAGGGACTCATGGAAGGATTTACACAGTAGCTCAGCACCTGTTAAACTGAGCACTTGTGGGTTGTTCATTGCAGAGCACTTAATCTGTCGTAAACGCAATAAAATTTTAAACAACTTTGTTCTAATACCACATCTCTTACATTACCTGTTCAATAAACCTGCTGTGTTATGCTAATCCAGGACTCCACATTCCTGACAGGTTCACCCTTAGAAACTTCTGCCTGCTCCTGCCATAGCCCACAGAAAGACATTTCTGACCCTCAGCACACAGATCAGCCCACAGGGCTGAGGAACAGGGAACACTTTGGTGGGAGCAGGTTTTAAGTGGGCCACTGGAAACTGAACATCTGCTTCAACAAGATGTAACTGACTCTCCCTAATTCAAAATGCAACTGGACTGAACCATCCCTGAGCAAAACAGGAGGAAATCTGTCTGAAACCAGTGCTGCTGACTGCTGGCAGTCACTGTCAGTAGGACTCTTCCCTGTGGGTTCCAGCTGTTTGCAGATGGTGATCCTGACCAGAGCCCAGGACTGCTCCACAAGCTCCAACACTGAGCAGCTCGCTGGCCACAAACTCCCTTTTTGCATCCCCCTCACACTTTTAACACCCCAAGCAGCACCCAACGATCTTTTTCTGCCTCAGGCTTAAGAGATGTTAAGGCAGCAGTGATAATTATTGCTTTAGCTGTGTTTATTCTAAGCCCTGACTGCACCCAGGGATGATTCTGCACTATTCTCCTTGTCCTATCCAAGGCTCTTCCCAGGTATTTCATGTTTAGTGCCACACAGAGAGCTCAAGATGCATTTCACAGTAACAGAAGAACCAAAATGGCCTTTTCCTGCCACATTTCTGTAGGGGGTGAGGTTGGAAAGGTGTATTATTACATGCTGAACCTCATGCACTCAAGGCCAGGCTGGACAGGGCTTGGAGCACCCTGGGACAGTGGAAGGTGTCCCTGCCCATGGGACTGAGCTTTGAGGTCCTTCCAACCCAAACCACTCTGGGATTCTGCAATTTCAAACAGTGCCAAACAGCTCAGAAGCAGAAACACTGTTGATATTGCCCCTCAGTTCCCTGCTGAAGGAAAAGGTGCGGGTTTGTCCAAGACTGGGTTGTGCTTACAATTGGTCTGAGTGCAGCGACCACAAACCCAATTCAGATTCTGATAATTTTTTTAATGAATTTGACAAACACTTCTCTTACTCTAAGCCTGTTAAAAAAGCTTTTAAAAAGAGGAAAAGTGCAATCCTCCTCTCGGTGACTAATGGAACCATGTCCTGTAGGTAACAGGTGACTATAAGACACCCAACTTTGCTCCTCAAGCTGCTTTGACAGGGGTTGAGAGGGAATTTGTTTCCCTGATCATCACATGACTAAGTTTAAAGGAAATTTATCATTTGGTTGAAGCAGAGCACTGCTATTTCCTCGATGGAAATGGAAACACTAAATCATACATTTTTCTCACATACCATATTTTGAAAGGTCTGCATTCTTTCACGTCTCAGGCTCAAACATTCCCACAGCTAAAGCTGAATCTGAAAGTATTCAACTCTTGAGCAGAGCACTCTCACCTCCAGCAACCCAAAAGACACCCCAGTTCTACTTGGAGCCTTGTCCATCCAATAACCTGGGCTGCACACTGGAGATTTATTATCTTTACATGCTCCGTTCATTTGTTGGCCTTGGCAGACATGTCCGGGTTTAGACTGAAAGATAGCAAAACTTGACAAACCTTAAATCCCAGCGTTGCAGAATCCTATTAGGTAACAGATGGAAAAGATAATTAGCTGACAACTCAACCATCACATGCTTCATTAGGAGCCTTATTCCTATCAGACACATTCTCTCCCAGATTTTATCTTCAGGACAATGAGGGCTATTGTTTGCCTTGAACTGGTAAAAAAAACAAGGCAAGCTCATGAAGCCTGTATTCTTCTCTAAATTCAGTGCTGTGCTTACACCTTAGGGACTTTCAGCTGTAAACTGGCCTGGGAATGCTGGGTCCAGGTTATTTGGTGGAAAAAAGCTGAAGAAATTTCCTCACCAGCCTCTCTCTGCAAGGAGGAGGAGTTAATCCAATCCTTGGTGGCAGGAGAAACCTGTGAAACCATCAGCATGCAGTGCAGAATAAAGAGATGTACACATACAGAATGGCAGTTTCCTCTTTAACTGCCACAGTCAAACCCAAAGTTTCACTGCCTCTGCTTGTGTTTGTAAAGAAAGATTTTTTTTTATTTGAGAGATTCTGCATCTTTCTCATCTGCAGCACAGCTCTGGACTTCATGGGAAAATACTCAAAGCAAATGTGAACAGATGAAATGGCTTTTAACACTAAAATGGTTTGGTGAAGTGCGTATTTTTTTTATAAAGGTCAAACCAAGTTTCCTCTGGAAACCTCCGGCAAAAAAATTTTACTATTTTCTAGGCTTTGCAGCTTCCCTCTCCCTCCATGAGTTATTTATTGGTAGTTCAAACCCTCTCCAGCTGTCAGACTCCAACTCCTCAGCCCCTGCCATGTCTCTCTCTCCTGCATAATTTTTAGGATAGTCTACATGACCAGCCACATTTACAGTCCATTTATAAACAGCTCATGATTAATAATTGCATCTTTTGAAAGCACTGTGCACTGATGTATTCATCTAACAGATTACTACAGCAGAGGAACCCAATTAAAGCACAGAATACCATATATATTTATCTGGTAAAATACAGGAACTTTTAAAGATAAAATTCCACACACAGTGCTCTTTTCTGTATTAAGGCACCAAAGATGAAGGAGTGGTATGTTTTCCAATTGTAACTTCACAATGAACACTGAAATGCAGTCAATGTGTCTGCTGCTTATCAGAAATTTCACAGGTGAGTCTGAGAGCCAGCAGGCTCTGCTGCAAACATTCAGCCCTCTGAAAAGACAATGATTTATAAAAAGCCTCTAAAAACTACTGCAGCCTTATCAGAAGCTCAGTTACCAGTTTAACACCCGTAATACTAAAATACTTAGATCAGAACTTACAAGGTAGGTAATGAAGTAGAACTTGGAAGTAGAAAGTGACTTTAACCCCTCACAAAGACATCTTAAAAAGTATTTGGACACAAAACTTGCAAGCTCTCTTTACGGAGCCACCACTGACCTCCCAGAGAAGCTGTTGACAAACCTTGGACTGCTCACCACTGAGACTCACTGTAGTTTCAGCCACATTTTAAGTATAAAAAAAATACACCTTGTCTTTCCAAGAAACTGTTTCAGTCAAACTTTTTGACAGCCAAGAACCATGTGAAGTGACAAGAAGTCAGTCAGCATTGTTCAACATCACTTTAATCTCCACTGAGGGAAAATTATAGAAACATGTTAACACAAACAGCAAATGTTTGGGGAAAGACCATATGGTGCTATGATGGGGGTTTAGTTCATAGAAATGTAATCTAGAATTTTATAAAAATTATATGAAAGAATAACAACATCTTTCAGTAATGTCAGACAGTATAGAAAAAATAAATCTCAACATTAGTCGTACTCTGATGGTCCTTCTAGTAAGAAATTTAAAAGTGCTCTTTAATCCCAGCGTAGCAACTCAAACTTAGTGCAATAGGTCAGATCTGGTTTAAAGCAGGTATTTATAGCAGTTGTGCAATTCCTACAACTGACAAACCCCATGATCTAAACATGAACACTAGATGAGGTAAGTATTATAATTAGAATAAACATTCCTTAAATAGCTTACACAAGTCTACTACAAGGAAAATCCTGGTGCTCCCTCACAGGACGGCTCCAACCTAAACACGACGTAAAACTTGTAGTACAAATCAGTGAAAGTTATAAAAGCTCTTGCAAAATATACAGTTTAGTACATTTACAACCCACTGCTACCCACGGTACCTAATGCAAAATATACCAACTTGAACAAAGCCAAACTTCCCAGGCAGTGCAACTGAATTTGCTCTGAATACCCTATTTTGTTCCCAAATCCTCCGAAAAGCTCCATATAAAGTTAGCACACAATCTTAATGTAGAAATGTCACTGCATTCCTCGATAAACAAGAATAATGAAGGATTTGCTTACCGACTATGACTGAAACTAGAAGTACCATTACTCTCTGAGCAAGTGAAAAACACAGCACTAGTTGGGGAAAAATGATTCCAATGTACTCCTCACCGTTTTATACATGGCAAACTGGCAATAAATAATAAGACAGCCTATATTTCTACACAGTTTTCTTTCTTCAGGATTGCTGAGAAGTGTAAGATCAGCTTCCACTGGACCGCAGTTTCTCCATCTATGAGTTGGAGTGCACAGGAACTACTGCCTGTCACATGCAGAGCTCATTTGGAACACCAGACTGCTAATGGTGAGTCCTTATGGCTCATTTGCATATGGAGCCAAAGGTGTTCTATTTCACAAGGTGTTTATGAGCAAGATTTAAGTCACTATCAACAACAGGAATAAACTATGAATTTACAAACATTCCCTCTAAACTGCCTATGGCTTCAAAGCCATAAACAAATTGCCCTGGCTTTTACAGTATTGCACTTCCCTTTAGTGTTCAACTGACAGTTGTGAAGTCTGCACAGAACTCGCTTTATAACAGTATTTCAATTTAAAAAGCAATAAATAAAATGCAGTATTTAAAAAACCCCACAAAACAGTAGCTTTAGTCCGTATTTCTCCCACCTCAGACCATGCTGCAGCATCTGAAACAGGTCTGGGACAGTCTTTGGATGCCAACTGCATAGTTCTTCCAACATAACAGACCCTCCCCGCCCCCCCCCCAATCAGAGAAGCAAATTAAGCTTTCTACAGCAATATTAGACACGAAGACAGTACCCTTGAGTGCATATCTCAATTAGCTTAAAAGGATGAGTAGCCTTAGCTGAAGATAAATTCAGGAGTTAGACAGAGTTACTCTGTATTGCCTCTGGGTTATGTGTTAACACTCAGTGACCCGTCACTGCAGTGACAAGTTGCTCAAGTCCTTGGCAGAATCTGTGACCATGTTCTGCAGGCTGGCACTGCCCAGGGCACAGGCCGGCCTGCCCCTGCCCAGCAGCCCCAGGCTGTGCAGGTTGAGGATGGAGTCGGCGATGATGCGCGCCGTCCTCTTCTGGTACCCGCCTGACGTCACCATCAGCACGGGCACCCCGCGGCTCCGGGCGGCCCTGAACACCACCTCGTCCCTCTTCACAATGCCCTGCAAGGTCACCACAGGGAAAAAAGTCAGTGACGGCGACACCTTCAGTTTTAGCTTCTGTATTTCTCAGATTCTGTACCGCCTTCGTGTGTAACTCTGAACTTCATATAGTGTTTGTTAGCCAGTTCTCCTCACAGCTCAGTCAGACAAAACAATCCTTTTCCAGCCCAGGGACACCACTGCAGCTTCAGGCCCAAAAAGTATAGACAACAAGGAATTAAGGAGAGCAAACTGGGAGGATGGGACCTTTTAACCTGAAGCTGTAATTGAACAATTAACCCCAATATGTAAACAGACCAGAACTTATAAAAGCGTGAAACCTCATGACTCACTGTCCATCTTGGGTGGAGCCTCAGCCAGGCTCTTCTACTGCCCAAGGTGCATCCTTTGAAGACCTTTTAATATATTCCTACTTTATTCCTTTAATTCTGTCCAGCCTCTGTCCCAGGTAGCCTCTCAAGGCATCAGTAGCAAGATGATGCATCAGTTCTAACCTGTGGTTTATGGATTTAGAGTATTGGATGCTTGTGTTTAAGCCTTACAGTACCAATGAAAAATTCATTTAGAAGTCCTGTAAACTTGTTTACATGCATAATCAACAAAAAAACCCCCAAAACAACCACACCACCCCCCAAAACCCCCAGCAAATCAAGTATACTTGGCTTGTTTTAGGGGACAGAGCAGAACAAAGTCTTTAGTACAAATTCCTACAAGAATTCCAGCTCAAAGGCCATAAAGTCAAAACTGATTGCAGATTTTACAAGTGTTCACCCTATTTCCCAGGTGAGGAACTGAGATTAGGAAAGACTCTCTGAATTCACAGTGCTTTAGTTTGTGCTCAACTTGCACAGCACCCCCTGTCAAAAGTTTAGTAACTTGATCAAAACTTCACAAGCCTATAGAAGAATCCAAAATTCAAATCAATTTTTACACATTTAAGTCCCAGCTTCTGCAATAAGAGCCTGTTGGTTAATGCTAGAAGAATTTATGGCTGAAGGGGAAGTTGCAGAACGCAAGCAATGGCAAATCCATAAAAAGAAAATGAATTCTAGGTAATTTCCTACTAAGAGAAGGGTTTGGAACTGAAAAATAACAAAGACTGCTGACAGAGAGGTGCTTTACTGTCACTGAACCCAGGCAGGAGCAGAGTGCGAGTCTTCTGGGTTTCAGATAAGCACATGAGGGTGAACAGAATTAAAATCTACTTTTGTAAAAACAGAGTTCCAGATACATGCAACTCGTTACAACTCCTCAAAAACAAAACAAAACAAACCACCCAAAACCCAAAAAACTTGCAACACAACTGACACCACCTTAAAATGGACAGCTCAAAACTTAAACAACTGCAAAGCTGGAGAAGGGAAAAGACATCACAATGCAATCAAATACAAATAGAAAAAAATTAGGAAGCAGCAGCAGAAGTGTTTCAAAAATGAACATGCACTGCTCAGGCTGCTTACAGAAAGAGTGGAAGTACATCAAGAAATAACACCCTGCCATTAATTAGACCACAAACAGATGGCAAAGGGAAAGAATAAAACACAAATGTAGCAGAAAAGAAGTATCTTGTAAAACCATCCAAGAGTATTGTTCACTGCACAGTCTGACACAGCCCTGTGAAAGAACCAGGAATAACAAATGAACAGTAAGACAAAGGAAACTGAAGAATTCAATTAGAAACAGATCCTTAAAGGAAGCAACAGAATTACAGAAGGAGCTGCAGGGCCCTGGGGAGCCAGCAGTGGATGCAGCACCTTTATCCCACCCCAGAACTGGAAGCAACCCCTGCTCACAGGAGCCTCAGTGATCCAGCAGCTCCAGGGGGAGCCCAGAGGAGCTCAGGGGAAAACATTGTCTTATTCCCACATTTCTGTGGAAAACAACAGCCCTGCACAGCTCCGACTTCCAAACAAAGGGAAGAGGGACTCAGCTGATGCACCACAGGCTTTTCTACAGCCTCAAGAACCTGGAAACCATCACTCAGAGCACTCTGAGGAGACGCATTCTGAGCACGGCTAACACTGCAGCAGGAGCTCGAAGTACGAATCTTCGGGAGCAGGACTGAAGCCCGGACTGAGAACCTTTGCAGAGGGACTGTGCAGGCACAATGCCCTTCCAGCACTGGATCCCAAGCCTGCACAGCAGAGACAAGAACCCTGCCCTCAGAGCAGACACTACAGGCCTGTTTCTGTCCCTCCAGCTGTGCAGAGAACGCCTTTCACCTCTCCTCATGGCCAGGGAAGCTGCTTCACCTTTCTTCCCCCATCCTTACATTCCCTGTCTGCACAGCAAGCTACAGCAACTCATTTTTCTTGGCAGTTAACACTGCTCCTTCTCAAAGTGCAGAAATCTGGACTATTTTTAAAGGCAAATCTCAAAGTATCTCTCTGTGACCAAGCTTCCCACTTCCCTTGGTGGCCACTGCTCCCCAGAGGGCTCTGCTTCACCAAACCCCACCTCACACCTCAGGCCACCTCCTCTCCAAGGTCCCAACCACATCCACGCCCCTCAGCTGTCCCTTCATGTGAGAGAACTGAACAGAATTAACACTGAACAGATCAAGTGGTGGCTCAAAGAGGGGAATCTGAGAGCTCACAGATCAAACCAGCACTTTTCTGTATTGATCTGGCGGCCATTAAAGAGACCCAAAATGTGAAACAGGAGGAGAGATAGCACAGAGGAAGGAGAAGGAATCATTAAAACCTATGGAGGAAATAAGAGGACTGTAAATTTTTGCTTATTTTAAGAAAAGCAGAAAGGTGAAGACTTCTATGAAGCTTTACAGAATAAACCGAACTTTGAGTCTGGAACCAAGCTGGGAAGAAAAAAGTAAATGGTATCTAAAGAAAAGGAAAATAACCGTTCATTTGCTAAGAATACACAGCCAGGCTGCACAAAATTGTTGTAACCATGAGGGTAGTTCAAAACAGCTGGCAGTGCTACAGAGGAAATTAGGTGTAAGATACACACTGGGGGCAGGTGACAAAAGAAAATACATTGCAAAATGGGGCCTGTGAGGGGAAAAAAGAACCAAAGAGAGAACAAACCAAGCAGGGAAAATAGAAGTCAGGTGAAGTGTGAAAATATCCATATCTCTCTGCTTACTGTTTGGGTGTTGGCAATCAGGGTATTTTAAAGAGAAGATGAATGATAGTGGAACAGGCACCAGAAGAAGAAAAATATTCGGAGTCAGGGAGAGGCAAGAAGGAAGAGGAGGGTGAGAAGGCAAGGGAGATGATGTGCGTCTGTGCCAGGGCAGTGTCCTCCCCTGCAGCCTAGGGAGGCTGTGCTCTCCAGGGTCACACACCTGGGGGGAAATGGCCAGGCCTCCCAGGGGATCCCCATCCAGAATGTCAGTGCCAGCATTGTAAACCACGATGTCAGGCTTGAATTCATTCAGGGCTCCCTCCACGTGGGTGTGCACCTTGTGCAGGTACTCGCTGTCCTCTGTGCCCCACTCCAGCTCCACTTTGCGTTTTATGGCACCTGAGGGGACAACAGAGCAAGCACTGCTCAATAAACAAGGCATTGCTTTGGGAGAAAATGCACAATTTAGGTAGGCAAGCGAAAAAAATTACATTTCGAGAAGCTCTCTCAATGCATTGCATTTTCACAGATACATGAATTAAAGAAAATTATTCAACTGCTTGTTTTCTCAGCGAATGTAAAGCGCAATGACCTTGAAAAAATTCCATTGAAGAGAGAAAATTAGATGCAGGGCAAAAACAAAAAAAAAAAAATTGAGATGCAAATGGAAAATGTTATTGAAAAACAGCTGATCTGCAAGTCCAGTTACCAATCAGCAGAGAAATCATAAAGAAAATTATTAACTTAAAAGTAACCTAAATAAAGCATAAGGCAAAGAAAACACTCAACTGCAATTGCACAGAAAGCAGCTGGGGGAAAAACAAGATAAATATCACTGAGAAATTATGAAGATGTTTTATTTTTATCACAACACTTAAAACTTCACAGCAAGGGATCATGAATTTATGTGAACTGCTTTATGAATGTATAACAAGACTCAGCTTTGCCCCAAGCATTTTCAATTTAACGTTCTTACCCTGTAATCCTACCAGAAGAGCAAATATCAATTCTTAATTTAAATCAAATTATTTCTAATGCTTCTAATAAAGCAACAGGAGTAGAAAATGAAGGCTGAGAAGGTAAAGGAAAGAAACCCAAGGTTACGCAGGCGAGTTTTGGGTGCTTTTATGGGGGAATGTGTGACTCTACCTCTGAATTAATCAAACCCATGCCAGAGCTGTTCCAAGGCATGACTTCTGCCTCACACTAAATGATGTGCAGTCTCACACCTCAAATGTGGATTCAGTCCCCACCAGGTGTGCAAGAATGCACTCAACCCAGAATGACACTTAATTACTCTTGTAATTGCTGCCTTTTGTTCTGCTTTCCATCCTTGCTCAGCATCACTGAAGCTTTTCTTTCTCATCCTGTTATTTTATATTGCATCAACGTTGGTTTCAAAGATTTTTGTTTATGGTTTCTCTGAGTTTCAGCCCTTCCTGCTTACCCTTCAGTGACCTAGTCCTATTCCTCATCCATCCTTTCTTCTGCTAAGCCTGTGTAATTCCACACTGCTTCCCCCAGGGACTCAGTATGCTTATGGCTTAGGATTGGCAAGGTGAGCTGCTCCTTTTTTTCCCTTCCCTAATGAACTGCATGGGGCAAAAAATGTGTAGAAGAGGTTCCTGCAATAAAACATGGGAAAAACGGGCAGGAAGTCCAAGGAGACAGTGATCAGTTGGAGTTTACCCTAAGGATTCAAAATCTCATGTTCAAGCCACCCCTCTTCAAAGAGATTCTCCCTGTGATCCCATTTCTGCCTGGTCACTTGTTGGAGAGGGTTTAAGGGACTTAGCCACAAAAATCCTATTTAGCCATCCTTACGCAAACTGCGAGGAACTGCAGATTGACTCTGGCCCAGCCCTGTGCACCCCACCCTTCACCTGCACAAAGGGAGTGCTGCTGTTCAGTGTGCCACTGCAGCTCAGGGCTTCAGACTTGCTAAGGAGGACTGACTCTGTTTTGGTCTTCACCCATCTGTTCAAATGCTGCCATGTGATAGATGAATAAGGCGATGTTTTTCCTGGGGGAAAAGCCCCCACACTTGCCTGCAGACATGGTGTGCTTTAGCTTAAAACCTTGAAATACTACAATTCTTAATATCTTCACCAGTCAAAAGACAGCAGTGCAATGCACTGAACCTAACTCTTGTCAAGAATCCAAACGAAGTAGGTTTTTCAGAACAACAGCATCACTGAAGGAATCCAACAGCAGAACAACTCCCCCAGCAACCCCTGACTCAGTGAACAAATTAAGCCTGCAATAAATGACAGTGTAACAGAACCAAAGACAAATAAACCTGGGGCTTTTGCATTCCAATTTAACCATTATCAAAGCCCCACTAATTAATTGTGGCAGGTCACAAGGTACAGTAGACATATCACAGCAGGGATAAACAAACCACAGCCAAAACAAAGGGGGAAGTCCCCATCCCTGCAGGGATTTAACGGTGTGGATGTGACATTTGGGGACACTGGGGGCAGCGCTGAAGGAAGGGTTGGACTCAACCTCAGAGGGACGGACTCGCCTTGATTCCCACCTTGTGGCACATTCAGATGCAGATTGTTTCCCTCACGCTCATCAAACAAGTTCTACTGGCAAGGCAACACCTGAATTTGTCGTAACTTCACTCTCAAAAGAACATGAACCCTTTTCACTCAGTGTCAGCTAATCCTCAGTGAGTTCTCTCATAAATGTAAGGTAAGGGAAAGATGAAGTTCTATCATCTCTCTTCAAATCAAAGGATTATTCAACTCGCTGCTCCAAGCTTGGGAATGGACTGCTACCAACATCCACTGACTCCTCCCCACACCCTGCACTCCAGAAAGTCATTCCTGAAGTGAGGGAAAGCCCTACAGCATGAACACTATTGTGATGGATCACAGTGAGCAGTGAAAATGATGTGAAATTAAACATAACAAAAAAAAAAAAAAAAAGAAATCCAGGTAATAGTGCTGCAAGGAAGCTTAGTAGTAAATAAAAAAGTTATGAAACAACACAGTAGGTCTGGTACATTTGGGAAGATGAATTTCAGTTATACTCACGTTTAGCAAAACCATCCCCTGGGTAAATATATCTATTGTATGCATCCATTATATAAACCCGAGGATCATCCATAAAGTCCCTCTCATGGCCATTTCCCTGAAGGAAATTTACAGTTAGCTATTCCTAGCAAGTCAACACAATTAAATTCTAGAGTAATTAACATTACAGAAGCTCTAATATTCAAAACTCCTGTGTCATTCTCTTTTTTTATAGTCCTGGAGGTTGTTTTGAGGTGTAGAGTTTTGGGGGGCTTGATAGGATCAGCCTGAAGACTGCAGGTATTACCACAAATAACATCCTTGTCTCTCTGAAGGTAATTTGCATGGATCTCATTACATGTGTAAGAAAAATAAGCAAAAATCAGAAGCTAATTGTCCTCAAGAGCACCACAAAAGCAACTGTGACCACCAAACAGATCTGTCATCTTCCAACTCTGCAATTAAAAGTCACTTTCAACTGCTGCAGGAATATTGAGTGTTCTTATGTAAGGATTAATAAATAAACAAAGCAGACTAGAGCTCTCCTGGTAACTCAAGCCTTGGTGAGGTTAAGTATTCCCTGGAAAAATTACAAACACTAACCCAACAGTTTAACGCAAGAAACTGCCTACAAAAAAACTGAACCGGGTGTAGACAGATGCTCGAGAGAAAACTCGGATTTGGAATAATTTCCCCTCCCCATTTCTGAATTTAAAAACTATTCTTTTGGCTCTCACTTATTTTCACTAATATAAAAAGAATTTTACCACAGCAATCGCTAAGATAATTTTGTTTAAATCAGTGCTTAAATAAGATAATAATAAGATAAATTTGTTTAAATCATCATACAGGACCACAGCCCCTATCCCCAGAATTTCACTTAAACTACAGAAACAGACTTTCCATAGATGTATCTGCTGTAATTCAGTTTTCATGCTGACAAATGGAAACTCTGTTTATATCTTCAGCATCTTTGATCCACGAACAGTTCATGCACACAAGCCCAGGAATATGAAAACCTCTGGGGGAACCATTTCCTTATGAGAGGTGAAACTCACCACTACACTAAGAATTGGAACAGTCACAAGGTGAGAATACCTGCATCCTTAAACAGGATCTGCTGAGCTACTTCAGACACCTCTCATCCCCCCAAGAAAGGAAACAACAGGTTGTTTTAATGTGCACACTGAGACTACCAGCACATCTGAAAACCAAAATACATTCCCAGAATTTTTCAAGACCAAACCATCCCCCACAAAGCACAAAACAAATCCACAGCCTGACAGAGAGGCTGAGGAGAACCATGAACACAAAACATCTTTCTACTGCATAATCTGTGTCCTGCTATCATGGGGATTTTAGGACACATAAGAGAAATGAGAGAAGATTAAAAACTTGCAGCCATTAGGCTTCCTCAGTGCCACGGAACTGTGTGAAAATGGTTTCTTTACACATAATAAATCACCTGAAATGCCTCAGGTTGGACATCACTTTGGTGCATTAACTGCCTTTCTAAAAATACCATTTCCTTCCTTTCAGGATTTATTTTGCAAATCCCACCAAAGCTGAGATTTGATCTCAGCACCACAGTAAATCACCAGGTGAAGAGGAATGGATCCTTTACTTCATTAGCCCCAAGCCAGGTTTAAAATTAAATCACTGAAGGTCAAATCCCTCCCCTGCAGAGGCTGCTGCAGTGACCAGGCATTCAGAACTCGCTGGGATTGTCTGGAGAGATCCTTGTTCCTCATCCCTGGATACCCGGAGTGCAACGCTGCAAGATTTTCACATGCAGCCACACGATGGAGCTGCAACTCAGGTTAATTTTATTAAACTGGCTTAAGAGGCTTTTGGACCATAAAATAATTGAAGAATCAACTCTTCACAGTTTTCATCATCTCTGATTAAGTTCGTATTCAGTGATTTTATGTTTGTATTAAAAAAAAAAAAAAGGTATTTATCACACAGTTGTATTTCAAGCAAAATACCTGCAGCACTGAATACAGGTAAACTACTCACCTGATGGGCATCCAGATCAATAATTGTGGCTCTAGACACTCCTTGTACTCTCTCAAATAAGAACTGGATATACAAGCAAGGAAAAACAAAGTTAGGTGACAGATTGCACTGGAGGCTCAACGACTGCACAGTGCAGGACTGTTGGAATTTGAATGTAGGGCACATCTATTTGTCTCAGTCACCAAACAGACTGAGATATGCTTCTCACACATTTAATAAAAGCATCTCATTGACAGACATAAAAAGACAATTAAAAAAAAAACAACCCAACAACAACCCTGCACATTTCCTGTACAGATATAAGAGAGAGGCCAGGCCCACCCAGGGATACAGAGCTGATGGTGCTGCCACAGGCTGGAGTGGAACCAGTGACAGCAGCCAACTTCAACAGCCTAAAATTCCGTGTTTAGAAAAAGCTGCTTTAAGGATTGTGTGCCTTAGAGCCACTTTTAGTGACAGAATTCATTTCTTATTTTGTCTGAAAAGAAAAAAAATGGGTTTTGCTTCTTTGAATCTTAACTTTGCTAAGTTGCTATCTTTAATGTAGATGTGGTAAAACCCAAAGATTTGGTACAAACTGGCACTCACTGTAATTTCTCAATCTGTATTTCAATGGTAGGTGAAAAAACAACACTGTGGGTTACTTTTGTTACTCTTCTGCAAATTACCACGTACAGAAATTAGGATGTTATGTCACATGATTGTGCTGCAATCATTAGAGCTCTTTAATGTTTGATTATTACTGATACTTTATAAATATTCTAGTATACAAATATACCATAGCTCATTTGATAAACTAAGCCTTAGTTGGAGAAGACTCTTACTTCAGCCATTCAACAGCTAAATACCAAATGCAATTCATTCCCATTTGGTGACTATTTTGGAGTCACTCACATTTTTATTCATGAATCTAAACCAGTCTGAGCCCTGTACGGTGCAGCTTGATTCAGAGAGGGGATTTTGGTCTCTGCATTTGTCTTGACTGTAACCACTGAAATCAATGTGGAATGTCCAGGTTCACCAGCAAGGCCAGGAGAATTATCACTGAGGATATTAGAAATCCATCTGGTTTGATTTGGAGTGGTTTTTGCAAGACAACATTATCAATGCAATTACAGAGGTGTCAATTTACATTGATAATTCTGACCCCTGCAACTCTTCCCTTCCACTTTACAAACTCTCCATATCCCATTTCCTGCCCATCTGGAAATGGCTTCATTTTCTCCTTTTAGGATGTAAATTAGGAATTTATGTGGATTTCTCCTCCATTTGCACAAACAGCAGAAAACTTAAGAGCAGTTCTTACCTTGATGGCCAGTGTGATGTCAGCATATGCACAAAATCCTCCCCCTTTGTCACTGGAGCAGTGATGGAAACCACCCCCTGAACAGGAAAACATGAAGGGGTGAAAAGCTACATACTAAACAAAAGCCAGGTACTAAAAACATTGGCGGGCTTTGCAAAGAGATGTAAATGAAAATCAGGTGCTTTTAGCACACCATTTAGGATATCGCTGAATTTGTACTCACCCACGTTGATGGCCCAGCCTCTATCCACAGCAAGCTTTCCTGCCTTAAAAAAAAAAAAAAAAAAAATTACAGTTGGAATTCCATAAATGAATGAGGCAACACTTAATGTCTGCTTCCACCCCAAAACACTCCTGGCATTCCAACGTGCTGTGGAATTTTCAGATCTTTCACCACTGAAGCAGATCCCTGAGTACAACCCTTAACAAAAGTACCCTCAACATAAGGAGCTGAAAGAGCATTTGCTATGTCCTCTGTATTTCCTCCTCTGGCAGCTGGAAAAGGGAAAGGGCAGTGCTGGGAAGAGTGTAAAATGAGGAAGAAGCTCCTGGTGTCCTTCTTGTTCATGCACAAATAGAGGAATGCAAGCTCGAAATCCTGGAACACAGACATAAAAACCACAGTTCCAGCTGGGGATGGGATCAGACAAATGCTCCAGTGTGAAGTGTCCTGGGACTTCTTTTATTTTTTATATGATAGAACACGCAGGGTATAGAATATTATTGATCTCTACCCCTCCAGTACAGGAAAACTATGCCTCTATCTCGCCTTTGAACTCAAATGACATTCAGGGAAGGGAAAGTATTGACAGAGAAGAGATACACAAGGTTTAAATGATGGAATTTTAACTTAATTTGGCCAGGGAGAGTCAAACAAATGTTTAGTGCAGCATTCCTTAACTTGTCTGTTAACAGTAATATTACTTCAAGGTATTAATAGTTACAAATGTAAAAAAAAACACGTGTGGGGAGAGAAAATATTTAAAAATTGATTATTTTTTGTGCGTAGTTATGGAAAGAAAAGATTACACATCCTATCCAAAATGAAGTTTGGACAGTCTTTATAACCAATATTTGCATTTGAACAGTTTTAATTCAGTACTAGGACAACTATTGGGATGGCAAACATGATCCTGCTATGATCATGCCAACTTACACAAATTAGATCTTGGGGAAAGACTGCAGTTTCTGAACTATAAAACCCATTAAGTCCCAGGGAGAACACATTATCTGCGATTTATCACACTTCCTAGGGATTCCTCACCAAAACCCAATCTTCCCAGATTGCTAAAATATCATTAAAAAGTAGAGAAACTCAACAGGAATTTTTGTAATAAACAGGCCCATCAGGAATAGCAGAAAATTGCACTTCTGACTCGTGCAGAATCAGAAGTACCCTACAAATTTTATTGTCTGATGAATCAAAATCGTTTCTAAAGTACATTCGTATTTCCCCACAAAAAAAAAAAAAAAAAAAAATAACCACATGGCCTCAAGATGAATCCCTAAGTGCCCAGGAGTGGCATCTGTGTGTCAGGAGCCATGAGAAAAACCAGACCACTGGCGGGTCACCTCTCTAACTGGTGAACACACACCTGGGAGTTAAAGGTAACACAAGCACGGTGAAAAACATCCCCAAACTAGAGGAAAGCGTTGTCTAGCTGCAGCCAAGCTGAAAGAGGCTTCACACACACTGAGGTCCTGTCAAGAAATGTCCAAGGCAGAGCATGAGGCAGCTCTAAACTCTCCCCAAGTTCCTCTCTCTCAGACCATTCCCTCCATTGCTGTGACAATCCTGCAGTGACAGCGTGGCTGGAATGAGAGGAAACTCTGCAGATCCCTGCTCAGCAGGACTTGCTCTGAGTGACAACCAAGTCTTTTTTTTAAGCACGTTGAACTCTATGAAAGTCTTTCTCCCTTCTCCTCCCCATCTCTGCTTTTGGCAGTCCATGCCTACTAAAGGAGGCAGCACTTTTGTTACCTGGCCTGTCACCATAATCCAATACATCTGAAGACTTAGCCAGAACCCACCAGGTTCTTTCAGAATTCAAATTCTTAAATAGTCCTTAAAAAAAAAGTTGGTTTAACTTTTGTATCTCCCAGTCTAACCTTCAAGTTATATATCTAGGACAATAACAAATAATAATAATAATAACAACAGCCTGCAATAAACCCTGTTCCTGTACCTGGCACAGCAGCGCTGTCCAAGGCTGACAATCTGAGTTACATAAACACCACAACTCCCAGGTTTACAGTCTTTGATGGACAAATTTAAATATGATAAAAGTGGATCAAGAGCACCTTACCATTATTGTTCCTCCTGTCTGGGTTCGTAGAGGCTTCAGAACTTTTCTCTGAACAACAAAATTGGGAAGAAAGGCAACTGGTGGAATTTCTGTGATTGTAGCCACAACAAATGACCACTGCAAGGGGGAAAAAGAGAGTTCCAATTAATGGAGTCTGGTTTAATGATGACACTTAGCTCTCTCATTAGTTGTTATTTACTGAAAAGGTGCTCACAGCCCCTTAGGAAGAGTTTTAATTCCATTTTTAGATGGAAGTGACCACAGCAGTTTTTATTAGTGACCATCCTCACGTTTTTAACTATGAGAATCATCACTTTCCAGAATTTAGTATCAAACTGTATTAAATCAGCAATTTTTCAGGAAGGCAGTATTATGTTCAGAAAATGTAATATCCCTCAGATTGGGAGGAACTGCAAAATGTCCTTCAGCTACACTTGATATATTGTTCAAACCTAAAATATCTATTCCTGTGTGGAATCAAAAGGATATACCAAGGAGAAAGCAAACACAAACAAACAGACAACTGAACGAAGAAGTTCAAACACTTAAGTGAACACACAGTGCAAACTTTAGCACAGAGAACTGATTAAAATTTATTTAGCATATTAAACACTTCTGGAAAATGTTTCAAGGAAACATTTTGTTCAAAAGTCTTCAAGGTTAGAACACAAAATATTTGCAATATGCAAATGCTTTTTTTGCAAACACATTGATTACTTCAAAGAACTTCCACTAACACTGCTACCAGTGATAACACCGCTAAATATATTTCAAAGCTTAAGTCACAAGCAAGGATATACCTGCCCAACCAGTACTGAAACACCGAGGGACTGAGGATTATGACTCGCTGCCACTTACAAAGAGTCGAGCAGATCCTGTTTTCTGCAACATTAGGAGCTGTCAGGAGACTGAGGGCTGCCCCATTCCTGAGCTGGTCACAGCTGGCAGGATGTACAGGTGGGCAGTTTGCACCGAAGGCAATCACATCCCCATCTCAGGCTCCTCTGATGATCAAAGCAACTCCCCAGTTAGCAAGATTTCAATTACCAGTTACTATTGGGTAGGTGAAGGGGTGGCATTGTTCATTAAGTGCCTAAGCCCTAACATTATTTTGCCAACAGTTAACTTCAAAAATCTCTCTACTTTTATATTTGCAAGGTATTATTTTGTTATCATCTTATCAGCTGCCCGTCACATGGTGCTTTAGTTATTTTTTAGTACAGTCAATCTCGATAAAGTCCCTTTGCAAGACATTTTAGCTTTTAAAGATGCTCATTATTAAAAACTATATTCAATCCTGTTGTTCTAAAATGGATATGAAAAGGTCACATTTGGATAGAAATCAATTTGACCTCAAATGTGAACAATAATCCCACAGGAAGCTTTAATGAAGTTTAAAGTAAAGTTAATGTCAACAGGGAGAAGTGGGAGCAATCATGACTCAAAGCAGAAATGATGTAGCTACAGGTTTTTAAGTGGAGGTGAACAGTCCAGGTGTGGTGGAGTTTTGGCACCCAGGCTCACTGGTCACAGCTGGGGCCATTCCTGCTGCCACTCACTGTCCACACCTGGGATTAGTAATTCCCAACAGATGGGGGAAGTCACCAACTGGGAGCAAAGTCTGGCAGTTCAAAAGGCAGCTACAGGTGAAGGAAAACGTTTCTCCACTTAGTAACTGAAAATCTGTGGAATATTTTATGCTTTTTTTCTTCAGTGTGCTGGTTTTGTTTTCCAGGATTTCCCACAATAAATTCCCAGACCAGCTTTATCCTCAGCATTTGCATTTCAGTGTTTGCTCACTTATGTTACCATAGAACTTCTCATAAATAAAAAAGGAAAGGCACAGTCTGAAACTGGCTCTAACCTCATTGCCTACCTCCTTCCCGAGGTTCAGAATGCTGACAGGCAAGAAATTCATTATTTTACGTAACACTAGGAAAAGGCAGCAAGTGGAAAAGTACTGCAAGCAAACTACCCACAGTCCAGTCATCACCTTGGAGACATAAACTCCTCAGAGGAATAACTGAGGGAGAATCACCTCAATTCAAAAGGCCAAACTTTGTTTTAAGGACTGAGCAGGGAAACAGGGAGACCCTTCCTGCCAACACAGACCTGATTTCCAGCAGCAGAAGTACCTTGCGCACGCTTTTTGTTTTTCTTCACCCAACACTCAGCCGGCCTTTCAGCTGCTGCTAAGACACCAATCACCACCTACTCTTGCAAGTGTAGGCAATTTCCTACCAAATTCATGTTCAGATTTTAAATGAACACTCAAGTGATCCATTATTTTAGGAGACCTGGGCATTCTGAGACAGGCAAGCAACTTTGCAGTCTTCAGATCTGATCTAATATAAAACTATACCATTTATAGGTAATTGTCTGGATTTAAAGGAAAAATAGCACAGTAGTCTTTGTATAAGGCAATAAAGAGTTTTCACAGGGCTTTTTCATGTCTAGGATGTTATTTTGCTTTTGCAACTAAGCACTTTTATCTTTGCTGCTTGTCAGGAATCTGCTGCCATGACCAAGACAACATCTTCCAGTTCCTACGCTTGTGGGAAATACCCTCTCCAGAAAAGGGGCAGAGGAGACACCCAGTTAATCCCATCTGGATACACACAACAGTGCTGGTCTTGACCACAAGACACAAGTTATCCACACAATTCCCTGTGAAGCCATCCCATAGGTACTGAAAATATGATGGCATTCCAATCTGAGCTAGGCACATTAAACCCTGCTTCAATGAAGTGATTCAGTAAAAAGAGGTGGGTGGTTCTATGGAATTAAAAGTTCAATATCAAGAATAGCTGCAGTAATACCAAATCTAACGATGCATGAAATTGCATGTAACTTCACAGCACAGAATGAAGAAGCGTAAGAGAACTCAGAAAAGCAGTTAAGAGTGAAAAAGTTCACACAAAAAACAGATCACTTATACAGAAAAATAAAACATTCCAGAAATAGCAATCCAAGGACTCTTCCACTGTGAAAAGGCATGGGTGACTCAAAATAACTTCTTTTGAGTTACGGAATGGAAGATTTCTCTCACAAATCCATTCTCTGCCCTCCAAGCAGAGTTGCAAAGTAAAACTAATGTCACCTGCACTCATCTACTACCCAACTCCAGCCACAGAAGACTGGATAGATTCAGAACCAGAAATCTCACATGTTTATGTTTTAGTTACACCGAAGTTAAACAAACAACCGGGTGTTTTCTTTAGAAATATACAAGGAATGTTCTTCATCCCCTCTGCTGTCCTGTGTGAGCTGGCTCTGGAAACCTTCACAACAGATAGTGTGCTTGGTAATGCCCTCACAGTGATCTTTGGGCTCCCTCCATATTCCACTGACACAGGCAGTGTCTGAGTATGAAGCCAGTACTTCCCCCCAACAGACTGACCACAGAACCCCTACACAGATGCTCTGTCAAGATTACATAACCCCAAACCCCAGAAAACAATCCCTGCACTAGAAAACATCCAATGAAGTACCCCATGTTAGTGGTTTCTACTGTATCTTCAATTTCAGAACCGTATTTTACCAGAGTACAACAAAATTTACACTGCTCAACACTAAAACCCTGGCACTAACAAAAATTATTACTACTCACATCTCAGACATTCTAATTTTCCCTGTGTTTAATTTCCCTGAAATATCCTTTCAGCTCACCTATTCAATATGGCAAACCCTCCTTCCCCTCCATACTGTGAACTGCCCGGTATTTCTGTGGTTTTCTTTCAGTGTTCTCAGGAACAATGTTATCAGTGTGATCACCAGATCCCATTCTGTAGCTGGAAGGCTGATTTAAAACAAGACATGCACTGCCTTTGACATTTGTTCTGGACAGTTTGCTGCAAAAACACACAAACAGGTACAGCACCTTTAATTTATTAAGGTAGCGCCTGGTGTGGACAACCAAGAGATCTTCATCAGTCGCCTCTCGTGCCTGCACAATCAAGTCATCTGCAATTAGTTTTTCTTCTGCAACAGGAGAGAAATAACAATTGGCATTGTACAGCACTGCTCAGCTCCCCATGTCCCCAGCACTCTGCTCTGACCTCAGCGTGGAAACGTCTTCTGTCACGTTTATTGCTGGCACGACTTTAGGTTGTTCAGGGTTTGCAAGTTTCCCAAATACACCCCCTCTGTCACAGGTAAGCTGTTCAGGTAGTGTGTATTTGAGAAATATTGTGTACAGAAAGTTTTCAGAGTGTGCTAAGATCACGGGAAGCTCCCCTCTGAACTGGAAGGACAGACAGGTAATGACAGAGGATGAACATACGCTGGAATCACACAACTCCTCACAGGTTAGGGCTTGGTGCTTGTACGCCAAAGACTCATCGTTATTTTAACATGCTTTAAGAAATCCCACAGTTTATACTAGGATTTAATCCCCTAAATCATACAAGAATAAAGTAATAAATCAATATTCAAAACAAAGTAATGGCTTGAGTGTTCATGGAAGCAAATAAGCTTAACTAGGATATTTCTACCACCCCCTATCTCGATCTAATTTCAAGAAAAAACAATGAGCAGCTATTAATTCTTTCCCTTAGAGACCAAAAGATTATTTTAAAACTTAGTTTTATAAGAGCAAGTTACTCCCAAGAATTCAGAATGAGTGCATATCATCACTACAAACAACAATTATATGGAATCCCACCGATCTTCCCAGGAAAATTTTGATATTTAATTGCTGCACAGCTGTAGCCTTCTAAGCCTGTATCTCTTCTTAAATTTTATACTTGGAGGAGAAAGAAAACAACTCGGAAATGTGAGAGATTTTCTCTGAAGTGTTATACAAGAACAGCACCTGCAACAGCATTTGTTTTGGCAAGCTTCTGATTCTCCTGACTGAGGCCTGAGGAACAATTCATTCATGCACTGGTGTCAAACAGAGCCAAACTGCTGCCAGCTGCCTTCTGCAGGAGGGGAAGGTGCTCTGCAAAGATGTTCACTGCTGATCTGCTCGGTGACAAGGCACGGGGGAGGTCAGCTGGTGCCAGGGATTGCTACAGAGCCAGAGTAAACCCAGCGCTCTGGAGCATCCTGGGGTATCTTCCTCCTTTCAAAGCAAGGACAGTCAAACAATTGGGGAAACTCATTTTCTGTGAACGCCTGAGACACTTGGGAATAGACATGTCACACAGAAAAGAGCTGGAGGAAAAGACTTTACACAGAAGAAACAAAGACAAAGGTTCTGATTAATAAAGAAAACTGTTGTGGAACCCAAGACTAAATTAAGGTTGTTAGAGGAAAAAGCCAAAACTCAGCTACTAAGTTGTTAAGAGTGTTAAAATTATTTGACCTCAGTCAAAAGAATACAAGTCAGGCTGCAGTGGGAAGGGCAATCCTGAGCTGCAAAGGATCATCAGCTGAAGGAGTCATTAAGCCCACATAAAGAGAAGAGGCCTGGCTCTGGGACAATCAACAGCCTTTGTCCTGGCAGGAGAAAAAGCCTTTTTTTTTTTTTTTAACCTTTGATGAGCGAGCTTGTGCTTTAAAGGAAGAGATGCCAAGATTTCACAGGCCCTGATCCTGCCCCTGCTTCTGACACTTGCATCTCCTTAATGCATTTCTACCTGTATCCTCCAAATGGTTTAAACAGCAATAATTAGAAGCATCATAAAAAGCTCTGCCTGTACCAGAGGGGCCTCAAAGTTCTTTCCAAACATCATCAGAGCAATAGGATAGGCTGCTGAAGAATGGACTGAAGGGCCACAGCTGAACTTTGCCCTCAGCCTGAGAAGCCCAGTGTGCAATCCAGGCTGAGTAAGTCACACCTGCAGCAAACCATCATTAACACCGGGTGTTTCAGCAGCCACAGGAATGCCCCAGGGCCTGCTACACCGCCTGTAAATTCAGGGGAGCACAAGGCTGTAGGAAGCCACACACTCGAATTCAGCTCTGGTAAGCCCAACCTTAGTCTGCACTAACCACATCATTTTCATTAGGTTTTGTGCAAATGTTGGTTCAGGAGGCACCTTCTGTCATTTTACCTTTCAGGAAATTGATGACTTTGCCCCATTTCCCCGCATCAAAGGGGTGCAGCTTCTCCAGCCCCATGAAGGTGATGTTGTAGTCCGGGGAGTACACGATGGGCCAACATCCCGGCGGGGGCTCCTCGTACAGCTCCGTCCTGTGGGGCCTTGGCCAGCAAACACACACCAGTCACCACCTCAAAAAAACATTCACCGCTTCTGCGCTGAAGGCCCAGTGTCACCCAATACCGGCTTTGTAATTCTTAAACGTGGCATTTCCAACAGAAAAATGGAAACATCTGGTTCTCTCCCCTTGTGTTTCCAGACGTGCCCATCAGCACCTCTGCCTTCAAAGGTGCACCCAGCTTGCAGACAACATAACCTTCAATACCTGCATAACTACACTGCTGTTTTAAATTCTGTATCAAAACACAAACCACGATGCTTCTAACAACAGAAACTTGGAAAGATTCCTACACTCCTTTCCTAGAAAGCAACAAACTATTTTGTGACCATGTGAGCAAACTGGTAAGCCTTAGGTTTTATTTGCAGAGCGCAGAACCAGAGGGCATGCTCTTAACTCCAGATGTCACACCTGTAACCCTTAACCGATACTTCCCTTAGCTCCCCCCTCCGAATTACTGTATTTTCCCATCACCAGGAAGCACAGCACAGCCAGCTCACAGCCCTCCTTCCAAGCCGCTCACCAAGGCGGCGGTGCTGCGCTCCGTGTTTACAAACAAACCAACAAACACCAACTGTTTGATGACCGCTGTGTGCACAGGTGGGTCAGCAGGGCGGGCCAAGGCTCAGAGGAGATTTTGCGCTCACACTCAGCCCGTTCCACCACCTGCGGGTTGCCTCCTGTGCCCCAAACCCCACCGAGCCATGCCGCGACCGCCCCCGCCCCCCCGAAACTTAAAGTTTGGAAAAGGCTTCGCAACAGTCTGTGCAAGACACAAGAGTCTTTTGTCAGGTGAACAATGCAAACAGAAACACCCTCATTTCCAGTCTGAACACGCTCAGAACTACCCTTTCAAAACGCTGTTAGAAGCAAACCAAAGGAAACACGAGGACAATGGAGGTTTTTCACCAGAAGGCGCAGCCCGGCGCCCACACAGCGCCCCCACTGCGGGCCGGGGCTGCGAGCCCTTCCCTCGGCCCTCCCCGCGGCACGGGGCGGGGAAGACGCTGGCACAGCCCCGGCTCCCACAGCGGGGCCTGCAGCCTCGGCCCTGCAGGGCTGCACAGCTAGGTGGTTTTCCCGGAGGCCGGGGCGCTCCTGGCGGGACACCCCGTTCCCGGAGGAACGGCCCGTTCCCCGCGGGACTCGTCTCCGCCCGGGGCCGGGCCGCCGTCAGGCCGGGCCCGCGGGGCTCGGGGCGCTGCCGCGGCCGCAGCCCGGCCCTGCGGCTCCGCGGCCGGGCAGTGCGGGCCGGTTCCTCCCGCCGCCCCCCGAGCCGCCGCCGCCGTCCCCGGCGCCGCTCCCCGTGCCCCGGTGCCGTCCCCCGTGCCCGTACTCACATCCCCGCCTCCGCCGGGCCGCGCAGGGAAGGGGCGGCCGCGGCTCCGCCCGGCGCGGGGCGGGCACACGCGGTAACCCGGGCGGGGCCGGCGGCGGGGCCGCGGGCGCGGAAAGGCGTGTAACTAACGCCCGCCTGTGCCCGGCGTGCACCGGATCTCCACCGTGGAGATCCACTGCTAATACAGCCTCAGAGCCCGAAGGCGTTTGTAAAGGGAGCGGCGAAGCGCAGCACAAGCCGCCGGTCTCACGTCGGGGGAGTTAAAGAAACGCAACGTCGAGGGCCTCAGGGCGATTCCGCACCAAGGGCATCTTTGGACAGGAAAATCCGGACCTCGTTGGAGCGGTGTGTCTCTATAACAGGCCAGTCCGATGCACCAGCCAAACTGGTGGTGAGCGGTATTATCAAACCACCTGCAGTTTTGTTGTTAGAGCTCTCAAGAATTCGTCAAGGTTACTGAGAAAACAACAGGATCGAAAATAAGAAGAGAGCCTGAGAAAATGTCTGCAAAAAATGTAAACGCTGGATAGGGGAAGCGCAGCGTGAGGATGGACACTTGACCGATTGGATGTGCTGAAGGATGTGTGCCTGCCTCAGGAACAAGCACCTCGGCCAAGCCACAGATGCCCACGTGGACAGTAGACCTAGAATCTATATCTGCCGTGTATTGTAAACAATAAACAGCTTCTGTTAGAATCATGTCGATTCGGTTATTCAGTGGCGCATTTCCCCCCTGCACCTCCTTGTGAAACAAAATTAACATTTGATACCAGTAGGTCCTACTGGGTCTGCAGCAAAATGAGGAAAGCAAAGGTGAAACAGTGATCCTACACCTAACAGCAGCGGAACTGCCCGTGGTTTTGACAGGTCAGGATTCACCCCAGGGACAACACCACTGAATTCAGGCACGCAAGAAAAATAACCTACTTTCAAGTCAAAAGCCAATTTCTAAGCGTAGTTAACTAATCCTGCTTGAGTACATACAACAAGTATTTCTTACACAGTTGTACAGCTGAATCAATAACATAATGAAAAACGGTCCATCAACAGGAGCAGTATCTATGAAGCCCGGGATAAATGGCCAGAAGCACTCTTTTCTCTGGAGGAGTAATGTCTCTTTATGAGAGTCTCTGATAAATGTCTTTTTTTTCTTAAAATATGCTGCCTTTGGCTTGGCATTCAGCTTTGATGGATGCCTGGGCTTCACCTTGGTATTTACTTAGCAGCAGGAGACTGTTAGACCATGAAAACATTCTATCGCTTTGACATTATCTTTTAATTAACATTTCTTTTGTTCTGGTCCTTTGTGTGCTCACCTCAGTATTCCTGCAGCACATCTACCTTTTCTTCCTGGTTCCTGACTACTTAGTACTTGGGACTTAATTAGAGTGTGAGTGTTTGGTTAATGAGCTGCACACATAGCTCGTTAATGTTTTAAGCCCTCCACGGGAGGCTTCTACCATGTTCGTATTTAATTTTCATTTATATTAACTATTACTTAAATTAAAAATCAACTGCCAGACTAGTTTCCATGTTTCTTGGATGTCATATATTGCTTTGGAACACTTCCAGGGATGGGGGCTCCACCACTGCCCTGGGCAGCCCAGTGCTTGACGACTCTTTCCATGAGGAAATTCTTCCTAATGTCCCTCCGGGATTTTCCCCTGCACAACTTGAGGCCGTTCCCTCTGTTCTCTGGGAGCAGAGCCCGACCCCTCCGGCTGCCCCCTCCTGTCAGGGAGTTGTGCAGAGCCAGAAATTCCCCCTGAGCCTCCTTTTCTCCAGGCTGAGCCCCTTTCCCAGCTCCCTCAGCCACTTCTGGGGCTCCAGCCCCTTCCCAGCTCCGTTCCCTTGTCTGGACACGCTCCAGCCCCTCGAGGTCTTTCTTGTCCTGAGGGCCCGCTGCAAGAAGTTGTGAAGTTCTGTGATGGTGATATCACTTCAACATGATGAACGGCGAAACGGGATAAGGGATTTTTCCCTATCAAAAACCAGTGACGTTATGGGCTAAGGTCAGTGGTAGGAAATTCATGCCACAAAGAAAGTTGGGGCTGTGGAACACCGACAAAACCTCTGGGTCACCTCCTACAGATGAAGCAGTGTGATGCCAAATTAAGAGTTGATGCGAACTCACAGCGTTACTTCCTTGAAAATTCCCACTTAGTGCCTGGAGCTGGAATCCCGCAGAAGTTGGGATAACCCCAGTGGATGCGATCAGGCCTGACATGTGCAGCTCTCCTCCTCCACTGCACGGAGGCAGCTGAGCTACTCCTGAATTCCCTCTCCTCTCCTGTCACCAGAGCCTGTCCTCCACAGAGGAAAAAAAGCAGTGTGTGAATCAGCTCCTTTTGGTTCGCCTGTGAGATGCTAAATACCATTTAGCAATTCAACATTAAAGGCCAAGGCACCTTCAAGACTGACATAAAAGCCACTTCACTAATAGTTTGCCTTCAAACCTCTTCGAGTTGAGGCTTTTGATACAGGTATCATCAAGAAATCTGTCAATAAAATCAGGAAACGCTTGTAAAGAAACATATAGAAAAGGGATTTTTTTTTTATTTACACTGGGACTGGATTTTCCTATTAAAAAAATCGGAATAGTAACTCATTACATGAATTTCTACAGTAATATAATTGGTGTTTTTCAAACAGGAAATAATAATTTGAGAGCCCCATGCTCCTTTAATCCCTTTGATCCTGCGGCCTTTGATCTACCATGGGGTGACATGACTGAGATCAGGCATTTTCTTTGGTGATGTGTTGAAAATGTGAAATTACTGATTCCTGTAATCCAGCAGAGCAGAAAAAGGTCTGAGCTTTTTATAGCTCAGAAACTGATAGAGCTTTCTTCCCTTGCTCAGAGCCACTGGAAATGTAAGGCCGGAATATTCCTTAAAGATAAGATTCTTTTCCTTACAGTGTTATCTTCACTCTAATTAGCCTAAGGCCGTCTCCCTCTCTGAATTACACCTAACTGAAATCCTCACTTCTTAACGATTTGGCATGATCCGCAAACTGCTCTGTGCCTTCAGTGCCGTGCAGTTTTCAAGATGAGAAATGTGGGCTATTGCAACAGAATTCAGATGATACAAACCCCAGCAAAGGTTTCTCCAAAACAGTTTTTAATTTCAGATTCACTGGAGGGATTCAGCTCAGTGCCTTGAGGAAGCCATGGCACTTGATTTTCCCTCATACACTGTAAACATCTGCAAGTCACTATCAAACTGGAGAAAATGGTGTTTAATACAACAAGGTGCTTTCTGAAGCAAAAAGAGTTTTCAAACAAGTGATTCATTTGCAGCTCCCTTCAGAGGTGCAGTCTGCTACTCTCTGGCTGAACATGAGCATGGGGGGAAATACAATTAAATTAATTAATAGCACATTCTCTGCTGTATCAGATTCATCTCCAAATTAATTTGTAACCATTCTCCCAGAGCATACTTATAAATGTTGGCATGGTAAATAGTTTTTGCAATTTCATTGCCAATTACAGACACAACGTGAACTCTGGTATTGTTATCTATCAGAATGAAAAGGATTGTGCAGAACACGTACAGTTTTCAGTCCTAAGAACAACTGGGTACACAGAAATTGTTTTCATCTAATAATCAGCATGGTCAGCTGAGAACATTTTGTTGATATTTGACCTGTTCTGATTTTAAGTGCTCTGATAATCTGAGTGATAATTAGTCTCTTTATAATAAGTAAGTGGTGAAGTGCAATGCACATTTCTGCCCCACCTTTTCCAAGTATATTCAAAAGAAACACATTCACTCAGCTGATTGAAAAAATGTAATAAACAGTTGGAAAATGGTTAAAAGTACACTATATACAACTTAGACTACCAGGAGGAGGTTTAATCTCAGATTTCAGGACATTTTTTGTTTCTGATGGCCTTCAGCACCTTTCCCTTTTACCATTGTTACACCGGTATTGGACTGGATCAAAGTGGACCTGGGGAGGGAAATGCAGTTTCACGTTCTAAAGCTATCACAGAATCCCAGACTGGTTTGCGTTGGAAGGGACCTTTAAGATCACCTAATTCCAACCCCCTGCCATGGACAGGGATGTCAGTCACTACATCAGCTTGCTCAGGGCCTCATCCAGCTTGGTATTGACCACTTATAACCAGGAGCAGGGACTTCCTGCTACCAGCAGCACAATCATCACTTGCAATGACTTGGAACACTTCTGCTGCCCCAAGAGAAGCCCGGGGTTCAGGAAATGAGGTGTGGCTTGTGGGAAGAACCATCGTGGCACAAAACATCCTCAAGACATTTCCCAATCCATTGCTGCTTTTCACTATTTTCTTATTTCTGTGCTAGTTTTAGATTCATAAGTTGCACTCTAACAATGCCTCCAGAGATACCCTGGAGGAATTTCAGTGTTCACCTGAGCACAGCTGAGAAAAGCAAGAGAACTGCGGCAGTGTGAACCAGGACTAAAGAACCTGGAGTTATTCCAAGCTTTGGAGTTTCCTAAGCTCAGAACTGTCCAGAAACTCCTTCAGAGTCAAAGGCCTTCAGCTAAAATTCCTCCCCGGCGCCTGTGAGGTGTTCCCAGGTTTAGATAAGGATGTCTTGTGATAACCAGATGGGACATTTTATTTGTTCTCAACTATCACAGCACAATTCAGACACAAATTATCAGGTAGCTGAATTTATTTATTGACTTTACTAGTATTGATGCAGAACTGGATGTAATGCTCACAAAAATTAGAGGGAAGAGACAGGATTCTGCCACAGTGCTCTGCTTTGTGCCCAGGAAACTCTTCAGGAGGCCAGGGATCTGTGAAGCAAAGGTAATCCCCAGCAGCAAGAAAAGGAAGTGTCAGAGAGGAGCCTGCAGCTCTGAGCAGCCAGAGCAGGACTTTGGGGTGTCGTGGTGCATGACCAGAGGAGCTGTCAGAACCCACCCACAATCTGGCTGTGACACGTGTTGCTGCATCACACTCCCACATGTGATTTGTGTTTATTTTCCTGAGAACAAGATAACATTTCACAGTTGTATGCAATAAAAATTCCTACTGGTGAGGAACCATGAGATAGATGGAAATACATGTATATTTATATATAAAAATAGTAGAGGTGATGTCAAGAAATACTTGCTTTTTAGAAAGCTTGACAGGCAGGAATCCTTCATAAATTTCAGATAAAGCTGATCCCTTCTGTTTTCCTCACCATCTTCCATATGACTAATAAATGCAATCAAAACAAAAGAAAAACATGTTTTTCGAGCATCTCAGGAAAATTCCTCTTAATGTGTAAGGAGCAGCTCATTTGTTGTTATTATTCCACAGGCAGTAATTTTGACAAAGAGGTTCTGATCACACAGCACTTCTAAAGCTCTCTTTTTTTCTCAGGCTAGGAGGCTGCTCATCAGCTGAAGGATTCCAGTGACCAGCAATTAGCATTCTTCTCATTTAGGAACCCTGATTACACCGATTCTTGTGTTAGTGCTGCATTAAGGGTAGTTTATACCATCTTGATTTGGGGTATGAGGTGATTTAAAGCAGCAGCAGGGAGCAGAGACTTTTCTTACTTCTCTCAGTACCAGAAAAATCACCAAAATAACAGGTAAAAGCAATTCAGCTCCCTGCCTGATCACCTGCTGAGTGTTCCAGGCTTCCATTTCTGCTTCCCCACTCAGCCTTTCATTCCAATCAGTAAAATTCAGGAGAGTATTTGTTGCTCTCTCCAGTTTAATTTTTTTTTTCTTATGAAGAGATTAAGGTCGAAGTGCCAGAAGTTGCAGGCAGAGCAGGGAGTGCATGATCTTAATATTTTTTCCTCCACTGTTGAAAGGAGGTGGCTTGAATGGCCTTGCTTTCCCTCCACACTGAGTTCTAAAATCAGCACAGGCTCCATTGTCCACTGGTGCATTTAGTAGTATTAACATCACTACTCCTACTACTACAAGCACTACAACTTCTCTGGCTTGCAGAAATGTTGACATCTGTTCACTACTGGTGGGTCTTGGATGGGTGGATGAGACAGAAAAAGAAGTTAATTATTCTTCAACAGACCATGGCTTGAATTACATGCAGTAGGTAATGTTTCAGGGCACACTCTGGAATAACGAGGAGAAAAAAACCTGTTTTCTAGCAGCCCATCTTCTGGCAAGCTGTTACTGGTTTATTTGAATATTTGCACGACTGAACAGTGGCAGTTGGTGAAAAAGAAAACAAATGGTGTTCTGGTGGTTTTTTCTTCTGAATGGATTTATAAGGAGATAAAATCCAGTATTTCCCTCTTCACAGTGCCAAATTAACCCAAATTGGAAGCCACCTTCACATAATCCCATCTGAACACTTGCAGTATGCTTCATTTGTTTAAATTGCCAGGACAACCAAGCCTTTGGGGAGGCACCTTCTTCACAGTTTCAGGTGTGTTTCAGCTGAAGGCCAGAGGCACGACATCAGTCATCACAGATTACTTTTATTCCACTGTATACGCTCTGTTCATTTGGTGCAATGCCAAAAAAGCGTCCTCCAGAGAGTCCCGCAAAACCTCCCTGCATGCTTTGTGTTTGAGATGAATTAACAGACACCTGAAGCTACAGATCATTGGGAACAAACTCCCTGGCAAATACCTGGCTCCAAAGCTGCAGGATTGGGAGTTGCCCTGGCTGGGTTTGAAAGCAGCTGCAAGAAAACACTTCCCAGAGATTGATGGTGTCTCCTGGCAGTGCAATACACTCTGCTTTTCACTGGCCTTGCTCTTTGCCTCTTCTGGAGTGCTTGGGCAGAGCTGACTGCTGCCAGTGATGCAGGCAGGGATAGGGACTGTCTGGCCCTGGCAGCAGAGACACTAATTTGACCTCTCCAGAGGCAGGCTTCAGGGCAGTGTTTCCAAAATGCCAACACTTTACTGTTTAAAATGCAAGCTGAGGCAGGCTGATGTGAACTCCAGGCCACACATCTACTTCAGATACTCTCATCTTACAAATCTGCAGGAATTTACAGCAAAAAGGTGCAATTTCATTATGGGCATTTGGAGGGCATGCAGTGTCCAAGGATAAGGACATACATAAATGTGCTGAAGAGCACCTGCAATTGGAAAGATGCATTTTTAAAAGAATTTAGAAAGTTAATAAAATGTTTAAATCCTTACTGCTGGCCTTTGCACTGAAGGAGTATCTTATGCTTTGCCAAATTGGTTTTTTAATTAAAATATGTCCTTCATAAGAAGATCTAGGATTAGAAAAAGAGCATAGTTAAGTGTCTGAGATACTGCTTCATATTTGAATTCTGGAGCAAATACAGTTTCTTGCAAATGTTGTTCTTGCACACAGTCCTGCAGTATACCTCATCTGTTTTGTTCACTGCATGAAGAAAATCAGCTATAAGCTGGAAGGAAAAACTCTTCATGGAGTTTTCAGCGTCATTTTTTTGGTGGAATAGAATTACAGTCGCTAAAGCCAAGCAGGTGCAACATCAGATCTGAAAGAGAACTCCAGAAGCGTCAAACAGAATGTGTTCTGAGCTCACAAGAAACTACCGTATCTTACTGCAAAGCTCTGGAATTGATAGCCCAGGGTGGGTTTCTTTCCTTGTTCGTTCCCTTGTTTGCTTCCTTGTTTGTTTGGTTTATAATTCGGCGTTTAAATTTAAAAACCAGGGCTATTCATTATTTATACCAAAAAAAAAAAATCTCATTTGTCTTCTGCTTTTCACCAAGTGCTTTCCAATTTAGAAAGGGTCACTTGATTGTAATTAAACCAAATGTTAGTGAATAATTCAGTGCCTTTTTTCTTTGCCCCGTCCTACTCATTAGTTAGAGTCAAAAGGCTGCAACTTTCAAATAATAATAAATCTTTAGTCAATAATTAGTAATAATTAAAGACTCAAAGCTGTTATAGCAGCTAGTTAGGAACAAAGAAGATTCTGTTTGTGAAATGAGAACTAATAAGGAAAGAATTAATTTCTCTACAACTTAAATATTTCTAAAAATGTTAGCTTTCATACAGTGTACTCCTGGGAATCTCTTTGTAATTTTATTTGATGAACACAGAGCTAAAATTGGCATCCTTGTAATTAATTTACACTACTACATAAAAATATGGGGAGAATAATTCACAGAGAGAAACAGCATGGTGCAGAGTTGCTTTAAAGCTTTTTTCCTCTTTCTATGAATTATATCAGCTATGTAGTTACATAAATCAGAATGGCATTTGGGGGCTCTTACAGTCTGAGGTGCTTAAAAGATTTACAAATTTTGAGTAGAACTCTGATGGTAAAATTAGCCAATATTTGGCTATATGGAGAATCTTCTATTTTTTTTCCTGTATTTCACACAACTCTTCACAAACCTCTAACATGAGAAAAAAATTAACATTCTAAACTAAAAGTAAATTAAAATGAGGAAAAAAAATTGCATGAAAATCTGTTGACAAACACTGTTCTGTGGTTTGGGGTCTGGGTTACTACCAGAACTGTAAAGAACTGTTTGGCACTTCCACTGGAGGAAAAGTTAAAATTGGAGTTTTCTGCTGGAGCAGAGTTTGTCTGACAAAAATCTTTAGTCCTGTAGGATTCCTGTGCTTCCAGTGTAACTGAGGCTGGCTCCAGGCCCAGCACAGGAGATGCTCATGGACTTCTGAGGGCATCATCACCTCCTTGGTAGTGCTGTGCAGAGAACTGATGTGAGAGAGTGAGAACTTACTCAGAAGGGCCCACAACCAACAAGAAAGGCAAATAGGGGAGAAAAGCAAATGGGGGAGAAAGGATAACACACAAATATGTTCCCAGGATCCCAGGAGGAAACGTTTTTAAATCACATAAAACCTGGTATGGCCAAGCTGCCAGCTGGTGAGGAGAAATGAAATGGCAGAAGGATGTGGATGTGACAGGGGGATCACACAGGAATAAATAAAAGTGGAGTGATGACACCTTGTGGGGAGCAGCTCTTCTCTGGGTGAGAGCAGTCACCCCAATAGCGCTGCACCGATCTCCAGAATGGAAAGCAAAGGGGAGCAAACGACCTCCACAAGTTCCACACCAGCCACCAAGAGTTCTGACCGTGGGCTTCCAGCTTCCTGCCTCAGCAACAAAATACCCCTGACAATGGATTTAGGAATTGTTGGAGACATGGCCCTCTCCTACGATAGATCTCAGGTGAGCGGGAATGACCTCGGCTTATGGTAAAGTTCAAAGGAAAACAGGAACGAATGTTTTCCCACTCTATTTTGGGTCTTTTCAAGGCTATTTCTTTTTGTATTCCACCACCTTGTTTAGCTTTTGAGTGCTGCTGGGCATTGAGAGGAGTCTATAATTGTGCTGGGTGTTCTTTTTCCCTTAGCAGTTAGTGAGAAGTTAGAACAGGGCCCTGGGTACAGGCAGTTCAGATTTGCCAGTCTCCCGCGCTCTCCCCTGCATTTGTCAATGTCTGAGTTTCACCAACCATTATGCTGCCAATTTGTCTAGTTCTGTTCCCATGAAGTTCATCACAGCCTTCTCTTCGGGAGATAAATAATTTTGTCATCTGCGAATCCTGCTGACCTCATTTTTCTGTTCTACACCTCATTTCTGCCTTTCTGGATAATGAATGAGTGTATTAAATGCTAACTACAGTCCAGATCCTTGGGACATACTAATATGAACCTCCTACTGAATTGAAAGCTGACAGCCTAATGAATTAAAACTCTTTGCATGAGAACAACAGTGTTGACAGGGAAGATCAGGATGACTTGTGATTTACTCCTAAGGTAAAGGAAAAAACCAAACCAAAACCCCTCCCAAAACTTTCCAAGTGCAAGTACCTGTGATTTTCACGGAATTTAATTATGGGTCTTGGGAAAAAAACAGGCTATGTTGAGGAAAAACCAAATCTTATTTAAAAAGGGGGGGAAACCACCTCTGTATTCCTGTTTCCCTTGCTGTTTATGGAATCATTGAACTATAAAACAGTACCTTCAGCATTTTCCCCCCATGAAACTGCTAAAAGTGCTTTGGCTAGAATATCCTTGGAACATCAAAGCTTGTTTAGGTTTTTGATCCAGAGGAGAAAAGGTAAGCATTTATAGCTAATCAAGCCTGAAGTCAAAGATGAACAAGATGAACCAAACTGATGACTACTAGAGCTATAATCATGCTGGCAGGACACGCTGCCTTGTCAAAGTCATTTAGATTTTTCTGGATATCAGAAAAAGTCCTGCATTTCTCTGACACTTTGGTCTAGTATCTGCAGTGGACATTTCTGAAAGCAAAAAATACATTTGGAACAAACATCACCAAGCCACAAAAAAAAAGGGGCAGTTTCTTAGTGTTCTGCCACTGTTATAAAAACTAATATATTAAAACTTAGACGTGTTATAAACTCCAGCAGAAAGTCTAGAGTTATTCCTGGAACTACAATACTTCAGCATCTAAAAAGTGTGTCATTTATACAGCAGCTTTAAAAACTCTAATTAGTGTCTTCCAAGTACAAATCACCATGTTTGAATTTTGTCCCAAAGAAGAGGTAGAAGAATACAAAAAACGTTAATGAATATTCACATGCTCTTGAAGAGAACCTCCTTCATGCATGACTGTTTGGAGAGACCAAATTTTCTTAGCACAAACCTTCACAGAAAGAGTGCAGGTGTAACAATGCATTTAATTAAAAAATTATCAAACTAAACCTGTGTTACTAAACTAAGAGGTCTTTTCCATGGGAAACCAAAAGGTTCCTTGGGAAATCTGCCATGTTTTACTAAAGTTTTCAGTATCAAATAAAAAAAAAATCAAATCAAAGCAGATTCCTTTACTCAGGTTAGAAGAGTTTCCAAAATGCCTGACCTTTAAAATTACCATCCTGTGCCTCACTATCTGCAATGAATTTGTCTCAGGGACGTTGTATTTAACCTTTTTATTTGTTACAAATCTGCAGTTGCAAATTCACAGCAAAGACAACTTTTCTGCTCCATAAATTAATCTAATTTTTCCATGTTGAATATTCCATTCTCCACAGTAACTTGCTTGGTAGGTGGCTTACCTGGAAAAGTGACCCTGGAAGGATTTTAGGAGACAAAGTAGAAATCAGGGCACCTGAGTGTAGTGTGTACATGATCTGTTGTATTCTGTGGTGTATTGCAGCACCTCCTGCTTTTCCACTGACCTTCTACTGCAGGAAGTGATGCCTCCTTTGAAGGACTCTCTGTGCACGTAACAGAATTTAGGTTTCTTCCAGGTTGGCAGGAGGAGTTGAATTTTTAGTACTCATGTATCTATTAGAATGAACAAAAAATTATTTTAAATGATGAAATGCAATTTTACAGTTGAAATGCACACTTTCTAGTGTCTCTGTAGATGGAGAAGTCAGAGATCCTTGTTGTTTAGGTACAAAACCCTCTAGATCACTGCCAGTGCTGAGATAAATGAGATCAGAAGACTTCTACATGAAGAGAATGGGAAAAATAGAGAAGATGATGGGATTTTATGCGTGTCCCATGTTGGTGTTTAATGCATAAAAAATAGCAAACCAATTCAGAAGAGTGTTAATGTTTAAAACAGGCTCAGAATTATTGTGCTTGACTGCCTACTTAAGATTTGTGAGGTGTACATAGCATAATTTGCAACCAAGTAACCTTGAAAGGACCAAATTCACTTTTGTTAGTACTATTAACTAAGTCATTAAACATATTCATGTGCCTGCTCATAAATTGTATTCATTATTTTCAAGATTTAAGACTTCTGTGTTGTGCTAAATTTCCCTGATGTATTTAAAGCAGAAACAAAGCTTGGGATTTTTGTTTGTTACTTGTCTCATCTTGTGAATTCTCCTCACTCCTGCATTCATTGAATTGTTGGGTGAATAGCTCATTAATGTGATTTCTATCTGTGTACAAAGGCACAGGGCAGAAGCACTGTTATGTAACAGCTTGAAAAGACACCTATAAATAACCTCCTTTAATAACCATAAATTTACATTAGAAAGGTAGATAAACTCTGAAGTGAAAACCGTTTATTTTTATCTGATGCTGCTATTTCAGAATCTCAATGTTATCAGACTCATCCTGCATAAATTAGCGAGGTCTTGGGGTTTTGTACCATCCGGGAAAGTCTTGCATATCGAATGGATTTATCCGATAGGAGCAGGGATCTAAAGAGCTGCGTTTCTCTGTGGGGACTCATTTGTACCTGGTACACACTGGAAAACTCCAGGCAGCGTCCCTGGCAGATGAAGCTGTGCAGAGAAAGACAGGCTTGGTTCTTACTTTACCCATTCCCTAAACACAAGTGCTCTTGTCTCAGTAACCTGAAGGAACTCAACCTCAATCAATTTCAGACATTCCTTCCTTGACACCAGTAACTGCCTGCCTGAATTTTGGACATTTTCTGAATTTATGCCTTCCTTTGGCGTAACACCGTAGAAGGAAAATCCTGGCAGGATAACCAAAATGTTTGGTTTTATAGTTGCTGCCAGCCCATCACTACCCCAGTGGAAAGCAGCAGTAAAGCTGAGAGGATGTTCTCATAAAACCTTCCAGAGGTGTATGAAGATATAAAACTCTAATACAGTAAATTGAACGTGATTACCGGTGGAGAAAGTGATAAAGAAATAACTGGGAAAGGGCTGTTTCTGTACTCTGTACGTCTGCAACACCCATTTTGAGGTAATGCAGTGTAACCCCTCCTCTTACAGCTCAGTTTCTGTGGGCAGCAGGAGCAGCTGTGCAGAGACCTGACCCTGAGGCAGAACCTCTCCGTGTGCTCCTGGTGGCAGCATCCCTGCCTGTCGCTGTGGGACACGAAAGAAAGATGAAAGACTCCAAATATTTCAGAAGGCAAAGAGCATAGAGAAAAGGCTTTTATTGTCTAATTCTTACTGCCTTTTATAAGGCGTTCCCATACAGACTTAATCTTGATTGATGAATATAGGAACGACACCTCTCTAATCCCATGGGTTAAACTAGAGAAACAGCAAAACACCACCTGCAGAAAGATTGTCTTGAGAAAGGAGAGTTGTTTGCCAAGATTGTTTTGAGAAGAAACTTTCTTGAGAAATTTTTCCTTGGGAAAAAGTCAGCAGCTGCTAGCAGGCTAAAATCTCTCAGACCTAGAAATATCAGGCCCACAGATGCCAGGCTGGATGGGTCTTGGGGCAGCCTGGGATAGTAGGAGGTATGGGATGGGCTTGAGGGTCCCTCCAAAACCATTACAGGATTCTCACCAGTCTTTTGCTGGTGCTCAGGGACAGCAGCTGAAATGCTGTTCCTCTGTTGTTGGTTTTTGGGTATCTTTTAATATATTGGATTCTTTACGTACTTCTTTGGCCAAAGTTCCTTTGGTGGAGATATTTTGCAAGGCTCTGCAAAGTATCTCCACCAAAGCATTGGGTGGGACCAGGAAAAGAATTAAGCAGAAAAAAGGCCAGCAGTGAAAGCCGTTGTGCTGGTCAGTTGGGAAATACGTGTACTTTGAGCTCAGTGATGGGTAAGACAGACAAGTGGAGCAGCAGCCTGACAGGGAGGAAGGCAGCTGACCATCTTTCCCGGTCATTTTTGCAGGATACTGTTCTGCTCTTCAGCGTAAACACAGACAGCATCAGTCAAAAAAAGAGGCTCACCACCGTTATTCTGCTCTAAAGTTACTATTCCCAGACCACCTTCTTTGTCAAGTCTATTGACCTGCCCTTTTCATCTCCTCCTCAGCACGGTGTAGGCAACTCCCCATTCTCTTCCCAACCAGAGCTGCATCCCTACAGGAATTTCATTAAATGTATTACTAGTGCTTGTCAGTCATTCTTCAGACGTTAAATCAAATATTATTTTATTTGAGAGCTTGGGGACTGTGATAATGAAGAATGTTTTTCACCATTCTACTGGGTGAGCCCTGATTCTTTCAGCTCAATGAAACTGTTCTTACAAGTAAATTGTACATAATGCATTCAGCTGCTGAAGCTGCACAGAGCTGGCCCTACACTGATAACACACAAGTGCAGAGATACCTGCAGGGGTTAGGACTGGAGCTAGTTTGAGTCAGCCTCACCCAGTACACTTTAAAATAACCTTCCACACCAATGCCTTACTATTTTGTTTAAGTTTCACCTTCTAAGTTGCATTTATTCAGAGTTGGTTTGGGGTTGTCTTGGGGGTTTCTTTTGTTTTGAAGACGAGTCTTTAAAATAGTTTAAATTACTCAGATATTTAAAAATATGAAATGCCTGCAAATAAGGCCAGGAGTTTCGTGTCCAGATGGTCCTTCATCACTGTGCCATTCAAATACTTCCTTTTCTTGAACAAGGAAATAGAAGTATTTCACCGCCAATAGATCACCTCATAATATACTGATAGACGTTTTTTCTAGCTTTTTGAAAAATATATTTTCTCCAGAAATTGATGGGTTTTAAATATTCGATCTGAGTACGTGTCTCTTTGGTTCCTTGGCAGTGTTTTCAGGTCTTCAGAGCAAGTGAGTTTGTAAAATCCTTCAGTAATTCTCTCCCTTTTAGTTTCACATTCCAGCAGAAACATTATCAGCACTTGGTGTTTTGTTATTTATTGCATGTATTTTGATTGCCTCTAAAATCTCTTGAAATTCTTCCACGAAAGGCTCATCTTCTTAGGGAACAACCATTTACTGTTTGCCTATCTCCCTCCTTAAAGCAGCTCATTAAAGCACTCCCTCTATCACTCTGTAATCCCATACTTTGTGACCAAGACATTTCCATTTGTGTTCTTTATCGACCCACTCGGGTGTACATTGAGATGTGTGTAAAATTCCCTCAATTCCTGGTGTGTGTATGCTGTTGCAGTTCTCCAGCACACCGGGTGACCCTGAGAGGAGGTGTTTGCACCGTGTGTCCTGGGAGGAGGGATGTGTGACTCCTGTGGATCTCAGAGCAGCGTGGAAAGGGAAAGAGGAGCAGTGCAGCAACGCGGCTAAGGCAGCCCCTGATGTCTCAGTGACTCCTACCCCGACGTCAGGGACTCCTCACAGAGCCCACTCTGCACTGGCTGCCTCCCAGCTCACCCTCCTCTGGCCAAAAGAAATGCCAGCACAGTGCCGCAATGAGCGGCTTCCAATTCAAGTGAGCACAAAATTCACTTCGTCATTTTCAAGTGGAGACTGCAGGTTTGCTCATCAATGTCCCCTGCCTTAATCTGCTCTCAAAATTGCTCAGTGTGCTCTGAAGGATGTGTTGGATGTTTACTTGCAGTACTTCACTGTCGTGTTTCAGCAATAAGCTTTAAGGCCCTAACTGCACCTTGCTGGTCCTTATGAAAATAACTCTAAGAAGTATTTGTACTGGAAAATGATTGCTCTCACAATGAATACTCATCACCACCAGTGCTGATGAGAGAAAGGAAATAAGTGCTGAGATTGCACACCATGCTTTTAAAGATAGGAAGTACTGGGATACAGACATTTCCTCACCTCATTCCCAACACAGGATGCAAGACACTCACTATCTACCTCTTATTTACTCCGTTGTAATTGTACCAACTGTAAACACATTGTGCTGTTTAGCTGTGGGCGATTTTATCACATTCCTCCCTAATATCCCAGTCTTTACTGAACTTATCTTCCTAAAATGCCTACAAAGGAAGGTTCCAGCTTGATGGAGTGAAAAAGGAAAGAAAATAAACAGCCCTCAGGATTTTGGGGAGCAATTGAAAGTGCAAGGGCTTGATTTGCCAACACCATTAACACCACACATCTTTCTAGGCCCAGCTCCTACTGACTTAAATTGCAGCTGCAAAGTTCAGCTCTTCTCTAAATCAGACCACGCAATTTCATGATGTGCAATCAGAAAATGAGTAATACACACACAGAAGCTGCAGGGAGAAGTGAACTGTCCAGCAGCACACATTCCTCTGAGATAGAAAGTGGAACAGTGTTGCTGAGGTACTGATAAATAAAACACGAGCTGAATAAATCGTGCAAAAAGTGCTCCTACATAAAGAGAATGTCCTGTATAAGTTTACTTGCTTAGAATAAATGAGAATTGGTTAACTTCTGTAATACCACCTAAATTAGATCTGGGTAAACTCTTAGGTGGTGTCCCTGGACAGCAGCTGATCTTCTGGGCAGGATTTAGTGATCTTTACTCCAAGATGTCTGTGTCCTTCCTGAAATCCATTCTCCTGATGCATACATGCACCATCCCTCTGTCATAGGTAGGGACAGGCAGATCCTCCACATGTGGAGCATCTCTCATCTAAGGAAAGGCTGGGACAACGGGGATTGTTCAGCCTGGGGAAGCTTTGGGGTGACTTAACTGTGGCCTCTCCAGTACCTTAAGGGGCTAAAAAGATGGGGAGAGGCTATTTACAAGGGCCTGGGGTGATAGGAAAAGGGAGAATGGCTTCAAACTGAAAGAGAGGTGTTTGAGATTAGATGTTGAGAAGAAATTCCACCCTGTGAGGGTGGGCATGCCCTGGCACAGGGTGCCCAGAGCAGCTGTGGCTGCCCCTGGATCCCTGGCAGTGTCCAAGGCCAGGCTGGACACTGGGGCTTGGAGCAGTCTGGGACAGTGGGAGGTGTCCCTGCCATGGCAGGGGTGGGAGTCGGTGGTTTAAGGTCCCTTCCAACCCAAACCATTCTAGGATGGTATGATAATGAATGAACTGTAGCTCAGCTCGGCTGTTAGCACCAGTGTACCCGGGGACCATGAAGGGGGCCAGGAAGGTCAGTGGCACCCGGCTTGTTCCAGCACCGGCGCGGCAGCAGGACCAGCGCAGTGACCGTGCCCCTCTGCTGGGCTCGGGTGAAGCCACGCTTCCAATCCTGCCTCCAGTTTTGGTACCCCACGACATAACAGACACTGAGATGCTGCAGCCTGTGCGGGGAAGGGTCTGCAGCACGACTCATATGAGATCCTTGGTGTCACGGCCCGGAGAAAAGCAGCTTTCTCAAACAGCCAGCACCTGCCGGTTGGCGCCGCTGGAGTTCCCCGCGGGCGGCCCGGGGGGCGGAGGGCGGGGGAAGGCCGTGCCCTGCCCCCGGGCCGCGCGGGCCCGGCGCGCAGCTCGCGCCGCACGTCTGCGCCCCACACGGTCCCGCGCGCTCGGAACATGGCTCCCCCCGCGCCCGGGGCGCTGCCTCTCCTCCTCCTCCTCCTCCTCCTCCTCCTCCTCCTCCTGCACCTCGCCGCCTCCTCCAAGCTCAACACCCCCAAGGTGCTGCTCCCTTTCACCCGCGGCACCCGCGTCAACTTCACGCTCGAGGCCAGCGAGGGTTGCTACCGTTGGTGAGTGCAGGTGCCGCCGCCCTTTGTCCGTGAGTCCCCCCCCGCCCGCACCTGCGGCGGCTCCTCGGCCCGCGGCGGGGCCTGGCGGCTCCCGAGGCGGCCGGGCCCTCTGCCACCGCCTTCGCCTCGCTGCGGCTGGGTTTGCCGCGGCAGACGTGGAGGTAATCCCTGCGGGGAAAGGTTGTTTATTCTGTGCAGCGGGGGTTAAACCCGCTGGACACGGGCAGTGCCTGCAGGCCGGCCTCTGAGCAGAAGGTCCCTGCTTGTAAAAGAAGCTTTCCCGCCTTGGCTCGGTGCCCGGCATGTGCCTCGCACCCCGTGTGCACCCACCCACGCGTGTCCACCTGCTTCTCCTTGTGCCCCACACCCCCCCGGCTGCCTCTCCCTGTACCCCACACGTACTCCACCTGCTTCTCCACCTGCAGTGCCCGCCGTGCCTCCCGTGTGCCCGCCCCGGTGCCTGGCACGGCCGCAGTGCCGCCCTGCAGACACTGCCACGGCCCCACGTGTGTGGGAGCTCCTGCTGCCGGCGAAATGCCCCTTCCCTTGCTCCTGACAGCTCTGAGCTCAGGGTATGGACGTGAAGGAGTCGTAGATAAGTCGGGAGCCTCTCACTGCTGCTGTAAGTGTAGGTAACAGCACCCTTCATACTCCTGGGGACAGTGAAGTCGAGTTTTGAAAGTGAAAGCTTTCCCGGTTTTCTCAGTGGCGAGCAGGTGAGATGTACTCCAGGAGCGCCCCCCTTCCTGCCTCCCGCAGCGGGGAGGACTGGGCAGTGTCGAGCACGGGGGCTGAAGGCAAATCCCACGGCATGTGCAAAGTTGGAAAGCTCACAGTAGTCTTCATGTTAAACAAATGTTGCTAACTCCTTGTCCTTTCTGTGGCCTCCGGAATGGTAACTTAATCAGTAATGAGCAGGAGGTACCCACCTGAAAAAGAAGCGGCAGTTGAGATATGCTTGGGATGATACCTACGTGTGTGTGCCAGATGGATGCTGTAGCAGTTTTCAGTTGTTTTGCATCTGGCAGTTACTGGAATCCATCTTAAAGGGCTGTGTTTTAATTCTTTGGCAGTTTCTTTGCTTGGTTGTTATATATTTCTCATCTCGGGTTTGATCTGTGACAGTTTACATATTTGAGGGTGCTTAGGCAGAAGAGCAGTAATTAATTTTATCCCGAAGTCAACTGAAGGAAGGTTACTAGATGAGCTACTTGTGATCATGTAATTTAATTTTTAATGGACTGCTTTAGTGAAAATCTGACAAGTGTGGGTTTTTTCTCTTTCCTTACTCTAATTTTTGAAGGCTACTGAGTCTTTAAAAGGATTTGGTTTGCCAGTGAGCTGTTAGGTGATGCTGGGCTGGCTGCAGCCATTCCTGTGCATGCCAGGTGCTGTCCATCTGTCAGAAGCATGGAGATCTTTGCTAATCTCACTGAAGTCTGCAAATGAAAAGATGTAAGATTGTTCTCCAGAGAAATGCCAGGTTTGATCCACATTCTTATCTCTCATGGAGGTGGCTTTTGTGCACTTCAGAGCACGTTCTGTGGGTGCTGTTTGCCAGTATGCAGTGACTCATATCCCTCATGCAGACAGGCTTCAACATCCTTTTGCATCCTCTCCCTCTGCCCGTCAGAGATGAATTTTGGTTGCGAATTGAGGAAACTACACCTACTTGACCTTCTGCGTGCCGTCATTTTCTGCGGCAGGATTGTAAACGGGCGTTTATTCACTTCTGCTTTGCAAGGCCTGGCAGGATGTGGGTTCTAGAGCCCAATGTGTGCTCAGCAAACCCTCCGGAGGAAGCAGGAGCTCTGTGTGTGTGTGTGTGACTGAGCAGTTGCATCTGGGGCTCTGTCCCTCTGCATCCTTGTCCCCACAGGCCTGGAGCTTTTGGGGGTTAGAAGGAAATGTATTTGGAGCAGCAGCACCACAGCCCCGTGCTGACAGGTTTGCTGTGCCTCCTGTCAGACGGAGCTGTTGAACTGAACAAGTAGGGAAGTAGCAAATGCAATGGCTTGAGGAGGAGTGACTCCTCACAGTTGAGAAATGATGGGTGTGTTTGCGTGCATGAGAGCAGGGATTTGAATGGGAACGGTCAGATTCAGGCCCTCTGTGTCTGGAGGAGGGGCTGGGGGTTTGTAATGTGGGAGATTGTGGGGTTAGAGGTGAGAGCTGTTCTGGTTGTACAGCAGCGTGTGAGAGCAAATGACGCCTTTTGAAGGCCTGCATTACCCATCTCAAACATTGAGAATTCAAAGACAAGTGTCCAATTTCCTCAAAGATCAGTCTGTAGCATGTTGTGGCCCTTTTTTTACCCCAGTTTCCCTTTCAGCCTTCAAGTTCACCTCTGAAAATAGGATGCTTTCAAAGTGATTGTAGTGGTGTCTGAGAATTCCACTGATTCAGACGGAAAAGATGAAGTTCTATCCCAGCAGACTGGGAGCAGTGGTAAAGGTATAAGTGTGGCTCTGAAGTATTTTCTGATTTTCAAGATGCTCATGCCTTCTGGAGTTTGGGTTGCCTTTATGTTGGAATTATTTTTGGGAAAAGCTTTGTTTTCAAAGCACACTGTGTTTTCGTCTGTAAATATTGTGCGTGGTGCTATCTTCAGGCGTAAAATGCAGTTTGTGCAGATATATTTAGCATTTATATTGCATCTGTAGTTTTCTTTTAATTACCCTAATCCAGAAATTACACCTGAAAGAATGAAAGCATTCATAAGCAGAATTTTCTCCTTGAAACCTATACTGTAATAACATTTTCAGGGCAAGGAGGGGAGCACACACATAAAAAAAACATTTCCCCCCCAAGGTACACACCGTGTATTTGTAGCAGAAATTATCTGCAGTGTCCAAATGTGTTTACGTATTTCATTATTTCATAGAGTGTAGAATTGAGATGCATGGTGGAAGTGAAGAGGAGTTTATTGCCACCTTGATGAAAGGTTTGTGTGTGCTATGGAGCCCTCACTGAAGAGGTTGTATCGGGGTGATTGCCATGGGAGAGGAGCTGGTGGCAGTGGTAGAGATGCAGTGGCCCAGTGGTGTTGGAGCTGTGGGGTGCACAGAGAGCCCAAAACACTGCACAGTGCTGCTGGCGCAGTAATTGGCCGGCAAAGCTCATTCTTTAGCTCCTTACCTTGTCATGTTTTTGTTTTAAATTCATCTCACTTCTCCCCGGGATACATGCTGGGTGTGTGTGCTTTTAAAGATCTGGATCCGCGGTGTCGTTCATTGTGATCTGCTGCTTTGCTCTAAGACCAGTAGTGTCATCCTTGGTAATCTGGGATTTGTGTTGTTTCCTGGATCACCTGTTTTACCACCGGTCTAAAAAACCCTGTCTAACTCTGACTGAGAAATGTTCTGTGTGAGATGCTGTTAACTTCCATATTATGAAGTGACATCTTAAATAATGTTTGTTATCCCCCTCTCTGCTCCTCAGCTGCTCTGCATTTCCCTCTTGCAAGGCATTGCAGTGGGCAGCAGGATGTTCCCCCTCTCCCTGGCTGACCTGGTTGTGCTTTCCCAGCCGGGCTGTGAGCTCTTGGAGTGCCAGCAGGAGCTCAGGATTGAGCTGGGCTGGTAAAGTGAGAGGGGCTGTGCTGCCGTGGCTCAGGTGTGTGTGTGTGTGTTACCTGAGAGTGCTGGCTCAGAACCAGAGCAGGAGCTGCCAGTCTGTAGCAGAGGTGTTCTGACAGACGCTGGGAGGCACAAGAAATAATGTTTGTTTCTCTTAGCTGACGTGTCAATATCAGTGCGAGTTTACTGTTGAAAAAAGCTTTTTCTCAGTCTGAGCATCACCTGCCTGCTAAGGCAGACGGAAGGATTAGGGACTTGTTGATTTTGGGCAATTTTTCATTGCTGAACACCCATGAAATAAATGTTTTAAGACTTTTGCTCATTTTTTATTCCCAAGAGTGACTGTATAACGTCCCTGGTGTATTGGTCAGTCCAATCTTCCCAAACTCTTGGAATGTTTTACTACCCAGTTTCCCTCTGACTACATATCTGCCCAGATGCAGATAAAATTCTAAAAATATAATATTTTTAGAATAAAATTCTGCAAGATGGGATAAAATTTTAAAAGATCAGATCAACTGCCAGTCGTGGTGCATCTCCACAGAAGTGAATTTTTGCTGATTCAGTCAGCTGAGTTTAGTTTGAAGAGTTGGCAGAAGAGTATAAAACATTGGAGCAGTAAGAATCAACAGAGAATTGCCAGGGAGAGAGACAGGAATAGGTGCCTGATCTTTGAACTAGCTGATAAATAAATGAAGTATAATTGACATGTGGTGGTACAGAACAGTCAGGAAAGAAGGCAGGCCTGCCTTTGGGTAGATGTATGGATACAACCTTGGCTCATGGCTCCGTGTCTGGGGCTGTGCAGGGGGATGGAAGTCATGAATGAAACAGAAACTGACAGGAGGACTGGCAGCCTCTTTGCCAGTGCCATTCATTCCTAGGCAAGTAGGATTTTACTCTGGGGGAAATAGGAATTGGGGACTTTTGTGAGCTTTTTTCCCTGCCCTCCTCACTCTTCTTTCAAGAGCTTCCTCCCTGCCTTGCTGTTCCTTACAGGGGCTGGCATGGGATCCAGAGCTGGTGCCAGAAATGCTTCCCATTGCTGCCTTCTCAGGATCTAATTTTGCCCTCTGACAAGCCCAGCTCTCAATGTCACACACTGCTGAAGAGCTGCTGTAGTTGGCAGAAGATGCAAATTGCAGTTTCTGTCACTTCAAGCTGAAGTTTCTTTTCCTTGCCCATGTAGGACCCAGCAGTGATCCCAGAGTAGTGCTGCTGTGATCTCCAGCCTGGCTGATTAATGCCTTTGCCTCTCTGTGCTTGGCCCTGCCTCCAGGTAGCTGTAAACAGAATGTGCTTTTGATGCTGCTGAATGATACAGGAGTCATCAAATACTTCATGTGTTCTGCTGGAAAAAGCACTACTCATGCAGATTGTTTTTAAATATAAATCCATAGGAAACCAAGCCTCAGAAAGGCCCACTTGAGTAAAACTGGTATTAAAAGAAGACATTCAGCTGATACTCTCCCTCTTAAACTACTGCTAGATGCCAGATAGTGTCTAATCTCAGTTTCTCTGCTGCAGTGACTGGCTTTTAGCTGTAAAAGCTTGAAAGTTCCTTCAAAATTGTGGAGTGTGTGTAAGTTTACAGTTAAAAATTAATTTTTGTTGATCTTTGTCCCTCCCTTTTTCTAGTCTGAAAAGTATCCTGTAATTAGATTCAGTTTTACACCGCCCCTATTAGTGCTAACCACAGTGGTTTTGTATTACAGTTCATAGGCAGATATTAAAAAAGCAAATACAAACCACAGTGAAACCCCTGTTGTGTTGTAAACACAATCAATTCCAGACTGCAAGAATGCAAAACCCTCAAATTAATAACAAAAAAATCTAATGGCAGAGAATATTAAGCAGTGTAAAGGGCTAAATAAAAGTCGATTTCCTACATACAATACTTATTTAAAAATACCTGCATGCAGACTAAGTCAAATGCACATGCTCAGCTTCAAAAGCCAACCAGCCAAGTACAGGAAAAGCCTTACTTGTTGTGAATGCTAATGTTGTTTAAAGAAACTTGCTAAATGTTGGAAAACTGTTTGATAGTTTCCTGAGAACAACAGGAAAATAACTGATTACTCGCTTTTAATCTCTAAATTTTAAAAAAGAAAATTTTAGAGTAAAGCCAAGTGTGCTACTAACACAGAAAATCATATTATTTTAGAAACAGTGTAGACCATGCTATAAAAAATGTGCACATATTCGTGTACTTTGCTTAGGTGTATAGAATAGATATAAACAGACGATTTTCAGGTTTAAGCTTCTAATTGGTGTTTAAATTGCCCATTGCATACTGCTGTGGGCTGTTTTTTCCTTGGTCAGATAAAATACTTTGAAATTCTGGGGCAGCAGTTGGTACTGTTGTTTCAAAATCCTCTAAAACTATTCCTTATGTAAGCAAAGTACTGTTGGGAGCTTAAGGATCCAGACAGGATTTGGAATTTTATCGCGGTGGCTACAAGCAGAGAGGTCTGTGCTCACCTGGGCTGCTGCTGTTTACTCTAAGATAACTGAGTGTGGTGTGATGCGTTATTTTTTCAATAGATACAATTTTAGTTCAGGAGAAATTTAGTTTTTCTCTGGTGTGGATTTGTTGGTTGTGCCAGTAAGGGAAGGAGGTAAAACCTATGTCTGGGGATTCAGGGGTAAATGCCATTGCTGTTTGTTTGGAGCTCCCATCCTGCTCCTTGCTGGGTTAGGGAATTTTCCCCACTTGTCCCAGGTAGGCATTTTTGTACATCCTCCAGAAAAACAGTCCAAACCCATCCAGCTTCCCCAGGAGGGCTCCAGTGCCCGGTTTAGATTGCATTTACCAGCCAGCGCAGCGTTTTCCTCAGCGCTGCTCCCGTCATCCGGAGAAGCAATTCCCGAGCAGCTTTGTCACCCATCAGTGCTTGCTTTCATTGTTTTAATCCTTCAAAGAGCCCTTGTGAGTGGGTCCCGGGCACACAGCGGGGGTATTTGGGGGCTGTGAGCACGGCTGGGACCGCGCGGCCCGGGGCGCTCAGCGAGGCTTGGGCTGCTGGAACGTTTCCCTGGCTCTGCAGCGAATATTGCGGATGTGTGCACCTCTCAGACGTGGCCGGCTGCTAGCTCAGATTTGCTTTCGAGAAGCTTGGTTCTTCATAACACTGCAAGTTTCGTTGTTGCTTTATCTTGATGTTTTTGGCACATTAGAAAGGAGAGCTGCGCTCCACTCAGTAATGCCCTGGCCTGCTCCATTGTTTTGGGGGAATGTTGTTTGATTCCGTGGTGGAGAGAATGCTGAGCTTGCCTGCCTCTCCTCTGGCCTGGGCTTTCCCCATCCTCAGCCCACGCTTACCTTGGGGGGGTCCTCGAGGAGCTGCTGCCATCCAGCTCTCCCCAAAGTCACCTGCTGACCACGCCAGGTGAGTTTCTGGGGTGGCTCTGAGGGCAGAGCTGTGCCCCGCGTGCTGACCCCAGCTCCCCCACCCCACGCAGGTCGTCCACGCGGCCGGAGGTGGCGAGCATCGAGCCGCTGGGGCCGGCCGGCTGCCGCTGCTCGCAGAGAGCGCTGGTCCAGGCGCGCTCCTCGCAGCCCACGCGCCTCACCACCATCATCTCTGCCGAGGACACACGTGAGTCTGGGCTAAACTCTGCTTCTCCAGGGCAGCCTGACACCCTCCGGCAGCACAGCCGAGATTGAGAGGTGCACGGATAAATTTCAGTTCCTACGCGCAGTTATTTTAGGCTTGCCGTGGCCGTGGGTTTTCTGTTTGCCTCAGATAAGTGTTAATGATTTTAATGATATGCCCCTGAAAAAGGGAATTCTTAAACCCCCTCCTGCCCCCCAAAATCCACAAAGAGAGGAGGTGACTGAAATATTAAAAAATATTTGATAAGAATGACTAATGCAAATTCAGATATGCCACACTAGGACACGAAATAAAGATGTTTGACTCCAGTCAGGAGGCGGTAGAAATCAGAAGGTTTATTTACAATTCATTCAGCCCTTTTATAACACGCCGCACTAAAAGGCGCGTTACTGGTCCATAGGGCTGACGCCTCTCCCATCGGCTGAGTAACAGAAATAGCAAACAACACCTGTTGTTATGGAAAAAGGAATATTGTTTACACAAGGTTGTTTTGGGAAAAAGAAAACTGTTGAAAAGTTTTTCTTGGGAAGAGCTCAGGCTCAGAAAATATCGGGTCCACACAGATACTTCGTAGTTGAAAAAGCTGGAAGTTGCTTTTGTGCCTGTCATACAATGTACCTGCTTAGTTTTTATAGTGGCAGAGGCAAAACCAGATGGCCAATTAAATGCTGTGCAGTCACTCACTGAAGGAGTTTATGGGTGTTTATTGTCTCTGGGTAAAAGTCATTAATTTCTCTGGGACATGACAGCACTGTAGCAACTCTGCATAAGCACTCAGAGACAGCACCTGTAGCTGTCAGTGCAGATGAAAATCAGAGTTTCTGCAGATCTGTTCTGCAGTTCAGTGAGCAAGGGAACTGCTTTACTTCCCTGCTGAGCCACCATTTGACCGCGAGTTTCTTCATCAAGGTCACGACCAAGTTTTGGTTCCGTCAGTGTCTTGTGTCACTGGCTAAATTTGAGGTGCATCTTGACTTATCGTTGTTCTTGATGAGCACACCCAATGTTGTGATTTCTTGTGCTCTTTCTGATGTCTCTTCAAGTGACCGGACAAGTGCTTCGCTGTGATGCCATTGTAGATTTAATTCATGGCATTCAAGTTGTGTCCACAACGAGAGAGCTCTACCTTGAGGATTCACCACTGGAGCTCAAAATTCATGCTTTGGATTCAGAAGGTAAGAGAACTGCTTGTGGGAGATTAAATATATACTGAATGTTCTAACTGTCTGATACATGCACTGGCTTTATTTGTCACACAGTTGATAGTTTGAAGCGAAGTGGAGAATTTTAAGTATTGGACAGTACATTGTGAAGTTGTCCTTGTCTTTTTTTTTTTTTCTTTTGAGCTGAAGTAGTCTAAAGAATTCTGCAAAAGGATATTTTTGTGACCAGTCAGGTGTCTAACTGGAATTTCAGAGGTGATGTTTGAGACTAACCACCTATTGCTCAATCTGTTAATTACTACACAAACACTGACTTTTGGGAGGCACCACTTAGGCTCATAAGAGTCAGCACATTTGGACTGAAAGTATTATTATTTAAAAGGAGCAGAAAACATCTGCTTTTTGAAGTCTGTAGCATCCAAAAAAGAACCATGATCTGGTAAGAATTCCATTCTTTCGACAGTCAAGTTTTGTGCACGCGTAACACACCAAGCAAGGGATTTTTAGGACAGCTACTAAAAGGAAATAATGTGTCAAGCAGCTATAAAAGGTTGAATTAATTGCTTTGGGTACTTACTGAGCCCATCCCACCTGTGTTTGTAAGCCGTGAATGCCAGGTGAAGTATGGTGATCTGTTAATAATGAAAAGTAAATTTGTTTTTATCCTATGTGTAGTGCTGGATTTGTGGCTTGGTGTTTGTGTAAACTCAAGGGTGCTCCGTTGTTCTTCTTGTAGGGATAAAACAGAGAAATTTCCCAGGGAAATAAGTCATAAGACTCTCTGCTTGTTCTGTTTTTGTTTTAACCTGGTTGTTTGGTTTGTAGGAAACACGTTCAGCACTTTGGCAGGGTTGGTGTTTGACTGGACAGTGGTGGAGGACCCAGAGGCCGATGGCTTCTCAGAGTCGCACAACGCTCTGCGGTAAAATCATTTCCTCTGCTCTCAAAAGTCTGTTCAGCCTGGTGTGTAAAAATACTTCCCCACATCTAGGCAGTTTACTGAACTGATGCCTAAAATTATAATGTTAAGGGTCAGTTGTTTCAGGTTTGCTTTTTTAAAGTCTACCTACTCGACAGCCTGGGCACTTCGATCTTTGTTTAGTTTGACTGATGGCATTAGTGAGCAGCTCTGGTAGCTCTGATGCAATAATTAGGAATAAACAGATGCAGTTGTTGATCTTGCTGAAACATCTCATGCAAAAGGAAGATTTATCAGTAAGATTGTTATCTCAGGATTTCAGCAGAGTTTTATTTTTAGCTTTTTAAGGAAAAAAGTCCACTTCCATTTTAGAAAGGAGCTCTGCGAACCTGAAGAGTTTCAGGGGTCAGTGGGCACTTAGTTCTGGTGTGTTGAAATAGGATGATTCCTTGTGGGGAAACCAGCTGTCCTACAGAGCAGAAAGGTTAACAGCCAACTTCCATCCTCAAACTGATACCCCAAATACACTGCAGGTGGGGTGGGGGGAGCAAGCAAGACTTTTCTCTTGGGCAAACATAAACTGATCTCGCAGCCTTAGAGAGCCAGCATTAGCTGGGGAAAGCCTGTTCAGCCCGTAGTACACCTGAAGCTGCAGGTACGAGTGAGAGCCAGAATGAACAGCTTATATTCCCAAGTCCTCATACATATGGAGCTTTTTCTTTCAGTATACATATTTACTGAGGTGAATTTAACCAAACTAATATTGACATATTAGTGAATGAAACAGAAATTGACAAGAGGTCAAGTTATGCTCTACTGTTAGCATAACTGTGATGGCATAAAAACGTTCTACAGGTGGTACAGCCTTGCAAAACAAATCCAAATTGGCATGAATATGTTAATATCCATAACTGTTCTCCATATGGCTCTGCTGGTTTTACTGTGAAAGTGCACATGACGCCAGGCAGATGATGTGCATGCAGAAGGTGACACTCTGTAAAACGTGCTTCGCTTTTCAAAATTTCCTGTCATTTGCCCGTTCATGGCAAATCCCTTCCCTCTCTTTTGCCACTTTTCACTGAAGTTTCTAACAGCTACTACAAGTCTTCTACTTGTAGATAATTCTCATAGTCATTTATTAAATACATCGTGACTTCTTGAGAGAGGTCAGAGTTGTGTTCTGGGTATGTTGAGCTGTTGCTTTTATAAACATAAGCTTTGGTCTTGCACATCAGTTCTTCCACAATACAGAGTGTTTTTGCAGTTTCACCTACTGAATAAACTGGAGGGGTCATTGTAGACAACATGTGCAGTCTTCTGATAGCTCACAAGCAAGCTTCAGACAAACTTATCTGTCACAGAAATTAGCTGCAGATACCTCAAAGAATGAGTAAAATTTGGATATCTGGTCCCAGGCAAACATCTTAAAGTTGGCTTAAAAATGGAAGTGGCCCGGAATAGATGCTGGTGGTGTTTTCTCTCTGGGTTTACAAAGGTTGGTTAACAATTTCCTATTCACTTTTTGATTCACCTTTCAGTATACTCAAGTTCTTGGAATCCACTTACATCCCACCTTCCTATATATTGGAAATGGAAAAAGTTGCCAAGCAAGGAGATACCATTCTGGTGTCTGGAATGAAAACAGGGAGTTCTAAATTAAAGGCAAGGCTTCAGGAAAGCATCTATAAGGTAAGATTGCTGACTATCGGGGGCAAGATGGATTTCTGAATGTCTGAATGGGCATCTGTCTCAAGCTTTTCTGTATTCTCCAAAGTTATCTTTAGTCAGACATGGTTTTTTCCTTCATTCTTGCACTGTGTGCACAGAGCAGATCTCTGTTCTGTTCACTGTCCCTTACATTGCCCTGTTGTGACAGAATTCGAGATGAAAATAAAGAGCCAATTGCAGCAAGTAATGTTTTTCACTTCTAGATTCTGAGTTTCTGCTGCGTGGTCTGTTTCAAACAAATGAGCTGCTTTTAATGTGGTTACTTTTCTCTGTCCCTCTATCAACAGGATGTACACCCTGCAGAAGTCAGATTGCTTATTTTGGAAAACATCCTTTTAAATCCAGTATATGACATTTATCTTCTGGTGGGAACATCAATTCAGTACAGAGTTCAGAAACTGAGGCAGGGGAAGATCACAGGTTTGTTCTGTTCTCATTTATTTTTGTTTTTATTTTTTAATGTTTTGTGTGAATTTTTAACTACTGAGAAATATTACTTGTGTTTAAACTACTTTGTTAATGTTTAACACTGTTTTCCTAAGGCACACAGTGATACAGCTGTTTAGTTCTTTCAGTCAAAAAAAATTGTGACTGTTCAGAATATACTCCTGCAGATTTGCCAAGGATTTAAAGACAAGGGTAACTTAAAATAGGAGCTAACAATGTCACTTTAGATGTTGACAGTCGCTAAGGAGCTGTCTGACTTTCTTACTTAAATCAAACTTAGATTAGTAACTTCTCTAACAGAAAATGTTTTATTGGCAAATGGATTTGCTCCACAAAGTGAAGCCTGTATAAATGTGGGTTAGCTGGCTTTATGCCCATTTCAAAATGCAGTGCCTTGAGTTTTCTCTACTCTCTCCTTTTTTCCTTTTTTCCCTTTTGTCTTTTTTTTTTTCTCTTTTGAAGCTGGAAATCAGTTGAATGTTAGGTCTAAGTAGTGAGATGATATAAGTTGGGAATTGCAGTTTCACAGACATTAAATTGGCCAAGAAACTCATTGTTTTGTGTGTGTGTTGATGTGATGACAGAAGTGCTATTTTTACTAAGACACTAGAAATACTGATATAATATGTGCACAATAAAAAATAATCAGCACTAATAAGCAGCAGCCAAACACTGCTGCACCTGCTTTTATAGTTTGCTCTGTTCTGTTTCACCTGCAGAGATAGCGATGCCGTCAGAGCAGTACGAGCTGCAGCTCCAGAATCACCTTCTCCATCCCCAGGGAGATCCCTCCCGGCCAGTGGCCAAGCTGGACCAGGCCACCTCCACTGTGACTGCATTGCAGCAGGGCCAGACCAACCTCGTCCTGCTGCACAAGAGTATCCTTCCTGAGGAGTGCTGCTCCAGCCAGCACGCTGTGCCAGGGGACAAGCTTTCCACACAGAGACATCCAGTTATCCTCATTTGCACCAAGAGTCAGGAAATCGGGAGCAGTGGTGGAGCCATGGAAAGCAGCACTGCTGTTGAATTCAGTCTCAGCAGGGCTGTCTGATGCCTTGGAATGTTTTAACAAATGAGGTTGGCAAAAGATCACTTAAATCATGTCTGTTCCCCTCAGTCACTGTAGAAATGTGATCGGGCTTTATTTAATTTTTATATTTCAATCATTACGTTCTCTAGTGAGATCTCTCCAGAGTCCTCACTGTCTTGCAGTGAAGTGGGGATAATGTTTGTTTGCAGTGTACAATTAGCTTTAAAATTGCCAAAGAGGCATGAGGAGTGCCAGGAAAATTCTGATCTTGACTTGATTTGTGCTGACCACGTGTGTTCCTTGACTGAGCCCTCAGGTATCCGCATGCAGGGGGTGTCCAGGCTGCCCAACAGCACTGTCTATGTGGTACCTCCTGCATATTTGGGTTGGTGTTGCTGCCATCTTCCTGATTGCTTCATGCAGTTCCTGGTCCTGTTTCTGTGATTTTCATGCTCTGTCTCCACGCTTACATTTAGTGCTAGTTTTCACAGACAAGTAATTTTGTTCATCAGAGTAGCTCAACGTGAAATAGGTTTTATGTGTTTCCTTTTATCTGTGTAGTCAGCGGTTTGAAATAATGAATGTTCATCTGCAGAGTGTGGGCACCAGAAGCAAAACGCTTTTCTCCATTAGATAAAGAGGCTGCTGGTTTGTGCTGTTCAATATTTCCTGTTTTGCAGGATTTACAGTTCATCCAGGTGTCAGATGGGTCCTGGAAACGGGCAGACTTTATGAAATTACGATTGACGTGTATGGTAAATCAAGCAATAAAGTGTATTTATCTGATGTAAGTTGAAATGTTTAGATACTTTTCAGTGACTGTCTCCTAAATCTTGACTTGCTTTGGGATTATTTGAGTGGTTTCTTATTTACATTGAGACAGGACAGTGAAAAGCATGTTGTTTCTTGCCTTTTCAGTTTTTTTCCCTTTGTTTTGTTGCTGTTACTTTTTTAAAAATAAAGCACTCTGGGTGATTCATGTGAAATTACTGGAGTCTTAAGTGCTGTAGAAAAAAAACTGGAAGTTGGACAATGTCCTTCAGGTTGGATGGGGCTTGGAGCAACCTTAAATCATCCAGTGCCACCCCTGCCATGGGCAGGGACGCCTCCCACTGTCCCAGGCTGCTCCAAGCCCCAGTGTCCAACCTGGCCTTGGACATTCCAGGGATCCAGGGGCAGCCACAGCTTCTCTGGGCACCCTGTGCTGCCCACCCTCACAGGGAAGAGCTTCTTCCTAAATTCTGGATACTAGGTCCCAAATAGATATAGTTCCTAAAAAAACTACAAAGGAAACAAAATTTAAATAGTTCAGTTGCAACAAGAAAAAATTTATTAAATTATTTCTTTTCAGAGTATCGGAGCTATGGGAATGTAATTTTATTTGCCCATAATTGCTTTTTGGGATACAGATCTGAGTTTGAGCTAGAGCTCAGTAGTGTGCTGTTGAGGCAGTATATTCACTTGTTCTTCTGTGTTGGAGAAGGAAACAATACTGTAAAATATGAATTATTTAGTGGTGCGGATATGGGTACTTGCATGTTAAATTGCATGTTGCTGATAATTAAAAAAAAACAACTTTCTGGAGCAGAGTTAATGTTGAGTCTAAAGGTGAAATCTCACTGAAAGACTGAAACTTCTGTAGGGAAAGTTCTGACCAGTTTCAAGGATGTGTCTTTGAACCATGTTATTAAACAGTGGTTTGCTCACTGACTTGTTGTTTGGTTATGGCTTTCTGTCTTCTATTGATGTCAGTTACCTGTGGCAATTTCTATTTCACGTTTTGGTTTTAGAACATCAGAATTACTACAGAGCTGTCCAGGGAGCATTTTGAGGTGCTGCAGTCCTCTCTGAATGGATCCTATCATCATGTGAGGGCAGTGAAGGCGGGTCAGACCACGATTGATGCTGCACTGACATCGGTAGTTGATCAGGTGTGTCTTTGTAAAAACTCCCCTGCTTCACTGGTAGGGCTGAAAATAACTGAGCTATGCAGTAGTGACTTCCTAGCAAAAGGAAACCTAAGAATTACATGGGTCTGAGCTGTCTTTCTTTGAACAGATTAAGAACCAAATTCTAAAATCCTTTCTTCATGAAAACTCAATTGAGTCAACAGAGGATTCGCTTAAATAAAGACTGTGGGATTTTGCTCCCGAGCATGTGGCAAACTCCTGTGAAGGCAGTGGTGCACAGCACTGATTTCTTTTCTCATGGCAGATCCTTGTGCTGGGCACGGGGCCTCTCACAGGCTGAGGGAATTTTACACTTTATTGTGGTAGGATCATCACTCTCATGCCCTGGCCTTGTTCTGCAGTCAGTTACATTGGGGAAGTTTGCTATCAATTGGTAAGTGACCTTAAACTCTGGAATGACAATCTGCCAAACGTATCAGCCTGCACATTTCTCCAAATTAATATTTATTAACTTTCTGCTGGTTGGGCAGGCTGCTGAATGTGTGGCTAACTAGGGCACGTGGTGTGGAAGTGAGTTGCTTTTGCTTTCAACACTTCAACCCATTTGCTGTGAATTCATTGTAGTGATTCCTTGAGCAGGGTTTAGTGGCTCCCTGAATGTGATAGGCCATGGTCCTTCTCTGTGTCAGAGATGTTCTCTTCAATGGACAGGCATCCCCTGAGAGCTGTTTTTCCCTCAGAAGTGCAGCAGCAGTGTGTTGTGCCAGAGGGTGGTGGCACTGCAGTGACAGCAGAGCTGTGAAGGCCAGTGTTTGGGGGGGGCTGAGCAACGGCTCTTTCAGGCTGAATTTTGTACACAGTGGGATGAGCAAAGAGGAAATGTAGGTGTTGAGCCTCCAGACTGGTTCTCCAAATGAGGTCCCAAAATAGGAGCAATGAAAGAGAGTATTTCTTTTCTTCTTGCTGTTTGCCTTTTTAATTAACGTGGGCGCCTGGATCTTCATAGCAATAGCGCTCATTTAATACAGTGGCACTCCTTGCTGCCAGGAGCTGTTTGCTCACAAGGAGCTCTGTTCATAAGTCAACCTAAATAGTTTTCCTTCCTCTCTGAGGTGTTTTCAAGGACTTGTCTCTACATAAGGACTAAACATTAGCTCTGGGAAGCTCTGTGGTGCCATTTCTAACACTGTGCTTTTGCACTTTGCAGGATGGAGGTGTTCATACTTTAGCAGTTCCAGTGCGAAACCAGCAGGACGTGGAGATCTATGGTCCAATATTTCTTTCACCCAGCGTTCTGATGTTTCCTTGGCAGCCAAAAGCAGGGGTCTACCAGTACACCATCCAGGTATGCCAACGAAGTGCCCAGCTGCAGGGAGTGTTGCACCAGGGTGGGGTTGATTTTGGATACTTCAGGCACGGTGGCATCCAGAATGTGATTTGGAGGAACTTCATGGGGCATTAGTCCCATGGAATTAAGATACAGTTTAATAAAAGCACCGAGAAACCAACAAAAATAAAAACCCCACTGACTTCTACCTCTTGCCTTCCCTTCCTCTCTCCCTCATGCAATGCACCACTCACCTGTGGCTGGAGTGGTTTGGAATTCCGGGAAGCATCCTATATCCAAAGCTCCACAGCAGTCATTAGAGGCTGCCCTTTGCTGGCAAGGACCAGAAATATGAATGGGAGTGTGAAGTGACTGCAAAAAGGGCATGACAAGATTAATTAGCAGCTTTCTGCCAGCCTTGGACATCAGTATTCTTCACTGGCCACACACCTCGTGCTCCTAATACTAAGTTCCAGGGAGGCAAAGGCCACAGCTCATTTACAGAAGGGATGATTTTCCATGGTTTTTAGGTGTGTCTTTGCTCCCAAGCAGTCAGTTATTCCTTATGCTTCAGGAAGCAAACGGTTTGTGTTCCAGTATCTCCAGACTGAGTAAGGGAAAGAACATTGTGCTTTCTCAGCCTAGACTCTTAGCCTGGCCAGTGATACTCAGACACTGCACTAAGTGTTAGATGCACAGTTCCTACCTCTCCCTTTTAGCATAAAGTAGTGCTCAGTTTTGGATCTGTCTTAAGTAAACCATATCCAAGTAGGCAGCACGACGCTTGGTGCCATGCTCTTCTCCCAGGTAACAAAGGACAGGATAAGATTGGATATTAGACAAAATTTCTGCACAGAAAGAGTTGTCCTGCACTGGCACAGCCTGCCCAGGGCAGTGGTGCAGTCACCATCCCTGGAAGTGCTCAGAAATCATGGGGTGTGGCCCCTGAGGATGTGGTTCAGTGGTGAGCTTGGTAATCTCAGAGGTCTTTTCCAGCCTTACTGATGCAGTGACTCCATGGAGAGAATCAATCTCATAGGGATTAAACTGCATTCTCCAGTGTAAATCTAAAGGTATCTCCCTTGAGTTGAGCTCTGCATCTCTACTTGTGTGTTGGTTTGCTTCGTGCTATTCCTGACCACACCAGCAGAGTGTGGTAAAAATTCTTAGTACAAATCTGCATTTTCAGTACTTCATCTTAATTCTGTTGGGGTTTTCCCAGTAAAGGAAAGGAAATGCAGTTTTATTTCCTACCTCTCACAGTTCTATTCCTACCTCCCCTTATCTTGCATGTATAATGAAGTATCTCACTAGAGAACATTCCTTCTTGGTACTGCAATAATTGTGTCGCTGTTCTTACCTTACTCTGATATTTTTTCAATAAAAACATAGAAACTTTTTTTCTCCCAAGATTTAAATTTTGCTGAAACTGAGACCTTTCTTCTGGTCTCTCCATCCCACAGTACCAGTGGTTGTCAACAGCACACACACAGCTCAGCTGTTCCTTCCTCTCCATCAGAGTTTGCCTCCCACTCCACAGCTTCAGTCAGGCTGTTTCAAATGGGTGAATAAAGTTTTTGTGAAAATAAATTGAAAGGGATTTTTGGATCTAGCCAAATTCTGTTTATAGCTCAACTAACTCTCTCCAGATGGTATCAGAATGCCTGGCAGGTTTTCCTTTGTCAGCTGTCTGGTTTCTTGGGGGTTGCTTTGTTCATTTTTTTGCTAATGAGATGGTTTCTGTTGCCTTTCTTCAGTCCAGGCACGGGAGGTGCAGTGCCAGCTGTGTGAGGCTGAGCACGTGGAGCTGCCTGGGGAGGGCATCACTCACAGGTAGCAGTGTGGAGCTCCCTGCCAGGGTGTGGGGAATCATCAGGCTGCAGGGGAAGCTGCTTTACCCTTCCTCTCCTCAGTGCAGACTGACAGCCAGAGAAGGAGAACGTAGTGAGGTGTCTGGGCTTTATGGCGAGGACGTGAGCCTTCATGCAGTTATTAAGAATGGGGTGTTTCTGTTAAATGTTTTCTGCTCATCTCCCTGTTTCAACTAAAATACCTTTACAAATCTGCTGAACTCTTGCATTCTTTTAGCCCTTCTCACCACATCCTGTGCACCTCCTGTACCACACCACTACCTATTTTTTCATTTGTCTGTGTCCTTCTGTAATCAGGTTGTGCACGTGCTCAGGGGAAGGAAGAAGGGAAATGATCCTCCTCTTCATTTTCTTCTTATTCTCTTTTCCTGGTAAAAATTACTAGCTAAGCCTCTGCATAATTCAGATTGGTTTGTTTTCCACACTGTCCCTCTAGACAAGATTTATCACCTAATTTTTAATTATGAGATAGGTTAAAGGAAATGCTGAGGAAGTTAAAGAAATGAAAACAATATACATTAAAAAATTGCTCCAGTGTTCACCCATGTTTTACTCTGATGGAACTTTTGACATTTATTTTGGAGTGTGAAAGAAGCTGAAATTAAAATGAGTGAAGGGGGTAGCAATCTTCTCATCTCTCTCTTATTTCATCTTGCTTATTAAGTACTGAGGTGTTATTTTATTTGTATGTCCCATTCTCAGTGCATTCCTGCTTTTCATGCAAGATATCCAAAGGCAAGATATCCAAAGCTGTGAAATGTGAGAACCATGGACTTGATTAAATGTTGGAAAGATTTTTTTCTCCCTCTGTGTTCCAGGCTCAGGGTGGAAGTGGCAACTTCAGCTGGTCCTCTTCTAACCAGGCAGTGGCCACAGTGACAGTGAAAGGAGTGATGAGCACTGGGAGCGATGCTGGGGTCAGCATTATTCAGGCGTTTGACTCTCGGAATCCGCTGCATTATGGAGAAATGAGGGTAAGAAAGTTATTTTTCACTGATTGTTCTTGAATATGGCTTCTGGAAACAGCAAAGGAGCAGAGAATGCCACAGGCATTCCCCTTCCGCTTCCTGCCCTGTGGCAGGTTAATGATTCGTTTTAGTTTGTGCTTTAGGGAATCCAATGCTCTCCAGTCCATTCACTTTACTCCCATTTTTGCCCCTTCCTGGTTTCCTTGGCGATTCTTTTTCCTTGTTGGAAGTTTTCAGTGCAAGAAGGAAATGGTAATTGACTTCTGGCCATCTAAGCAGACAAGCTAAACTAAAAAATCTTGCTGCAGGGTGATAGGTGGGTGTTCTCCCTTGATATCAAAGGGTGGCAGTTGTTATCAGGGTGTGCAAGGAAATTTCTGACTGATGAAGTAACTGAAGTGAGCACAGTACTGCAAACTGACTCCAGACACCTAAGCTGGCCAAGAAAAAAAAATATTTTAGGAAAATTAGGAGAAAATGGCAATGAAAAACATAGCTCCCAAGAGGGATTTAGTGGTGCCTCTGCAGACCATCCCCTGTTCTTAGGTCAGGGTGGTCAGTGTATGGTGTGGAATGAGGAGAATGCAGGAACAGTACATCTGGTGGCCCCAAAGGGAGGGGTGTGACACGAAATAAAATCTGTTCAGAATTTAGCTTACACCCTCGCTCTGAAATAATTCTCTGAACAGCCCAGGATTGTGAAAGAAGCTGAAATTAAAATGAATGAAGGGGGTAGCAATCTTCTTCTGCTTTTTACCAGTGCAACAGTTACCAGCCAGAGACACAGGAATGAAGATTTTTTTTGGCTAAAACTTCTTATCCTCAAACATAAGTCAAAGCCTGAAGACACAAGGAAACCTTCTGTCCATGTGGGCTTTCAGAGCAGTGTATTGCACAATCTGAATAGGTTATTTTTGAATGCCTTTGTTCCTGTGTTAGGAGCTGCTTTCTTTGTGGAACAGCTCTTCAGAGTTCTGTTTACTGACCTCAGTGAACAAGTTTTTAGGAGTAGTAGTTTTAGGAGTAGTTAATCCACACAGATTACAGTTTAAACTCTCTACCATATGGTTTGGTATCCTGAAGCCGGTTGGAGAAGATCAAGCAGTTAAAGATATTGCAAATAAAAGCTTTGATCACAGTGATTGTTCTGAAGTCTGTGGTCAGTCTGAGGTGGGATCTTTAGTGGATGCTGTACCTCTCCCAGCTGGTGATGGTACCTCCTGGAATAGCACACAACTCAGGCCACACTTCCAAGTCTGTAAAGCAGAAGAGAGAATTACAGGAGCAGCAGTAAAAGGAGGGCTCCCCAAGCTGCTGTGGGCTTGTGCTGGTGTGGGAGCAGAGCCCTGGCACACAGCTGTCCTTGTTCCTTCCCTGGGGCAGGTGTACGTCAGCGAGCCCAGCGCCATGGAGTTCGCTCCCTGCCAGGTGGAGGCACACGTGGGGCAGGTGCTGGAGCTGCCCCTGAGAATCAGTGGCTGGAGCAGTGGGGATGGGGCTGAGCTGGTGCCCCTGAGCGACTGCTCACACCTGGAGCTCGCCCTGGAGCTGGAGAACGCCGCCGTGTTCAGCCCACTTGAAGGTGCTTTACCTCCCTCCCTGCTTTGGAAGTGAAATCGGTGACAGGTGTCATCAAGTCACTCCTCTCCCTTCAGTCACTGATTCGTGGCTCTGTACAGGTTCCCCACAGAAGTGCCAAACTTCAGAGGGGAGGGGGTCCAAGTAGTTTATTTTGAGGATATATTTGCTTTTTTATGCAGAATGGTTTGGGTTGGGGACACCTTAAATCCCTTCCAGTCCCACCCCCTGCTATGGCAGGGACACCTCCCACCGTCCCAGGCTGCTCCAAGCCCTGTCCAGCCTGGCCTGGGACACTGCCAGGGATCCAGGGGCAGCCACAGCTGCTCTGGGCACCCTGTGCCAGAGCTCTACCACCCTCCCAGCCAAGAATTCTTTCCCAGTATCCCATCTAAACCCTCCCTCTTTCAGTTTGAAGCCACCCCCCCTTGTCCTGTCCCTGCATGTCCTTGTTAAATGTTCACTCCATCTTTCTGGTAGGCTCCCTTCAAACAGCCATGCTGAATTTGATGAACATGCCTGGGCATTTCTTTCCAAATAAGCTCTTGTATATTTTCAATTTATCTGACAGGAAGACTAAAGCCAACTGCTGATTATTGCAGTGGAGTGAGAGTGAAGGCCGAATTTCAGGGGCACACCAGGCTGGTGGTTGTGTACACCCACGGGCACGTGCGGCTCAGCGCCAGCATCACCATCGCCGCCTACCTCCCACTGAGGGTGAGTCTGCTTCCCCTGCTCCTGGGGCAGTCCAGCCCTGAAACACCTTTCCGTGACAGGGAGCAGCTTATGTAAGGAAGAGGTTTGAAAAGCCGAGCTGGCTGGTTTATTTTCCACCACTGGCTGGTTCAGTGAAGAAAATCAGAACGAAGCTGAGTCCAGAGTCAAGAAATGGAAATACAGAAGAGGCATTGTTAGCTCACCTGCAGAGGCCTGGCACTGACTGCAAGCTGAAGTCTGAGCATTTGACCGTAGCCTTCCCCCAATATGGAGAAAATGTTGGTGCAAATCCTGTGAATGTGTGGTTATAATGATGTAATATGATGTTGTGAAACACAAACTGGAAATGGTTTTTGTGTACTAAAAGCCAGGTTAATTGCTGTGGTGGTGAACAGCACAGGCTGTCCCAAGGATGCACGTCAGTGCAGAATGTGTTAGAGAGGTTTGAAGTAAAACTTGTGTAGGAGAATAATTACATACACAGAACTGTTCTGGAGAGAGCACTGTCAAGTGAAAGTACAATCTGACATTTTTTAGTTCATTTAAAATACTTCTTTAAAAGTGTAGCAGAATACTATCTCTCTGTGCTCAGAAGAATATATTAAGGGTCTCCCTTTTGCTGTAATTCTTCAGGAGAGAGATGTGATTAGAATGCAGCTAAAACTTGTCTTTGGATTCATGGCTTCCTTTGAATCTAATCCAGCTGGACAGAATCCTTGTGGATTTTGATTCAGCTCTGGTTTTCACTAAGTGTGCTGACAAACCACTGCATGGGAGAAATCACAGCCTTATCCAAGTAACCAATACAGCTGTTCCATTCTAAAGGAAGTTTATTTTGCAGAGCACAACCAAGCTGTGTAAATAGATGATTAATTTTTAATGAGTTAATTATTGATTACAGGCTATCGATCCACCATCTGTCGCTTTAGTGACTTTGGGTTCCTCTAAGGATATGTTGTTTGAGGGAGGACCGAGGCCATGGGTCCAAGAACCTTCCAAGTTCTTCAGGAACGTGGCTGCTGAGGATGCAGAAAGCATTGCCCTGTCTTTACCTGAAGCTCCCACACCTCGAAACAACCACCAGCACTGGGTCAGGGTGCTGTGCAGGAGCCTGGGAGAGCAGGTGAGTGCCAGAAGGGCTCCGTGTTCCCTCCATCAGGCACTGAGAACTGGCTCCAGACAGATTGATGGTGCCATATATGCCTGTTACGTAGCAAGATGTTTTTATAATGAGCCAGTAAGGAACTTGGGTAAGTACATTGTTTATGCATCGTGGTGCAGGTTTTAGAGGGAGCATTTCACAACATTATGTTAAAAAGCTTTTTATGGTGGGTTTATTGCAGTATAAACCCAAGTCGTGGGGGCCTTATGTTGTGGGATGCATTGAACATCCTGATGAGTGCAGGTTGAGTTTGCATGAACAGGATCGGAGCAGAAGGTTACTGAGCAGGCTGACTCGTGTGTCTGACCTGCTCTTCTTAACTGTGTTACCTTCCAGTGTAATTCTATTTATTCTAACAAATGGCAGCCACAGGAATTGACTGCTCTGCTCTCTGTGCAGCCCTGGTGAGCATGGCTGTGCTCATTCTCCACCTGGTTTTGTTCTCTCCAACATACAGAAGAGATTTCTCCTGCTTTATTCACCCTCCCCAGCCCATGGAGCTTTTAGCTTTGATATGTTTTCCTCCTGCAATTCTGCAGGGCCTAAGCATTTTGGTTGGGCTGCCAAGTTCCACTGATTTCCTCAGTGGACACTTTGCAAAGTGGAGCTGTTTCTGTGATTGCAGATTCAAAAGGAACAGGCCTTGGTGTTGATGTGCAGGTCTGTGCAAGGCTGACTGTCCCCAGCACATCACACTTGCGTGGCTCTGCCCAGCGCCAGTGCATGAGGGGATGAGGCAGGTGACCAGAGCTGCCTCAGCCTTCTCTGGCCTTATATCCACTTCATTTTGCTGAAGGCTAAAAAAGGAATGTAAAATAAAAGATGAGATGTTTTTAAACACACTGAAGTGACTGTAAATGTTGCCTTTGGGCTGTTCTATTCTCACTCTGCAAGAACACCTGCTGTTTCCTTGTTCAGTTACAAGAGATTTGTTGTTTGAATCCACTTTGGTAGTAACGAACATGAACACCTAGGAAGGCTTCCCAGGAACACTAGTTTCATAATGATAAAGAACTATTCTTGAAATATTCTCCCCCTTTTACATCTTCCTGTGTCTTAATAGTGTGCAAATCCTCAAGAACTGTATTTTTGCTTTTCATTCTGATATCACAGTGTAACTGAGACCTGTGGAAATAAAACATGCCTGAACTCAACTCTTTCCTCGTTTGCTGTTTTCAGGTTATTACCTTAACAGTTGGGAACAGCCCCACAGTCACCAACCCTTTCCCAGTGGTGGAGCCTGCTGTGGTGAAGTTTGTCTGTGCTGTCCCTTCCCGGCTGAATTTGATTCCTATTTATGGCAGCCCTCAGCTTGATCTCTCCTGCCCTTTGCTCCAGCAGAACAAGCAAGTGGTAAGCCTGGGAAGTGACAGGGGAAGAAGGTGTTCTTACAGCTGCAAAATCAGTGTGTGGAGCTCCATGTGTGAAATAAAGCTTCTGAGCTGCTGCAAGAGGAGCAGTAACTGGAGCTGTGGCCACACTGGTGCCCTTGGGAGCTCCTGCACAGAGCAGGCTTGGGGGAGTCCTGCAGTAAATGGACAGTGGATATGTGCAGATTATCAGACATAAAGAGCTTTGCTATTCTGCTTTGATTCCTAATGAGTATTGTCACTTGTTGGCTGCTGAGTAAACCATGTTTTGTCGTGTTAATGTTCCCAGGCAAATGTAAAAGTCATCCTTCTTCCCTAAAAATGCAGGTGATGAATCATTTTAAAGAGCTTCTATGTTATAACAAGAGGAGAAGGAGATTTTTGCGTATTATTAGCCACCTCAGAGCTCACCTGCTTTTCTGGCTCCATTATGTGTCAGTCTGCCTTGGTGCACTGCTGTTGCTAATGCACTTCACCAGAACAACACCAGAATTTTGAGCTTAAACAAACAGCAGTGTTTGTCATAATTTGTTTGAATTCTAAAAGCAGTTTCATTGAGCTGTGCTTCAATTTTGTTGTTGTTGATTTGGGGGTTTTTTTTGTTGTTTGTTTGTTTTAAGGTAATTCACTGGCTAAAAGAACCCCAAACCCCTGCTCCAGGAAAACCCCCGTAGAGTTCAGAGATGCACAGAATTCTCTGAGTTGGAAGGGACCCACAAGGATCATGGAGCCCAACTCTAAGTGGCCCAGACAGGGCTTGAACCCACCTGGTGTACCCATCACCATCCTCTGACCAGCTGAGATAATCTCAGGGCTCTTGGAGCACACTTTAATGCCTTGCACTGCTGGCTCATTTTAATGAACCTTCCTTATGTATCGGCGTTGTAACAAACCTCATGGAACTCAGCATACATTTTCTTTAATGATTAAAATAATCCTCCTGTATCTGCTCAGTTCAAAATATTCCTTCTTTTCCAGGTCCCTGTGTCCAATTACCACAATCCAATACTGGAATTGGCTGCCTATGACCAGCAAGGCAGGAAATTTGACAACTTCAGCTCTCTCAGTGTTGTGTGGGAATCCACAAATCAGACCATGGCTCGTATTGAGCCCGAGCTGCCCATGGAGCTGACTCTGAAGGAAGAGGGCACTGGTCAGAAGAAAATGAATGGTATGAGTGGGTGGAAATGAGCGTTTCATTGTTTGAAGGTCAGGATTAAATCTCTCTGGTAATGAGCTTGATTAAACAAATTACTGTAATCTGCAGTCATACTTCATCTTAACATCAATGTGCATTTTTTTAATGTGTGCTGTTAAAGAGAGGAGAAAAAAGGAACCAAGTCCGATGTCTAGAACCTGTCTTGAGAGGGACAGTTCTTGTCTGGTGATGTACGCTAGAGGAACTAAGTGTATTTTTCATCTCTGTTGCATTCTAGGCTTACAGACTGTGGTAGTTGACCGTGAGTTTGGGACTGCTGCCATCTCTGCCACTGCCACTGGGTTCCAGCAGCCCCACCTGAGGGCAGCCAGAGCCCAGACACCGGTAACAGCACTTGGGGGGTTTGCATTCCCCTTATTTATTTCCCTGCATTTCCCTGTGGTTAATGCCCAGTGTTCTGGGATGGGTTTATTTCCTCCACGCACAAATGAGGCAGCTCCGTGGTGGAGTCAGGTTCATACAGCAGTGGTTTTATATTGCTTCATGGTTTTTCCTGCTCTCTTCTGCACTAGGTGCTGCTATCCATATCAAATCTATTCAAATCCTTGGGAGGTTTTTTAAAGAACTGGTTTTTTAAACCCGCATCTGGGCAAGGGCTTTACGGAGAAGTGTTTCTGTTGGTTTTTTAGTGAATCGGTGAATCTCTGCTGCGTGTCCTTCACTAAAGCAGCCATGTGCTTCGTGCAGCTGTCACTGGGGAAAGCAAATGGATTATTGCCCCTGCAAAGCTGGGTGGGAAAGTTCTGCACGAGCAAAGCAAAAGCTGACTGATTCCTCATATGGACCATATGTTAGTCTGGGCTCTGACTAATGCTCTCTTTTATTTTCCTGAGAGCCTCCTCTGTTGTACAGTGCCAGCCATAAGCCCAGGCTCTCATTTTAAAAGTCATTAGCCACTCCCTGAAATATTTAGTTTGTAGACACTCAACCTAGGGAAGAAAACCAGCAAAAGGTAGTAATGATGGACAGAGAGGACAGGTGTAAACAGATGGCAGTTCTCTGTTTTTGTCACTTTTTTAAATGAATATAAGGGCAGGTTTCAGCCTGCGGAATAACCTGGCACGTGCAATAACTGACTCTTAAAATATTCTGCTTCCTAACTGGAATTTCTGTTTAATCTTGTGAAGCAAGATTTAAGTGGGTTTGGACTATATGCAGTACCTTGAAAACAGACTTGAGGCAAAAAGTAAAATACGCAGTGAGAGGTTACAGGATTTAACTCAAAGCAGGTACCAGATGGGCAGCAGTAATGTGAAATACCCTGTGGGCCAGGTTCCTCCCAGCATGGCCCAGGTGTGGCATCTGCTTAGGAAATTCTTTGAGAGGTGATCTGTTTTGCCACTTGGCGCTTGACTTTTCAGAAAGTTTCCTGTTGGGAAGTGTGCTGTAGATGCATTTCCCCTGGAGAATTGACTACAAGTTAGTGAGAATTGCTGCAGAGACACAGTACTCTGCTGCAAAGCTACTTGAGATACTTGGTTGTGTTTCTTTTTTTTTTTTCTTCTCTTAAAAAAATTGAGTTGTAATTTGGACATTTGATGTTCTGCTTTGTTAGACCAATATTCAATATTCTTTCTTACTTTTAGAAATAATTAGAAAAGTGAATGCTCTAAACTTTTACTTGAATTCAGAGAACCCTGGAGTTCTCTTAAGTTCTCTTCTGTGTGTTTAAATTTGGGGGGACTATTTGGTAGCTGCAGATGCCAGTTCTGCTGCACTTGGTAGGCTCATGTGTTGGTTTTTTTTAAATGAGGTGACTTGGCTGCTTTTTTCAAATCCATCAGCGATGGGCTGCTCTATTGTGCTTTCAAACCTACCTATTCTCCTTTCTTGCAGCCAAAACCGCAAACAAAAATCTAGTAGATGGGATTGTTGTTCCATGTTTAAGTGGAACACCCTATTATGTCATTAGGGAAAGATGACATCCTTTCTATATCGAGGAAATAATTCTACTAATGAGGTGAAATGGGTACAGACCAGTGACTTCCTCTAGAAACCTTTCTCCTTTTCTGAGCTAATGTTGTTAGGAGAGAGTGATTAAACCTGCATCTGGCCCAGTGTTCACGTACTTACATTTAAGGAAGAGTTTCTCTTGGTGGCCTGCCAAGAAGACTCACGGAAAGATGAGTTAGAGGTAGAAAACTTTGTGTGGTTGCCTTATCATTCTGTATGAACTGAGGCTCAGAGTTCATACCCTGTCTGTGCTTGTCACACATCATTCACTGATCCTGCAGGGCCTTGTCCTCTGCCTTGGCCAGGGGTGCAGAGCAGACCTGCCCTGAGGATTGACTGAGCCATCTGCGTCTTGTGGGCGTCTCATACCCTCAGCCTGTGCTCTGAGCTTTGGTTAGCTGCTGTGAACATTCTCCCTGCACACACACGACCCTGCCAGTGTTCTGCCTCTTTGCTGTAACTGCACACATTGTTCCTTGCAGCATGAAGTTGTGCTCCCAGGGCCTGCCACCATTGAACTGATGCTCGTGGAAGATGTGAAAGTGAGCCCTACTGGGGCCTCCATCTACAACCACCCTGACGTCCAGGTGAGGAGTTGCTCTGCTCCTTTCCCACTGCAGGGAGGAAAACATCACACATTGCAGAAGATGTGTGAGGAGACAGCTTTACTAGAAGGATACAACCTTAATTCTGGATGCCTTTCTGGTTTTGCAGGCAGAATTTTTCATCCAACAAGGTTCTGGATATTTTTTCACTAATACCAGCGCGCCAAATATTGTAAGAGTGACACATGAGGAGACTCGAGGCATTGCTTTGGTGAGTGCAGTATTTTTGGTTTTGCACCTTTTTGGCAACCAGGTTATGGTTCTGCAGCTTGAGCACTCCTGAGCATCTTCTAGCAGGTGTAGATAGAGAGGCAGTAGCTGCTTTTGGATAGCAGTTGTGCTTCAGGCAGGGCATCTTTGCACTGGCACTTTTAGGTACGGGAAATTGTTTCATTACAGCTGTGATGCACTTGTGTTCTCTGTATAAGATAAAAGGCAGTTCCAAGTGCTTCACCCATTACAGCTTTGCAGTAAAGTGTTCCTGATTTCACACACACACACCAGGGAGAATAATGTGCCAGAATTCTTCAGAAGCTGCACATGAGATTAATTGGGGTATTTGCCATGGACCTGTACTTCTGAAAGCTTCAAATTCTTCTGTCCTATAGTGCTGATCCAGGGTATTTTTTAATCACAGTATTGCATCCTGATTTTGTGCATGAATATCTATTAGGGAGTTTATTCTGATCTTCATATGGAGTTTCTAATGCCCTTTTCCACTAGAAGATGCCACTAAAGTGCAGGTGTGCTTGACTTCATCAGGCCCAGGGTATGAAGAGCATTCTGCAGTGAACAACAATAAAACTGTGTGTTGTTTGCATTGCTGCTTTCATTAGGCAAGAACTGGAAACGAAACAAGTTGTTCTAAAGAGTGATTTTTATGAATTTATAATTTACAGATTTGTCTTTCAAGAAGTCATGCTGATAAAGTTGTGAAATAATGATAACTAAGGTGGAAATTAGAATATCAAAAGAATTTGTGAAACATTTTGATTGTCTCTACCTGTTGTAAGTGTGAGGTGGGAATACTTTTTCCAACTTGGCACAGAGATGAGAAAAAAGTAGAGGAGATGAGGATTTTTTTTGTACATAGTACATTGTTCAAACTCTTAATAGTTTTTTAGTCAGGTCTCCCTGATGGGTTTAACTGATGTACACGAGATAAGTTCAGTGCTCTCGTCAGGAATTCAGGAGTGGAGCAGTGACAGCAAGATAGGCTTTGTGAAGTGTAGGAAGAGATTTAACTGCCTGTCAGATTAAAGGGGAAAAAACTCCACTTTTAACATATTTTTTTAAAAATGCAACCCCCCACACAAATTTGGCAGGTTGGTTGGCCCTGTGTGCTGTGTTTGGGTTAAATCCCAGTCCCAGCCCTGGGTTTTTCCATGGAAGCAGCAGAATGGGCTGGGTAATCAGCAGGCTGTGTCAGGCTGCTGCCAGGGCAGGTACCAGTGCAGCCAGGTTGACAGAGGATGAGTTGGCAGTGAACTCTTCTGAGAAACTGAATTCAGGTTATCTGGAGCAGTGATTCCCAGACTTTTCAGTGGGGCTGCCAAGGAGAAATTCTCTCCCTCTGGTTTTGACACAGCATCTTCTCTGGGCCTGTGTGGGTAGTAGCAGGGGAGGAGTGAAGAGGGGTCACCAGTGAAATATCCCTGGATATTGAGAGCCACTAGACACCTGATGGGAGAGGAGAACAGCAGAGGTGGCTGAGACAGGAAGAGTTTTAAAAGTTGCAGTGGCCCTGTTTTCCCTTTCCCCTGTTTCCTTCCTCTGGTGTGCCAGCCCAGCTGAGCTCCATTCCAGCTCCATTCCAGCTCCCTCCCTGTGCCACATCCAGCCCCTGTATCAGCCATCCTCTCTGGGAACTGCCGCTGTTCTGGAAACTGACCTTTATTAAAACTTCACATCCCTTTCTATTCTGAGGCAGGAGTGTTGCCCTCAAAGAACAAAATGTCAGCTCTCCCCAGTGCTGTGCTGCTGACTCCCGTGGTGCTGCCGGGCAGTGCTGAGAGCTCACTGAACTCCTTTGCACTGGGGGGCCTGGCCGTGTCCCCTTGTTCAGAGCACAGAACAGGACACCCAGCTTCACTGCTGGCCCTGGCCAAGGGGAGGAGAACAGCTGGGATTGTCCTGAGCACAAGGTCAGGGAGCTGCAGAAGTGCAGAGCTGATGTGAGCAAGGTGTGGGTGCATGGCCTTGGGAGAGGGGACTTTGGGGTGGGTGCTGAGTTCTGAGGGCTTGTGTTTGTGACCGGAGGTCTCTTTCTTTGTTGTTTAATTCTCTTTATCCATTAAGGAGTGTAACATTCTCTTTCTCTAAAATTAATGGAATAATAGTTGTATTAAAGAAATACCTGATCTGTCGATTTTCCTCTTTCTTGCCAGGATCTACCGGCAGGTTTTGGCTGCTCAGATGAAAAGCAGTATCAGTAGAGTACAAATCTTACAGGAAGCAATACGAGTGCTCCATAGGCGTAATCTTTGTCCTCGATTTTTTTTTTTCTTTATCACTTTGGTTTTCACTCTGCTGAGAAAAGTTTTGTTGCTCTAAATTATTTGTGTGTTTTTTCTCCCAATGGCAGCAGAATAACAGGATGCCAGACTGTTCCAGATGAAGAGCTGTTAATTCACTTGGTGCCTGGGGGCCGTTTGCACTAGCTCAGTAGCATGATACTTTTTACATACATTTTACAGCTTGATTTTTATTTTGGTGGAAGAATTCTCTGTGTCTAAGCTTGGAGATTCCTGCATACAACTGCTTCTGCCCTGAAAGTGATTCAAATTTTATCCTGTGAACAGCAGACAAAAGAAGTGCTATAATGCAGTTTTCTTTTGGCATTGCAGGTGCAGCCTCTGCTCCCAGGATCAGTGACTGTAATGATTCATGACCTGTGTCTGGCTTTCGCTGCCCCAGCTGAAGCTGAAATTCATGTATCTGATATCCAGGAGCTGTATGTGCGAGTTGTTGACAAGGTCAGTGCCTCGGCAGCAGCGTGAGGGGCTGCTCCAGCCTGCTCTGACTCCCTGTGCTGGTCCTGAGCACACACGTCAGGCATGGACAAGATGCTACAACACAGACACAACTCCCTGCGTGTCTGTTTCTCCCTCCCAAATTTATTTCTTTAGGTTATAAGTGTCTCAGAGTATCAGGTATCTGTTCATATTCTGTGTGGCAGCAATCTCAACTTTCGCATTTACACAGCAATGTTAATCCATAATTTATATGGACATGTTCATTTACATTTCCTCCTGTTTAAAGTCCCTGTGAGCAATTCTTTTAGGAATAGGTTTTGCCCCAAGGTCATTTTCCATATGTCAGGTTTTAAAACCGAACAGGAAAAAAGTCCAGCTCATTCCACTTGCCAGCTTGGGTGCACCCCAAACAAAAGAAGTGTTGATACTTCTGGATGCTTTAATTATGCCCTTGCCAGCTGAAGGAGCAGGATTCATTCATTTCATCTGACACTAACTCTAGCTGGCAGGGATTAGTCTTTAAAATCAGTGCTAATCTAACCTTGGGGCTCTATCTCCACTACCCTACTACAAGTGTAATACAAAATAAAATGAAAATGTTTGTGCTAATAAATAAGAGTGCTTTGAATGCAGAACAACTTGGATGTGTCTGTTTCAGGTGGAGATTGGTAAAACAGTGAAGGCTTATGTCAGAGTTCTGGATGACTCAAAGAAACCTTTTCTGGCAAAATACTTCCCTGTCATGGATCTCAGTCTCAGGGCAGCATCTCAGCTTGTCTCACTTGTGTAAGTTAATGGATTTTTGAAATTAATCTGCTAATAAGAATTAGCAAAAAATGAATAAAGGTGTTAGGTTGGAGGCACGGTAATATACAATGGCTGAGATTTTATTTATTTTATTTTTGTGAAGTCTTAATTATCTGTTAAAAGGTAAAAAAAAACGTTATTTGTGAGGGAAGTTGCCTGAACTAACAGCTTGAATGTTGCTGGCTGATGAATGAGACTGCATTCCTCCAGGGTGATGTCTGATGAAGCTTTGTGCATCTTGGGAGCAGTGACTTGGCAAATAGTGTCAGGTGAAGAGTGCTGTGTGAAGGCACATCTGATGTTATCACGCTCATTGTGTCTGTCACTTGTTTCATTTTCATTTCAGGTATTTAATGTTACAGTAAAGCACAGGTTGCAAAGAGCCTTCATGTGTAAAAATGTGCTAATTCCCTTTAGTTTGCTTCAGCCATAGTCATGGCCTTGTGATCAAACTGCTGGGCACTAAATGAGTCCTTTGCTTTGGTATTTGTGGTTTACTCAGAGAAAGTCTGTCTCCTTGATGGATTTCTTTGCAGCCCCCTGAGGGAGGCTCTGGATGACCACACTGCAGCTTTCCTGGTGCGTGGGGTGACCGTTGGGCAGACGAGTCTGATGGCAACTGTGGCTGACAGAAGAGGACAGAGAATCAACTCTGCTCCACAGCAGATTGAGGTAAATAACTGCAGATAAGATATATGCATGAATAAAGTCTGTGCTACAATGGAACAGGAATATAGAAATTATGGTGACAGTACAGTAATCAATTTGCTAGAAAATTCACTCTGTCTGGAAGCTGACCTAATGCCAGTCAGATTTCAGTGGTGTTTAACTGCAGATAATGAGGTAAATTTCTGCATGCTCAATTTACTGTCATTAAGCAACTAAAGACTCAGTTTTACACTTGTACTGTCTTGGGGCATAATTCATTTGATTGCAGGATCCTGAACATAGGTATTCATATTTCTGTTTTTAGGTCTTCCCCCCATTTAGACTACTGCCAAGGAAAGTGACCCTAATTATTGGGGCCATGATTCAGGTGAGGCATCTTCTTAGTATTTTCTTTATTTTGTAATTTCTGCTGTAAAAAGAATATTCATAACTGAATTTTCAGCAGTAGATATTCAACTTGACATTTATCTGCATTCACAGTGAATAGACTGACAGCATTGTTGGGGAAGAACTTTGGGCAAGGGCCTAGACTTACAGGGCACAGGGAATGGCTTCAAACACGACACAGGGCAGGGCTGGATGGGATATTGGGCAGGAATTGTTCCCTGGGAGGGTGGGCAGACCCTGGCACAGGGTGCCCAGAGCAGCTGTGGCTGCCCCTGGATCCCTGGCAGTGCCCAAGGCCAGGCTGGACAGCGCTTGGAGCAGCCTGGGACAGTGGGAGCTGTCCCTGCCCATGGAACAAGATGAGCTTTGAGGTCCCTTCCAACCCAACCCATTGTGTGTTTCTGTGATGAATACTCCTCTGAACAAGAAGTCATTCCTGAGCCGGCTTCCTTTTTGCTCTCTTGCTGGGTCAAAGGATTTGTTCTTGCTTCAAAGGATTTGTACTTGCTTTTTGCAATGGAATGTCAGCTTTTCTGGTGTTAAATACCAGCACAGCATGAGTAAATCTGTCAGCTCCATGAAATCAGGCATAGTGGGCTTGTTGTACAAACTGAAGCACAGAGCAGAGCCCTACACCAGGGTGCTGAGGAGAAAGGGAGGTCAAGTTCTCTGAAACTTTCTGGAGTGGAGGTAGCATCAGCCTGTGACACTGTGTGAGGCACAGGGTCCATTCTGTGCTCAGCTCCTGCATTTCCCAGGCTGACATCCAGCAGGGACCAGTGTGCAGGGGGAATAATCCTGGAGCTGCCCTGGGAAGGTGCAGACAGCACTGGAGTCAGTGTGGTGCGGAGCAGGGAGGGTGTGCCCTGTAATGGTGACCAGAAGAACCACCTGAAGGGTTCATGAACTGTTCTGTGTGCTCTTCTGACAGATCACTGCTGAAGGAGGCCCCCAGCCTCTCTCCAACATTATTTTCTCCATCGACAACCATCACATTGCATCAGTGAACAGCTCTGGGCTGGTCAGAGGGGTGGCTATTGGCAGTGGGGTGGTGACAGGAGTGCTGCAGGCTGTTGATGCAGAAACGGAGAAGCTTGTGACAGTGTCCCAGGTAATGTTTATGGTGCTTTTGGGGGCTGGCAGAGGCTCTCTGACTCGTGGCTTTGGCTCTGAAAGGGGACACAGAGTCTTTCTGCATGAGCAGTGTTACCTCGTGCACTTCTCTGCTTTCCTGAAGGGGAAAACTCCGAGTTCTTTACTCCCTGGCCTGTGAACTTACACAGCTATTGGCACAGGTGGTACTTTGAACAGGTGGGTAAACCCTGCTGTGCCTTAAACCAGAGTCTCACAGGTAACCAGGGAGCCATTATGATCGCTCTGGTATCTTCAGCTTTGCTTAGTGCATCTGGAAAAGCCCATCTAAAGAAGCCTTTCCAGCACAGCAGAGGGCTGTCTGCATTCCCTCTTAGCTCAGGAGCATCCAGGAGGCAGCTGTTGCTCGAGAACCCCACGTTGTCTCCTAGGCTGCAGCAGTTGGTGTAGAGCACTGTCATCCCTTGTTGTGGTCTGAACACATCTGTGAGGTGCAAGCAGTGAATCCCTGATACTCCATCAGAATCTGTGTCCTTAGATTTTCCTGCAGCTGAGTGGGAGGGAGGTGGGCAGGCCTGCAAGGGAGCACAAGTCCCTGGGACCTGCATGAGACTCAGAGCAACAGAACTTGGGCAGGATCTTATGACTTCCTCCTTTGAGCTCAGGGCAGCACAGCTGCTGTGAACCACAAAGCTCTGCGGCTTGAAAGGTGTCAGCACAGCCCAAGAGGACACAAAGTCATTTAAAAAAAAAATAAAATATCAAGAAATCTCTGCTTTTTTAGTGCATGGGCAGCAGTCTGCCCTAATGGTGTGACAAGAGACAAAGTGAACTTGGAAGGTCAGTCTGCAGCCTGGTGAGGTCCAGGTCTGACCTTTCCTCCCCAGTATATAGCAGGAATAAAATTATCAGGAAAATTATCTGGATACATGAAGAGGAGATATCAGAGTTACACATCATCCTTTTATTCTCAGTGTCCCATTTCGTGCTCTACAATCCTCATTTCATTCTAACTCCTCTCTACGTCTTCCTTTACCTCCCAGGTTTCTTCGTCCCTCTTCTGCTGTTTTCCCCTGTGATCTTGTCCACTGCTGTCTCACACCTCTCAGCTCCATCATTCGTGTCATCAGTAATTTGGAGCAGATTTTGTTTTTTCAATTTAGGGGGCATTTCCAAATGCCTGTTAACCAAAGGTTAATCCTTTTTAGTTTTTTACAGCCCTGCTGAATTTGTCCATCTGTATTTTCTCTGACAAGCCATGCAAATCACGTGGCAACAGTGATTAGATAATGGTAAAATAGTGGGTTTAGAGCCTGAAAGTGATTTCAGGCCCTCTGGAACCAGAGCAGTGGTTTCTGTTGGACAAGTGCTTACAGTGTCCTCCCTCCCTCCCTGCCAGGACAAGGTGGAAGTTGAGGTGGTGCAGCTGACAGCTGTGAGGATTCGGGCACCCATTACACGAATGAAAGTTGGTACTCAGGTGAGTTGTTTGGGATTGGCTTCTGTCACCTTCGCCTTTTGGAACTGCTGGTTGTGCCCATTCCTGTCACATCATCTGGTGACAGCACTGCAGCTCTGGGAGGAACCATTTTCTTCAAAAGAGACCCCATCTCTTGATCAGTGAATTTGAAGCTTAATTCTCTTTGCTGTGGGCAGGTGTTTGGTTTGCATGCTGGCATCACCTAAGCTGGTTTCTCTCTCTCCAGATGCCAGTTCATGTCATGGGCATCACCAGCACTCAGACTCCTTTCTCCTTTGGCAATGCTGTGCCAGGGTTAACGTTCCACTGGTCTGTCACCAAGAGGGACACTCTGGATGTCAGGACAAGGCACAGTGAGGTAAAGAGTGTGTGTGTACTGCATGTGTGTGCAGCTTGGGAAAAAGAAACAGCCACATCAGGGCAGTGCAGGGAATATTGCTGCCTCCTCTGCCTCAAAATCTAGGATCAGCTGTCAGCACCAGCTGTGGTATTTCCTCTGTGCCAATGTCTGGGCTTTCCATGAGTCAAACTTTAATCCCTTTCTCCTGTCCAAGGCTGCTTTTCAGCTTCCCGCAAACTACAACTTTGCAGTGGATGTTCATGGCAGAGTAAAAGGAAGGACAGGCCTGAAGGTTGTAGTGAAGGTCCTTGATGCTGCAGCCAACCAGTTCTACAACATGGCAAGAGAACTGTCTAATGAAATCCAAATTCAGGTAGGATGATTTTATTCACATGTTTAAATATCTCCTTCAGAACTGGCTTGAAGTTTGTATTTGAAGTCAGGACTTTGAAGTGCAGGAGTAGCTCCAGCTTTTTGGTTTCTCTTTGAGCCCTTACTCTTGTTTGTATAAAGTTCCTCATTTGGGCTCATTCAGTTCATGGGGGCAGGAGGAGTCTGAGGTAACTCAGGTGAATATGGGCCTCCCAACACCTTTTCCCTTGAGAAATCTTCCATTCTCATGCTCCTTTCTAGTTTAGCCATAGCCCTGGAAATAAATGCTCTTCTGAATAACTTGTAGAAGATACTGGCTCTGCCATTCTCAAATATTCATGCTCAGTTGTCTTGTTTTACCTTATATATTATACGAGAGAAGAAAGAAAGTTATAGTTCTGTTTGGTTTTGTTTGCTTGTTTTGAAGATTAAATAAATAACCTAAATGACTGACTGCACACAACAGTAGACCAAAATGCCTCTTACTTTCCAGGTGTTTGAAGAACTTCGTCTTGTCTCTCCAGAGGCAGAAGCAGAGCAGATCTTAATGTCACCAAATTCCTTTATTAAACTTCGGACCAACAGGTCAGTGCTCAGTTTCCACACTGTGCCTTGTGTCACCCCTTTATCCAAACTGCAAGGCAGTTGTATTTAAAGGAGCTTTTTCAGTCCCTCAGGATCACTGTACATCCATTTAATACACAACTTATCTGCAGGTTCATGGTATCTTACCTGCTCCCTCGGGCTTTGTCAAATCTTGTGTTAGATTGTAGCTGGGAAATTCGTTCAATATTGGCAACTTTCTGATCCTTTTTTTGCAAGCTGCTGAGCCAGTTAAAGCAGTATCCTGCTGCCTGCTTCCTGTAGAGGTTTTGATGGGTGATTGAGACTTTGTGGAATATAATTCTGTGTGTTTCTCACGCGGAGGTTATGGCTGGGTTTTCAGATTAAAATGTCATTTCCAAACAAGAAATTATTTTTACATAATCTGTTTTCAAAGACTGACATTTTAGACTCATATCAGACTTGAAATACAGTTTTCCCAGCATAATAATGGGCAGACAGAGACAGTAGGACACACGCTGAGGGCAAAGCTTTAGAGTCATTTACATTTTAGGGGGAGGGAACCCTTGGTTTCAGAGACTTACAGAATGGTTTGTGTTGGAATAGACCCTAAACACGGTTTTACACATTTAATGGGTTCCCTGCTTCTTTTGTTTTTCTTCAGGGACCGAGTGGCCTCCCTGAGTTACCGTGTCCTGGATGGACCAGACAAAGTCCCTGTTGTGACAATTGATGAGAGAGGATTCGTTTTCTCTGGGTCTGTGATTGGATCATCAACCATTGAGGTGATTTCCCAAGAGCTGTTTGGCATCAACCAGACCATCATAGCTGCTGTTAAGGTACTGTCAGCTCTCTTCCTTTGCAGTTTCCTCAAGTACATCTTCGCTACTGCAACAGGGATTGTTGGCTGCACTTCTTGAACTCCACTTCTGAAACATGAGCAGTGTAGGAATTAATAGTTCTGAGCTTTGAACCTTGGGACGCCAGGGAGTGTATGCCCAGCATCTCTGTTAAAAAAATCCCAGAGCCAAGAACTTCCTGCACCTGGCAGCATGAGCCTTGAGATACCCACTGCTCCCCTTCCTCCTATCCCTTTTTACTGTCAGCACCTTTTTACCTCTGCCCCAGCCAAAGGAGAAGGATGTACAATTGTGTGCTTTAACTTATTTCTAGGTTTAACTCCTGTAGTCACTATGAAGGGGCTCGGTGGATTTTTAAAATTTGAACTGTGGTATTTCCCATGATGTGCTGCTCTGCCTGTAGGACAGGGTGTGGATCTGTCCTCCTGGGTGGAGAATGGAACAAGAAATGGGGGCCTGTCTTGGTTTGGGAGGACAGGTATCTGCTAGGTAAAAGCTGGAGGTTTTTTTGGAATGGAGAGTGTAAACTACTTCTTTTTTTTTCTAATTCTAAATTTACAATCAGAGGCTCTTAGGCAAAGATTTGGGAATAGGAATAGCAGTTTTTTACTAGTATGTATTACAAAGCAAACAAAAAAAAACAGCGAACAACTACAGCATTAATAACAAAGGAAAAGAGTATTAAGAACTTTGAGGGGTTTGTTTTACAAAACCCAGGGCAGTTTGGTTTTGGTGCTTTTGCAGAATCTTCAGAGCACTAAGCTGAAACAGTGGAAAGTCTTGGGCTGGTAGCTGGGATGGCAGGGTGTCCCGGCAGCGCGGGGGGTGCAGGGTCACCCTGCAGCAAGAGGAGCAGCACCGAAGAAGCCAAAGGCGAGGCAGGGCCAGCCCAGCTCCTGCGGGTGGCAGAGAAAACTCAGGATTCAGGCTGAACCGGTGACAGTAGATTTCCCAGGACTGGATCCCTTTGGCCAGAGTGAAACTTTTTTAGCCAGCAACAGCCCAGCTGTTCTCTTTTCCCGAATGCAGAAAAAAGAACAGCCCGCAGCTGCCTCAAGCTCTGTCTTTTACCTGCGTTATTTTCTTTTTCAAACTTTGTTTACTTCTTTGTTTTGGTTAAGTATTTTCAAGTATCTAACACTTGGTCTCCTTGGTAACTTATGGGGAAGAAATTCTTCAGAGAAAGAAGGAACAAACCTAACCCTCAACAGGGCCCAGTGTCACTGAAGCCACCCCTGCTGCCAGGTGGTGGCAGTGAATTCTCCAACTCTGTTCCACGTGACCTTGTTTTTATCCCTTTGGCAAAGGAAAGACATCTGATGCCTTTGGGGGTGGCACAAACGCCTTTTAGTCAGCACCCAGTGGGACTGAAGTCACATCGCCTGTGTGAGGTTGTCCTGTGCTCAGGATATGGCAGGATGGTGATACAGAGCTCTCTGTGATAGGACCCATCTCAGTTCAGCACCTCGTACGGCTCATTTGTTTGCCTGTACTTACTACAACTGTGGTGCCTTTATGGAAGTGATATTTTTAACCCCAGAGGTAACACAGTTCATTTTAGGGCTGAAGAGCTGAGAGAGCTTGAGAGGTTTTGCCAGAGGTCACGTCAGAAAACCTGGGACAGAACTGGAATCTATTGTGTCATTCTCAGGCAAAGCTCTCTCCTTCACTCTGTCCTTCTTCCAGAAGGTTTTTGTGTTGTCTGTTTATAAGTGTACACAATTAAGAACCAAACTGCTGCAGCAGCATCACTTAACACTTAGACCTTGAACTTGGCTCAAAGAAGGACTCTTACATAAGCCAGGAAGGGTGGGGGAAGAAGGAGTGACAGTGATCTTAGCGTGGGACCGAGCTCAGCACTTGCCTGGGCCTGCTGCACTCAGTATTTTACTTTATTTCTTCTTGAATTAAAAAAACCCCATACTTTAAAACCTGAGATGCTTTAACAGTAAAAGACTGTTTTCATCAATATTAAATTTAGCAGCTGTCTCTTGTGGGACAGTTGCTGAGATTTTAAAGTAAAGCAAGCTTGATAATCTGTCAGGGAAATGGGGCTTTTGTTGGCTTGAAACCACAGCTTGTTGGGCAGAGATCTGTATGCACGGAGATTTGAACTGATGAAACCAGCCTGTGGAGCAGGCAGTGGGATATACTGATACTATAGCCACTATTTTTTCTTTTTTTTGGATTCACCAAAGATGTATTTTGCTTGAGGCCAAATTTGTCCTTTCCTTTTTAAGTTCTGACATGTACATTTTCAGTTTGCAGAGTTTTACGTTTTAGCTGAGCCTCTTAGGTCAGGAAAATAAAGAGATTTTTCTACCAGATGAGCTTGAGGCTTTCTTTTAAAATAGTTTTCTCAATATATTAGAGGGCTTTTTCTTCCTCTGTCCATCCATTATTTATTTTCCAACAGCTGTAACAAAAAGAGCAGATACAGTTATTTTTGTTAGGTAATTTTGCTTGTAAGTTAATCAAGAATAGTAATATGCTATTTAAAAGCCAAAAGAATAGGTTGTCAGGTCTTTGTCTTCAGAAAACCTTTCTTCGCTGGAGTGTTACTGCAGAAATGTGGGGGTGTGCACATATGGTTAATATAGAGGAGCAGACTCTCCTAAGGAGTTTGGAGCCGTTCCCAACTTCTGTCTTGGCTGAGGAGAGGCACTGAGGGAACAAAGCTCAGGCTGCTGACCCCTCCGGGTTTGTCAGCTGCCAGCTCTGCCTGGAACACCTTGGCTTTCTCACCCGGTGCAGGGGAGCTGGGCAGCAGTGACCACTCCATCCCCAAACTCACGCGTTCATTGGGAGTTACTCTTCTAATAGCTGGGCAATGAATTGCACCTTTTATTTCAGGAATTATTAGGAGAGAGATCTAGGGGCCACTTGTCTCTTGCATATCCAGGGAGTCATAACAGTTTGAAGTGATAGTAATGTGTTCTCTGAAGTCTGTGTGTGATGTATGTTTCTACATGATGACTGCATGTTTCAGATCCCAGTGGTACTAAAAATAAAGGGCTGAGAAATATCAGCTGGGAGGGTTGAAAGCAGGCAGAGCCAGGCTTTTCTCAGCCCTGACAGAGCAAGGGGGGGCACACAGGAACACAGGACAGCACTTTTTGCTGTTGAACAGATTGCAGGCGGCTGTGGAGTCTCCATCTGAGGAGATGCCCCAGAGCTGCCTGCACATGGTCCTGGCCAGCTGGCCCTGGGTACCCCAGCTTGGTGGGGGGCTGGACTAGACAGTGTCAGAGGCCCCCTCCGACCTGGGAAAAGGAGATACTGATAATAACAGCTTCACGTGTTAGTCCTGGCATATGGCTAATTGCAAATGGCTCATAAAGGCAGCTCTGCATATTTACATAAGAACTCTTTTAGATTATTTTTATAGGGGCATCATAAAAAGCAATTTAACTTTCCTTCACTGCTGATGTTTTTCCAGGTCTGCCCTATCTCCTACCTCAGGATCTCCATGTGGCCTGTTCTGCTCACCCAGAACAAAGGGGCTCTGCCCCTGGGTGTGGCGCTGACGTTTACAGTCCATTTCCACGATAACTCTGGAGATACTTTGCATTCGAACAATGCTGTGCTCAACTTTGCCACCAACAGGTGGGTGTCTGATCACAGAGAGGCAAAAAAGGGCCAGACACACGTAGAGAACAAAGATTGTTCCAAAGATACCAAGTGCAGATACAGCTTGGGCTGGGATTAGCAAAGCAAAGGTTTTGTCTCTGTGGCCTTCAGAGGCAGTGGCAGGTAGAAGAGTTCCAGTTAGCAATCGATACTCCCCGGCCATGGAAAGCTGCCCAGGTAAGTGTGATCCCAGTGGGGCCTGCAGGAGCTGTGCTCTGCTCTGAGTGACTCTGAATCATCCCCCTGCACGCAGCAGCGGCCCAGAGAAACAACTGATCCATCAGCATCTGCCTCTCCCAGTGCTGTGTTCCACTGGCTCCCTGAGGGCTTATGTAAGGTGGGGAACATTCTGGATCAGGGGCTGCCTCCTCAGGTAGGCTTGTACAGCCTTCCCACAGCAGGGACAAGCCTCAAAAGGCCTTTTGGTCTCTACCTCACAGAATAGATGTTGTGAAGCAGCCTCCTGTGATCTTCAGTAAAATCCCAGTAATGCTGTCACGGAAACATGGCTTGTTTCCTGCAGAGCACCTTGCTGGATTTGGGTAAATACCAGAACTGGCAATCCAATGGCATTGTTATGTCTGGGAAGTTGCCTGTTGGTGTTCAAATTTCTTGGCTTCCTAACTCTCTTGAGGAAAGGGAAAAGAGGCAGATGATGTCATTCTAAAGCTCTGCAATCTCACAATTAAGCAGTAGTCTTCATGGATAATTACGATCTCAGTGTTTCCTCAGCATACTGGTGAACTGAGAACTGCAATTTGCCTCGGTGGCACCTAAATGACTTTTATGATTCCCTTACTTTGCTGGACTTCATCCAATGACTGCTGCTGAAAATAAGCAGTCAGCCATCTGAAGAGCTGGATACCTCCCCTGTTTTAGAGATGATGACCTTAACCAAGCCTGCCTTCATGCAGCAGCCCTTCTGTTTGTGTGCAGAGACGACCTGGTGCAGATCGCCAAGGGAGCCACCAACAACACCTTTGTGGTCAGGACTGTGAACGTGGGGCTGACCCTGCTCAGGGTGTGGGATGCAGAGCACAGGGGCACTGCAGACTACATTCCACTGCCTGTCCAACATGCCATCTTCCCAGAGCTCCCAGACGTGGTGGTGGGGGATGTCCTGTGCCTGAGGACCTCGCTGACAGCCCAGGAAGGTGAGTGGCTAGGCAGCTATTCCATGGGACACCAGTGTGGCTCTGCCTCACTCTCAGCAAAACTAAATGCATGATTTATCATGTTTGTTCAGCATCAAATGTCACTGTTCTTGTTAATGATAAAAGCAGGTTTTAATAATAATTTGAATTGCACCGTGCAATATGTCTCTTGTATTGAATTCCTGAGCGTCACACTTCAGACATTTCTATCCCATTAGCTGGAAAGGATTCTTTCTGTGGAGCTCCTGCAGAGTCAGGGCTACCTTCACTCACTGTGTTTGTATTAATGGGCTCGTGTCAGAATAACTGCTGGGCAGTGGCACTGACAGACACCAGAGTGGTTCCTGAGCACTCTCTGACACCAGAGTGGTTCTGGGCACTGAGGGGTGTGTGCCCTGTGTCCTGCCTGGCAGTGACACTCACAGACCCCAGAGTGCCCAGGAAATGCTGCAGTTGGCAGCAGGATGTTGAGCAGTGCCCCTGTGGTGTTTTCCAGGCCTGCCAGGCATGTGGAGCACCTCCTCAAGTTCTCTACTTCTCGTGGACTCCAAGACTGGCGTGGCCCTGGCCAGGGACTCTGGGGTGGTCGCTGTCTACTATGAGATCCCTGGGGTACTGAAAACCTACAGAGAGGTGAGGCACTGTTCCCTTCCTGCTCACGCTGGTTTGTTTGAGCTGGGCCCTCATCAAACTGTATTCTATGGGATTTTTTTGTTGTTGTTACAAATATTCAGAAATGTTCTTTTAGAAAGGCACATGGTTGAGAAGTATTTGGTATGTGTCCAAAAACACCATGATTTTTTTAAACATCTGTGCTAAGGAGGAAAATGTAGCTTAACAATTTTCACCTCTGCTGTTCTTACAGTGTACATTTTGATTCCTTTGTTGGCTAAGGGTTTTTTTCCAGGTGCTAACCAATATTTGAGTATGGCTGCTGTTACCAATGAAGCTTCACTGCAGGATGAGATGGCAGCAAGAACTTGCTCCAGTGTTGTGCCATGCATCACTGATCAGAACTACTCCATTAAATTATTTTGTTTATCTGCAATGCAATCGTACTGTTGACACAATTCACTGCATCAGCCAACATAAGCACTAGACATTCTTTTTAAATTAAATTTAGACTTAGAGCTTTATGCATATTAACTTCTGGGGGTTGGGTAGGAAGACAAAATGTTTTTGCTAGCTTAAATTGCTTGGAAAGGCAGTTTCGAATACTGGAGAAATGTGGGATTTCAAAGAAAAACATCACCTCGTGGAGTCTTTCACAACCAATCCAGTCTGGTTTTGCCTTAATTTTTATTTGTTGAAACAGTTTTTGATAACAATGTGCTTCGTCTTTTTTTCAGATCTTGATTACTGCACCTCAGAGGACCACAGCAATGCATGTCAGTGACATGCACACAAGCTTGAAGGGAGTGGCAGCCTCAAAAGTCATAGTTTCAATTGGGGAAACAAACAAAAATTTGAAAGGTACGATTAACAAATATTTATGCTGATGGTTTATTGTGTGTTTATGGATCCATGATGCTTTGGTTTGTGTTACGGGGTTTTTGTTTGTTGTTTAAGGGTAACAAGATCCCCAGGAACCCCAAATGCCTTTCTGGAGTCCCAGGAGCTCCTGGAGCCATGGGACAGATTTGGGAAGATGTTCTGGGGCACTATTCATATTTCACAACGAATAAAATCAGTAGATTTCAATAGAAGTACCATTTTTGATCATATGAACAACAGTTAATGGGCAATCAGCTACTTGCTTCTGTGTTTAATTGCAGTTGCCTTCTTGGAGTTGTTACATTTTCTTACTTAGTTACCATCCTTAAATCTTTTACAGAGCTTATCACCAGTTACAATCGATATAAAGATTAAGCATCATATTGTGTCCTCTATTTAATGAGATGTATTTTGTGTGATTATAGATCTTTCTGGCTTCTAGATTAACAATTAGCACTTCTTCCAACTAGTATTTTATTTTGCCATATGTAAATTATTAGCCTACCAAAAAATCATCTTGCCAGATACTAAAATCTAACTCGAGGCTCGCAGGATCATATAAGTTATTCAAGAGACATCTGAGCAGAAAATTCTCTCCAGCTTATTCTTTCCTGTAAATAAATTATTCCTGTCAAGAAAACCCCACAACATATAAAATTTTCATTGCTGTCTCTCTGGGATTAGTCCTGAGCAAGGACAGCTGTCTGTGATTTCCAGCCGTTTTAAGATCTTCATAACCTTGTAAAACTATTTCAGAAGGTGGTAGAAGAACCCAATACTACAAGCCGTGATTTTGCTTTTAATGAATTCAAATTAATTAATTACAATTTTATTTTGTAATTAATTAGAGATCATTTTTTTTTCCTTCCCCCTAGGGGAGTGTTCACGTGCTCAGACTGAAGCCATTGCTGAGTTACAACCCCAGTCCATCATCAGTTGCCATCTGGATTTCAGCAGCGATGCCTTTGACTTCCCAGCACAGGATATTTTTGTGGCAGAACCTGGATTTGATGCAGTTTCAGGTAAGATGTGACAAGATGCCATGCTGCAGACAAACACAAGCTCTTTGGTCCAGCAGACTCCACAGAATCTCAGCATCACGGGTTGGGGTTGGAGGGACTTTAAATCCCATCCAGAGGCACCTCCCACTGTCCCAGGCTGCTCCAAGCCCCATCCAACCTGGCCTTGGGCGCTGCCAGGGATCCAGGGGCAGCCACAGCTTCTCTGGGCAGCCTGTGCCAGGGCCTGCCCACCCTCCCAGGGAATGATTTCCTCTCAGCATCCAGAATCAACCTCCTCTCTTTCCTTCTGAAGCCTCTGGGCTTTGCTGTGTACACCTCAGGCCTCAGTGAATTGTTCACATGGACGCTTCTTGTTTCAGTGGGTTTGCTGCCTGTGACAAAATCTTGTGTTGGTTTTCAGAGAAAGCCAGGAATCAGTGGCAGCCCACTTGATGTTTTTCAGAGTTTTTGTAGTGAATCCAAAGAAGCAAAGGAACCCTCAGGTGACAAGTATGCCAAAAGTGGAATGTACCCCCAAAACATCATGAACTGGGCCTTAAAGAGGCAAGGGGGAATTGGCAGGCACTGTGGAGGTTGAATTAAAAATGTATACGTCTACAAAATGTGTTAATGCTTTGAAAGTATAATGTGATTTAGAACAGAACCAAGCCACCGTGGACTGCATGTAAAGAACATTAAATATCCGTTGGATTCATCCCTGCACCCATTGTGTGAACCCCTATTCTACCCTGCATTCTACCCTCTGTTACTTAGCTAGGAGAAGAAAATAAGAGGAAAACATGCACCTGGCCAGTTCTCCTTGTTACTGATGCTTTTTATCTTCCATTCTCTGGGAAGTTTTTACTACCTTTGCTGCTAATAACAAATTAATTGGTCCCATATAAGACTGGAAACACGGTGAGTATATAACTTTTAAAGGAGCTTTTATAAATAAACTACATCTTCACTGACTTGATGATGGTGATGGTAGCTGGCTAAAATTTTAATATTAGTTGAAAAGAATATGGAATAGGATGTTCGGTCTTGTTTTCAGTAAAGCCTTTCAGCATTAGCATAAATGTTACGTTCAAAGTGGAACTGAGTCTCGGTGGCATATGAAAATAAAATGTGACTGGAAGTTACCAGCACAGTGCTTTTTTCATGATGTTCAGTTTGGGACAAGGGATAATTCTGCAGCTGTAGTGCTGGGATTGTGATGTTTGACTCAGCAGACACACTGTCCCAATCCATCACGCCGCTGCTTGAGCTCTACCACCTTCTTTAGCTGCTCTCTGAAGATGTCCCATGGAGAAGAACCCTTCAAGGCGAGCGGTTAACTGACACTGCTTTACACCAAAACAACACAGACTCCGACTTCAGAAGGCAGAAAATGATTTCTTTATTTTTGGGATGTGTCTCCCTTATATACTTTTTTACACAGATCAGTTTGATTGGTGACTAGAAGACAAACCTCTTCAATCACATTGGTCAGACCGAGGGACATCAAGAAGAAGTCCCTCCTAGGGAAAGAATGTAAACAAAGCTACTGTTACAAAAACATGTCTCTTGTTTACAGAAAATTCCCTGGGAAAAGAATTTCAGAAAACCAAACCATCTCAGGCACCAACCTAGAGCTGACAGGCTGTCTTTGTTCCTGCAGGGCACTACACGTGCTCCATCAGGATGCACATCCTGAGCGAGAAGCAGCTGAAGCACCTGAGCAGGAGCAAGGCCAGGCTGCGGGTGGCGGCGGGGCTGCGGGGCAGCGCCGTGCCCGGGGAGCAGCGGGGCACCGACGTGCCCTTCGACCGCTGGTTCTACGCCGACCAGCCCAAGATGCTGCTCAGCAACCAGGACGTCAGCTCTGTCCTGAAAATCTTTGGTGCCAGTGAAATCCTCGATAGCCTGGAGGTGAGTGAGTTCCCGGGAAGTGATACAGGGTCAGCACGTGGTCAGAGTCTTATAAACCAGGTGTAAAATGTATTGATCTCTGAGGGTCCAGTCTTTGCAGAGAAGTGGCTGAAATGAATTAGCCAGGCTGCTCTCCAGAGGTGTTTTGTAAAGCAAAAGGTTTAATAAAGGGAAAATAACAAAATTAGAAATGTTACAGAAAACAAAAGATAAAGCTGCGCACAGGTGTCTGAAAGAACCTCTGCCGCCCTGCTAAAAACCCTCCAAAAAGCCTTTTACTTCTTAGTGCTCCTTCCTAAATACTGAATGTTTTAGGAGGGACAGTTTGGCCTGCAGCCAGTGGAGAGAGATGCAGGGTTTGAAGAACAGTGACAAGATCCAATAGATGCTTTTCTCTTGGCCCTGAGGCAATTACTGCCAGGAGAGTATGGAAAAATCTAGGTAAACTTCCTAAAATGTCTAGAGGTAAACTGAAACTCCTTCCCTATTTGGAAACACCTGCTGGGGATGTAGGAAATGCATTCCTACAGCAGCAGAGCTGAAAGTATTTTGAGCTGTCACAAACTCCCTGCCATCTTTACCGTGTCAAGATTTGTTCCTGAGATGGTTTGGAAATGCTTGTTTTGGAATGTGTTCTTCTTCAGTTTTCACTGTTCACAGGATCCCAGAATGGTTTGGGTTGGCAGGGGCCCTAAAGCTCATCCTGTTCCGGTGCATTGCCATGGCATGCCACTCACTCACTCACTGGGTTGCTCATCCAGGGGCCCATCCAGCCTGGCCCTGGGGTTTTGGGGATAGTCCAGGTGTGCCAGGCTCACCTGGGCATGCAGCCTGGCCTGTGTGACCCCTATGCCAGGGGCAGTCTTGCCCAAATGTGTGTGTGACTGACTGCCCAAAGCTCCCACAGCCCAGTAAGGGTCCATGGGGTTAGCCCAGACCTGTGGAAAGGGCAGGTGAGAGGGGGCACCCTTGGCAATGGGCAGTGTCACTGTAAAGGCACACCTGACTCCTCTGGAGGGGTGAATTGCTCTGTGTTCCTGTGCAGTCACCCGCTGCTGGCGCCTGGCCTGGAGGGCAGAGATGTGCTGTGCTGTCCCCAGCAGTGTGTTTCAGCTTGGATGTTCCCTGTGCAGGTGAAATGCGAGTCCCCAGCAGTGAAGGTGCTGGAGAAGGAGAAATCCTACGGGGTGCCCAGTTACGTGGTGTACACGGTGAGCCTGGCTGACCCCAGGGTTCCCAGCCAGGGCTCCCTGTCCACCACTCTGACTGTCTCCAGCCCCATGACAGACCAGACCCTCACCATCCCCGTGACTGTGATCTACCTGACTGACAGGATCACTGCACCCATAAGATGTAAGTTTAGCCCTGCACTCTGTATGCCAGAAGAAACTTTTAGCTTCTCTGATGTTTATGAGGTTAACTCTTACAGCAGATTGGAGAAGATGCTTTTTTAACTAAATATTGCCTCCTCTTAATCAATTCTGCAGATGAAGCCAGTCTCTTCCAGCAGTTTGTTGAGTCTTACCAGGTGATGATCTTCACGCTTTTTGCACTCTTAGCAGGGACAGCTGTTCTGGTCATAGGTAAGAGAAGGAAAGGTTGCACAAGTATTTTTTTTTTCCCATAGCTTCTTACAATGTGTTAGCTCTAAGATGAAAAGGAATGATTGCCATCTGAACTGATTTTGGTTGTTTTTTCAACTGTCTTGCAGCCTACCATTCATTTTTCTCACAGAATGGACAGCACAATCAGCCAGTGTTCCACCCAAGGACAAGTCTTCTGCACACCCCTAACAGTAAGCAGCTGTCACCCAGTTAGAAGTGAATTAATTGATTAGTCTGACCATTGTGCTGGAATTGAATGTAGGAAGGTCTGTAACCAAGAGTAGCAATGAAAAATAATTTACATTCTTAGAGATCTGTGTAAGTTACAGTGAGCTGCAGGCCTGGCTGTAAACACTGGTGCCTGAGGCAAATTCAAGTGAATGTCACTCGCTGAGGGAAAATGTGCTGTGCCCCCCTCAGACTTAAAAAATCCTGACCAGGAAGGCCCACAAACTTGCAGGGTACCTTTTCAAGAGGTAAAGGGATGGTTTCACCTAGAATGGATCATCAGATTCACTGCCAGTGCCCAGCAGATGATCGAGAGCAGTTCCTTGTTGGCTCCTTCTCCCAGCACCCCTGGGCCTGACTGTTGTCTTCTCCTTGCCCTGTTTCAGGTTCCGTGGTGTCCTCTGCACATTCCTTCAGCTCCCAGGCCTCCAGCAGGCAGTCCAGCCCGTCGACCACGCTCAGGAGCACGGGTTATGCCTCTCAGTAGGGGCAGCACTGTTCCTCCTCCTGCTGCAAATAAAAACAGATACTCAGCTCAGTGCCTTAGCAAGCTCAGCAGCTTCAGCAGTCGACATCTAATTCAAGTTTGCTCTGGAACACAACTAAGTCCTTAATTTATTTATTTTAAAAAATATTTAGGGCTCTTGGAGTTGTTGTTTTTTTGTTTGGTTTTTTTGTTTGGTTTTTTTTTTCTGTGAGTGTTTCAATTCTCAAAAGCTTGTTTTATCTGTTTTGCTGCCTTCACAAAAAGCAGTGTTTATGCTAATCTGGCTTTCTTGCACTCTTCAAGCAACTAGGAGTTACATCTAAGTTAGAGTGATAACAGTTTTTTATTTACTTTTTGTAAAAATTAGATTTCTTTTTAATGAACTTTTTTTAGAAAAAGGGAAATTAGAAAAACAGATGAAATATGAGCCAAAAATGTGAAGGATTGTATATTTCGAAGAACTAGTTTTTCTTTTGCGTTCCAAAACCTCAGGAATGTATTGCACTGATAAGTGTTCTTATCTTTAGCCTTGCACTGGGATTCATCAGCACAATATGCTGGCTTAGCATGAGGAATGCTGGAACAACTGTGAATAATCTGGAAGTTTTTTTTTACAACGACTAAAAAAGGAAAAAAAAAAACCAACAAAACCCCAGAACTTAGTGTGGCTTCCTTTAGGTACAACTGCAGTATTCCTTGGTACTGTAAGCACTTTTCTGAACTGGGAATGTGAAAGCAATGTGCCTTCTAAGTGGACCTTTCTTCTGGTAGGAATCCTTTCTTTTGAGGATATAATCACATCCTCAAAAGAAGAATTACTTTGATTTGTAAGCAGAGTTTTGCAGCTATCAGGTCAGGCTTTTGTTTACATATAAACAAGCATCCCAGTTTTAACTGTGAATAATATTCTGGCTGGCTAAACTTTCCTAAGGACCATAAGGAAAGTGAAATAACAAAATAATTCATGCAAAATACTTTGTGTGCAGAACTATGCAGGCAAACAGATGAATGGAATGCTGACCCAGTGCATGGTGTAGAGTTTTGGTTTCACTCAGTGTTAAAAACAAAAAGATTGTTACATGTAATTTTACTGAGTCTTGTTTAACTTACTGCCTAGTTTTGGAGAAATTGTGCCTTAAGTGCTAGTACTACTTAAAAAGGTCAGTTTGGATGTAGATAATCATTTGAATCTGTATTAAAGCTTTTTAAGACTCATTTATTTTGAATGTTCTTGTGGTTTGGCTGTTCAGAATCTAGCACTGGAATGTGTTATTTGAATCTGTATTATTTAATAAAGCTTGTCAAGTCTCCCTTATTTTGCTGTTGATGAATTTTCTGTGGTTTGGCTGTTTAGAATTTAGCACTGGGCAAATGTTTGAACTTCTCACAGCCCCTCAGTGTCTTCAGTCAGGATTTTCCAATCTTAATTTTCACTTTTGTTGACAATGTAATGGTTTTAAATACTTGGAGAATTTTTCGACTACTATTTGTTGTCAGGGATTTCTCCCAGTTTTCACTGAGCATCTTCAATATCCACCGAAATCAGTGATGGCTGTAGAAGCATTTACAGTGATGACTCTTAATTTTCTAGGTTTGTTCAAACTTCCCATTTTGTTCATTAGGGTTTTAAAGGAAAGATGTGATCTTTTTTCCCCTTCCATTCAGCAGGAAACCGAAGGGCTGTGAATATCTCGGTGCTACTGTGATAAGCTCTTCAGAAATGATTAAAGGAGAGGATTTGCTCTCCTGTTGCTTCTCTTCCCCACTCAGAAGTCTGGCAGTGAATGTTCTGAAAAACAAACTGCTCCAAGTGGTGGGAGTACTTTGGCAAATGCTCACTGTTTATTTCATTTCTTTAGGCAAGTAGTTGCAGTCTCCTGGCAAGGAAAAAAGAGAAAGTATGAAGTAGGGAGCTGGTACGACTCAGGAGCCAACCTCCAGCAGGCAACATCCAGACTTTTGCCTTGAGGAGCTCATCTGACCTGTGGGGTTATTCCTCAGGCTGGGGGGGGGGGGGGGTTCGGGGATATAAATTTTTCTGAGCAGGTTGCTGCCAATGTAAAGTTTTTTATAAATTGAATCAAGTGAGATTTGGGGATTTGTATTAAATGCTGAATTTTCCCCCGGTTCACTCACTGCTTGTTTCCGCCTGTTTGCTCCCCTGGGAGGGAGAGGGGCTGCCGGGAATGTGTCTGTTCCACGTGTCTGCTCCAAGGTCCAGGTCTGATGTGCCTGGAAATGTCTGAGTTTCTCAGGTAACAAAGCAGTGCCCAAGGGGGAATAAATAGGAGGCCTTCCCATCCAGCAGGAGATTTGGTGTGGCTTCATCACGTCGTGCTGGTACAGGGAGGAGAGGTTTTTGTTTTAAAAACTCAAACAAGCAAACCCAAGCAGTGAGTGGTGAAATCACTGAGCCAGTGCCCTGGGCTGTCCTCACAGCTATCATTAGCAAGGCTGGGTTAATATTACTGGTCTGCAAGCCAATCTGCTCCCTAATACAACATCCCAAACACAGCCTAGTCTTTCTTTCTCCACCTACCCCCTTTAAAAAGCAGGGCAGATGATGAATGAAACATTGCCCGTACCTTTTCAGCAAAGGGCTCTTTCTGCTGAGCAGTCAGGATTGTGGTGTGGTGGTTCAGGGGAAGGTTTTCCTGGCAGCGTGTCAACTCTCTTTTGTACTCCGTGGACGATTAAAGTTTTACAGGTGTCAATCCAGCCTCTTGGCTAACCCCCTGCATTTACCTTGCAGATAAAGGTATTCTTATCTTCCCTGTTTGGTTGTTGATTTTGGCATTCATGAGGACATGTCACTCACTCAGCATCCTCTGAGGATTTCTTAGTTCAGGGCTCCCCAGGAAGCTTGGGGAGTTTCCCCAGTTAGAGACCCAGCTGTGGTGCATTGCCAGCACCTGTGTTGGGCTGTGTCTGACTGTGTCCTGGCGTTGCAGCAAATCCTCCTGGTGTGGGAGCTGCCCTTGGAGGATCTCTGGAGATACAGAGAGTGTTTGCTTAACAGGCAAGGTACGTTGTCTCCAGTGAATTCCTCTTTTTTCAAATATTTTTTTATTTCTGGTAAGGCAGCTAGAGGTGTTGTTTGTGAATTTAGCTTCATGGTTCTGTGTTAGTCTGTGTAGTATTGTAGTGGTTTGATGAAAACCATTCCTTTGCAGCTGTTTGTTCCTTGTATCAGTTTCCAGTTTAAGGTTATAGCTGGCTCTGAACTCCAGCCTGTCTTCTCCACAACACAGCCCCCAGTTCCTAAGCTGGAAAAAAAGGCATTTAGCAAGTGATGACTATCTGACATAAGATCTTTGGGTGACAATAAATATTCCAATTTTTATTTGTTTTATGGGCAAAATTCCAAAACCTCTGCTTTATTTTCAGTTTGAGTGAAGCTGGGTTCACTACTCGTCTCTTAACTTCAGTGAGACAACTTCTCTGTGCAAATTAGGCACTCAGTTTCCCCGGACCTTCTCTCGAAGCTTGCAAAATTAAGAGTGGGAAACTCATTTTTCTCTTTGATTCACATTTATCATCATTGCATTGAGCTGTAGATGCACCAGACCTGTTCTTATCCCAGGTGCTGTGTTCACCTCTGCAGGTAGGCTGCTCCAGACCTTTGTCTGTTAATAAACTCTTTATTTCCTGCATTTTCTGCCCTCCTCACCCCTCAGCACAGCCTGCTGTTGCTCTGCTGTGTGTGCTGCCTCCCTCTCAGTGCTGTTCCATAATCCCCAAACAGATTGGGAGCTGCAGTTGCTGTTTTCCAGGGAGCAGACGTTGTGTACGTGTTTGTAATTCACCCAGTCATTCATTTTTTTCCCTCCTCACTTCTCACTTGCCTTGTGTTTTAAAGTGCTGTTCCCATTCTGCTCAGTTCAAAGCTTCATCTCTTACTTTTGCATTTAGCAAAAATAAATTTATTTCAAGCTGTTGTGCTTATATGGGTATGGCAGGGTCTCTTTTGTAGCTTTTGTTCATTTTTAAATTTAATTTCCATGCAAGCCAATCCCCACCTGAGGACATCCTCTCACCCTTAGGATGGGAAAGCACCACAAAACCTCACTGGAGGGTCAGACCAGAAATCCCTGCAGTGGAGAACTCGAGCCCTAATAAATCATTTTAGGCCAGCATATACCGATGGTTTTCAGTGACCATCTTCAAATCAAACAAAAGCAGTGTTGTCTAGATAAAATCTGGTGACTGAAATTCAGTTTACTCATCCACAAGCTCGGAAGTTCTGGAACTAGTTTTAAATAATTGCTCTATTTCACATGTATTCATCTGTGAGAGAGACAAGAGGTGGGAGATGCTTTTGTCTTTCGTGGCATATGCTTTACTCAGGAAATAAAGTTCTGAGTAGTGCTCTTAAGTAGTAGGAAGCTGCCCTTAGTAACAAAATAGTGAAAATTGTCATATTTGATCCAAAAAGAAGAGGAAAAAATAATTTTCCAAAGTAATAGCTTGTAATTTGACAGCATGAGTCACTTGTGTTATTATGAGTGAATCACAAATAGAAGAGTCACCAAAAGAGTTATTTTTCAAAATGTATGAAGATAACAAAGAAACTATGTCTCCTAAAATGTTGCTAAGAAGACACCAGGCCATCAAACAGGCTGAGCTTATTTGAAATATTAACTCACTAAAAGGGCTTTTTTATTGGTTTGGTTTGGTTTGGGGTTTTTGGTAGAAATAAAGGAAAAGGCTGCCTTCAGTTATCATTTTCTGTAAAAGTCAATTAGCCTGTCTTTAGTGGAAGCTGGGTCAAACCTCTCCTTAGAAGAATATTCAGAATCCTGGAGTTTTAGTGTTGTGATCCAGCCCTTACCAGCCAATAAAGCTGATTTGGCCTCAGTACTTTGCCACTGCTCCTATGCATGTTTATCTTTTCAAACTTTCTTTCCTCATGCCTCCCTGGTCATCTTTGGACCTGAATATCTGGTGGGTATTTTGGGGTTTGTTCATTTGCTAGATTAATATTTCATTTCATGCTGGGTTAAGACTGGCCAATAGAAATAAACAGCCTTTGATTTTAGCACAATTAAGGGTCTCTTGTGAAGAAAAAAGAACTTTGTTGTCCTGAGCATCTGACCCCAGGGGGTGAATTTTCTCTGCCAGCTGGTTCTTGCATGGGAGGAAAATTAATAAAATTGCCAAACAAAGAAGTATTTCCAGCAAGTATGCAAACATTGAAGGCCAAACATCCTCCTTGCAATGCCAGAAGTGAACTCCAAATAAGCAGCTGGACTGAAGGATTATTTTGATAGTGTTGGAGAAATGTTGGTCTACTGGAGATGTTTAAAGGTCAGCTGGAGTGGTTTGTGGGGGTTTTGTTGGTGTTACTGGGGTGTTTCGGTGCCTTGACTCCTCGGTTCTGGGTGTGCTGCTTTCATAAGGCATCAGTGGCACACTGTGAATCTGTGTTAAATAGATTACCATCACCATTGCTGTCGTTTCCACATTCCTCCCCTACTACAAAAAATGTGACCTTTGTGAGATTTTTTTTGTGTCTGTGTGTGTCTCTGGTATGAGATTCCACCTCCTTCAGCAGGAAGAGATCGATGGGTTGAGATAATTGAAGAAGTAGGTAGTAGTTGGCACCACTCTCAAATTATTTCATTAAATTATTAACAGTTTGCTCAGAGCTATCGTGGGGGTGCTGGGAGAGCAGGATGTAGTTTAGGCATAAAACGCAATCCAGCAATTTCATTTTTGTTCCAGCTTCACTGGATGTGCTTCTAAAAGCAGACAGGTACAGATCACTCTTCTGTCAGATTTTGAGATTTAGGGTTACAGTGACAGTGCAAAATGCCAGAATTTTAAGTGTAAAAGCAGTGCTGAGTTGCAAGGTCACAGAACCCTGTTAGTGCTCGCTCCAGGATCTGACTTAGCGAATCACAGCTTCATATCCTCAGCAGTGATGGCATAAATCCCTCCCTCTGCTTCATAATATTCTCTCCTTTGACCCTGACTCTTTCAGTTGCTGTTTAGGAAAGGGTCTGAAGTGCTTTGTGTCCTTGAGGCAGGTGATGACCCAGCCTGCAGGGCTGGGAGAGCTGGGTGCAAATGTAAATACACCTTCAATGCAGTCGCTTACCAAGCAGTAGGATTGACATCAGAGAAACTACTGTTCCATGAAACGCACGAAAAATAGGGTGGAAATACATCAGGTGTTTTCAAAGTGGTGTTTCCCAAGGGGAATCCTGTGCCAGCAGTGAATCACAGAAGTAGAAAGCACTGGACAGTGAAGTTTCCCTCCTAAATGGAGGAGGGCAAGGACAGGCAGCGTGTTTGTGCATTTGGAAATTACCCTAAGCCGCAGTATTGTGTTTAACTGTGGAATATTTGATATCGGTGAACTTCAGATAAAAATTACATTCCCAGAATCCCAGAATATCCTGAGCAGGAAGGGACCCCCACGGATCCTCAAGCCCAAGCCCTGGCCCTGCACAGCCACCCCAACAATCCCACCCTGGGCATCCCCGGGAGCTCCTGGAGCTCTGGCAGCCTCAGGACCATTCCCTGGGGAGCCTGGGCAGTGCCCAGCACCCTCTGGGGAAGAACCTTCCCCCGATATCCAGCCTGACCCTCCCTGGCACAGCTCCAGCTGCTCCCTCAGGTCCTGTCCCTCCTCAGAGAGCAGAGATCAGTGCCTGCCCCAGTCTGTTATTTCAGGAACCCTCAGAGTGAGCTGTTTTCCTTCCAGAGCATGCAGGAATTTGTGACACCTGTGCCTGACCTCCTGCCTGCACTCAGCATCTTTGTGTGCACAAATACGCATCCTCTGGGCATTGCTCCTCAGGCACCTGCCAGCAGCACTCTTCCCTCTGCCTGAGCAGGTGAGCTGATCGAATGATACAGGAGCACCTGGTGCCCAGCCTGGGAATCCAGGGCTTTCTGGCAAATAGCATTTCATTTAGTTAATAACACTCTTACAGCCCAACAGTGACGGCTTCACGTCCTTCAGACTTATGCAAATATCTCTGCAACTTTATTCAACTACACCTTGTCATTCAGAGCCCAATAAAGGAGTTTAACGTTTTGCCAAAGGAAGCCTTCCCTGTGCTTTGGTTGATTTGCCCAGGAGGTGTAGGTGCAGCTATTTTGATAGAGCTGGACTGGGTACTGGGATGAACACATATTTTCATGAAATCTGTCAAATGTCATTTTAAAAGTCATTGAATGTGCTCCACAACAAAGCAGGCAGAATTACAGAGCAGAAAGCCTTTTGTGAATGCTATTGTAAATGTGTCACAGCTCATTCTGGCTCTTGCATGTGGGCTTATCTTCAAATAGCATCCTGCTGTTATGATTAGTGATTGCTATCGTGAATAAAATCTCTTTGGTTTCAGCAACAAAATAAACCACTTTATATATAGAACCCACTGTTGAATAGGGCCTTAAATATTTATTTTCCCATTCATCTTGCCAAATAATCTTCAAGGTGAAGCCTTTCTTCTGATGAAACAATGTCAGCAGTAAAACCAGGTCTTGAGGCAGTCATGGTTTTAGAAAGGGCAGTCAGCAGCAGAAAGCAAGCTATTAATGTCGACTGAAACATCCTGGGAACCCTGTGAGCTGGGAATTAGGCAATGGTGTTTCACTGGGATGGGCTTTGTGGTGATCCAGCCTCAGCCCCTGTTCCAGGTAATTGGGAACCCCACAGGAAGGGCCTTGACTCCACGAGTCACCTGCTGTGTTCCCACTGAACTTTCAGTCCTGCCGCTTTTTAAGTTATTAATGTCAACTTTGAGATTCGGGGATTGGTGGAGCACTCACAAAAAATGTTTCTTCGTGTGATTTTGCAAGGCATTAGATGATGCAAGCCATTAGATGATATTATTATATATTATGTGCTATATGGCAGGGATTTGGATTAGATGACCTTTAAAGGTCTTTTCCTACCCAAACTCTTTTCTCGTTCTATGATTCTATAAAACGTGAATATCTACTTGTACAGCTCACATTTTTCCAAATTAAATTCTGCAAGAGAAAGCAAAGCTCTTTGCCTCTCAGGCTCACCGGATGAAGACTTCAGGCTTGTGGAGGATTGGAACAGTTCCAGTTAAGACTAACAAGCCAAAATTTAGAAATAGTTGGAGCTAACCTTTGATGAGAGAGGAAAGAAAGAGTCTCCTAAAGCGAGTTCCTAAAGAATTCTCGTTTAGGTAAAAGTACATAAGAAGGCAAAAATCTCTGAAAGTGAAACAAATTCACAGTTTCTGAGGAGAAGCCCCAGAAGCACAGCACTGAAGGTGCTGGGCAATGCATGAAAATGAGATACAGAGAAGACAACTTCCACTACATCAGTAGGTTTGCATAACACAGTGAGAGTGGCAAAGGAAATGATGTCTTCATTTCCCAGTTTTATGAGAGCCTGGATGCGTGGAATAAAGCTCTGGGAGAAGACAGCAAGGAGGGAGAGCAAGGTTTCCTGTGAGTAATTTAACTGAAAAATTGGAAGTTGTCTTAAATTCTGCATCATCTTTCAGGTTCAATGGTGAATCTTTGTGTGAGCCACTTTGTTTTGCCTCTGGAATCTGACCATAAAGTTCTCAGACTCCAGCTCTCAAGTACTGTGTGTTCAATTGTGCTTCAGGAGTTCTCTTATCATTATAAATGTCTCTCATTCCATCTGCCTGAACAGATAGGGCTCTGCTAAGTCTGTTATTAATTTTTTAGGTTGTTTCATTCCAGATAAATAAAATATTTAAAGTGAATATTTTCCCCAGCACCTGCAGCTGCTCAAAACCCCAGGACGTTATGCAGCTGAATTCAAGCAGTAAAGACTACTAACTTAAAATACTTTCAGTGCCAGTGAGCTTCAGGAATGTTTTCTGTGAGAACAGGTAATTGCTAAGTCACTGTTCTTTGAGCGCTTCAGAGCCACAGATATTTTGGTGTACCTGTACCCCTTGTGAGTGACTAAATGATCTGTTTATCTGAACTTGTTTATCACTTTGATTAGCCTGTTGTTCAGGCTCCCGACTGAACAGATTTTCTATTGGTTTGGTGTCTGCACTCTCAGATAAGCTCTTTTTTTTGTTTTTTTTTGCTCAGTCACTGCTGCTGTCCACAGCCAGGACAGGGCTTGGAACAGCCTGGGCTGGGGGAAGGTGTCCCTGCCCAGGGAATAGGATCAGCTTTGAGGTCTCTTCCAGCCCAAACCATTCTGAGATTCCACCATTCCACGTGTTAATTGAAAACTTGAGCAGCAGGAACTGCAGTGTTACACTCCCAAGCTAACAAGGCCCATGCAGAAAGCTGTTCCTGCTTTTCAGGGATGGATTTATGGGAAGCTGCAGCCCTGGAGCAGCTTTAGACTTGTGGCTCCAGGAGGAGGAGAGTGTCCTCCCTCAGAGCCTGCAACTCTACAACTGCTCTATACAAATTCTCCTGAATAAAGTTTTAGTCTGGTTTTGGTTTGGTGTTTTGGTTTTTGGGGGGGGTTTTAATGGTTTTTGGTTTTGTTTGTTTTCATTTGGGTTTTTTTGGGCGTTTTTTTGGGTTGTTGTTGTTTTTGTTGTTGTTTTTTGTGAGGTTTTTTGGGTGGATTTTTTGGGTTTTTTGTGGATGGGTTTTTTTTTTGGTTGGTTTTTTTTTCTTTTTTTTTTTTTGTTTTGTTTTTTAATCAGCACACCTTGATTACTGTGCCTGTGTAAGCCTCTGGGTGCATTTGGTGGCTCAGTGTCATTATGTGGATTTCCATGTGCAAGAAGACAAGCTGGCTGTTGGTGTGGTGGTGCCTTCGTTGCCTGCAGCTGTGGCATTTGCATGTGCTTTGGGTCCTGGTCACTGGTAAAAAATGCAGAAGCATTTATTCAGAGTTCATAAATAGCTTCTAATTTTTAATTTAATGGAAATTTAAACATGAAACCAGGAGAATTCATTTCACAAGTGTCCAAAGAGAGCTCAGAGCCTTGTCTTAGGCATTAAAGCAGGTTTTGTTTGCTCCTGATATCCTTCCACTTGGCTTACCAAGCTTGTAACAGAGTTTATCTTGCACTAGAGCATTTGATGAATTTTGCAGAAATGTATCCTCAAGAAGAACAATTAGATTTAACTCATGATCCCTCCTGGAACTGATTCTTTCTCCCTCCTTTTTCACTCTGTTTTTACTTTACAGACCGTCATCTCCCAACTGTTTTATACCATTGTTTGCTCTCCCCATAAAGTAAATATGAACATTTTCATATTCTGTGAGTTACATTTTATGAAATACCGGAACCTGTAAAACTTCCCAGCTGAGGACCTACTTGTTTGGATTTTTGTGTGGAGGGGAAAGGAGGGAAGGAGAGGTTGTTTTGGAGCCCACAGCACTATTTCAGTGCTTGATAGAGAACAGTGAAGTATTTTGAACTCTGTTGTTGAGAATCCACGTGTGATATAAATCAGAATTATTATCCTTATCTCATCCCCGGGAAGGTTGCAGCCCACAGGGAGATGATTTGTCCAAGGCCCCTGCCAGAGCAGAGGCAGGGCTGGAGACAGAGCCGGTGTTTGAGCAGGTTCAGTGCTGCCTCTGTGACACTGAGGACAGGGAGGGCAGATGGAAAATGCTGGCAGGGGTGGGAGTCCCACAGGGATGCACTGGGGCACAGCTCAGAGCAGCTCCCTGGAAAATAATCCACTGGCAATGCTGAAAGGCGACAGGCATTGAGGAAACTTCTTACCAGTCAGTGGGCAAGAAACCGCTGTCAAACTTTTAAATACTACTGACAATAACAACAATAATAACGATCACAATAATGACATTATTAACAATAATAATAACAACAACATCAACAACAATAATAATAACATTAATAACAAGAACATCAATAACTATAATAATAATAATAATTCTGCTTTTCTAGCCCATCTGAACATTTGAGTACACTTCCAGGAGTCAGGCACAATTCCCTTTCCTAAAGCTGTGTTGGTTGTGCTGGAGGAGAGCAGTGCATGGCCCAGGAAGAGAAGGGACCTGCTGGGTTCTGTCCCCTGCCCAGCCCTGCTGAGGCCCTGGCAGACCAAGGGAGATTTATTGAGTTTTATTCACTGCAGCTCAGCCAGCAGGGCAGTGCCAGAGCCCCAGTGCTGCTGCTGCTGCTGCTGAAGCTGAACTTGGGGAGTTGCATGTGGAAGTTGGTGTTTTATCTGTTCTTATTTGTATTACATGTCCAAATGCGCTCTGTTCATACAGTTTAGCTCATTACCCATGGAAGTGGGAGTCTGATTCCACTGGGTGCACTGCAGCAGCAGCATTATGCAGTTCAAGTGAAAATACGTCTCTAAATCTGATGTTTGGCAGCTTTTCACAATGATATTTAAGTATTGAGCCATTTAAGCATCAGAACTTGTTAGCTGGGATAAACTGGTGCGTGTGTTTATTTTCTGCTGGCTTCTCCCCCATTTATTTAGATTTAGAAACCAAAAATGTTGTGCCTGATTCATCCAAGAACTTAAATAAATATCTAAAATTATGCCTAGTTAATTAGTTCCATTTTAAGTTTTTCTGCTCAGATGCAGAAGCTTTTCAGCATGCTGCTGATATGTACTGGATCAGGGCTTTGGGAAGAGAAGGAGAAAAGGAGATCCATTAAAAATTATTTAATTGCCTCAAATTCTAGTCTGTAATTCAAAAGCCTCCTGCTATGTTTAAAGCCCAAACAACAAATATTTTTTTTCTAATAATTAGTTGATGTGTACATATTCCTGAAGGATATTGAGATGTTTAATCCAGCAGAAAATTGCTATCTGGTGGACTACAGGGAAAAAACCAGGACAAAATTTTATTATTATTATTTTTTTTAAAAATGTAGGCAATTACAATTAGACAAGAATAAAGCAATATAGTTAAATAATGAGAGGAGCAGAGCTACACAAAGCTTAGCGCATAGCTAGTACTGAACTCATCACTTGAAACAGAGTATTTCTCCTGTTGCCAGTAAAATAATTTATTGAACTGGTAGTTTTTATGATTTAAGCAGTGAAAAGAAATTATTTAAGCAGGGAAAAGCAGTGCTTGGTTATGGGGTGGTGGGCAGGCTTCTGAGGCTGGCATTGACCTGCACAGGGAATTCCTGGCCAGGGGAGGTGGGATGGAAGGAGATGAGCCCCAGGACCCCTCCCAGCCCAAAGCAGAGGGGATTCCATGCCCTGGGCAGTGGGAGAGCTCCCTGTTAGGGGCTGCTCCTGCAGGATGCAATCCAGGAGGGAGAGCTGCAGTGCCTGTCCCTGGCAGGTGCAGGTTCTGTTCACAGCCCTGTGCTCAGCCCTGGGAGTGTCCGTGCCCAGGGACAGGGGCAGCAGGAGGTGCCTTCCAGATGGAGATCACTGCCACGACAAGCAGCACTTACATAACTGTGACCTAACATCATTTCACTGCTGCAGTCAGCCACGGAGGACGAGGGCAGGGAGTTTGTGCTTTGTCTGTGCACTTTTTTTCCCCCATTTGGATGAGAGGACAACACTAGAGCGGTGAAAAAACCAAAAAAACACAGATAAGTCCTGGCATGGTAACAAGGTACAGATTTCAGCAGCCTTGTCTGCAGAATGAAGTGTTTGCCCAGAGGGAAGAGAAGGAGTTTAAAGGGATCCCCAGCGTGTGGTGGACTGGGGTTAATGTTAGTAACAAATTTAATGAGGATGTAATTGGCGTGTTTTCCCCAATTTGGTTTAAGAAGGAGATACAGGTAAACTCTTTACTGCAGTTTAGGGTTTAGTGTTTGGGATGGGTGCATGTGCAGCCTGTGTCACATGCTGAGTGCACAGTTCTCCCAACAGAACCAGGGTGACAGTGGCGAGGAGGAGGAGGAGGAAGCTGGGCTCTGATTTCACTGCTGAGAACCACAGTGTTTCCTTCCAGATAAGAACCCCACATTAGCTGTCCTTTGGTAAAATTCCTGTGGAGGTTAATCTGAGTGGGAATGCAGGATTCTTACCAGAACAGGGCAGCCGTATCTGCATTATTCAGGGTTGGTTACTGGGGCCTGCCAGAAGGAAAGGGAGAGCTGCTGTCCCCTCGTGTCAGGGACAGCAGTGTCACCTGTGCTGCTCTCATGGGTGTGATGCTGAGGGGATCCTGTGCTGAGCCATGGGAATTCCTCACTTGGATGGAGCTCAGGTACCCGGGTCTGTGCGGGACCCCTGGTTCTGACCCACTGTGTGCGCCACAAAACCCCAATCCTTGGAACTCCTGCAGTTCTTGCTGACAAACCCCCAGCAGAAATGTGGGTGTGATTGTGCAGACACTGTGTGACCCAGCAGAGCTCTTATCATCCTTACATATAAATCTGTGTCACACAGAGCAGGCTGCAGGCAGCAGGGGACATGCTGCAAACACATGAGCGAAGCTGAGCTCCAGAGCCTGACTTTGCCCTGCAGACACCGCCAGCAGTCCTAGCCTGGGCTGTTATTGTTAGATTGTGAGTTGTTATCTCTGCTAACCTTGGAAATAATTCCAGCACTGGGGACAGCTGCTGAAAAGGACCCTGAGAGAAAATATTTGCTTCCCACATGGGTGTTGTAAATACACATGCACAGATAAAGTAACCTTAAACGAAGGGTAAAAGTCTGGCTCATTGTAAGTCAGTGATAAAACCTCCAGGTTGCAATCTCACAAAATAAGTTTTAGAGCACTGCATAGAAATGATAATATGAAGGGAAAATAAATTTTTAAAAATACATGGACTTCTGGAGCAGTTGATGAAAAGTGCTCCGAGCTAAATGCTGTGACCTTGAGACACAAAACAGTTAAATATCCCGTTTCCAGGAATACTCCTAGAGGTCAGTCTCAGGCTGCAGGGGCGTAGGCCATGCCCCGTGGTCTGGAAGGCATAACTGTATATTGAATTTGGCAAAGTGGGGAGGTGCAACATGCCATCCCAGCAACCAAAGAGCTGAATTCCTGTGGATGTAGGAATTGCTGCCCAGGCTCTGGCAGCCATACAGAGGAAGCTGATGAGCCCATCCTGCTCCCCTTTTGGGGTGAAGGCAGCTGGGATCCTCCTTGGAAAGAGGGAAGGGCTGGTGTCACCCAGCTTTATTCACAGGCAGGGTCTGAATGTCTGCAGAGAAGTTTTGCCCAGGAGGTGCAGCCCTGTGTGATCCAGAGGAAGATCTCCTTTGGTGCCTCCATCCAGCTGGGCTTAGCAAGACAGGACACAAGTGACTGCTTTGAAAACGCAATCACCTGCAGGATGTTGAACTCCAGTTTAACTTTGGAGGTGTTTATTTTTTGCTCTGCTGGCAAGTGTACAAGCCCTTGTGGAGAACTTGCTTTGGCTTTCTGGTGGGTGGTTTGCACTGAGGACATTTCCCTGCGTGCCACTGTCAGCAATGCTCATTATTGCTGTGCTGTGCCCTGTGCCAGTAAAACCTGGTGCTGTGTTAATCACCCCTGAACATTACAGGGGAAATATCCCCTGCCTCTTCCTGATCACTGCTCAGAGCTGCTCTGTAAGCATGCAAGGAACAAATAATCTTAATTACAAGGTATTTAGAGAGCTGGTAGGATGAATCGGTATTTGTTGTTCCTTGAACTTTAGAATTATTCTGCTAATAAGTGCACTGAATCCTTTTTAAGGTTGGAGAAAGCTCAGACTGTGCAGATGCATCTGGAGTGCCAACACCCAGCCCACAGAGTGCCAGCACCCTCAGAGAGACTCTGTGTACTCTGCTGAATGCTTTCAGACCTGGGGACAGGCACTGCAGATCAGCCAGGTGGTGTTCATTGCATGAGGGCTCTATTTATGTGAAAGCTTTTCATTACAGGGGAGGAAGGACCTGTGTCCTTCCATCCTTTTCAGGATGTTAAAGGCAAAGGATGTGTCAGCACTCTCTGATCCCCATGGTGCTGCTACATCAAGTTCTGCTTTGAATGGCCTTTTCTCTACTTCTTCAGGATTAATGTAATATAACCTTCATTCGTTTTCCTGTTTGGTTTGCATTTATCTTCCTTTTCATCGATGACAAATTTCTGCTAGGGATTCCAAAACCATCATTTTGGTTCATCTAGGTTGGACTATATCTGGAGCTGGAAGCGCTGGCTTAATGGTTGGAGTTGATGATCTTGGAGAGCTCTTCCAACCCTGATGGTTCCATGATTCTATAAAAATTAGGACTGTAGAGACCATGAATGATCATTCAGTTCAGCTTGCTGTGCAGAGGAGGATAAGGTAAAGCTAGACTGCTCTTGATAGATGATTTATTTAAGCTCACTCCTAAAAGCTGTGGACAAGGAGAGTCCTGGTTTACCCATTTGCTGGAGCAGCCCCAGGCGGCAGCAGTGTGATGGGTGTCCCAGATTTCCTGGAACCTTGAAGCATCCCTGCCTAGCTCATGGTTAGACAGGTGGGGCAGAGAGGTGGGAGTTCTGGTTTTGGAGGGGATGGGGTTGGACTGGAATCCACCTTGTATTTTCTTCTAGGATCTCAAACTGCCACGCAGAACAATCAATACTGTATTGACTGAAGTGCTTGGAAAACTTGGTTTTGGTGTTCTCTGCTCTCCCTGTACAACCCAGGCTCTCTCCTCTGGTTAAGATTCCAAGCAGAGCATGTGTTCTGCCACAGCCAAACCCGAGATGTAGCACTCCAAATCATGCCCTCCCTCTACAAAGTAAACATGGAATAATTGCTTCCTATTTCATGTGTACAGATCTCCTCCTAACACAGTCTGCCATCAGATGCTTTACTCTGAGCTGCCAGCAACTCCAGATCTATTTTTCCCCACAGTGTTCTGTGAACACTTACTCATAATTCGGTATTTCTCATTTGCAATGTTGGTGGGTTTTTTTGTTGTTGTTGAGGTTTTTTGGGTTTTTTGTTTTGGTTTGTTTTTGTTTGTTTTTTTTGTGGAAAGTTTTATTTTGGTAACATTAAAACATCTATAATGCATGAAGTAAAATGTGGTTTTCTCATTAGTAACACAGTGAAAAGGTCTAGAAAGGAAAGTGATGAGGGTAGATGACTAGAAATCAAGCTGTTTCTCAGACAGAGCATATTTATTTTGGGAATCAGTGAGGGAATTCCTCAAAAATGTGGCACTGCCAATCCCTGAGCTTTGTCCCTCTGCTCCTGTCCTTCCACTGTGCCCACACAGCTCAGGCAGAGCCTTAGAAGAGCTGGGGTTTAATGCAGTGGAGCATTAAAGGCAGTGGACTCACTCACAGAGTCCCAGACTGGTTTGGGTTGGAGGGACCCTAAATCCCATCCAGTGCCACCCCTGCCACGGCAGGGACACCTCCCACTGTCCCAGGCTGCTCCAAGCCCTGTCCAGCCGGGCCTGGGACAGAAAACTGCCTTCACATTTTAATTTTATTGTAGCACAATTGTACTATTTATTACAATTGTAATTTATTGTAATACAATTTCATTGTATTAATTTTATTACAGCACATCGCTGACATTTCCATGACAGCAATGTCTGGACCTGTCCCTCAAAAACCCAGTGCTGTGAGAAGATCCTGGATGTCTCCTTCCTTTAGGTACAATGTGCATAGACACTGCTCGTGCACTGAAACATTCCTATAAATTATTAACCTTTCAGGGCTCTTACCTTTCTGCTCTTAGAGCAGAGTGTTTCTGAGCTTTGGAAGCAAGAGCCTGCAATTTGTTTTTACGGTTGAGATTTGGGAAATGAAAGAGCCACACTCTCCTGCCCAATGTGAGGGAGGGAACAGAACAGAATAAACAGGTTTGCTGAGGTAGGTTTCATGTTCTGAGCTGCACCCTGATACTGATTATATCATTATATATGATAATAATCTATATTTTGCATGCATATAATATTAATTTCATATTTGTAACACATAATCCTACATGGGTCGGCACACAACATCAACCTCTTGGCCTCAGTTAGGCCTCCTCCTGTCCAAAGCTGCTGGAATTCTAATTAATTTCTCGCTGAAATCAATGGAAATGTTTTCATTGATTCTGATTGAACTGTTTCAAGTGAAAGCATCATCCTGTCCATGCTCATTTGCAGATGTTTATCCAGACATTTCCTTAACGTAGTTTTCTGGGGTCTTATATTTCCTATGTTTTGATTTTGGGTGTAAATGTTGTGTGCTCTGGTTTTGATTAATTTTTTGGTATGTGTCAGAATTGTGGAAGTTTCTTCCTAACCTCACTTTCCTAATGATAAACATTGGAAGGAGATCAAACCAGCCCTGTATCTTTAGAAATGTATGGCCTGCCTTGATAGCAGCCTATCAGAGAATGTCAAGAGCATAAAAAATTACAGCACAGCTCTCCTGCAGCTCACTGGGAAATAAAGAGCCAAGAGGAATTGAAATACAATTCCTCCCTGCAGCAGCTGGGACACTGAGTGTTGGGAGGGAGGGAGGGGAATCCACCCTGCCTGGGAGAATCCCCCTTAATGAAAGTTTCTGATCCACATGCAGTGAGCAGACAGCTGCCAGGGTTTAGGGCACTCGGTCTGCCCAGCTGTTCATCACTCCCCAGCTGCCTCTGGCCTGTGGATTCACTGGAGCTGGGGAAATGCAGGGGATGTTTGGGCTGCAGACACTCACTGCTGGCATTTCCCAGCACTGCTGCTGCTTGGGCTGGACACTCAGCACCCACACCAGCCTGTCTGCCACTCTGCTGGGAGAAATCAGCACCAGGCTAAGACCAGCAGGGCCTGGGAGCATCTGCAGCAACACCAGTGAAACCTTGTTTCTGGATTGTGGTCGTCTTGTATGGGGTGTTCTTAGATAAAAACTGTGCGTGGCTGCATCTGAATTGGGAAGTCGGGGGCTGCAGCCCAGGGAGCAGTGGTGCTCTCCTGCCATCCCCGTTTTAATGTTGCCCTGCAGCGTGGAAAAGCCAAAGAGACCCTTCCCAGAAGCAGGACCTCAAGCCAAAGGTCAGCTTTTTCAAATGATGGACTCGTACCAAAAATATCCCATCCCAAATGCATCGGTGAGTGTAGGGTCATGACAGAGACATCCAGGTGACAGGCAGGATTTTTTTTCAGATGAAACAGAATAACAAAGAAAGGCATTAAATTGTTCTGCCTTCAGATGGGAGTTTTGGTAGAAGTTTTAATAGAACACGTTTACCATGAGGCACTCAAGCTCTTCTTTAGGCATTGAGTCTTAAGGAGCAAATGGAAGAAAAGATTCCTGTTAAAAAGGAGAATATCCAGAGGAGGCTGAATGCCAGGGAAACAGGACATCCAGCCTTTGTGACCTGCTCTGCAGCCCTGCTAACATCAGAAGGGCCAGGGACACTTGGAAATTATGGTACAAGCTATAAATATTCCACCTGCTTCCCCGAGTCTTCTAAAACTGCAATTCCTGCCTTGGGCTGCTCATCAGCTTCAGAAAATAGGAGTCAGTAGTAAACACCAGCCACTTGCCAAAGAGCATCTTAACTGTGGGAGGAACAAATGAGACTTAGATTTTAGCAGCTATTGTCCCCGGGTTTTTGTGTCTGCCACGGTGACACTTGATTTGCAGTTTGGGAACTTTGCTGGGTGACAAAAATCTGCCTGTAATGAGGAGGAGTTGGGAGTTTTCCATCAGTTGCTCTCTGCTGAGAGCTGGCAGCTGCTCGTGCTGCTCCCTTGCTGTGCAGAGCCCAGGCAGAGCTGACACGGTGCCAGCTCCTGGCTTTGTTTTGTGGTGCCTTTTTTTCCCCGGCAGGTACTGGGCTGAGCTCATTTTGAGCTGTCTTTTGTATTATATTAAAAATAAGCTGGAGTTGTGGAGATTCTTCCCAACATCATCTCCTGAGTGCCAGATTTCAGTACAGTTGTGTTTTATGTAGAAAAGATCCAGAGCCAACTCAGAAACAAACTGGGAAGTTGTTCCCAAATCCTCAGTCCCATGAGCATTCAGTGTGCAATCTGCTCTTCTTCTCCCTTCCCTGGGATCCTCAGTGGGGCTGAGGATTTTGTTTGTCCTGAGTGAGAGCAAACACACTCTCGTGCAGGATGTGCCCGTGCCCTGTGACAAAATGAGTTTGAATTTAAAATGTGCCACCTTTCTGCTGCTTGGCTTGCCTCAAAGGGAGGCTTTCAGCCCTGGAATGGGGCGGCACCTTCCAATTATTGTGGGCCTGTAGGAGAAGGGAATATAGGTGACCTTGCCCCTGATAAGTAACAGGAGTGTTAATTACCCAATACAGCCTCCCCCTGCTGAGTAACAGCTATACATACATACATACATATATATATATATATAAAAGATAAGTGCGATAAAAGGGAGGGGTTTAGCTGGTGAGGAGGAGCCTTGAGGAAGAGGGAATTACGAAGAAGAAGGATCTTGGGGAGAGAGAATCGCTGCTGTGAGGTCAGTTGGGGGCTGCAGTCAGAGCCTGTTGTTGGAACCTGCAGCCACAGTCTAGCTGGGTAAAAGCCTGCACTCAGAGTGTGCAAACCAATCCCTGCAGTGAGAGTTTAGCTGGGTAAAATCTGCATTCAAGGCTGCAAACCAATCCCTGCAGTCAGAGCTCAGCAGGAAATAAGCAGCAGTCAGAGGCTGTGAGGGAAACCTCCAGCAGGAGCTGCTGCAGGCAGAGTCTGTGAATGGCTGGAGTCAGGATGGCTGAACTGTAAAGAGGAATAAACCAGGACCCTTTTCATGCTGTGATAAATAAGAAGTCTGTGCCTCAGCTCGTTTTTACCTTCTAATAAGAGGACTGCTGCAACATGGGCCAAGTGGAAAACTCTGTTTTGGAGGGTTTGCACATTGATTTTTTTATTTTGTCTCTCTGAAAGTAACAGTCCTCTGCTTTCAAAGAGCTGCATGGGTGACACCAGATGGGAAAACTGAAATGGGGCCCCAGCCCTGGGTGTCCCTGCAGGGAGGGCTCTGAGCATGGCCCAGGCAGTGGAGGCAGAATTTGGAGCACGCGTTACTGTCACATAGCAAAAGAACAGTTGTCTGGGTGAGACAGAGTTTGAGGATTTGTTCTTGGAATGATGCATTTCAATTAAGCCTCCATTTTCCTTTTTTTGGTCTAGGACCAGAGTTAATTCCAGAAGTGTGATCCCCTTGGGCTTTCCTAGGGATGGGGAAAAGAGGAATTTAACAAGAAAACAGGAAGAGGCACCTGGATGTGCAGGAGCTATGGAACTGTAGTCAGGCATGTGGAGCCCAAGGAAGGGAAAGGTGTATAAAGAGAAAACAGGCAGAAACTCTGTTGTCCTTTGTTCAGACTCATTATGGGAAGAGAAAAATGGCAGGATGGAAATGAGAGACCACAAAAATCTTTATTTTAATATGAGTATAGGAATCTGTGTTCAGGATGTATAAAGATAAATTCATTTAGTGCCAGTGATTATATAGGAAATGGAGGATCACTTAAATATTTTAAAGTTCAGGATGTTGTTAAAGAGAGGAAAAGGAAAGTTCTCTTCTCTCCTTGGAGTTTTTATTTGATGAGGTGGGAGGACAACAGTGTAAATACAGATTTGATTGGAGACAGACTCTTTAGTCAGGTGCTTTATGTTAAACTGAATTGCATTTAGTAACTTCAGGTATATAAAGGAATTTAAAATTGAAATGAAACATTAATATAACAGGCTTTTGCCACCAGAGGCTTTGCACCATAAAAAGTGCAAAGGTTAATGGCATGAGAAACAAAGGGCTTCACATCCTGATTAAACCAAACCCTCTCCAGCCTGTTTCCTGTTCTCCACGGGGCACCAGCACTTGTGATCTGCCAAGGTTATGGCCTTTGTTCTTTATTACCCTTTGTGATAAAAATATCCCCCTGTCCGTGTGGATGCCAAGCCCCTGGTGAGGGCTCTGGGGATGTTTGACACATGAGGAACAGAGAATTCAGGTTTTGGCCTCAAAGCTGCAGAGAGTGCAGTGGTATTTGTACCAGAGCAGGGCTGGGTCACACGTGCTGACGGTGTCACCCGTTATCAGAGGCTTTGAAACAGAGGTGGATTCAACATTCTACATCTCCAAACATGAGCCCCTGCTCTGCTCTTCCCAGTCCCAGGGTGAATGAGAGGCTGGTTCTTCCCAGCCTTCCAGAGGAGGGAGATCCACTGAGGGGACAGGGGGAACAGATGCTGGGTGCAGGTAAAAACTGAGCAGCTCCAGCAGCACAAATCAGTTCCCACCCGACTTCTGCATCCCTTCAGCTTCTTTGCACTGCTCTGTCCCTTCACAAAAATGTCATTGCACTGAAAGCAGAACAAGGCAGGGGACAGAAGTACCTTGGCTCCAGCACAGAGAAGACAGATTTGCTCTACAAGCCTTGTCACCTGGAGAAATTTGCAGTTTTCTCTGCTAACAAATAACACATGGAACAAGAGGAAACGTGCCAAGCATGGCAGAGGCTGTAAGTCACCACTAACAGGGGCACTTTATCAGTGACAAGGCATGAAGAGGAGGAAACACAGCCATGGTGGCCCCACTGCAGGAGAACTCCAAGCTTGAGAGACACCTAGAACCCACATCACTCATAAAGATTGAAAGCAACGTGTCAGAGAGTGAAGTGATGAACTCCAGGCTTATTCTAATGCAGGGCATTGGAGAGCCTGGACAAACCAGCCAGGTTTTGCTGCCCTGCTTTGGAGGAACACTTCCCATAAATCCATCATTTATGCCATCCGAGCTGGGCTTGCTTTGCAGGGAATGAGGGGTATTGGACAGCAGATCAGTGGGAAGGAAGGTTATGAAATGGAGGGGCAAAAGGCAATGCAGCACTGGCAAAACGGGGATTTCCTGACTGTGCCTCGCAGCCAGAAGAGTTGAGGGATTCCTGGGGCTTGGCATTGATCTCAGAACGGAGCTGCTGCATTTAGAGACCCATTTAGAGAGTCATCAGACAGTTCTTTATGTTGGAAAGGAATGGAAATTCCTAATTGCTTTGGCTTTATCCAGGAGTGTGATGTATTTCATTCTTTCGAAGTGCTGGACCAGGCAGTCAGTAATTACACTAATAGTGTTATCTCCCTTATTAAAGAATGTCTTATCTGAGTAATATTGCTCATTTGTATGCATCTGGTATAATTTGAGCTTTCAGGACTTTTTATGATCGTGTATATGGTTTTGTCTTTCTTCTGATTCTTCCTGACTCCTTAGACAAAATGTCTTTCTTGGTTGACAAAATGCCATGTTTATCTCTAGGTTTCAACTGGTTTTTAGCAACAAGGATAAGTTTTAATTCTAAGCAAGGGTGTGAGTCTGACCCAGGAGTTCTGGCCCTCCCCTTATCTCTGCTAACAAGGATGAGGCTGCTCCAGCTGTAAAATCTCCTCGTGCATCACGTGCTGCTCCCAGTATTCCACTTCAGGCGTGCAGGAAACTCTGGGTCTCATATGAACTGTTCCAAGTTTGCTTGGAATCTTCGTATTTCTTAGATGACTTTGTAAACAAAGGAACTGCTGTGACAGCTTGTACTGAGCTATCTACAAAAAGCTATTTCTCTTTCACTTGAGTTTGCACTTGAATTTTCTTGTTGTGCTGCTTTGTGACACGTTTGGGTTTAATGATGATGCTTACCATGAACTTGTCACCTTTTATCCAAGAGGTTTTCCTTTGCAGCTTTTTGAGTGCATTTGCTGAACTGTGAGATTTAAATTTAAATTACTTCAGTGCCTTTTATAACCCTTGTAAGTATGAATTGTATTTCTTAATTATCTTTTCCAGCATTTAGGCCTTTCACAGAGTGGGAAGCAGAGTTTTCAAAAAGATAGCCTTGGCTATACAATGCACTTGTTGTTTCTTTCTCTGTAGGATTTTAATTTTTATTGAAGTCACTAAAACTATTAATTTTTGATTGAAAAAGCTACACTTGGACCTTTCAAAAATGCAAGAGCCCTGTCTCCTGGGAATTACAGACCACATCTCTCATTTTTTTGTTTTCCCATGGGCCCTGGCCACCCTTTGGGTGCCAGGGGACACTGGCACACCCTAATCCCAACACCATTTAATTTATTACTGTAAACAATGATTGTATCCATTAAAAATTCTTCTTAATCTGCCTGACTCTCTCCAGGGGTGAAGCTGTGTAGCCAAAATGCTGTAACACATCCCCATTCCCATGGCAGGCTGCTTGCTCTGGCTTGGTTATTATTTACACACAGCTTTTAGAGGAATGTGTTACTCCAGCGAGTATCTCCAGTCCTCAAGTGAGATCTGTCTTTTGCTGTGAGAATTCAGCTAAACATTCCCTGTGTAATGAAAGACCCACGATTTTCACTGGAGCAAAAGGACTACGTTTAGTCAGAATTATGTTGTACTTTGGGCCATGTGCAAGAGCCTGATTCAGTTCAGGGTGTGAATTAAAGTGGAATCTTTGTGCTTTAAAAAGAACTGACCCAAATTCCAGATCATTCCTTGGGAATGCCCCCATTCCCTTCCACCACCTTCACCATGGAAAATACTCAAGTCAGAGCTTCATCCTGCTGAAGGGAAGAAGAAGGGAAATGTTTAGGATCAGAGGAAAAGGAAGGGATTTGGAGCCAGAGAAGGGGGACATTTCCCATCAGCTCGACAGAAAATTCTGACAGAAACTGCTGAAGTAAAAAATGTGAGGGGCCTTTGGGGCAAGCCAGGACCAGCAATCAGAGAAAGGGCAGCACCACAGATCTGAGGGGCTTCCAGAATTTCTAATCCCTTCTTTGTCCAAACAGTTTTAAAGGAAAATATCCATGTGGAGGCCTCAGGGTCAGCCCTGCAGGAGCCAGGCTTGCACTGCCACAGCCACGGGGACATCCTGGGGAGCTGCCCCTACCTGGGCATCTCTGCTGGCCTCCAGAAGGGAAATAACACTGCCTTCATATGCTCATCACTCAGGAAGCTCTGGGGACTTGACCCCTGAGGCTGAGACTCAGAACATCCTTCCTGCAGATACTGAGCCTCCAACGTGCTGCCAGAGCCAGGGAAGAAAGCAACATTCCATCTCCTCCTTTAAAAAACAGGAAAAGTGGGATTCCCTGTGCCCTACCAAGGCTTTCTAGTCCTGAGGGGAGGAATTAGCTTTTCTCTGTGTCTGACTTTGCCTCTTACACAACTGCAAATCCTGAGTTACAGCTAGTGAGAAAGAACTAATAAAAACGTGGGTTTACTTTTAACAGATAGCAGTAATTTCACTTTTCCTGGGATGCTGATAGCCTGTCAGTGGAAAATGTAGGCTTGGACGGTCTGGGTATGATTTATCTTCCTATGAAACCTGGCATGAATTTCCCAAACACTTCTTGTTCGTGATAACACATCTTTTCTTTCACTTCCTTCCATTGTTAGACAGAAAACATCACCTGATGAGTGGCCACAAAACTCAGCATGAAAACGTCTCCAACCCAACTTTTACTGTGTACAAGTGAAAACAACAAAAGTTTTATTTTGGAAATACTCACTTTAGATGTGTTCCTCAAATAAATGGCACTGAAGCCACCAACTCCAGCCCTGAAATGTTCCCTTCTTAGTCCTCCCCAGGATCAGCAGTCAACAAGTGTTCTTTCAGCTCTGACTGCAAAAAAGTTTTAAACGAGAGAATAATAAACCTTGAAGAATTCATTATTCTGTTTTAATTAAGTAATTGAGAACTACTTTACTAAAAAAAAAATTAAAAACCCAACAACCAAGTATCTGAATTCCCAGCATTTTAATTGCCACAGAGATGATTATAATGACCCAGAAACTCTATAAATTTTTTTAGGACAGAGCAGTAGGGTGTTCTTGAAAAGCAGTTTCCATCTGCTGTGTGGTGGTGGTTGCTACAGACTGCACAAAAAGACCTCAAACACTCACTGACCAACCAAAGAATATAAATTACTCTGTAAAACTGAAAAGAAATCTGGTGATGCCTTATCCATCCCAGGTTCATGGGTATAATTAAAGTTTCTCCAAATTTGCAGAGCTCAAACCCTTTTTTATTTATCTGACTTTTGTTCAGCCAAGCATAAAATCTGGGATGACACGAGAAAATAAAATGTACAAGTGATGTGGAGGACAGGCACTCCCTGAGCTAAGAGTTTGGAGATTCTGACTGAAGGGGGCTGCAGGAGCAGGGTCTGCCACTGTCTTAGCAAAGGAAGCTGGTTTTGGCAGCAGCTGTCTCACTCTGAGGAGGTTGATGATGATATTCTGTTCTTGAATAGAAAAAACATACAGAGCCAGCAGGTCAAATTAGCCAATTTCTGTTAAAAGGAAGGTTATGGAAATGTTCCTGTAACAGCATTTCCAGTGGCTATCTGTGCAGGGAGGGGGCAAAGCTGGTGTAAGGAGCAGGGAAAGAGCAGCTGAGAAACCCAGGGCAGCTGCAGAGCCTGAGTGGGATCCACGAACAGAAATGGAGTCCAGTCCCTGAGTCCCATCTCAGGCAAAGCTCTGCCTGCAGCCACAGGCCTTGGAACTGGGTAAAAACGGGTAATTGTAATGCCAGGTCTAATAGTGCTTGTTATATTATCTACTACATTAAACCCCTGACAAATATTTAATGGGATTAAATCTGTCTTCTGCTCTAGATTTATACAGCACTGCCAGGGCAGAAACTTCATTAAAGCCCCGTGTAACAGATATTTGAATCCTAACTAGAAAGTCTCATTTTCCAACATCACATCAGTTTTAGCTTCTCTGCTTTATCTCTGTTCAGTCATCACTTGCCATTAATCGGTGTTTTTACTCACTTCCCTTAGCTTTAGCTACTTCTCAGGTACTTATTTCAGCAGTTCAGGTTGCAGCCCCATGCTTTATGCACAGGGCTCACTCTGTGCCTAGCAAGGAGCTGCATTTCCTCCGTAACTGTTAAAATCAATGAGACTTGGCAGATTCAGTGCAAAAGGGAACTGTGTTTCTCACAGGATTATATTCATGGAACACAGAACTCTGTGTATGAGTTTATGAGTAAGTGCAGACAGATTTTCTTGTGAAGAAATAGGAAGGAAAACTTATCTCTACTTTCTGCCTTAGTCAGCAACATGCAGCACTAATGCATGAAAAGACACAGATTTCCCTTCTCTCTGTTTTGTTCTACTGAATTAATACATGCACCTCTTATGATTCTTGCCTAATTGCAAACAGACAAGGTGCCTTCCCTCCCCTGGGCCAGGCTGGAACGCTCTCTGCAGCTACACTCTGATTGTGTGGCTTTTTGCAAACAGCTGTTCCCTCCTCTGTCCGTGCCTGGAGCCAGAGAGGAACCTCTGAGCTCGTGTTCAGGAGCTGGATGTGAATATCCAACAGATGCTCCAGCACTCCACAGCCAAACTCGCAGTTGTGCACTACTGGAGCAAACATGCCTGGGAAAATCGATGCATAATTAATTGATTGGCTCACTCCAAACTTCAGTGCTGATTGGAACAGCCCCCAGTTATGTAGGGTTTTTTTTGCTACCAGCTGCGGCTTAAATGAAATTAGTTTGGCCCATGTGTGTATGTGTTATTTACAGTCAGGTCAGGTGCTGTGCTGTGGATTCATCTCCTGCAAACCCCTCATTCATTCTCTGGGCACTGTTTGCACTCTGAACTGAAGGAAAGTTTTTCCTTCTTGTAGTAAATTTTTGTGTCTTTCCTCCAGCCCTCTCTCAGCTCCTTTCATTTTTGTTGTTGCTCCTTCAGTGGCTGGAACTTCCTGGAGGTGTGAAAGCACAGCAGAAGCTCAGTGGTGACCCTGAGATGTGGCGCCATAGGAACCCACTCTGTAACCACTAAATAATCCCAATAACTACATATAACAACATATGGCAATAGAAATCTGACATTGCCATCTTTTTCCATGGTTCACAACTTTTTTTTCTTTTTCTTTGTTTTTTTTTAATTTAAGTGCAGAGCATAAGCTTCAAACACACCAGGCTTCACAACATTTGTACTAATGCTGCCAAGCCAGCCTCTAAAATATTTTATGAACCATGAGAACATTTTAATCTGTTGGCGTTTCCTTAATTAAGACAGTTTTACTGCTGCCTGAAACAGAGGTGTTACATTAGCTGAGGATCTCTGCACGGTGTAAATTATGGCATCTGTCTTCTAAATAGGAGTTTGCATTATGCATTGAGGGATGAACTGGTGTGCATTTAATTTAAATGGATGATCAGGGTTGGTTTTTTTTTTTTTTGGAAAATTAATATCTACCTTTCTAGGAGATTTCCATTATGTTAAATTACGTTTTAAAAAGCGCATTGCATGAGTAATGTCATCGCGAATCGATTCATAACATTAGCATTTCCTGCCACAATGGAGCCCTTGAAAACATCCCCTGAAAAAAACAGGGATTGTTTAAGATTTACTGCTTTGTTGAAATTCCAAGAAGTGCTGCTCAGGTGGAAGTATTTTTCTACCTTACTGTGTCAAACTGCACAATACAACGAATTCATTTGCTGTGATTGTATACACCAGTGGTGAGTTAGGTCAAATTATTCATACATACCATACATAGAAAATGTAATGACTTTCAGAATCCTGCATTTTCCCCTAATAGAACACACAAATATTACAGGTTCCCACCCATTTACTGCTTACAACAGGTAGAGAAACTCTTCTGCAGAGAGCCACGGTTTCATGCTTATAAAAAGGTGTGAGAGCTCTAAGATGGACGATTTTTAAAATGAGAATTAAGAGGTGATTTCCAATCCCTTGGAATTGCTATGGACATAGCAGTGTGTCCATACAGCAGATACTGGGGATGAGGAGGGGTCAGCTCTGGAACTGTTTATAGCAGAGCTGAGGTCTCTTAGCGGAAAGACAGCTTATACAGCCCAAAATTTATTGCTTTAGCCCTGACAGGAGTGTGTGTGTGTGTGTCCTGAAGCAGCTCCTGTGTGACAGGACAGGTGACTTTGCCTGGGATCAGCAGGGATATGGCCAAAATACCGTGTTAAAAACCAGAGGTTTCATCAGAAAAGGTCAGCAGGGACTGGAGATCCCTGGGATGGGAGATCCTCAGATGCTGAGGACAAGCAGAGACAAAGTCCTGAGCCTCTAATCAGTGCTGGGGAGGTACAGGAACAGCTGGGGCTGTTCAACCCTGTACCAACAGCTCTGCTGCTGCTCAAAGCACTCCCGGGGAGCCACTGCAGAGGTGATGATGTGTCCCTGCCAGCAGCACAGCAGAGCTGGGGAGCAGCTGCACACGTGGGCTCCTCACTCAGGGCTGCAAGGAGAAGGCTCCTCGCTCCCCTGCCCTCAGGAATGGCAGAGGAAGGTGCTGCAGCCAGGGAATTCTCTCTCCGCAGGAACAGTTTAATGTCTCAGTATGTGAAGCAATATGGAGGATTTAGGGCGTTGTCTAAGTCCTTCTTCTTCACCTTCTTCTTCTTGGTTTCGGGTGGTTTTTTCTAATCGGGTTAAGAAGGTCAGCATTGCGGGCCTTGGGTGGTCAATTATTGGGTCAAAAGTATAAAAAATAATATAGGTGTCACCTTGTGTCACCTGGGTGATCAGTGCTTCAATAACCTTGGAAAGAGTTAGATCCATCCGTTTTACTGCCATTTTCTGCCTTGCTGGTGAGAGCTCACAACTCGTGAGGCTGATAAGAATTAACAAACACCGAGCCCAAACACAAAACTGTGACTCCCATGTATTAATCCCAGCTGTAACATGAAGAAAAGAAGATTAAAAAGCCAACAGGGTACCCCAGGAGGAGCCCTGCTGGGGGGTGCTGACCCACAGAACCTGTGGGCACTGAGGTCTGTGAGTGATTCAGCTGAGTGTGCTCCCCTCCCTCTCCCTTCTCCCTGCGCTGCAATGGGACATTTCCACATTCCGCCTGTGGAAATTACAGGTTCCAGCCTCTGCGGGTGAATCACAGAACAACGGGCGCTTGTTGAGGCACCGAGGGATGACTTCATCCCGTGCTGTTGTTTCAGCAACTGAAAGAGGCTTTACCTAGGATGGGTTTCTGATCCTTTCCGTAGATTGTTTTTTATCCTTTACATCACACTTGTCCGTGATCATCCTCTTTTGATTGTTTTGAATCCATACAAGCATGAGACTAAGAAATAGCCTGTACCTTCAATTTTCCACCGAATGCTGGAGGTCACTTCTATTTCCTTTGATGCTCTTGGGCCAGAAACAAACGCTCTAAGCCACTTTTGCTTTGTACCACCATGTGGAGAGCTGGAAGTTAATATCACCATGGGGTCAGGCACACAGCTGACAGCCTGGGATACAACTGCACATTGTCCTGAGCAGTTGGGGACAGAACCCCGGGATGGGCAGGGCTGGGAGGAGTCCCCTGGTCCCCCCAGGGACGAATTGCAGGGGAGGGGTGAATCTCTGGTGTGGCACAGGAGCCGCACATGTTGAGCCAGCCCTGGGAACTCAGGTGGCTTCAAGGGCAGGGCTGTCACCCCGTGCAGTGCAGGGACAGACACAGGGCAGGTGACACAGCTTGCTGTGACACCAGCAGCCACTCTGCCTGAGGAAGAGCTGCTGGATGAAACACTCTCAATGCTGGCTTTGCAGACTGAAACGTTTCCAGCTAGAATAGGACGTTTTCAATTCAAAATGAGTTATCTTCTGAATGGGGCGTTATCCAGTGACCCAAAGTGCTCTGCCAGGATGGTTTCAGGGGTGTTGGTGTGCCAACAGAGCTTCCGCAGGCACTGAGGCAGCCCCTCTGGAGAGCTGTAACCCAACACCAACGCTGCTCCTTAGTCAGCAACTCTGCCTCGAGAACTGACATCCAGAGACAAGGGGGGAAAGCAAATCTGTCTGATATCCAGAGCTCTCCTCCTGAAAGGATTTCCCACCAGAGGAAAGGCAGCATCTGCCTGCCCCAGCCTGAGCATCTCCTCGTGTGCTAAGCAAAGAACATGGAACTTGTATCTGAGACCCGTCTCAGTGAAACTGCCCCAAATTTACATCATCTACTGCCAGATATGCACGGACACTGGCCAAAATACCCCAGGAAAACTCTCCCGGGGAAAAAAGCGTCTTAAATTTACCTTGAGAGCCTGAATCTCAAATAGTTCTCCCAAAGGAGAACTATTTTTTTTTTTTTTTTACCTTTTCGTAATTGTGATAGTAATGATAGCTCAAGCATGAAATTTATGAAAGTCTTGGCTCCAAAGCCTGAAGGTTTGGGGTATGTGTAATAAGCTGTGGGTACCAAGTGAGCTACATTTCTTTTTACATATAATTAATCTACATTTACATGTCTACAGCACTGACCAGAGCAATGCAGTCCTGGGTGTTCTCCCTTTGGTAAGGAAAAGATGTTCCTCCCTACAAGAAGGCATTGAGGAGTCCATTAACAAAAAATCCCTGAATGGGGACAGCTCAGGGACAGGGACAGGAAGGGAAACAATTTTAATTTTTAATATAAAATAGAAAACGATTACATTCTAATATCTGTACCGACATTTATCTTGGGATGACAGCCATGGAACAAGTTATAATTTCCCTCCAAGTGAGTGGGAATTTTTCCAACCTAGAGTGTGTTATAACACATTTCTCCTTAAGAGAAGTGCAGGGTTAGATCCTTTTGCATTCCACTGGAAATTCACCCCTCGACCATCCCCTTAATGGGTTTTGTGCAGATTCAATGTGCTGCTGCCACCAGATGGCCCCTGTGGTGGATTCTGTTGGGAAAATCAGTGCAGGAGCTCTCCAAGGCAAAGCATTCAAATCAATTTCAAGGCAGAAGACTGTTTACAAACAAGGATTTTGCATAACAAGGGCCTGCTTTCTTTGCCAATTGGATCCTGTGAGGGCTGATATGCAGAGTTGCACCAAGCAGCACATTCCCTGTCATCAGCTGAGAAGGAATGCTGGAGATGCGCAGACCTTGTCAAGAATTCTTCCCCTCATTTTGCACCAAACAGAGCAAGATGAAGAGCAGAGTGTCTGAGTTACGGTTTTGCTGATCTTGAGTTCACAAGATTCTGTCACTGCTCCAAAGTGCAACCTTGATTAATAATGTCATCAAGCACCTTGCTGATGCAAAACGAAAGTGAAAATTAAAAATAAAAACTGGGGAAGAGGAGAGGGGAGAAGGGAAAGAAGAAGGAAGGGAAGAGGGAATGGGGAGAGGGGAGGAAAGGAAGGAAAAAGAAAAAGGAGGAAAAAAAAATCTCTAGTCAGGTTCCAGCTGCGGTTGCAGCAAGCAGGATGAGGCTTTGTCTGCTTCACTTCTGAGTTTGAATATGACAGACACATCCCTTTTTGTCAGGAGCTCTCTGAAAATGGGGGCAAACTCCCAGGCAAAAGCCTGTGTGATTTCCTGAGCTCTGCTTTTGCTTTGGAGCCTGTTTGTTTTGGGTGAATGCTCCACACTTGCCCTTGGAACAAGTGTGGCAAAGGCAGTGGCAGAAATTCTGGGAGTTTAAAGGGGGAAAAAACCAACAGACAGTAACAGAAGCCAAAAAGGAATGAGCTGAAACCTGCTCACAGCAGTAGCTGCACCTTTTTGAAAACCCTTTTTGTTCCCAAGGATGTGTTTATTTCATTCTACGTCAGAAATTCCTCGAGATCTATTTCAGCTGTCAACTTATAGCCAGCATCAAACACTGAAATGACACAGGGATGACTTTTTGACAGCCAGTTTTTGAGAAAATGCAGCTGCAGAGTGAATTTTTTGCAACGTGGAAGAGGCTTTCCAGGCCACACACTGAAGTAATGGCAGAATGATGTTCCTCAACAGATCTGAGTAATGCAAACACCACGATGAGCTCTTCTCTTTACATTCCTTTTTGGAAAATATCCTTTTCAGGTGAAAGGCAGAGCCAAACATTAATAATGCATCTTTTCCCTGTAGTAACTCAGCAAGTAAAAGCAGTGAGGGACTTTTAACTGTGGGATCACTGACAGGCAAAACCAAGTTCCCAGTTCCCAGCCCCGTCACAGAACTTCTCAAAGATGGGTTTCAAGATCACTCACCCCAAAGTATTTGACTAGTGCCACTTGTGTGCTTCAGTAAAGAACTACTCACATGAATTAATTCAAGATACTGAGGATACCTCTTGCTTACATGGGGCAATGGAATACAGAGCTCAGTACAGCAAAAGGCTTTCTACGGAGACCAGGATTAGTTCTTCCATGTGGGAATGGATCAGATTTATCACATAATTTAAACTGCACCTCCTCTGCTAAGAGGGCATTTCTGAAGATAGAAATTCACTCCGTTGTCAATACAGAGGAAAGGAAGTGTCCTGAGCAGGCTGAGGATCAAAACTCCACTGAAGAAAACTGAACCAATTCAGTTCAGAATTGATTCAGAAGAGTGGGGCAGAGGTTTTAAAAGCTGAGACACTTCTTCAGTCCAAGTCGTCCCTTTGGGCTGAGCCCTGGAGTGTCATAAACACGGAGAGCCCCCCACAAAGGGAGGAATCCCCACAGGTCAGATCCTGCAGCTTTTGCTGGGGTTTGGTCCTGGCTGAAGGCACAGATGGATCCCATTTCCTCCTGCCCTGATGTCTGGGTCCTTAGAAACTTTCACTGCCCTGGACGCTGCAAACAGACATTTTCACAGCTTCTGCCTGGCTTGGGTGGAGGACAATCCCAAGGAGCCTCAGAGCATTCTGTGCACATTCCTGTGATCCTCCTGCCGTGTGTGGCCTCTCAGGGATCCTCCCCAGAGCTGCCAGAGCAGCACAAACCCCACAGAACCCGAGCACAGCAGTTCTCGTGGGATTTACACAAATCTGTATGCGTGGGATTGCTGTTCCTTGGAGAATGTCCTGGAGCAAGCTCCATCAGAGAGCTGGGCTTCAGGAGAACCCTCAGCACTTCGTCTCCAGCTCCCAGTTAGCCCATCCCGTGTTTTTAACAAGGCTCAAACCTCAGTCCCTGCCCAGGAATAGACGGCATTTGTCATTTGTACTAAGGACTTGTTTGATACGGAGTTTCTCCGAGCCTGCCCAAGGGGAAGCCTCTAAACAGCTGATTAACACTTTGCTGCTCCAGAGCTGGCTCAGGTCAGTATTCTCCTCTGGGTAAACCACCCGGGTTAATTTTGACAAAGTAACACGCACAAAAGAATTAACACATGATGAAAAATGCAGCTCCTTCCTTCTGTGCTGCGTTTCCAGAACTCCCATCTCCATCTCTTCTTTGTAGCAGCAGCACTTCCCCTTTTTACTTTTCCTTTCGAGTAGGATTCCAATTCATCTTTAGAGCGAATCGAGCTGCTTTTGCCTGCAGCTACTCATTGACAGGGTCACTTCTGGAAGATCCTTTGTCTGGGAAAAGCTCTTCCCTCTGTAATCCCCCACCAAAGTGTTCACTTTGCTGCCACAGCGCTTTGTCATTTCCCTGTGACAAATTCTCAGGCTGTGATGGAGCCTCCTCTTGAGAGAACCCCAAAGCTTCCAAAAGCGAGCACATTCTTTTTTCCTTTTTTCTTTTTTTAGCGTTTCAACTGGAAAAGCTTCCAGAAGTTGCTGCATTTCTCTCAGCTCTCCAAAGGGAGTGGGATCGATGCATTTTAGGATCCAAGTGAAAGCTGGACTCACGGCAAGAGCTCTGTTTGCATGGCCAAACCACCAAGAGGCTGGGGCTGCACCACGTCCACGGGAGCATTTCAGTTGTGAGGGTTTTGATAGTAACAGAAAATGTGCAACAAAAGGCACCTCCTCCATCAGGACAGCAACCCCCGGGGCTGGATTCCCGCACCCTTCACAGCGTTTCACAGCCCTTGCTTATGCAAGACCAGAAAAAAAGGCAATATTCGGCAAGCATGAGGTGGCAAATACATTTTTTTCACGTAAGACAGAAATAACCCTGTTACCTTTCAACCTTCCCCAGACTGAGCAGAGCTGAACTCCGTGGCTCTGGGGCTCCCCAAGGCTGGAGTTGCACACAGCAGGACTTGCTGAGGCTCCCAGGCTGAAATCGTAAATACAGACTGCTCCTAATGATCCAGCAGCAGCAGCAGCAGCAGCAGCAGCACCTCTGATCCCCTCCCTTTGCTTCCCAGCAGCATGAAAGAGAAGGGATAAAAAAAAGGGGATAAGGAAAGGTTGAGCCTGCCTGACCTCAGCGTTTTCTCATTCAGCTTTTCATTTCCTGATTTGGAATCTCTACCCAAGACACCTTGAGGTTTAGTGCTGTTTCTTTGGGCAAGAAGCAATTGGAATTGATTTGTCCATTTTGTGATGTGCTTTTCTTTTTTGGAAAAGGATAGAAGAGTTTCCAGTCTGAATTTGCGAGTCTATTTTTAAGTCTTGCTGCAAACAAAATGAAAGAACTTAAATTTCCCTCAGCTGTTGTCAGCGATAAAGCCGGGGGGTGATTTTTTCCTCCTTTTGTACGAATGAAATGTTATTTCTCCTTCTCTTCACACGTGTGTATATTTATATAGAGTGATATATTACCGGTTTCTCTCAAGAAAAAAAAGGGATATGGTGGAAATCTGAACAACTGCAGACTGATGAAACGCAGTGAGTCACAGCAAACCTGGGCTCCTCTAATTGCACTGGTACAAATATACCTCAGTGACCTCAGGATCAGAAATACACCCCTTTAATCACAGCACAACTTGATTTCCTCGCGCCCCGTTTTAGTTAATGACTGCCTGAGTTAACATTGCTCTTTTCTACCCGCTATGATCCACTAAAATGTTGTATTTTTGTGTGCTGATCTTGTCAGCAGATAGTGCAGCTGTCCTGGGGGCGCTGCACAATTGGAAAAAGCTCCACATCACCATCAAACCATAGGAATATATCCAATGAAAGGTGCTCTGGCTGCAGGAAAGGTGGGGAACCCAAGCCTGCAGGATTTATGGGTTGCTGCCATTCATGTGAAATGAGTAAAACAGGACATTTTTCCTTCAAGTTTTGTTGATGACAAAGACATGCACAGTATGGTGTGCCCTGCTTTCAAACTGTGATTTTATCCCTTGAACTCAGATGGAATGAGCAGGATACATAATGGAATTATGATTAGGTACTGATTTTTCAGGATGTCCCACCCTTTTTTTTTTTTAATATTTTTTAATTAAACTTCTCTTGGAAGGCAGAGTTATTTTCCTAATGTAAAAAAAAAAATATTGCTGTGCCAATCCAATTGACTTTCTGTTCCTGGTATTCTTGGAAGCAACATGCCAGTTACAGACGTGAAAAGAGAACAAGAAATTCATGATAAAAACACTTGGTTTTCACCAGTGAAGGTGTCCAACTTAAAATGCCTGTGGCAAAAGAACTTGGCCAAGGCTCTCAGGGATGCTCAGGGTGGGATTGTTGGGAGTTCTGTGCAGAGCCAGGACTGGATGATCCATGTGGATCCCTCCCAGCTCAGGATATTCTCTGAAATACCTCATGATTCCATGAAAATAAATCCATATTTCTGAAGACTTTGTGCTTTATCACAGTTGCTTGGGCTGACCTTTCTCTAATTTCTGTTCCCATGGATGTTTAAAAAAGAACAGAATATGATGTGATTTTCATGTTTCCTCATAATCTTATTCTGAAGAGCAGAGTTTGCTGAAATTTGTCAAGATAATTCAGTCTAAGCATGGGTATGGTAAGCATGGAAAAACTGACTCTGGCCAATTGAAGCACAGAAAAATATTAGAATGGAAAAGTATGGAACAAAATGGAATAAAGCATCTTAAAATGGAAAATAGTGAGCGAATTTGACTCTGGCAACCTCGGTAATGAATTATTTAAATGATGTTTTAAAACAAAACCCAACAAAACACGCACAGAAACCTCTGACAGTTTTCCATGGGCAAGTTTGCTTATTAAGTTTTTTGCCCAGAAATTACTTGGTGAAAACTTTGGTTCGGGTTTTTATTTTCTACTGAAATGTTGTCATTTGGTATTTTATTGCTTTGTAAGCTCACCAAAGCAGGACACTGCAGTGAAATCATGGAACCACGAGGAGTGGTGAGGAGACACAGGATGAGCTGTTTTGGCATTGTCGCTTCTTGCTTTCAGGGAATTTCTGAAGCTCTAATTTTGGGAGGGGTTTCTTTGTTTCCTTTCCTCTTTCAGTATTCAGCTTCCTCCCCTGATGCCCAGGTTGTGGTTTTTGCCCCTGGGCTTTTCATCATTATGAAATGGGAAGTGTTTCCTCCTGGCATTTTTCTGCTCTTGCCCCAGGTACTTGGTGAATTCTTCTCCTTCAGTCACAGCTTATCCCACGACTTAAAATATGATGTGTTAATAAAAGGTGGCCTTGATTCCAACTCTGGTTTGGCTTCAAGTCTCAGCTTAAGCACCAAGAAAAAAAATTTCTCCACCATTTATAAAACAACTTCTTTAATTAACGCCCTGCTCCAAATTTCATGATATTTATTGCTAAATTAGAGTTACAAGTTCCATTTAGTCCCTTTTATAAAATCACTTCCCACTTTCCCAGCAAAATTCATTCTGTTCTTGTTCGATTTCTCTCTGGAGAGCCCCAGAGCCCAGAGTGTCAGCAGGGTCCCCAAGGAGCCCTGCCCTCGGTGTCACGGCCCCACTGGCACTTCCCAATCCCCAGGGACAGCTGGGAGCCAGCCCTGAGACCAGTCCTTCAAAACCCAGCACTGAATTCTCCTCTTTCCCCAAAGAAGCAAAGCATTCCTTGCTAACTTGTGCCTTTTATATTCGGGATATATTGATACTGTTGTTATTTTTCCCTGTTAAATTATCACTGTTATGCCTGAGTTGCTTGATACCTTCCATTAACAGTGTTTTTCACTTTCCAGGACACAAGGACACGCTTCTTTCCCAAGGACCCTGCACAAGAGGACACATTTGGATTTTGCCTGCTAACACTCCCTGGTATCTCTTACCAAAACAAGATACAGAAGCAGAAATCCCAGAAACCAACAAAAGCTCAAAGGAAATTTTTAATGAGAGGTGCATTAGAATGAAGGCTTGGTTAAAGCTGCGTACTTAGATGGATTAGTTCTGGACCACACTCTGCAGGCAAACCTCCAGATTCAGCTACAGGACCTGGAGGAGCCAATTTATCATTTCTTTCATAAATCAAAAGGCAATTCCTACAAACACTAATGATCGGTCCACTCGGGATCAGAGTCAGAAAATTAAAATTGAACTTTCCACTGCCTTGTGGAGATACCTAAAAAATATACCTTTTACCATGCTTAGCTTGGGGTATTTCAAACACTTTAGGAGCTGTTCAGGGTAAGAACAGCCTAACTCTCCAAGTGCCATCCAAACCAGATGGGCACTGTGGGGTGGAGCAAGCCGGGAGGCTCCTGAGAGTGGGGCAGGGATTCTCCCTTTTTAGACGAGGGGTCGAGGTACATAAATCAAGTCTAAATACACTCCATTTAACTAAGAAAAAAGTGTAACATGATCATATTTTACAAGAGATTATTATGGAAAAGATCTGTGGTATGAGGAAGTTTCATGCCTTTAAGCAGAAATCAGATAAACTGTTACGAGAAATAAGATGTCAGGTCCTAAAAGTGGGTTGTGTTTAACCAGGAGAGGGAAAAAACTGGGGGGGAGGGGGGAAATTAAGAGAGAAATGCAACGAAGAAAGAAGTGGCTTCGAAGAGAATTTTAAAAGAGAGAGATGGAGGGCAGAGTTAAGATTGAGCACAAATCACTGCATGACTTCTGGATCCTTGTTTTTTTTATATTACACTGACCTAATTAATTTTACACAGAAAAACATGTATCACAGGCTTTTTCCTGGTCTTATCTTCCTTTGGAAAAAAAAAAATTATTTCAGCTGTTTGCTCACCCATGGCATTATTAGCCACACCAAACCATTTCTGAAACAGTGATATTTTCGTGCTCAGCCTCTACACAGAAGTATAAATTTAAAAACCACCCAAGTTAGGCAGCGAGTGGAAGAGGCAGGCTCTCAGACCAGGACAGGCAAACACAGCACAGCAAAGGGAACCCCAAGGATCACCCAGGCCAAGCCCTGGCCCTGCACAAACACCCTGGGCATCCCTGAGAGCCTTGGCCAAACCCTCCTGGAGCTCTGGCAGGCTCAAGGACCAGGCTTGTGCCTGATCTCTGGTGGGCATCAAACAGCACAGGAGCCTGTGAGCACCAGGGATGGGACTCTGAGTCTGGACCAGACTCTGAACACTCCAAAAGGGCCCTCTGCAGGGTATTGACTTGCCAGAAAACACCAAAACTCGAGGCACTTGAAGGTTTTTCCAAAGGGCAATGGGGTACTTTAGCAGGGAAGTTGGACTGGATGACCTCCAGAGGTCCCTTCCAGCCCCAACCTCTCGGTGATTTATCTCTTGCCAATAATAAATGAGTAAGAGAATCCTACTTACTGAATGAGCAACATTCCCTTTCATATTTAAATCTCTCCTGGCACTTTCCCAGCCAAGAATTAACCATGTGCTGCGTAGCTTATGGAAAGGGACAGTCTGAGGTAGGATGTTAGCAAGTAATAAGAATGCTATTTTGATGATTTTCATATTTTAAAAGGTTAGGCTTGATGTCACTTAATTTTCTAACTGAGCAAATCTGAACAAGCTGGGTCTGCCTTTACAATCTGTGTCTTCACAGATAGAGATTGAATATATTATTGATTCTATGAATATGCTTATCTTCCAAGTTTACCTCTCCTGGTTGATTCACCGAGTCTGGTGGAGCATACGGGCTGTTGGAGGGGCAGAGACAATCCCTGAGACACAGAGTCCTCCTTCCTCTTTCAGTGCTGAGCAGCAGCAACACGCAGAACACACCGGGAACACGGTGCAGGCTCCAGGTGCCAACCCCAGGGCACGTCTGAGGGTTTAAAGTGTTTTTTCGGGCTAATTCGTGGTTTCCTGTGGGAGAGGGTTGCCTGCAGGTTTGATTTGCTCCGTGTCCTCTGTGGAAAAGCACAAGCAGCCGGGCAGGGCAAGTCAGGGGTCTCGTAACTGGGACCCTCTGAGAAAACTCCCCCAAAATCAGGCAGAGAACCCGGAGCAGGGCAGTCCCCTGAGAAACTCCCCTAAATGAGGCAGAGGACCAGAAGCAGGAAGACCCTCGAGAAACTCCCCTAAATGAGGCAGGGAACCAGGAGCAGGCAAGGCAGTCCCTGCAGGAGCCACCACTCCCTGCTCAGGTCACCCACAGACACGGCTTTCCATGCGGGAATGGGGGCTCGTTCCTGCACTCGGGAAAAGAAAGCAGGAAACTCTCACCCTTATCGCGGCTCCTGCTCCCACAGCAGGGCTCATGGGTCCCCTGAATTCGGGTATTTCTGCCTAAAAAAGGGGGGCTTCGAAGAGATCCTCACTGTGCTGCTCCACTTCCACTGTCCTTGTGTGAAATGTTTAATAAGCTGTTATTGCCCGCACATGCTTTAATGAGTTTTGAGAGTCTTACTTTGCATTTTATTTTGCATACAGGAAGCAAGTTCATTTGCTTTATTTATTGATTTAACTCCTGACAAATACTCTGGCTGCCTGCTGCTGTGCAGGTTGCCTCAGTGAGATCCTGTGACAAGCATTGCCTTCCACACAGAGCAGAGCAAACTGCACTTGAGCAAATACACTCTGAACGAATTGTATTCGGGAAAAAAAGATATTTTCAAGAATTGTCACGAAAAATACTAATCAGGTTCCTGGGAAAGGAGGCTTGGTCTCTTCAGAGAGCAGCTAAAGACGTGTCTGTGAAGTCAGGATCCCCACTAGGACTGGAAATTAGTCTTTCATGCTTCAGTCACCTCGACAGTCACAACAGCCCCTCGCTGCACCAGTGTCAGAGCAAAAGTGCCACTTTTGCCAATAAGTTATTCCTGCCTGAAGCCAGAATGCCCCTGGGACCCGGCAGCCGGGTCTGCCTGTGGCTGCACCCTCCCCTCACGCCCCTTTCCCCCCGGGGACTGCGAGAAGCAGACAGGGAGAAGCTGAGACAGGCAGCCCGTGCTCGTTAGCTCCGTTCCCAAAACTGCCGGGCACAGATGGGGACCCCGCAGCCCCCCGGGAGCCGCCCCGGGCTCGCCCTGCCGCCCCGGCTCCGCTCCTGAAACACAGGCTCATCCTGGAAAAGGTGAGGAAGAGCTGACTCCACCACGAAGGGTCGCGGCGTCAGTGACAGCAGAACAGCCCCTCTAAGGAAATTTTATTCATTGTAAACTTGAAAAGTGGAAAGGTGGAGAGAAGAGGTAGAAAAATTAGGGGGAAAAAAATTAAGGAGACATGAAGAGGAAGGGAGGAGAAAAGCACGTCTTCACCTTCCTATCTTCTTCCTGCAGTATCTCCCCGCTTCCCTTTCCTACTCCCGGTTCTCACAAGCATTCCCAACACACACTTGGGACGGTGCAGGACCCAAAACCTCGGCAACTTTTCTTGGCTTGACGCAGCCTTAGCGGGAAGCAGCGTTTCACCAACAGAGGTTTTAACGCCAGGGATGCTGACGGGAGAGGCGGAGGGCTCTGCTACCCGACTTGGGGCGCGCGGGGGGCCACCCCCGCTGCCAGCCCCGCCACGGGAGCCCCGCTGCCCAGCTGCGGCAGGGACAGCTCCGGCCCCGCAGGCCGGGTCCCCGCCCGCCCCCGCGCACAGCGCGCTGCTCCCCGCGCCGCCCCGGGGCCCCGCTCCCGAGAGCGCTCCCGCACCTCTCCCGGGGCTCTCCCGCCGCGGGGAACGGGGCCGGGGCCGCGCGGGGATGGGGAGCGGGGATGGGATTCTGGGACGAGATGCTGGGATGGGGCGCGGGGACGGGATGCAGGGATGGGATGCAAGGATGGGATGGGATACGAGGATGGGATGCAGGGATGGGATGCGGTGATGGAATGGGATATGAAGATGGGATGCTGGGCTGGGATGCGGGGACGGGATGCAGGGATGGGATGAAGGGATGGGATGCTGGGCTGGGATGCAGAGCCAGGGACGCGGTGCGCCGGGATGGGGCGCTCGCCGAGCCCCCGCCGGCCCCCCGGAGGAGCGGCCGCCGTTACTTAAGCGCATCCCGGCGGCGGCGGCGGCCGCGGCGGGGGAGGCGGGGAGCGGCGGGCCCGGCGCAGGGACGGCCCGCGCCCCTGCCCATGCCCGGCTCGGAGCGCGGCGGGGGCGCGGGCGCTGCCAGGCGACGGGCGAGCGGGGCTGCGGCGCGGGCAGGGCGGGACGGGCGGCGGGGAACAGCGCCGTGCGCCAGCGCGGCGGGGCCCGGGCGGCTCCGGGCGGCTCCGGCGGCGGCTCCGGCTCCCCCGGCCGGCGGCCCTGCCCTCGCTGGGCGGCGGGGGCCGAGCGGCAGCAATGGCGGCGCGGGGCCGCCGCCCGCCCGGCCGGCCGCGGCTCTAGGAGGGGACGCTCGGGGCCGCGGGGCGCCGCTTTCCGCCGGGGTATTTATTCCTCCCCTCTCGCTTAAGTTGCCAGCGGAGCGCGCTGGCCGGAGCCTGCCCCCCTCCCCGCGCCGCGGAGGTGCGGGGCGGCCATGGAGAGCCCCGCCGAGAACCCCAGCAAGGCGGCCGAGTACCTGAAGGAGCTGAACAAGATTATCGAGACGCAGCAGGAGCTGCTGGAGAAGCAGAAGCGGAGGATAGACGAGCTGGAGCAGCAAGTGGCCAAGTTGTACCACGAAAATGCCTGCCTGCAGGACGAGCATCACCGGCACCTGGCCACATGCCGGCTCCAGCAGGGCATCCCCCCCGCGCCCCCGGGGGTGCTGAGCGCCATCCAGGAGAACGCCAGGCACGAGAAGTAAGCGCTGCCCGCCTTTCTTTGCCCCTTTTTTTGCGCGGCGGGGGGTTTCCCTAGCGGGCTTTCCCTTCCCTTTCCCCGGCTGCCCGAAGCTGGAAGCAGCGGGACTCCCTGCGGGCTGTGCCCCGGGCGGCTCGGGGGGACAGCCTTGGCGGGGGGACAGCGCAGGGGTGGCCGCAGCCTCCGTCCCCCCAGCCCGTGCCGTGTCCCCCGTGTCTCACTCGCTCCCTGGCCGGGGTCCCGGGGGGTTTCGAGCCGGGGCTGCCCCGCCCGCTGTCCCTGCGGCCACCGCCGCCCGCGGCGCTCGGGGATGCCCCGGGCAGAGCCGCGGTACCGGGGCGCTGCGAGCAGCGGGGCGAGCCCTGCCCGCGTCCCCGTGGCGTGTTCGCTGCCGGTCCGAGCTCCGTGGGCACCGGGGCCACCCGGCGTGGGGAGCCGCTGGCCCCCCGGGAGATGCCCCGCGGCGCTCCGGGGAGCGGCCCTTGGCTCCGGTCGCCATCGAAAGTGACCCGGCCAGGGGTCAGTAAACATTGGCCGCTCGCCACCGCCGGGCTGGCCCGGGCCAGCGCCGGCTCGCCCCGTTCGGGCCGCCTTGCCTCCCGGCCGCCGCATCTATCCCAGCCTCTCTAAGCTGTAATTAATCGTCTGCGTTTCCCCAGCGCTGGGAAAGCCGCTTAGGTGCGCGGTTCCGAAGCAGCCGGGATTCGGGAATAGCGAGAACTGAGCTCGGCGCTTTCCCGGCGTGTTTTTACTTCTGGAAAAGTGTTTGAGGCTCGGCTTTCCCGGAGCGGAGTGGGAAAAGCATGCGTGGGATTACGAGCCCGCTTGGGCTGCTTGACACGGCACAATGGGCTGTTTGTGATCCGCTGCGCTCGAATTCCTCGGGTTTATAAAAATACAGACGCGGCGGCTCCCGGCCGCCGCCAGCCCCCGGGATCCGGGATACGGGATACGGGATCCGAGACGCGGGATACGGGATCCGAGACGCGGGATACGAGATACGAGACACGGCATCGCCCGAGGGAGGGCGAGCCCCGGACCGTGCTCCGGCCGCGGGATGCCCGGGGTGCCCGTCCCGCTGCGGGAGGCAGCGCTGGCTCGATCGGGAGCTGCTCGGGCATCTCCCTCCGGAGAGCAGGGATGTCCCGGGAGCTGGCCCGGGTGCCGGCAGGGTGGAAGTGCTGCTGCTGCTGTGCTCGGAGCCGAGGATGCTGGTGCTCCGGAGCAGCGTTTTCTCAGTGCTGCTGTGGAGGCTTCAGAGGGGTCGCTGGTCACTCAGTGTCCCCTTTGCCTGCTCCTGTCCCCGAGCCTTGCCGCTGGCCAGGGGAGCAGAACGGGAAGGGAAGTGGCTCTGCCTGCCCAGCTCCCTTCTTGCTGTCAGTGTTAACAAGCCTTTTTTTTTTTTTTCCTTAATGTGACGCTGGGGTAATCACTTTAGGCTTTTTTATAAACAGAGATGTCTCTCCGAAAGTAAATAGCTCATTTAATAAACTGGAGAGCATGCTGTCATTTACCAATCAATCAATCAATCAATCCCTGAAGGAGAAGGAGCTGTTTCCAGAAAACATGGAATGTTTACACTAATCCTATCCTATGTCTCCATGTCCAGTACCCGAGGATTTCTGTGCCTGTATCTGTAGTACAAGATGTCAACTCAGCTATCTTGTCCCATTTGTCTCTTGCAAACGACATTACCAAAAATTGTACAAATGGCTTGCCTTGTTTGATGATATTTCTCCTCTGCAACCCAGGACTCATTTGCAGAGCCCTCCTTGGGCAGGCAGCTCTGGGGACTCGGGAGGCTTTTAAGTCTCTTAAGTGGATTTGATGCTGGGATCAGAATTAATCTGGGATATTTATGGCAGAGTTGTATTGCTTTGAGGCATAGCCTGGGGGCTTAGTGGGGAAGCTGGGAGCCAGCCCTGTGCATCTGGCCTGGCCCTTGGCCCACGTGCCTGCCTGGGGAGCCTCAGGGCCACCTTCATCTGAGCAGTGCTGCTGTCGCCTCTCCTCCGCCAAAATTGTCCTCCCTTGGGAGGGAGCCCCTTCTTCCCTGCAGGTGGCCCTGGGTGGGTGACACGTGTGGCCCTGGCACAGGGCTGTGGCTGTGGCTGTGGCTGTGGCAGTGGCACGGGGCTGTTGCAGTGGCTGCTGAGGCCCCACACTGTCCAGGAGCAGGGACAGGAGCCACTCATGGCATCAGTTTATTCTCTGGCTGCATACAAAAGATGGAGGAAGTCTCCAAGTTGGCAAATAGGGAACAATACCCTTGTTTTAAAGACTTCTCCCAGTGCCACAGTTCCCTGAGCTGCCTGACAGCCCAACCTGCAGGTTCCAGGGGTCTGTAGCTCTGCTTTCAGCAGCTCAGCCTCAGTTTCCTCAGATCCAATTTTCCCATTCACCTTGGGGATGTCTGGGTGGGGCACGAGGGTCCCTTGTGTGCTGAAGTTCAGTGTCAGGTGAATGACAGTGATGCTGAAATGGGCACTGCTCTTCCTGACACTTCTGTACTTCAAAGCTAAAAAGAATGGAATCCTTTTTAAAGGAAACCAGGCTTCTCTCAGTTAAATACACCAGGCCTTTTAGAAGTTGTCCTGTACCTCGAACAGTTTTTCTAAACTGCTCAGACTCGTGTCCTGCAGCAGCTCCACCTGTGTGAGGTGGCTGTGGCTCCCTGACAGGGCTCCATGTTGCCAGATGGGGTTAACTTGTATAAAAGCAAGTATGGAAGAGTTATATGAGATAATATGGTTATGGTTAGGTCTTATACTTAATAAAAGATAGTAAAAACCCACCAAACAACAAAATCCTCACAAGGATCCTAAAAGTTTTCAGTTCTTACAATGGAAGGAATATACAGATGAAGACTGCTTAAATAATTCAGAAAAGCTGGTGCAGTTGTAGAAATTCTGTAGCTTGTGAACTGATAATGAGCCCTGAGACAGACTTCTGGAAGAAAGACACTCAGTCCAATACTATGTATATAAATATATTAAAATAATCTGGTTTATGCACTTCCAGAAAATCCCAGAGTGGAAAAAAAAGTTTATTTTGTGCCAGTTGCTGATGGAATCAGGGAGGGAGGAGCAGAGGGCTGGGTGAGCAGGGGCAGGTGTGCTCCTTATCCTACAAGGACAGATCAAAAAAGGTTTGGGGGGCGGTCTCACTAATTTCACAATGACTTGCCGAGAGCAAATCAACATTAAAATGCAGCGGTGGAATTGAGAATAGTTGATTGTGAGGCTTTGTTAGATGTGATGAATCAGCATAGGGAAGATAACAATGGGTGTTTAACTCCTAAAGGTGTTTAACTCTGAGTTGCAGAAGTCTAGTTTTGAGTGAATCCATTTCATTTAACGTGTGGGGAGCACCAAGAGCCTCTAGAGCTCAGCTCCTCGGTGTAATTCAATAGTACACTTGTTTTTCGGGCGGTGGAAACCCAAATGTACTGCACTGTCTCACATCTACAGAAGGATACTGTTGTGCGTCTGGGAATCCAACACTGGCCCCTCGCAGCCTGGGGAGGGATGTTTGTGCTTCTCCTGGTCAAGTTAAACACTGGGCTGCTTTTCCACGGGGAAAGTTCTGCTTTTCCACGGGGAAGGTGCCTGGTGAGAGGCTGAGGAGGAGGGAGAGCAGAGTTATCTGCTGAGGCAGAACAGTCTGAAGAGGCTGTTGTTTGCATCTCGGTCTGAATCCTGCACCTGGCCCGGCTGATTTATTTTTAAACGGATCTGGGGCTGGTTTTGTTCTCTGGGGCACGGCAGCCCCGGGGTGTGGAGCTGTGAGACCCCCCCGGGGTGTCTGGGAGCTGCTCTGGGTCTGGGCGAGGTGTGCTGGGAGCAGTGGAGTCGCTGAAGTTGTTGCTCTGGTGACAGTCACATGTGAAGGCTGCGTTGTGCCCTACATAGAGCGAGCTTGTGACTTGGCCTGTGGCTGCGGGCGCTGGGAGCTGCCCTGCCACAGCCTCGGCAGCAGCAGCCACGCTCTGCATTCCTCTACAGACCAGCAGGGCTTTCTTTCCTGGTTTTTTTGTTGTTTTTTTTTCCCTCCAGAGATGTCCTTTGCTAAGACAGACTGTTCAAATGACGTAAATCCCGTTTCCCTGCCTGCTCTGCACTTGAGCAGCAGCTTGTTTTTGTTTGCCGTGCTGGAGTGGAGGTACCCAGCATCTGCTGGAGGGAGCTCGTGCTTGGGCAAGCTCCTGCTTTCTCTGCCTCCCTGGCAGCAGGGATGGAGATGAAGAGCTGCTGTTGGGTCCTGCTTCTCCAGCAGCAGCGTGGGGAAGTGTGATTTGTGGCTGGGCTAATTTGGAGTGTTTCGCAGTGCCGGTGCAGCTCTTGGCACGGCATCACCTCTGCGTGTTTATCTGCCTGGCCTCATGAGGAATACATCCATGGGGAAAGCACAGGTTGTGCCCAGGCTGAGCAGGTTATTCCTGCAGGCTGCTCCTGTCAGGCTTGGAGCAGGTGGGGATGGTGGAATCCCAGCTTTGGGCAGAAACTCGCACCTTCAAGTAACTTAAAAGAACCCTGCTCACTTCATTCTCAATCCGTAACTGGAATGGTGGGGCTGCTGAGCCTTGAGGTGAGGGTTTCACACTGAGGGGAGTGCTTTTTGCTTTTGAAGCCCTTGTTTTGGGGTCATTAGAAGGATTTGGACAGCAGCACAGGGGTGAGCAGCCCTTAGAACAGGCATTTGTGGAGCTGGCAGGCTGCAGGAAATCAATAGTGCGAGGATGTGTAAGAAGATGTGAGCTTGCTAACTAAACTCAGCTAAATTATTTTGGATCTCTGAAATATTGGCAAATCCTTGTACTTAATATCTGCTAAACGTTAAGCTAAATGATAACACGTAAAGACAGATTCATTCGAAAACTGATGTGTGCTGTATAATCAATAAACCAGGGCAGGGAGGGGGGTGCCAGGAGCACAGTGATGCCAGAGCAGAGTGCTGGTATCAATAAAGTTCCTGGGAAGTCAGAGGGAGGAGGGAGAACATGGTCCAGAAACAGAAATGCCTGTTGTTTTGGGAGAGAAAAACCCGTGTAGCAGAGAGTAACCCATCCTGTAACACAATAGCTTTAAAGATGGTTTCAAAACTTGAAGTAAATATGTCCCGTGCAGAGCAGAGCAGTCCTAAGGAATTACCAGGACTTGCTGGATCTGGAATGAAGCCTTTTACTGTGCTGACACAGAACACAGCTTTTGAGCCTCCCAGCTTTGGAGTTGTGTTCTGAACTTTAAGAACAAAGAACATTTTCGTGTTTGTTGGTGCTTTGATGGCCTGCCTTATGAATTCACTGTCGAGGAAACTGAGAAGTGCATCTTCCAGAGATGCACTTCTGGAAAAGATCTGGCAATGTTCACGGATCCTGGGGCCTGGGGAGCTGCTGGGATCACTGAGAGCCAGGTGTGTGTCTGAACATCCACTTCCCTCTCTCCCCAAGCCTGCCTGGATCTGCTCTGTGCACACACACGTGTGGAGCTCACAGCAGGACACTGCTGCCCGTCCCCATCCAAGGAGGGCAAGGGAAGTCCTCTCCTGGTCTGCAGCGCCAATCCTTGGTGGTTTTTATCAGAAACCACAGCAGGGAGAGCAGCAGGATGGCCCCTGCAGCAGCTTTGCCTGTCCTTGGCTTCTCAGAGCTCGGCAGGTTTGGGTTGGTGCATCAGGATACAGCTTTGGGGTCAACCCTAAAAGTCAGGGTTGCTGCTGAAGACCTGAGCTCCCTGCTGGGTGAGGGATGCTGAGCTTTGATGACAAACCTTTGGGAGGAGGTGAAGAACATTCCTGACCCTTGCAGCCTCCTTGCCCTGGTCATTTGCTTAGGAGGACAAGTCTCCTTCAGCCCTTAGGGAAGGTGAGTTCTGGCAAAAAAATAAGTTGGAGCTTTTTTGACAGCCTGAAGCAAAATACAGCACACCCAAAGAAGTGTCTTGAGGAAGAGCTGATTGGAGGGCAGATCACAGAAGATCTGAAAGAAAAAGAACCATCCCCAGTTTGGGCAGAGCTGCCCCAGTTTGGGGGCTCAGCTGGGGGTACCATCCTTGGTTTGGGGTACTGGGATACCATTCCCATTTGAGGAGAGTTGCCCCAGTTTGGGGGCTCAGCTGGGGGTACCATCCTTGGTTTGGGGTACTGGGATACCATTCCCATTTGAGGAGAGTTGCCCCAGTTTGGGGGCTCAGCTGGGGGTACCATCCTTGGTTTGGGGTACTGGGATACCATTCCCATTTGAGGAGAGTTGCCCCAGTTTGGGGGCTCAGCTGGGGTTCTCATCCCCAGTTTGTGCAGAGCTGCCCCCAGAGCAGGGCAGGCTGGACCAGGTGAGCTCAGTGCTGGTTCTCTGGAGCCGTGCTCTGTCCCAGGCTCCTGCGTGCAGGTGCAGGGAGGTCATCCCGTGCCAGGCACCGAGGAGGTGAGTGGGAAGCTGCTTAGGTAAGTGGATTTTGCAGGTCAGAAGTAATTCCTGATGTGCAGCCCACACTTGCATTATTCTAATTTGATCCCATCATTCCGACTCAGACCCTCTCTATTATGTTAATTGCACCTTTTTTTTGGTGTGTTTTGCAGCCTGCAGATACTTTTAGGCTGTACCTGCCAGGCTCCTGCCTTTCATCTCAGCTCAGCGAGCCCGTGAATGAAGTTGTCATAATTCCTTTCTGCCCGTATCCCTGCCTAATTGCACTGTTTTTCTCAGCAGAATTGCTGAATTGGAAATGGAGACACTGTGAGCAGGCTGTGGTGCAGCAGAGCAGAGTGGTTTGAAGGGATGGATGTGACGGTGCATCCACTGGCTGCTGGGTACCTGTCCCTGGGCTGTTTTTTTCCCCCACATTCCTTGCTAGGAATTCCTCTCCAGATCCTTCACAGCATTTCCTAAAATACTGGAATTCTCGGCTGTTGTAGTCACTGTGCTGCAGTGGGAGAGATGCTGGTTTTGCTGAGCAGAAATGTGGATGGGGATTGTTGCTGTTAATGGTCATTGCCCTGTGGCTGAGGACAGGAGCAGGAGCAGGAGCAGGAGCAGGAGCAGGAGCAGGAGCAGGAGCAGGAGGTGTTTCCTCAGCCCCTCCTGCTGACCTGTTCTCTGCCCTTGGCACAATGAGCAGGGCACTGATGGCTCTTTTACAGCTGGGCAAGTCGGAGTTAATGATCTTCTCTTAATGGGCTGCTCAGACACTGGGCTGAGAATTGGTTGTGTTGAACTGCACACTTGAGACAAACAAACCTCTTAAAATCCTGGGTGCCTTGGTGGCTCTAAAACAACTTGTTTGAGTTTAATGATGTGGTTTGTGTGGTTTATGGCAGGAAAAACTAATGAGGTTAAAATCAGAGAATGAATCCCAGACTGGTTTGGGTGGGAAGGGACCATAAACCACCCAGTGCCACCCCTGCCACGGCAGAGACACATCCCACTGTCCCAGGCTGCTCCAAACCCTGTCCAGCCTGGCCTTGGGCACTGCCAGGGATCCAGGGGCAGCCACAGCTTCTCTGGGCACCCTGTGCCAGGGCCTGCCCACCCTCCTAGCCAGGAATTCCTGCCCAATCTCCCATCTGACCCTGCTCTCTGTTAATGTGAAGCCATTCCCTGTGTCCTGTCCCTCCATCCCTTGTCCCCAGTCCCTCTGCAGCTCTCCTGGAGCCCCTTTAGGCCCTGCCAGGGGCTCGGAGCTCTCCCTGGAGCTTCTTTTCTCCAGGTGAGCACCCCCAGCTCTCCAAGCCTGGCTCCAGAGCTGAGTCTGCTGCAAAGTGGCCAAAACATTAGCAGAGGGTGAAATGCTGCAGGACAGAGAGCAGTTTTCCCAGCAGAAGCTGAGCCCCTGGCTCACAGGTTTTTGTCCCCGCTGCTGTGTCCTGTCGGGTGCGGAGCTGTGACCCGGGGGAGTCTCCATCCATCCCCATCCCCATTTCCATCCGTCCCCATCCCGGGCTCGGGCCGTGCTCCCTCTGCCGGCTCCGCTGCTCAGACACAGAACCACATCTGGGGCGTGGGACCCGTTTCTAATGGCAACACCTCCGCTCCTCCTGCATCGCCTCTGCCGCCGGAAAGGCTGCTGGGAACGCAGCTGAAGATTCCTCGTGAGCTAAGTTCTGCCTCAAAGTGCAGAGGGAAACTTTCTTTTCAAGTGGAGCCGTTCTAAAATATTCGCAGAGAGGAAATTATTCTGCTGCGAGGTGTCTGTGTAGACTGAGTCTCACTGCTGTGCTAGATAAGAAAAATGCTGCTGCTGAGTAGCTCTCTATAGCAACTGATTGAAATATAATATACATTATTTGCATGTTAATAAGATTTCTAGTCAGACTTCCCCGGCAAACGCGAGTGGAGACAAAGACATGCGTGTAATACATCTCTAACTGCACCACAGTAATTCACACGGACTGAGTGTGGATTCACTGCCTTCTCTAACGAGGCAAAGAAAGCAGCAGGGGAAGGTGGGGGAGCAATCTCCTGGCCTTCTTCAGGCTTTGGGATGTTGATGTTTGTCAGGGTTTCCCAGCTTTGCTGGATTTCCCCTGGCTCACAGTGACTTGGGAGATTGAATTGCTCCTTTTGGGCATGGAACATGGGGGAGCACAGGGAGGTTGTCCTCACACAGGGGAATCTGAAGCCCTGGTAGAATTAAATCTAGCCAGGGACATCAGGGACAACAAGAAACGCTTCTATGGCAATAAAGGAACATCCAGTGATAAAGGGAAGAGTTGGGAGAACGTGAGTCCTCTGCAGAAGGAAACACACCTGGTGACCTGGGACAAGGAGGGGGCTGAGGCCACAGAGCTCTTTTGTAACCAAAGAATCATCATTTCTTGGAGGTTCCGACTGCATTTCAATTAGCTGTGCCCTAATTAAGGACCTTCATTAAGGAGGTGTAAATGGGCACCATCAGCCTGGCAGCCTGTAGGTGGAATCCCCACCAGGGCCGGGTGGGACCTTAGTGCTCAGGGGGAACAGAGTTGAGCAGCAGATTTGGGTGAGCAGAGCTCAGAATCTCCCCGGGGCTGGTTACAGGTGAGAAATGGGACACTTTAATATGAGGAAATGCTTTAACATGAGGTGGGCACGACCTCTCTTTGCTTGATTGGTCCAGGTTCCCTCAATTTCAGAGGTTCACTGCAGCAACGTTTTGTTTTTCACGGTTTTTCTGTGAATGTAATGGCTCTCTGCTCAGGCGTGGGGAATATGAAATCTTGTTTGGTTTGTCTTCTGTGTGCTATTAATGGTCCTGGAAATACAGCAAAATGTCACGGATGCATGTGAGTCATTCCAGACAAAGGACTGTCTTCCAGTTCAGGTCCCATCAATCTGCAGCCTTGATCTCTTGGTATGGTTTTCTGAATTTAGAAAGTTCTATTTCACTAGAATTAAGGTGGTTTCTCGTTTTTTGAGGAACGAAAAGGAAGCAAATTCACATGTAAAGGATTGTGGCAGACCACAGTATTGTTTCAGCGTGGTTTCCTGGTGGGACAGGCCCAGCACTGAGCCCTTGGGTGCGCCCAGAGCTGGTTTTTTGCTCTGGGGATGCTCTCCTTGGTGCCCCGCTGGAACCCGTGCTCAGTGCAGGCAATGGCAGGGAAAGGTCCTGGCAGGGCAGGGGATGTGAGCTGCCCTGAGTGCCCTGCCCAGGGCAGCCTGCAGAGGGGGATTCTCCTCCTGCAGTGCAAGGGGTTTGGGGGGACCCCGGGGGATTGCAGAGCCCTGAGCTCCATCCTTCCTCTCCATCCTTCTGCTTCATCCTCGCTGCTCCCCTCGCTGCAGCCACTTCACCTTCATTCACCATGGAATTCAGAGCAGCAGCTGGCTCAGAAACGTTCTGCCTGATGGTCCTTTGTTCCCCTGATGCATTCCTTGTGAGGCAGGCAGGTGTTCCTCTGGAATTTTAAGCACTGTTATTCAAATCCGAAGCCCTCTGATAGATCTTTATTTTAAATTCTTGACTTGAGCGCCAGGATCCAGTGGCTCCAGGGCCGGGGCTGTGTGTGCTGTGTGTGCCCTGAGTTTTGGGCTGTCTTTCTCCAGCTTGTGCACTGGGGCCCTTTGTAGGCAGACTGGGCTGTTTGCGTGGAAGGGCCTTGTGGTGACAGCAAAGAAGGAATTCCCAGTTGTAGGAATATCCCCAGGGGTTTTATCTGCTCCTGGGAGTTATGATTAATGACTCTGTGTTGTGGAGAATTTTGTTGTGGGGTATGTTGACTTTTCCTTGCATTCCACCTTTCTGTGTAGCCCCATGGCAGAAGCATTTGATCCTGGCCACAGCTGGAGGAGCTGTGTGCCCTCCAAAGAACATCTGCTTTGGCCTGTTCATTCTGCCTGGATTTCTGCTTCACCTGGGCAGGACTGTGGGTGGGGATTCCCAAACCCTCAGTGTGACCCTTGCTGAAATTCTCTGCTAAAACCAAACGCTCTGTGCTGATCTTTTTAAAGGCAAAAATAGCCTCTATCGTCTTGTATCTTAATTCGTGCACATAACTCGGGTGTGTAATGCCCTAGAGGTGAGCAGGCTGTAATTGCAGGAAGGTAAAGTGGGGATGTCTGACCCTTCCCGTGGCTCCTTCCTGGAGGATCTTCCTCTTCATTTAGCACAGCCTTTCCTGGTGCTGCTTTCCCTGATTGAGACCCAAGGAGTGAGGCCCTGCTGTGCAAGGGGAGGGCTGGGGTGCAATGCAAATGAGCCAGCTAGATTAGAATAAGGTAAAAATCTATATTCAGCTTTCAGGCTTGGTTCTATTTTAAGCTTTTAATTGAGTCCACCACTTCTTGCGTGCTTGAGGTTGTCAAGGGTTGGGAGAATGACTTTGTCTTTCAGGAAAGGAGAAAGCTGACTTTATTTCAGGTTTGCTGGGGTTGTGACACCAGTGCTGGTACAGAGTTAGTGCTGAGCACTGCCCCTGCCCCATGGGCTGTGTTTGTGCCTGTGCCAGTCAGGTGTTTGCAGATGAAAGTGCCAGGCGTGGAAAGGAGGAGAATCAGCAGCGAAAGAACTTCCCTGTGACCTTTTTTTCCAAATGGTTTGGGAGGAAAACTTTGAAGGCAGTGATCTGAGACTGTGGATGGAATTCAATAGCTGCTCCTGGCTTGCATTGCAATGGAATTCTAAAAGCAGGATAAAAACTACTTCACATATAAGGTGGGAGAGACCTCTTGAATCAAAGGTCAAGAGCTCCTCCTGCTCATATGTATTTCTAGTGGCCGGGCCCATGCCAGGCTCCTGTGACCATGTCCTGCTGTAGATGGAGGTCACCTTAGTGCTGGTTTAATGTTTAATCGGAGCCTGATGAGCAGGTGACTGGAACTGAAGGAGAGAGGCACGGAAATTAACTTCTCCTACTGCTTTCCCCACCTGCCAGTGTTGTGCTGTACAAATTTCCTGGCCTTTGGTGCTTAAAAACAGAGAAGGGTTGGGCTTGGATCTGTATTCTGTGTTGAGCAGCACAGGTTGCTTTTAATCCTAAAAAGGAGATTTGCTGAAATCTCTTCAGAGCGCCACGATTAAGTGGGGTTTTGGTTGTGCACAAGTGTTGCAGCATTGACGTGAGTGATGGCTGCAGCCTCAGGCTGGCAGGAGCAGGGGATCACTGCAGGCTGTGCTGTCTCTGGAGTGTCCCTGTGTCCCCCCTGGACCTGCTCCCACTCCTGGGGCAGGCTGTGGGAGCTCTGGCAGCTGAGGCCAGGAGCAGCTCAGGGTGAGCACACATCCATCCCTCCCTGGGCTGTGCTGGAGCCTGGGCAGGGTTCGGGGCTGTCCCAGGGGATCAGTGACACCTCAGGGTCTCCAGGGGGACTTCACATCTCAGAGGAAGCCAACAATCCTTGGAAAAGCAGAGAGAACATCGTGCTTTGGGTGTTTTTTCCTACCCTCTCCACTCTGCTTCAATATAGTGACAACTTATGGTAGAAATGTGCCTGTCTTGGAACCCATCACCGAGAGCTTGGTGCTGCCATTGGTACTCCAAAATAGATCTCAGGCTCTAATCTCATGGGGTGTTTTTATGTGCTAGGAGTGGGTTTTTTGGGGTTTTTTTTTTTCCCCTCACCTGCCTTTTTTTCACCCATCTGACAACTTCCTCCAGTGATCTTATTCCCACCCAAATGCATCTGATCAGAGCAGCTCCTGCTCTGGGAGCTGGGGGTTGTCTGTCCTCTCTCCTGCTTGCTCTGAAAGCAAGAAAGGAGAATTTTTTTAAACACATGGCAGAGTTATGTAACTCCTTGAGGAAAGTGCTTCCCGGCACCGAGCCTTCCTTATTATGTAATGTGATACATCACCAGAACTTGCTGACACAAGCCATGATCTTCACCTCCACTTGCTCATGAAAAACCCATTATTTCCTTGACCTCACTTGGCTCTGAGGGCTGTGGGCACTCTTAGGACCTCGTCTGAGTATTTTACCCTGGAGTAGGGAACACTGCTGGTAAATCAGGTGCCAGTCTGAGCTGCCTGCTGAGGGAGAGGGGTGTGTGGTCTGGGTTTACTCCTGTGACACTGCCTTTGTTTAAAGTGACTTTTTCTGTGTGAACATGATGCCTTGGGAAGGCTGACCTGAAACAGAGACTGGACAGAGCTGGAGAATAAACTAAGTATTTATTGAAAGACCTTTAAGGACACACCTTGGGCAGGACAAGAGCCTGGCCAGGGCTACACCCAAGGTGGACCCAGAATGGTCACAAAATAGACAGTCACAAGGTCTCACACTTTGATAAGTTTGGGTCCATTTGCACATTGGGGTTTAATTGTCCAATCACAGCTCCAGGCTGTGAGGTCCCATCCTTCTTGTCCCTCCCTCCAGCCCACCCTTGTTTGTGCTGTTGGGCCTGAAAGCTGTCCTTGGTCCTCAGCAGGAAAAGGATTTGTTTTGTGTCCCTGTTCTGTGAAGAGAGCTGAGTGACACTGAATGTGAGCTCAGAACTGCACCCCTGGGCAGCACAGAACGTGAAATACATCAAAGCTCAAACCGAAGGCATCAAACATCTTTAAACAGGTGCTTCCCAGGCTCTGAGAAAGGAGCAGAGGTGGTTTGAGTCATCTCAAGTGAAGGAAATCATTAAACATCTCAGAATGAGGAGTCCTTTTGCAGCTAACGTGATTTAATTAGAACATACTTCCCTCATGCTAACAATGCAATGAACGTTGGCATCACCAACATACTTAACTAACTCTACAAAGGTACCTTGCAAAGGTCACCAGAGCTTTGCTTAATAAGCAAATCATTATTATTATTTGCAAATAATAATTATTAAGCAAATAATAACGATTATTATTTGCTTAATAATTCAGCTCGTGCAGGTCTGGAACTTGGTCAGTCTTTGTGCCTTATGTTGATTTATGCTCTGGTATTCTGTCTAGGAGTAGATTCTGTAAAGTAGTTGTTCAGCAGCCTGCTGTTGTAATAATGAATGCCATTAAACTGTTGTGATTCCAGTCCACAGAACACTGACCAGTAATCACAAGTGGTTCCATTTCCCCCCAGGGACAGTTGTGGACTGCGACAAGCTCAACACTCAAAGCCTTTTGAGCCAAACCCTTCAAGCTTTCCCTTAAAACTCCTACAAAAGGACCTAGAGAGACCATTTAGAGACAAATAGCCAATTTGTAAGCCATCGTGCTCCTTGGTAGCTGAAATGCCAACAAAATATCTCAAATCTGTGTCACCTGCTCAACTGAGCACAGGATTTCCACTTTGCTGCTTGTGCTCAGGAAAGAGTGAGTGCTTGTTTGGACTGCTGGAGAGTTAACTGGGCAGGAGCCCCACTCGGGCAGAAAGTGCTGCTGGTGGGGAGCTCCTGACTGCTGCAGGTTGATCTGCTCCTTCCCAAAGGATGGGACTCTGCCAGGGAGTCTGCCTTTAATAGCTGGTGGCCGCTGTACAACATTACCTTCACTAATTGTGGTATTTTCCTTAAGGCAGGGAAGGTAACAGGAAAGACTCAAGTGTGCTGCTTGTGACTTTCTGCCAGCTGGTCAGGCAGTGAGTTTTACCAGAATTCTTTGGCAGGATCCACAATCTCTTTCTTTAACTTAAGCAGGTCGCTGTTATTTCTGAAGAGCAGTGTCAGTGTGGGGTGGCTTGATCTCGATTCCTGGGGGATGGAGAAACTCAAATCTCTAATTACCTGTCTATTTGAAAGGAGTCAGACTTCTGAGCTGTAATAATAGTATTGCCTGGGATGTGGAAAAAGCCAAAATCAACAGGAGTGCCTGGGGATGGGGGAGCCTGGGATGCTGTCAGAGCTGCTCAGTTCTCTTCTCTCTTGGCTAATTTTGTGTTTGTTATCAAGTGTTGAGGTACTGGTGCTCTGCCCATGCTTGAGAAGGTGTGAATGAAGAAGGGTTGAATGCCTGAGCTGCTGCTCTGCAGCTCCGGGACCTCCTGGGGGATAACTGTTCCTTGAGCTGGAAATCTTCTTATAAAGAACAGAGGTCGGGAGAGCTGGGGGTGCTCACCTGGAGAGAAGAAGCTCCAGGGAGAGCTCCGAGCCCCTGGCAGGGCCTGAAGGGGCTTCAGGAGAGCTGGAGAGGGACTGGGGACACGGCATGGAGGGGCAGGACACGAATGGCTTCCACTGCCAGAGGGCAGGGCTGGATGGGATGTGGGACAGGAATTGTTCCCTGGGAGGGTGAGGATGCCCTGGCACAGGGTGCCCAGAAAAACAAGTTGTTCTGTTAGTCCTCAGTGCTTAAAAAAATCCTGTGTCAAAATACCCAAACAGAGCAGGCAGGAGACTAAATTATTTATCTGCCTAATTTATGATCTCCCCTTGCACTGCAGCATTTGGAGAGCGGAGTGACTTTGTTGTTGTGAATTTGGCTTTCCACTGACCAACCGTTTTTCTCTGAGAGAGAGGCTGAAAACCCTGGTGCTCTTGGGGCGTTTCCTCATTTTAGAGCAGAGCCCCTTCTCCGTGCTCAGCTGTAGCTGGAAAACAGAGCTTGGGGAAGATTGCTGCCGTCCTGGCTCTGCTCAGCTCCTCTAAAAGCACTCCAGAGAGCCCTCCCAGATTTAACTTTGTCTTTGCTGAGCTTTCCTAACCTCCCAAGAGTTTATATTTGGGGTCCATCTGTTAGCTTGGCCTCACATGACGATTCTGTACGGGCTTTCTCTTTTCACTTCCTCCATGGGGCCGTGAGCTCTTTACATTCATTTTCCACCTTCACACCAATGTCTAGTGCTTCTGATGTCTCACTACCCACGGAGCTGCAGATATTTTTATTTACATGTGGCCAGTTATCCACTGTTGAGCATCAAAGTCCCCGTTGGAGGCTTCCTGTAGGTAGGACAGGATTACAAACAGCAGAAGGCAGCTGCACAGCACCAGCTCATTAACTATTAATTGTGGTATTTCTGGGGAAAGCAGTTGCTTGAGGATTTGCTGCTTTGGTAGCTCTGGGAGGTGGCTGGGTTATGTTCTGCACCTCTGACAATGTGATTTTTCATGCTGCAGACTGAGCTGAAGGAATACATCACTGCAGCCTTACTCAAGGCAACTGAAAAACCCAGCCCTGCTCATTCACTTGCTTTGGTAGCAAGAAAGAAAAAAAAAAATCCCGTTTCCCTTCATAAAAGTAGTGTGGACAGTAATTTATACTTTGGGAAACTTCCCTTTTCGTGCTAGTTTTTATAAAATCCCAATAAACACAATGAAAAACCAATAAAACTGAACCAACCAACTAAACCCCCCCAAAACAAAACGAACCCAAAAAACAAACCAACCAAAAAACCAAAACAAAACACAAAACCCAACAAAACCCAAAACAAACGAAAAATTCCCACCAAAAATCTCAGACTCTGGTGGCTTTTCACAACTTTATTTTACCTCAGTCAACCAAAGGTGGGCAAACAGCCACTGACATCCTTTTGTCCTTCCTCACCCAACAAAACATTCCATGGTGGCTGCACGGTTTGAGTGTGTGCTGAATACAGCTCTGAGAGTGCTGAAGGAAGGGATCAGGTGTGTCTGCCTTGGCCACCTGTCCCTGCTCCCAGTTTTCCAGGAGAATTCCCTTTCCCACCCCACCCCTCTGCCCTCCCTGCTGCTCTCACCCCTGTGCTGCCTGAGCAGCTTGTTCAGGCTGGGGTGGCCAAGGTGAGGTTGAAAAATGAGCTTTTTTAAGGGTTTTGACATGAGCCTGGAAGGATCCTCATTGGAATTCTGGGTGTTTCTGGCTGTGCAGAAGGCAAAGGTGTCATTTCTCTGCTGCCTTTTTGTGCTGGGACACGGAGCCTGCCTGGATGAGGGGCTGGGATGCTCCAGCTGCGCTTTTTTCCTCTCGCGAAAATGGACTTTTAGAACTTTCCGAACAAGGGTGATATGGCACAACTTAACAGCTGAGGCAGTGAAAATGAGCTACAGTGAGATTTTATGTTGATATTCATGTTTTTGTTAAAAAAAAATTATATTTTTAATGTAATATATACAGTGTATTTGCCTAAGCAGTCTGTTGGAGCTTGGGTTTTTCAGGAATTATCCAAATACAATTTTACCTTAGAAAGCCTTTAACAGTCTTTCTGCTCAGCAGCCACATTTTATTTACCAACTGGATTTTCTTCTTCTTTGGGGTATTTAAATACTTAAGGCTAAAGGTGTTTTGGAGTGGTTTTTTTGGAGGTTTTTTTTTGGTGTTTTTTTTGTTTTGTTTTTGTTTTTTGGGTTATTTATTTTTTTCTTGGAGAACGCTTTATAACTGATATTTACAGTGATTTCAAGTACACTGGCAGCTCTGCGTTCTTAGAACTGTGTTTTCTTGATGTTTCTTTTATTTTGGTAATACTTCTTTTGAAATTTGGGAAGATCCAGCAAGTGGACAGACTTCCTTGAGTGGAGCTACCTCCAGTTTATGGTAGCTGCTGCTCTAATTCAGAAGTTTTTTTGCCACTCTGCAACACTTAAAGCACACAATGAACTTAAAATTCACAACTGGGCTATTCTGAGAAAAGTCTTTCTTTAGCACTGCAGTAGAAAAGGGCATAGGACAAAGTTTGCTGTGACTTGGTCTTAATGACTTAAAAATAAAAATTAAACCCCCTTCTACCTCCCAACAAAGCAAAATGAATTGCTGTCTGATCTCTTGTTTATAATTAAGTAAATGGATCAACCTGAAGCACTAAGAAGCGTGGCAGGTTTAGCCAGGGCTCTCAGTGGCCAGTGCTGCTGACAAAGCATCAGGATATTCATTCAGTCGCTGACTCTGTGTTTCCTTTGTTGCTGGAGTGGAATTCCTGAGTAGCCACGAGTGGCTTGTCTGCCTCTCTGTGCTGTGCATCCTCCCCACTGTCCCAGGAGGGTTGGGGATGAAGGATTCAGTCCTGGCCCACAGCTGGAGGCTCTGTGCCACGCTGGGGGAAATGGGCCACTGAATAACAGAACTAATATATTTTAACAGAAGCTGTTTATTGTTTGCATTTCATGGCAAATGTAGATTCTAGATTTATTGTTCACGTGGGCACACATCTCTGGGTTGGCTGAGCTGCTTCTTCCTGAGGCAGGCACACATCCTTCAGCACATCCAGTCGGTCAAGCGCCCATCCTCACGTTGTGCTTCCCCTGTCTAGGATTTACTTTTTTTTTTGCAGACATTTTCTTAGGCTTTCTTTTTGGTTTTGATCCTGTTGGGTTTTTTCAGTAACCTTGATGAATTCCTGAGAGCTCTAACAATAAAACTTCAGGTGGTTTGATAATATTACTCACAACCAGTTGGGCTGGTGCATCAGAATGGCCTGTTATAGAGACACATTGCTACAGTGCCACGCTGCTGAGGGAGTTTTGCCATTCACATCTCCAGAGTGCTGCTGAAATTCCAGTTCCATGGAGTGGGTGTAGAGAACCTACTTATAGCACCAGTGCTGTTCGCTGGAACCAGCTGGTGCTGGAGCCTTGGCATTGGTGAAAAGCTTGTTCTTTATGTGGGAAAGGGAAGAAAATCCTCGGAGAACAGCTCGCCTGGAAAACACAGGACTTCCCCCTCTTTCCTCTCCTCCCTCCAGAAAAAGGATTCAGAGGAGCCAACTGTAAATGCCACGTGAAATGCAATTAAAAGGTGTCTGTGACTAAATGTCTCGTCTTGCTTGGAAAACATTCTCTGGTATTTTTAGTCCCAAGTCAGGAGCTACTACCGTGCTCCTGCCACCAGGGCTGCTCAGCGTGCTCGGAGAGGATCAGGAGTGGGCTCCGGGCTTTCTTCCACATCTGATTTTGTGTCCACCCCAGTGAAAGATGAGGCTGTTGGAAAACTTGCTCAGGTTCTGGGAGCCGGGGTGCAGCTCTGCCTCCAGCTGAGGGTTGGCTCTAAATGTCAAGAATTAACCAGGCTCTTGTTTTCTTTGCCACTCCCTCCCTCAAACTCCTGCAGCACATGAGCAGGCGTTCCCGTTACTTCTGCCTGTTAGGAAGGGATCACCTTTCTGAACTGACATTTGGGGCTTGCTTTACAGACCCTGTTGCTGATACAAGCACTGGGCCAAATAACATCTGTTTGCCCAGACAAATAAAGTGAGAACCTTTTATTCTAATTCTTAATTTCTTCTGCTCCTGTTAGATGTGAACTTGGTTTTTGAAGGTTACCCTCACGTTCCTTGGGTCATTCTTTCCCTGATCTTTCTGAGACTGTCATGCATTGATGCTTCTTGTCAGGTTTGGCTGTGTTCTTACAGGCGAAACATCTTACAAACCCCTCTTATAGTAGATCAAGAGAATAAATATGCTCTAAATAGAATAGCTTTTATTTGTAGATGTTGACTTAGCTTTATTTGGAACAGATTACAGTTCTCTTACCCCAGTAAATTTGAAGAACAGTGTTGATATTGAACTAATGATTCTTTTCTTGTGTGTGTTCTGGTAGATGATGAACTGTTTTTATGGGCCTTTTTATAGACCCTCTTCCTGTTTCCAGATCAGGAAAAAGATTCCCCTGTGTGTTTAGGGCCATGAAGTGGAACCTGACGTGGTAAATCAGCTTACCTGTGGTCTGGCTTGCACAACATGGGATGAGGATGGATTGCAAATTTAATAATGCTGAATGACATCGAGTCCTAGCAAGCTCCTGACTGTCACTCCTTGCAAATGGCTTTATTGGGCTGGTAATTGATGCTTGAGGTAATTAGTGCACACTGCAGGGCGTTATGTGCATTCTCAGGCTTGATCAGCAGGCTGAGTGTCAGCAGTGTGGGAGCAGCTCCTGGTTCAGAAGCATGAAAAGGACATTTTGGAGCCTGGCAGTGATGGGTTCTTCATACAACCCTGCGTGGTTTTGCTTGGAGTGTTAGGACTAGTGTCGTGATTGACTTTTCTGTCACTTCCAAGAGCTGCAGATGGGAAGTGAGGAGCTGTTTGTTAATAACAGAGCAGGGGTTTATCCTTGATGTAGGAGAATGTGGAGCTGTGCTGGAATCTCACAGATTTTTATTTGCAAATAACCCAGCATTAACACTCGCCTAGGAAACGTGTTTAGGAACCCACTTTGTCTTTGAAACTGGGATGGTGTTTGAATAATTTAATACACTCTGAGATGGGAGACTGAGGCTGCTCTGCCCTGCTGCAGGGGCTTTTCTAGGGGGTAAAATGCTCAAGAGGTGGGGCTGACCTCCCAACTCTTCGGTATTTCTTTTAGAGCAGTGAAGATCACTGCTCAGGGCTTTAAAGGAGCTGGGGCTTATGGACTGCAGACTGTAAGTTCAAGTGTGGCTTGTTAGGAATAAATGCTCCCGTGCAGTTCCTTTAACAGTTTGATTCTAAGTGTTCACTTTCTGTCTTGCCAAATTCATTTGAAGCTCAGCATCAGGCAGGGCAAAGCTTTGCTAATCCTTCAGAAACGTTTAAACTGCACACGGGCAGTTAATGAAGTCAGTGGGGCTACAGGGAGCCCTGCATTTAAGGGTTCTGCTGAATTAGGATGTGCCTTTCCCAGGGATAACCAAGAAATGCTGCCACTGCCCCTGCTCATCTGCCTGAGGGCTCTGCACCATTATTTCCCTTCCCATGCAGAGCATTCAGCAGACAGGAAGCATGCTGGTGCACTCTAGAACTGAAGGAGAAAAGATAATAAACCAATTGTAAAGAGCTTCAAATCTCTGCATTCTGTTCCAATTGCATCTCTCCAGCCTCTGGCTGAATCTTCTGTGGAGGGAAGCCAGGCTGTGGCCAGGAGGGAGCCAGGGCCAGCTGTCAGGAGGAGAAGCTGGCAGCTGGGGAAGTGTTTTAAAATAATTGCGTGGGGAGCGTGCAGGAAGAGCTCTCAAGAGTTCCCTCTCCATAGCTGTCATTTCAGTACATCATGGAATGAATAAAATAAGAAATATTCACACTATTGTGGTGGGGAAGCTGGAGAGTTCAGTCACCTTCCAAGGCACGGGTTAAGGACTGGGATAAAAAAGAGGGTAAAGATTGTTATGCAGGGGAATTGGGAATGTTTGTCGAATCTGACAATATTGAATATTTGAACTTCCCCATGCTGCAGTCACTGTTTAGAATCCCAGCCCTGTTGAGAGAATATTTCCAGGCTGTGCTTTTGAGAGATTTTGCTGTGGCACATGCTGGATTTTCATGCTTCTCTGGGGAAAGATGTTTGGCTTGCAGTGAAGTGAGAGACCGGCCTGTGTTTTTATTTGTGAAGGAGAATATTTTGCTTAAGCCTTTGCCAAAACCCCACCACGTTCAGGGCAGGAGTGTGAGGACAGGGGCTCAATTTAATTGATTTCTAGAGAAGCTACTGATCTCCTCCCTGCAAAGCTCGGGTTTAACAGATAGGGCTCTTAAATTTCCCTACAATTGATCTGTTCTGCAGAAGCACTGGGGTTAGCGCAGTTTTTAAAAACCAGTAAATCCTCAGCAGCAGCACGAGCAACAGCAGCGTTTACAGCTAAAATACAAAATAACTCCTTAATGGGACAGCTTTGAATTCTCATTTTTTATTTGCAGAGATAGATTTTTATTAAGTAGCCAGCTTAATGAAGTGAGTTCATCTGTTCTGTATCAGATGCCAACGTTCAGCCTGTGGCATCTTTTTGTCACCTCTCTTCCCTGCACAGCCCAGGGTGTAAATCACACCCAGCAGGCTTTGGAGCGGCCCTGGAATGCCCTGGCTCAGGTGATGTCCAAGCAGTTTATGACCTCAGCATGATCCAGGTGGCAGCAGTGGATGTTTTCAGGGCTCCCAGGGCCAGTGACGTGATGAGCTCTGGTGTTATGTCACGGTGACCCATTTCTGTGTTCCCTCAGCTCAGCAGCAGCTGCCGGGGCACCACGGAAAGTTATTTAAATACCGTCATTTGCAACCCGTGCAAAGCCCTTAAAGTGAATGCTCTGCATCAGGTGAGAATAATTAAATTGCTATAACTGTGATTCAAGCGGAACCAGCGCGATTTAAATTGCTTTGGTCGTTGCTGAGAGTGAACTTTCTGCGCATTTTGGGCACTCCCGTTGTAATTACACTGAGAAGGGGAGGGTGTGTCCATCTCCAGCTGTTCCTCACCTCGTCACCGGGCTGTGTCCAAATGAGGTGTGACTGATCCCATTTGCCCAGGCTGTGTCTGGGGGCGGCCAAGGAGCTCACCTGGGGCTGTGCCTGTGTGTGCCCAACGTGAGGCTGAGCCGGGGAAGGGCTTTGCATGTGCTTAAGCCGTGCCTGGATGAGCAGGAACAGCGCCTTGGAATCGTGGGAGGGTGGGGTAGGAGTCTTCCCAGTAGCTGATAACAAATCTCCCTTCTTTTCCCAAAAGTTTAACGGTTATATTTTATTTTATTTTTTATTTTGGTGCTATTGGGAGTTTAAAGACACTGAGGAGAGGGAAACCTAAAAGCAACCTTGGCAAGCTGTCAGAAGCATTGCTGCATGAAACCAGACTCTCATTTCTAAGCTTCTGGATGAGCTTCTCGGGAAGACAACAGCAATGAGTGTGTTTGTGGTTGTAGCCTGTCTGAAGTTAAAGATGAGCTGGAGAGGAGATGGAACTGGCAGTGCCGGGTTCATGGTTAGGCCCAATGGTCTCAGAGGGCTTTTCCAACCTTCATGATTCTATAATTCTCTTTTTTCCCCCTCACTTATTCAAATAAAAAAGAAAATATAAGGTGAACAGTCTCTCAGCGTAAAATTCTGTTTAATCTTTTAACCCATGCCTAAATTATTTTTCTTTGTAAGCAATCCCTGCTAATACCAGATTATCAGGGCTCTTTCCCTGCTTTGTTCCTCCACCTGTTCCATAGGACACGCTGGTATTCCTGAGCAAAACTCCTGCCACAATATGGATTCTTAGGGTGATGGAAGGAAGAAAAAAATATTTTTGTGTTCCAAATGACTGTGATTTTTCTGTATCCTTGTATAATTATAGCTGAAGTCATTGTATAAAGTGGGATTTGATTTTTAAGCTGAAAATGGGATGCATTTGGAAACAATTTAAATTCTCTTAATACAATCCAATTTTATTTATGCAGGTGTAGTTTAAATGGCATTTGGAATAACAGTAGGTACTGTAACTCCTTTGATGCTTTGTAGTATGAAAAAATTACCTCACTGAGGCATTGCCTATGAACAAGTGGAAAAGGTTTGCATCCAGAATGTGCTTTTATGTCCCTTTCAGTCGTGGTCCTGTGTGGAAGTCCCTTAGGTGATGGTTTTCCTCATGTAGGTAGGACCCCATCACCACAGGACCAAAGTGCTTTGGAATATCCTGGAAGGAAGAGATATTTTATGAAATTCTGTTTCTGCCTTAGCATGTGGGAGAAAGGGAGAAAAATTCCTCATCCTCCTTTGAGGACACTTCATTTGCCAGCTGGTGCCAGCGTTGTGCTCTGCCGGGTCATTTAGCAATTCCCGGTGGACGAGGCAGCGAACAATCCATTCTGCTTTGAAAGGCTTGCCTGTGTCTTTAGCAGCATGTGCCTTGTGCCTTGAGCTTGTCCTGACAGCCCTGGTTGGTGCTGGAATATCCATGTCAAACTCCAGATTCAGGCTTTGCACTGGGACGGGAGTTTAGGTGACAAAAATCACCACCCTGAACTGAAAACTCTTCCCTGGGGGAGAGCGTTACACTCTCCGTGGGCAGACACCTGTGCCCATGGATTCCTGGGTGGGAACAGAGGCAATTCAGCAGAGTCACTCACGGAAAGCCTTGGTTTGGTTTTTGGTGCTGCCTGGAGAGAGTTTTCCCTGCGGCAGCGTCTGGAGTTCCTGTGCGGGGGCTGAGCGCTGCTGGAGCAGCTCAGAGCTGGATCCACTTCAAACCTAAAAATAGCCCACGAGCAGCAAGGCCTTTTCCTCCAGTGAATCGTGGATGCTGCAGGGAGGGCAGAGGAGAATCCACCCTGAGCGGGTGGGATTCCTGCAGCTGTCACTGCACAGACACAGCAACGGCGCTTCTCCTCTGAGGGAACTGAAATGAAATTCCTGCGAATTCATGATGGAAAAGGATGGAAATTCATGAAATTCTTCTGCTTCCAAATAGTTTTGGGTTTTTCTCCTCAGCCTTCTATGCTTGCATTTGAGACATTTGAGTTACGTCCTAATACTTTATAATTTGGATGATTATGAATGATTTGAGTTAACTTTATTCTCCAGTCCTTCTATTCCATGTCAGGATTTGTCAAAATGGCTTTTGTGCTCTCTCATATTGATCAGGCGATGTTCAGTAGCTAAACAGGCTGTTCCAGGTCTGGCCTTACACGTAGTGGGAAAGAGTAGTTGTAACCTGCTCAAATATTGACTCTTTTTATTCTGAAGTGATAAAGCAAGACTAACTTGGAGTTTTTTTTGCCGCTACGACAGCTTTTGAGCAGCTATTCTGTTGATGATTGCCTGTGGAAATAAAAACTTGAGCTCTTTTTGAGTCTTACCCTTCTTGCTCTCAGCAGAAGAGCAGCACTGGTGTGTAAGCAGTTTGCACAGGTAGTCCTGACCCTAATGATGTTTGCAGTTCCTTATTAGGTTATACCATAATCCGTGAATGTGATTAACTGGCAATTTACACCTCAGAGCCCTGGCTTTTACTTAGAGAAGCTACAGAGAAATAAACTGGAGAAACAAATGGGGAGTTAAGTGTGCAATCAAAGATATAAATGTTCCTCTGCAGTCTGAGTGCTGCTGCTTTGCTGGCTCAAAGGACAGAGTCTTTCTTAGAGCAGGAGGGGAATTGCTGTCCGAGGCAGCTTTTAGTAACATGATGAACAGCAGAAGTGCTTAAGAGCATGTAAAGCACGTTTAGTCTTTATGGGCAGCATTAGTTAGTGTTGTGGGCAGAGTTAAAATGAATATTCCCACCTATGTGTAATTTATAATGTCCTGATTTGTAAAAAGGCAGTTTGGAACAGCTCAGTGCCCTTCTCAGCGGGGCTGTGAAAGGCAGCGTTGGCCGCACCTTTAAAAATAAACAAAATGTTACTGGTAGTGGGTTGGGAAGTTGTGTCTGAGGTGGATAAGAACCCCATTACTGCAGAGCAGATCCTTTTACAGCTGCTGGGAAATGCCATCACGAGGAGGGATCTGCTCAGTAACACATTTTCAGGTCGTGAGGCTCGGAGTGGGTGGTGCCTTGTTGGGAGAAGTGATGTTAAAACACCTGGTGCTTGCTGGAAGAAAGAAGTGGCAAAAATTCCGAAAACAAAACTCCATTTTAGGAGTTGTTGCTGCAACTTCTTAAGGCAGAAAACTCTAAGCCTTGATCAGAACTACTGTGTGTGGCACCACCTCAATTTCAGTTTAAAGCACTTCGAGTGCTTCCACATCTCCTCCTTAGCACCATTTGGTTGTCAGCAGCGAGTGAAATGATTCTCTCCTCTGTGCTGTCAAAAGTGATGAGATGGAAGAGGAATTCTCTTCTCTCTCAGCATAAATGGATAGATATGTTAACCCAGCAATCCTGTTTTCATGGTGGGTTTAATCCAATAAAGCCTTCTGTTATAGTCATGGAGGTTTTCTGGTTTGTTTTTTTTTTTCTGAGGGTTTACATTTCTGTCTGTTTTATGCACTTTTCTCCCACAAAGTTCTCATTCCTTTACCGGAGACACCCTGCAAACGTAAGTGATTGCTACTACATTTTCTACCTCTCTGAAGCTGCAAAGCCTCACGGCTTAAAACAAAGCAAAATTAAAGCATACTTGGATTTTTCAGCCCAATTTTAATAAAAGAATGCACATTGACTGCAAAGAGGCTTAAACTCTTCTTCCCTTTCTCCTGAAGAAGATATTTGACTTGTAGGAAGTGTGCGTGTGAGGGGGTGGACCATCGGTTTTGAGTAAAACCCAACCATTTGTAGAACCAAATAGACCAATTTAGTCCATGTGTGGTTTGAGACCTTCCTCGGAGAAGCTTCATCAGGGCCATTCAGAGTTCTCTCCTTTAGGAGGATGCTGATCAGCTTGGGATGTTTTGGCATGTGTTTTTTGGGATCTTCCTCCTAGGGGCTTTCAAAGCCTCAGTGCTGACTGTTTATAAACACAGAGAGAGTTCTCTCCTTTGCCTTTCAAAATTTAAACTTCTTGGAACTTAAAAGTAAACTTTTAAAAAGTAGTGAAGAAATTGCTTCTCAGATGAAGCTCTGTTTTATATGCTGTTCTTTCACTGGTGAGCAGCAATTGTTGTTCATCCTACAAATCCAAATGTTATTTTCCAAATAGCTGTTTTTTAACAAACGCAGTTGGTTTCTGTAGGCGGAACTGACTCCCTTGGAGCTGTTCTCATCCCACTCATCCACTGCCTTTTCCCCCACCCTTTAGCTGACCTTACACATCTCTGGGGAGTGTGTCAGCAGCAGGGACATCAGTAACTGGAGCTTGGTGTCACTGTCATGTGAGAAGGAAGATAACAGCAATTAATTGTTAATATTGAACCAACCGTGAGCTCCTGGCCTTTGGGACTTCTGGGTGTGCACCTTGTGTCCAGGGCACGGAGATAACCTGTGCTGTTTGAATGGTTTATTCCATTCAGTCTTTATGGCAGTGTCTGAAATCACTCGCTGATGCTGAGCTCTCACATACTGCAAACACCAGTTTTAGTTTATATTTTGTGATATTGGTTTAGTTTGGACAGATCAGGGTGGGAAGAGTCACCCCATTCCGTGGTTTACAGACCCTGCAGGATCCCTCACACATCCTCCACTTCTGGGTTCTCAGCTGAGTGGTTCTTCCTGGCTCCCTTTTCCTGCTGGATGAGCAGAGGGGATGCCGGAGACACTGAAACAGGGCAGTTATTCAGCACTTCCAGGCTTGGCACCACATTAGAGCTGCTCCATCTTCGTGTGGGATTCAAGACTTGCCAGCTTGGTTGAACTGGATAAGTTTCCATTTTGTGTCTGCCGAGCTGCTGGAAGATGTTCCCAGAGTGCCCTTCCTTGGAGCATCTCTGCAGGCCGTGCCCCTTGAGTAAAATATAAAAATCAATTCTTAGGTAACCAACAGAGATCGATGGACAAGAGTCTGCTAAAACAAAAGTAATTCTGGAGGAAGGGAAACGCAGAGCTCTTAATGGGACTATTAAAGAAGATGTGAAGTGGGAGGGAAACAGGTCTGTGTGAACCATCATCACCAACTCGGAGACTTCATTTAGCCCTTGGTAGAACTGGAAGTGTTAAACAGCAGCTTCCTGAATCCCCTGTCCGGGGGCAGCCACCTGGAGTCAGTGACGGGGTGAATACTGCTTTATTTAGTTTGTATTAATTTATACCACAGTAGAAATTATATCATTTATATAATAATTTTTTATAATTAGTAGCAATTGGTGTAATTCATATTACATATATGGAAGTAATTGGGTGAAAATTAGATGCTTAATAACACAGTGATAAGAAACACAGTAAACATCATCCCACAGAATTGTCCTTCAGGATTTGCTAGGAGTTGTCTGGAGTCTGACTTTTGATGTGCACCACAGACACGCACCAAATGACTCTAAAGCAGATTATTTGGGCTCTGTGTTGTCTTCACTGGTGGCCAGATGAAGGGCCAGGTAAATCTCTAATTAATTACAGGCTGCTCTCCCACGGGACAGATTCCTGAGTGCTGACAGTGATTGTGCTGCTTGTGGTTGGATTTTGTGCTGGAAATTCTGCCTAAAATTTTGCACTGGTGAATTTCTGGCACTTTCATGGATGAATATAATAGCTATAAATGTATGATGCAGTAAAGATGAAAACAAATGCCATAAAGATGAAGAGAGGGGGAGAGAAATGGGCTGGGCAGTGTGAGAGATTAGGACACAGGAAAGTTTGTAGATGTTGGTTTTCTGAGGAGCGTCTTGTCAGATATTCAGTGAGTGCTGGGTAAATATGAATTTGTCTTTCAATTCAGTGTTTTGTGTGTGTGTGTGCGTGTAGGGTCTGAGGAGTCTGTGCTGATCATCTTCTTGGTCAGCCTGGTGGTGATGAGTGGCGTTACCTGGGAAAGAACCAGCTTCTTGGCCCCGTGGCTGAAATACCTCATGTTCAATCCTGGCTGTAAAAATGTTCTTAATCTATTCCATAACTTTTTGGTAACAGTTTTTTTTTTTTTTTTTTTTTATCCATGTGCCACATTCTCCCAAAATAATTCCTCAGCTGGGCCAGATTGCTGTTAAATCCTTCCTGGAATCCATTCCTGTGGCGTTTTTCCCAGGAGGAGGTGTCAGATTTGGAACAGGCAGATCAAACGCCGTCCCTGTCACACAGGAGTGTCGTGTGTCTGCCTCGGGGGGAGCAGTTTGTGAGCAGCCCTCCTGGCTGGTGAATGAAATCCCAAAATGGCCATTCAGAGACACTTCTGGGCTGGCAGGAGAGCAGCTTTGATTCTTGTTCTTGGTGTTGGGTTATTGCCTCCTTGGCACTCAAAGGGCATGTCCTTGGCCCAGCAGGACATGGGGCTTGTCCCTCCCCAGGTCAAGCTCTGCTCTCTCCAGACAGACCCACCCAGCCCTGGTGTCCTGCTCTGCTTTCTCACAGGTCAGCTTTCCTCTGGTGTTAAAATGGAGATGAAATCGTGGGACGTGGATTTTGAGATTAAGTCTAATGGTTTTTGCTGTCTGCTAGAAATTAATTTACTGCTCGTTTGAAATAATATCTTTGTCATGTAAATTAACTGTATTGAAGGGGAAAGAATAAGGGAATATGGGTTTTTTTCCCTCCCTTCCCTGAGCAGTGAGGAGGACAGCTTTTTTCTTTCCCAAGCAAAACGGGTTTCTAATTAAATAACAGAATAACTCCTCAAAACCCTGCTTTGGGGGAAATATTTGGCTTTTTTTGCTTGCTCCTCTTTTAAAATGGACAATAGAGACTTGCAGTGATTAAATGTATATTTGGACAAAATCTGGGATTCACGAGTGACTTTCTAAAGCTGCTGCTGCCCCTCTGGTGGATCATTGCTGTGGGACTGTTCATGGCTGTTCTTGCTCAATCCAATGTTTCCCCAGCTTTTCTGCTGCTGTGGGGATGGGTTTTGCTCCTCATTAACTTTCCCACCTCCTTCTCTGCTTCTTCTGGAGAGCTCCTGCAGCTCCAGGTGTTCTTCTGGGCTGGGCACCTGCTCCTGTTTGTCCTTCTAGTGCTGCTCCCCAAGGCTGGGATTTTAAACCATCTCAGGGTATTCTGAGCTGGAAGGGACCCGCAGGGGTCTGAGCAGCTCTGTAAAATCCCTGCAGGACTCACGAGAAGTACTCACTCTCAAGTACTGGAAAACTCTTTAGGGAAAACTTGATCCCATTTGATTTTTCAGAGGGAAACCAATGTGGTTTTGCTTGCACTGCTGGGATTGTTTGTCCTGTTTCTGGGGGAGGCTGGATCAGAGCTGGTGGATTTTTGGCAGTGTTGGGTTAATGTTTGGGCTCGATCTGAAAGGCTTTTTCCCACCTGGATGATCCCATGAGTGCCTTGCAGCCCAGCCCAGCCCAGTGTAATGCACCATGTGGGATGCAGGAGCAGGATCTCTGTAGCAGAGCAGTGAGGGAAGCTCCTGTGGGGTGCCAGCTCTGTCAGCACACAGACCTGGCCTGGCTGAGCAGACACTTCAGACTCCCAGCTGCTTCCTTGCCTGCAGTGAATTCCCAGGGCCAGCACACAGGGAGGGCTGCCCAAAGCCGCCCTTGGAGGGTCTGGGAGGAGCCAGGTGTCTCCTCCACCTCAGGATCCTTCCCCCTCTGGGCTCTGGGGTCAGACCTGTGCTTGATTGAGAAGAGACTGGAATGGTTATGATGTTATAATATTTCCTTGTTCCTCCTGAGGGTTCCTTAGGCAGCCAGGAGGTTATTCCAAATGTCCTGGGTACCTGCCCGGTCCCAGAGTGAGGCCCCATGAATTTGCAGCTTTGCATTCCCCAGAAGATTCCCTTGAAGGAAGGCTCAGTTGTTCCTTTCTGTCCTGGGAATGTATTAAAAACCTGGCTCACAAGAGGAGCAGAACTTGAGTGTCTTTCCTCTTCCTGTACAGATTGGAGGTACAATTTTAGGTGTTTTGTAGAAAACATTCTGCAGCAGCAGAGTTCAGTGGTGACCCAATCCAGCTGCACAACTGGGGCATAAGTCAGAATATCCTTTACAGCAGTAATTTGCAGGTAAGCCATACAAGGCTATTTACTGCCCATCAGTGTTCAATGGAAAGCTCATTTTTATAAGAGATCAGTGATTAATACCTGATCATAGGGCAAAGGCTGCTCTTGTCATCTGGATTGTGAAGAGAAAATGAGGAGTCTTGATGGGGTCAATGGTTACCATAAGCCCGTGCCTTTTGTGTAATGATCATTTTCTGTGAGGGTAATTAATGAACTGTTTCAGTTATGGAGGACATTGATATTATTGACACTGATGTATGAGCTGGATTTTTAATGGAGTAGATGTGCTGACTGTGGGAATACTCTTAATAAATCAGACTTTAATTTTATGCATTCAGCTTGTGGTTAGAACTATCCAGGTATTTTTAGAAGCCTGGGATGATTTACATCTTCATTTGAAAATGTCTTTGTCAAACTACCACTGATGTTCGTGTGTTCACACCCTGCACTTCCAGCTCCTCCTGTCACTGCAGGTGCACAGACACTGTCCTGCCCTCCAGTCACAGGGACACAGGAGTCAGCTTGGAAAAGTCCTTCAGCATCCTCAAACCCAGCTATGAACCCAGCACCACCACCCTGCTCACCACTAAACCATCTCCAGGGGCCACATCCATGGGTTTTGCACATTCCCAGGGACAGTGACTCTACCAGTGCCCAGGGAAGTGAATGTTTGAGAGAATTTGGGGGAGGCAGACCCTGGGGATGCAGAGCCAAGAAATACCTTGGCAAAGGTGATGAAATGTTCCCTTGTCCTCCTTGAGCTCCTGTACAGGGCCTCTGGCAGGTGAGCAGGAGGGGCAGAACCTTTCGGTTTTCACAGCTGTACTGTACTGAGGAAAATTGTTTTACATCTCTTTACTCATGGGCAAAAAACCCCCCCAAACAGAGAAAAAGTAACAGAACCAAATTTGCTCTTCTCTGGCTCAAAAAAACCCAAAACACCCAAAGGGAAAACAAACAAACAAACAAACACCAAAAAAAAAACCCCACCCCAAAACCCCACAAAAAATCCCCCAATCCAAAACCCCCAAAAAACACCCCAAAAAACCAAACCAAACAAACAAAACCAAAAAACCCCCCCAAACCCAAAAAAACCCCCAAAAAAAAAAAAAAAAAAAACAACCCCAACCCTTTTTGCCATTTCAAATGAAAAAAATGTCTCAACTTTGTGCATAAATCCGAATGGGTGTTTTATTTGAAGTGTTCCATGTGTGATAAATAACTTCTGTGCTTCTGTATTGCTGGGCTTAGTTATGGTGTTGAGATAAACCAAGCCAGAAAATTAGTCTGCTGCAGACACCGAGAGAACATTACTCACAGTTGTAGCAAAACTCTCCTCAGTGCTTACCCAAAATAGCCACCAACCTTGGATTGTTTTGGAGCTGAACCTCTGGCAGCTGAGTGAGTTATGCAGACAGGAGCCACAGATCACAGGTGGAACATCACATGCAGAGATGCTGCTGCCTTGGAAATAAAGACTCTGTGCACAGAGTTTCAGTGGGAAATGAATCAGCCTGGGGGTGCTGGGGTTTTATTTCCTAATTGCATCAAGTGATGGAGGATTGTGAGATAAAACGGCCAGGGAGAGGCTTTTGTCATGTTAATATTGCTTCAGTAGGCACCGTGGCTGAAGGGGTGTGCTGAAGGCACGGGGACTTTTCCTGCCCTCCACCCTGTCTGCTGGCTCTGCATAAATTCCAGCCCCTCCTTTTCCCAGCTGCCAGAGGGACAGGGACTGCTTGCTGTAGGGGGGTGGGAAGCTCTTTGATGACGCTGTTTTACACCACAACTACACAAGACTCCGACTTCAGAAGGCTGAAAATGATTGTTTTATTTTTGGGATGTGTCTCCCTTACATACTTTTTTACACAGATCAATTTGATTGGTAACAAGAAGACAAACCTCTTCAATCACATTGGTCAGACCAGAGGGACATCAAGAAGAAGTCCCTCCTAGGGAAGGAATGTAAACAAAGTTTACAGTTACAAAAACATGTCTCTTGTTTACAGAAAATTCCCTGGGAAAAGAATTTCAGAAAACCAAACCATCTCAGGCACCAACCAGGGCTACACTTTGAGTCAGGCTTGATGAGTTTTTGGTGACATACCTGACTAAAGATCTCCAGCAATATCATTATTGACTGGTGTGAGTATTAATTTGAGATGGAGGAGGTTTTTCTGGTGCCCAGACACCAGTTCTGGGTGTGCTGCAAATGCCCAAAATCTGTTTCCAAATACCAACGGATTTAATACCTGAAGCTTTGGGTTCAAATACCTGAAGCTTTTATTAGCCCATGACAAAACCTGGTTCTAAGAACCCCAATGCCATGGCATTTTCAATGAAACCACTCCTAAATGCCCTGGAATCAGGCAGTTTTCCTGATGTAGAACTTGCACAGTGCAAATGGAAAATTTGGCTCCCGTGTTTCAGTCCGTGACTCATCTTGGGGAGTGTGAGACCTGTGATAAATCCTGCTGCAGTGCATTGTCCTCATCGGTTTTCTCTGTGCTGGAATCAGTTTGGTCTTGGCTGGGAGGTAAATTTCCACGGCTGACGGGAGGAGAATGGGCAGGATCTGGTTGAGAAGCTGAGCGTCTCTCTTTGCCCTCAGTCCTGCAGGACACAGAGCTGGGAGGAAGGAACTCTGGCTGGACCAGCCCTGGGTCAGCTCCAGGTGGAGCCCAGAGGGGAAATCGCTCTTTCACAAGGTGTAAGGAGGGATTACACTGTGCTCTGCTGCCCTGAGTATCAAACTGATGATTAAAATACAGAATTACCATGGGCAGAGGGTTTTGGGGTTTTATTTTCTGCAAGTTTATAAAATCACGCCTTAATTCTTTCACTGAAGTGAATGTTAATTAGGCATAGAGAAATGCTTTGTCGGTTTGACATGCCCACAGCAAGGGTGGCAGAACTAGAGGATTTTTAAGCTCCCTTCCCACCCTGGCTGCCCTGTAATTCCGTGAAGGGTTGGAATTCTGGCAGTGCTTTGCATATATTACTCCTTGAGCTGTTTGTGTGCCCCTTTCCATCCCACAGCAGAGGTCTCTGTGAGCCGTGTGAGGGGGGGATGCAGTTCCTGAGGTTCCGAACCCCCCTTTATTTTGTAGGGGAAGGAATTTGTAGGAAAGTTCAGTTCAGCTTCACCTCTCCTCTGTCTCTACCCCAGCAGTAAAGCTGGAAATGTGTGAGTGGGGCTCTCCTGGCCTTTGGTAAGAACCTTCTCTGACTTAGGAAGTGTGGCAAGTATTCACAAAAATACTCAGGACAGAATCATCTGTGCTTCTGGTGCTCTTTATTGCATTTACACCCTTGTGTTCAGCAGCAGCACTGGCCTTTCCTGGCTCCAGAGGAATGTGGCCTGGAGCAGTGGTCCCTGGCATCACTCTTAGATATCCTGAGGGATTTTTTATGGCCTGGAGCAGTGGTCCCTGGCATCACTCTTAGATATCCAGAAGGATTTCTTACTTCTGGCTTCTCACCTTGCTGTGCTCTGGGCTGCTGGCAGCAGTTGTTGCTCACCTGAAGAGGCATTTCTGAGCTCAAGGGGATGTGCCTGCTGGTACCTGCTGTGGAATCCCAGCTGGAAGTGCTGGATGCTGCCCTGGCACTGGGTGTGGTGCTGCCTTTGCCCATCAGCTCCTGCCGTGGCACAGGTGCTGCAGCGAGGGGAGGCACCTGGACACCTTTCCTTGGATTAAACACACAAGATAGGAGCTGTGAGCACCTGAGCTTGGCCCCAGGGCTCCAAAATCCCCTCCTGCTGCTGCTGCAGGGCTCAGGGCTGGGGATGGAAGTGGTGCCTTGGCTCGGCCCCTGCACTTGGCCAGCTCTGCAGGATTGGTAAGCAAAGGCTTCTCCCAGGGTGCAGCATCCTGTGGCAGCATCTGTCACCTGAGATCCTGCACCTGCCACAGCCAAGGTGTTCTGGCACCTGGAGCAGGATCTGGGGGGGAGCTGATGGGGCTGATGTGCTTTTGGAGGAGATGCAATGACAGCAGCACTGAGAGGAAGCTGCTCAATGGGGGAACTGCTCCGTGTTCTGAATTTCTCCTTCAGCAGGGAATGTCTAATCCTGCTCCTGATGAGAGGCAGGACTGGCTGCTCCAGGGAGCTGCTCACAGGCATCACTCACATCAGCTTCGCGTGTCAGATTTGCTACCTGAAAACTCGTTCTGGGGTGCCTGATCTCCTTCACCCACCTCACTTTGAACAAGTCAATTTTCTGAATATCCTTCTGAATATAGAATATTTTGACTCTTAGCTGCATTGTACAACTCCAGGTTATAAAGAATGATCTGTGCATCACCAGACTCTTAACAATTTAAGTAGTGTGTGAAAAAAACCGCCATGAACTTCTGGCAAATGGGATATTTAATATTTACCTCATTGTGAGTGGTGTGGTGAGTAATAAATGATGTTTCTGTAAATTCACTTCATATCAAGGTCACTTTTATCCTTTAGTTCCAACTGTCTTGCATTTAAAATTCTTATAAATGAAGTGTATTTAATACTTAGAGCTGGTAGCGAGGATTTACCTTCTCATTACTTTACTGTTTCTGCTGTTTACCAGCCTTTGTGTGCTGGTTTGATGGCTTTGGCACTTGCCTGGGGAATGAGCTGTGGGACAGAGCACATTTCTGGTCCCAGAGAGTTGAGAGAACCCCCCAAACTCCAGGAATGTCCCCAGCAGTGCTGCACCAGGGCTGGGGGTTGTCCCCTCAGTGGGAGCCAGCCCAAAGTGATTTGGTGGCATTTTACAAAGGTCCTGCTAAATCCTCTCAGTGCAGATTCCAGCTAGAGCTGGGCTTGGAACAAACCCAGGTTCTGACCTTTCCTGAGTCTGAAAATGGGAGTCTGAGGGCTCAGTTTTGGGGCTTGTGTGGGAATGACAGTCCAATGTGAGCCCTGACTTGTTCCAGTGCAGTTACAACAAAGAATATTGCAGTGTTGGAATCCTGTGTGAAACCATCCCAAACCAGCTGACGATCTGAGCTGTCCTCTCTGAAACAGTTCCCTCAAGGAAGCTTCTGGTGATAAATTCAACATGCCTGGGTTCTTCCTCGAGTGGTGGTTTTAACTCCAAGTGCCCAGAAGAAGAGGTTTCCTTTCCTCCTGAAGGAACAGGCTTTCATCAGCCCTGTGCTGTTGGTGGTGGTCTCCTGACACAGAAATCCCCTCACTTTCATTTCAGCTGCATGCTTTGCCCTGTAGAACACCTGATTAAAACCTGAAGGGATTTGGCTGCTGCATTATTTCCCTGAGCTTTGATTAAATAACTGCTCCCATCAACCCCCCCCCCCGCCAGCCCAATCTAAAGCCCCATTTTGGGCAGGGGTGAGCAGGGTGCGGTGTCTCCCAGGGCACCTCTAGCACACAAACACTTTGATGCTGTGCAGCACAGCCAGGTGGGGTTTTGTTTGTTTGGTTGGTTTGGTTTTTTTTTTTTGTTTGTTTTTTGGTGTTTTTTTGTTTTTTTTTTTTTTTTTGTGCTCAGTGTTTTCACACCAAAGTTATTCACAGGCTGGAAGCCATCAGAGTTCCTGGCTGTTTTGCCATGTTTTCCTGGAGGCAGTTGCCTTGGGGCATGTGTTGAGCAGGGATTTTTTTGCAGCATTTCTGCAGCCTTTTGTGTCAGATTTCCAGTGAAGGGTTTGGATTGTTCCTCTCTGGTTTGCTGCCGTGTGAGCAGAACTCCACAGGATGGAATTGTGGTCACGGTGCTTTGGTGACAGCCAAGGATGAGGCACAAACCAGCATTTAAAGAGTGAGATGCACCTGGCTGGGATCCAAATGTGTTTCCAAATTGCACAGAAAGTTGTGGCTCAGCGATGCCTGTGGGTGGAAAAAGGGAATGGGATGAGAAATGAGATTAAAAGGTGATATTTGCCACAGTGTTTGAGGCTGTCATTTCTATAATTTGTAGAATAATGCAGATTTTTGCTGTCCTTTGGCCTTATACGCACAGTTCAGCTGCGCTGTGGGTTACAATGAACTCCCTGAGAGTAAACTCTTTCTTTGCATTGGGAAATGGAGAAATGCAAGGTCACTTACATAATTCCTGTACATTAGGTACTGAAAGTCTTTTGTTATTAAGTAGCAGATTTCTGTGGAAGGGTCTTATCTAATGCTTTTAGCTAATGACATCATTTGAGTTACCCCAATATCTTCAGTGTGCACCAGTATCCAAGTCCTGAAGTTTCTTCTTCAAGCTTTTCACTGCTGCAGATGTGGCTGCAACAGAGCACTACTGACTGAGCTGTCTCTGGAAACATCTGGAGCAAAACATCCTGGTTTTGGCATCTTTTGGAAGTGTCTCAGCTGGAAAAGTGTCCCTAACTCTTCCTCTGTTGTCTGTGCAACCTGATGGGATCCTGAGCTGGGATCCAGCTTGTCCTGGCTCTGTCCTGACAGCATCCACCTTGCACGAATTCCACAGAGAAAAAGTATTCCAGCTCAGTCACTTGTTTTCAGAACAAGAGAATCTGTGAATTTTTATTTAGAATCTGGAGGTCAGAAAGGCAGAAGTGTGACTTAACCCCTTCCACAAGTTCTGGCAGGGCTTTGGATTTGTAGCCACAGGGAAACCCGCTGGCCCTGCTGCCTCTACAATGTTCTTTTTGTGATTTTCTTTTCCTCTGAGCCCTCTGCAGTGGTTTGAACGTGGCAGTTGAACAGCAGATGGATGATAAACACAAGAAAGTGTTGAGAGGGATGAAAATCACTGGCTAGGTACTCATTTGTTCAGATTATTGTTTGCATAGACGCAAAAAAATGAACCTTTAAATACTGGAAATTCAAGATCAACACTTAATAGAATATCTTGTCTCTTCCTTTAAAATGAATTCTATAGTATTATTGACTACCTGACAAACAGTGATGAATGCAGTCCCTTTGCTGCTTTCTCTTCAGGGTAAAGGCAATTAAGCACCATTATATGGTAGAATTTAACATTGCTCTGTGTGGGGAGTCATTTGTGCACATGGAAATGAAAGCAGAAACGATCAACAAACATCAGTGTAATGATGTGTTCTAACCTTGATAAGGAAATTATGCCTTGTCTCCAGCGGGCTGTGGGAATTTCAGGGAGCGATTTGCCTATGAATGATCTTACTCAGAGGATGTGAAAGCAGAGCACTCATCTCCTCACACATCCTCAGCCATCACCTGCAGCTCTGAATTAACTCACCAGGCCCAAACAAGAGCGTTTGGAGTCTTTTACAAGCTTAATTTTTAAGTTTAAATGTCAGGAATGAAATCATCCGGCTTAATAATATTGTAGGTGTGTGTGACAAGGCGTCTTTCATGAAGAGCATGGAAAACAAGCTCTCCAACTGTGCCATTCCCATTCTGTGCAAGTGACAAAGGGAGCGCATCCTGCTTTTTCAGTTGTTTACAGGATCCTAGCACAGCTTTTCCATTTGCTGTAAATGCTTGGAGCAAGTGTTGGAAGCAGGTGAACAGAGCCCTGATGGAGGTTCTTGGCGCTGCATTGGAATTGCTTTTGAAGTGCTAAAACTTTGTAAAGGGGGTGTTCAGGAGTGGAATGTCTCCACTGAAGTCACTGGGCCGTGTTTGAAAATTCACCAGTATTTTTTCATAAGCTTTTGTTGGAACAGTCTCATCTCTGTACAGATTTGGAGTCACTGAACATAAGCCAGGCTCAGAAACACTTTCTCAAGGCTCCATCAGTCCATTTGAAAATCCCAGTTTTAGTGAATTCTTGCTGGTCTCTTCTCCCAGACGCTGACCTGTGGGTACCTGCTGGTGAACCTGACCAGGAGATTGGGGCAGGTTTTTCTCCGATGAGACCTTCTCTTGATGTTTGTTCAGGTGAAGCTTTCTGCTGTTTTTCTTGGCTTTTCAAGTTGCTGCCATCATTTGAGGAATCAGGATAAAACTGCTGCAGTGCTTCAGCGTTTCTGTAATTTCCCCCAGCAGTTAGCAGTGATGTCAGTGTAATTTTCCCAGCTTACAGTTACATTCAGTGGAATGATAAAACCAACCTGTGTTAGAATGTTTGGCTGTGAGTGAAAAAGTGGAGACAAATCTTCCCACTCTGGGAGCATTTTTATACCATATTGCTTCATAAAATTTTTAGTGGAGTCTCCTCTTTGTCTTAGTCTGAATTATCCGAAACCGGTGTCAGTTTATTCAATTTACAGCCAATCTTTATTCTCTTAGAACCTAAAACAGGGACTAATTGCATCCAGTAATTGCCTTTTAACCTTCCACTGGTTACCAAGGAAGGAGGTGGGCAGGTTCAGTGCTTCCAGTGTGGAAATTTCCCTGTGTAATATCCCAAACATCTGCATCTCTGTTTCAGGTTAAAAACCTCCAAGCCACCACTAATGGGCAGGTTCCTAACTCCTCAGTGCAGCTCAAATAATTGTAACAATGAGGATGCAGCAGGAAAAGCTTTGGTTGCCCCAGGAAAGCCCAGGAGCTTTCAGCAGAATTGGCACACTCTGTCCTGATGTTGCCATGGGATTCACCGTGTCCTTGCTGGAGCACCAGTCAGTGAGGTTCAAGTTAAAATTGCTGGGTTGGTGTGGGAATTGCACCTCTTGATGGTGGCCCGACTCTTCCATCCTTACAGCGAGCAGGACAGGCTGCCAGCACACAGAAATATCCCGTCCCTGCCAGTCCCCCACCTCTGCTCAGGAGCTTCTGCCACTGCAGGAGAGGCTGCCTGATGTTTGCCAAGCCCTGAGGAGCTGGTGTTCACCTGATCCTTCAGGAATTGTCCTGTGGGTCTGGCACTGCAGAGGTGTCTCTGACCAATTTGTACAGCACAAACTTTGTGCAAGTGCAAGCACTGAGGTTTTTCCAAGCACCACGGGCTTGTCCTGTCAGCTCTGCTGTCCTTGGTCTCTGGTCAGCAGGGATCCAGTGCCACCTCTGCAAGGTCCAGCCTGGGGCTCTGGAGTCATTATCCATCCACGAGAGCTCCTTCCATGGGCAGAGATTTGTTTGGGAGCTCATTGCTCCAGGTAGCAGTGATCCATCACAATCACTTCACAAACCAGAGTGACTGTTCAGGTGGGGACAGCTGATTTATTGTCAAAGGAAAGGAATCTTAAATTTCAATATCTATGTAAAGAAGCCTCTGGAGTACCATCAATGTTTGATCTTTGAGCTCAGCTGTTTCCATGAGTGGAATGTTATTGCTTTTGTAATGTCAGAGCACTATAAAAATAGGCTCTTGATGGATGAGCATCCAGAAGGATGCTCTTCCCCCCAGTCCTGCACCTATTGAATATAAACGGGTGTTGGTTTACAGAGTTGAAGGTATTAAATTTCTTACACGCTCCAAGTGCTGACCCCTGAGAAGGCAAAGCCTGCTTAAGCAATTAATATATTGAGTGCCAGATAAATGTTATCATCATTTCATTTGCTCGTGCCAGTACCACTCATTGGGTGTTGTTTAAATTTCGCTGGCAGCTCAAGCACAGCTAAAAATAAATTCATTTGTTTATAGACTTCTTTGACAACAGCCAAATAAACCCACACTGGGTTGTTTTGAGCAGAAGGCACAAAGCCAGCCCAGTGCTCCCTTTCAGTGTGGCTAAAACATGCTGTTAACGTGGCTGAGGTTGGTTCTACACCTGCTTTTTTCCCTGTTTTATTTCCGTTGAAACCTTTTCCACGCCACTGTGCCCTTACCAAAGTATGGGTGTGCAGTGTGAACAGCAGGCCCTGCACTGTGCTGATGGGGCAGAGCACAGAGCAGCGAGAGACTAAAAAGTGTCAGCAGGGGAACTGTTTATCCTCGGGGCTGGAAATCCAGGGCAGAAATCCTGAGTGCACGTCCATAAATCAGAGGGGAAGGGGACTGAACGTGCTGCAGTGAGCTTAGAAAAGTTCAGCAGTGCTCCAGAAGTCACCTGGACTTTCTGGCAGGGGAGCAGTGAGGATCTTCCCATTATTGCGGCTCAAGGACAGGAGGAGGGAAGGCAGATAAGGAGGAGGACAAATGACATCAGCTGTGGTATCTCCAGTTGTGAGATCCTGGGGTGGGGATGTCCTGGAGCTGCAGAGCTCTGGAATGAACAAATGCTCCTTGCAGGAAGGGGAAATGCTGAGACAAAATGTCTCAGCAGTAAAAACAATTCTGAGAAGGTCACTGCTGAAGGAGCTGGGCTTCTGAACCTCTCTCTGAGGGATGTATGGAAAAGTTCCTGCACAAAGTGACAGCTGACTCTGTTCCCTGCTCAGCCCTGCCCTCTGCTCACTGCCAGGGGAACAAACAAGGCTGAAAGTCTCTCACGGAGTGGGAACCACGGCTTGGATCCTCTCAGTTGGGTTGTTGTCGCTGGGCTGGAGCAGATGGGCCGAAATGCAGTGAATCAGCTTGATGAGATAATGCTTAATGAAACCACAGAAGCCCAGAGTGGGCTGGGTTGGAAAGAGCTTAAAGCCCACCCGGTGCCACCCCTGCTGTGGCAGGGACACCTTCCACTGTCCCCAGGCCCTGTCCAGCCTGGCCTTGGGCACTGCCAGGGGTGGAGCAGCCATCCTGGGGAGCCTGGTGTTGTGCTTTTTCCTCTATAAGAGTGTGAAAGGTTATGAAGTTGTTTTGAGCAGAGAGAACTGACCTCAAAGGTACAGAACCGTGAATGTTTTCTTGCTAAGTGGCAAATGGAGATGGACAGGATCTGCTTTCACTTAAGGTGGTTGTGCCACCAAAAACCAAGAGTGAAAAATGTTACTGTGCACAGTGACGCAAAATTTATTTTTTGCAATCCTCTGAGGGCTAAAAAACGCCCCAAACAAACACCAAAGCCCCTCCTTCAACAGCCAAACTTCTGAAAACTCATTGGTTTTGTCCAGGTCAGTACGAGCTGCTGGAGAGTGCTTTGACCTAAAGGACAAAAATAAGATGTGGCAATGTCAAGAGGCAATTGAAAATACCAAACCGTGAATTGAGGGAAAACCAGGTAGAGCTGATAGTGCAGGGATCTCTCAGGGAGTGTTTGAGTAACACTTATGGGGGATAAAGAAGGTATTTGGAGTAAAGCTTCTGAAAGCTGAATGGATTAGTGGTTAAAACTCTCCCTGAAGGTTGTGGTGGTGCTGAAGCCTGGTTTGGGGACTGATTTTAAGAACGGGAAAAAAAAAAAAAGTTAAACACTGCCTCTCCCCACTCACCCCCCTAAAAAAAGAATCAAAAATACCTCACTGAAACAAATCCCAAAAATCAAACAGAGCAAACAAACCCCGCCCCCCCTCCCCCACCAAAACCCTTCTAAGGCATTTTCCAGGAGTGAAGAGCTGGGCTGTGCTGCTCCATTCAGTGCCAACATAATTTCAAAAACCTGTAACCTCCAGATTCTCAAAGGAAGGACATTTTCTGTGGGGGTGGCTGTGCCAGTAACCACTGCAGGTTGTGGGACAGATGGAAGCTGACTAATAGCAAGAAAACCATTAGCTGTAAGTACAGCCATTATAATTGAAACTGAGGCCTCCAGGCATCCAGAGAGAAGCCAGGAATCCTGACTGTGGGATTGTCTGGGTGTTTTTGTAGCTTCTGCATGCAGACTTAATAGTTACAAATTACAGTGTTTCCACAGATTTAACTGAGAGTTGAAATAAAACAAGTTGAAGACTTAAATCCCGTTCTTTACGCAGTCTGTCTGGTGAGTTATAGCAGCAGAATACACACTTGGTTTTTTTGTCTTAATCTTTTCAGGTTTTCTAATTTAGTCTTAATTGAAAGAAAGAGTTCCATCAATGGCAGCAGAACTCGGGTGGCATTTGGAATTCTCAGGCTGGCTCCAGGGGCAGAATGAACACAGTCATCAAAGTGATTGGGCTTTAACATCCTTTAGGAAGGAATTGTTCCCTGTGAGGGTGGGGAGCCCCTGGCACAGGGTGTCCAGAGCAGCTGTGGCTGCCCCTGGATCCCTGGCAGTGCCCAAGGCCAGGCTGGACACTGGGGCTTGGAGCAGCCTGGGACAGTGGGAGGTGTCCCTGCCATGGCAGAGGGTGAAACAAGGTGATTTTTAAGGTCCCTACCAACCCAAACCATTGTGGGGTTCTGTGATGTACCAGAAATGATCAGTGGAGTCCAGCAGCTCCTGTCCTGGGTGGTGCCAGGGCTCCTCCCCATGCAGGTCACCCCAGGCCCACTGAGGACAGGTTTTATGGCTCCAAACATTCCAGGTTCTCTTCGTGTTTGGCACCATCCCAAGCGCTGCCAGTGCAGGCAGCGAGGTTAATCCACAGGCTGCGTTTGTTGTTTAATACTTTTCTTACATCTTTGTGTTCAATTCAGTTTGTTCTCTAGAAGCACCATCAATTTTTTTCTAAGAAATATCTTTGCCACTTCAATGGCAAATCACTCAGAGTTCTTATAATCTGTGTGCGGAATTTAACAAGCAGAGGCCTCTGGAAACAGGACTTGGGTGTCGTTTACCCTGAAAATTCCATCCATAAAGTGCCTCAGTTTAAATTGCATAGGGAGGTCTCTGGGTTTTGTAATTCTTGTTGGGTCAGTGGGTGAATTCCTGGGGTGGAGGGTCGATGGCAGCTGACCCCATCAGTGTCAGTTTGTTCTTTCTCCTGATGGAATAAACACAGATCTTGTCTTTTATTAAAGATAAGGGGAGAGCTGTGATGGTCTCCAAAGCCTGAGGATTAAGGACATAAATTTCATGTGCAGAAAATGCCTCATTCTTGGCCTTTAACTCTCTGATCCCACATATGTCCAAAGTACATTTTGACAACAACCCTCTGCAGGCAGAGGATTTTATTAAGGAACACGGAAATACTCAATACAAATGAAAGATGAAACTTGATTCCATAGTTTTCTAAATGTTGATGGCTGATGATTGCATGCTGAGAGGCTGAACTGATGATAAAGTGTTCTGCTGAGAGTATCTTCATACTCTGAGACCATTCAGCTGCTGCTGGAGGCAGGAAGGGTCTCTGAAAGGGACCATAATTGCAGCCATGAATGTTGAAAAGCCACACTTGCAGCCTCACTTTTTCTGAGTGTAAAATAAAAGGATGAGCTTCTTGTTTAAACCCCAGTTTTAGAGAGATTTTTCTTTCTTCAGAAGACCTTACCTGGAAATGGAAAGAGATCTGAAATAATCCTGTCCCGTGGCTTTCCACTTCTGCTCACCCTTAATTTAAGCTGAAATAATTCCTTCTGTGTTCAGTGTTCCACATTCAATACAAGTGATCACCACAGGCTAATGCTGCTTAATACTGCCTTGTCCTGCTGTGAAAAATAGGTGGTGACAAGAGTGTCGGACAGAGACTTCTGACTTGCACTTAGATATTAAAACTTTGCTGTGCAGCTCCTCAGTACTTCTGAGGTTAAAGTGCAGTTCTCTCCCTGAGCTGTTAAAACCCCACTCCACACCTCAGCTAATGAACTGAGCTGGAAAAACACATTTAAAGGAATTTCGGGGGTGAAGTTGCTCTTCCCTGGGCTGGGGTAGGGACAGACAAGGCTGCAGGTCAGAGGTGCAGAAATAATTGGATAGGAAAGTTTCAGCTGCAGGAGAAAATAAGGAATTGACTCATTTGTAGAATGATAAACGTAATGAGAATGAGGTGTTTTTTGAACAGAATGGAAGGGCAGCCTTTCAGTTTTCTGATTTTTTTTTTCTTTAAAAGCTGTTGCAAAGTATAAACAGTTGAAGGGGGGGGAGCAAGGAAAAGAGGTAAAATGGTTTTGAGAGCTCATAAACCAAGGATATTTTCCTCATATTTTACCACTTGAGATTCAGGTCTTCATTCTGGTGCTGACTTGAAGATCACCCCTCGCTTGTCGAAGCGAAATATTTGCTTCCCTTCCATATGGCTCTTTGGCAGTGCTCTGACTTAGATCATCAATTGGCTGCTCTGTGCAGCCTAATGGCTTCATCTGGTGAGACAGGAGCTGGTGAGAGGCAGGCAGGCTGCAGGGATGGGTTATCCTGGAGCCTTTCACTCCTCCAGAGCCTCCACACCCCAAACTCCCCCCCTGCTGCAGGAGGGAGAGCCCTGGGGAGCAAAGCGTGTTTTGTGTGTTTTGAGGAAAAAGTTCCTCCTGCGTGTTCTGCCTGGCTGTGTTTCCATCCCGTGCCATCAATGGGATGGATGGAATCCCACTGAGCACAGTCCCATTTTCTGTGCCTCTCAGTGCATGGGAAGGGGTTGCGTTCAGGGCAGAGGTGGCCAGAATTGGTGACAGTGTTGTGACATGGGGCAGAGCAGCTGCTGGGCTCTGCTCCACCTTCCAGAGGCGCCACCAAACACTCTGGACAGAAGCAAAGCACGTCTCAGGTGCTTTGGGCTGCCCCAGGTGTGTCAGGGCAATGGCACATCCCTTCCCTGTCCTGCTCACAGGGATTCCTCTGCTTAGGCACAAGCAGCACCACTCCAGTGCTGAGTGTCCCGTGTGTTGAGCTGTTGGTGCTGACAGTTCTGCTCTGGGGGGCAGTTCCAGGTGCCCAGGTGGTGCTGGAGGGGTGCTCTTCCCTGCTGGGGGAGGCTGCTCCCACCCCGCCGAGGGCACAGATGGCCCCAGTGACCTTGATGGGAAGCACAGGCTGCCTGCTTTGGAGCCTGGATATTGCTCCAAACTATTTTCAGGCATCAAAAGAGCCCAGGTTACTAAAAAACCCCGTGCTGGCTGAAGGGGGTGAGCGTGGGGAGGGCTGTGTGCCACCGGAGCCAGCCTGGAGCATATGGCACAGAGCAGTGGCTGGGCAGGGACATCAGGCTGGGCTTCTGCAAATCCCTCCTCAGAGATCTCTGAGAGTTTGGAAGGGACATTTCTTGGACAGGAGTGGCTGTCAGCAGGCCAGGAATGGATCTAACAAGCTTGTTATGGAGACCATATGCCAGGAGCTGCATTTCCATGGTATTTATCGTACGATCACGGGATGGCTCAAGTTGGAAGGGACCACTGGAGGTCATCCAGACCAAGCTCCCTGCTCAGGCTGGGCTCCCCAGAGCTCAGCTTTGTGTCCAGATGGCTGGGCTGGAGGAGAGAATGCAGTGAGTGATCTGTGGGAGATGAGTGTCTGCTGCCTCCCGTGGGCTGAGACCTGTCTGCTTGGGCTTGACACGACAGAAATGGAATCTAGAGATTCATGAGCCATGAAGAGCCACGGAAGTGGCTCTTTTCAATGTTCCTGTCCAGGCTCACAGTTAGAATTGACTTTAAAGGGTAAAAAAAAACCCAACAAAAAGGCTATTTTCTCAGCATGGTCTGTGTGTAAGAGCTTTGCAAGGACTAAAGAGCTTTTGGTGCTCATGGCCACCTGAGCGGAACATTCCCAGAGCTGGGATGGGAGATGCTGCTGGGGCTGGAGGTGCTTGCACAAACAGGAGTGCATGCAATCTGCACAGAGTAAATCTGCATTTAAAAAGGGCACCTGCAGTATTAACTGCCACTTGAGAGGGCTAAAAAGTCACTCTCTTTAATGGGAGTTGGAGAAAATAAGGACAAAAAGAATGTGATTAATGACGTTCTGGGTGAAACACTGTCCTGTCTCATTGAACACGGTTAATTGGTGGTTGTAGGTCTAAAATCCAGTCAGATTCTTTTTCAGCAGTCAGCCTTGCACTGTGCTTTAGCACAGAGCTCCCAGCACACCCTCCTCCAGAGCCCAGCACAGCTCCTTGCCCCGCGTGAGTGTTCCTGGGGAGAGTGGCCACACCTGGGAATTTTGGGGGAAATTGCAGCAGTACCTGGTGGTTATCCACAGCACACAGCAGCAACCGGGCACCTCCTGTCTGCCTTTTGTTTCCAAACGGTGCCTGCAAACGCATCTTACATAAGTGACCTTGGATTTCTCCGGGGGTGATTCACAGGTTTGGCTCACATTAGCTTGTCTGCATGATGCCATTCCATGTGGGAGGTGCTGTCCTTTCCTGCTCGAGCTGCCACAAGATCATGGTCCAAGCAGGAGCCCAAATTTAGCTTGGATGAACTGCTGGTATGACTTCTAAATCTTGCACTGTTTGGGCCTTGACTGAGACTTCTTTCTCAGCTTGGTGGTGGGAAATCACATCTAAACCCTTGCTGCTCTCTGCACTCGGGATGTATTTATGGCTTTTTTTGAGGGTGGGAGCAGTGGACTGGTGCCCAGTGAGCTGAAGTGTGTGGAACATTGAGACAAATGAACCAGAAGGCTTTCACTGCATTCATCATGACATCAAACCAGTGTTTAAAAACGATCAGAGATAACAGGGGGTTTTTGTATCTTGAAGTTACCAAGAGTCCTGGGGCCATTACAGCTTGGTTGGAATGTTGTGGGAGGCTGTGGTGCGTTTGTTTAATTGTGTTGATGGAAAGGTGTTCACCCAGTTGTGCATAATGATGGAATCTTGCTGAAGGGGCTTAATTAGTGGTGAAATTCATCGTTTCTCTCTTCCTGAATCTCACCTTGTTAAAATGCTCCTGGCTCGGCAGTTCGTAGTAGGTTTTTTTTAACCACTTCTTTCAAGTCTTCAGCCCAGTAGAACCTTTTGACTCCACCTAATACACAGAGCCTTGCTGCCCACAGCAGTTTTGGGGGAAAATCTCTACTTTGGAGATTTTTTTTCTCCCCTTTGGAGAATCATCCAACTTTATTGGATGTAGGCTGGGTGGGACAGGCTTGGAGCAGCCTGGTTTGGTGGGAGATGTCCCTGCCCACAGCAGGGCTGAAATGAGATGGGCTTTAAAGTCCCTTCCAACCCAAATAATTCCTATTTATGCGTTGCTGGCAGTGCTGTGGTGCTGATCCAGGCCCTTTGAGCACGCGTATAAGGGCAGGACAGTGTGTCTGAGCTGGGGAGGTTTTATTCCAACTCAAATAAATTCTGCTCTTCCCAGACTCCTGGGTGGAGAGTGTTGCTTTCCTTGGCAGAGCTTTGCACATCTGCTGGGATCCACAGGGGTAGGGAACATCATTCACACCCAGCAGGCTCAAATAAAAATCCTGGAAAGCTCTAATAGCCTTTAGATGGGCTTGGAGGTTTCCTGGCAACATCTGCTTGGGTTTGAAACGCCGCTCAGAACATTCACCTACAGAACCTCACACTACACCCTGCTCCTCATGCCAGGAGTATCATTTCTGTAGCCACCAATGAATTCTCTCTGGAGCTCTCTCCCTTGAAGGTAATCTGTTCCTCTGCATTACAGATGCTGCAAGATTTAATACAGTACAAAGGAACAACCTGTGCCGGGTGCAGGTTTGGTTTTGAGGCACGTTCTGTGCTCAAAGCAGGGCTTAATCCAGTGCATTGATCCTTGTGTTGCTGTGGAAAGATTCAGTTCAGTCTTTTCCTTTTGTAAAAAATGGAATTGGAATACGTGGTTGCTGCATACTCTAAGGGTCTCCTACAATAACATCAGCTCCTGTGGCTTGTGAGAAGATGCATTTCAGATGGAGTCTGATTATTCAGTGGATGTTTGACATGCTGTCAGAAACCTTGGCTTCCCCCCAGTTCTTTTTCTTCTGATGGAAGTGACAGCTCCAAGGAGGTGAGATCTGAGTGGGATTCCTACCACAGGGGGGGCTCTGTGAACTATTTAAAGCCCTGTCCACTTGTGGGTGCTCACAGGAAGGTTTCACTTCTGCTTTTGGCTGGTTTTGTACCTCAGTTTGCACCCCCGAACATGAATCCCAGACAAACAGAGTTTTAAAACTGTTAAAACTACTTGCTGTATAATTTTACAGGGCATTGTCATAACTCACTGCCCAAATAAATATCTGCTCAGCTAAGAATTGCTGCAGGGGTAGTTGAGTATTTACTCAGTCCCTATCATACACCTTGATGGTTCTGAGCAGTGTTTAATTTGAAAAATGATTACTTTAATGAGCAGGAGGAGAGCTGGTCCTGAAGCTGCCTCTGGCAGCAGCTTTACCTTGTGCTTCTTCCCTTCCAAGTGCAGTTTTAGGTGTAAACAACAAATCAGATACCACAGGACTTTCAGCTTGTTTATTATGGCTCTTGGGGGGAATAACGAGAGTTGAACGTTTCCCACTGGCGTGAGTGAAATCTTTGGGATGAGGAAAAGCCACTGAAGGAGCTCTGCTGCTGCTGCTGCTGGGGTTTTGAGGTCCTGCTGTCACCTCAGTGAATGGGAACCTCTCTCATTCCCCATCTGAAGGGCTTTTCCATCTCCTGCTTTTCCCAACGTTGTCTTTGAAACTGTGTGATTCCTGTAAATGGCTCCCAATCTTTAGGAGCTGACACCTCCCACCAAGGATGATTTGATGGAAAATTGCCAACCAAAACAGCAGCTGGAAGCCAGGATAGTTGGTTTGTTGTTCTCCTGCATGGGGTTTTTATAGGAGGATAGTGGTGACAAAGAGAAATCCTTTTGGTAGCGGGAGTGGAGCTATTTCCTGCAATATTCATGTTTTGGGTATGGACAGACAGGTGGTGATGGCAGTACTTAGTTAAACTCAAATAAAAATAATTCAGGATTTTAATGGTCACTGGTTTGCAGCCTCCTGTAAATCTCAAGTACTGGGGTTTTTTTGTTTTTCTTTACATTTGGGTTTTAGTTCAAGCTTTGTTATGATGATACCTGTTCCTCCTGGCCTCTGCTTGCAATGAAATAACAGTAATTATTACTGGTAGGAAGATAATTTCTGCTTCTCTTGGCTAGAACAATCTCCAAAAGGATGTGTTTCACTGTGTTTCCTACTGAGAATGAAATTCCTGGGGTCAGGAAGAAGACAAACTTGCACTTCACTAGGAGTGTAATATTGTAATATTTAGTTCTACTCTCAAAATGAAATCTTGGAAACCATCCAGGGCTGAGAGGAGAAATCTTGGAGAACATTGCCTGACATTTATTTCATCAGTGATACAACTCAGGTATCTAAATGGAATCTGTGCTGTTCCAAGTACTACAGCAGAGAAGATATTCTATGTTTTGTGGTGTTGGTTTTTTTTTTTTCCCCTTTAAGGTCTACCTTGAAATAAATAATGCAAGATACTGCCAGAAGCCTTTTCACCTTTCTCCATGTCTCAGCAGTGCCATTTATCATTTATTTTGTATGGGCCGACAGGAAAAAAAAATGAACCCAGAGCCCAGCACATGCTCCCCGTGTGAGCAGAAACATTAAATATCGATCCCCAATCCTGCCTTTTAAAGAATGCTTAAAGGAAATCGAATCCTTCTTCTCAAGCTACAAGCACTGGCTTCTTTCAGCACTGTGTCCATTCAGCTCTGCTCATCAATTACTCATTCCCTGAGCAAAATTGACCAGCTCTGAACAACTCCTGGGAATTTACTCGAGTGAATCTCACCCTTGAAAATGCAAATTTAGCAGCTGCCAGATTTCCAGCTTTTCTGGGAATCCTGGAAATAAAGAAGGGGTGGTGGGGCCCCTTTTGCCTGTGTGCTGGGCTGGGTTGGGAGGTGATGGGCTGGAGATCATCCTTACTCCCTGGAAATACTCCAGGAATTCTGCTGAGAGGAGAAATGTGCTGTGGGAAGGGTGGCTGCTGCTCCTTCCAGTGACATGGGAATGCTCTGAGCACTCGGGGACGTTTTATTTTCCCTGTTGGATGAGTTTGTTATTCCAGGCTGGAAATTAAGACGTCAACGAGGCCGTTGTCTCCTGTCTTTGAGAACTTGAGAGCACAACTACACGAACATCTTTCCCAGCTCAGGTGTGTGCTCTGCCAGATGGAATTTGCTGAGAGCTCAGTGTGGGAAGGTGGCACTTAAACACTGTATTCATTAATTTTTCCATCCCTCCTGGGGGTGCAGGGCTGAGCTCAGCTCCATGGGACTGCCCTGTTGAGAAAACTGCTTGGAAGTTGCTGTGTGTGTTAAACAACTGTGTTTGTACCTGTTCTGTAGCTCCTAAAGAACTCCCCTTGTCTTTGAGGAGGCAGCTTTGGGAGTGAGGGAGGAAAGGAACTGAGCAAATGGTTCTGTGTTTTCTTCTGGATTTTTGTTTGGTCGTGAAATTTGAATTTTATGTTCCCAGTTCTCTTTGGAGGTGAAATCCTTTTCGGTGGGAGTGATCTGGAGTTAAGTTTCTTTGCTTAAAGACACTGTGGAAAGAGGAGAGGCGTTGTTCCAAGTTTGACTGATGAAATTATCTCACCTTAAACCTGCTCCCTCTGTAATTTACTGCATCTTATCCCTTCTTTTTGCACATTTCTGAAATGCAGAAAAGCGTGAGGTTTTCAAGGTTTTAAATTACCTTTATTTGCCAACCTTGGCCCTTTCTGAGTGTCTGATGGGGCTGAGCGTTGGATTCCAGGGCTGTTTGCCTGTGACCTTTTCAGCTGAAGTGTGAAGAAGAGATGGAGACAAAAATGAAAACGTACAAAATAATCTGCTTCTAGAATAGTGTCAGAGTGTTGCTCTCCACTTGCAAAGATGGAAAATAAATCTCTGTGCATGTTTGAGGAAGATCTTTATTGAGGGTTCAAAATATCTTTAGAATTTTAATATTGCAATTATTGACTTCAGCTGTTAACTGGGTTTAAATTGTAATAGATTCCCTCAAAGCCTCAGTAGGTGTTTCTTTTCTAAGAGTCTTATTAGCAGAAAAAGTACAACAAGCCCTGGAGACACTCCCTGAATTACAGAGGGAGAGAATGCTTGAGAAGGTACACAGCTTTTGAATTATAACTGCTGGAAATAATTAATATTATTTATTTTTACAGCTTTTGAATTATAAATGCTGGAAATAACCGTGCCCTAAGTATTTGTGTATTACTTTACAGGTCTGAAGGTGACAGCTCAAGAAGCCTCAGGTATGTGTCCATCATCTTGATGTCTTTGTTCTAAGAAAATACTTTTATTTAAAAGCATTGAATAGAAGTAGAGTTTCTCTCTTTTTTTTTAAATGTGGGCATTATTGGTTGTGCTTAGCATGCCATTGGTGTTTTGAGTGAAGTTTTTTCTCCCTTGGATAAGTTTCTGGATAATTCTCTTTCCAGTGTGGTTTGAGAGTGAGAGGTTAGTTTGGATCACTACAGGAGATTTGTGGTTAAATCTGGTGCTCCCAATCAAAGCTCCTGCTGCCAGCCCTATGCCCTGGGGAAGCAGTGCCAGCTTTGGGGCAGCACCTGTGCTGAGGGGCAGCCCCTGGACTTGTTCTGGCTTTCTAAGCAGCCTCCTCTTTTTCACCTGACAGGGGAGAGCCTTAATTGACTCATTATTGCAATGCTCATTCTCCACTTGGAAGGTTCAGATAATGTGCAGAATTTCATGTAATTGTCAGATACTTCACTTCCAGCTTACTCACTCGGTGTCTTATACTCAGGGGTGGTTTTTATTCCTACCTCTGCAAAGGTGTCTGAGTTGAGCTCGTAGAGCTTGTAAGAGTGCTCTCAACAGGGCTGAGATGTGAAAATTCCATCCTTGAACCTGAAAGTGTTCCATATTCATCAGAGCAGTGCCATTAAGCAGATGCCTTGATTCCCCAGCAGTGTGGTTATTGATCTGTGATAATAAGGTTCCTCATATTGACTGTGGTTTCACCAGAATACCCTGCAGTGGGTTTTGGGCACTGTCAGGACGTTGCACCTTAAGGCAGTGTGTTTATTTATTATGTAAAACCCCAAAGCAAAGGCAGGACCTTCCCTTGCAGGATTAAAACCCAGTTCTCACCCACGGGCGTGCAGGCTCTCCCCAAGAACGGGTGAGTTGCAGAACACTCAGACGTCAGAAAACCACAAGTCTGTAGGGAAGGATTAAAGACCCTCTGAAATGCTTTTGTCTCAGGGCCGAATGCAGGATCACTGTGGGGTGGAGCCGAGCTCAGGGCTGTGCGTGAGTTGGGAATCTGTCTAATGCACAGGAGCTGAGCTGCATCAAACCCCAAGGCTGCGCTGGGGTGCCTGTGGGCATCACCACATCCATCCCTTGGGTTTCCAGCTCCCAGTAGAGCTGCCAATGTGCTGAAAGGGTTAATGCTGGTCAGCTGTTGCAGGCTGGAAGTGATGCCCCTGGGGTGTGGATTCCCAGCAGTGTGGTGATGTTTCAGCCTCAGTGATCACTCCTGTGTGTCCCTGGGCCTCCTGTGGGATGAGTGATACAGTGGCTAGAGTGTAATAAATTTATTTAAAACGATTTCTCAAGTCTGAGGGTTGACCTGCAACTTCCCAGAGTAGCTTAATAATAGCCAGAAAACTTCTCTGGACGTGCTTTGTAAAATTAAAGGTTTTAATAATGACCAAAAAACCAAACATTATTGAACAAAAGAAATATAAGTCAAACAGAGTGTAAGAACACTTTTACTAGGACTTTTTTGGACTGCTAAAGCAGTCCAAAAAAGCCACTGAGCAGTACTGTGCAGTTTTTAAAGTACTGAATGGTCCAGGTGGGCTTCTTTGCACCTTGCCCTATGAAATTGGTGACAGGCTTTGAGAAATCTTTCCAAAGCCCAGTCAGTGCCCCTGTGCTGGCGTGGGCCAATGCTGATGAAAGAAGAACGCAAAGTTCTGGTGCTTTTCTCTAACAGTCAGGGGTAAAACTGAGCCCCCTTTTCCTTCTTTGGAGACATTTGTCTGGGTGTGGAAATGCCCTGCAGCAGGTGGGTGTGTGTGTGGCATCCCTGGGTGCCTCTGGGGGAGTGGAGCTCCTCGCAGAGCACTTTTGGGGGGTTTGAGCAGTGCACAGGCACACCTGGGAGCTGCTGACTCCAGCTCTGCTTTGGCTCTGTCTGAAAACCAAACTCCAGCCCTGGCTCCTGCCAGGCACCTCCATGCCCTGGGGTGTTTGTTTCAGTCAGGGGGTGCTGGACTGGCAGGGAGGGCTCTGATGGAGCTGCCAGAGCCATTCCCACCTCGGTGGAAGGGTTTGGTGCCCCTTTGGGACCTGGCAGTGCCACATGGGGCACGTTCACCTGCCTGGGCTGTGGTGGTGGCAGTCTGTGTTCCTGCAGAGACATGGGCAGCCAGGCTGAGCCCTGAGGTGCTGACACAATCTGGGTTTGAGGCTCTTCATTCTGTTACTCAGTGTGAGCTTGAGCTGCTCCAGGGCAGCTCCAGGCTTCTCTGACATCCTGATTTTAACCAGACTGGTGAAGCAGGAGGCAGAGCCACACTCCTGAAATGTTCTTTTCAGTGTAAATTCTCTGTCCTCCCTCTTAAGCTGCGTTTTCTCTGAGGTGGAATATCACTGAGGATGTGCTTTTTGTGTTTCTGCCTGCGCAACATCATCCTGGTCAGCTGTGGAGTTGATTTGGGCAGAAGCTCCCTATGCTCTGTCTGTGCTTAGGCAACGTCTTTGTGTTGTGGTTAATTTGTTTCGTACTCTTTTCCTTTCTTTCTGGTAAATGAAGAGGAACTGTAATTATCTCAAATGAAATGGTCAGGGCAGTCTGGGGAATAGTGCTTAAACTCGGAAGAGGTCATGATTCCTGCTCACAGAGATATCAGCAAAGCAGCAGCAAATCCAAACGCTGGCCTGCCAAAAGGTTCCGTGAAATCCAGGGGTGCAGGGAGCCACAAGCAGGTGAGAAGGCAGGGAGAAAATGTCCTGTGTTAACTGCACAGACACAGGTGGGGTGAAGTTAGAAGTGTTTGTGGTCAATGAATGGAAGTGTTGGTTAGGACTGGCTGAGTCTCAGCCACTGACACTGAAGATAAAAGGATCGCTGCGAACAAACAGATGCAGCCAGAGCTGTTGGTCACTCCCAGCTGGGTGAGCACAATCAGACTCCTGACCCAGAGGTTGCTTTGGAGTAGCTGCTGTTTTTCATGCTGGGATGGAATTTCCAGTCCAAGGGATGCCTGGGATTTTACACTGCTGCTCAGTTGCAAAGGATATTGCCCTGGTGGATTTGTTTTCAGTGGCTTTATAGCTGCTTGTAACGAGGAAATTGCATCCACGAGATGTTTTGTAGTGCTGTGAAATGCAGAAAACACAGAATCTGTGCAGAGACAAGGTTGACACAGCAAAGCCACATGATTCCAAACAATACATTAAAACAACCAAAAACCAGCTTGACTTTGTTTCTTTAATTTGGCTTTCCCATTTTGACAGAGTCATGAATTATCCTGTTTTACAAGCCCTTAAAATTCTTTCTGCTTATAATACAGTTGTAGTGTATTATAACTCTGGTTTCCCTTTGGTGAATGCCAGGTAATTTCTGAGGCGAGGTATTTGTTAAATCTATTAAAATGGGCAGATTGCTTTGAACACTTTGCATTCTGAGGTGTAATGCACATATACAATGTGGAGCTGTCAGTGTGACAGGCTGCTTTAATTAGCTGTCTTTGTTCACATGTTTCCAGGAGAAAATGCAATTTGTTTTACAAGGCATTTTGATATTTAGTGGTGTGACGTGATGAAGATGTCTGCGTGCGGTATATCCTGTCAAACTTTGCAGAGATTTGTCTCAAGGTTTAATAGCAGATGTTCCTTTTCCCTCTGCACAGGCCTTGAGTGTTCAAAGATCACCAGGGTGGAGGATTTGAGCAGCGTGAGGTGCAGAGGGGCTCAGGGAGCAGCTCAGATGAGCAAACCTCTGAAATCTGCCCCCAAATACCACCTTTGGGGGTTTTGTTTCTTTCCAATTGCTCCTTCCTAGTTGCATGCTTTTAAAGGAAAAAAAAAATGGTACAAAATGAAGGAAGCTGTAGCAAAACTGGATAAAAGGAGAGGCTTTTATAGCTCCTGAGCTGAGAGGTGCCAAGGCTGTTGCCAAAAAGGTGTGGTGTCCTAGGAAGCGCTGTGAAATAAGCCCAGAAAGAGTGAAAAGGCTGAAGGTTAATTGAAAAATAAGAAGAAAGAAAAAAAGGGGAGCTGAAGTCCTAATTATGGGGAAAACATCAGCCCAGTTATTTGGCTGAACTAAAAGAAAAGTGTGATTTTGGTTTTTTCCCAGTCTGTGATGATGGAGGATGTGTGGAGTTGAGGATCACACAGAAAAGCTGATTCCTCGTAAAGGTGCACGCTAAATTAAGTGGAAAAGTAATTGTCTAATTGACATTAGAGCAGGAGAGAATTGTGGAATATCAGCCTGGTTCTGTGCTGGGTGGAGTGGGAGGATTGGCTGTGGAACAAACCCCGACAAACTGCAGGGATGCAGCAGCAGAGAAAGTCCAGCAGGAAGCAGAGTTTGAGGAACTTTTTGTTTTGTTTTACTCCGGGAAAATCTGCTTGAACTGTGTGACTCAGCCTCCTCTCTGAGAACCTGCAAAGCACAATTAAAGACAGAGAGACTTTGTGAAACTAATTTTCAAGCTGGAATGTATTGCTGTGCCATCTAAATGACTCAGTGTCTATATGTAAAAATGGCCTTTTCTGGCTGGTTTTAATCATTCTGTAATGACTCTGCTACAGTTTTATCACCAGTCCTTAAAATATGCAAAACCACCACTTGTTAGTAATTTTAAAACTCCCCCAAATTTTCCTCCCATAGGTTTTTACATAAATGTCAGGCTGACCCTCTCCAGTGGAGTGGAATCTGATGAGTCTCCTGATGTTAGTTTAAATTAGTTTTATTGCTGCTAACAGAAATAAAACATATGGAAACAGCTTCTGGTAGTTCAAATGGCTGTGGAGCTTCCAGTGGCTTTCAAATGATGAAGATTTAATCTGAATTTCAGAATGAAAGGGCAGTAATACATTCATCAAATTGTCAGAACTGCTTCTATGTCATCTTCAACAGTGATGATACACTTGTGATGTTAAAAAATCTTTTTTTCCCCCCAAAAAACCTGAATGAAACGTAGAGCCAACCAGAATCTTTTTTTCAGTCCCAGGGTCTTGCCTGTGGAACTTAAGGTGCATGTGCTGGTGGTCAGGATGGATGTGTTTGTGCTTTGATGGCGGTCAAAAGGTGCCCATAATTCTTTGCTTCACGTGGATTTGTATTTTTTCTGGGTTTCTTACTGAGAATCTTCAGGCCCATCGTGATGTTTCATGACTTTGACTTCAGGTGCAGCAAATGATTCTGTCAGAGCCACAGCACCACCAGTGTTTTGTACAAAAATGTCCTGCATGAACTCAATTTCCCCCCCTTACTATCATTCCCTTAGACTCAATCCTCAAGGAAGTCCAAGAGCATTGCAAATGGGTGAATTAAAGGGAAAAAGGGATTTTTTTTTTTTGCTGTTTTTGGCAGGAGTTGTGTAAACACAGGTAGGTGTCTGTTTGCAAGCAGATTAAGCTCTTGCATCAGGCAATGCGTTACATGAATAATTTGACTCCTGAATTGCTGCAATTCTGGTTTTTCTACTGGAAACCAAGTCTCAGTAAATCTTGGATGCCGTACAGGTGGGCGAAGCAGCACATGCAAGCGTTTTGCCCACAATTATTTCCCCTGGAAATAGACAGCTGTAATTTATGGCTCCGGGAGCTGATTGTGCTCCACAGAATTCTCTCGGCGGGGCGGCGGTCGGTGAATTTGCAATCTCAGGAAGACAAAGCTTTGTGAGTGGCTTCACATTAATTCAGTGCAGCTCATTTTTATCCTCAGCTCTTGGAGGGGCTGCTCTGGTTATCTGGGAGATAAGGCTGTTTAATGAGCAACACGTGTGCACGGCTCAGTTCGGGGAGCCTGCAGTGCCGGAGGATTGCTCTTTGCAAGAGATAAAGTAGTTTGAGTTTCCTTCATTATTTTGCCATTCTCTTCGGGTTGCTTTTGTTCTTTACTATTAGAATTCACAGGAAAAGCTGGGTGAGCCATAGGGTTGCAATGGGAATGTACAAAGAAAAGGGGGAATGTGGGGTGTTTTATACTTGCGGTGTGCTCTGTGATGTTCTTCGAGGGCTTTTCCTCTGGTCTGTGCTGTGACCAGGAGAAATGTGAATTTCTCCCCTCCTTCAGCCACCTGCAGCTGCCTGAGGGGTCCCAGTCCTGGAAAGCAGAACTGGGACGCAGAAAATCCAACAGGACCACTTGGGATCACAGAATATCCTCAGCTGGAAGGGACCCACAAGGATCTCATAGTCCAACTCCATCCCGACTGTAGCTGTGCAGAGTTCCAGAGCAGGCCAGGGTCTGAAGCTCCCTTACGAGTTCTAAGTAGTTATTCTGTTTATTTCTTTATTGGTAATGGAGATGCAGTGTTATTGACAGAGCCCTGTGAGGACAGGAATAAAACCTGACTTCAGGAACAGAATTAAGCAGCATAATTTTCTCTGCAGAACACTGGAAATCATCTGCACCAGCTATTGGAAATCCATGTGCAAACTGCTGGGATCATGAGTAGGAGATAGGCACTTCTGCTGAGGAGCTGCCTCTATGCACTGGTGGAAAAAAAGCCTCTGCTTCTTTGCACATAATTTGTTTCTTTGAAAAGAATTAATGTACGAGACATTTATAGATAGGACTTGAAGCTGAAGCAATTTTCCTGCAGTGTTCTGCACACTGACAACTTAAATAAAAGGCAGAACTTCCCCAGCTTTTCTTCCTGCTCTCATTGCTTTATGTAGGTGGTCATGGTTAGATTAATTCCATCCACCAGGAAAATATGCAGCAAAAAAGCCAGATCTGTGACAATCATCTGATAACTTTCAAGTCCCTTGTTTATTTTTTGCTTTCCTGATCTTTTTACGCCTCCGTGTAACTCCGGAATGATCCTTGGATTAGGAATTAACCATGATTCAGGTATCTAGTTCCTTATCTGAGCGGTTATAATGATGCTTCTGGAAGTGTTCCAGGAAGTGCAGTTGTCAATAAATGGAAGATGAAGCGAGCCAGCTGTGTGTTGGGGAAGCTGAGAACAGTTAATGAAAGCATAAAGACAAAAAGAGAATTTCAGGTAACCACAAAACGCATTATAAATACTTGGAGTCAGGGCTAAAGCTTCATTTGTATTTGTGACTGTAGCAGCCAAATACTGTGTTAGTTTCAAATTATGCTGATGTTTTTGTAACTGGGTTTTTAAATGAAGCTGTAGGTTTTGCCGTAAAAGAAAGGCTTTGCTGGAGATTGCTGGTTATTAAAGCTCAGTGAAAGCTGTAAACTGTGAGATTTTTAGTAAAACTCCCTGAGTGGAAGCTGTAAGCTTTAGTGCCTCCCTGCTTTGCCCCATCCTGAGCTCCTCTCTGAGGGAGAGGAGCAGAAAGTGGAGCTTTTCCCTTGTCTCCCTCACTGCTCAAATCCCATATTGATCCTGCAGTCTCAGGAGCTGAACAGATCTTTAAATCCCTGTCAGCTTAGTCCTGCCTAACTTCTGCATCAATTTGGCCTCATTAGCTTTTCGTTGATTAAATCAAACACATTACTTGGGATACCCCCGTAATTTATTTATAATAATTAACTGTACCAGGGGAATAAGATTTCCTCCTCTGAATAATAATTCAGGAAGGAGTATCTGTACACAAAAATAGAGATTGGATCTAAAATTAATAGAGCTGCATGAAAAATTATGTACATTTACCATACAGCAAGTCTGGGGCAGATAAGTAGGAACGGACTTACTTACTATTATATTATTATATATTATTATTGTATATTGTTATATATATCTTATTATATATAATATTATATTGTTAATTGTTATATGATATTATTATTATAAATAATAATAATATTATTATGTCGAATTTTATTTTGCCTGCCTCGTGTGTGGTGCAGTAATGATGAATTCCATCCTCAAGGGTTTTGAAGTGTTCCTGGAGCACAGTTAGCAAATGTTCTCTAGGTATCCTCAGGCTTTCAGTCTCTTCACTTATTTTTGTTTATTGTACCGAGTAGATTTGATGTTTAAAAGTTTAGAAGTGGTAAAGATTGGAGCGTATTGCTCATTAAAATGAACCTTGAACTCTAATCAATCACATCCTTCCTTTCTGGACGCTGCAAGCCCATCATGTTCCTGAATTAAGATGACTTCCCATTATTCTGTTTTGGGTAAAAACCATCCCTTTGTGCTCAAGCAAATATCAGAAATCCAGCAAGAATTCATTTCAGCCGCTGGCCTTCTCATAACCCTTCTGCTTTGATGCATAAATTGAGGGAAGTTTCCACTCTGCAATGAAGATGAGGATTGCAGCTCACCCATTGTCATTTATTATGTGCTCAGAGCGTGCTGAGATAAGCCTGGCTTGCCCAGGCTCTTACAGCTCTGGATTTTTTGTCATTATCTATTTCTGGTTTTGAAAGGAGCTGCTGGTAAATCACCCCCTGCCCCACGTGTGGCCCTGCAAAGGGGACAGCAGCCTCTCAGAGGCACAGCCACCAGGGACTGAAGAGCACCCAGGAAATGACAGGAAGGTATCTGAGCCTTGCCTTGATTGTGCACTTCATCTCTTGTAAATAAGCCTTTGTCTTTCGGGAGCTGTGGCTGTGCACTGCAATGGAATTGGGTAATCCTATGGCTCTAAAATGTGCTGCACTTCCACAGATAATTCAGTTGTGAGTTAGTTGACACTGCTGGGTGTAGGAATCAGAACCATTTCACTGCCTGGCTGGCAGACCTTTGAGAAACACAGAAGAGTGCCTGGGAAGAGGTGTCATCATCACTGGGGGCTGTGCACGTTGCAGGGGAGGGAAAGAAATACCCTGTGGATTGCTTTGGGATGCTGAAGAAGAACCAGGCAAAGAGCACTTCAAGTTGATGACACAAATATATAGTCCTTTATAGTCTAAACCAATCTCTTCTGGAGATTCACCTTTATTTGAAAGGCAAAGAAGTCACTTTTCCAAATCCAGATTCATAAGAAATAGTTGACTTAAGTCCTAGTGAGAAGCAGTCCTGTTTTATGCCAGTGTTAAATACAGGTAATGATTAAAGTATTTAAAGAACTCCAAGAATTTTTTGAGAATCCTTAAGGCATTTAAATACATATTACTCCATGTATCTTAATCACACTGAAAAGAATATTCTTCTAATTTCCTGTCTCAGCTCCACAGCAGATGTAGACATATGTATGTGTTTGTTAGTGGAACTCTGTAGGCAACAAGGGTGGGAGCTTGAACATATTTTTCTTTCCTTTTTATTTGAATGAATTTTGTAGTAGAAGCAGTGTCAACATGTGCTGAGCAAGGCAGAGGAGAAGCTCGAGGGTCACTCTTCACCTCACTGTGTCTGTGTTTTGGAGAGGTTGTTGACGGAATTACAGACCTAACGTAGGAGGTGCAGGATTGTCCTTCTCCCCTTCAGCCTTTTGGATGGCAGCGTTTGCATGCAGAGGTTTCCCAGCTGTGTTTGAGTTTTGGTGCTGCTGAGTCCTGAACACTTTTCTCAGACCGTGCTCAGTGAATCCTTCTTTGCCTTGTGCCCTCCCAGAGTGATTCCAATTGTAATTTACATTAGATCATTGAAACGATAACGTGAAATAACCCCCCAAAGCCCACAGCCCACCCTGTAGGGTTGGGTGGGATCAGCTTCCTCATTTACAGAATGAACAAACACGAGGGACATTTGTCCTCCCCAGCACTGCCCTCTCTCAGCCACTCCCAGGCTGAGGCCTTTGTGGAGGTCTTTAACGAAGTTCAGTAATGAGCTTTTTGATTACCACTTGGAGGCCAAGCATCGTGGTGCTGTTTCTCAGCCAGAACAGGTCAATCCTAAAGGTGTAGGATTAGATGAGAATCATAAAAGCTGATTATTCCTTAATTTTATTTTTTTTTTTTGCACTTAGCCAGTGGCAAAATTGAGATCTACTCCTTGAAAGGATGTAGGAGGCTATTAGGCAGTGGATAATTAACAATAGAAGGAGGGTGGAAAGGTACAATAAGACTGTAAATTAATTACTGGTTCTTTATTCAGGAAGGACAATGTGATTCCTGAAACTTGTCTGTTCTCAGTGCCAGCTACAAGTGGGCAATATTAGGGAATAAAATTATGCAAGTAGGAAATAAGTGCCCTTAACCAGATCTGCAAAAGAGGAGTTTTAATTTCTGGCTCCTGCCAGACAAACCCTGAGCTCTTGCTTTGTCCTCCGTTCTCCTAACAGTAATGCAGAGTGTGATGGGCAGGAAATTTCCTCTTAAAGGTAAGAACTAAGCAGTTAACAGTCAGCACTGACCCCCATGGGCTATTTCCAGTTAAACTCATCCTCCCTTCTGTAAATTCCCCAAGTGCTGTGGGGAATCTCTGGCTGGAGCATCTTTGTTTTCCTGTAGCATTAGAAAAGCAAATGAACTCCTGCCTGTGTGATGAAGGTCAAACATCTGTCCAGGCCACATGGATCCCATGCAGCTGTAAACAATTCTCATTAGCAAACAGAAGTTTGTCACTTACGCTCATTTTTGGGGAGGTGCAAGTTTAGAAAATGGAGTCGTAGAGCTCTCACCCTTCAGTTGCTGTGCACACGCAGCACCTTTCACATTAAAACTTAATGGGCACTGAAGGGATGCTTAAATGAGCTGCTGGTAAAAATCCAGATGAAAATTGGGGTGTTGAGAGGTGGTGTGATGTGGATTTGCCTTTTGGAACACCAGGAAAGGAAAGCAGAAGGGTTTGAATGGCCGAGCCTTTTTAGAGCGGAGAGATATTTTTAGGTTTCCAGATTTAGAATATTTCTTTTAAAGTGTTGTTGTACCACCTCACTCGGTAATTTCTATAGAAAACAGAATGGGTTTTCTACTGGGCTTTGTTCACTTTGTCTTGCATGCAAACATGAGCAGCACTGACAGGAACCATCAGCCAAACACTCAGAAGGGCCCTGTTCCAGAGAACCACCTCACAGGCAGAAAGAGCTCAGCACTCACACTTTTAACAGCTGCTGAGAGAAAGTATTGATTCTAAAAGTGAAAGAAATAGAAAGAGGGGGAAAAAAAACCCCACAAACCGCAAAACCAAAAAAAAAACACCAACAAACCAAACAACCAAAAAACAAACCAACAACCAGCCCAAGAAATTGCTTTTCTGTGTCTTTATTATGGCGAAAAGCTTAAGGAAGAGCTTGGGGTGCCAGTAATGGAGTTGAAATGACCTGCTTGGGGTTGTGGGGTGATTCATGTGGATGGCTCTGGCTTAAAAATGCCTTGTACCACCTTGAAGGGTAGAAAAGCAGCAGTGTTAGCTGGAATAATAGCTGGAAGTACCAGTTATTTGGGTTTTTTGTTCCTGCAGCTCCCTGGAGGTGGGAGCACAGTGTCAGGGGCAGATTCTCCCTGGAGATCTGTTAAGACAGACTTGTGCTTCTTGTTTCTGGGTTGATTTGTGACTGGCTCCTGGGGTTTTTTAATCAGAGAAAAAGCTTTAGCACCATAGTTGGGATAGTACCTTGATGCTCCTTGTCGCTTTTGGGCACTTGGGATGGTCTGGCTGTGAGAGGAGAGTGGAGCTGATTTTTAGGACAGTGATTTTCAGCCAGGTGTTTGTAGTCCTTCCTCTCTCTGTTCTTCCCAAGTGTAATTGCTTCACAGTCACAGAATTGCCAGTAATCTCAAACATTTTTCCATATCCTCTGGGCCTTGGTAGGTTAGAGAGGGTAAGATTGCAAACTGGGGACAAGAAAGAGGTGGCAGAGCAGTGTGAAGGGCAGGGAGGGAGAAGCTATTCACAGCTCCACCACAACAGCAACGGGGCGAGAATTCCAATATTCTTTCCAATTTGTTTGTTTTCTCTGTCCCTGAACTCACAGCTGAATCCAAAATGCTATTAATGAATCACTTGAAGATTTGCTCTGCCCTGGAGTGCTGGGAATATCCTGGTTGGAGGGTCCTGTGCTTGTAAAATATCTGTGATTTTGGATGGATCAATAATTTAACCCAGTGATTAAACTGAGGCCGGAGTAAGCAGAAAAATCCGACTGGACAAAACAGCAAATACTTTAAATTAGGAAGAAAAGGTGAACACTGATTTTTGTGAGTGTGTGTGTGTGTGTGCACATTAAATGCACAGGATTTTTGAACTATGTCTCCAGAAGAGGTATTTCACTGGGCTAATATTTGGAAAAGGAGATAGCACAGACTATCAGCATTCTATTACCTCGATATCTCTGATAATGAAAGATGCCTGCACTTACAGGGGTAAGCAGAGCGTGAAATAGTGCAGGGTGTCCATGGTGGGAAGATGGAAAAATGTTTAGAAAAAATCAAATTGGCAGGAAATTATAAACTCGGCATTGATGGCTATCCATAAGCAGATGACCTCAGGTAACTTCCACATCAGCTCAGTCACACTGTGGACCTCAGCATATGGTGGGGACACGGAGGGGAGGGCTTTAAGCTGAAAGAGGAGAGATTTAGATGGGATTTTGGGCAGGAATTGTTCCCTGTGAGGGTGGGCAGGCCCTGGCACAGCTGTGGCTGCCCCTGGATCCCTGGCAGTGTCCCAGGCCAGGTTGGACATTGGGGCTGGAGCAGCCTGGGACAGTGGAAGTGTCCCTGCCCATGGAACAGAACGAGCTTTAAGGTCCCTCCCAACTCAAACCATTCAAAGTTCTGAGCTGGTTTTAATTAATCTTGCCTGATGTTAACTAGGAATTTTGTCCTGGGATTCCTGAGGACAGGGGGGGTGTGTGAGCAGCACTGGGGGCTGTGACCCAGCTCAGGGCTCTGCTCAGGGCTGGAGGTAACCAGGCACAAGGGAAGGGGTGAGGGAAAATGGGATTTCACCTGTCAGTTGTTGGGGTGAGACCTGTGGCCCCTCAAAGCCCCGGTTCAGCCACAGTCCCTTTGAGTCTGTCCCCTAGGAGCCAATTAACTGTAAACTGTAATTAAAGAGAAGTGACTGTGACTTCAAACAGCCTCCTAAGTGCCATTTTCTGTACAAAACAATGACAAATACCTCGAGATAAGAGAAGGCTTAGTGCATTTTAATATCTTTATGATGAATAAATCATCTCCCTTGTAAGGTTAATGAAAGCAGATGGATGTGAATGCTGGGATGCAGTTGCTCATTAGGAATTCCCTTCCAAAGTGTGTCCCTGGACAGTCCTGACCAAACAGTCTCCGAGGAGCTGTGGTGTGAAGTGATGATGTTTAATGCATCAGGAAGAGCAGCCTGTTGCCAAATATTTACTGATCTGCACTTAAATCCCATCCACACCTCACCTTTCTTCTCATTACAGGAAGGAAGGGCTGCAGTGTCACAGATACTCAAAAAGGGCACACAGTGAAGAGTCTTTGCTGTCAGTGAGACTTGCCATTGAAATAAGGGCAAGTGTTCCTAACACAGAGCAAAATTCTGCTGTTGTGGACACTTTTGTCTGCTTTGCTGATCCTAAGTGGGTATTTTGATATGTCAAGTGACGAGATAAACACAGCAGAGTTTGCCACTGCTGCTTTTTATAGTTCCATAATGGTTGTTTCTCACTCTTAAAAAGGCACTGTGCAGCGAAAATTCATTTACTGCCGCTTCGTGTGCCTTAAACTGGTTTAGAAACAACTTCAGAAACTGGCTAAAAACCAAGCCAGAGTTTATTTGTTGGAAATGTCTCATTCTTTCTCCCTATTTCTCATTAGATGTAAACATGGAGTAAAAATTAAGCATCTTCCGAGTGTCTGTGGAGGCTCAGATGGCCACTGGCAAGCAGCTCTGGGTGTCTGCAGCCAGGAGAGAGGTGACATTAACCTAAAAATGAAGGGATTTGTAGGTGCCTGAGAAAATCTCCTCAAAAAGAAATCCCTGGGATCATCGTATGAATATCTAGGAGTGTTACAGCTTTAGCTGGGTTAGTTATGCTTAACAGATATATGTTAAATATGTTCTATATGTTATTAAATAATAAAATCATGGCTATTTATTGCTGAATTGCAATGGCATTTTATAAAATGCCTTCTCCCCCTTGCTGTACCGTGGCTGGAGGCTCGTTGTCCCTTTTCAGTCCCTGTTCCTCTGATTAGTTATGAGGGATCATCTGGATGTGCAGGCTGAAAACCTGCCCTGACTGCTCCTCTCTGTGTCTGAAATGGTCTCTGATTTTTCTGATGGTTTGTTATTAGAAATACCCAGCTGAGGCAGGGGCCCAGCTGGTTTTTGTTTATCAGGTTTCGTCACCTCTGCCTCTCAGGACTCACGTTAAAAGCGTTCTTGGCTGTGAGTTCCCCTGGGGTGCCTGTGGGTGGTTTTTGGGGAAGCAGAGGTGCTTCGGGGGTACAGCAGAATGATTTATCACCAGTGTTGTGCTGGGCTTTTCTGTTCATTTTGTGAAACAAGCTGGAGTACCATACAAGCCCTACTTCTTCTCTGACTCTGGGCTCAAGTTACTGTGCTAATGCTGCTGTGAGGATTTCAGAAACCTGTCTAAGGGGGGTGTAAGAGCTGCTGGAAGATAACACATCTGTCCCAATCACTGCCTCATTTCCTTCTCGTCTTACTTAAGGCTGGAGGTGTAACTTTCCCCCCCTTCTTTTCTTTTCCCCCTGTCTTTTCTTTCCCCTCCTCTTTTCCCCACCTTCAGCAGTGACTTTGCTCGGGAATCAATTTCTCCTGCGTGCCTTCCCTCACTGGCATCCCAAAGCGCTGTCACAAAACACACAACGGTGCCTCTTCAGACTCCTAATTAGATTAAAACACCTCCAGAAGTGGCTGCAGTCCCTTTGTGCTTGGCAGCTCCCGTTTTCCCAGTGCTGCTTGCACGGGGGCTCAGCCCAGGCCGTGCAGAGCCTGTACTGACCTGCTGGGAGGAAGTTGTGGTGGGTATTTCAGTTTATCCCGGTGTTGAACCAACGTCCTAATTAGTGCTGGAGTTTTGGGATGGGCTTTGCAGGGCCAAGAGCTGGACTCGGTGATCCTTGTGGGTCCTTTCCAGGGTAAACATTCCCATATTCCTGAATTCCATCCTTTTGCTGGGGATGGGCCGTGGGAAGGGAAAGCATCAATGAGGGTTGTGGTGGGCACAGATGGGGCAGGGAAGGGAATCTCACTTTCTTCTTTTCCTAGAGTTCCTTTCCCTATTAAAGGGTGTGGGATTTCTGCTGCATAAACGGTTGCTCTGAGCTTTTTCTTCCTCCTTGGCATGTTTGTGATGCTGGCTGCAGGCTCGTGTTGCACCTTGCCATGCAGGTGGTTTATGCAAAGGGGAAAAAATAGAAGCAAGTTCCCAATAAATAGAACTGAAAATATTTTTAGAAGCTTGCTGCTTGATCAAATATCACAGCCCGTGTTCCTCAGCACCTTCTGATGAATAATGAAACAATGCTGGCTCCCTGTGCCGTGGAAAGGGGGTTATCCAGCACTGGAATCTGCTCCTGTTTTCCTGTCTACTGTGTGATAGTTGCTAATTAATAACAACAAAATTGGAAGCTGGCAGATGTGAGATTTTGGGGATTTGGAATGAATATTAACCACTTACATTCAGAAATCTTTAAATAAACATTTCTTGCTGAGGAAGAGTTTCCTGAGTCGTAAGCCCAGAGTGGTTTGGGATCAGAGCTCATCATCTCCTCACAGCCCCTCTGCCAGGGGCAGGGGCACCTTCCCTGGACCAGGCTGCTCAGGGCACACAGGTGCATTTGAGACTTTTGTAGATTATTTTAAAGCACAGAGCTCCTTCTGATTTTCCATTCAGTGAGAAATCCTTGTTGTGGAAGTGCCTCACTGGGATGGGTTTGGGAAAACCTCCCTCAGTGTGTGTCCTGCCAGGAGCCGGGCTGGCTCTGGGAGCAGCTCTCAGAGCTCAGCTATCTCCGAGGAATTTTCCATTTGCATTGCTGCTTATTAAACCCCAGCTCTCTGGTGTAAGTGGGTAATAATGGCTTTAGTAAACGAGGACTTGTTTGTGAATAATTAATTCCCATCTCAGCATCCCGGAGATCTCTGTTAAGTCGCTGAGGCTGATGATGCTGCCGGTGTCCTGTTACATAACTGGATTTGGGAGGGGGAAATGTATTTATGCCTTGGTGAAGAACCTGCCTAAGTGCGAGCTCCTGCTTGTAGGAACCCAGATCTGCTGCTTTGAAAAGTGCAGTCTGAAAACATCGCCACAGAGCAGCTCCCACTTGGAAGTGCTGAGTGGATGGGGGAAGACTGATGCTGGAATATGTGAAGGGGCTTTTTAGGGTCATTTTGTACAGGGACTGAACCAGCCCTTTCCCTCTGCTTTGTCCCATTTTCTGCAAAGTGGCAGTTTAGGGTTAGGTTAGGAATTGCTGCTGTAGCCATGGGGGGTGGGCTGGGATTTAGGAATGATCTGGGTGGGATGTCCTGGCATTAGAGCCTCAGGTGGTTTTGTTGCTTTAGGCAGTTCCTTACAGAACAACATACACTTATTTCCACTCATTAAGATTCCTAATCTGTCTCAAAAAGTTCTTTTTTCCTTGCTATTCACATGGTGGGAATATTGATGAGTTAGGTTGGGGGGTTTTTTTTGAATTGCTGCGCATTACGTAGAAAATAGAAGTTATTAGTCATGTGAACAGCTAGGAAACAGTAGAATGAAAATTTTAAATCTTAATGTTATCACTTTGATTATGAACATAAGAGTAATAATGTTGGTAATAATGTTTTAAATTATATCCAAAGGTCCTGTTTTTTGAAGTGAAGGAGCAGCTGTAATTCCAGAGGAAAAAGCTGTTACCTGAAATGTGTTTACTGGACTTGCAATAAGATTAAGAAAATGAAAGTATGCCAGAAATTGTGTAAGCAAACTAATACTCAAGGCTCATATGTCTTCAATAACCTTTCAATTTTCTCTGTTGCTTTTGTTTAAATCACATTTTTAAGCAATAAAACCTGGGTAAACACTTGTAATATGGTTTGCAGGAATCTCTCCATAGCATGTAACAGTAAAAATGCAGCCAACACCTAAATCTGCACTGTAGTTAAGAAATAAACTTAGAAGTCATTTTCTTTCCGATGGGGATGCAATTTCCAGGTACATTCACAGGCTGCTGTCTGCTGAAATTCCCCTTCCTTTCTGGGAACACAAGAAGATCAGTGTTGCCCTTCGTGAATGTCTCCCTGGTTTGCTGCTTTTACCTGTCCAGGTGGGCCTGCTCTGCCTCCTGCTTTTCCCAGAGCTGTTCAGACATGTGCAGTGAACTTGAATTTACAGCAGAATATTCAGTGCCTCGTGCTGGCTGTCCGTGCAGACATTCTGCACACAAATTGTGGCTTTGCAGAGGTGCTCAGAGATCACCTGGGTGAGCTTCTGCCTGGTCTGGAGGAGCTCGTGGGGTCTGGAAGTGTTGATTTAATGGTCCCAGATCATCCCCTCACAATCCTGGCTAGGGTGAGCTCTCCTGCAAGGAGGAAGCTGCTCACTGAGAGAGCTGATGGATAATTTAATGCAGCCCTGATTATTTGACATGCATTTAATCTTTAAAAACACTGTGTCATCCTAAAAGTGAGCTCGATGAGATATTTGTGCCTGTAGTTGGATTTGTGAGGTGGAAATACACTGAGATGTGCTGGGGAGGACTTGTTGCTCCTTTTGGAGATGAGTAGTTAATTGCTAGCGTGGCATAAACTTTGCTTCCTCTCAGCCAAGCTATGAGGAGAGAAGGGTTTCATCTTCCCCTTTAATACACAGATTTAAGATGTGAAACACTGCGTAACTTGGTCTTTGATGGAATTTTTCAAGCATTGCTGTGAGCCTGTGCAAATGAGATGTGGGATGGAATGGTATAAAAGTGGAATTAGGCCAAGCATCTCCTCCTGCTTCACGAGACAAACGCTGCAGGAGGGCAAAGCTGACGTGCTCCTGAAGGATTTGATTTCCTTAGGCTTCTGAGAAACCCAAATCCAAGAAGGTCTTGAAATACTTGAGGGATCTGAGAGCTGATTTGCTCAAGCAGGTGTGGATTTACACTGAGATTACTCCACAGATGCGTCTGAGATGACTGAAGTTCCAACCTGGCAGTGGTCCTTAAAAACTGAGAGTCCCTGCCGGAGAAACGGGGCTGCTGTCCCCAGCAAGGAGAAGGGAAAGTGCCCTAAGTGGCATTTCCTCCTTTTTTTGAGCCTTTAAGATGTGTTATCAAAGCTGGCTGCTCTGCAGGAATCCTGGTGTGTCGAATTGGCTGAGCCCTGGCAAGTGCTGAAGTTCAAGGCAGGATCTGAGAGTGCAGGGGCAGCACTGAGTGCCTGGGCAGTGCACTGGGAAGACAGGAAAAAAAGCACTTGATGTGCCAGGAAATCGTTCTGTTCCCCTTCCTCCTCATTCCACTCCTTCAAATGAATACTGGGATAAAAAAGCTCCTAGCTTAGGTTTTCTTTTTGCGCTTTTTTGCTTTGTTGGTGGGTTGGCTTTGTGTGAGTTTCTTGGGTTTATTTTTTAATTGGAAAAAACCGCAAACCCTGCTGGCCGAGGTTGAGTTTGGTGTGATCTGGGTGGCACAAGCATCTTTGCCTTTTTGACAGATTCCCTGGGGATTCTCAGTCCTGTGCCAGCAGCATCCCTGCCCTGAGCATCCCCACTCAGCTCTGCCTCTGCTCCCCTCCTGAAGTCACAAAAAACCCTTCAGTCACTTGGAACACAAACCTATAATCCTTGGAAGTAATTTCTCTGTTTCCTCTATAGAATGATCGGGTTTAATATTTAATTTTTTTGCTGCTTTTGCTTTAAATGTGTGGCTCAGCTCCCCATGGCAGGCTCCTCTTGCCCCCAGCTCCAGCTGCTCCCGGTGGCACCATTCACCTGCCATGAAGGTTTGTAGGAGATTTCTCATTGACTTGCTGGAAACTGGATGAGGCTCTTAAATTATGCATGAGCAGCCTGCTGCCTGCCTGAGTGAGGGATTCTTCACCTGGTGGGGATGGATGGGATGTTTTAAAGGCTCTTAAAGCAGTTTGCAGCCGGGCACCACAAAGCCCTCCTGCTCCTGTTTGGCTTTGTACCATCCTGCTGGGGCATTGGGGTTTGATGTGGCCAAAGTGGTTTATACCAGGCTCAGGGCTGGGCTGTCAGTTCTGTGGTCATGGGGAGGGTGTTCTTGGATGGGACCCTAAAAAAGACCCCTGAGGAGGGGAAATGACCCTTCAGCCATGTGGTTCCTGAGTTCCCAATGAAGAGCAGCCAGACCCCGGCTGTTCCACCCACAGGCGCCTCTGGAAAGGGGCTGAGCCCCTGGAAAACAGCACTTGGGCATCATTGAGAAACTCCAGCAGCCTTGCAGGGTTTGTGTCTGAGGCAGAGACGCCATAGGATATGAGCCAGCCCTTCCCAGGCTTAAAGGGCAGGTCAGGAGCTCTCCTCGCGTGCTGCTCTGTCCCTCCAGCAAACCTCATCTCACACACGTTCTCCGTTCTCCATCCTCCTCAGGGTTGTCTCACCGCTTTCTGAAGATGCCGAATCTCTCAGAACAGGTCTCCTGGCACGCTCTGTGCTCCCCTGGGATCTGCCCTCTGAGGATGGTTGGTGTGAGGAAAGCCCCGGGGGGCTGGGGGCTGCTCTGCAGCTCCAGAGCTGCGGGGGTCTGTTCTGCCACAGCACTGAGCTCCAGGAGGAGAGGGGACCTCTGCAGTGCTTCATCTCCCATGGGGAATGAGCCAAACCCAGATAAAGAGCAGGACAGAGGTGGAAGAGCTGCAGCAGTGTCCATGGAATGGTTTGGGATGGAAGGGACCTTAAATCCTATCCAGTGTCACCCCCTGCCAGGGGCAGGGACACCTCCCATTGTCCCAGGCTGCTCCAAACCCCATCCAGCCTGGCCTTGGACACTGCCAGGAATCCAGGGCAGCCACAGCCTCTCTGGGAATCTCTGCCAGGGCCTGCCCACCCTTGGAGTGGTGCATTCATGGCTACAAATGCTGCAGTAGCAGCAGTAATTAACTGTGCTTTGGAGTTCTTTTTGCAAAGGGGCAGAATGAATTAAAAACTTGTCAGCTACACAAGGCTACAGAGTCTCTGGGAAGGAGCAGGAGCTGATTGCAGCAGTGCTGGGGTTGGAGCCTGTGGTTTGCAGCACTGTTCCCTGCTCTGCTCCAAATGATGATTATAAAGTACAGCTCTTGAAATTACACCATTCTGTTCCGTTAGTCACCGTTTTTTGCACTGAATATCATTCAAATATTTGCTCTCTTCGGCTGATACTTTCCTCTGAGAAGTTTAATTGTCTAGAAAACAACCTAAGTACATATTGAAGGAAAACAGTCTGTATTTATGCCTTAAGGTCTCAACTGCTGCAGCACTATTTCTCACATTTAGGCATGTTAGGAGGGGAAATGGTCTCTACAGCTAAGAAAATCCACAGCAAATTAACTCAGTGATGTTATATGGTGACACCAGTGCATTTTTTTTTAGCTGAACCACTGCATACTGAGATAGTTCATGTACAGTTTGTGGGGCACGTGCTTGAAAAGCTGTTCCAGACATGGTTAATGCTCCAGGCTGGGCTTGTTAGCACAGGGCTGAGGGGTGCTGGGGTGTTAATGAGTGACCTGCTGTGTGTGGAGCACTACGTGGACATTACCACCTGCTCATGGCATTAAAATGAGCCTTGACCTTTATTATAATACCGATTTTAACAGTGTAACATTGAAACTGCTCCGAGTTCCAAGGAATTCTGCAGAGAGAACATGCTCTCAGACACGGCTTTAATAGGCTCCAGGACTCCAGCAAGGGAGAGACTTTGCAACCAAATGATTTCCCTGTCTCACATCCAGCCACGGGGAAGGTTGTGCAGGATGACCCAGCAACCCTGGAAGCTGCTGCTGTACAGCCGAGAATGGAAAGGAAGTGACTGAGAGAAGCTGGTTGGAAAAGCAGCCAGGGTGAAGGGTTTATGGAGATGGTATTTAGATGTAGGCAGGGCAAAACCCTGTGCAGCAGGACATGGCTTTTCTTGGTTCTCCTGTGCAAAATAGATTTTATTTCTGGGCAATTCAATCTTAATGCACAAAAAATAATGTTCCTATAACTGTATAAAATGGGTAACAGTTGGGACTGAATGCAGGAATTACAAAAAAAAAAAAAAAAAACAAACCAAAAAACATCTTCTTCTCTTCTGTGTTAAATTTAACTATTCCCGGTCTTCGCAGAGGATGAGATACAAAATTCTCCATCCTCTGGTATTGTCCAATTCTCAACTGCCTGGGTGGTTCTTAATTCAATACAGAAATTGTCTTTAATTCTCTTAAATTGTTCTGTGCTGCTACGGTCAGGTGTTGAGCAGCTCCTAAATTTCTCTTATGGTGAATAAATGGCCTGATATGCAGGAGCCAAGTGTTGTAAATCCCAGTGCCATAAATCTCCCATCCATCCAGAGGATGAGCTGCCCAGCTCAGACGTTCTGAAGGATTTTGAGAAGCTCTGGCACTGGGAATGAGTCATTTTAAGATTACGGGGGCCTGGAGCTCCAGAGTCCTTCAGTGTTACTGCTTTGCTTTAGTCCTGTGCACCACTGCCCAAACTCAGGATATGGAAATGCTCGTTTTGAGGCTGAAAAATGGGTAGACAAAACCCCAACAAGCTAAACCCTGATGCAAAAAATCAACAGGGTAATTTTAGGATGAAGAAAATCATTCAGATACCAAACTCGTGTGAGGTAGAAGAAGCATTTTTCGCTCTGTTTTTGGCTGATAGCAAATACAGCAAAAATCTCTAAGGACTTTTCCTGCAGCTCTTGTCCAGCAATGTGCAGCCTCATCTACCTGCTGCTTATTGCTGGGGTTAGCTTGGCAATAACCTGGAGTGTTACTGGGAGGAGTCTCCCTCTCTCCCATCCTTCAACAAAGGCAAAACAAAGAAAAGAATTTAATTTTTTTCTTGCTGTTGTAACATAAAGATTAAAAGAAAAATGATGTAAAAAATCAGTGAAATTTAAAAAAAAAAAAAAGTTTTTTGTTACATATTGATGGACATTTAAAACATGAGGGAAAGTTCAAGTTTTGCTCGTGGGAAATATCCCAGGTGCAGCTGGGGATAAACTGTGTTTCTGCTGTCTCTGCCACATCTTCCTGTGTTTTCTCAGAGCCACCTGAGCACTGGGAGTGTGGCTTTGTAGAGAGTCTGTCACTGAAATAAGGAAAACATTCCTCCCTCTGGATGCAGCAATCTGTAGTGCTGGGCAGTGTAAGCCTTGGGATGGAGAAACCAGCCAGGACATTTCCCTCAGTGAGTGAGGATTGTTTGATTGAGTCCCTGTGCCCTGGAGTGGCTGTATTTAATTAGAGGATGTTCATTTGCAGTTTTGTCACTGTTAGGCAGGATCAGCTTTGTGGGCTTGCAAGGACATTGCCACGTCTGTGGAAGTAAGCGTGTGTGGGGCTTGAGTGGCTTTGCTGAATTAGTTCTGCTTTCGTGGAAGCAATTCCTGAGCCACTGGGACCAGGATGTGGCCACTGTGCTAAACACTGGTGCTTATCTGCCTGGATTTGATTTTGGGATTGCTGCCAAGGGGAGTGAGACTCATTCAGGTGTTCTGAGACTGCTGGAAGCCACAGGGATCACCCGGGTGTGTTTTGGGCTCCTCCGAGTAGTATGAACAGCAACACTGGTCATGGTCCAGGTAAAGCCTCAGACCTTCTCCAAGGACCTTCTGCTTTTCAGCTCCAGAATTAATATTTCAATGTATTAACCTTGAGGAATGGTGTCACAGCTTGCCTGTGTGTGAGGCAGAAGAGGGGCTGTGGCTCCAATGGAATCCTGCATTCCTGGTGTGATCTGGGAGGAAGATGCCTGTGTGCTGTGAAATCAGTGACTCCTTGGATCAGCTGACTGGGATAAGGATTTGTGTGCAAGGACCTGCCAGCCCTGCTGGGCTCTGAACTGTTTGGGAAAGGCTGCTGAGAAAGACCTTGAGGCTAGAACGAAAATATTTGTCTCTCTGGGAAAGCAGCACAAACAGCAGCAATGTGATTTCCAAGGAATGCTCCCTCCTGGAGCACACCTGGCATCCTGCTCCCTGCTGGGAGAGTTTCTGTGTGAAACTGGGGAGAAGGGGCTGGGATTGCTGCAGGATGGAAAGGGGATTCCCTCAGGAGTGCTGTGTCCAGCTGGGTGTCTCAGGGCAGGACACAAGGTGCTGTGTCCCTGGTGCATTCCAGGGCTTTTGCTTCCCTGTGCCAGGAGGGTTTGAGGCTGGATGTGGGCACAGGGGCTGGCACTGTGATGCTTCAGCCTTAAAAGCTGCTGCTTCACCTCCGAGAGGCTTTAAACTCTCCCCTCTCCATTTTTGCTCAGAGGAAGATGCAATTCCTGTGTTTTTCCTGGATTAACCCCAAAAGCCGTGGCCCGTTTCCCAGCCTGCCTCTTGGGAGTGTCTCATGAGCCCTTCCCACTGGTGACCACCTGGGGACGGGCTGAGGTTGGAATGGCCTTGTCTTTGTTGGCAGGGAGCTGCGCGAGGGACACCTTTGCCACCTGTATCCTCCCAATTCCTCTGAAAAGTCCTTTTGCCAAGAGTGCTGCTCTCTGATGAAGTTCCTTTAAGGAGGTGTCTCCTCACAGCCTGGTCCTGCTGGCAGCCCTCTCCAAACTGCTGGGGAAGGAAGGGCCGTGCTTCCTTCGTGCAATCCATGAGGAATATTGAGTCTTCCTGAGAGGGAACAGGAAGGAATAGGGCAGGAGGGAATATTTCATCTCCCTGGGCTGTGGATCAGCGATGCTCACTGCGGTCTGGGGGAGCCGTTCCATCAGTCTGTGTTGTTCTGATGTGTTCACTGTGCACAGAGCAGGCTCTGGGGGAGCTCCACCACTCCTCTGTCTGTGTTCCAGGAGCTGCCCGTGGTTCCTGTGCTGGGCTGCGGTTCCTGGTCATTAATTTCCAGCTGTAGTAATGAAAGAGAGCAGATCAGGAGCAGTCATTTGGCTCTAAGCACGTATTCACGGGAGGCTTAGTGGATTAAGTGTGCGTGGAAGGAAGAGCTCAGTGAGCTGAATCCAGCAGGGGGATGAGACTCGGGATGAGCAGAGCTGCTCCGGGGCCGGGCTCTCAGCACCTGGAGCTGTCCAGCCTGGGATGAGGATCCTCCTTCCCAACGGGCTGAGTCCCGGGGCCGTGCTGGTGTCCAGCTGCAGCAGCTGCTTTAATCCTGCTGCCTCACATTCCTCACCACTGATTATTCTTCACTGGACATTAAATATATCTTTATCTATCTATATCTGTATATCTCACAGAATATCCTGAAGTGGAAGGGACCCACAAGCATCATCAAGTCCAACCCTGGCCCTGCACAAACCAGTGGAAATTTTATCTTGGTTTCAAACAAGTAGGACAGCTCCACAAGGGAATTCTGGACACTGTTGTGCTTTTTCACGTTGCAGCTGAAGCTCCTTGGCCCAGGAACTTTGTGTTTGTGCAAGGCCAGGGGCCCTGATGTGATGCAGCAGGAAGGGTTGGTTTGGAGTTGTTGGGATTTCAATTTCTAGCACTGAACCCCAGGGGAAGGGAAGTGTGTTGGTGCAGGATTATCTTGGATTATGTGACCCTGCAGCAGGGGTCTGTGTCAGAGTTCACAAAGAAAACCCAAGCTACAGGAAAAGCAGAATCCCAGAGGCCTCTCCCCACCTTCATGGTTCCAGGATAGAGCCCAACCATTCCCCCGGCGCTGCCAAGGCCACCCCTGACCTTTGTCCCCAGGTGCCACATCCACATGGCTTTGGACACTTGCAGGGACAGTGATTCCACCACTGCCCTGGACACTTCCAGCAGGGTGAGGAGTGTTGAGCCTTTGCAGCCTGTTGTCACAACGCCTGTGCTGCTGCACCCACTTGTCCCCTGCCACCAAGGCACCATCTCAGCCTGTTCTCCTGGGTTTCAGCCATTTTTATTTTATTTTTTATCTCAGCCTGTTCTCCTGGGCTTCAGCTGCAGGGTCACTCTGTTTCTTTGCTGCAGGATATGTCTGCACACATTTCTGCCTCTTTGCCAAGCAGTTTCAGAGGCCTGAAAATGGGTCAGCTCACAGCTGTGCCATGAAGTATCTAAAGCCTCTGGTATTACAGTGTGGCCACAATATTTATTTAACTTTTTAGCAATGCTGGCAAAAATACAGGTATTTTCTGCAAAATTTGCTGCGTGAAGATTTCATGCAAACGTATAATTCCTGAGCATGTTTAAATCTCTTGGGGAGCTGGGACCCTCACCCTGGCGTGGTCCTGCAGCCCCAAATTCTCATTTCAAAACCAGGAGGGATTTAGTGTGGTGGAATGAGCCATTCCCTGTCTGCATGGTCCACTGCATAAACCAGGCCTTGGAGAAGGTTCAGCAAAGAGCCAGATCCACTGGGCTGAAACTGAGAATTTCCATCCAGGGGACAGTGAGTATTTTTAAAAAGATAATACCTTAAAATAATCCTGTGAGTCCTTTGCTGCCAGCACTGTGGACCTCTCTCTGTGCATTGTCTAGGAAAGGAATGCTTGGCTCTGGAAGCTCTCTTGCTCCAGCAGTCTTCCTTTCTAGTTTTCTTTGCTAAACCCGTATTTAATCTCAAATTCACAGCAATCTGTATTTTTTCTCTCAAGACCTATGCCAGAACATTTCCTCCAGGTAAGGATCAGGAGCACAGGTTACACTGCAAATTGCAGTTTTGCCTAAGATTTAAGCATAAATTGAAATACTTACCTCAATTCAGACTTCTAAAACCGTGGCCCAGCATCATCCTCCCCACTGTTGACTTGCAAAAAGATGTTTGGGAAGCAGGAGACTTGAAGCATATCTGGATAATTTTTGTCTGAAATAAACTGCTTCAACTAAAGCTGTTGTCCTTTTTGCAGAAGGTTCAGATCTCTTTTGATAGGGACAAAAGGCTGCCTCTGATTCATTTTATTCCATCACCCGAGTGTTTGTTAACCCTGGTCACCTCCATCTCTCTCATGCCATGAAGTGCTGTTACTTCTCAGAAAACACTCAGGAGGCATTGAACGTTCTTCAGTTTACAAGAAGCTGCAGAGAGGTTCAAAGAAAATGTCTTGCCTGGTGTTCAAGAGGAAGTGTTTTATCCCATGAATAGCTAAATCAGAGAGAGGGTGATGCTGTGGTGAGAGCTTGGAGATGAAGGTTTGATTCCCACTGTAACGAGACCTGCCTGGGTAACCTCCCATAAATGCAAAGTTTATAATGGCTCAGCATGCAGTGACTTAAAAGCATATTAATTAGAGCATTTATTAATTTGCAGATGTTTGGGTTTGGATTGTACTTTGGAAACAAAGGCTTTTCTTTACAGCACTGAATGCAATGTTCTCCCTACGCTGCCAGGAGAGTGCAGCGTGTGGGGATGGCACCAAGGGAACAGGCAGGGATTGATCCCAGGAATTCCCTGAACTTCTGCCCTGGGCAGTGCCCAGTCCTGAGCAGAGACCTGGAGACTCCAGGCTGTGGAGTCTCCTCTCTGGGGACATTCCAGAGCTCTGTGGCCACAATCCTGGCCCTGCTAGAGCAGGGAGGTGGCACCAGATGCTCCCTGTGCTCCCTTCAGCCTGACCTGTGCTGGGATTCTGTGAGGTAGGTGATCCCTGTGAAATTCCTTTGTTCCAGGTGCCCTGGGGAGGAGCAGGGTACCTTTCAGCTCCGCA